>NW_026900684.1:13876057-15355224 GCF_033783945.1 Neopsephotus bourkii | reverse complement strand
ATTCATAAATACATGTATGGAGAGAAAAACTATCGGTAAAAAATGGCAAGCAGTACAATAGTGTTAAATATTTTTTTTAAGGTATGAAACAAATGCAGTTCTCAAATTGTTTCTTTAAGGAAGCAGTTTTCAAACTGTTAAAAGGTGATTCTAAGCAGTAGCTAGTAAAGTTCTTCGTTATGAAAATAAAACCAAAACCTTGGCAATGTCTTTTTTAATAAGATTGATAACTCAGATTAGATGCAAGTCTGTACTGATGAAAATATAAAAACTTTCCTGAATCTTAATCATTATGAATATTCTTTGCTATCTGAAGTTACCATACATTTTAATTATGTGTATTTAAAAATGATAACTCTACTTACAAAGCAAAAAGGAATCCGAGGAGGGGTGCAATAACATTAATTGAAATGCTAATGCAAATCAAAGCAACATGTTTCTCTAGCTTTCCCTGTAGATAAAATTCCATACACTTGGTTGAAAAGCTTGCAGTTTTCTGCATTGTGGATGCATTGCCTCATGCAGTATCAGTAAATCTATTTTATTTAGGACTAAAATTTTAAAGATGATTTGCAGTTTTAGTTGGAATCCATTTCTTAGGCTTAAGTAAAATGTTCACTGAACATTGGAGAAGACAGACCATTTATTAGAAACTTGAAATTCACAAGCTCTGAGCCTGTTTCTACAAGCATGTGAACACAGTGTATATATACTCTCAGTGCAGTCAGCAAAAGAGGTGTATACAGTGTTTTCAACGTCAAACTTGGAAGTAAATGACCCCTAAATAAACTAAACCATTTTTTGACACATCTGTAATCCGTAGGTGTGCTGTGCATTACTCCTCATCAGGAATGTTGGGGGATGCATTCTGGTTTTTAATGTTCAATGCTAGAATGACCAAACTAAAATGATATTCATATGGTAATTAAACTTTTTTAAAAAGTAGAATTGCATTATTGTATACAGTGGAAAGCTATTTATTGTACCTCTGGGCTTATTCCTCTAAAAATCATAGCGTAAAGAAAATCTTTGTCAAGCCTGAACTGATGTATATAACTGAAATAATGTAAAGTTATATTTTCATGTTTTTATACTTAACAACATGATGGGAATACATAATGTATGAGTATTTCAATTGCAGATAATATTGATTGGATAATACACATCTCAGTTAAAAAACAGTAATCATAGTTTAATATCCATGTTACAGTACATCAGTATATTGCTATATAAAGTATGTCTGTGTGCATTTAAGTGAAAAGTAGTCAAGAGTGATGAAAGCTGTCCAAGGGTTTTCTATTTATTTTATATAAAAACTGTTATGAAGCAACCAAAATGTTTATGAATTCAAACTTGTGTAAATTTCAAGATGTCCGTTTACTGTAGCTTTTTGTTTACAGTATAGTATCTTATTTTCTGCTTTGTTAAATGAGTAATGGTACAAAACTGGACATACACTTTCTAAGACATTAATGTTCCCGTTTTTTCATGTAAACCTATATGACAGAAAATGCTTCTGATTTTATTTTTCAATCTAACACATGATGGCTTTTCTGGAGTGTTGTATAAACTTCAATCATACATAAAAAAATCTTCTTAAAAAAAGGCAAAAGACCTTTAATGTCTGTTTAGTGTTATTGAAACCTGGTTTCTTATTTATTATAAATGTATTTTCCTAATATTTTAGATAGAGCAAACCTCCTTGTACCCACAGCCATGAAATTTCTTTGAAAAGTTTTGTAAAGAGAATATAAATCTTCCCCCAAATCATCTTGTCACTCAAGGGTAGGTTTACTGTAGTTTGCATTACCACTAAAGGAAGTAATGTATCTTTTATTACCAAAAATATAATGGTGTTTCTGCAATGTAACCTTCTTGATCAAGGTTACAATGGCAGTGTAACAGGATGGTAAAGCTAGTAAGTTAAGTAGCTATTCAGTAGCTATTTAAAAATTGGCTAGCTAGAATCAGCTCTTATTTCAACAAGCTGAGAAAAGAACTAGAAAAATGGCAAGTATTTTAGGTCTATATTAGTGGTGTTGCTACTAGAGATATAGTAAAACAAAAGAGTTTGCTATAATAGCAGACAAACAGAGTCTGAAAAAGTTTGCAATGTGAAATAGTCAACTTTTTTATTTAAATGCATTACACATTTCAACAGTCTGTTTCTTAAGTATCCGCCTCCTCTTTGATGGCTGTAGACAATATCGTTACACAAAGTACAGAGCACAAATAATTGTGTTTTAAAATTCAAATACATGACTCCAGCTATCATTTGGTACAGCTAGTTATGTGAATACAGTGGTCACCAGCACGATAAAAGCAGCAGCAGCTGTCCTGCATGATATCCCTAGAGGCTGCTCAGACCTATTTCACAGTACTGAACTTTTTTGTTCGTTAAATCTTTTGATTTAGGCTGTCGTGGGATCACAAAAACTTGCTGCAAGAGATCAGTCAGGTCCAGATTATCTTAGAAATTCGTATTATATCAAGCACTTAAAATTCAGCAAATTACATAGCTGTGAACAACTTTGAACATTTTCCCTAATATTAGTTTTTTTAGATTATTTATATACCTGCGTGAGACATAACAGAGTTAGGGAATTGCACACAATAATGTCACCTGTGTGACAAATTTCATTCAATCTATGCCAAGTGTTGGTCTTCCTGAAATTTCTGCTCATATTACTCCTTCTGCCCTAACCTACTACTCTAAACTTTGTGGCTGCTTCAAATAGATCAGTGCTAAATTTACCCTAATTTTTTGTTGGAGTTTTATTTTGTTGTTTTACATGCTATCTTCCTCTCTCCCCAAGGGATAATTTTGATAAGCGTGTCTATATCTCGCATTTGGGGACCTACAGGAACTTGAAGCGATAACATCTTCATAACAAAGAGTCTCAGTTAATTCCTGCTTGTATTGCGTAGGTGTCAACTTGTATTGTAAAGGAATGGTGATATTCATAATGTATCTTTTTCTCTTTAGAGATTTCTTTAAAGAAGTGGACATCACTTTGATGATCACAACTTCAGTTAGAGTCATTTACTGATTTAACATACAATTTATTGAATTAATATTCTTTGGAAAACAGATCTTTAAAATACGGGTTTTTTACATAACTGGGGGAAAAAAAGGAACATGGTAAGATACAATACAAAAATTCTGAGAATCACAGTTCTAACTCACCTGCAGCCTTTAAATGTTGTGAGACCTTTCCACAGTCCCTAATCTCATCTTTAGGGCGTATTAAAATGATTCACTTTCTTTCCCTCTTGCTCCACTACATGCAGTTAGGTTTAAAACGTGCTTTTTAGCTTGGTAGGCATATAGGAAATATAATTGCTATATATAATAGCTATCATAGCTTCTAAAAAAAACTATTTGGCAGTTATAAAAAAATGATTATTATAGCTCATTGTATGTGTCTGTATTAAGCAGTGGTGATAAAGTTGGTAAAGGTATTTCAGGTCATCTAAGCTAAACCCTTAATTCAAGTAGCATTGTCCACTGCACTGTTTTTTCTATCAGTCTTCTCTGTACATCTCTTATTGCTAATGAAAATTTGGCTCCCTCTCTTAGTTCATATGTGGAGTTGAGGGAAATGCTACAAAGAAATGGGCTCCAGTGAATTCCATGAGCAGTGCAGAACCAGTTGACTCCTTTGCATTTTTCGAGGCACAGAAGGCAAGCAAGTGGCAAAGCTGAAATAGGAGTCAGAAAGGCAGTTTTATGTCATTCTTCCTTCCCTCCCCTCAATTCTAAAACATGAAGGAGCATTGAAAAGAGATACCAGAGGGATTTATCCCTATTTTCTAAGGATGGAACATACACTCACAAATGTGTGTAAAATTTCAAAACTGCAGTTTTGAAATTATAATTCTATGTTTCAGTTTATGGTAAACAGTTCTTAATATTGGAAAATGAAATCTGTTTCCAGAGTCATTTCCTATTTGTAACATATACACATACTAGCTTCTTAGAAGGGGACAGCCTGGAGTCCTTCTAGCATGTGCTTTACTGAAGCATCAAGAGCATATTGTTAAATATGTACTTGGAGGCTTTTATATGACAACTTTTTACCCAATTTTCAAGTTGTGTTGTTACTGCCTGCCCTTCAGCACCATGTTCTCTGAGTTAAGAGAAAAATGTAGTTAAGAAGCTCAAGCTCTTTATAGTATGCTTTACAAATAACAGTATTTTTCAGTCATTGGTTTCCTTATGGGTTTCATTATCAGTGACAGATTTTGGGTTACCTCATACTCCTAAATAGCAGAATATTCACAGCAATCTTTGTTTCTGAACAAAGATATTTTCTGTACTGTCATGGTACAATCATACAAGCTACTGAGGTGCTCACTTTTATATTTGTTACTATTTAATGATTTCACAAAACTGAAGAACATTTAAATAAATATGGAAGTGGCTTCGCAGCTAATACAAGTTACCTGTAGCTGGAATTCATCGCACAGTTTCAGCTACTATGTGTTAATAAATAAGCAGAGTTGTTGGTTTATGAAAATTAAGATTATGGATGTTCCAGTGTATCTGCCTGTATACATATGCATATACAAGTACAAAAACACAATAGTAACATTAGTGCTGGGTTTTTCAGGGCCATGCTTAAACCCAATAATAACCACAGCAATAATTCATAGTAGGGCCAGTAGTGGAAGGAAGGTTTATAAACAAGTGCCTTACCACCTTTAGTTTGAATAAATAGGAATCTTGTATTTCTGTAAGACAGTATGAGTCCCCATGGGACTCAAATCAACAGTAACTGCAAAATCTGGTGTAACTCCTGTGACTGACTGTGTTCTCACTGTCAGGATGAAGCTACAGGCTCTTCCATACTACCTTTGCCCTGCACAAAGAGGTCAAATGAAAGTTACTGTCTCTCCCTTTGGCAGCAGGGATGATGGGTTTATGTTTATGCATATATATGCTTAAGTTTTCAAATTACACTGTCTTACCCATTGAAAAATCCTCACAATGGGTCCAGGCGTCTCAGGTTTTGTTAAATCTAACATTACATGAACAAGGACAGACAAAACATTATTCTTTGTAAGTTTTTACTTGATATTCTGAACCAAAACCTCTCTGAGAAGTTGATGCCTTCAGAACAAAATACTGAGCATTGACAGGGCTGGTTACTATACTGCGTACTTTGAACATGGTGCAATAATATATACTCCTGTGGTGCTGTGGTAGATTTCTATCCACTTTTTATATTTTTTACTGGCATAGATGAATATCGTAAGCTGTAGGAAATCACTCACACTGTAGGCTTGGCAGACAGTTTTCCAGCAATTTCTGTTGATTGGTTGTATCTGTGCCATTACCGTGTTCTTTACACCTTCTGAATATAGAAATAACACGTGATAAACTCGTTTTATAAAGCCATTATCTTCAGTGAGAGCAGGATATTAGTCTACAAGTTTTCTTCATCCTGATGGCTATACTTACCTAAAGTACTGTTTTCCACAGGAATAGTTTTCTCTCTCTTTCACTGTATGCTCTTGTTTATAAATCTAAAGGCGTATTTTTTAACATAAATCCACAGTTAAATGTGGGAGATGTTCATCAGTTCTGCTCACTCCACCTTATAAGCTGCTTTCTATAATGCTTGTAGTTTACATTTTTGATCTTTCATCATTGGGAGATATTTTAGAGCTTTGAGGAAAGAAGTAACGTTGCAGACTCTGCTTGCTGATTTGAGACGTTGCCCAAGTTGCTCAAAGTCATTGAGCTGATGAGTGTGTCTTGTGGCTCGCACTCCTTAAAAGAATCCTTCTCAAACAGCAGGGACAGATTGCTCTGAGGAGAGTAAGGTAATACTTCTCCTTCAGAACCTGCCTTGCTGGGGAGTCTGGACCAAGTCTGAACCTCCCAGCTGTCTGTCTGTAGTTATGCGGTGATCTCCCCCGGGGTCGCTACACTTGCACTCATTCTAGCACAACTGAATTGTTAGCATGATCAGGATGCAAAAACTATTTCTCCACCCTGAACACGATGCCTACGGGGAGAGCTGTCCCCTTCTTTCACTTTGCGTACTTTCTGAAAAGCTTTCTCCTTCCCTAAATTACAGCCATCCGTAGGATGTCACTTGAGAAAAAAATGTATTAAAAAAAATGTAAAATAATCACTTTTTTTTTTTCTCTCAGCATAGAGAAAACTTTGCTAGCATTTACTTCATAAAACTAAGCACAGCCATCTTGGCTGGCTGAGCAATTTTATGGAGGGTTTTTTTCATAAGGCAGAAAAAAGTCACTATGAATTATGACATCATATATTGTCATAAAAAGAAAACTTGTCAGCTTCCCAGCAGACAGGATCATAAGAATGTTGTAAGATGTTATTTTTGGTAAGATGGTAGCTAAGATTAGGGTATATGGACAGCCTTTCTTGATGCATGTTGTAACATGCTATGTAAATCGGAGGATTATTATCTTGCTGAGTGATTTTTCTGTGGTGTCAGACCTGCATAATAATATGTATACAATTTTTTTTACTTTTTTAAAGGGTGTCTTTTGATAACTTCCACAAACCTGAATTAAGAGCAATACAAATAATTGAAGTGTGAAGAAAACCGCTCAGGTGACATCACCGAGTTTTTTTATTTCTTTTTTAAATGTCTCTAAAAAGCCCTGTGTCATTCGAGAGCAATGGGCAACAAAAGAGCAGATAGGAGAATGCAGCCCAACCTTCAGTGTGACTATAGGATAGGGGTTTGGACTTGAAACTGCGATACTGCTTAGTAAATAAACTAGAACTTAAGTTCTCATTCATGTTAGAAAGTTAGAAGAGGTTCAGTAGATTTTTGTGGTGTAGCTGAAACAGAAATGTGTTGTAATGAGTATAGGCGCCGAGTATAGCCTTTGGCATTTAACACATAGGCCTATCCAGCTTGCCTGTATTAGCTAGTTTAGGCTAGTACAGGCCGGACTTCCTGCTTAGCTGCCTACATCAAATCGGTTTCTGGGAATAAAGATCAGATCTGAGGAAAAACTCAACCATTTTCTTTCCAGGTGGCCTGCTTTGCATTTTAAAAGTCAATACGTCTACAGCTAATTAGAGTAGTTATTTTCTTTACTTTGCTTGCTGGCAATACTCTTCAGGGTTTGGTTTCTTAAGGCTTTTACCTAAAATTGGTAAAAAGTATTTACAGAAGGAAAATGTGAATTGCCAGTCAAACGTGTATTTTTTCAAATACACTGGCTATTTTCAACTGAAAATACAGAATGCTTCGTGCTAGAGCAGAGGAAAAAGACATGAGGAACTGTTGCAAGAGGATTTAGGTGAGATTTGAGATCTCTTTGTTTTTCAAAAAGTTTTATCTTTTTGTTTGTTTTCACTTCAGCTTTTTGTACAAAAAGAAAAGGGAAAAAAAAAGAAAATTAGCCTTCTCTGTAGCCATCCTCTGCTATTACATGCCCTGATAACCTTGGTTGGCATCAGTGAAGCTACCTGGATACCTTGGAAAATGTACTCGTGTTTGTGTAGATAGGCGGTACAACTGCCCAATGTAATAATACATGTTTTCTGTCTGATTCATTTCTGTGTGGATGTGATTGTTCACTTGTTTTGTACAGTTTCGTTTGTGGTGCAGCTACAGATAGAGATCAGCGGGGAAAAAATAAATACGTCTTAAAAAGAGCAATGCAGAGCACTCCTGATGTCTCTGTGGAAAGATGTTTGGAAAAAAAGTGCTTTTTAAGAACCTAACTTGCCTCTGAGCATTCCCTAGTGAGGGGAAATAGTGGCTTCTGTCCCCTGCAGTTGTATTTCCCCCAAGTAGAAATCCTGTTCTAAAGGTCAAGAGTGTGTATAGAGGTGATTTTGCAGAATCAGCCCTAGCTGACTGAATTCTGTTTAAAGACATAAGGAGTGATATTGAGCATGCAATGAAATTCACAAAGGAAATTTCCTTTAAAAGTAATCAGCATGTTATTTTTTTTCCTTTCAATTAGATCTTCAAACCTAGCAGTGTTAGGGTTTTTTTTGAATCAGTACAAAATGTATGGGAACTAATGCTCCATGTCCTCCACCTGCAGAATTCCATCACCATTACATACTGTTTGCAATTTCTAGTGGACAGATCTCCTACTGTTGATGTCCTCATCAAAGTCATCACCTTGCAGAGCTTACTCGTGGTTTATTTCCACTTTGAAAGAATTATCTATATGCAAGTCCTACCATCAAAGTGCCTGAAGAAAACTGATTTTGATAATTGACTTCTTTTTGGCACAAAGAAGTATCAGCAAATCATTTAGGATTCTGTCTCTGCCTGAACTTTAGTATAGTATTACCTGATTTTAATGTGAATTTTCATTCATTGTTACCTTTCTGTCTGAAGTGTGTTGCACACTGTTTTTCTTCCTCTTAGGAGCAAAAAGATGACACATAGGATACCACAGGTATATTTCTGAAACCCACTGCAGATACTGTCCTTTGTATGTATAGGTGCTTGGCTGTTTCTTGTCTTAATTCCTCTAAGATTTTATGGCTGATAAGATTTAAATCTTCTAGACTTTGTACATCTTTGTGTTGGAAGCCTTTTATGTAACCTGTTAACATTCCCTTGGTGGCCGTTAACTAATGATTGATGATGCCATTCAGATACAACATTTGATTTATATAAAGATTTGAGGCATATACAGTGTTTTATAAATAATATTTATGACACTCTAAAGTGGAAACTTAAGCATGCAAGTTAGGATCCTTAGGATAAGAGATAACAAATGAATGAAGGTATAGGAGAAATAAAATGTGGAACATTGCAGGTTGGTTGTGTTGATGTGAACATATACTCTTATGTTTAATACTAAGGCTTTAATCTTTGATTCTAAATTGTCTTAATGAAAAATGGAGTAAGATACAGAAATACATATTGTGTCTTCCATCTGGTGATATACTACTTATTCCAGCTATACAAATTTTTACTCCAATGGTGATAACATAGAAAGGAAACCCTTTCCTGGGAGCATCTTATGCTACTGATTTTCACTTAGCATCATATTGCTGCTGCTTGGAATATGTCTTTCTTTTTGGAAGCTCGACCTTCAGAGAGCCATGCAGCTGCAAACAGAAAATGCTTACTTTGCAAGTGCCTGGAACTTGCTGAATCATTCTGTCTTTGCCAAATAAGTATTTTTTGTACATTTCTACTCTGAACTTGAGGAGATAGTACATTTTGATAGCATTCGAGTTCCAAAATCAAGCCATGATACTTAGATGTATGTAAATTAGCTCTTAAATTAGTTTCTTGCCATGACTTACCTCAGAAGCTTCTATATCATCTGCAAGATGGATTGCCCTTCGTGTTGTTTTGCATGTTAGTAATTGTTATAAATGATAGTAAGAACCATAAACTTTAAACTTTCCATATTAAAAATCGTTCCAGTTCCATTTGTCTGTGTGCTCGTGTTCAATCAGCCGTGTAAAGTGTCTTATTTCAGATACATTTAATTGTAGTCAGGCCTGTAATTTCCATGCTTATTTGGAGACTTTATTAAATAAATTACGTAGCATTCACTAAACATGGAGTTAATCTTTCTGTTATTCCTTCAAATTGATTCAGACTTGAGACCTGGCTTTATTGTGATTTTCTTTAGGAGAGCTTCTGATGAAAAATATGGTCAGCGTACTGCCGTTCCTCTTAATGGAAGCTGTTTATCCATCTATTTAACCTAATTGTCACTTTGAGAAAAATTAGCTTAGCTGACATAAGCAAAACTGTTTTAAAACTCCAAACCCAGTGTATTTTGCTGCTTTACAATCTCCATCACATTTACCTCAAAAGCTCATATTACCTTATCTCTAATAAAGTAGTGTATCATTGCACTGAGAAGAATATTTTTTACCTACGGTTACTATTTTTAGATCTACACAAAAGGCCTGTTGTTCTCTAACTAAAGTGCCAATATTCTCAGGTTTGGTGAAAATGTAGTTCTGCACAAGCAAGCCATAGTAATAGTGCAGGGCTGGACTACTGTCACTTCTTATATAGAAATCCTCAATAAACACATGTCCTCTTTGAAGCAGGAAATATCCTGTCACAGAGGTCAACAGATGACCTGCTTCCAGACACAAGTAATTTTAAAGGCAGAAAAATCCAGTATGGCATGATAGATCATAAAAAGAGTGTAAAAAGGATTGGGACTGGGCCATTACTTGGCACAAAGTGCAAACAAATGTATCTAGGAGTGAGAATGGTAAACCATCAGAGATAGTAACCTTTCCCATACCACCTGTCTGTCCATTTCTCCATTTCACTTTTCTCTTGAAAAAATGGAAAAGATAATCACCCATTTTCTTACACTCACCACCTCACTTCGGGCATCGGACATGACATGTAAAAGCAGATTAGGTTGGTGAAAGCTTCTTGCATAGTTTTTATTATGAACCATCTTATGTTTTCAACGTTCATTATGCCTAGTATCTAAATTGAACAGTGAAAATCACCTGTAAGCCACTTATCAGATTTTTGCTCCACATGCCTTTGTCAAATTAAGATTTCCCTGGTGATTTCCAGGTCTTGTAAAAAGAGTTTTATAAAGAAGAAATTTAGACTGATCTGTAGATGTTTAAGACATCCTGCTTATGGGGTGATCTGTGCTGCTAATGATTAGCAGTGTACCCAGAAAAGCAGTTTCCTGAGACAGCTTCAGAGTTTATTTTTCACAGTCACTGTGAAATGAGACAAAAGGAGACAGAAGAAAAAGGCTTTAAATGCATAAAGGTTAAAGTAAGTGTAGGATGTGAAAGTGCTAGCCTGCTGAACCACAAATGCCCAGATTAACATTAAAACACCTTAAACTCATGGGGAGGATCACTGAATCACTATTAGGTGATGATTGTCAAGCAATGATTTTAGTAAATAATGAAATCCCTAGGAATACTAGCTTGTAGAGAGTGACCTTTTGCTGAATGATTACAAGTTGATTCAGTATATGTTTGGGTAAGGATAAACAAAATCAGCCTCATAGTTAAGGGTCTCTTTCAAATTTTCACACACCAAGGCTGGCTCCACACTAAAACTTCCAGCAGTGCCCATGTGGCTCTTCGTAAATTACAACATTTTTGTGTCTGGGAGAGTTTGCTATAATAAACAGCAGCTATCAATGGTTACCTTGAGTGCACAGGAATATTTTGGTGCATTTTGTTTGGCAGTGTGGATGTCACCTGTGGGAACTAGTTGGAGTTGGAGGAGTGCAGAGTCTTGAATTGAGAAGAGACCAGGAGATCCCTTTGGGCTCTCAGAAGTTACACCTGGCAGAGATTTTTATTAAAAGCCTTTCCCCCAGTCTCTGCTACTAGAATAGTCACATTAGGAAAGACATCTGAAATAAGTGAAGGTATTACCATAAACACCTGACGTAACAGCACTGGTTATCTGAAGAAGTTTTGAGAGAGGTCAGACAGAGTAAGAACAGTTGAAGAAAAGTCGACCTACCGTAGATTCTCCAAAAGCTATTAAAGACTGATTTTTTTTCCCCACACAGAAACATGAATAACAAACACGAAAATGTGGAATTGGTGATTAATGACAGTTTAGTTGTAACTCAAAAAGTCAATGTAATTGGTGAATAAATCACAGAAGGTTTCCTCTGTGAAGCAAAGTTGCTGTGAGGTAGGCAGGAATGTGGATGAAAGAGATGGCATTACCTAAGGAAATTTTACACAGGAAGAAGAAGTCCAAAACTGTATTTTTCAAAGATCAGTATTAGGATCAGTTCTGTTTTAACAGAACAGTAATGACCGTGACACAGAGTGGAAAACTCCTGTTGAGATTAACTCAATGCAAGGGTAAAATAAGAAGATGAAGCAGTGAAGGAACAGTGTGCTTGAGAACTGGAGTTACAGAAGTAAGTGAAGAGCATAAAGTGAAAGGTACTTAAGGCACTTAGAAGGAAAATTAAGGACAGCAGCAGATCTAAAGGAGACCCACTGTTTTGCTTCCAACACTGGCCAGTAGTGAATGCCCATGAAGACTGAAGGCTGTGTTGACAGTATTTTGCTGGGATGCTTATGTGGCCTCCAACAGTTTGTGGGTCAGGGAATCCCTCGGACACAGTTGATACTTCTGCATTTCATATCCGTTCCAGCAATTCATCTATCTAGTCACTTTAAACTTATCTAACCTTTGGCAACATAATATCCTGTGGCATGAATTAAGGTTTAACTAAACATTAAGGTTTAACTAAACATTATATAAAGAATCACCTTTTTTCTTTTTTTTTTTTTTTTGCCTTTAGCCTGTTAGCTGCTGATTTCCTTTGTTTTCTCCTCATTCTTGTACTGTGAAGTGCATTTCCTGCTCTGAACTGAGAGGCTCCTAAGCTGTCATATGAGAGAAAACTCGAAAAATTAGTGAAATTAAAGTTGAGGCAGTGTGTGACTGCTTATTCTAAATACAAGTGGGAGGAGAGCTTCCTCCCAAGAGGAAGAAAAGGTGCTGACTTATAAAAAGCAATGCTGGCACAGGAACAAGCTGGGAAAATTGGAAAGGCATAAACTCAGGATGGATTGTGCAGCATCACTAGTTTCAGAGCAGCAGGTCTCCTTGGCAGTGAGGTAGAGGGCTATACCCTGCACTGACTGCATTGCCCAGTGTGGGTGTGGAGCAGCCATTTTTACAGTCAAGAAACTCTCAGAGGACCACTGGTTCCTTGTTTACAGATCACCTCAGGCAAGGATTCAAGAGCTGAAATGCATGCCTTTGGATCACCTAGCAAGGTTATGAAAGTGCATTTTTATGTGCTAAAGTGGACGATGGGGATTCAGCAGCCCAGGGGGTCACTTTGTGCTGTAAACGTGGTCTGGCTGCAAAAATGCTCTTTGCTCTCATGCAGATTCATGGTCCTGTGTTGCCTTATGGTTTTAGGTGTCTGTATCAGTCATTTTACAAAAAACCATTTTACAAAAAACCAAAATGCACATAGTGGTCTTTATACCCTAGCTCAGGGATTAGAAGTGATAATGTTAAACACACACACACACAAAATAATTCCTCCCAAACCCCCAAGCACTCACTTTGAATATAGGGAACCTTGGTTTCACCCCTTCTGCTGTGCAAGAACTCTGTGAAAAATCCTTTTCCATTCTTTAGGTGAAACAGTCATAGCTAGTTATACTGGGTAATGTCAGGTATGTAATGTCTCCTGGAAAACAAGCTCCATTTTGCAAGAAACATCTAGACAGTCACTAGATAGGATCAGTGCAGGAGGACTGGTGACTTACACTGAAGGTAAGACAGACCCACTCCTGTTTCAGGGGCTCTAAAGTCGGGGCAGAAAACTCTTGTGTATTTAGCAAAAGCAGAACCAGGACCTAAGTCTGCATCTTTCACATTGTCATCTTGTAGAGTCAGGATTCAGCTTTTCCTCAGTTGGGTTTGTCCAACAGAGTTAAGTGCTTCACAGCTGCATTAGGGGCAAATACTCTGTCAATTGGGATTATTCTCTCTTTTGCTCTGGGGGCTCCAATCGTCTCATTGCCCAACCATGTACACATTGGTATATTTCTGATTTCTGTCTGAAACAAACCAGAGACGTCCATCTGAGAGAAAACACAGCCATCATTCAAAAGTTAGCTTAGATCCACAGTTTATTCCTTACAGACACTATAGATGCAGCATGACTGAATTTTGCTCAGTTTATGTATTTAGGCTGCTCTGAATGGTGGTGACTGTGAAGAGTTTAAATGTGGATCAGACCTTGATTACTATCACAAGCTGCCAAGATGAATAGGTGTACAAAAAAAGTGCTAAAGTTATGCAATAATAATAATAACCTAATAAAGGGTTCCCTCAGGGGGGAGAAGAATGAAATTTGGTCTTCCACATTCTCCCACATGAGGGGAGGAAACTACATTGGCATTTCCTGTGTTTCTTAAGCAGCTGGACTTGGTGATGGTGATTTGACAAGGATACTTTGACTCACACTGAGAAGATGTAAACCCCTCTGAAAGCTCAGATTACAGGCTGAGATTCAAGATGAACATTTTGAAGCTCAGGTAATTTCATATTTACATGCTTTGTGCTATGTCAAAAGCCAGATTTTAAAGTTCCCAGTAAAAGATGCTTAGATAACCTGAGCAGGTTATAAGAATGAGTGGTAGCTGAGTGCTGAAAAATGGTGAGGTCTTAAATCTTACATGTAGGCACCTTTCACAGATCTAGCTGAGAGATTTTCTTGGCAAGTTCTTTAAAATTACCTTGAGCTGGTTGGATAAGTTACAAATGAGGTGTGAGTAACCTCTGCGTTAGCACTGATGTCTGTTAGGATAACCTTGATAGGGAGTCACAATCTGTTTTCTTTATTCTCTCCAAAGAGAATGTGATGTGCTGAAGTATAAACCTTGCAGAATAGGGTGGAAGTCTGAGGGAAATTATCTTAGAATATACTGTGCCAAGACATGTGAGCTGGCATTGCAGACATTTTTAAGGTCTCTGATCTTTAGTTTCTGACTTTTTTCTTAATAGAAAAAGAGAGAAAATGAGTAAAACCCAAAACTGCTCAACCATGATTACTGGTATTTTATGCTAAATACGATTGCTCCTGCCAAAAGCATTAAGCTGGCAAAGAGAAGCTTGGATGTCTCATTAGACTATTGCCAAGAAAGACATGATTTTGAAAGCTCTACAGGGTCAACCCAGAGGCTCTTGCTGCCAATCTGTTGTGATATTCACTGCAGAATGAGCAGAATCAGTATTTCTTTGAAGAAACAGTGCTTCAGGCTTCTCTCTTCAGTGGATGTGCACTGAATAGATTTTAATGATGATGTTTATTCACATAACGACTCTGAGGATCTTTGTTTTGTTTTGTGGTTCAGGCTGTACTAGATTTTAAACAAACCAATAGCATTCAGAATAGGTGTTTGTCTGTAAAAGCAATTGTAAGTTGTAAATATTGTAAAGTAGTACCACTAAAGTGTGAAATGAAAAATGAAGACCTCAAATCCCACAGTATTCTACAAGAGGATGCACAAAGCTTCTCTAGTGGAATAAGCTGGTTATTTCCGATTTAATAGCCATCTCTGTCCTAAGGACACGTTTAGTGAGAGGCATAAAATTATATTGAATATGTAGGCAAAAAAAAAAGGCTGCCTAATGCATGTTTTATTTTGTTGGTGATTCATAATCATGTCAGAACATCATAGAAAGAGACCTGGGAATTCTTCAGATTGCTGTCATTTAACAAATAAATACGAATTTTAAGTGGCTTCCATAGTACATTATAAATCAATCAAGAGTGAGAGTTCTCTCAGTCCAGAAGGCTCATAGATCACCAGGAACAAGGAACTTCTGTTTACTTACTCTTAACCTCCTGCATGCTGGAAAACCATCTTTGGAGATTTCCGTATTGAACCAACTCAGCATGCTGCTTTCAGAAACATCCCGCCTTGACCAAAAAAGCCCTTATAGCAGAAATGTAACAGAGTCCTTTCTAATCTGCTCTGACAGCTTGTTAATTTCATTTTAAACATATAATCTTAAAAAATGCAATTGAATCCTTACTTGAGTACTCATGCTTTTATCTGTTGGAGAACCTGAGTTGGATAGATTGAAAAGTCATGGATCATGGCTTAATTGCCTCTTAAACTGTTTCACTTGAGGTACCTTAATCTTTCATTTAGTCTTTCACTGGACAAAACAAAGTAATTTTCAAGCTTGGTCTTGCATTTCTTGTTTATATTGTCCCCATTTTGTTATCATTGTTTGTAAAACTGAGTGTTAGATTTTGACATAGGTAATACCACTTGTCTATCCTTGCTCAATATTAACAAGCACCTAATTTCTTAAATCTTCAGGAGTTCAGGTGATGAAATTGCAATGAACACAATGAGTATCTGTGGGATGCCTTGTATTTCTTTACATTTTTTTATGGAGGTGATGAAAGAAGCAAAGAAATCTTCATCTCCTCCATTTCTCCATCTCTTTCCAAAATGATTTCACTAAAAGTCTGCTGAAGACAGGGAGGTTGTATCAGGATTGTAGTTCTGTGTTCTTCCATGTTCTGTTTATAGGGGACAGTACCTTTAGTGGTCTTCATGCATTTGGGTTCTGTGGAAAAGAAGACCAATGAGTACATACATGGAAGCCTCAATTGTTTTGTATGAATGCTGATTACACACCACTCGAAGCAAAATCTGGGAGGGGTATTTTAAAGCAGGTGAAGGATGTGCACATACTGAGAAGATTGCTAGTAAGGGGTGGGAAATAGTATAGAAGTTTTGGAATATCTGACATGGATCAAGTCTGTAGTGCTTGGAATATCCACAGGAAGGTGATATATCTGCTGACTATGAGGTCTGAAACAATGTCTGAAGGGGGAGGTAATTTGGGTGTGATATATTTTCCTGTGCTGCTCTGATCTTAGAGATGATGAGAAACTACTGGAAAGTTAGATGAGTCCTACCTGCCCTTTCCAATTTGCATTTCTCTCTTTGATATCTCAGATTTGAGATTCCAGAATTAGGACATTATAATAACTTCTGCTAGGAACAACTAACTCTGAATAGGGAACACATCAAAGCAAAAAGCTCTTAAATCAGCTTAGTTCATTTGTTTGCTGTTGATGTCATCTCAGTCTTTGTTAAAAGTTCTGTTCTAAATCCTTCTCTGCAATATAATGAAGAAAACTGTATCTTTCAGGAATGGGAAGGCCAACTGCAAAAGACGAGTCATGCTTTCCTTGAGAATTTATTTGGGGTATTAAGACTGGTAGTTCTTTGTAGATGTGTTGTGCATGTGACACTTATCAAAACCAACAAACTTGATTCTAACATTGCATATTCACATCAGGGCAGCCAAAGCTGAGAACCTTTGTCAGTTTTAATATCAGCCAGCTAAAGTCTACTAACCAGCCAACTGCACATTTCTTTAGTGGCATTTTAATTCTTATACTGTAATTAGTCTTGAATACAAAATATTGATTTTGTAATAATTACATTTGTGTGACTATTAAGATAATGATTTAGGAAATTTGCCTAGATTTAACATGAGGTTCCAGCTAATGAAAGGTTCACTCTATAGATGTTTGGAAGAGCTTTTAAATAAAACTTAGTCTATATTATAAATTTATTTGGTCCTGTCCTCTGACATGTTTGGCTTGGGAGACTCTACCAAAGCTGTAATATATTCCAATAGTTAATTGTTGCTAATTAGAAAACACCAGCTTTTTAAATGTGTTTTGAGATCATCCATGGAAAGGATGTGTGAGGCCTATAAGAAATAAAGAAGCATTTGAAGAGCACCGATTTATAGCCATAACTCTTATTAGGTGTAGAACTAAATAAACTGCAGATAATCTTTGTGTTAAGCAAATTTGTAACTACTCTGTTAGCCTTAAATATCAATACATGCAGACTGTAAGAGCACCAAATCCTGTGATTCCTGGGTAACAACTTATTTCCCTATTTCACTGTTCTTTCAGTATTTTTAGAATTTCACATCTCAAGATGTGCATAAATGCATGGTTTTTATGCTTATATTTATGCACACTAAGAGGCAGACTTGTTTATCATAGCTACAAGAATATACAAGTAACACAGCCTGGGCATACAGGGACATTTAGTCTTAACTAGCCTTTACTATAAATGGCTGGTTGATAAACTTCATTTCAAAGATTGTTATTGTTAAAAGCAGAATCAATCAGACAACAGCAGATATCAGAGCAATGGTTTAGTTGAGGATCATCATGGCATTCAAATAACTCAGAACTGAAATAACAAATACAGTTAAATCAAACCTTCAACAGGAATACTTGTATTACCAGTCCAGGTGGTCTGCATGCAATTTGTGTCTTAAAACATGTTTCATATCAGGGCAAGTATTCTGTGCCTTCTAGAGGGAAATAAAACCATCTTTGATTTTTTATTTGAAACGTGGTGTCTGAACTTAGCCACTTATTTCAGACCTGGAGTGTTTAAGACACACATGCTGTTGTGGGCAAAATAAAGTAAATACTGCTTGCAGAGGTGCATATACCCTGCACATTGCTTCATCTAGAAGCACCTTGGGTAGATGCTGTATCTGTTGCAGCTATTTAGCAGATCCCATGCTCTCTGCTTGTTGCACTGAAGGGGAAGAAGAATACAGAAGGAGATAGATATATATATATGTACACACAAATGTAAATACATGCATGTATATATTTGTATATATGCGTGTGTGTATAAATATATAGGTACAAATAAAATAAACCTGGTTTACATAAACTTTACTTGCATTAAAGTATTTACTTGCATTTCAGATCAGCCTGATCTGAACATCTGACTATGCTATGCCTCCTTTCTTGTCAGGCTGGAAAAATCTTAAGGACAAAAGAACTTGTTTGACTCCACCTGAGCTTTGCTAAATATAGTGACTGCTGATGCTCCTGCTCCTGCTCCCCACACCCCTTCACACAGGGGATCAGCTAAACAAATGACAGGGGAAATTCATCTCTGGCCCTATTCTATCACAAGTCAGAAAAGCTGGGGAGATGGAGTAAATGTGCAGCTATATATAACTCAACTCACCTGGACAACTCTTCCTCCTGCAGGAGTCTCTAGCAAGACTTATAGCAGGTTTTAATCTATTTATGCCAAGGCAGGATCAAACTGAGGAACTATAAACTTCTGACTGGTACCGTGGCTCTTTTACACACACAGTTAACACAGAAACTGCCTTGTGTAATCACATCTAATGCTCACCAGTGTGTCTCCCATGTTGGATGGTGATCAGTTCTAGAGCTTTCAGAGGAGAAAATAGATTCCTGTAGACTTAAGCTGACCTGCCCAGTCCCCTTAACAGGTTCAATTTTGATGGCTATCTATTAGCATAATACTGGATATTTGAAGTGTCAGGTGAAATATTCCTTTAAAATAAGAACTGTAGTTATATACAATATCTCTGAATTGCCTTGAAATGCACAAGATAGTTCTTACTGAAATAAATATTAAATGTGCTAAGCATATTTCCAGAAATAACAGAACAGCACTTAGTTATGAAATCACATAGTCAAATAAATATCTCTTTAGAGATTCATTGTGAGTATAGGCCCAAAACCAGTAATGCAAAGTAATTTACTGGAATAGATGACTTCATCGCAATAGGGAATATATATTTCCACGTTCAAAAAGGTTCAAACAGCCCTAGTGAGTAACACATTTATCACTTTACATTATGTTTCAGTGTGAAACTTTGCCTCATGATGAATACCATCTTAGATCCTCCTGAACAGCAATAACAAAGAAAGTAGATTAAACTTTCTAAAATTCAGTTTGAGAAACCCTGAAGAGCTCAATTCCATGCATTTTTCTTCCTGCCAGATTATGCTGTCACTGCCACCGCAGTCATGCTGCATAAAGAACTGCCATTTTGATTTCTTCCCAGTGAGACAGAATTAATTCCTCTACAGAAAAAGCCCTGACTAGAATACCCCTTGCAATGTGCTGGCTTTGATTTATAAAGGACAGTGCTTAGAAGGTTGTTAACAAGTGTCATCATTAACCCGAAACACTATGGAGATGTTTACTTTGGGGATTATGCTTTATGGAGGTGTATGAGGGCACCATGCTGGGTGATAAAACAGGGGTGGGGGGTGCAGAGCCTGGGGAAGCACCTTTCCAGGGGAGCTTAGGGCAGGTGCTACCCATCTGCAAATGAGAGAAACTTCAGGTCCTGTTCTCAGCTGATTTTCACTCAGTGAGTGTTCATGTATGGTCATGTTCATGGGACAGGTTTAGTAGTTCGCTGAGGAAGATGAGGAGGAAGCACTGTGGATGGCCGATCAGCTTCAAAAACAAACTGGCTGTTTGCTCTCCCAACTAAGCACCAGGAGCTGAATTGCTCCCTCACTGCCATTACAGCCTGTTTCTGCTCTTCTTAATTTCCATGTACATTCTCTGAACAGGTTATTGAGAAAATGAGAGAGGAAGAGGGGAGGATAAATTTATTGTGAGAGAAAGATTGTATCTTCAATTGAACCTGGCCAAAGAAAATACTTATAAAATGCCATTTATCTCAAAACATACTGAGGCACAACATCATAGTGTTACAGCAATAACATTGCAATGTAAGAGCAGGTAAAATGAACTGGAAGAGAAAAACGAGGTAGCTGTTAAAACCCCTAGCAGGGAATGGTCTGACACCTTTCTAGGTGGGAAGAATAAATGAAATATCCTTCCCAGAGTGTCAATGTCACAAATACAGAGGCAAACATCAGTTAAAATCAAGTTTGGGATTTCAACCATCCCACAGGTACAGTCCTTTGATGTGCTGAACATATCTGGATTTGGTCAGGCCTCCCTATGTGATTAGAAAGGGAGGGGGCTGCTCTTGTCTTTGTCCCACATCTGCTGGCCATTGGGGAGTGCAGCAGCTGGGTGGGAGGGAGTTGGGTTGTCCTTGGTGCATCCCTTGAGCTGTGATGGACAGCCCAGCCTGTCACAAGGGGAAGGGATGAACTCCCCTCCATGCTCAGCTGGGCCCATCCCATGTGGCTCTCCTCTGTGTCTGAAAAGACACAAAACCAGCTGGCTATCACTTGCTTTTGTGTTAAGCTGTAGTACAGGAGACCACTAAAGCTGTCAGTGTTCCCCAGCACACCAAGGAGGTGCTGCTGACCCTCCACAGCATCAGCACAAGGGAGTGTGTGACGTTCCCCAAGCATACCCAGATGGCATTAGCTCCAGGGAAAAAGATCCTCCCAGCCAACTCTTCTCCATGTCTGTGGCATCTGAGTGAGAAAGAGTGCTCCCCTGCTGGGCCTTGGGCTGGCAGCAAATGCAGATGATGCCTGAGTTAGGCTGTGTCTGTGCCAGACAGTTTCTTTCTCGTAGTGAAAGGGATGTGTGGAGGATGAGTGCTTACCTGGTGGCCCTGGTGGCTCGCACTGCAGGGGAACAGCACTGCTTAGCTGAAGCTGAGCCCTTTCAACATTCCTAACCACAGCTTTGGTACAGCAGGATGGAGAACTAAAGGTTTCATTTGCCCCAGTGAGTTCCTTAGGCTCACTTCAAGATGGGGTTGCCAATATCTGTCTCATTGTCATAAAACAAGTATCCTTGGTTTTCTCTGGGTTTAACCTGAGGAAGTGCATCCAACAGCACCCTCGCTCATACTTTTCAGGTGTTACCTGCCCAGTCCCTGACAAGCTGCAGTTTTCATCAGGCAAAGGCTCAAAGAGAGCCAGAGGCAGCTGTCTGGGAAGAATGAGCCTGAGGCTCCATTTACAGGATTATACAGCAACATATTTTGTCAGAGTGTGATTTTTTTATTCCTTCTTTGTCTAGTGATATTAATGCATTCTCTCAAGTGGACACAGTTATATCAGTATTAAGGTGCTTATGTTGGCATGGGTTTACTCCTTGCAATAATTAAGGTAGCAGAGTTTATGTTCCTTAATTAGATGGAGAATGTCTCCAACTCTCCAGCCAACTATAAGAAAGCACACACATTGCTGCTCCAGCTTCTTATAACTAACCAATGAGGTTTTCAACATCTTTTCAGTGCTGATTAGGGAAAAGAGACAATAAGGAAGGACTGTTTCTCATGATTTTCATGGGCAGTCTAGGCATTCAGAAGCATGCCACAAAGAAAGAGCAAATTGCACAGTAAAAAAATAAGGCCTGGCTCAGAGTACATGCTGCTTGGTAAAACCAGGAGGGCAGTTTGGACTGTGTGACAGGGGAAGAAGAAAGGTGCTGCAAACAGCCTCCAGCTCTCCAGCCAGGAGTTGACTGGCTGGAGCCACCAAACCAACAAACGGAGCAGTGGGGTAAAATGCAGTAGGAAGAAGATATAGATAAGCTATCCTACATAGATTACTTTTATTTGGTAGGAGCAGTCAGTTACTGATGGTGATGTTCAAAGCCTCCATGTTTGCAAAACAAATGACCCAAAATCCACCTTTAAGCTGTTGAGAGCAGAAAGGAGTCATGCATTTACCCTTCGCTGTGTTAAGAACTCTTCATACCCAGGCCATTCTCAACAGCATTTCTTCTGGAGAACAAGTACCCACAGTTCAGCATCAGCTGTGATAAATGTGGGAGCACAGTTAACTTTGGGAGGCTTTGGTTTGCGAACCAGAAGATGTGACAAAGTACTTGACTTTGCCTTTTTGCGTTTGACGTTTTCTGAGACTCATTTTTCTTCTACACCATTAATTTGTTAGTGTGAAACTTAAGATATCACTGTGATAGAAAACACATGTGGGAAAGGGTTCATTAAGATAGTGTTAAAACAACAAAACAACGTTGGGAACAGTAATGTAATGCATTTAGTGTGATAGAAGTACTTTTTCTAATACTGTAGAAGCCAAGAGAAAATGTCATTCTAAGTGGATATTATTATAGTTTATATCCCACATCATGCAACAAATTTAATTCTTGTAGCTAATGTAGCTATGCATGAAGCAAATTAAAACTGTTAGGCTCTCTGACTAACAGCTAATCACATTCAGCACAACAACCAGGAAAGGAGAAGAGGAGCTGTGGCGTATGAGGCACCTGGTAACCTTATTCAGTGCAAAGGGAATGCAGGACTGCTCCTGAAACTGCAGAGGAGGATAGTTGCACCCTTGTTGCTGGTGGGACACCCTAATGCAACTCCCTGCTCGGAGCCTGTGTGCGCAAACTGCTCATGGTCTTAAAGTGGGGCTGGCTCGTACACTGGGTCATGAGGTATGAGCCGGCACATATTTCATTGCACGCTCATTCATAGAGAAAGACTTCTCCCCTTAAAGGGTATGTTATTGCAGAAACTTCTGCCAAGTGCAATTTGTACAGCATGTCACCAGGACATTTAATGAGTCATGAAGCTAAGATAAAACAGGTGAAAAGGCAACAACATATATTATTTAGAAAATTATGTGGGATCTGGTTTTATAAACTCCCTGTTTGTCAACAGGTTCTTTAAAATGTGGAGTCTTTTCTATCCCACTTAAAGCCAAAGCAAGAGAATATTACCTTGTGGTCTCCAGGTAGATAAGAGAAAATTGCGTTATTTCAGTTTGCCTAGAAGAAAGAAACGCATAACAGATTTTTAGACAATGATCTAAATTACCAAGCCATTAATAGCACATGAGGTGCATGCCATTAAATACCAGCACATAAACTAGATTGATCGTTCTTTTTCTGGAGCATTAAGATTTTCCAGGACAGGGTTTTTTCAGGAGGCAGGACGTTCTGTCTCTCATTCTACAAATGTGGTGTGAAATGAAAAGAGGAATAACACTTCCTCCTCCCTCCTCCTCCTCCCCCAGCTTGCTGAGGAGGAGACTTATCGTGGCACATACAAGAAAAACAGCCACCCACACACTGGAGCCCTTCAAACAGAAAGCACCTGACGGGAATTTAAAAGTAGGTTTTCAATGGTGGAGTTGGCAGAAATCTGCATTAAAGCAGCTTTTCAAGGGAGGGCATTGTGTGATATGAATTAGGGGAATGCATCAAGTTCTTTTTGTTTGACTGTGGAGTCTAAAATTGAATTATTGTTATCGTGATCAAATATT
Source organism: Neopsephotus bourkii (assembly GCF_033783945.1). Taxonomy (NCBI): domain Eukaryota; kingdom Metazoa; phylum Chordata; class Aves; order Psittaciformes; family Psittacidae; genus Neopsephotus; species Neopsephotus bourkii. Next base: position 15,331,725 of record NW_026900684.1, on the reverse strand, counting down.
TTGTTCACAACTGCTGTCTGAAGATAAGGGGTAACAGCAAGGAAAATATAGGGGAACACGGTGTGTTTTAATAAAAGGAAGTTTGCCTATCACTCAAAATCTTAAATTTCTATTATCAGAAATCCGGGTGCTAGCTGCTTGAGTCTTCAAACACCCCACTGTATTCAGAGCCAGCAGTATGCTTAAAGCATTTAAAATCAAATAAATTACTTGTCATGTCATATTTTCTTGTTATGTCATTTGACATGTATAATTTTTAGGATCATTTGATAAGAGAAGGTGAAGTGTTTGCAGGGTTGTTTTTTTGTAACAAAGCCCAATAACATTCTGATAAGAATTACAATTGTTTTTCCAAAATCTTATCAGAGTCTTCATATGGGTGTCCTTAGGGCATTTCTTATCCTTAAGACCATATGGTTTACATTAAATATGTTTTGCTCCTGATTCAGTTTGTTCCTCTGTAATGAAGGGGGAAGAAAACAGTTGCTGCTGTTTAAGACTTCACTTAATTTTTTCATTGCCTTTGTGTGTTTTACGTAACCTGCATTTAACTAGCTTTCTTGATTCTAATTTTTCTCTTTATCTTTAAACAGAAGCCAAAAAAACATCCTCTGTATCCAGTTTGTTTTCTTTGCAAAAACATTTAAGTGAATTACTGATTTGCAGATTAGTGATGAGTGAATCTGGCAGATAATTTCACACAGCCTTCATTGCTGGATGTGATCTGGATTGTCCATACACAAATGTCAAAACCATGTAAATCCTTCTTCTCAGAGTAAGTTTCCTCTGATTTATACCATCTGTAAGTAAAATGAAAACTTGACTTTTACATTGCTCCACCACTTGTGAAAACTTTCTTCAGTGGAGCAGTGTTTTTGTGAAACATCTAAGGACAACTGGGATTTCTTCTGCATGCCACCTCATGTGTAAATTAGCCCATAAATTGCTGGTAGCTCTGAAAATCTGTGCTGTGGCTGGACTTCCTGAAATGCTGGACCTCTAACCTGCTAGTGGTACCTGCAGGTGTACTCAGTCTGACTTTTTACACATTAATAAGGAAAGCACAGACTGCTCAATTATTTACATGCACAGTATCAATTCAAAAAGGTCCTCATCTTGGCAGTCACAGAAAACCATTCCTCTTAACTAGCATCTTCCTTTTGTATAACTATTTGGCTTTCACAGATGAGGAGCACAGTAAGAAGTGCATTTATTTCTTGCTAAGAAAAACTATGTAGTCCAGTCCTCATCCATGCCTTTCAATGTCACAGCTATGTCATCACCTCTGCCTCTAATTGCAGCAAGGCCCCTGGTGGCTTTGCAGATAAGAAACACACTGAGATATTAAGCAGACAGGAAGGCTTTAGTGGTTTGACTGGCTGGAATTCCTCACAGCTGTACTGACTCATTATCTTGTCACCTGCAGGTGAATGAAAAGAATATAGGCACCATTTAACACCTTTTCCTGGGCCACTTTATGCCAAATAACAGCTCCTGTCTTTTCTTATGCCATTATCTCTGTAATCACAGATAAATTGCAAAAGCTTGGGATTTTCTGGGATATGTGCTTCTGGTGGTTAGTTGTTACTTGTAACCATGTGGGATCAGTCAGGGCACTCTGGCTTATTGCTGTAATCCTGACTGGTGCCAGGATTCAGGCTTTTCATTGCTAAAATGAAGAGAAAGTGTGTGGGGAGTAAGGGGTTGTTGTTGGTGGAAGATTACATCTATGTCTTAAATGCAAACCCAAGTTATTCCTGATTCACAAATCAGTCTTAGAAGCTCGTTTCCTACATCAGCTGCAAAACACCAATGTGCACTTTGTTTGTTTCAAAGGAGAATTTAGTAAAACTGCTGTTGTCACAGCTCTGTGCAGCGTGTAATGCTAGCTAGCTTAATCAAATTCCTCTTTGTAATTACAATCCTTGAGAGTGTGTGTATTATCATCTATCATCTTCCAATTTTTTTTTTAGTATGGTTCATAAGTTGTAATTGGACCTCAGTGTCAAATGGAGCCTCACTGTGTTACAGTCACACATCAACCTGATGATGTTGCTCTTTATCTGACCCTCTTCATATGCTGAGCAGAAAAGAAAGGTGCTTAAAAACTGGATACGTAGGATTTGTGATATTGAGCTCCCATGCATTTTGTATGGCCACTTATCACATTTTGAGCATCCTGAAAGTTAATTTATTGTAGCTCACTCCTTATGGATTGAGTTGCAGAAGGGTGGGGATAAGTATAAAAAGAAATCTATTCCTGAAAGTGGCAGGCTGTTTCTCTGAGAGGCACCTTTTAAAAGCACAGGAAATCAATTAACAACCCTTGTCTTTCAGGTCTGGGCCTGTTTTTTTTTTCCATGCTACTGAGCACCAGATTGATACCACCCATAAAGTTATTCCCACTTTACCACAGTGCTGCACTGGCAGAAGTTTGTTTCTAACAGTAAAATCGCAATTCTTGTTTCTTGGAACTAAGACATTTCTCATTTCCAAGAAATGCTGCTTCTGCCTGGTGGAGCGGATTCTTGGAGGAAAGATTAAAGCATGACATAGAACTCAATGAAAAATAAGAGAATTGCTCTTTGTAATGATTTTAAATCATGTCTTGTGAACTTTCTAAATAACATATGTGATGAATGGCTTGGAAATTTAAACAGCAGTTAGAAGATGTGCAATTTGAATTTCTAGTCTCATAAAATTCTAATCTTAGAAAAACTCCTCCTAAGCTACAGCAGTATCTTTTTTTCTCTCATTTTAAGCCTCTTCCAGAAGAGACTTATGGATCACACTGCAGCACATCAGCTGTATGCACATTCTCTTTTACGACTTTCTAAAATGGCCTGTAAACAAGCACTACAAATATATAACTGACATCAGAGGTCTTAGCCCATAATGAAACTCCAACATAGTCACCAGACAAGTTCCAGGCTATTTAATTTCTCACAGAGGGAGATAAGGTGTTGGTGGTTTTGGCACAGAGCAAATTGCCAGGTATCCTGGGTTCAGCAGTAGCGGTCATTTTTCTCCTTCTCAGTAGCTGGTGCAGTGCTCTGGTTTTGACTTTCAGCCTGGGAACAACGCTGATAACACCAATGTTTTTAGCTGTTGCTCAGTAATGTTTACTCTGACTGAGGACCTTGTGGGTCTCACGCTCTGCCAGGGAGGAGGGGAAGCTGGGAGGAAGCAGAGACAGGACACCTGACCCAAGCTAGCCAAAGAGGTATTCCATACCACAGGATGTCATGGCCGGTATATAAACTGGGGGCAGTTACCTGGAAGGGCTAGATCACTGCTAGGGTCAGGCTGGGTATCGGTCAGCAGGTGGTGAGTGGTTGTATTCTCTTTCCTTGTTATTTCCCTTACCATTATTATCATTGGTGGCAGCAGCAGTGGTTTGTGTTATACCTTAGTTACTCGACTGTTCTTATCTCAACCCGTGGGAGTTACATTCTTTCCATTCTCCTCCCCATTCCTTCAGGAGCTAGGGGAGGAAGAATTGGGGGGGGAGCACAGATTGAGTGAGTGGCTGCATGATTCTGAGTTACTGGCTAGGCTTACACCATGACACCAGGGGAAGGTGGATCTCTGCCTTCCATTATTCATTGTGAGGGGATGAAGATTTCTGACACTGTATAAACTTCACTTTTGTGCTTGAGCGTCTGACATTTCCACACCAGCAATTTAAATGATCTCTTCATTTTGAGGTTTTTAACACTTTTTCTCTATTTTTATTAAGGAGAAGAATATAAGGCCTTAGAGTTTCTTACTTAGTCTGACTGTCGACCTGAGTATGACCGGAGACTATAAAGACATCTTTGATGGATGTTATGACATCATGAGGTTGTCCATTTTATTTCACTTTTACCATGTTCTGATATAGCTGAAATCAGGTGCCATGACACTTAAGGGAATTAAGGGAATTACTTTAGAGGGGAATTCAGCTCATTTAAGGAGGTTTCTATGGTACTTATGATGTGGCCACTCTTCCTTTTAAATCTCTTCTTTTAAATCCGTGTAAGCCTTCCATATGAACTAAAAAAATATTTCAGGATTCATCTCATCAGGACTGAGCTGCAAAGTCTGAATTTCAGGAAATAAGATCTCAGATGAAAACACCCTTATTTAATCTAAATCTAGATAGTGTCTAGTGCCTGAGAAATACAGAAAGCACACACACAAAATAAGGATAAATAGTTCTTTCTGGAGAGAAGATAGCTGGATGAATGACATTGCCCACCCCTCAATATCAAAGTCCTTGGAAGAAGATGAGATTGAATTGTAGCTATAAAACTCAGCTAAGGTTTTGTCTGTAAAAAGATAAAGTTACATGTAGGTTTTCAAGAGTCTGGCAGCTAAATTTAACACAAATGTTTATTTAATTTACCAGGACAAATTCCTTGGAATTTTTCCCTGTGCATGTAAACATATTTCAGGATTTACTAACAAAAAGCCACAAAATTAAGAAAAACATAAAATTGAAGTAAACACGATAAAACTAATGCAAAATTAGTTTAAAGCACACTTAGTACCACCAACGTTCTGCACAGTTGAGAGTCAGCAATGTGAAACAGCATGAGTCTGACTCCCTTGAGATTACAGGTTTAAGAGGAAATGACTAGTTAGTTTAGCAGCATTTCCCTCCATCATGGTCATTCTTCCTTCAGCAGTAAAGGTGTGAAGGATCTCACCGTGGATCCAATGCATCTATGTATGTATGTCTGAAGGAGCAAATTGGATAAGTGTACTACTGGCAGTATGTTTAGAGAATACTCTGTACAAAAGTAAAAAAAAAGGAAAAAAAAATCTTTGTGCATGCCAGGAAGAAAATCATACCAAATGCTACAATATTGAACATCTCAGGCTAACTGCAGTCATGTATTTTTAAATCATATGTCCATAAAAAGAATATTAAAGAAGATATTAAGTCATTTGTCTGGTAATTGGGGCTTTTTATTTTAATCTCATTAGCTCGAAAACTTGCAAAATAATCAGGCTTGTTTATGTCTATTTAGCTATATTATTTTACTACACTTACTCTTTCCCTTACTCTTTCCGTTTTTAATTTTCTTGTTTCCTTTCTCTTTTTCCTGTTTCCTTTTTCCTTTTTGTTTTTCCTTTTCTTTTGCGAAAGCTTCATTTAACATTGTACACATACAAGATTAAGATAGGATCCTTGCTGATGTTGCTGTAGCTGGCTGGGGAATGGGAGGTGGTACCAATTCAGTCACCTGCTTCCAGTTGTTCTCTTTCTCCACCACCACCAGGCTTTGGGTTTGTCCTTCAAGAATTTGCAGGTGTTCAATGATTTGATCTGTTGCCCCTAGGGTATTCCACTGCGTTTCCCACCTTCCTGAAGCACCAACACAAAAAATGCATGTAATACATCTGTTAGCATAAAGTTTTAATTCAGTGTTCCTGCTTTTAGTAGTAATACTGGATTAATTCCAGTATGGATATATAATGTACTGAATAAATAAGTATAAAGAATCAATTAGTTACTCCTAGTACACAATAATAATGGGTTATTTTCTGCTGACATTGCACTTTCTATGCATCATTAAGGTTTACATTAATTTTCTTTCTCTTATCTATTAACTGTTCCTCAGATACATAAAACAACCAGGTTGCCTGTTATTAAAAAAGGAGAAATGGATTTTGAATTATTTTCAGTGTGGTTTTGATTCATTGGTGACTTGAAAATTCTCAAAGATGACTAAGGATAGGGCCAATTCTACAAGTTTCTCCCTTTTTTAAGTAATGTGCTCCTTCTGAGCCCACTTATTAGTTGGTCTGCCTTTAAAAGTCTACACATCAACATTCTCTATTAAATTTCAATTGGGCCATTTAAGAACTGCATAAGAAGTAACTTATTTTACTTTAGATGATCATCACACTTAGAAACGTTGGACAGAAGGCAGCATAAAAATGCAATGTAGTTCTTTAAAAAGCTAGAGGTTCTTGTAAATGTCAGTTTATGGATTTTTATCAATCCACAGAAAGCGAAATGAGATCTTCCAACCAACAGAAAATGTACCAGGGAATAATATTTATTTTAAAAAGCTCTTCAGTGAAAAGGAAATAATCTGAAAGCAGTAATGCCAAATGAAAATGTGCAAGAGAGTGAATAAGTTGCTTTGTAAATTACTCAGCCTTTTCAACCTAGTAAAACCATTAATAGTGGCTGTTTTCATTATAATTACCTTATTTTGCAGTGTAAAAATTATACTAAAAAGCAGTTGAGATAGAGTTCTTACAGAGAAGATATGAACCATAATGAACCATAATGACTTTAAAAAGCCAAACCAAAAAACCACAATATTCACATTTTAAAGTGGTGTAAGAAGCTAAAGAGAACCTCTTCACTAGGGATTCTCTATTGGTTGAGGAATACGGTTTGTGACTGGCTCTTCCTGAACTCACTCTTTTACCATGTAGTACCTTTTTGGGCATTGTGTATTATATCTCCATTTTGTCCTATTACCAGCTATTGAAATGCCAGCTTTGACTTTTATCCTGTTAATTTTGCCAGCACTAAGAAAAGAAATATCAGACACAATTTTGTTTTCTGTGTTATTTTGAAGATTATAAAGTTATCCCAAGTACTCTGAGTCCTGAAAATCTTAACTGATTATGAACATGCTAATATCAAGGGATAAACTTCTAACACCAAGCAACTCATCAAACATTTGATGTGATTTTTATTTTGTTTTATTTTGTTTTCTGAAATATTCCTGAAGAAATTCTGAAACATTTTCTTCTAAGGGTTGATAAAAATGTGGGATTTTTTTCTCATAGGTGAGATCATATGAACCTGGGGACAAGTTGTAGCTGGTAAATTCCTTACACATGGCCTGAGAAATTACATGACAAAGATGTGCTGTGTGGTGGTTTGGTTTCTTTAACCTCTTCTCAAATGGAGTTCTAATTTTGGGAACTTGATTAGCCCAGGTTAATGTTGTTACATTCCTCCAAAGAACTTAAAAAGAATATCATAGTGTGGAAGGCAGTAATTAAATCAAACTAAATGATACACTCATTCAGGTAGCTTACAGGCCCAACCCATTTTGGAGTTAAAAGCATCTGGTAGCATAACAGAATACACTTCACTAGGAACTCTACATTTTGTGGATATTTTCATGCTAAATATTTAAGTGATACAACAGGGGACAAAAAGGTGATTTTTTTACTTTTAATTTTCATACCAATACATTTTTCATTACAATGTGTCCTATATGTAAGATGGTCCCCATATAAAAAAATCAGTATTTTATCCCTTCCAACTCTATTATACTGCATGTGGTCTCATATTTTATTGCACAAGTAAACACTAAAACCATCTTCTTATATTGATATTTATGTACTTAGATGGAGTAAGAGACAAACTATAAAACCTCTAGAATAGTTTTAAAGAAATAGATACAATTAAATTTCTTTCTATATAGGTGAATCTAGCTTAAAATTTCAATAGAGTGTCAGTGAAGCTGCACCACCTTTTCCTTTTAAATGTAGATAGCTCTGGTAGAAGTAATTCATCGAGTCTAGTGGTTTATTTGCTTAAATATTTTGAGAAGTATATGGCAAAAATTACTGGCAGAACTTTAAGTCAGCTTTTAAGATGTCTCTGCTTTGACCAGGACATTGGACAAGAGGCCACTCAGAAGTTCCCTGCAGAGAAAACATTAGAATTCTAGGATTTGAATTTCCAGGAAAAAAAGTCAGAAGGTGAAGGGTGTGACCTCAGCAAAAAGAAGTAAATATTGAAATGTTTTATTATGCCTTGATAGATAAACGAATGTGAAATAACAGAAGCTGATATAGAAGTGGTTTGGCAGAACTCCTATGGAAAAAAACAAAAAATAAAAAAAAAATTGTAAAACACTATACAAAAGTAATTTGATAGAATCATAGAATTGTTTGGGTTGGAATGGGTCTAAAACTCATCCAGTTCCAACTCCTCTGCCACAGGCAGGTGTACCCTCCAATAGGACAGCCTGCTCGAACAGCCTGCTCAAAGCCCCATCCAACCTGGCCTTAAACACTTCCAGGGATGGGGCAGCAACAACTTCTCTGGGCAACCTATTCCAGTGTCTTATTACCCTCAGAGTGAAGAATTCCTTCCTAATGTCTAATCTAAATCTGTCTTTATTCAGCTTAAAGCCATTCCCCTTTGTCCTACCACTCCATGCCCTTGTAGAAAGTCCCTCTGCAAATTTCTTGTAGGCTCCCTTTAGATGTTGGAAGGCTGATATAATTCGCTGTATTGTATCACATACTGGACACTTCAGGTAGGTAATGTGGGTTTAGCAGAGGCCATTTCCTAGAATAAGAGTTCGAAGAGCCCTAAACAAAACTGCTTAGACACATTGTAATTTGTTAATTAAATTACTTAAATAGAAACTTGTTTCATGCATTAATTTTTCTCTTTTCATCTAGAATGTGAAAAGTGGGATGTCTTTTTCACTTATGAATAACCTGATATTAAATGAAAAAGATAATCAGTTAGAAATTATTCCAAAATGCACTTTAGAGTAGAACAGGATTTATGCTGAGAATGTGGGATTCCTAAACATTTCTAAACTAAACCAGCCAGACACTAAACTCAAGATTACGTGTAACCTCAAAGGGAACCCATAACTGACATCTGAAACTGAGGGCTAAAGAGGACAAGGAATGCAACACAGTCAGCAATGACATTTCTGGTAAGCTAGCTGAGCGCAAATGTGCGAGCCTCAGCTGTGGTGGAAAACCAGAGTATCTTGCTGTCCTAAGGTCCATGCATTTATGGGCTTCGATGCAGTGATGCGCTGTAGAGCCACAGCCACTTGACTGTCATCCTCTGCCAGGGAATGAGCATGTAGCTTATGCCAGAGACTATCAATCCTCAGTGTTGCCAGCATCAGCATGACAAGCTGCAGTTCTGAAACTATAAAAATTGTTGACATTGTCTAAAGGAAAAAAACCCTTGTAAATGTATTAACATCAAGCTCATTTGTATAAGTTCTCCTTAGTAGTATCATGCCTTAATTCTGCAGCAGGGAGCAAGTAAGAAACCTGCTTTATAGGTTTTTGTTTCAGTGTTGTTCATTTTCTAGCGGAAAATTATGAGTCATGCACGATAGTGGGCTTAGCAGTGTCTCTTGTTTCTGAAGATATATTAATTGCGTTCTCCATTCAGTTGTGGTTAGGCTTGAATGGGGGAAAGTAAAATCCTATAGGCAGTTTAGGAGGCTGGGCATGTGTCAGTGGAGGAGAAATACAAGTTACCACATTTATAGCATGTGGATAAGCAAAACTGAAATCACAATATCCATAGTTCACTGATAGTTCTTACTTTGCAGAACAACCTCAGATATCTTAAATACAGTAATCTCCTTGAAATTTTCTCCAAAGAACTGGTGGGGACTTATGTGCTACGTTATTTGAGGTGGTTTTAATTGTGGGGTTTTTTTTGAATGAGGAAGGTAGTGAGAAAGGGTATATTTACTGAGCAGGCTTTTTGCACACTTGTTTTTCTATAGTTAATTCCTGATGAGTAGGTAACTAGAAAACTTTTTAATCTTGAGAAAGGAGAACTTTTCTGTAGGTTTGGATTTGAAATATTTTCCTATCTCTTCTGTTCTTCACTGAGCTAAAGAGAAGACAATCATTATTGGAATCTTGGTTACAGAAGTAAGTAGATATTTTCTTTTTATAGTGTATCTATATTATTTAGTGTGTATTGTGTGAGTGTCTACTAGGAGGTGGTCAGCATCACAGGATGACTCAATGCTTTCTAAACTTCACTGGAAATTTGAGATCCTTAACATTTTTTTTTTTTTTAATTTCAGTGTAAAAATTTAGGAGAAAGTATTGCTTTTAAGAAAGGACTCTAAAGCTTTACCTTGACTCAAATTTTTATTCAGTGTAGTATTAGACAACAGTATAAGATAGAAGGATAAGTGATAAGAATGCTTAATATAATTCCATCCGCTATTGTAAAGCCTATGTTTGGTTCTACCCTCTCATCTGTACAAGGATAATTAATATGTGTTCCTAATCACTCATTCCATCTGTCCAAAAGCATAAAAGAGGTAGAGCTCAAATAGGTGCTGAGCTGCATGAAAGAAGTATTTTGGTGACTAGAAATGGTAGAGAAAAAAGAATCTAATGACAAAAATGAGCATCAGCAAATTGACATTTTCAAGTGTCTGGATGACACAAAGAACAAGTACACCATTACACAAACTTGTTTCCTAGAACAGAAAATGGATTGAAGAAAATTGCTTAGAATTAATTGCTATCAAGTCAACTTACAAGGGAAAATTAAAAGTTTTATAGAGCAGTTGCTGAATGAAGTACTATATTAAGACTCCTGAGCAACTATTTATCTTAGGGTTAGTGTGATATAATGAGACTTAGGTCATTTATTCATGAATAATACATATATTTACCAAAGGGTGATAAACACAATTAAAACTTTTCCTCAAATTACCTTATAAATACAACTTGCTAAATTCTGTGGGAAAAGTCTTGGTGGAGAAGTTAGCTTAGTAAGAACTGAGTTAAGTTAACTTGCTGCAGCAAGTACTCCATGTCTCCCTGTATTAGTGAAATACAGAATTAGATTAATACACAAAGTATAGGATTCTGCGTGTTACACTAAGGAACATTGTGACCTGAAATTTCAAGCTGGGATATTCATCAGATGCATGTTTTGTAGCAGAAAATAGGGAGTTCTTTATTAGAGCATTCAGTGGTACATGAAGAAATGATTACAGAAACTGTCATTTTTTTTTATGAGGACAAATGTTTGTTGTTTTAAAATGTGTGTTCTGTAAAAGGCACCCCACAATTAAATGCTTCCCCATTCATGTTTGCAGATCAGAACCATGAAAAGGCTCACCCCATGCAAACAACAACAATAGCTACCACATTGTGCGCATTTATTTTCAGATGAAAAACACTGTTGTCTCTTCAGTCAATAATCTCTGCCAACTTGGCCTGACTGATTTACTGCACATCATTTACTGATGCTGTCCAAATAATCTCTATTCATGCCACTAAAATTCAGTGTCAACAACTGTAATAATAGTGCACTTGTTTCCTCACTGCTCCAAAAAGAAGAGACATCCTGAGTTCAGAGGGATCCTGAGAGAAATAGTGTTAATGAATGGCCTTCCCAGCTGTATGCAAGTGAAAAACCTCCCCAAGAGTATTGCTTAATGAAGCATTGACGTCACTGCCTTCTCAAGCACACACCTTGCTTGGTCTTGTTGGCATCAGAACAATTGTACAGGTGAGCACAGAATTGGCCTCAATACCTCTAGTGAAGCCAAAAGGCTTTATCCCCCTAGACCAACTGACACTGAAGAAACATAAGACAATTTTTATCTACTTCAGCTCTAGTTCATCTAACCCAATGGGAGTAAGTAGTTATGTAAACTTTGAAAAGGAAAAGCAAAGAGAAAATTGAGTGCTGTAACCCTTCACTGATGTTTTTATGCTCCAGACTAGAATAGTAGCTCTCTCCCTGAAATAATAATCACTTTCAGTGCCCTTCACAAGGGTGTTCCACATTTTCAGAGGATATTGAATTTTCTTTCACAGTTTCCTCAGCTCTGGACCTCCTGCAATGGGATCTGATTTGGCGTCAGCCTCTGGTAGGCTACCCATGCCATCTGGAGAAGAGGCTTTCTGCAGAGTGAATGAAACAGCTGTAAGTGTTTTTAGGAAGGGAAATGAATGTGGCAATAGAGGATTCGCAACCATTGGAGACTATCAGCAAGTATCAAGGCACTGATTTCACTCCCTCTTGAACTGAGGCAACTCTGCTTATTACACAGACAGCTTGTTATGGCAGAGCGTGTTGGGTCAGTGGACTTTTCAACCACTGACAGAGGCTTTATATCTCCCTAGACCCTTTTCTTCTCCAGGCTGAACAGACCCAACTCTCAGTTTTAGCTCATAGGAGAGGTGTTTGAGCCCTCCAAGCATTTTTGTGGCCCTCCTTTGGACCTGTTCTAACAGGTCCATGTCTTTTTTTTGTACTGGGGCCCCCAGAACTGGATGCAGTACTTCAGGTGGGGTCTAACAAGATGAGAATCACTTCACTCAACTTGCTGGCCATGCTTCCTTTTACTCAGCTGGGGATAAGGTCGTCATTCTGGGCTGCAAGCACACATTGCTGGCTCATGTCCCATTTTTTCACCCACTAGTATCCCCAGGTCTTCCTTGCCAAGGCTGCTCTCAATCCATCCTCCACCCACTCTGTATTTGTTCTTGGGGTTGTTGCAAGCCAGGTGCAGGACTGCTCACTTGGCTTTGCCTAAATAGTCAGTCTTTTGTAGTTCTTCGTCAGCATCATTCATTTATATCATCCTCATGCTGTTTTGAATGCAGTGTTTTACAAATTTAAGCATATTAAGTAAAGTTTCTTCAAGTAGAGTTGCACAACTCACTCTAAGAACCGGAAATGGTAAGAAGACTTCAGACAGTGCTGCTATAGTATACTGTAAAGTCCCGTAGCTCAAATGTTGATATTAAGGGTAACAAAGGACAAGAAACTTCTGATTGAGATTTTTCCACCTAATTTATATCACAGCAGTGATTTTTAGTTGATGACTGAACTTAGTAAAACAAAACCCAAACATAACCCCTTGCATGTAAAATACTATGCTTACGCCTTTGGTTGTCCGTCTGAATGATGCATACTACTTTTCATTAATATAGGGGAGGTGAAACAAAACCTTGATGCTCTTACCTATTTAGACAAGGGTGAAATCAGAATTTCTTCCAAAAAGGAAATATTTTCCTTTTCTTTTTTTTCTTTGTGATCCAAAATATCCCCTCCTTTTCCCACTCCTTGTTCGGTCACAGAATCTTCCATTCATGTGAGATTCACAGTCATTCCCCATCATTCTCTATATGATATCACTTTATATTAAGAGCAGATGAGCTCTACCCTTGAATTTATGAGTTTATGTCATTATTAAAAGCAGTCATATAAAGCTATTCTGGCATGCAATGTGACACAACTTTGTGTCAAACATTGCTCACTTTAACCAATGAAAAATTGAGTTTCTTCTTTTCAGTTAATGGAGTCGCTGCTACTTCCGAAGCTACTTGCAATCTTATTTGCATTGCTGTCTGTGTGCAGCACTGTTTCTCGTGTTATTGAAGGATGCTTTGAGCATTTTCTGTCCTCAGGATTTCCCCTCAGTTAGCTCATTATATCTTTCTGTCTGCAAAAGCTGTTCATGCCAAATGAACAGGATTTTGGGTGCATTTCTTATCAGTCTTCTATGCTAGCTGAGTTTATTAAAAAAAAAGATTTCAGGGATATAATACTGAAATAGACTTCTTCCATCTGTGAGTATTTTAATATTTCACATTAGAAAACTGTTTCTATACCAATATGAATACTAATATTAAAAATTGTATTAGTTCTGGTATGTATGTTTATACAATCTTTTGACGTATTAAATTATAAATACCTTAAGATGACAAATGAAGTTGTTGATGGACCAAACAACTGAAAGACCAAATGCTACACATTAAATCTTGAACAATTCAAATGGAAAGTAAAGCAGAGCACAGGGATGAGAACAAACTTTAGCAGGATTCTGCATTCTTTTTAATCTTCAGATGAAGCTTTGATGTCTTTTCAAAATGGTCTAATCAACTCACAGGTCTACTGGTCTTTCAATTGAGGTGACTTGAGGGTTCCAGCACAGAGAGGGACCTCACAAGAGAGTTTAGCCTACTCCCTCCCACAAGGTGTCTCTGTCCTACCTTGCAGGTGTTTCTAGTGTGCTAAGACCTTCACTAGTGGGCACTCTAGACAAAAAGTGTCCCTATCTTTCAGTAGTTTTCCTCTAGTACCTAATGTGAATCTTCTGTTGTGGAATTTTCTTTTACCCATGATACAAGTTAGGCATTAGAAGGACTTCTAAAACCGTTTCACTCCCCCCTTGCTCTCATCTCCTTTAAGCATCCCAAATATTTTTAATCTTTTCTCAGGAGGATTAATTTGGTGCCCTTGAACAGGGATTAAACATGTTTATTTTGCACATTATATCTTCTGCACATTTGCAGAAATTCAGCCAAAGCCAGGAAACAGCCTCTGGAAGGGGCACAGTGCTGCTGGTGGTTGGTTGGGCTCCTTGCCTTGTGCACAGGTGTTATCAGCTTTCCTCTGTGCCATTGCACCAATTTTGGGATTTTTCTGAGCTCAAAGCATGGAGGCTGGGTGCTGTTGCCTCTCACCAATGCTTCCTACCATGGACTAGCACCCCACTGTCACCTCTGCATCAAGCTGCTGTGTACCAAGCACAGATCTGTCCATAGATCTAATTGATATCATGATCTGATAGTGCTTTCTAAGCATTAACGATAAGAACTAATGCAAGTGGAGAGTTAAAAGTTTCTCCCTTTAAAACAAAAACCAGCAAAGCCTGTTTGTGTTGCTCAATACTTTCCAATATGATCTATACAATGTTCTGTTAGGCCATTGGTTTTAATATATCGATTTCTTGCATGCAGCACTTCACTTCTGTCTTCTTTCTGTAACATCTGGTCAGAGAAGCTTCTCTGCTTTCAAGAAATCTCATTATCTAATGCACATATTTGGAAAAGTATTCTTTTCAAAATTTTAATGTTTTAGCCATATTTCCAATTATGTGATGGAACAAACTACTGCAATGTTTCAAACTTTTAAAGTACTCTGCATTTGTTTTTTTTAGGTATGATTTTCACTGCAGGTTGTATTCATTGTTTTTGTATTATGATTCTCTGTTTTCAAGTAAACTGATTTTAGTTTATGAGAGAAAACTGTGAAACACACCTTACTGGCAAACAGATATTCTATTGTATGCTCCATTGTAGCAAAGAGACAAGCACCCAAATAAGCTGGGCACTGAAGTGTTGCTGGTATTTGGGGCATCAAGGTGGAAAAAGAAGTCATGGTTGGTTTGTTTGTTCTCAGTGTTCAGTGCTTGCATTAAAAGGGACCTGAAGAAAGTGGAAACAAATGAAAATCACTGGGTTTCTCAGGAGACCTAATGGCATAAGACAACCTATAACCTTTCTTCCAGATGGCAATTTTAAACCTAACCATTTGTTAACCCTGTGTGACGGCCTCTGTGCAAAACCATTTAAACAATGTCACACTGAAAATAAAGCAACATAACAAAATCTATACATAGAATTATACTGTTATTTTTCACATTTCTGTGTAGATATAAAAGACTGCGAAAGGTTTTTTTTAATATTCTTAATGAGTAGTGACACATAAATTAATGACAAGAATGGGAAAAATTATAGGAAATATAGAAGAATTATCCACTAAAGAAAATCTATGTTCTTATGAAAACCTATTTTATATGACTGATTCCTTCAGAACTAATTTGTACGAAATGACATCTCAGCATCGTACAGGCTTTTCAGGACAGCTCAACTGAGTGTGGTGTTTTAAGGCACAATTATTTTCTAGAAAACAATGTTTTTTGTAAAATAATGGCAAAATTTCATAAAGTTCGAGGGAAGGTTTAAATAGAAGCCTAAAGATTTAGTGCAAGGTAATAAAGGTAAAATATACTTTCAGGTACAGAGTTTGATCTTTTGACAAAGCAGTGAGAATAATTTGAAATTCTTTTCATGCTTTTCTGACCACCATTTTCTAACACCAGAAAATAAACTGAAACGCTTATTTTTATACTTATTTTTAAGATACCTTACTTAAAACAACCCCCAAGCAAACAAATGAACCAGAGAGAGAAAAAAAGTAGTGTATAGAGTCCCCAAAACAGTGAGAAGTAATTTCTGCACTCAGCGTGAAATTCTGGGTTGGGCTAAGGTTTTCTTGTGAGATTAAATAAGCCCCTGTTTAATATTACCTCTTTACAATTAAGAGTTTGAAAAAGAAATATTAAAGTCAAGGTATAGAACAATGATATTTTAGGCTAAAATAGGAATTGATAAATTCCTTTATGACTCACGATTTAACAGCAAAGACATTAAACACTTGCAATTTTCACAGAATCTTCTGGCTCAATTGAATGCTGGTTTAGCGTGTAAATCTTTGACGACCTCTGTCTTTAGCATAATGTGCTTTCTTAACTATTGTATTCCGCCTATATATTTAGAGAAAACACCTTAAATGCTGTACACTAGCAATAATTCAAGCTCCTTTTGTACTGTCCCTTTCGCATGCTTCATTCCGCAGGTATTATTGGTAAAGCAACACAGTCATTCATTCTTCAAGTCCTATAAATCATAGTCTTTCCTCATTACACTGGCCATAACATACTGATCCATTTGAGTTATGTTGTTTACATGATACTGACAGCAGGAACTTGCTTGAAAGCAAGACACTTTTCTTAAAATAGCATTCAGACTTCAAAGGGAGCAAGGACTGTTACTCTATGGGTTTGCATTTGAAGAAGCAGTATTTCTTGTTGGTTGGATAAAAACCACTTGAGAATAATGGATGACATTTAAATCGCCAACATACCTAAAAGTAAATTTGCCCTGGTTTTACATATGGGTGAGGGCTGTTTCAGAAGATATTCTTGTCCATATTCCTGTCTAGCAAGCTAAATATATGCAATATGGGAGTGATGCTGTGGAAGTAGACATCCATCACCATTTAATAACATAATGTAAGCCACGTAAACTTATAGGCACAGTGTTATTTAGTGCCAGAGCAGCTGTTCACATACAGTTCAATGTGACAGATATGCTGAAGTTTCTAGCTACAAACCTTTGTAGTCTGTACTTGTTTTGAAGGAAATATCAGATGTTATGTGATAATCTTTACTATCCATCCATTCCAGCTTCACTTCAGGTCCCTACTGAGCCTCAGCAGATTATGTTAAAGACAAAGCTTTTGGATCCCATGCCAAAACCTGCCATGTGGTTCACTTTCTACATTAGCCACTTCACTGGCTGAAATGTGCTTCTGGTAAGAATTTAATATTCTGATCAGAATAGATTGGATTAATGGGGGAGCAGGTGCAATCCGTCAAATATTTTAGTACTGTGGACCCTTCTGAATATTTGGTCCCTTGATATTTATCTCCTATTTAAGCTTTTAGACCCTTCCACTCTCCTCTCCAAATCTCTCATAGCCATTTTGGCTGGCATACAACAGTCTGTATATCTGAAATTCATACTGAGGAAATAATTTTCATATAATTTATTATAATAAGTGAATGTAATGAAATACCAAGTAATCCAAGAATATAAACTTCTCAGTTTTCAATTTATCTTCTGTAAGGGTATAAATCCTTTTTCCATGTATAAGAAGGCAGAAGTTTTAATTCTTTGGATTTTGGGGTTTGTTTGTGGTGTGGGTTTTTTTTTGCTGTACCTTAATGGTTGAATTACCACCATGTAATCCATTATACCAGTTTTTCCAAATTCCTCTTGTTTTTCCTAAACAAGTCTTCTCCTTATCTTCTCCTCAATCAACCTTTATCTTCTGTATGAAATTGCCAAAAAAGTATCAAGCTACAAACTGGAATGTATCTAAATGTGTTCCCATCCCATACAGCATTCAGCTATGGAGTAAGTCTTTATAATAAGAGTATATATAAAGCATAAGAATTGATAAGTTTTAAGTTGATTATCAGGTTTCACAAAGAAGCCTTGTTATCTTGAAATGATAAACATTGTTAAATGGTCAAGTACATGGTGTCTGAAAGTAAAGTTCTCCGCTATCGTGATGAATTCAAGTTTTAAACCAGAAAAGAATAATGTATGAACATCTATTGCAAGAGTTTGAATAGTCCTTTGAAAGGATCCTATGGATTTGGCAGTGATGCTGCCTTTTAAACTAAGGTGTATTTAAAAAAGGATTTAAAAAAAAAAAATAGGGACTCTTCTGTTACTGTACTCTCTAGCACTATTGAAAAAATAAATCATGAAATATACACTTTATTGCAATGCATTACATTGACCCTTCCTACCAAAACCATGCATAAATTTATATATAAGTTTATTTATGTATTTTTTCTTTCTTTTATATGGACATAAAAGTACATGGAACATCTGGCAATCAAGGAACTGTAAAAACTTTAGGAAATGCAATGCAAAATCAATTTAGTAATATCCTGGTATGTAACTGGTATCAAGCTTCTTACAGTAAGCCTGCAGATTTCTGACTATATAGCATTCTGAATACAGTTTGAGATGGGATTCTTTTCTCATTTCCTTTTTTCCCTTAGAGCATTCCTAGTCTGAGCACTCAGTTCTCCTTGATTTAATTAATGCTTCCTCTACAGCAGCTCACTTTCTTAATTTAATGTGACATGTTATTCAGTTAGAATAAAGTAGCTTTTTCATTTGCATGTATACATGCAAGCCAGTTAAACACAGCTCACAAACAAGTACTGGGTGAGAAGTGAGAGTATTTTATAAATTTATGTAGAAAGAAAAGATAATTTTTTTACTAAATTGGTGACTGCAGCATATACTTACGTATGTAATCTATCCTGCTTTTTATTCCTGTAAGGGTGTCATTCCTTAGGTAAATGCTTGAATTAAATAAGTGGTGTGAATTCATGGCACAAAATAATTTAATATCAGGCTATGGCATGTAATAGAATACCAGATTGTTGTTATTAGTTCTTCAGGTTTATAGAAGTGCATATTTAATCCATTAATGGAAAGGAAAAGAAAAAATAAAAAAAATTAGGTATTGAATGAATAGAAACTATTCCTGTCTTTCTGTTCAAGCAAGGGCTGTTCAATTATGTTGGAATGACTTTTGCAGTCCACTGTCTTCATGTCATTGCTTTTTCCTACTGCAAAATGTTTTGCAGACTCTCTGCAGAAATTACACGGTGTTGCCAATATAGAAGGATGTGGAGGGGAGCATAGAGAGGTTATTTTGGTTCTCTCAAGCAGACATCAAAAGCAACACTGAACTGAAAATCTTGGCCTTATCGGAGAGTTTCATGAGAGGAGAGCTTATTGCTGAATGGGAAAACAGATGAACTCTCTGTTTTATATTAAGGAAAACTAACACCCTTATCCAGGACTAGGATTATTTTAGTCTTACATTTCTGAAGTAACCAACACCAAATCTCGCTCCAAGGTTTCCATCTGCATTTGTTTAATTAGAAGAGAGACTCATTTATCAATGTAAAAGAAGGGTAAGAGATAAAGTGCTGAACTGGTGTATTTCCTTTGACTTCCAATTGTGGGACATTGGGAGGCATATTACATATCTCATTCTAGTGTAGCTAATAGCAGTTCAAGTTAGAAATATTTTGAGTTCATTTTCTCATCAAAATGGAATTTATACAGTGGTTGCTTCTATTAGTAGTAATGGATTCATGTAAGTCTCCAAAAGCCTTGGTGTTCATACCAGTGTGGAAAAACACCAATCATTATTGTCTGCTTTTTGCACCCAGTGCACAAAAATGGTTACATGACACTGAAAGTGCATTCAAATGTCTTAAATACAGAAATTTTGTGTGTATGGAAGAGGCAGCTTTTCACACCACATTGCTTTCCTTACGATAACAGTTTGCCCTACAAAGAGCTACTTAAAATGTATATGAACTATCCAGTACATTTTGAGACATTATAAGACAGGCTAATTTTAGCTGTTTATGATACTACTGTAAAATTTTGCTTCTATATAACTTTCAAAAAGGTAATTTTTTTTCCTATTTATTCCATATTAGGCACTCAACCTAGAATAGTTATTTGGAACACCACTTTAACACTTTCAATATTGACTGTATGTGACTATACTTACTGTTGTGGTTGCTATTCTCCATGTCCCCTTTTGCATATTTTTCCTAGGTCAGATTTTCCCTGGGACAATATTTTCATATTAACGTAGCTCTAGAGTGCCAGCTATGATTATACCTCCCTAATAGTTTTTGTCTCAACTCTCAAGTATTAAATAAAAGGCGTAGGAGTACTCTGTTGCGGGACTTGGTGTCCAGCACAGTCTTCTATGTCGTATCTGTAGTTTAAATTGTGCATTCACCTGTGGTCCAGACAGCATATCCTAAGCCCTGAATATTTTAATTTTCGTTATAATAATAGTGTACTTCATTATACTAATACTGCTCTTTTGATAACAACATATAGAGCACATAAATTGTTGCTGACTGTACTGGGTAGAATGAACTCCAAATAGTTATCCCATTTTAGAGAAAGCTTACGTAGCTTACATGACTCCTTTGTCAGGTTTTCCTTTTTGTCAAGAAAGCAGGTACAGTTTTCTGAAACACCTGTTTCTGATAAAATTAGGAAAGGAATTTGAGGATCATGATGTAATTAAGTTTATATCAGCCTGAGTATGCAGCTATCCATCACAGTGACAGATGGGGCAAGCTAAACAGTGCAGATCAGTTTCTTTGAAAATACATTTCTCTAGCAAAACCCTGAAAGCCATTAGTGAGTTTGGGTATTTGTGTTGTCATGGACAAATACACAGAGACACAGATGCAGAATATAGATTCCTTATTTATATGGGCATCCACTTTGAACTTGACTGTATGGATCCTTTTAAGTCCAGGGGACCTTTATCAGTACAGACAAGGGCAGATTTAGCTATCTACTACAGTCAAATGCTCTGCCTTAAGTGCTATTAATCTTAATTTTTCCCTTGCCGACACTACCCTTTGCACAAAGCTCTAGTTTGGGCATTCACAGAGACAACTGATTCCCTCCTCATGTATTAATCATATTCTGTGTGCAAGGGCATCCTTGAAAAACATTTTATCCTCTGCTTATATTGGTACTTAAAAAACTGTGGCTTGGAAAATTTTATATACAGATCATGTAGGCCTATGTGATGGGTGATTCAAACCTTTTTTATATATTCACCACAAAAGTAGGATACATGGTTTGAATTCTACCGTGGTTTATTGTTTTCTCTTACTATGCCCAGGGTTGTCATTATTGCAGTGCTTTTATTTGTATTAGTATGTATCGGATAGTGCAGTAAGCAGGTCGTATTTATTACATATTAAATTATATGATATTTACTATCTAGAACAAGCTTTGAAGAAAACTGCCAGGATTTTAGTGATGGCCAGTTTATATGCTCTGTTTAACATTTTCTTTCCCTTTACTGTCCTGGAAATTTGTATTCCTTCATTTTTTGAAAAAACTGCTCCCAGTTCTGTCTTTCACTAAAACCAAAGAGAAAAATTTTGCACAAAGGTTCTTTATCTTGTATTTATTATTGTAATACAGACAGCATCCTGTCTTATATAACAGAGATATATGTTTTTATCTGTGCTTTCAGAATATTCATAGGAGACAGTCTAATGCTATTTTAGTCGAAAAGCAATTTCCCTCATGGTAGAAAAGGAATTTCTTTCTTCCCTGAAACACAACTAGAAACATAAAGGAAACCATTATCATACACTTATATTTATTTACTTTTTTTTTATAAATACCACCCTAAACAAAAAAACCCCAAAACAAATAAAAAAATTAAAACATAGT
Source organism: Neopsephotus bourkii (assembly GCF_033783945.1). NCBI lineage: Eukaryota > Metazoa > Chordata > Aves > Psittaciformes > Psittacidae > Neopsephotus > Neopsephotus bourkii. Next base: position 15,310,269 of record NW_026900684.1, on the reverse strand, counting down.
CCTCAAGAATTATTTTACACATTTTCTTATTTCCCAACATCTTCTTCCTCCCAAACTTGCCAAAGAAGTCATCCGTAGATTTACAGAATCCTGAAATTCTTTTGTGTTGTGCAGATGCTTTTGTCTTGCACTGCACTGCCAGGTAACTCTAAGTGTCAAAAGAAACCCATATCTTTGCAGTGTCACTTATGGCTCTCATCATAATTTCTTTTGTCCTTCTGTTGGTAATTATTTCTTTATGAAGGACTGTCAACAGTTCTGGAAGAACTGTTCCACAGACTTTGGAAACCTGCTCAAACAGCAAGTTGTGTTTCCTACATTGCACAAATCTGAAATTATGGTGGATTTCCAGATGACCAATTTTGTAATGACTTCTGTACCCAAATCCATCTATTTGAAAGCCCAAAACACAAAAACAAAACAAAAACAAAAACAAAACACCAACAACTGCAAGGAGCAATAATCATCATGCACTGTAGCGACAGGTCAGTAGTCTTCTATACGTTGGGACCTCTGAAAGACGTGCCGTATTGTCTGATTAATTTATGGAAGCTCTTCCCACTCTTTCCTCAAGGGTATTTGTTACTGCAAATCAATATTAATTTCTACAAAATGTGCTTTGTCAGTCTTCTTTTGTTTATTTATTTCATAGCTGTTGTCTACCTCAGGTACAATTCCAATTATGTTGTAAATTGAGATATGATCTTTATTTCTCAATAATCATATGCAATTATTGAATAAAATGCTTCCCACCCACCCTTCCAGACATTTTTCATTTCCCTCCAGGAAAAACACAGAAACCACCATAGGTGCTTATGAAATAAAAGATGATGGTTCATGAAAATGCTTTTACTGCTCATTCTCTTCTTGCAAGGGCAAGTGCAAAGCTCTTTGAAGTATGTCGTCAATGAATGGTTCAATGGGAGAAAGCACTGAGGTTAAAATGTGTAGCAAAAGCAACCTACAAGGCCTAAGAGAAGAAAGATTCGTGTAAAAATAACACAGCTTAGTTGTTATTTGTTGATTTTAGATCATTTTATTTTATAACATACTTTACTAAATATATGATACTTGTAAATCTTTCGAGCAATATTATTTTTTGCTTCATGTTTACTTCTTCTCCATGAATGTCTGGGGTTTCTGTAGCTTGCCTTTGTCACACAGAATTTTAATTTCTAAATGTGATTGTATTGATGCATAAGTAATATCCATATCTTTTATACCTTAGTGACTGCACTGAATAGAGAGTATTTTACAGAATGGATTTTAAGAAAGTAAATGTAGTGTTTGACTGTTATAGCTAGCTGATAGGTGATATTCTTGTATCTCTTGCAACAGTTCATTTACCAGAAGTGCAGGAGGTAGATTATAAAAGCAAATTCCAATATCCTGTAAAACTCAGTTGAAACCAAAGAGATCTACACTTTCTGAAGGTTTCTCTCTGTTACCAGGTACTGAAGTATTGGTTTCATGTTTGCAGATCCTCTGTATCATCATCCTGATAAATCACTAGCTAGAATAAAAAATGGACCTCAGTTTCTCAGCTGCATTTTTAAATGTGTGAATCATGGGTTATTGCTTTCTCTATTAACGAATATCACTAATAAGTCTTTCAGCAAGCAGCATAATATTTTCTTCTTCCTTTTACTCCACAAGACTTTAACAGTTACCCTACTTAGCAGGGAATATAGGTTATCAAGAAGCCTGCACTGCCCTTCAGTGAATAGCTAAAGCTCACAAAGCATATACAAAATAGAACTTACCTCTCTATCTTTATTACTTATAACTGTTCTGTTTGCCTGATACATATGAGCAGGCAAGTTTTTTGACTAGGACACATCTTCCATAAAACTAACTATCGTATAAACTAATGGGAGCAGAATGTGGATGCCTTGGCAGAAAAACACCAGCAAATACTGTATCTTGTTTGTGTTGCCACTTTCTTAGGGGCTGAGCTTCTTGTTTGTCCATCACTTGCTGGCCAGAACTCTGGGGAGCAACTTTTCAGTTTGGAGTGCATTTAAAAACTCAGGGTGCTTTGGAGAGTAAATGATTAATACTGGTAGCACTGTCTCCTCACTGATTTCAGATGACATTGCAGGAATGATAACCAGTTTTCAAAAGAAGCAATTATTGAAGTAATTTTAAAAAAATACAATAAAATGCAACATAATCTAAACTAATCTAGAAAGTGTTTTCCCTTCTTGTTGGAAAACCTAAGCTAAATGGATTAATTAAGAGAAAACCTTTTATTCCTTACTTAAGGACACTATACAAGCATCCTAATTGCACAATAGATTACTTGATGCCCTGGAAGTTAGTGGGTAATCTTCTCTCAAACAGGAAAACAATCTGTTTCAGTGCTGCCTGGAGTTATATGCTACCTAGTAATATTGAGTTGATAATTGCGGCCATTTGGGAAGTTATGTATAGCCTCTTCCTTATCTTGCTGGTAGGGGAGCAACCTCATTCTCCATGGATCCACACCTGACAATGTCAGCTCTCAAAGAGCAGTCTGTAAGACTCAGTTAATGACTTCCAGGTTTGTGTCATTGAGAGAATACCTGTATATACTGCCTTTAGAGTTTACAATCTTTAGAGGAATTAATAGAAGACTGTGTTTTCCAGCTTTGACTTCACTCTTAATATGATGCAAAGCAAAAAATGAAATGTACTAATTCCTGCATTTCTGTTCCAAGGGCTTCATCAACCTTCATTTGCAATGGAAACCTATATTTTCTGCCTCAAGATAGCAGGCATACACAGATATTCATTACTGGTAATTTTAATGATAATTACATGTAATAATCTAGATAATATAAATAGTTTGATCAAATTATAAGAAATATACAATATGGCTATAATATAGTAAAGAACATTTGCTTTATTTGCAGAGAAAAAAATATTTTTAAGAAACTTAAATGAGATGTTGGGTCATTAATTCACGAGTCTCTTCAGGTTTTACTGAAGGCCATGGACTATGCATAGCACTGAAGATAGAGTTAAGTTTATGTATAGGTTTAGACATTTGTTGTGTAAATTGCCAGGGATGCATTATGTTCACAAAACTAGTAATCATAATGACTTTTTTTTGTACAACCTTTTCCTGTTAAGGTATATCTCATTTAATTTAGTACTATTCATCTGCAATAGTTCCTCACCTGATTGCCTTAGGCATCTTTTAAATTTTTCGCAGTGAAAGATCTCCTTTACTTTGGAAAGACAGAGCTACTTTGCTGGGCTTACAATGATGCATGCCACCTCTGTGGTACACTTTCATCTTCTACATTGTTTCCCAGGTGCCGTCTGTCCTTCCACAGGCTATTCATGCCTGACTCACCCAGATTGTTCTGACTGAAGTTCTCCCTGAGCTCTTTTGCAGGCCGTTCAATAGAATGCTTGTTAGAATATGTCTCTGAATCTGACAAGGCTTTGCACTCAGTGTCTCTTTATTTTGTTCCAGAACCTCTGCAGAACATTTTATTCCTTCTCCTGCAAATGTTTTCTTCTAAATTCAATGCCCCTATAAAGCTTCCTCCCACTTCTATTGTGTTGCAAATTTATCCATTCTTTGAGCTACAGTCAGTCTCCTAATGCTTGTTTCTATATATTTTTGTTGTGGGTTTTTTGGCCCATTTTACTTTCCTCTCTTCTTTTTCAAATCCAAACTGCATCATAATAGAGCTAACAACTTAATTTCTCTGTGTTCAGGCTTGGTAACATATAAAACTGAAATAACAAACAGACATTGACTTCTGTCAATGTGCATAATAAAACATCATCCAGAGAGATTGAATATGGAACAAGACAAAGCTGGTATTCACTGAAGCATGAAGCTATCGTTACAGCCACCATTATAGCTCTATAGTAAGAAAAATTACTGTAAATGAACATTTTGGAGACAGAATTAGAGGCCTCGGAAAAGCTGGTTTTGTTTTATCAGAAAGCATAGCTTTCAGTTACCTTATGACTGAGGCATCCCAACAATACTGTGCTTTTTTCCTCTAGTCAGCTGGAGCCAGTCATGATACGCTAAGATTGATCTTGTCCTGATTGTTACCCCTAGGAAGGCTGCTTGAAATAAAACCAGGATCAGACATGACTTAAAATATCTCTGTTTCTCTCAAACACTGAAGATATAGATCTGGAACATGGCTATTTAACCCATTCTTTGGTACGAAGCCCACGCTTCAGCCTGCCTACTCACACAATTGCAAAGCCAGCTTGCATCAGATTAAACCAATTTATGCTTTTTGCCTTTGTTAGAAGGATGTTTCATCCTTTAATGTTTACTGAAGGGTTTATTTTTTAAACAGCCACTTTTCAATTGAATGTCACTGCATTTTCATTAGGACAATGATATGTTTCCTGGCCTGAAGAAAAAACTACACACACAGGCATGATTGTTAGTAAGTCTGACAGCCCACAAATTCTAAACAAAAAATTCTTCTCCTGTTCTGGGATGTTGTGATCTAGCAATTATTTATAATACTGTGATGAAGATGGCCGAGGTTGCAAGATCATGTCTGTTTATTTACAGCTAAGCAGCTTAAACCCAAAGATTATTTATGGTGATGCACTTTCCTGATTATCTAATTTTCTCTTATCAGTAGTGCTCTCTAGTATTCTTTTTGAAGATCTTTTCACTAGAAGCTGACCTATACAAATGAACATGCAGTTGTGTGAAGTATTTCTGTCCTTCCCTAAGCTGCAGATTTCTTTAGCCCATGGAAAAGGGGAGAAACTACATTCAAGTATATTTCTTTAGCCACTTTTCATTCATCAATCTTCCATGCTATCTGAAGGTTCTCGTTGAAATAGTTACTTGAAACATCTTAAAGGAGACACATGTGAAAGAATGTAAGGTTAAAACACGTTTGAAGTGAAGAAAAATAGATTAAAGGATAAATGTAGGGAAAGTTTAAATAAGGGGAAAATAACAAGCTGACAGTTTTCAAACCTGAAAAACACCAGTAATCTTCAACATTTAGAAATGAAAACTAGTCAGCTATTGTACTGAAAAAAAAATAGTAATATGCAAAGAAAAGGTAATACATTTAGGATTTCTGTAATGAAGCAGTTTATACAATGAGACAAAATGTCCACTAAGGTCAAAAGCATAAATATTGTTTGTTCCTTATTGCAGGTTCATTGCTCAGTTTAACACTAAAACTTACTGCACACGTTTCCCTCAGAGACAGGCTAATGCTAAAGAGGTTTGGATCTGCTTAAAATTTTCATTTGCACTGATTCATTTATTTAAACTCTAAATTGTTGAATTACCTGCTTTGTCTAGCATAGCAAAATATCATGGGCAAATCTTACACAGATTAAAATCCAGTGAACACAGGATTGCTTTCCCTTCTAAAGGCAAAAAACCCCAAACCAAAACAAAAAAATGAAGGAGAAAATTAGAGGGAAAAAGAAGAGCTGCATAAACCAGAGGTTTCATTAAAGAAGATTGATGTGTAAATAATACATGTGGTTTTATACCTACTTCTTGTAATATACAAAGATATTTTTTCCATGGTGGTAAAAATGAGCAGAGGTATCCTCAGAGGAAGATCAACAAAATAAACTGTTCAGGGAGTTTTTTTCTATGCTGTCTATTTGGCTTGGGGATTTTGAAAGCTGCTCTTAGAAGAAATTCTTTCCACTCAGTTTGCTCTGCAAGGATGCTTTCTTGGAAATGAAGTGGCCTTTGCTGAGGGATAGTCCCTTTGAGGGCCCTTTGGCATCTGCCCTTCAAGCAGCTGTATAATCAAATTCGTTATATCCTCAGATTCCTTCTCCCACAGATGGTAACAACTCAATTTCTTCCCCATGGGCTATTGGGGTTATTAGAGCAACCTCAGCAAGGTCCTTCCAGTGCTTCCTCCCAGGGGCTGAAGCATGTGTGTACCACATACAGCCTGGACCACACCACATGGCCCTGGTTTGAGAGACTTGTGTGCCTCACAGCATTGCTCCTCTGGGCCTTGTAGTACAAGGATGGGGTGGATGAGAGGAAGTGAAGAATGAACCACTGATCAGATCTCTGGTGGCCTCCATGATCTCCAGACTCTTCCATTAAGGTGTACTGGATCACCCATATACCACCTAGGGATGGGATATGGTGGTATATCCCATATATAGGGATATATATATGGGATAGGGATGTCCTGCAGGCATTAAGAGTGAGGGCATTATGTAAGAGAGCTGAGCATACCAGCATGATGAATGTGAGGAGGAGGATTGACACAGGATATGTGCCCATTTGTATTAAAAACCAATTTTGTCCTGTTTTTCTTGGGCATCCATCTGGTTCTGAGCAATATTCATGTCCATAGTAACATGCTGAGCAACAGCAGCTTCAGGATGTACCTTAGGTGTCACGAGTTACCTGTGCTTACAGTGGATGCTGAGCAAAAAGTGTGGGCTCTCCTGAATGCAATTGTGGGTCACCCAAGCACATTTTGATTGGATGGTAAGACCTCAAGTTTTAATACTAATCTGCTAAGCAGGGTTCAGTCTTGTGAAAGCCCCAGAAATCAGTGGAAAAGCTGAACCAGAGGACTAGGCAGTAGAGCAAACTATCTACATGCATACTGACCTACTTAAGGCAAAAAGCCATCACCTGTGGGATGTTTTTACCTGTTGCTGTGCTCACATGTGAAACCTTTTGAGTTGATGTCTCACTGACACTCCTCTGCTCTAAGAAAGTTCAAATAGGATAGATGTTCTTACTGCTTTTCTTTCCCAATGTGAGAACTGGGAAAGATCTGGGAAATGTGCCCTCCCAGGCCAAGTCACTTTGGGCATGCAGGCCCTGTCCTTCTAGTGCTGTCTCCAGCAATGTAATATAGGTAGAACGTGGGCCTAGGAGGAAAAAAGAAGTAACTAATGAGTTACTGTAAGAAGGGGAAGATGCCTTTGCTTTCCAGCACCTGAAAAAGCTGTCAGCAGGTAGAAGCAGGAGAATTCAAGCTATACAGGAAGGAGGGTTTCTGCTCAGATTGGACCTTTGAGGTTAATAAGCTTTTTCAAGATCATGGTGCATGTTAGCAATATTATTGGTATTATTTGTATGATTGTGATATATATGTAAGTGCTTTCCAGTACATATAGTAGAACTATTCCTTCTTCAAAGTTTGTGTGCTTCACATCTGGACTGAGGAGATCTGGGTTCTGTTTATCTCAAGGATCATTTCCTGTGTGCCAGGAAAAGTAAGGGATCAATTAAGTTCCAACTTCATGCATTTAAGAGAAACCTCAGGGAATTTACTTAAAATCTGTTTCTGATGAGCTTACAATTTAAGAACACAAATAGGAAGAGGATTCCATATGCTCCTAATATCAAAGGTCATACCTTGTTAAAAGTTTACTGCACCTCATGTAGATTCCGATAGCTAGGCAGTGTATAAAGCATAGGTTTATATTCGATCAAAATTGCTGTTGTATTTAAAAAAAAAACCACCCTAGAAGTGGACTAGTTGTTAGGAGAAATTTACTTTTTCATGCACAGTGCAATCAGGTATGCCTAGAATGTGTGAAACCCTTGAGTTTTAACTGCAGTTTTACTGCCTGAAAACCACAGGAGTCTTTTTCTCTTGCTCTTCCATCCTGTAAGATGGAAGTGGCATTTGACCCGCATTTGCTCTATGTAGGTGTTATGATGGAAAATAAAAATATGTGAGTGGTTTGCAAATGTTATTACTACTCATGTACTGTTGTGCGTTATTACCATATGATTCATTAATCCTCTAAAGGATAACTTGCTTTCCACTTACACACTCTGTAACCTACTACCAGGATATGTCATGACCAGATGGCAATTATTTTTTTAAACCTTTATCTTGGGTATGAAACCAAATAATTTATCATAGATGCATCCTGTGAGTCACTAACCCTCCTGGAAACCTTTTTAGTTCAGCTGTAGCTCTCAAATAAAATTTCATTCATGTCACTGAATCAACCAGGTAAGACTCCAAATTAAAACTGAATAAAATTAACTCAATTCTCAAAAGCACTCTCATTTGACTTTAAACAACTATAATTTTACTTTAAAAGCATTTCAGCTATAGAGTATATAAAGAGAAACATCACTTATGATTATAATTTTGGTTTCCCAAAGACTCTTACAAAAGTCTGAATCATGGTTAAAAAAAATTGAAGAGATGGCTGTAGACACTGCCTCAGGGGAATATAAAGATAAACTTAAGAACTAAAAACTTAGCTTGAGACTCGACGTTTTTGCACCACATTTTTTACCACAGTTTCTTGCTGTATATGTCAAGAGGGATGCAATAGTATGAAACTGTTGGATAAACAGTATGAATAAGAAAAATAGCACTGTCCTGGGTTTAGCAGTAGCAGTCATTTTTCTCCTTCTTGGTACCTGGTGCAGTGGTGTGGTTTTGACTTTTGGCCTGGGAACAGAGCTGATAACACTGATGTTATCAGTCTGGCCAAGGACTTTGTGAGTCTCATGGTCTGCCAGGGAGGAGGGGAAGCAGGGAAGAAGAAGAGACAGGACACCTGACCCAAACTGACCAAAGATGTATTCCATACCACAGCACGTCATGCCCAGGAAGTAAGGGAGAATTACCCAGAAGGGCTGTGAGACTGCAGGGTTGGAGGAGGTATCAGTTGGTGCTTGGTCAGGCTGGGGAGGGCGAGTTATCGGTTGGCTGGTGTGAGGTGTTGTATTCTCTTCCCTTGTTATTTCCTTTATCATTATTATTATTGGTGGTAGCAGTAGTGATTTGTGTTATACCCTAGTTACTAAACTGTTCTTATCTCAACCCGTGGGAGTTGCATTCTTTTCGATTCTCCTCTCCATCCCTCTGGGAGTATGGGGAGGGCAAGAAGGGGGGGAGTGAGTCTGGCTGGGTTTAAACCACGACAAGCACTCAACAGAGTTTGTCAGCATTGTGCATGTATTAAAACCTGTATTGATCATAACCTGTTCAAGCTATTTTTTCGTTCATTTTTTCTTCTTTGATGCATTTGTCATTTTTCTTCTGCTGTCTGTCCAATTCATGAGTCACTTATGTAAAGTGCTGAAGATTCTTAATGGCCGTTAAAGTCAGTAGAAACAGAGCCTCCATTTGTCCTGCAGAACCAAGTCTTTCAGTATCAGTGCCCCAGCTTTCTGGTTACAAAATGAAGAAATATGCTCCGCCCTTCAAAAAACCTGCTTTCAGCCTCTGCACACCATCAGGTCATGATTCTGTGTGGTTGACAGGTGCTGTATTCAAGGCTGCTCTAGCAACTGCTCCAAACTTTAACCTGTTGATCAGAAATCTCATTATATTAATCTGAGCCTCAGTAGGTCAATTAGGACAGTTGTACATCTAAGCTAGCGTAATATGGGAGGCTCTTTACAGAGCATTCCAAGCTGATGTTGCTTCTGTAAACTTTGTGTATTCTTCTCTTCCTTCATGTAAAATACAACTGTTCTTTTTATCAGTGAGTTGACCAGCGCTACAGGTAGATCCATTACTGAAAGCAAATAATGTAATCTTGTTGCTAATATTTCAGGCCTTCACTGAAAATATAAATATCTAACAGTGAAAAAGAAAAGCTTGCTTGTTGTTGGTGCACGCTGGCATGAAATTGTTCCTTTTCACTGCTGAAAGCATTTGCATCTCAGTGCACACTAACTCTCTATTTTCTTTTCCAATGCCCTCTAGTGCTAATTGACGATTTTGTTACTAACTGAATATGCAGGAAATGCCTACCAGGAACCCAGGGCTTTTAAAATGAATGAAGTTTCTTGCTAACTTATTACTTATTGCCAGCATTTTGGGCTTCATTAGTAAGCACATGTCCTCCTCAAGTTAGCTGAAATTAATACTGCTTAGATTTAAAGATGACTCAGAAAGAGTGGGTGTAATTCCACACATTCAGATTAAAAAGGTATTGATGAAGCAGAATTGTTTGCTGTAGATATAAATCTGTAGGAAAGATTTTGCAAAGACATGAAAATGAATGTCAACACCTAAGTTTTTTGCTGGCTTGTTGTTCTTATCTTTTCTGGAAATTTAATTTGAAAAATTGGCTTATTAAGCCTATTTCTTTTTATTACCTATAATAGTTAAGTAACACTGCTGTCACAGTAGGAAAAAGCGAAATAAAATATCTAACTTGAACAACATTTATAGATTGACAGTACTGATTTTATTGCTTTAATAGTTGCTACTCAAACCAATAACTAATGAAAAGCAAATTCATTCACTCCCATAGTGGACTAAAACTACATGCATTTCATTGTCTCAGGAATAAACTCATTGGATGATACATTTTGAAGCCAAATACACAACCTAGATATGAACCTAGAAAGATATGAACTAATTTTCTTTTTTAAGTAAAAAAATAAGAATTTCTTATAAAAAACGTATTTTGGAGATTTCAGCTTCAAAATTTCTCTGAAGTGTAAAGGGTGCCTCAAAAGCAGAAAATGGTTCTGTGAGGAAAATTATGCAAAATATAGGGAAATATATGGATAGAGAGTAAGAGAATCACTTCTGGGGTGAGGAAAAATTCTGGGTGGCTTATTCGATCAGTTGTTTAAAAATGCAAAGCAGAAATAGATTTCTCTTAGCTATTTCTATGGTTTTACTACATTAATGTCTGAAAACTTCTCCATTGCTGATGCAAATAACATTCCTGTGAAACTAGTATTAGCTACTGTTCCCATTCTGTACCTGGGGAAGTAAACCAGAGAGGGCTCCTATTTAATTATGGCTGGTTTTCAGAAGTTCCCCAGTGAAACCTGAAGCCTCACATTACTTGGGTTTCTGCTGGTACAGCAGTGTGCTGCTGGATGTGCACACAATGCTGCTCAAGTTGCAGTAGTACTCGGCTGTGCGGTCTCTGCGTGAGCAATGTGCTATCACGATTCAAGACAGTTGTCCTCTGAAAGTGCTAAAGGGCAGGCAGAGATGTGTATAATCAATACATTCCTAGATAGTTAAGCCATTTTGTTTTGTCATTCCAATTAGTATAGCAATGAATTATGCATATTACAAGTTCGATTGTCTTGACTTCTTAGCTTTAATCTTCACTAACTACCAGGCTCTTCTCTGTCTGAATTGTGTTGCCTTTTTCACTCAGGAAAATGCATTCTGGGAGAAGAGTGTCATCCCTTGTTACCAAAAGCAAAAGGCAACAGCATCAATGTCCTCTGTCATAATGTTGAAAGTTATTATATCCATTGGTGGGAAATTCGACTGATCAATGTGGTAATACAGATTTTAAAAGGCCATTTGAAGCTTCTGTGCCCAAGCATTTAAATAGGTCTCCTGATTCCTGGACCCAATAGACTGTGCCCATTTCCTTTGAATTTCTTACATTCTGTTACTTCTATGTGACTTCAGCCTGCTCTTCTAAAGAAATAGTTTTAAATAGTGGCAGTCATCAAGTTTTTTACATAAAGGCTTTTCAGACTTTATTAATTTAAACTCACATTAGAGGCCTTCAAGGCATGTTCAGTAGTAATTTTTTTTTTTCAATTGCTTTTGCATTGTGTTTATTTCCCCTAAAATATCCCCCTAGGCAGGGCTGTGCTCCTGACATATTTCAGACTTCAACTCTAGGGTTTTGGCCTCTCTTCACGTATATCTCCTGTTAGTTTTACTGTTGCCTGTCACCTTGTGCATAAGCCAGGCTGAATATAGCAAAGACCGAAGTAAACCCTTGCCCCTTGGCTTTCAAAGGAGGAGGAAACAGATTTTGATGTGTGGGAATGAAGAAAGAGGCTGGCTTCATCTGACTTGCTCTTCTGTGGAGAGGCCAGAATAGCTTTTGGAAGTGCTTCCCTATTGTGGAGTGGCATCTCTTCAGTTTAACCTGCTATTTATTTGAAGCAAATACTCTCCATTATTAGGACCAGATGTATTTCTTGTACACAGATATGCATGTAAATAGTGTTGTTAGAGGTGAAAATTAAGAGAGACACTGGTGTCATCTAGTGAAAGGTAGTAACCAATCTTACAAAGAAAAAATGTGATCTGTGTAGTGTTGAAATTGCTTCAAACATCAATAAGTAGTGCTCACTCTTTTTTCCCTGTCACAAATCATCTTTAGGCAAATAATAAGTATGGGTGTTCTAGCAGAACAGTTGACTATTAAAAATTCTAATAGACAATGAAGCCATGATGGAAACATTTCTGTTTGAAGTCCTAACATGGGTGAAGATGGAAGGGCATTAAATATAAGCTGCTCATTTTCAGACAGCCTGTGAACAGCAGTGGTATACATTATCTTTTTGGCATGAATCCATTGCATTGGTTAGTAAAATGTTTTAGCGTGGCAGCCTAGCAGTTTGGTTAAACTGCACTGATTTTACCATACAGCCATAGTATAGAGGCTTTTAAAAATTTCCCATTTGATATTGATGCTATTGTGAACATACACTATGTCATCTTGGAAAGTCTGATGTAGAGCTGAAAATTAAAGCACAGGCCTTATCTCCATGGCTTATATTATTTATAAATTCTGGCTTAGTGTATCTTGAACTAAAGGATCAAGCTATTTGTCTGCTTCTATATCTGTTGTTTATGGGCTACTGACCTTCAAAATATCATGACTTATAAGACAAGACAGTGGTTTATGTAAGTTGATAGACAAATAGATGGGTTTCTATTAATAGGCTGATTGCTGTGACTGAAAAATTTACTTATGCAAATGAACAGCCTTATCCTCTCTGCTGAATTAATTATTAAAGAAGAAGAACAGAGACTGAGACACAGTTTTTCAGCAGAGGTGTAACTCAATGTTTCCTGATCCTCGGTGGGAATCTGCCTGTCCTCCTACAGCTGTGTTCTTCCTGGCTCGTGGCCATGAGCTACTCAGGCTGGCCAGTGCCTTCTTCTCTGGAAGTCAGGAGAGTTTCGCTCCTGCTCTTTATTTCCAAGACAGAGGCACAGTATCCTGGAAAGCCTCCTGTGGATTTGTTTGAAACCAAGCACCACAAATTCTGTCCACTGCATTCTCTGGTCAACAGAAAGGAGGCAAAGACCTTTCTGAAAGCAGCAGTGAAGACTTCAGGCGTTTTGTCTCTCCAGACTGACTAAAACAACATTGGAAGGTGATGAGGAAAAAAAATCTGGCAGCCCTAGTTAGTTTGGGGTTAAATGAATCAAAGTCAAGCCCGGCTTGCTGGGCTGCTGCTAGGCAACAAGTAACTTTCTGCATTCAGAGGTTCCCTACTAATTGATTCTTGACACCATTCCCATTTGGTTTGTATAAATAGAGATCTGTTGCTGGGGGAGGAGAGGAAAGCTGGGGTTGCTGGTGAGCACGTGGCACTGGCACAGCCTCACCAGATGGGTCGGATGTGCAGAGGGTCACTTCCCACTGAGGAAGGGGTTTAGTTACTGCAGAGGAAGGTAACCAGTTAGGATTAATATGTGATAAACAATACTGATGTTAAGGAGCAAAGAAATCTACAGGAGCCACATGAAATATTACAGTATGCTGGCCATTTAATATGTGTCCACTGAACACACGTCTTTCGCATCCGTTTGTTCCTTGCTTATATGTAACTGACCAACAAAGGAATAGGAAACATCATTCCTTACTAATATTTTTCAGGCTGGCATAGTAAGTATAGTGTCAAGAGGATATCCTCCATGTGGAAGCCTAAAAGCATGCATAGGGGAACACTGGAGCAGAGATTTATGGGGGCTGTAGATAAAGGGAGAGTCAGGCTAATGGAAAGAAAGCAAGCCCAGCAAGTGTCTGGTGTAAAAATCCTCTTTTATTGATGGCTCACTTCTAGAGTCTTTATTATATTGTCTCTATGCCTAACCCTGATAAGATTTTATCCTCACCACCAACTGCAAGACTTGGGCATTTTAAAGGCTGCTTCATGAGTTAAACTGTTGTTCCTTACAAATAAAATGTATTTTTGTTTTGTTTTTTCCTCATACATTGTTTATTTCCCAGCTCTTTCTTCTGAGAAATGAAAAGCAGAGTAGGATGAGTACAGAAAGTAAGAGAATTAAAACGGGACGCTTCAGAGATGATGGAAAGACCATGATTGTTTTTTGACAGTGGTGAAAATTCCCTTTCATGACATGGAAGTAATTGGCAGATGTTACACATCTATATCCAACATGCACATGCTAAAACTTGCATATTTTCTTACTTTACTTCCTTTTTGGCATGACAGAAAAACATGCACTACTGGGTTCTTTCTATATATTTCCATATTTTCTTGCAGACGTTGAGGGATATTTCTATCTTCTTTGGCATCCTCTCTGAAGTCTGTGTGGCAATGATGCTGATATTGTGTTGCTCAGGTTATACGTTTCCCTATGCAGCTGTGAGGGCGGTGGGTGAAAGGAAAAAGTTTTGTGGAAATAAATCAGTTCTGATACATATTGAGTGATAATAGAGAATACTTTGGCTTTTGTCATTCATTTCACTTAGCCAATACCTTCAAACAGGGTTTCATTATTATGTTGAGCAAGTTGTACTTAATATTTAATTGCTAATGACCATATTTATCCCCTTACTAGATGAGATGGAACTATTGCCAGTGAGCACTACACTGTATATTTTATAAATGGTTTCATTTATAAATCAGTAGCTATTCCGTGCATATTTGCACATTGGAAAGACTGCATTAATATATTTTGGCATGCTTTTCAAATATGCTGCTACTGCACTTTTTAATATCTGATTACCTCTCACTACCTTTCTTTTTTATCTTATCAGTGACAAAATCTATTTAAAGAGAAAATCACTATTTTCTTTTTTTATTAGAATTGCAGATTTTCTGTGTAAGGTACAAGACAGAAGAAACAAGAGACCTGACCAACGGATATAATTTATAAGCAAGTGTATCCTTTCTATATTTTAATAGAAAAGCATTCTAAAAGTATTAAGGCAAATTTAAATCCTGACCTCTGCTGTTTGCAATTCCATGTGCAACACCAAAAGTGAAATGCTCTACCCAAGAGAGCAATCAGAGCTGAGAGAAAACTCAAACTGATGCATCTATCCATTTTTCTTTTTAAATTGCACCTAGTTCTTTCTTGATGCAACATAGTTTTGCTGTCATTTCATACAGGCTTCCAAGAAAAAGCTGAATAAGCTCTTCCAAAACCACCTTTTTTTTTAGATTTAGACACATTTAATCTCTAAAGTTATATAATAATATATATATTGCATATAATCTAATTTACACTACCTGGTTAGTTATTCAGTAATACCTACCAGTTGGATTGGTACTCTTAAACTAAGCTTTTTCATATATCAGCCTTGCTGAATTTGCCCCAATTTCTTTGTAATTTTGGAATATTTAGGATTCACTGTATATTACATGCATATGTGGATGGCAATGACAAATCACGCTTTGTGGAAACAGAACACATGACAAAAAGCCAGTGGGCTGCTGAGTCCTGCATGGGAAACCTGAGAAGCCCTTTAGGGAGATACAAAGATTCATCTCCAGCGTAATTACCAGGACTCCTTAGAGAGTTCACAAGAGACCAATTAGTCACAGTGTGTGCATTCCCATTGCAATATTTTTCTCTCTCATTTTTCTACTACCGTTTGTCACTTTGTGCAGTATCTTTTCAGTCTTTAGAATCAAATTCACAAAGCACAGCATGGCTATGAATTCAACATAAGTTAAAATAAGCTAAAGCCTACCCAGGAGATGAACATGAACACCCTAAGCATGCTTGAAGAGCCAAATCACATCTTCACAGGCTTTTAAAAAGGATTTAAATCTTGGACAATCTTTGGCAAGATTAACTAAAGAGGAAACAGCCACTGTTGCCAGTGACATCTTGCATCTGTTTGCTTTGCTTTAGGAAAGAAAATACAATTGCTGTATCAATTTTCTCTAATAATTCTTTGTTAAATATTGTTTCTGTTAAAGAAATAACTATTTATTTTATTGTTCTTGTTAAAATATTGGTGCACTGCAAAACTTAATGCTAACTTAAATGTACCAGAGAAGTTTTTAGCTCCCCTTTTAATATTGAATCTTAAATAGAAAGTAATTGCAATGACGAATTTGAGTAACCTCATTGTAATGAAGGAATTGTGATTATCTCAATTTGGAATTCTTACAAGGCAATCATGTAATCAATAATAATACCTACTGGGTTCTAACATCACCATGTAGACATTATTTATGACCACTTGCTGGCAAAGCAGTTACTTCATTTTCCAAGCCAAGTTGCAGTGAAAATTCTGGCAGCAGTCAAAGAAGAACCTCCAAAAATATGTATGTGAAAAAAATAAGATGCCAGTCTTTTAGATATTATTAGCAAGAAAAGGCGACTAGAGTCTTAAACTGCTACTTTTATAAATCTCTTTACACTGTCTCTTGTTTTGGATTTTGGCACTAAGGCAAAGAAGGTAAGGTGCTAAAGTAAACAATCTCCTGCTTTAGACCAAGATGCTCCAATATAAATTTATTTTTTTTTTCAGCACTACAAGTTCTTATTTCACTGCTGTTGGAGAGTTTTTATTTAATCATCATCATGGCTTGACTTCATGAACGATGATTTGGGAAGGGCTTTACCCACGCTTACTACAAGCACGCTGATGACTAAGAAAGCTAATGTGGGATAGGCAAATCCGGCTACAAAAAGCACAGCAGAAGGTCTCCTTGGGTGGTACAGGTGGGACGCGATTCTTCCTGCGTTGTCTTTTCTCCTCGAGACTAGTCCTTCGTGAGCTCTCAAAGGAGTCAGCGGCATTATGTATGCTGTGCCTCCAAGTCTGCTGATTGGAGGCCAAGGTGGACCACTGATGGTAGTCAATATGGCCAAGGCTAAGGTATTGTTTCAGGAAGTCCTTATATCTCTTCTTTGGGGCACCTCTCTTGTGGCTACTGGTGGCAAGTTCACCATAAAACACGATCTTGGGGAGGCGGTGATTCTTCATTCTAGAGACGTGCCCTGCCCAGCGCAGCTGCAATTTCAGCAATATGGCCTCGATGCTGGTGGCCCCTGCCTGTTCGAGGACAGTGACATTAGACATATAATCAGTCCAATGGATGTTTAGAATTGTATGGAGGCAGCGCTGATGAAAGCGTTCAAGGAGTCGCATTTATTTAATATATAAGTTCGAGGAGTCGTATTTATTTAATATATAAGACTAAAATCTATATATTTGTGATCCTTCAACAGTTTGCTAAAGAGCAGCAGGGGCTTTGCTTTCATATTCAGCCTTACCCTGCCTGCCTGCTATTGGTCTCAGTAACATGCAGTACTGACAGTGTCCTCAGGAACAGCCCCAGGCAGCTTCACCTTGGGTATCTTCATGAAAGATGCACATAAATGCAAAACGTGAAAGACAGGTTTCCTTGTGCCCTGTCACTGCCTATACAAGTGACCAGGAAACCCTCAGGGAAGGTCTATCCAGCCCAGCCATACCTGAGAGAGCACACAAGAGGTTCTGACCTCTGCTGACCAGATAAGAAATACGGACTCAGGGTGAGGGGCGTACCCAAAGTGTGAAGTCAGACCTTTATTTGTGCTCTTTTTGGCTTGTGCCGAGAAAGACTGGGGAGGTTGGCACTATTATGGGTGCTCGCTGGTTTGCATGCCTGCAGAAATCACATTAACTACACCATCCCCGCGGCAGCCAGGCTTGCCCCCATTTCCCGATGACAATTTTCCTCATGTTGTCAAGCTCATAGTCAGAATCATCTGTCTATGAGACCCTTTCCAGAGAAGATGTTATCCTGCCCAGAAGCCTTGCAGCTACACAGATGAAACCGACTACAGTGAAGACAGACTAGATAAATATTTCATGCTTGCTGCAACATGATATTTGAGCAAACATTGTTTCATAAAAGCAAGAGAAGGATGAGTCAACAACTGATTTTATATTCAGTTTTGGAGTTTTGTAAAGAATTGTTTGTTATTGGTGTAAGAATATGATTGTTTCAGTCTCATATCCAGCATAGCAAAGAGATATTTGAGGCAGAGTCCCTGGATGTTTTAGAAATCTCAAGAATAGAGAGGAGGGCCCCCACAACACCAGAACAACCACTAAGATTCATGGAAACTAGGTGCATATGGAGTAAGGAACAACAATATGCGCCAAGCCAACATCTAAAAAGTTTTGCCAGGCCACAGTAACAGGAATGACACAGGGTATGTTGTGCAAGCCTAACCGAACGCCTCATGGACAGCTAGGGGAGATCTCACATCTGTCTACCCTTTCTCAACTCTGTTATAATTTTCCTTGCCTTTTAAATAAGAAAGCAGACATAAACTCTTAATGGAGTAATGCTGATGGTCACTACACAAAACACACTAAGACAAGCAGAGTGACTTAGAGTGGATGGAGCTGTGCAACAGCAAAGGTCCTTAAGGTAGAAAAAACAGGCACAAGTAAGCGGAAAGAGGAAAGTTAGCAGACAAAGGAGTTTGATTCCTGAAAGTTTAAAAATGAAGTTTCATTCTGAACAGGGTGTTGATTGGCTAATTTTGGGTTGAAGAACTGGTCTTTGAAGTCTGAACTTCTGTATTTGCAACAGAATTTCCAGGCTACTGAAAAGTAGTCATTGTTTGTGTTTACTGTCACCGTGTAATTGTAAAATGTTACCAATCAAAATGTGTGGGAGATGAAATATATTCAATGATACTTTCCCTTGCTAAAGAGAAAATTGCCTTTGCCTTGCCCACTAATCGTCTGTCAAAAAGTAGTTTGCATTGGAAATGTTCAATTTTTATGCTAATGCTACTTGACAGTAACTGAGATTTCAGCACTTAGACCTGTATAAGCACCTCAGGAGAAATTCAGAATTGTCTTAGAGCTGTGAGAATGTACAAAATATTATTTTTAAGAAACAAGGTTGTCTGTTTTTTTAAGTAGGACAAAACCTACCCACATACCGTATCAAATAATCTAAAGCTAATTGTAATATTGGAGATAAAATCAAACCTTTGGGCTTTAGTCTCTGTTCATTTCCACCATGTCTAATAAAGTCTACGGAACTACAATAAATGGTTTGAAAGAATAATAACCATTGTACTGAGTGCTAAATACAATTATTAATTTAGGAACAAATAACTTGTCTTAATGAAAAATATTTCAATGAAAGGTATTTTTCATGTGTACCATTAGGATATAAGAGTTATAGTTGACATACAAAATATGCAGGGAGAATCACAAAAATAGATCATCCTTGATAGTGTTCACATTTAGAAAGAATAATAAAGATGTTGATAAGGAAGGTTAAAATGCAAAGGAAGATTTGTTTACATTCCTTCAGGAATTTTCCTGTGCTTTTTCATGTGTTAGATGTTCAAAGTTAGGAATATTAAAATGGCATAAGAACATATGTCAGTACTGAATTGGGTCACATTCACACCTGATGCAATGTCTTGTCTCTAACAGTCGCTGTAGTGATGTAAGCATAAATAAAAGGATAAATAAAAAATCAGCAAGCATGTAGCATATGATGCTTCACAAACATGATTTTCTTTCACTGCATAAGGGTCAGTGTATATATAAAAAGCTATATTTTATTCCTCAAATAATATATGAATATTTTATTCCTTGAATAAAGAATTAGAATTGTATTCAGAGAAGTAATTTGTCTAAGATAAAGGATTCCTACTAGGTAACAAAACCTTCTATTTATCAAACACTTGTTGAGCTGTATAAAATATGAATGCCATTGTTTAAGAAAACAGGTATACATGAAAATTTAATACAAGTCACAAACTACCATTGACATTATTTTTTTTCCCCATTATTCAGGTTGAGAACTATTGAATGAAAAGTTCAAGCAATAGTAAATATACTTGTAATACTAATGATCTCACCATCACAAGTATCTGCTTTCTGTGATTCTTCCTTAATTATAATATAAACTGAAAGGATGATAAATGTTTGTATTGAACAAAAGCAAGGGATATTGCATAAAATAAACTGTGTCTGCCAACATAATCTGTCTCTTACTTTAGGTTGTTCTGCTCAGGGCACATCAGCTCTTCCAAACACTGTATCAGAAATTACTCCTGCTGGCCTGGTACCCAGAGAGGTATGCAAGGAGAGCATCCTTACAATCTCTGCTACTGCCTGGTTCTCTTCTGTTGCCTGTAGGGAAACAGCCTTCACACTCAGCACACAGCTATGGATCAAAAAGAGCCTCTCTGTACAGGCAAACTTATGCCTGTTTCATGTTCACATCATGTCATGTACTCAGCTGGATCTCTTTTATGGTTTTAAGAGATTTTAATAGGTTCCTCACCTTATTTTTTGAGTAGGTTGATCCAATAGCTAAATCTAATATGTTTGTAGGTCTTGTCTTCCTTTGCTCAGCAAAGCTCCACCAATCTGCTGTTTTCTAATTTCAGTATTTATCAAGGTTTGAGGCAACACCCATCTTGCAAGAGGTTTCACCACCAGGTCCACTTGTCCCCCACCAGAACAACCATTGAGGATATTTTGGAGAGGAGGTGTAAAAATGGAAGGTATTGTTCTGAATCCCACAGCAAGCAGGTTATGTGTAGGTTCATGTTGAATTAACAGACCTTTTACCTGGAACAAAACAAGGTGAATAGTGGTGCTAAATTACTAACAGATATCCCTAATAGGCAGCTAATGGAACGAGACTTTATTCAAATTGCCTATTTGAATAAATGTTGTTTTCTCATTAAAAAAAAATAGCATATTTCTTCACTTTCTACAGGTAAATTAATAACAAGTCTTTAAATGTATGGAAATGAGAATGAAAAACAAAAAAATCTAGGCAGTAAGTAGGTTACATATGTTAAACAGTTAAACAGTCAACCTTGTCATCAAAACATGTCATTTACTAATTTCAGATTAAATAAATAAATGACTGCCCTGTTGCTCCTGAAACATCTGTTTCTGTTGTCAGAGACTTATGTGAGCATCAGTCCTTTATTTTTGTACAATAACGTTTTAAAGTTGGTCTGAAAAGACAATGAATTGTGCAATTGCTACTTTGAAAACAACCAACCTTGTTCTTGAAAAAAAATTGCTTCAAGGAACATGGGCGATGCTTAAGTGAGCAGTAAGAATAATACTATCTGATTTCTGAACCAAGGCTACATTGTAGAGCTAATTCACAGCTGTGAAATCATTAAGGGGTCTGTTATTTATCCACCATTAAAATGATATTAATTGTAAAACATGTAAAATATTCCTTTTTTAATTCTCTGAAAGCATATCCTTGTTGAAAGATAGCCACATCACAATGCAAAGTGTGCATGCAGCAATAGTATTTCATATAGTGACAATATTTTGGTTTATATAACATTTGGAAAATAATGATTTCACTATTATGCATTACTTTCAGGACAGAAGCTGTTCTTTGGTCATTTTATGAGCACCTGTGCTTTCTCTGTCTAAACAGCTATAGGATTTCATAAAGTTTGAGTGCTTTAGTAGTTTCCTGAAGAATTTCTGAGATTTGTGACCATACTGGAATTGACCTGAGTATTAGAACCTGACTAAGCACAATATATTCTATGCACAACAAATATTTGCTGAGGTAGACTTCTAGCAAAATAAGAAAACTGAGATGTCACTGTAGTATATCAGCCTGCAGTAAAAACTTGTCTGGGAGAGACTCAAACGATGTAGAGGTGCTGGATAGTAGGAATAATGATTTTGTCAAAACTGATGCAAAGGAAGTGTAAACAGCACTGATAAACTCCCAGCGATGAATAAATCTAAAACTACTAAATCTGAATTTTTTTTATTTTTTTTTTCATGGCCTTATCCTCAGAATTCATTAATTCTGCAGAAGCCTCTTGCTTGTGTTCATTCTCTCCTGCAATGATGCAGGATAACTGTAAATGCTTTTGAGCCAGGGTGTAGCTGCTCATTTTAAGAGGGATCTAATGTGGGTTAAAGACTGGAAACAAATTACATATTGTCATGGCAGAGAATTTTTTACTGGCATGCCTTCCCAAAATGTAATGATTACTCCATATTAATAGTTTGTACTCAGCTATTATCACTGAGCAGACCTCTTCTGAAATGATTGCCAATAATCTCATTTACCACCCAAAGAACTGGGTTTTTTTACTCACCTAAAGGTTTCCATGTAGCAGAGGTGGAATTTCCTTTCCACAACTTTCGGCTGCAAAATAAGCAAAAGTTTGGTATTTTCAGGAGTAGTTTTCAAAGACACTGATGCTTGTCTTTGCTCCCATATAAAAGTCCACACCTACTCTAAATGCGTACTACTATAAGCTTATGGTTTACTTCAGGGTATCTTGACTTACATAAGCCACAGAAAAGCTTTTCTGTTTCCCAAAATGGAAAATCTGGAAATGAGACCCTTCCATTTCTCTTTCCTCCTCTCCCTGCCCCTCTTCATTAGGGACATTTCAGCTCACTCTCTTCTCTTTCAGCCCTTCCCACATTCTGATCTCCCCATTAGCTGTCTTTCTATCTCTTCTCCTCCTCCTTTCCTCTTCCTTTCTTCTCTCCTTCCCTCTCTTCCTCTCCCTTTCGTCTCCTTCTTCTTCTTCTATTCCTTCCCTCCATTCTCTCCTCCGTTCCAACAACCCTTCCCCTCTCTTTCCTTCCCTTTCTGCTCCATCTCCTTTATTTTCTCTCATTATCTTCTTTCCTTTCCCCCTTTTTTTTTCCTTTAGTTTACCCTTCTTTTTTTCTCCCCCTCCTCCCCCTTTTTTCCCTCTTTTTTTCTGTCTTGTTTTTACTTAATTTGTTGAGGGTTTTTTTCACTTCTTTTCATGGAGGAAAATAGGAACCGAGTCTCAGATGAAGTTAGTGTAATTGGATAATCTGCATTAATCTCAGCATTACTTTCTTGGTAAAAGAAAGACTGCATCACTGCTGTTAGAAATTCTCTGAGTCTTTTTTCTACTGCTGCGGGCGTGGGCTTCCGTTCTTGACCAAGATGCTGTCGTGTCATCTCTATGGACATGAAAAATGTATCACTACTGCCTCCCACAGTCCCCCCAGCAATCCAAAGGACAGTGTTACGACAGCATGTCTTGGCATCAAATATATGGTACAGAAAATTATCTTAAAAGACACACTCAAAAACATACTAAAAATCAAAAGTATCAAAATTTTGTAGAAAGAGGCATACTTACTCTTTTCCCAATGCTATGTACTTTTCAAAATAATAATAAAAAAATGGCAAAAATACTTTTGAAAAACTGAACAGTTTAACTCCTCTCTGAATATATTTTGATATTCCAATCATAGATGTCTTTGCTCAAAAAAATCAGTCCTTTTTTTTGTGGAGAGCAGGTGATCTTGAACTTCCACAGAGCAGCCAGGGGCTGTTTTCTGCCTTCATAGCAGTTTACAGCCACCCTGAGTCTGCTCTGAATGTCACATGAAAGATGCCTGTGGTATTGCACACTGAACAGTTTTATTACCAAAGTACAGTGTGCTTGTGCCACATCTGTCTTCCTAACCCGACCATCTAACCCTGTGCAAAGGGATAAAAAACCCCGAAGGCTTAAAAGAAGGCTACTGGACAGAATGTAACTAGAGTGAAAGCATATCTAACAGAGTGTAAACCAGTGTCTGGGTAAGTTTTCTAGGTCATCTTATGTGTCACAGCATAGTGAAGCCAAAAATAAAGCTTACTGTGCCTATACCGAAGGTAAACGTATATATATGTGTGTGTGTGTGTGTATGTCTATCGCAGATGTTCTCTTTAGATACACCTATGACCGATTATGTGGTGTTCAACTAATTTAAGGATGATTTAAATTCATTACTCTGTTTTTGAACATGTCTAATGCACTGAAAAGAGTCTATTTTTCTTTTTAAAATATTGCAGTTAGAGAATGAAAAACAATACCCAGAGAAAACTTTCATTTATGTAACCTATTTGTATAAATATCCAGCTTGCTGAAAGGGTAGCTGCAACCATTACATGGAAGTGCTTGGATTAATGCATCACTAAGGAACAATTCAGGTGTTAATGGAACACTTTCATCTGCAAATGTGAAGAATAAGGTGGTCAGGTAATTTCAAATGAGTCACTGAACCACCTACACTAAGTACCAGGTCAGCAGTCTACAGGTGAAATACTTATAAAAGCTTTTGAACTATCTACACTCCCTAGTGCCTTCTATGAGCATAAAGCAAAGAAAATGTCACATTTCATCCTTTACGACTGCAAAATGTTTTTAAAGTTAGGAATTCACTTAGTATAGCACATACATTTCACATTTTAAAGTTTTATTTTATTCCTTCAGATGTCAGAAACCTGTATTAAAATCACAATCTTGCAAAAGTTGTACTGAATTTAATGGAATAAAGCCTGTTTGTAGATGACAGGAGACATTATATTTGCCTATTCATTTTGGTTTACGATTTGGAGGTCACAGTCCAAACTAAAATAACAAATCCAGACTTTATCCAGCCTCTGTTCAGATACCTTGAAACAGATTTTCAACCTATCACATTTCCCCCTCCATTTAGGCATGGCTGAATACAACCTCCTGACTGGTCTTCTAGGAAGCTCTTTGGTCCAACCCACATGCCCCAAAGCAGAAGCAGCTATACCCTTGTGTCATTCCTGACAGATGTTTGTATCTTGAAAAACCCAAGTGACAGCAACTCTACAATATCCCCAGGCACTCTGTTCTCATGTTATTCTACATTTGCCTTTGGAGTTTTTCCTAAATATCTGATCTAAGTGTCCCTTGCCACAGTTTAAACCCATTATTTCTTCTCCTACCCTCTATGGAGATAGAGAATAGGTAAATTACTCTCGTTTTCCTTTCAGTTGTCCTTTAGATACCTGAAGTTAGTTACCATACTCCTCCTTTGTCTTCATGGCAAGGCATTGTTTAGCAGCATTACAAAATGAGGAGGCAGTATTTTATGGTAATATTTATGTATTTATTGTCAAGGGAATAGTCTTTCTACTGTATTAGTTTCCATCAGTATTTGCAATGGGATTATGTCAGGAGAAATTATAATGCTGTTCCTTTTTGTAGTTCTATGGGCATAAAAACAATAAAATGGTCTAATGGGAACAATTGCAAGAGAGAGAGCCCTTCAGTGAATTTTTGGCCTCGCTCTCTTAGCAGCTGGCTAAGACTTTTCCTTACAGTTAAATATTACTCCTTGTCTATCCTTATTGCTGCTCATGCAACAGCATGGGAAGGGGAATCTGAGGGGTGAAAACAAAAAGTAAGGGCAGTGTTTTGCATGTGAGGGTGTGGGAGTGTGTGCGTGCACAGGGGAGTATGTTCTGAAAACAGTCCTGAAGATGTTTTCTGCCGCATGAGTATAGTCATGTCAAGTTTTTGTGTCACTGGAAAAGAGGATAGCTACAAGGAGAGTATTTGTTTCTACTGGCTGATTCTGTGGCACCTGTGCAATTTCTTTGCTCTCCCACAGTCAAATCTCCACTTATTTTGACTTACTTGGGTACCTTTCAGATGCCACTGGGATCTATAGCTTTTCCTCTAGGACAGTACTGTCATTAGTAGCCTTGGACCTTGGAAACCTTAGCATATTTGTTCCTGTTCTATGCTGCCATCAAAGCACCCTTTCTGTGTCATCTTGTTACAGTTTTCACTACAAAGGTGAAGGCAGAAGTAATTTTTGCATCACAAATTCCTTATTTTATATGTCACTATTGTGTGGGGAGTCCATTATGGGCACATCACATGTCTCCATGATGTTGGGTTCGGGATGTCAAAACACCACTGTCTGGTGAGGAAAGCAACTATTATGAGGACTCCTGATCTCATGCTGTCTGCAAATCTCAGGAGTCTTTCCTTTACATTTATGTTTTCAAGATGTTTCCAAGATGTTTTGCAAGGACCTCTCAAGATCTCTCCTTATGTTTATGTTACAGAGCTCATTCTTCACATCTCTTGAAATTTAGAGCCAGCTAAATGCTTCTCTGCAAGTTGAGTCAATGAGTCATAAAAGCCTTACCTTATCTAATTTATAACTGTTATTACTTAATAATCTTGAAAGTAGTAAAGTTAAAATTATAATAAACAGCTTACACAGATTAAACTCAGATGCACAATAAAGTGTTTCAGTAACATTACATTACAGAATCTAGAGGTTCATATAATTCTTTCTGATATACAAGTATGACAGCAGCATTTGGCATTTATAACAACTTTTAGAAGAAATTTTACTTCCAGCTAATTTGCAAACTGATGCAGAGAGATGCCAGAGCTTATTCCTGAATTTGGAAGTAGGGCATGGGCTGTTGGGATTTTAGAGAGCTAATACAGAATTGAAAAACATAATTATAATTTAGACAACTGTCTTCTCTCTTTTAAGGGGAATAATAAGTCACTATTAAGTCTATACGGAATTACATGTCTCAAATGAGAATGGCAAAAAACTGCACACAGAGGGTATCTGAAAGAAATGCTTGGCACAAATCCATTCTCAAATCAATCAACCTATCAATTTCAAAGCCTTCATAAGAACCTACATCTACACTTTGCAAATACCTAGAGTGGCAAACCCTTCCTTCCTTCCTTCCTCCCTCCCTCCCTCCCTCCCTCCCTCCCTCTTTCCCTCCCTCCCTCCCTCCCTTTCTTTCTCTATTTAATTTTCTTTTTAATATTTAAGTACAGAATTACAAGGGTTTTAGTCACCATCTCTCTCAACCTTACCTCCCACTGACTCCCCACATGTTCTCAGCACAGAACTGAAGCTTCTCTCGTCCTCCTGCAAATGAAGTGTGCCAGATACAGGGAGCCAAGCAGCGTCTGTATGGCTATGCAACAGTCGTGGGACTGGTGCTTACCCCAGCCACCCCATACTGCTCATCTGTTCTATCATGCAGTCTGACCTGGCTACAGTTCCCCTTAGTCCTCATTTGCCATAAGGATCTGTGTGTCCTTTCAAAAAATGGATGGGATCACTGTAGCTCATCTTTTGCATACCTTGGGTTGTACAAATGCCGTAACATTGTATGCTTAATAGCACCCAACTTTGATCTAGTTTCTTCATTCAACAGTGAAATTCAAAAGTGCATCTTCCTTTAATTGATTTTGCTATTGCCAAAATATCTGTAGCTGTTCAGAGCTCAAGGATCTGAGACCACTGAGGGGCTGCATCTACCAGAAGACCTAAATAACTGGTCTGTGATTGACCATTGTGATAGGTTTCTCACTTGTGGTAGGAACAATCATTAGACAGGATGCATACGAGAATCAGAGTCCTTGCGCTGAGCCACATGAGCCCTGAGGCTTAACACAGCTGAATTGTCTTACAGCAGTTGGGTGGATCTGTGAGGTGCAACGTGCCAAGCTGCCAGACAAGTTTCTTCTTGTCATGGGGATGCTAAGCTCCCCTAGAAATTTGAGGTTGGTAAATGGATTAAATGGCTTCTCATGCCGAAAAACAGATAGATACTTACTTACATTCATTTAGAGTATTTAGGTTTGACTTTTGCACTTGCCTTCTCATATCAACTTTTAATCTAATCTCTGCTTTTTGTCTATGACCCTTTTAACTCATGGAGAAATGTTGCAGCATTAAAGGCATCACTCAGCTGCCACCATAGTGAAGTAAACATTGAATTATGCAATGATGCATATTTCTTCATTCTGTCTTTGCTGAGTCAGTTCCTTGTTTCAAAGCTATTTTCCATTGAGGGTTCTATATCTGTGCCTGTGTCCCAGTACAATTTGTAAATCAGGAACCATTTGTATTTATGTAGTTCTTGGAGACCATCTTTTTGTCCTAATGTAAAATTATTTCCATCTATTTTCCATCTATTTTCCATCTATTTTTCATTTTCTATCTATTGCTCAGAATGCAAATGGTGATGGAAACTTGAGAATTCCCATAAAGCCCCCTGATAACTGCACTTGACTATGTTGCTTTCTGTAACAGTATATAATGGTATCCTAACAAGATTTTATGGCTAATCTTTCATGGTAATTGTGAAATTTATTTACCTAACCACAGTATGTTTGAAATTGTATTTAAGGACTCATGCAGTGTTTATTCAGTTCCAGCAACCAT
Source organism: Neopsephotus bourkii (assembly GCF_033783945.1). Taxonomy (NCBI): domain Eukaryota; kingdom Metazoa; phylum Chordata; class Aves; order Psittaciformes; family Psittacidae; genus Neopsephotus; species Neopsephotus bourkii. Next base: position 15,282,321 of record NW_026900684.1, on the reverse strand, counting down.
TTTACTCTCCACACAACAGCAAGTCATACTCATAAAAATAAGACTCATTTTAAACTATTGCCAGTGCACCACATAAAATGTACGAACTTGGAAACATGTTTAATGTCTGAATGTTTCTTATTTCTCTTAACCAAACAAAATGAAAAACATTGTCACTAATGTATATAGCCGTCTGTTTAAAAAAGATCTCAAAGAAGTTAAAGGCCTTTCTTAAGCCTCATCTGGTTGGATAAGGACCGAAAGAAATAATAGTTTACCACCAGAGTTTTATTTGATTGTCTTTGTAAGAAGCAATGTTTGGAATGGGGAAGTCAAAGTTTTGTTGCTCTTGTTTTTGTTAGACTGGCGCTAGTCTAGACCTACAGCTTGTGTCATCATTAGCAGCCAGTGTATTTTTCTGCCAGAAGTGTCAAATTTTAGAGCAGCAGCCTAACAGAAGCAAGTAGTCCATTAGTCCTCACTAAAGTTGAAGGTCATTGCTATAAGACTTTGAGATTCATTTGAGGTCAGCTGAAGTTCAAGCATGTGTCTGAAACACAGCAATAAAATCAAGTTGCTGCAATGGTCTATAAAGTCCCATGACTTGGAACTTGACATTTTCTGGTCTTCTACCATTATTTGGATGCTGAAGCCAAAGAGTAAAGAGTGACTGTAGATTGCTTTCTTCCCAAAGGGAGGAAATGAAAAAGAAATAACTGCAGATATATAAAATGATTTATTTTTCTAAATGTCTACATTATCAAACAGAAAAAAAAGAAAGAAGCACAACATTATAATTTTTTAGCTATGCTGCTAGCTGACCTAAAAAAAGCTTAGTTTTCACTTTCCTTTAAATAAAACAAGCCATAGAATCCATGGGTCAAATATCAGAGGCAATATCCAGCACTTTCCTGTACAAATGTGCATATTTGAGACTTACATATATTGCTTGCTAACCTGTCAGAAAAAGCTTTTTTCCTTTCCTTCTGTGATGAGCACACAATGCGAATTATATTTGATTTCAATATGCTTTTGAAGCTACATGCAGAATCTTTTCCTCCTGTTCTCTTTCTCCATCTCAAAATTCCCATGGAGTCTGCTGTAATTGTTCATCAGACTTCCCAAAGCTACATTTAATGTAAGACAGCTCCACTAAATATCTCTCATCTATTGGAAATGAATCTATTATACAATCTATATATAATGCATGGCTTATTCTAAATTAATAACTGTTTTCATGAATAACAATGAATTTTACTGTAATTAGATTCTTTATATTATAGAAAGAATTTACCATCATATCATACCCAAGCAACAGTTTATGTTAGTATTTAAAAAAAAAAGCCAAACTTGATTTCATGTAGATAACTGTTCACTGCTAAGGACAGAAGCCTGGAAATGAGAAGAGTCAGACTTTATTTCAAGTCCCCCTCTGAATTTTTTAATGGCTTTTTTTTTTTTTTTTTTACAAGCAGGTGATTAATATCTATGCCATAATTTTACAATATGTAAAAGAGGGATAATGATGCCTGATGACCTCTGTGAAAGTGTTTTGAGTTTTTATTTTACTGGAAATGTTATTGCTGCTGCTCTTCAAGGAATAAATCTATCCCATGGAACTATGAAGAAGCTTTGATGAACAGGGAACAGGACTGAGAAGATTTTAAGAGTCCCAGACAGGAGACAAGTTAAACCTTCATAACTTTGAATCCTGTCTGGATGTTGCATGTCAGGCATGAGAAATGAAGTCACAGGTGCCTTCTCTATGCTCGCTAAAGGCATAGGTAAATGAGATGCACGTCTTTCCTCACAAAGATCTGCAAGTGAAGAGGATATTACCTCTTTTGCATTGCTAGAGAATATTTTTTGTTCCTTGGTTGCTGAGTTTCATTGACCACAAGAGATCTACAACTTTCTGTCATTTGCAGGTTCCATCACCTGTGCAAATGGATCTTATACAGACCAAATACAAATAACCAGGCCCCTCCTGCCCCTCCAACCCCCCCCCCCCAAAAAAAAAACACAACCCAAACCCCACAAAACTACATGAGAAATAGAATCATAAATCCTCAAACGTCATGATATGAAACTTGAAGTTAAAAACAACTCAGCAGCATACCTCAGCACTGGACCTGTAGCAGCATATCTTTAGGACGTAAATAATCTCAGGAGAATGAGTTACTACTAACCCAGGTAGGTTTTGAACTTCCTTTCGCTGGCTTTGCACAAGTAGCAAAGGAAATAAAGAACTATGCTTGAAATTTGTATTTCTTCTTATTCAACACTAACCTTCTATATGGTTCATGTCCATGCAATCATAGAGAAAACAATGGAATCGAGTGGAGTGACATAAGAAGTGATGGAGGCTCTTTACAGCACATGTAAAAGTGAATAGTCAAACTGTGAATAGGCTGCAAATATGAAGACCATGCAAAAATCCTTCTTTACTTCAAAAATGAACTTTTTAAAAGTAGGAATCTGGTACTGAACCTGCCAAGGGAAGGCTGGTTATCTAAAAGAGTTTCATTTGTTCCTTCACTGTCTGGTTTTTTTAATTTGCCACCTGACAAGATGTTTATCCAGAGCAGAATACACTTGATGATGGCATTAAGAGTATTGGCAGTGCATATTGCGGAAAACATACAGATATATTAGGTAAGGAAAAGGATAGACTTTTCAAGAAGCATTCAATACAATTAACATAAAAAAAGAAAAGATGACCAATTTTGCAGATATAAGTATACTTAATTTTTATTTTCTGTACAGAAATTGTGCAAATACATATTACAGGCTTAGACGCGCATGATGGGGAAATTAATTCCAAACATAAGCAATTAAAATAAAACAGTTTGGGGTTTTCTTACTATTTTTAAATGTCTAACTTCTCTGAAAAAAACACAGATTTGAATATGCTACCAGCTCAGTATAACAATTAGTTTACAATGCATGGGAAATCATTAAGTGTTTTAGCCTTTCCACTCTATGTTTAGCTTCTCCCACCATTTTGAGAAAGATTTGCATTACTGGTATTAAAAGCATACTCTTATTAAATTGTCTGCTTGTTCTATTCCCACATCCTTAATATAATCAAAAGCAAAGAAATAGCAGAAAATATCTTTAGCCTTAAGGCTATAGCACTGATAAAACCAGCTTGAATCAAAGCCTTTGAGACTCTTCTCATTTATTTCAGCAGACTCTGTTTGAAGCACTGTATCCAGAAAGATCTGTATATCTCTGAGTGACAATCTTCGTCACAACAAGGTTACAGCACATATCTGGCCACAATTCTCATTTTCAATGAGTAAGAGAGGCTGAATTAGTCATTCTGACTCTTGGCATCCATCTTCACAGGGAAGATACTAATATATAGAAAGTTTATCATGGACATACAAAAAAATGCATATACTATTGCAGCTGCAAAAATTAATATCAGTGTTAAATTTCTGTACATTTCCAACACAAGTTAATCAGTCTCAGTAAAATTATCTTCATGTGGCTACGTTGCATGAAAGGGCATTTTTTCAATAGTTAATTGAAATCTAATTCTTAACCGTGATGAGAATATTTTTATAGCAAACAAGTTGTTTTATGAGTGGCAGAACTAATGGAGCTGTGTTTCAGCGGATTTGTAGCTTGTCACTTTACTCCTATATAAAAAAATAAACAATATCAGGTCACCTTCTGATGCCTTTTGTAACCTTTTCTTCCCAGGATTCTCTGCTTCCTTTCCTATTCCTTATTTATCTTTCCCTGTGCTGTGCTTAGATTGGGTTAGAATTATTCACAGTGGGTAGGCATGAGACATTTAATCAGCTGGCTGGTATTAGAATGAAAAGAACTTTCTTTTGTCTTTCTGGTCTCTCAGTAGATCAGGAACAGAACCTGCTGAGATCACTACCCCTTTGGGTGAAATTGGTTAATATAGTAAGAAATTATTAGAGGAGGACAGACTTACGGTCAGAGAAGTTTAAATGGAAATCTGACTATTCCCCTTCCACACCAAACCCAGAGCATGTATGTCATAATACATCTCTGTGTTGGCTCACAATAACTTAGATTAGTGAAACAGCACTACGCTAGTTGAATAGGTTGCAAAGCTGTTGCAAATCTAATACCTTTCAGCAGAGCAATATTGTAGCTAACACATACTGTAGCTGCATACACACTGCTGTATCTTCAAAGCTAACCTTGGTAAATTGGATTGGTACTGGAAGACGGGGAGTATTTTTTCTTTGCAACTGGGCTGTGTAAAGAATAGTGTGGAGGTATTGCGGTGGGCAGGTGTCACTAGCATTACCACCAAATACAAGACTCCACCTAACGTGCAAACACCTGAGTGACCTCTCTGGAGCAAGGTAAAAAAAAAAAAAATCGTCAAATTCTTTCATTTCAATGCATTAATTTCCAATTATGTTGTTTGGGGGGTTGGGGGGGGGGAGATTGTTGTTTTGTTTTTTTTCTTTGTGGAAGCTTGTATGGTGACTGTCTATGATGCTAAAATAGCAACTATAAAAATACATGTGTTATACATCACTTCCAAAGAAGATAAAGAACTTCACAGGTTCTGATAATCTGATGTAAATGAGTCTCCTATCCCTTTCAATTTGACAGGGTAGTTCTACAACATCATAACATTAAAATAAGCATAACGGCAACTTTGCTAGCTGCAGTTAGTCTTTCTCTCCATCTAGAAATTTTCTCTACCTAGAAAAAGACCTGGGGGTGCTGGTTGACAGCAGCTTGAAAATGAGCCAGCAGTGTGCCCAGCTGGCCAAGAAGGCCAACAACATCTTGGCTTGTATCAGAAATATTGTAGCCAGCAAAGGCAGGGAAGTGATTTTCCCTGTACTTGGCACTGGTGAATCCACACCTTGAATACTGTGTTCAGTTCCATATCCCTCACTACAAGGAAGACACAGAGGTGCTGGAGTGTGTCCAAAGAAAAACAACAAATTTGGTGAAGGCTCTAGAACACAAGTCTGATGACGAATGGCTGAGGAAACTGAGGTTGTTTAGTCTGAAGAAGAGAAGGTTCAGGGGGGACCTTATTGTTCCCTACAACTGTCTGAAAGAGGTTGTAGTGAGGTGGAGGTCAGTCTCTCTTCCCAAGTACCAAGTGATGGGATGAGATGTAATGGCCTCAAGTTGTGCCAGGGGAGGTTTCAATTGGATATTAAGAAAAGTTTCTTCACTGCAGGGTTGCAAAGCATTGGAACAGGCCGCCCATGGAAGTGGTAGAGTCACATCCTTGGAGGTTATCTAAAAGACGTAAAGATGTGGCACTTGGCGACATGGTTTAATGGTGGACTTGGCAGTGCTAGGTTAATAGTTGGACTTTATGATCTTAAAGGTCTTTTCCAACCTGAATGAGTCTATGACTCTAAACTTGCAACCCAGGACACAATGTTTTCAAAACTCTTCCAAAGGCTGAAGACAAGGACCCTATCAAGTAGTCAGTAAATTACTATGACTGATAATCTAAGTCCTGTTGTTGGCATCTATAGCATTTACTCATTTTCTGAGAACATCATATGAACAAAGTCAGAAGACATTCTATTTTTCAGTTTTAGGAATCACTCATGAGTATGAAAGCCTTATGTGCCTTCTGCCTTAGCCCATGCATGCCTCGTGAGCATAGCCTGCCTATGCTTCCCCAGCTATGGAAAGTTAGGAGGAAGCCTGGGAAGACAGAAAGGCAAGTCTTCTATAGTTACTGGCTCATCTCATCCTGGTGGTTAGAAGCACCTTATGGCTGTGTCTAAGATGATTGAAAGAATCCCTCTGTGTGCGTGCTCTGGACAGCAGGGACAGCCAGGGAAGTAGAAAATATTCTCTGGTATTCTCAGTGAATCATTACCAACCTCACATATTTGCAGATCAGATCATGAAATGGTTCTCAAGACTTGATTTATTTTTCCCCTTGGTGACTTCAAATTACAAAATCTTGAATTTTAAGCCTTTTAAAATATTAATTTGAACAAAACAGATGCCTACAAGGATGACAGGGAGGGACTCTCCATCAGGGACTGTAGTGAAAGCAAAACAGGTAATGGGTTCAGACTTGAACAGGGGAAGTTCAGGTTAGATATAAGGAAGAAGTTCTTTACTGTGAGGGTGGTGAGGCACTGGAACAGGTTGCCCAAAGAAATGGAAATGCTTCATCCCTGTCAGTGTTCAAGGTCAGGTTGGACAGAACAGTGGGTGACATGATCTAAGATGAGGTGTCCCTGCCCATGGTAGGGGGTTGGAACTAGATGATCTTAAGGTCCTTTCCAACCCAAACCTTTCTAGGATTCTATGGAAATCATAAAGCTTTAGGTAGGGGTGGATGGATTATTCTCCCCAAAGCAGTTATAGGCAACTATGACGCAGAACTTCTTCCAAACTTCTTGTAAAAGCTACCTTTGGGCTAAGATCAAGCAGAGAATAACTTTGGAGACAGCAAAGGACAAACTGAAACTTTAGCTTTTACTGGAAAATGCTTTTACTTAGCACATTTTATTATATGGTGTGTGCTGTTGCATGCACTGTATGAAATGTCAGCTTTGAGACATTTGGGAGGTGCAGGTGGAGAGAAGCATTTCATAAAACCCATAAATAATATTTTTTATCCTATTTTGCTTATGTGTTATATTCTATAGGATTACCCATTTATATTATTGTAAAGTAAAATTATAACATTTCAATTTTATTCTAAAATAGCCATCTCTAGCCATCCACTGGTTAATTCATGTATGTAAGGGTAATAAGATTGAGTGTAATTGTGTGCAGTATTTTTGATATTTAAAAGGATGGAAGGCTGGATATGCACAATTTAGTTCCCTACTGCACAAGAGCCATTCTGTTTCAAATAAATCACGAAAATAGTGATGAGGTTTGTATGTTGTGCACTGCTTTGTACTGAAAATGTTGACGCATATTTCAAGAAATGTAGAGATAGTCTACTATATGTGCCCAAGGAACAGAGCTCTTCAAATTCGTTCATCAGACTTTTATGCAGAATGGCAATTTTTCAAAAATGTTAAGAAAGATTCATAGATCGTGACTTAAAATTATCCAGAACTTCCAGAAAGATCATTGCTTCTTTATGGGTAAAAAGTTCCATCTTAACCAAAACCAGAAAAATTCTCCACTACTTCTAAGCTACTGTGGGTGTAACAGAAAAATATAGGCAATAATGTGAATTCTGCTAGAGGACTGGTTAAACCTCCCCAGTTCTCTGACTCAACCAGGCAGCAATTCAGAAGTGAAGATCTCTAAATTGTGCACTCTTGTCTGCTGAAGTGGTAATCATATTGCAGCTGGGTAAAGATAAAGCGTAAAGTCATGTTGAAGTCCCAAGGAGAAAAAAAGTAGTTTAAAATACCTCCTTAGTTTCCTTCTCACATTTGCTATTGGCATAGCTTTCTGTTGGCTTTGTATACCTCATCCTTAGTTGGTCCATATGTTATAGATGATGCCTGGGTATTTATCAGGAGGCTTTGGATTCCAGAAAGGAGTATGTGCTTAAGTGTAGGGTGAGTGCTTCCTTGAACACCTACAATTTCGGTGGTGCAGCATCTTGAGGTCCTGACAGATCTGTAGCTTGGCAATCAAGGTTTGAGGATAATTGCCATCTCTACCATGCCATATGGAAGCTACCCTCAAGCAGATCCGTACTCCAAAGTATTCAGCTGAAAACCACTGCATTAATTATTTCAGTTTCATCAGCAGCAGATAAGAAATAGAGTATTTAAAAAAGTTCTCATAGATTTGGGCTCAAGATCAAGTTTGATTTTTAGAGTAGGTTAGTATATTTTTTCCTTACAGTGTTCAACTCTATATACTGTGCTTTTCATTAACTTGGATCAATTAAATATATGTTTTGAGCAATAGCAGTCTGAAGTTGGAATTGTTTGGTTGGAAGGTGGCCAATCTTTATCTTCCTACGTTTTAGCTGATGGATGTTGATGAAGCATTTTTACTCTGTGAACTACTCATCTATTACTTTTCCTCCTCTTTCTGGGAAATGTGTAATAATGAAGCCTGTATGAGGTCACTCTCATAATTATAGCTATCACCGCAATCATCCCTTCCCTGGATACTTTATTTCATATTCTGCAAAGCCAAGAGTACCTCCAAGGCTGAAAACTATGATGGTATTAGCCAAAAATCACTTAGTACCTATCAAATATCAAGGTCTTTGAAGTAAAAAAGTTTGTCTAGAGCTAAAGGCAACAAAACAACTGAATCTTAGAACAAAATATTATTAGATTAATTCCTTGGCCAACAGATATGATGGCTGAACAGATTTCTGCCACTGAACTCTAATAAAACCACAAAGATTTCTGAACACTAATAAAAACATGACAAACAGCTGATACACCCAGTTTAAAAAAAAATCATCTGTTTTACCATATGAAACTTTTTTTAATATAGAAAAGGTCTAGATTTTGACTCAGAAAGATGATAAATTCATAATCTAAATATAGGTCCTGACTGGCAACAGAAATATATGGCTAGACACAGGTGACTGGGAGGAGTTTTCCCTTGAACAATAGGTTATCTTTTTTAGTAGACATAATATTCTTGTTTCTTAACTAGCTATACTAAAAACAAGAAAGTATCACCCTTTGTGGTGACTTTTACCTAAAGTGTCTTTACTAACTCAAACAGTCTGAATGTTGCTTCTTGTAACAAAATCACAGCTGGATGGATAATTTATGTACACCTTTATATTATTGTAGTGCAAACCTGCCAGGAAAGTTCTGCTCAAAATTTCTACTGGGTGTCTTGCCACTGGAGACTGGAAACAAGGCTATTAAATTTCTTAAATTGAACACTGTTGGATGATAAATGTAACAGGTAGGTAAATGCTTCTGTACAGCAGGTAAAGAAATTACTAGACTGCTATATTTGAAGTAAAAGAAAGTTCTAAATCCACACAAGTATTATAGGCTAATGGCATGTGAGACAAGGACTGTACATAGCAGTAAAATGTTTATTAAAAAAAAATAATCCACAAAAATCTTTCTCCAGAAATGAGGTAGCAAAAACAGACTTGCTTTTAAATTCAAGCCAATGACTTGAAAACTGGGGACATGCATATTAGTCAGCTCATCCATGAGGTGAGCTTAGGTGATGGGAAATAAAATTGTATGACAAGACGAAAGATAATTTGCTTGTACTTACAAACTTAAGTGTATAAGGGGAAGATGGTTGTTGAGATTCTGGCAATGTATAATCTGTATTTTGGTGTGATTCAGATGGTTGATGGTCTTATCTGTTGGATGTGAACATAATGTAAACCTTCTCTAGGTGCCAATCTTCTATTGTGTATGGCTAGTCCAGTTTCAGCAAAACATTGTTAGACTAATATCCTACAATTTCCATAAGAATACAGGCCATAATATTTAGGTATTGAATTAATGAAAGATTTGTGCTTAGAATAGACACTAATAAATGTTTTAAAACATCCTGTGGCCATTTAATTGCCTTGTATCTAGGAACAGCCTGAGTATCGCAGGATTAAAAGGAAAGGGGACGCTGAAAATAAAATACAAGAACATTTAATGGCTTAATCTTGTATTCTCTGAAGCTAATTACAATATTCCAGGTCACATGCAGGATTAGTTTTTAAGAAAAGCATAACTAAGAACAGAAATGCTCTTCAGATGCGCCAGTTAATGTCAGCTCTCCCATAAGGTAAACATGTAACAGTCAACAGACATAATTTTGCCTTTAAAGAGATATGAGATTCCCTTAATGATTATCATTGTAAAGTTATATCTTATTCTTTTTAGACATTGCAGATACCAAAAGTCTTTTAAAAAAAATCAATCATATCATTTAAGATGATGTTTCTTTCTCACTTGCCTCATCTTTTTTTTTTCTTTTTTGCATTTTTCCTAAGGAAGCATATTGTGTTTTGAATATATACATCCTTTTTAATATATGTACCAATTATAGACAGGGAAGACTAATGCTTTAACTTAATGTAGTTTTAGCAGTGCTCAGTTGAAAAGCAGACTTCCCGGTGTACCAGGAAGCTCCAAACTCCTTAATGAAACATGATCATATTGGATTTTCATTTTTCTCAGTGGATGTAGACTTACATGAGAAATATTTCCACCGTAAGAGAGATCAATTGATGCATACACATTTTATTAAGAACAGGAAAATATTGATGTGGTAAATTATTTATGAATTGGACAACAAAATAAATTTTGTGGAGAAGCCAAGTAAGTTATGACTTGGGATTTGTCTTAATGCTAAATTCTGGGAGTGAAATGTATAAATATATATGTATATAAACAATTAAAAAGGGGGGTGGGGAATGGTAGAATAGATATGTTTAAGATGATTGGGAAGCAAAAGCACAAATGTATAGGTAATTTCTGTGTACTGTTTCTTATGAGCAACCTATCACTTCTGTCTGGTAGTGTCTTTGAAAAAAATCATGCTTTCTTTTTATCATGCTCAATTTACTGATTTTTCTTAGATTATTCTTATTTATATAGGCTAAAAGAAACATGCTTTAAATAATGCAAGCAATAAATATAATTCAGGATTTACCTGGAAAAAAACCCAACAACACTGATATGATAAATGTCATTTCTATTGTAGGAAAAAACCCAATGAGAAATACGGCTAGTCATTCCTCTTTACCACATCTGCACTTCATACTTCATAAAAATGCTTTCAAATATAATATGCTCAGCAATGTTTGAACTGTTGTTTTCCACTGCATTTTTCTTAGCTAATACTACTAGATGAGGCGTTTCATATTCTGTTTCACTTTGTTGCTATGCAAAAAGGCTTTCCCTTAGGAAAAAAAGACTTCCTAAAGTACAGCATTTGAGAAGCATATTTAAAAAAAAACCTGCTTGTGAAAGTTCTAAAAAAGACAAATAATTTCTTATTCCTTTGAAAACAAAGCCCTATTCTTCATAAGAAAACAAACTAATTTGTCTAAAATGTTTGACTATATTAATTAACTCTTTAGTATTGACCTGAGGAAGCACATGACTAAGGCATCCTTGAAAGAGAAGTTAGTGTTGCAGAGTAGCTTCAGCTGCAGTATTTTCTTTGGTTTTAAGCCAGCAGTTTTCAGGAATGTTTCTTCCAATCTCTAGAGAAAAAATGGCACACATATATTTACCTGTGATGTACACTATATGTGCATGAAATCTAATAACGCCAAGGACTCTAAGAGCATTGACAATGTTAAAATTGAATCCTTCAGATCACAGGCATGAATTTGACAGAAATTCAGTTTAACAAACAAAAATCACTTGTGTTGTTAGTGGCTTGCAAAGTGTCATGCATTCCCAGTTTCTACAGAACAGACATGCATAGCATTATTCATTCATATTGGACGACATTTAAAGCTAAAGGAGTAAACATGCATGGAAAATGAACCACCTTTCTTCATCTCCTCCCACTTAGACACATATCCTCCAGTTTGGAAGATCAGATACACAGTATGAGATGTGAAAGGTGACACCTGCAATGCGGCTGCTTGCGCAGCTGGATTCTGCAGAGAGCTCTGAAACTCTGCAGCTGCCAATTCTCTGTCATTCTCAGCAACAAATTTCCACTGAAATCTTTTTTTTTCTTTCCTTTGGATGGGGAAGAGGACCCTTAAGGAAAGCAAAGGGTAAGGAGACAACAAAAGGCTAGAGATCTTTGCTCTAACATCACTGTTCAGCTCGATTCAGTCCTTTAATAGAAGCACTGTTGAGAACTGTGGTTCATCTGCACCTGAGTAGACCCATCAGATACACTGGAGTATCTGTTTTGACAAGAATTTTGATCTAAGGCAAGTTACCTGAAGAAATTAATCAGAAGTTTAAAGCTGAGACATGGTTAAGACATCCTCAGGAAGGTGTTTCTGGTGGGCTTGAGTACAAGCGGGCAGTCACAGTGATGGCAGTTAGGTGTTGCAGCGGACTATTTCAAACCATTACTGCCTGGCACTTTTACCAGAACACAGTCGTTTAACCTGCAAGTGCACAGGTGCAAATATATAAATAAGAACAAGTGGCATAAAGCATATGGTATACGTGACTCCGGTTGCGTGAGTTTTTAGGTGAACCCAGACTAGCCATTTTAAGTGGCTAATTTAATGTGATTCGGTTTGTGTTCAGGTATTGTGAACCCTGCAGAATACCTCATGAAATAATCTATTTTTTTTTCAGGTTTTGAAGTGCCAGTTAAACATAAGTCAAGGTATGCCCCACTAGTCCTAGTGAAAGACCTTTAATTTGCTAGCTTATCTTGCATACCTTTAAACTCTCTCTGGTTGCTAAAATAACAATTTGATTAGTGTAGAAAATTAAACAGAAATCAAGCAAATAGAATTCCAGTCTTTTGTTATCTTAAGGAAGTGAAACATAAACACTACACACTAAATCAGTATTGAGGGAAGCCCAAAGATACTACTGTTGTGAATTGGCTTTAGCCTATTGTCATAAAAAAAGTAATAAAAGGTACTCCTGGAAAAATAAAAAGGCAGCAGATAGATATAGGACTTAAAGTTCAGTGATTGCCTGCAAATTTTGCTCAAACTTGCACTGACATCTCATAAAAGTCTCACAAAATTTCTTTTGGGCTATATAAAATCTGCTGAAATACTAGGGCTTGTTGCTTTATTGAAGATAACTAGTCAGGTTATCTTCAGGACAGGCTATCTAAGACACTGTCTAAATTGAATCCTTTTCCAAGTGGAAATTCAGTGTAACATCTCTTGTTTGATTACAACTGAACATGTTTCAGCAGTAGGCGAAGTTGGATTTGAGTGGACAGATTTACTTGCTTACTTTAGGAAGAAGATTGTGTTAAGATTAGGTTTGACTAGCAATCACTTCTACCAAAGAAAAATCTTCAAGGGAATAGTCAATTTTTATAGATGCAGGCTTATCTTTCACTTTTCTCTACAATGTCAAGACCATAGTATTCTTAAAAGCTTCGGTAGAATTGCTTTCCAATTATATCTGCTTCAGCTAATGAATATTTGGCTGATTGTCAGCACATAATGAATAAAGTACATGATGCATTTGAAGCAATTGGGAATGCAGCAAATGTAAAAAATGGACACTTGTTTGTCTAAATGCAGCGATTCATAGAATGGTTTTGATTGAAAGGGACCTTAAAGATCATCCAGCTCCAACTACCCTACCATGTGCAGGGACACCTTTCAGCAGACCAGGTTTCTCAAAGCCCATCCAACCTGGCCTTCAAAAGTACTGCTAGCAGAGAATGACTGAATGTGTCTCTGACCCCAGCTCCAGCCATCGATCGTGTTATGGAGGACATTAAATTACTTCCATTAAACATTTTAACTGACATATTTAGCCTGCTTCTCTGTTTATAAATTAGTCTGAAACTATTTTGGCATACATAACTAATTTTAAATGATTCAACCAATGGTTTATGAAAATACATTTTCCTCTAAGCTCTCTGCATTCCAGCTCACGTCAACTATCTCTTATTTGGCACATTGGCTACATACACAATTTAGTACACAACATTTCCATGTTATGTTCTAATTCCAAATCTATAGAGCTTTTGAACTGAGCAGGTGGGATTTTTGGTTCATATTCTTGTTACAAAGAAAGTTGTATGTGAGCATTTGTTGGAGAAAATATGTGTTATATTGCAGCAACACAACTGTTTTATTTTCTCTGTGTTTCCCTTCAGGTGTTATTTATAGTTGTACTTCTCTTGTACCTGTCCTCCACTCTCTGCCCACAGTATGTTTCTCAGACCTGCACATTTTGTGTTCAGATGATGATATGATGAATGTCTGGATTCAGTTTTACTTTCATGCACGAGACAGCTAGTTTTAGGCTTTCTAAATGACAGTGAAAAGTAAAAGGACTCAGCAAATTTGTATGAGGGGGGGAATTACTCTGGGTGCATGAGATTGCTTAATGTATTGTTTAGCAGATTTTGCTATCTCCCTTTGTAGAGATTATTTTAAATTAATTTCTGTTAGTAGGAAATAAATTGCAGTGCTGAAAAAGGATACCATGCACATTTTAATTAAAACATTGGATATGGCTGAATAATTTAATGGGTTTTGAAGCTGAGGAAACTTAACTCGTACATATAGGAAAGAGATGAGAGACCCAAGAAGTACTGCACTTGAAAGCTCAAGTGCCTACTTAAACTCTGAACAGTAGCAAACAGACATACATAATACTTATGTTTTCCAAGTAGTGAGTCCTGCTTTTACAGATTGATCTTATTTTTAATCCCTCTCTTCTTTTCCAAGTGCTATATATAATCTCCTGACATAACAAATGACCTTTCATTTGAGAATAGAAAATGACACTTCAGCCATTTTATCATTGCTCTGTGAATTCAATTTCTATGATAAATCCAAGAAAAAATATTTTCCAGTAAAATGTCCTTAGTGTTTCTCCCTGCTCTATGGGAACTAGACATGCCCTACCTAAACCAAAACATCCAAGTGCTCACTATTGCAGATCCTGGGAGATGTGAAAAGCCAACTCTGTCCTTGCAGAGGATCTGCTGCTTTGTACCAAACCCTTTCTGCTGGGGAGAGTTTGGGCAGTTTCATTATGTTGTTTAATCATAACTTCCTTGAAAAGGTCTTACAGTATGTTCATTTTCAAAGAGCAGGTCTGTAGATACTGAAGTATTCCCATATGTACATGAATGCATATACTGTGGTCCAAGTCATAAAAGTACACTTGTTATCCAGCATCACAGAGAGTTCTTGTTAACAATCTTAGAGTGGAATAGCCTCAGACTTTATGGCTGTACTGGCCCTTTCTATGGATGTGACATCAAGGCCACTTGGCAATACTTTGAAAACAGGGGATCATCATAACACAGGTTCAGGTCAGCAAGGGTTACTTGCATACATTCACTGAACAAGAGTTTCACTGCCTACTTTCAAATACAATTAGGAGTCACTTTTGTATTACTGACACTCGACACTGGAAATCAAAGAACAGAATCCTGAATGAAAGGAATAAAGCTTACTTTTTTTTTTTTTGTAGAAAGGCAGCTATGAAACGTTGGGAAAAAGATTAAGCACACTAACCATTTCATCCTGTAATGGACTTGGACATGAAAGGTACTCAGGATACCCGGTATAGAGTGGGAACCCAGTTCTAGAGGGTAGGCTTCCCACAGGAGAAAGAGTGGCTTATCTAGAGCTACATTATAGGAAATGCAGGGCATGGGGTGTGTTGGCATTGAGCTGCTGCAATCAGTAAGTATGTTCAGATTTCAAAGTATAGGTATGTTCCTGGATCTGAAACCACTCTGATCATGAGCTTACCAAGGTTGTTTTTTCTCCCTGTAGAAGTGATGCCCCTTCTGCATTTACATCGCATCTTACAAAAGTGCTTAGCCCTGGAATACTAGGTTTAGTTTTATGACATGTGTGTCCAGTTTTATTTTCACTAGCCAACCTTGTCTCCAAATTTTATCAGCTTCCTTTGTGCTTTCCTTTCAGGAGAGTGTGTTTGCTGTTAGCAAGTGCTCTGGTGCTGCTCTGCTCTTGCTCTTCATCTGCCCAGTGAATTATATATATATATTCTGCCTACACAGCAGCACACTTTTAATGGAAGAATGAAGCACACATCTAGGTGACTCTATGTAACTGGTTCTGGCTCTTAATGTTAGGTGTTGCTAATGCTGATACTTCTAATAACTGCAGCCAGAGACTAGGATCACCTGCTTTTGATTTCAGGGGTAATTCACTATGCTATTAAATAAACATTTGATTATGTTGACTATGCCTTTGAAATGTTTTTCTAAAGTACTTGATTTACTAATTCATACAGATTAGAATTTGAAATAACTTCCTTTTCCTGCTTAAATGATTGTCCTTTCTTAACTGCTTTCATTTCATTCTAAAGTGGGCATACTGTTCTTCTGTCCAAGTTATAAAAACTGTAATTTTGAGCACTATAGACAGACTTTGACATATGCATTCTTCCAGATATTTTTAACAATGTAACTCTACCTAAATACCCAGTCTTGCCCTTGAGTAATACTGAAGAGAAAATAATTCTTCAAGAGTAATCCCCAATTTCTGAAAAAGAGATTATTTTTACTTATTTTTTTTAAATAACAGGCATTAAAAATAAGTATCTAACAGTGTGTTTAAAGTATTTTCTTAGTTCTTTTTAATAACAGGTGCCATTCTGCTTTAGTGATTAGACAGGTAGCATGCCAACAGAAATTACCTTCACATGTTGAAACAGAAAGGATTCGGGTGATTAGTGAGGGCAACTTAAAGTGACTCAGTGTACAACTCCAAGTGGTAAATGTATTGTAGTATTTGTTGTTTTAAGGCCAAGTGATTAGAATAATAAAAGCTATATTAAAAAGACAATGAAAACACACACATTTATAGAAAATAAAACTCATTGCTTACAGTTATAATCTACTATTCTTCAAGAAATACATCTTTTTCCAACCTACACTGGAATTAGTGAGTTTGGTATCAGCTGTACCAATGACTGAGCTGTGTTTACCCAGGTTTGGAAACTAACCTCGTCCTTAGGATCATTGTCTCCATTCGTTTCCTTTGCATCACATTTTTTAACACTGGGAAAAGAGGACACATAGGTATTACTGACCTAATAGGCAGTGGATAAATGACTTCGGTGTTTTCCTACAAGGAAATACACAGGTCCCCCAAGGAAGTACAACTCCATTAATTTCACACAACTAAGACAATTAAAGACCCAGCTCTAATTTCACTGAAATCAATTTTTTCCTGTAGCTTAAATGCAGGCTGATTCAGACGTTGAAGAAGAAAGTGAAAATGTCCTTCTCTGCATGTGATTGCTTCCAACTGTTCTTATAAGTAACTCATGTCACAGACAAAACCAATTGGAAGTAAAGCTAGTTTAACAGGCTGATTACCATTTTCCAAGCAAAGGATCTGTGCATCTTGTTCAGCATTTTTGTTTCGTAGCCAGTTTTCACACTGTGATCTTATTCATTTTTATCATTAATCTGTCTAGGCACAGGCATAGAAGAATTAGAGGAAGAGCAGGTAGCGTTGTAATTGGAAGCACCAAATAACAGGTTTGGAGACAAATTCAAATTCATATCCTTTGTCTGTGAATCTAGTTAGATGACTGTGACCATTTTCCACAGCTGCTTCAGCTTTTAACAATTCAGCCCTGAACTATCCTCAAATATGTTTCCATAAGACTTATTGGTATAAATAAGAGCAATTTATTTTTAATAAATCATTCACTGTCTGGAGATGCTCATATTATTAGATTATTAGATGCAACTGCGGCTTCAAGACATTCCTAAATTTAAGTTAAACAGCCCCAAATGATATCTCCCTGTTTTGTTTTTACCAATGAGCCCCATATGTTCTCAAGTGCATTACATAATATTTGGCTAACGCAACAGTGTAATACGGTTCCTCTGGAAAATTCAGTGGCAGGAAGTGGGGCATACAGTTGCCAGGGAAATGGAAAATCCAAGTGCTTAGGTGGCCTGTATAATAAGTAGTTCATTGAGAGTATGAATTGTATCTATAAAAGCCACTGGTTAAGATTATACAACTATTAACACAAATTCCAAATCTTTTCAGATCCGTAATAAATCCTACATCATATTTGTGTTTCTAATACTACTGCAGAATTCAGTAGTGTGTACCTCAAGGTTAGCAGATCTTGATGCAAGATTAGAAATCACTGACTGCTTCAATGAAGTTCTGTCTGTATACAAAAAATCCAATCATTCAAAGGATTAAAACGCAAAGGACAAATTTTCCAACATAATTATCCACACAGGGGTTCTTTAGAGCTGGAAGTGTTCAGATATACCACAGACCTAAAAAATGTATTGCAAAATTGAGCAACTCCTGTTAGCTTTATCCTATATGAACATTTTTCCTTGCAAAAGTCATCTAGCTCTAATTTACAGAAAACTTGATTAGTTTATATCTGTGTATTTTGCCATTCTAGAGGACTTCTCATGTTTTTCAAGTTAGGCACCTCCAAAATTTCATGGTAAAAATCATCATTATGTGCTTGTATGTCTACCTTTGTGCTACTTGTTTGCAAATAATTTATAACACTATTGTGACACCTGCCTCAGAGCTAAAGAAAAGACAGCTTATGCACAATATGCTATTCACAGACCAAAAAAAAAAGAGATCCAGGCAAGTTCTTTTTCTTTTACAGAAAGTGCTCTGGGAGTTTTACTGCCCAGGCAGGTCCAGGTCACTGGCATGTTAAGCCTCCAGAAAGTCATTAGGCTGCATGACCTATTTTGTGTTTAAAGTCTCCTGCTGTGCCACCTTGGTGTTGTAAGAGCAAAAAGTAATGCCTTCAAAAGCATTTGATGAATGTACAAGAGAACTGGTAAATACTTTTCTGAACAGACCTTTAAAACACTGAAGGGAAGCTTTTTATTAAAAGCTTTGGCAAAGAAGAAATATTCAGGTATATGTTTAAGAAGTGAAGTCGGTGTGCAAATAAATATATTGTTAAAATGTCTATTTGCTTTTCACAAGTAATCTTTAGTTTGACCTCATAAAAACTGTAGTCTTTACTGGCTAAAGTAATTGAGGCAGATTATGTATTACGAAGAACCTGCTGGAAATTTTAACTGCTATATAGGTCTTTTAATCAAGTTCGGAGTTTGTAAAACAGCCTACCAACTTAAATCTAAAATCACTAGGAACAATTTATGTTAACTCATGTAAGTTTCCTGTTAAAGTTTTTATTTAAATAGAGATTGAACTAAGAAGTGAAGCATAGCATATTCATGCAGAAAAACTGTGTTGAGTAGTTATGCAAAACAAATGAATACCAGTTTCCTCTTTAATGTTTTGTTACCTATAGCTATAGCCATCAAAGAAAGCATGGTGAGCAATAAAGAACATAATATTACATGGCTGAATAGCATAATTAATCTTGAAGAACAATGAAGACCTTCATTAACTATATATCTTTTTATATGACTTCAGCTCCAACATTTAATAATCCATTGGCTGGAGGTTAGAAGCTGAGATGGCAGCAGGCACTCAGTGTAAGAGTAGACTGCCAACCATGAGTTTCTAGGTTTTTTCCACAATAAAATCCTCAACATAAAAATTTTGAGGTCGAGTTTGTTTCCAAATACATACAGTGGGAAGGATATTTTAATTCTTCCCTGAATTTTTAATTCTTCCTGAGGGGGAGACAGGTTGTACATGTTACACAAATATCATTAAATAGTTGACTCCACACAAAAGAGGAAGGAACAAGATCCTTGATACTAGGCCAGAGAGCATTTTTCAGCCATTCCTTTATCTTGGTGATCAACTCTAACAGTGGCTGCATACCCTGGAGTCACTGGTAGCCCTGTGGGAGGAATCACAGGATGGGTCTAAGTATTAGCCAGCTTGATCCTTTAGACCTGATTTTTCTTATAACCTTCATATGAAAAAGCAAAATTGTATGCCGGAGAGCAGTGTTTCCAAGAGAGCAGAGATTTCTTTGCTCCATTCCCCAAAAGCATGTCTCCCTTATGGGCTGAATTCAGACCATCCTGTAACCTCTAAAGGCAGTAGGAACAGCCACAAAGTAGACACATTTTTGGGAACTAAAAAACCCCAATCTGTGTTGATCCTGGAAAGTGAAGTTTAACAAACCTAACACACCAGGCTGAAGAGAGCCAAACTTGTCACAGTGATAATACTTTTCAGGTGCTGCTGGTGAAACTCACAGGCACACTAATTTTGCTGACATTTTCTTAGCATTTCAGCTGAAACATCTGTTTTCAGCCAACACCATTTATTACACCATTAAAACTTGAATGCTATAATCAAGCAAAAGGAACAACAATTTCACTATCAGAGGTGAAGCTTTCTCTCTTATATCATTAATTATCAGCACATGTTTTACAGAGCACCTTGCAGCATAAGGGCCTTTATCATTAACTTCAAAGACATGCATTAAAAAGTCAAGAATTCTATGTGGATGTTCTGAGTGCATTTTCAGGAGCATATTTATCACAGAGGGACAAAACTATTTTCCCAAGCTAAAATAACTTTTTCCTTGGTTGTGCCAGGTTTAAATTCCCAGGAGTGAAGAAGTTCTGGTGATAAAGTTAGCATGCTAACGGGCTTTTCTTCTAGATACTGTAGACTCACAGAATATTAATTAGCTTAGATATGTTGTTTGGCAGAAAAGCTGCTGTAAGGTGTTAAAGCAGGAAAAAGAAAAGGAGTGATAACAATCACATTCTCCCAAATATGAGGGTAGGTGATGCCAGTATCTCCTTTATCTCTTTCATGCTTCTGGAGAATGTAGTCATTAATCCACAACTAGTGATCACTAAAATTAGTGATGTATGATAGGTCGTGTACCAGGCAGCACTTACATACTAGTGATTGTCCTGTCAGTTTTGTTCTTACTTGTCAGACAAGGTAGCTGCTTGACAGTTTTACAGAAACAGTCTAAAAATTTTGAAGTATATTCCTTTACTTAGTCCTCCTGTGCCAAGATCTATGTTGTAAAGATGTATAGAATCATAGAACAGTTAGTGTTGGAAAGGACCTTAAGATCATCCAGTTCCAACCCTCCTCCCATGGGCAGGGACAAGTTTTGATAAGGAAGTTTTCCAAGTGCAGTGTGGTCAGTTGTTAAAAATGAATTTAAAAAGAAATTCAGGACTGGGAGCACAGGACACTCTCATAAAGTTTCTGGCCTAGATCCCCCTTTATTTTGCATCCAGAACACATCAAAGTCTCCTGCTTCCTCTCTGCATTCACAGGTGTTTCCATCTTTTATCATTACCATAGCCAGCCACCTCCCTCCTATCCCATTACTCATTTCTTCTGTCATTAGTCAACAGCATGCTGGGGAGTTACACCACAAGCAAGAGAAAAGATGTGAGATTCTCTTTTGCTTCCACTTACGCACCTGCAAATATAGATGTGCTGTTTGCTGCCAAGGTACACTTCGCTAAATTTTTATTTTTAGATTATCAGTCAGGTTTTTTCAGTTGTTGAAAGAGCATGAAGTTGATACATTTATTCTATGACCCTGAAGTTGCACACATACCCAAGTTGCATGCAGTGCTAACTAAAGAACCAAAGTGAAGTAGGAAAAGACATACATGAAGTTTTTTAGACCTAAATACCTGTTTTCCATTAACAGTTTCTCCTGACTAATTTAATTGTTTATCGTTACTCTTGTGACAATGTTTAACTACAACTTGGTATGAGAAATGAAGTGCTATGTGATTTCTATATGTTTGGATATTAGTATATTTGTTATTTGTGTGCTAGAATACATAATACAGTGGTGTTGGTAGTCAAAATTAGCAGTAGAATATTTTGAATAATGAGATTCTTTACTAAAAATATGACCTAACCTGAAAGCAGATGTAATTTATGGTAAGAACATGGAGATTAGAGGATTAACATAAACTAACCCATTTCATATAAGAAGGATAACTAGCAGACAAAGAAACTGAAAATATATGCAAAAGTGATATAAAAGCCACAAAAATATTAATATTCTAATTTATCCTTTTAAGCAATAGATTTTCTGGTGCACAGACGTGTAGAACTTTTTATTGGATTTTCATAGCAAGGTTTTGGAGCAGTCTGTGCCTGAAGGGCTGCAGCCCTCAGAAGGGACCCACACTGGAGCAGTTCATAAAGAACAGTCTCCCGTAGGAAAGTCCCCATGATGGAGCAGGGGAAGAGTGTGATGAACTGACTGCACCCCCCCATTCCCTGTCCCCCTGCACTGCAAATGGGAGAAGGCAGAGAAAATCGCGACTGAAGCTGAGCACAGGAGGAAGGGAGGGGTGGCAGGAAGGTGTTTTAAGGTCTGTCTTTATTTCTCATTAACATACTGTTATTTGGTTGGTAATAAATTAAACTAATTTTCCCAAGCTGAGTCAGTTTTGCCCATGATGGCAACTGGTGAATGATCTCTCCCTGTCCTTATCTTGACCCATGAGCCTTTTATTATGTTTTCGTTCATTTGTCCAGCTGAGAATGGGAGGGATAAAGCAGCTTTGGTGGGCACCTGATATCCACCCAGGGCCAGTCACCATAAACTTTATGCAATAATTTCAGATGGTGGGGGCTCTAATGTTTATTAGCTAATGGGGCTCTCAACAGAAAATTCAGTAGTAGACTTCTGTGTATATTTGTATATGTGCATGTATGTGCAGATAATTTAATGGATGTCTAAGGGAATGCTTTCTTACAAAACAAAACCAGTATCATTTGTTTATTAGTAAAGCAATAGTAACAAGACAGTCATTTAGTTGTGATATTCTGGAAAACAGGAGAAAAAAAAAAAAAGAAAAAATTTGTTAATCTATCAAGCACTTTGTATTTTTTTTTTCTTCAGGTAAACTTCCTTTCATGCTTGGCATCAGTTGCCATGTGCCATTCTTCATGAGCTTAGGGATGGTCAGTGAAATCCCAAAAGGTGTCACACAGGAATGTCTGATGATGGCGACGTTTCAGCATTTGAGTGGGCTGGGTAAACAGACAATTTGATTTTGTTTTTTTTCTGTAAGAGTCCGTTAAGTGTTGCAACTTGTTACACACCATAACAAATTTGTAGATCAGGACAGGCATACAAAGACTTTAGTGATGTTTGTAATGTCCCAGAAGGGATAAAGCTCACTTTTTCCAGTGTAAGAATTGCCTCTGTCTTCAGGGATCTACCTATTCATTTAAATATACATAAATCTGTATTGAAAAAAACCCACAACATAATCTGTATTGAAATATATGGTCTTTTTTTTCTCCTCACCTTCATTAGTCATGCAGGATCTAAAAGAGTTAAAAGCTATCAGTGTTCACTCCAGGCAACAGGGAAACCATTCAGCTAAGGAGGCACAATACTGCTTTGAGCTTTCCAAATTGCCTGCAAATGCATTTTGCTGAATTTCAATACCCAAAGGATAGGCAGACAAGAGGGGGATGATCTGGTAGGAGGAGACTTACCCAGGTGGCCCAGTAGAAACTGATGATATTCTGCTGATCATATTCCTGGAAGAGGGTTAGGTGTTAGTTCTTGTAGGTCTCAGACTAGTGGAACCTATATTTTTGAAAGGGCAAACCCTATTTTTGAAAGGGCAGATTAACAACCGGTCTGTCAGCTTGATGTGAGGGGTTTTTTTGATGTTTATCATGTGTGAAGCTCCTCTGCCAGGCATTTTAAATGCTAAAATAAGCTGTGAGGATGTGGGCTACTGGTGAAGGAATAAATAATGAGATGTGCATGAGAAAGACAAATGGAGACCTGTCACTTGTCACACAAAGCACAAGTAGTCAGAGTGCAAAAATGATTTTGTAGTCTGCTATTTTGAAATGTTTTCCTCCTTCTGATGGATTTTTGTAATAATAAGAATATTATTTAAGAAATGAATTCTGACAGAACTGTATTTTTTAAGTGGCTCCACTGTAAGTATATTTGTCAAAGCTTTTCCTTAAACATGTTTATTCCTATGTCTTAAATATGAGAATTTCTTAGAAAGTGAATATAAATGGTGGGATATTTTTAACAATATCCTACTGTTTTCCAGCAATTACAAACATGAAATCAGAAGCAAAACCCCTTATGTTCTCTATAACCCCTTTATTACTGGCTCATTTGAGCTTTTAGGCTGTTAAGTTCTTTAGAGAAAAGATGCTACTGAATAAAACAAATTAAATAAGCAGTGCACCTTGTGAGACAGCTTTGCATTCTGTTGAACCTAAAAAATAAACTTCTAGAAATATTTGATGCTAATGCCTACCTATTTATGCAACTGCATCACATAGCTAGTCTTTATTATTGGCATATACATTCTTTTTTTAAGGTATTTAAACTTTAATGTTAAAAAAGTTTGCAAAAAAATATGTTTATGTAAAAAGATGAAGTGTCATAAGGTCTTCTTTTATTCCTTAGTACTGCAATGCTAGAGGTGAGTGCTCGATGGCTACAGTTTATGCCTACCATACATTTAGACTAATTAGCAAATGAGGTCAACAATTAGATGGCTGAAGGGGATAAGTGCATAAGTCCAACTATGCCATAAGGGCTATAAGGAAAAAAGCACAAGCTATAATCTTTGCATTAGCCTTAAATCACAGTAATGCAATGCCAGCAAGAAGACGTCCACAAAACTTGCTTACAGAGGACAGAAAAGCCATCTGATCAATGGGTTTGATCATTGCAGTAGCTGGTCAGCAGGCTAATGATGTGGGAAATTGCATACTCATGGCACATGTCCCACACATCTGCTAAGCTGACCTCCTCTCTGGCAGATGGAATTGGCTGGGCAATGGTAGTCATCTGGTCTCTCTTGAACTTGAAGGAGTCACCACAGGCTGCCTATGTGGCAGTAACAGAACCTGCACTGATAAACAGCACATCTTAGCTCATGAATGTTTTTTAATCCTCATTTTGGTTTTCAAACCTCATTTTGCATAACAGTGTACAACTTCTGTCTCCTCCATTGCCTGAAAGCTAAGCAGGATAGATGGTCTAAAAACCATCACCCATGAGCCCTCACCTTCAGATAGTCCTGGAAATATTTCAGAGTGACGTTAATCCAGTTCCTCAACAAGAATCACAAAGGGAGGAACATAATATGAAAGGATAAAAGAGAAGCTGTCTTTAATGAGCACACATGGCTCTCTGTCATAATAAATTACCCTGTGATGCTGATGATTAATTGTGCTGCCACTTGTTGTATGGCAGCACAGTAATGCAAGCCAAATAAGCACAATGCAAGACTGTCTACAATATTAGAAAGCTTTTTAAATTTAATATTTATCACTGTCTGCCAGCTGTGACAATCCTTCGACATGTATGTGATTTTGTCTGTGGTGTCCTGAATTAAAATGGATCATATAGAGCCCTGGTTCAGTGCAGGGCCAATGAACCTGCACAAGCTGATGAGCCAGAAGGTGCTACAAATTAAAATGAATTTGTGCCAATCTCTCCTGAGCTAGTTGTGATATTATTAAGTTCTATGGTGCCTCTTTTAAGATATTCTGTTAGTGTGTTCTTCCATGCTGTTATCTTCTATGAGTACATTTTCCTCTGAGATATTTTTTTCTTTCTCATACCTGGTATTTATACTATACAATTGTTTCCAGATTACTAATATAAAATTGTTTTTAAAATCGAGTTACAACAATACTATAGAAATCCCAGTCTAAACAGGATACAAATTCTTTGTTCAAGTCAAAATATTAGTTATGGGTGAAGATTTCAGCAGGCATTCTCCTTCCTGGGCTTGTGGTGTGATCAGTTTGCCTCAGAATAAGGTGTTATGATACATATAAATAAGAGCATATAATCTGCACAAAAAAAGTCTCATGATGCTTATTAATAGTTCATTTTCTGGTGTTTTTTATTATGTTAACTTTCATTATATTTCAAGGTACAGAGCAATTACTAAATGTTTTCAGTGATGGAAACATGGAAGCAAATTCAAAAACTAAGTCCTCTGTGGTAAATTATATTTCTGGAATGTTACTAGGAATTCAGATAGCTTTTGAAGATTTGGGCTTTGATACTTACTCAGCTTGGCTCTCCCTAGGGTCCTACTATGGGAAGGACAATTCAGCCAAACTGAGTGTTTTTGAGAAATCCTCTTTCTAATACTAAGGGAGGCTATAGGCTCAGACATAAATGTCTTCAGTTTCCAGCTCCAAATTGAATGCGCAAGCAATAGAAGCTAGCATCACTAAATATTTTTCCTCTCACTATAAGAGATAGTGATATTTCTCTCAGCACTTTATTCACCATGCAGCTAAGCTGTCAGTCATTCCATCTGATTTTACACGTTGTGTACGCAGGCCTAGAAGGGTCAGGTTTTTAGTTGCCAGCTGAAGAATATGGTGTTTGCACTGAAAAAATCACTTTGTAAACTGCAAACAATTGGGACAAAATAGTTTGCAGAATTATGCAGTAGAACTAACTAGGAATTTGTTACATGGACTAGAGTCTGTCTCAAAGAGATTTAACATGCAATTCTTCTGTCAATAAAAATGATGCGAAGGACTGTGTTTTTCTGCTCAGGTAAGTTATCCCCAGAATACATAGAGAGGGGTTTAAAAGAATTATATGGCTCAGAAGTTCCTCCAAGAAAGAAAGAGGTGGGTTTGCAGAAGAAACATTGCAGATTTGCTTCTGGAAGGAAATGTTTTAGTTAGCTTATTAATGGAGGGTATAAAAGCAACAGATTCAAAACAACAAAGAGAAAGTTCGGGATAAATAGCTGTAAAAATAGTGACTTTAGTCCTTTTCTGTATTTGTTTTTTCAATTAACTGGGGGAACCACTGTAAAATGCAGTAGGGAAATGTTCAGCACAGACAGATGGAGATATGACAGGATTTGTCAATTATGTGAGACATCACTTAGATTCTTTAACACTTGAAACAGAAAATTCTGCTGTCTGGAAACTTTAATTTTACTCCTTTTTGTTTTATGATTTTTTTCATAATGAATTCCTGAGTAATTTGGTGAGTAGATGTATAGTTTACATGCAGCGATTTGGACTAGATAACCTTTGAAGGTCCCTTCCAATCCAAACTGTTCTATGATTCTATGATATTTATGAGATGTGGGAATGAACCAGGGCTGACACAGTCCATATTGTTTGTTCTGCAGTTCTGAGCTGTCAGATAAAACTTATGAACTCTGAATACATGATAAATTGGGTGAGTTAGA
Source organism: Neopsephotus bourkii (assembly GCF_033783945.1). NCBI lineage: Eukaryota > Metazoa > Chordata > Aves > Psittaciformes > Psittacidae > Neopsephotus > Neopsephotus bourkii. The sequence goes on along the minus strand of NW_026900684.1, from coordinate 15,255,663 downwards.
AAGGAATCCACTGGTGCCAGCGCTCCATTAACAAGGGAAATAATGAAATACATGTTTAACAGATCCAAGTCCATTTTTGGGCTTAAGCACTTTGTTGACTATAACCCCCTCTATATTACTCCAAAGACAAGAAAGTCACAGCTTGATGTTATGAAAATAGCATCCACCATTTACTTAAAGAAAATAGGAGAGAGGTAATTTTCTAATGCACGATGGAGAAGCAAACAACATTTTTGTAAAGAAAATCAGTAGTTGGGGCGCAAATTCCAATCCAGAACTTTTAAATCCAGAATCTGTTATTTCAGCAACCTGGTCTAGTGGAAGGTGTCTCTGCCTCTGGTGGGGGGTTGGAACTAAATGATCGTTGAGGTCCCTTCCAACCCAAACCATTCCGTGCTTCTATGAACCAAGATATCCAGGTTGAATTGCCAAGGGGGTTTAAGCGCACACATGTCTGCTTGTAAAGTAGTCTTATGCCTTGGCCAAAGGCTGCTCTGAGGCTCAAGAGTTTTTCCTCACTTGTTGAAACCTTATGCTGCAAAAAACTCAGGTTCCTTGGAGCAGGAAAAGTGTGCCAGACTGTTGGGTGTCTATTCATTTGAAATAAAAGGAGAGATGGGTTCCAGTAGCTAGGCTTGGTCATCCATTTCATGCAGTTGCTCTTCATTCTTAAATACTAAGCCTGTGTTTCAGAGTGAAGTCTGTAAGTAGGACCCAGAAGAAAAGTGTAGGCTGCCATCCAGCTGGGTCTCTCACCCCATGAACCCTGGCTACTTTTCTGCACTGTGGGAGGACAAGAGAATGATTTGCAACCACATCAAACCTGAAATGCCTTTAGGTTTCCAGGCAAAGGGGCTTCAAGAGCACATCAAGAACGGAAGTATCTGTGGAATCTGTGTGTTGCAGGGGTAGTTGGTAGCTGGTGGATTGGTTTTGAATGTGTGACCAAATCTCATGTGAGGTTCCTAAGCCCTGCTTGGATCTGTATGAGTTTCCTATGACTTGTAACCTACCTCTGTTTTAAAAGTGCCTTTTAGAGAACCTAAGCAATATTGCAAATAGACACAACATAATTTAGAGGTAATTTTTTTTATCAAATTAAATGATTTTTGAAAAATTGATTGACTAATATCTTACCTGGGCCTCATTAGAACAAGTATCAAAGTATTTGTCCAAAATTATTAACATTAATTTACCTTTAAACATCTTCATTTCATGATTGGCTAAATCCTAAACTACAAATGACCACATTTCACCAAAATATTTTATATTCTTCCACACAACTCCTACACACATTTTCATAAAATTGGGTTCTGCAAAGATCAAATCCCATCACTCTTGCTCAGGTTAGTGACACCTCACTCAGCAAAAAGTCTCATTAATTTCCTTTTCCTCTTCCCCTTCTCAGACATCTCCTGAGCTGCAAAATCACAGCATCTTTCAGCAATGTACTTGTTGCAAACATCATTTAAATCTGAGAAGTTCTGCCAATAATCCTTCACTCCTCAAAGTGAATAGACTTTATTGGAGGGTAGTCTGTACTGTCAGGCTGAGCAGGCGACAGCCCTTCTGACAGTCCTTCAATGCCTTATTTCCCAGGTTGAGTTACTATTTTCTTATCTTGCATGTGAAAACTATTTCCTTCATGTGACACACTATGTTCAGACACCGCAGTGGTGAACACCAAGGAAATCCATTATGGAATAAAATGCTTAGGCAAGTGGTACAACAGCTGTTGCTAGGCCTTCTGTTTATGTCCAGGTTTTGCTGCTACTAGAAGGAAGCAGTGCAGAAGGTCCCCATTATGCAATGCAGAACCATAGGTTATGTAAAGCCAAGCAAAGCACAACTTTGACCCTGTCCCAAATTGATTATTAAACACCACAGTTAATTTCCTCTATAACACTGAAGCCTGAATCAATCCTAATACTGACATCATTTACCCTAGTATGACTCTATCGATTTAACATAATTTTACATCAATGGGGGCAGAAAATGGTCAGGAAATTAGCTGTAGGTGTCTTGGTACAGTATAATCCACACTTAAACACTAAATATAAATTACTAATTTCAGATTTATTAAGCAACCTTCACTTTTTAAAATAAAAGGAATTTTGTATGTCTCAAAAACAGGTTATGCTCAGCTATGGGTTTAGTTTGCATTATGTCTAAAATATCTAAATGACGTTGGAGAAATAGGGGGTTCTTTTGAGTTCAGAAGCATGAAAAACTGAATACTGTCTAATGCTGCAATATGAACATACTGTGTTAGGAACAGCCCCTAAGATACTGTTTTACTTTATTGTTCTGTCTTCTGCTTCATACCTAATGTTAAGCATCAAAAAAATAAAGATGAGCCTTGACATCTTGCTGATTATTTATAATTATCTTCTGTCAAAATCCTTGTGATTATATTGATTAAGTTCTCTTTCAGTTTTGCCTGCAGCTGAAGCACATTTCTCATTTATAAAGGTTGACTTTATTCTGCCATTTCATTGTGGCATAAGCATATATTTGTTTGTTTATAGGGATGAAAGTGAATTCTATTACACTGGAATCTACTGCATTTTCTCTCAGTCTTTTCCTGACATTGCTGAATTCTGGTTCTCTGCACATGAGAGTGAGCTTTGTTCGTGAATTATTTTTTTCATGCTATAGTTCCTGGCCCTCCTACTCCAGACATCTTGAGTGTTCCCAGCTACAGCTGTAGCATTACTAAATCCTTAGTAAGTACGGACTGAGGGAAGGTCAACAAACTGAGGGAAAATAAATGGGGGAGAAAACACTCCTTCACCCCCAGCCCCGTCTCCTGTCCTTCACTGAACATTTGAGAATGCTCTTTCTACTTCAGGCTGACAGACTCCTATACCCAACTAAATATGAAGTCCAATTATGCTGCAGACAGCATGTGTGTGTGTCTTAGCAGTGCCGGGGTTTTATAGTGCAGTTCCTCCCAGCAGAACTGCCACATCCCCTTAGCCCACTCCTGGCATCTGCAGAAGCCATCCTTCAAAGCACGGCCAAGCCCGATGGCAAACACTCTTTTCCTGAGTTGTCTTGAGTGTCTATACTTTACCTTTCATCTTTTTTGGCTTAAAATATTAGATAAGAAGTGTGTTAAGAAACACTCGGGAAATAGGCAATTCCATAAAATTGAGGGGTTGTTGTTTTCATCTGACTGAAAACTGTGCTGCGGTCTGGCCTTTCTGGCTGCCAATCAAGACGCTGTAGTTCACTGTTTGTCATCTCCGAGATGTATTGCTGCAGACACTCCCATCTCACTGGCAAGTGGAAAAGGGATCCTATCAATTCTGTATGCACACCCTATTGACCCATCAACTGACAAATTCTTTCTAAGCTTCCTTACTCAATCCATGGATTCTTCAATAGGTTATGCCTAAAATACCTCTACCTGTTTTACAGCAGTTTCCTGTAATCACAGTATGTTAGAGATTGGAAGGGACCTCAAAAGATCATCTAGTCCAATCCCCCTGCCGGAGCAGGAACACCTAGATAAGGTTACACAGGAACGTGTCCAGGCGGGTTTTGAATGTCTCCAAAGAAGGAGACTCCACAACCTCCCTGGGCAGCCTGTTCCAGTGTTCCGTCACCCTCACTGAGAAGAAGTTTCTTCTCAAGTTTAAGTGGAACCTCTTGTGTTCCAGTTTGTACCCATTTCCCCTTGTCCTTTCATTGTTTGCCACTGAGAAGAGCCTGGCTCCATCCTCGTGACACTCCCCCTTTATATATTTATATACACTAATAAGGTCACCCCTCAGTCTCCTCTTACCCAAACTATAGAGACCCAGCTCCCTCAGTCTTTCCTCATAAGGGAGATGCTCCACTCCCTTAATCATCTTAGTTGCCCTGCGCTGGACTCTCTCCAGCAGGTCCCTGTCCTTTTTAAACTGAGGGGCCCAGAACTGGACACAATATTCCAGATGAGGTCTCACCAGGGCAGAGTAGAGGGGAAGGAGGACCTCTCTCGACCTACTAACCACCCCCCTTCTAATACAACCCAGGATGCCATTGGCCTTCTTGGCCACAAGGGCACAGTGTCGGCTCATGGTCACCCTGTCATCCACCAGGACCCCCAGGTCCCTCTCCCCTACACTGCTCTCTAACAGGTCGTTCCCCAACCTATACTGGAACCTGGGGTTGTTCCTGCCCAGATGCAGGACTCTACACTTTCCCTTGTTATATTTCAGAATACTATTGAACAGACTAGTACCTGCTATCGCAGAAGAACTTCTACCTGAAAGTCAGTGTGGTTTCAGGGCTAATAGAAGTACCACAGACATGGTATTTGTTCTCAGACAATTGCAAGAAAAGTGTAGAGAACAGAATAAGGGGTTATACATAACTTTCGTGGACCTCACCAAAGCTTTTGACACTGTGAGCAGGAAAGGCTTATGGCTGATCTTAGAACGATTAGGTTGTCCCCCCAAGTTCCTCAAAATGATTATTCTGTTACATGAGGATCAGCAAGGCCAAGTCAGGTATGGCGATGCACTCTCTGAGCCTTTCCCAATAACCAATGGTGTGAAACAAGGTTGCGTTCTCGCACCGACCTTATTCATAATCTTCTTTAGCATGATGCTCCAAAGGGCTACAGCAGACCTCAATGAACAAGACGGCATTTATATTCGATATCGTACCGATGGTAGCCTATTCAATCTAAGGCGACTGAAGGCCCACACTAAGACCCTAAACCATCTTGTCCGTGAACTGCTCTTTGCTGATGATGCCGCCCTTGTTGCCCACACAGAAGCAGCTCTGCAGCGTTTAACATCTTGCTTTGCGGAGGCGGCTGAGGTTTTTGGGCTGGAAGTCAGCTTGAAGAAGACAGTAGTCCTCTACCAACCTGCACCCCAAGAAGATCATCGCCATCCCCATATTACCATCGGTGAGTCAGACCTTAAGACAGTTCAGCAGTTCAGCTGTCTGGGAAGCATCATTTCCTCGGATGCCACGATCAACAAAGAGATAGACAACAGAATAGCAAAGGCATATAGAGCCTTTGGAAAACTCCATAAAAGAGTCTGGTGTAATAAACACCTGAAGAAAAGTACAAAGGTCAGTGTCTACAGAGCCATTGTATTGTCTACTCTTTTATATGGGTCTGAATCATGGGTCATCTACCGTCATCACCTGCGACTCCTGGAACGCTTTCATCAGCGCTGCCTCCGTACAATTCTAAACATCCATTGGACTGGCTATGTGTCTAATGTCACTGTCCTCGAACAGGCAGGGGTCACCAGCATCGAGGCCATATTGCTGAAATTGCAGCTGCGCTGGGCAGGGCACGTCTCTAGAATGAAGGATCACCGCCTCCCCAAGATCGTGTTTTATGGTGAACTTGCCACCGGTAGCCGCAAGAGAGGTGCCCCAAAGAAGAGATATAAGGACTCCCTGAAACAGTACCTTAGCCTTGGCCATATTGACTACCATCAGTGGTCCACCTTGGCCTCCAATCAGCAAACTTGGAGGCACACCATACATAATGCTGCTGACTCCTTTGAGTGCTCACGAAGGACTAGTCTCGAGGAGAAAAGACAACGCAGGAAGAATCGCGTCCCACCTGTTCCACCCAAGGAGACCTTCTGCTGTGCTTTTTGTAGCCGGATTTGCCTATCCCACATTGGCCTTCTTAGTCATCAGTGCGCTTGTAGTAAGCGTGGGTAAAAGCCCTTCCCAAATCTTCGTTCGCGAATTCAAGCCATGATGATTCCCCGCCCAACTCTCCAGCCTGTCCAGGTCTCGCTGGATGGCAGCACAGCCTTCTGGCGTGTCGGCCACTCCTCCCAGCTTAGTGTCATCAGCAAACTTGCTGATAGTACACTCAATTCCCTCATCTAAATCATTGATGAATATATTAAATAATACTGGTCCCAGTACCGACCCTTGAGGCACACCACTAGATACAGGCCTCCAACTAGACTCCGCCCCATAGACTACAACTCTCTGGCTTCTCTCCTTCAGCCAGATCACAGTCCACCTCACTACCCGATCATCCAGACCACACTTCCTCAATTTAGCCGCAAGGATGCTGTGGGAGACTGTGTCAAACGCTTTGCTGAAGTCAAGGTAGACCACATCCACCGCTCTGCCAGCATCCATCCACCGTGTTATTTCCTCATAAAAGGCTACGAGATTGGTCAAGCATGACTTCCCCTTGGTGAAGCCATGTTGACTGCTCCTCATAACCCTCTTATCCTTGATATGCCTTAAGATGGCACCAAGGATAAGGTGTTCCATCACTTTCCCAGGAATGGAGGTGAGGCTGACTGGTCTATAGTTACCCGGGTCCTCCTTCTTGCCCTTTTTGAAAACGGGAGTGACATTTGCTTTCCTCCAGTCCTCAGGCACCTCTCCCGTTTCCCAAGACTTGGTAAAGATGATGGAGAGCGGTCTAGCAATGACCTCCGCCAGTTCCCTCAGCACCTGCGGGTGCATCCCATCTGGACCCATTGATTTATGGATGTCCAGATTGCTCAACTCGTCTTTAACCCATTCCTCATCGACTAAGGCAGACCGCTCCGTTGACCTATCAGCCAATATGACCAATAAGAAAGGTGAAAATTTATTCTTCTAAATAATTTCTCCTTTAATTCAGAAGTATTCTTTAAAATAATAATAAAAAAGCTTTATAAGTGCTGCTTTTCAGTCCTTCAATATCTTTCCTGTAAATGATGAGAACAGGAAATGAAGTTGTTTCATTTCATAAACTTGCACTTGCAGGAACTTACAGCCCCAGTGTTCATTTCACCAAATCAAAGCTCAGTTCTTAAATTCACTGTGCCAACACATATCTTGTTCATTTTCCAGTTTTCTAACATTTTAAATTTCAAACCTTCATTGTTAGGTACCTGGTACCTATTTACATTTTAATTCTGAGACCTAGAAAAAAAGTCTTTTTGTTTACAAGTTAACAATTCTGATATTACATTTCCAGCCATCGTATTTTCTCTTAAAATTAGATAAATGCCATCTGTATGTCATATCAATATACATACATATTTCATATGCAGAATATCTCCATCTGTAATATAATCTATATTTTTCATTACCAGAAAGCAAAGGATCTACATTCATATCATAAATATAAGTATGCTTTTCTTGTGTTTTACCTGTATTTGTCTAATTATACATAACAAAAGGCTATATATGTCTTAAACATTTTTCTAGCTCATGATGTAATTCAGTTTACTTTTAATAAATTAACCTAGCCACAATACTATGTTCGTTTCACATCAGATTTCTGTTTTTTCTAGGAAAGAAAGGAGCTGTGGAGAGGATGTTTTTCCTTCCCTTCATAATTTCCACGTATTTTGTCTCTACCAAAAAACTTTGATGAAGCAGTCACAAAGAAAGGAAAGGTTTGAAACTCTGAGTCATAGAACAAAGGGAAGAAATGTCTAGGGCCTTTCTGCAAACACTGTAGAAGTCAGGGCTTAAGGGCTCCTGAAAGAACGCCAGTGTCCACACCCCAAGGATATTGCTGTTGTCAATAATAAGCGATCAAGAAACAATTTAGTATAAGGAACTTTGCTTTCTCCTGTCAGTCCTTGAATATGAATTTTCTCAAAGATGACTACAATTCCCTGAATACTGAACTCAGAGCTGAAGTCCTCTATTATTCAGCTCCATGCTTCCTTCCTCATTCCCTGTGGCAGGAAAAAAAAAAAAAAGATATGAAAGCAACAAAGGGCATCTACTGAAAGAATCATGTTGAAAGGCCATAGATAGGTTTTAGACTGACACCCACACACACTGAACACTGACAATTCTTAACAATGCATCAAGCAAATTGATCATGAACTTAGCTGCCAAAATATCATCACAACTACCTTAGCTACTTCATTGTACTTTGCCATTTGAATTACTATCCTTGCTTTCCCAAGCTTAGGGAATGCTGGATTACCAAGGTCATTATTTTAAATATTGCTTGGTAAGGAAAGAAAGAATAACGTTCAGGTTGAATGCATATTCCAGCAGTCCTCCATAGCACTTAAATCAGTATGTATACCTATAGTTAATGCAAGGCGAATAAGCTTTATTAACACCTAATTCTGTTTCTAGTAGGATTTAGCAGCTGTTCATAGTTGTGGTCAAATTAGACCAGTAAAAATCACATTCTTGATATGTAAAGTATGCCACTAAAAATTGTACAGGTAAATACTAATATCAATGAAAAAAAGTCAAGATATCCTTAAAATCCTCTTTTTTTTTCTTTTTATCATCTCACTATGTGGACAAGTAGAGTTGCATCTGTGCAGTCTGAACATTGGTATGGCTTCATAAGCCAGCTTGAATTATTCAAGAGTTGCCACCTACACTGCAGAGGCATTAATTTTATCAATGCAAATGGCAAAAGGAAATGTTCATCACTGAATCAGTTCTCTGCCTTTGAGATTTACATCAGGCACCTTTCTAATATAACAGATTAAACTGTCCAATTATGATTCTTGTTAAAGAACTGCAACAATGATTCAAAATGTAACCTCTGTGTTGTGTTTTGTGCTGTTACGGTCCTTTTAGGGTCTTTTTCTTTCCTTTTTAAAAGTTTACCTTAATTTCACTGTGTGAAATCTGCTCAGTGTGAGAAGATGTAAGACATGATTCATTGTGAATGTATATTATCTTGCCTTTGAGAGACTCACTAAGACTTTGTTCCTTAGCTATTATATTAGATAGATATTAAGCAGGTCTTTTTTTATTAGTGCTCTGCAAAGATTCATGCCAAAAGGATATTCTCTGTTTTAATATTGTTAAATTGCATTTAGAAGATAACGCAAATATTGATTTTAGTAAGAAGGAAACATTCCGCATTGCTCAGGTCAGCAATGATAGATATTACATTTTTGGCAAGGCTTGGTAATTTTTATGTTTTTTTTATTGAACTTCCTTCTGGTCTAAGTTGCTGTTCAATACCTGAATTACTAAGCTAGTTATTTCATTATAACAAGTGACAAATAATACTGCCTTTAGACCTACAGCGCACTGTTTTATTTTCTGGGATCTTAACACAGATTCAGTCAATACTAGTTCAAGCTGAAGGCTATTCCTTCTTTGTGAGGAAAGTTTTAGCCTCTTCAGATGTAGGGTCACAGGATGGACATATCTGACACTCATATTTGCCAACAAAGGTCAGAATCCAAGTATTAACATTCAAGAACATTACAGTAGTTTGGAAGCTGCCTCGGGGATATGTCTAGCAGCTTGAGACTCAAAATCCTGCCTCCATCTGTCTCCTGCCAGAGCACTGTAAAATATGCCTATGCTCCTTATGCTACCACTCAGGAATGTCAAGAGAGTCACCTTTCAGAATGAATAAGGAAGAATCACTTCTGAAAACAAGCACATGGTCTTCTGGTTTTCTCCAGTGAACAAAGGTCTGTATCATAAGAATAATATGCAAATTTCATTAATCACCTAACAAAATACTTAGAAACTGCTTAAACATCAGGTGGAGGTCTTCTATTGACAATGTCCTTCTCAGTCAAGACCCAGCTGCAACATTGGTAGAATGCAGACCCTAAGACATTAATATGTCTTAAAACTGAAAACATTATTAATGTACCTAATTTTTCTGACGTAGTATTGTTTTCTCAGCCAATGCATAAGTATTAGATGTGGTTTTTTACTGTGAAAATGTTTAGATTCCCATAGGTGTTGTAACAATTTGTGTCAACTTCCTCATCTTTTCCTGGCCAAATAACCTCAGGAGAGAAAAGGAAGAATTAGAATGGGTGAAAGCACATCTTAAGAAATAAAATTGAGTCCAATATAAGGAAGGGGCATTTGGGCACATTTTTAGTGTTATGGCAGTGACACTACATTGACCAGAGTGACCTCTCTGCTGTCTCTGCTGATGATCTAATGTCACCCGCTTCTATTATATGCACTGAAGACAACACCCATGCAAACAAAGTCTTCTTTGTCAGGTAAATGAGAAAAAAACAACAAAGATCAGCCCTTTATCAGAGTTTTATGCTTTCCTAAAAACCTCTGTAACTACTAGGACACAGATACTTGCAGACACAACTACTCATATTTTCTTTTCAAGTGATGAAGTACTTGGCAGAACTGGGTTGCTTTTCTGTAATTTCTGTGTTCAGCAAAATAATATCTTAAGCAGTGAAGTAGACTTACGGCTGAAAGGTATCCCATTTTTCTGACCAAGGCAACAACCAGTGACAGCAGTCTACTTTTCGTTCTTTTCTCCAGGTCTTATCTTTCTGCCACCTTAAACCTTGCATTACCTCACTAAATTTTAAGTTACCTGCAGTATACCTATTTTTCAGTGATAGGAGCAAAATGTTTTTTTTTTCTGACCTACAAAGATCACAGGAGACAATAAACATTCTGTTCATGAATGTGATCTTTTCAACAGTACAATTTAGCACTTGCATCACTTAAAAAGTAAATATAGTTACCACATACCCACATGTGAGAATCAGAGTGAAATACCCAGATGGGAGCATATGCTGACATTTTCCTGCGACATCATCAAATCAAGCTTAGTTAAGCATGCAAAGTGAAGAATCTCATCCTCACCAAGGATTATGTTGTACTTACTAACCACAAACATGAAATAAACAATTGATTACTCGTCAAGAACTTGAGCTCCTGTAATCTCTTTTTTAAAGTAAAATCAATGCAAATGAAACTGAACACCTCAATCACAACATGCAGCTATTATTCTGCACTGTTTTGTTTGACTGCCTTTTCCTTCATGAGACCCTCAATTAATCTGTCGTAGGTCCCTTCTTCTCAATACACATGCAACAGAATTACTCAATGCTTTTGACACTGTAAAGGTGTGGAGCTGGTTTTGTGGGATATAAATTTTCTCTCCACTGCAGACCAGACACAAATGATATTTTTTCTTAGCCTTCTTTTAACGGTAGATCCATAGCATAACTCCCAATGTAGCAGTTACCCAAGTAAGTGTTAAACTTCCAAAAGTCAGATAAAGCAGTCTGCAACTGCATTTTGCTTGTCTGTGTTTTGCCTGCTGCCTGGACCAAAGCTATCAAGAATCTATCAACAACTCCACATTGCAGTCTGCCATAGAGAGATGCTGTAAGACAGGCAGAGCAATACAATGAGAAAATTGAATTACTTTAGGATTTGACAAAGTGGTTAAAGCCATTATTTCTACCTATACTGTTTTGGAACAGAAATCTTATTACTGTCCACTCCATAATCATCCATTCTTTCTGTAGCCACTAAAATCTGCATGTGGCTAAGAATCTCATCATAGGCCATATGCTGGACAGCTGAGGAAAGGGAAAGGTCCTGATGGGCTTGAACTGGAAGGACCTGAACACTTTGGAATACTGCATTTGTCCCAGCAGCCCCTTCTGTCTCATTCTGTGGCAACAGGTCTGTGCTATAGGTCATATACCCAGGCATGGTCCTTTTGGCAACAAAATGCTGGGTAAAACTGCCTGTCAAAACTTGAGCTATTTAAGTGCCATAAGATTGATTACCTTTTCATACAGCCATTCTGGTCCCATGCATAGCCTGAGGTGATATTTACCTAGGTGGTATATCTAATTAAAAAAAGAAATAGACTACACCAAAAGAGTTTAGAAAGAATGCAGATTATTTCTGTTGTCGCAATTTTCTTCTACAAGGCCATTTGCTTGTTAGATTGCATTACAGTGAGGAATAGTAAAAAAGTAGAGAGCATCTCATTGATATGTCTCTGTGGGCCACCTAACCACCTATGAAACTATCATATAATGTTATACATTACATTCAACGTATTAAGTGAAACTATTTATTCCGAAATACCTTTTTTCCTCTTTTCCTACATGAATAGTTTACCTGATGTTACCAGATAATCAGTTTGAAAGCTGGTACAGCTGAAGCTTGATGGACAGCTGGGAATGGAGATGGTGCTTTTTTTCTGACACTATTGTTTCTTTAACAAGTGTATTCCTTAGATTGTTCCAAACTACTAAAGTTTTGAGGGACATAAATCACATTTGCATTTAAAGTATGTCCTTCACCACCACAGTAATCACTGGAATTTCAAGATTTGATTAGCATAAGGAATTATGCATATAGCAATGGAGTTTGGTAAAATTTAAGAAATGTCATATTTTCATCAGAAAATTTCCCCTGCTGCACGAGTATTTGCTTCTGTGCATACCCTAAGCTGATTCTATCTTTTCAGGAAGGAACAGTTTAATGCTTAATTAACATTCATTATTTAAGTTTAATGTTAATAAGGTCTGTAACTGAAGTCTTATGAGGCCCACCAACCCACTAATAAATACACCAAGAAACATGGCAATATGCGGTTGCTTTTATATCAGCCACCCTGGGAACAGTATTGTCTTGTTCATAGAATTTGCTAGTTAGAAAGTCTTCCTCAATGTATAGCTGAGCCAGGTTTTTTAACTGAATTGGTTCAGATCCATATAATCTGGAAACTGTAAGGTCCTAAAGCCCCAGCTACCTACAAATGAAGATCATTTACCAGTTCTTTGTAGAAAGGGATAGCACTGCCTAAATAAAATAAAATCAGTCATGATCTTTTTTTCTGTCTCAACCAGAGAAGAAAGAAAGACGGATCATGATTCTATAGTTCAACACTGAAGGCACTAACCTGACATGGGAAGATCTAGCTTTATACTTGCTCTGGGTTCAGCAGTAGCAGTCATTCTTCTCCTCCTTAGTAGCTGATGCTTGGTGTGTTTTTTTTACTTTTGGCCTGGGAACAACGCTGATAACACCAATGTTTTTAGTTGTTGTTCAGTAATGTTTACTGTGACCAAGGACTCTGTGAGTCGTATGCTCTGCCAGGGAGGAGGGGAAGCTGGGAGGAAGCAGAGACAGGACACCTGACCCAAACTAGCCAAAGAGGTATTCCATACCACAGCACATCATGCCCAGGATGTGGAACTGGGGCCAGTTACCCAGAATGGCGAGATCACTGCTCGGTCAGGCTGGGTATCGGTCGGCAGGTGGTGAGCAGTTGTATTCTCTTTCCTTGGTATTTCCCTTATCATTATTATCATTGGTGGTAGCAGCAGTGATTTGTGTTATACCTTAGTTACTGGGCTGTTCTTATCTCAACCCGTGGGAGTTACAGTCTTTCTATTCTCCTCCCCATCCCTCTGGGTGCGAGTGGGGAGAGGAGGAAAGGGGTGGGGGAGTGAGAGAACGACTACATGGTTCTGAGTTACTGACTGGACTTAAACCACGGCAATCCTCTTCTCCAAGTGTTACATAAAGAAAGATGAATTAAATTTGCACATCACTACAGCCTTCAAAAGAAAGTTACATATCTGTGAAGAAATGCTTTCATTTCATAACATTTCATCATGATATGAATGATACAATCATTCACCAAATTTATATCTGCAGTTAACTGTTATGGTTTTCTTCTTCACTATTCAACATATAATGTCTGTACTTTGTATCATGAGACTATTCTTCAGAGGCAATATACACCTGTTTGCCAGTTTTCCCATGCCTGCTCTTCTTTGAGATTCCATATTTCTAAACATTAAAGGGATGCTTGATGGAAAAAATAATTTATAGTCAGCATTCTATGTCATGTCTCTTCATATCAACATATCCAGGATCTACAGAGGTTTTTATCACTGTAAAAACAAACTATAAAAAGAACTTCTCAGTGTTAACAGAAGTTAGATGTTGATTGTATTTTAACAGAAGGTAGATGTTGACTGTATTTTAACAAGGAAAGAATTGTATTTTGAAACATATGAAAAGATAGAAAAAAAAATCAGTAAAAGAATAATACATCTGGAGACAAAGTTAAAAACTTCGAAAAGCATGACTTGTCTCCATCTCCTTCAAGGAAAACTAGGCTGCCAGGTGAATTGGTACCAACACTCAGATGAATTATCCAATCAATAATATATCCAAACTAACATAACTCAAATGACCTTATGGCCACGAGTTCTTTTTTTTCCCTAGGAAAGCCCATAAAAGTGAATAAAAGAGTTGATTATAAGACTGTAGACACATCATTAGAAAACCTGCCTTGCAATCTATTTCCAAAGTTCAGAATCAACTAAGAGTAACAGAATAGAAAGTCTATGTGCTGATAATATTAAATTGAATTAATTGAAGGCACAGCTACCTGAATCTACTAAGAATAACTCAAAATAAGAATAAGACTTGGTAGTAGAAAAATGCCATCTTACTATGGATTGTGGGAAAAAATTAGGCTCTGGGGAGCTTTTCCTTTTACTCTTTCTGTGACAAAATTTATTGGCAATTGTAAAGTTCCAGAGGGAGAAAAAAATATCTTTGCAAAGAAAAGAGTTGTACTTTCAGTTCTAATGCATACAGCCAAAGATCAGTTGAATATATTGGTCAATTCTGAATGTCCAGTAAATCTAATTAGTTGGTTCTCTGATATATATTAGCTATTATGCACATGAAAAAGAAAAACCATCAATAGATATCACTGTAGGTTCACAATATTTTTTCATTTTGGTTGTATTTTTCAGTGGTAGCAGGATGAGAGTATTAACAAATACATGTATGGTAAAGGAGACTGCTTGTTAACTTTCTGCCACCAAAATGATTCTCCTTGCATTAATACAGATCTGGTTGGTGTTCAGGGATCAATGTTTAATTTAGGTTAAGAAAGTTCACATGAAAATAATTCCTCTCCATTTACATTTTATCTTTTATTGTTACACTAAAATAAAAATTACAATGCTCCAGCTGTTCTCTTTTTTACCTTATAACAAGAACATCATTACCTGACTGAGTTACCCAATGGCCTCTGAGCATATTGCTAACACTTGCAGTGGTTCATGCTGGCAAAGTATTTCATCTACTTACCCATCAGTAATTATTATTTAATGGTAAATGTATATCAGCAGAAACTCATACCTGTGCTCTCTCCAACCGTATGATTAGAAGCCTATCTATCGCTTAGTGATGTTTAAGTATTTTATTCCCTAAAATCTATTTACAGTTCTATTTTTCTATAGTTTTAAAATTCTCTATTTAAAGAGATCAAGGGGAGAAAATCACCCTTTTAATTCCATAACAAAAAGAGCTGTATATGATTGTTCCAATTGTATGTTATTTTTAAAAAATAATGCATCCTAGTGCAGTAACACTGAATTTGGAAATAACTCTATTTGATAAAGAGTTAAATATACCTAAAATGGTTCAGGAGCTGTGGCTCTCTGAAAGGGCTGCTTTCTAAGGGTCCTACCAAGGTGATGTAGCAACTGTGAGCTGTTACCATCTCTATGGTGCTACTGTAGTTAATGGAATGAGAGGTAAGAATGTTGTACTAAGTTGTGACATTCAAATTTCTTTGTTTTATGAATTGTTTATCAAGATAATGCTATGTGATGGTAGGGATTTTAATGGAATAAATATAGTTCTACTTTCACAGGGGTTTGTTCTTCCACTAATTAGCCCTTTTTATATACAGTTTTGGCCATTCATAATAATAGAGTATTTTTTAAAAGCATTTGCTACATCTAAGTGAAAATGTGTTAATATAATTGTCAAACTAATAGTAGAAATGTACTCCTAAAATGCAGCTCAATTTAAATTGCTTGTTAGTTTTATAACTAGAGAGTTAATAAAAGCTCATTAGTAGATATTTCTGTTGTGCTGAACAAAAAATGTTACAGCCTAGATAACTATTCATAGATATTAACAGGAAAAAAATGTCGGATCTTTAACAGGGCACTTGAAATTAAAGGTGTTTGAAAAAGATGCGACTATAAGACCAAAAGAAACACATTACCGGATGCTTGGCTGACTGAAGTAATTTGGGGATTTTTTGTCCAATTCAGTATAATTCTGCTACTCTTGTTATATGGTAATGTGATTGAAATCCCAGCACAAGCACCCTAATCTTTCAAAAGGGAACAGTATTCTATTCTTCAAGGTTTATCCTATCTTACTGCTTATTTATTCTAATGTGCAAATGTTATGTTTGTGACCATCCACTAACCGAGTACAAAGTATGCGTGATATTGCAATTAAGAATTTAACCACCTACTTCATCCACAGATGCTGAAAGCCAGGCATCTAATTCTTAAACTCAATCTCACTTGAAAAGAAGGAATGGAAGAACATCCAAGCTCAGTGAGTAATGCCATTGCGCTATTTGGGTGTAGGAGGTTGTTAGGGAAATGAACTAAAAAGGAAGAAAGTGGAATAAAGGCACAGAACAGAAGCAAATATTAAAAGAACAGAACTGAAACAAAGCTGAAGTTGACAGAGACTAGAGCAGAGAATTATGCTCGTACAAAAAACAAATCACCATGGGTGAGACCAATACATTCAAGGGTGAATTTCCCATTTGAAAATCTAGGTAAAAGTAATTTATCTGTTTCTTTTTTACTGGCTCCACAATGCAGTCTTCCTTTGAGGCTGAAGGAGAGATAGATGGATATACTAATGAAATCCCATTCTCCCACATCAGGTTCTCATTCTGATTTTTAAACTCACATAAGAAATTGCCAATTTATGAGGAAATGAAAGTGTCTGCTCCTGGCTATTTATTCGTTCACAGTCAGTTGTGTGACACAAACATCTGATTGAGGTGTGCCCTTAAGCTCTTGTGCATTTTGCAAGGCTCCATACAAGAGTGCATGGTTTTACTTCACTTGAAAGTACTGTATTAGAGGGATGCAAATACCTCCTTAGCATATAGAATGTGAGGAGAAAATGTATTAAATTAAATGAAAATATTATATGATAACACAACATAAATCTACCTGATGAACCATTTCAAAATTGGGACTGACTGATAGACTTAAAGTTCTATCCTCAAGTGAGCGTTCTTTATAATGCAGACACATTATAGTGCCTCCTGGGCATATTGCTAGAAAGTAACTACCAGGACATAACAAGGCCAAAGCTGCATGACAGGCAAGCATCAGCAAGAAGACCAAAACCCACTTGCTTAAAAGTCTGAATTTCTGGAGAATCGATCAGACTGCAGAACCTCCCAGAATGAGCTACACTGTGATCCTTCTTCCCCCTAAAACAGTTTCTTAAAATTTTGGCAAATAAATACTTATAACAGGAAATGCATTAAGAAGACGTAGCCTGGGATTTAGAAGTGGTTGTAGAATTTTATTCCACCTTTGGCTACAAATATCCTGTATAAATCACACCACCTCTCTATGAATCTGATGCCTCAATTCATAAGATAATTCATGCCATTTCCCTGTTAACTTCCTGTGATCTGGTGCTATTAAAGTCACCACTTTGGGCCTTGGGTAAGTAATAATTATCAGTGCCAGTCAGGGTAGATCTCAGGATCTCTTATTCCTCAGCCTTCATCACATTTCTGAGGCAAAAAAGCATACTGATATACACCCAGAAAAGAACGATGATCTCTTCTAATGATGCCCTTTTAAACAAGATTGCATTCCTAAATCAACCATAAAGCAATTGTGCCTGACTAGAAGTCATTTGGAGTGCTTGATGGTTCTACATGAAGTACAGTACCCAACCAGCACATGCAGACAGTGCACAGTTCATAAACAAAACACTTAATAAACTCAGGATAAATCTGCTATGCATGCAGGTGGTTCCAAGGCCCATTGGCAATGGGAGGAATTCAAGCTCTTAGTCAAATCATAAGTCATTTGTATTAGAATACACTTTGCATTATTCCTCACCAAAGATTTTACTCAAGCACAAAATAGGCATTCTTAAATGAGCTCAAACCTAACCTTGGTAAAAAAAAGAAAACACTTCCCTTTTCAGTATGATACAGGCTTTTCCCTTCGCTTTCAGCAAAATGGATGGGAAAGGATTTAGTGAGTATTTTGTGTTACACTGCTCTGGGCAGGACTGTTATTGTATCATGTGCCAGACAGGACAGAGAGTCTCACACACATAACTGAAAGAGACAGTCAATATGTATTTACGTTTATGTTTAAAGGGAAATATATTTAAATACACGTTACATCTCTGCAAAGAAATAGAACAATAACTGTTACAAAGCAAGCATAAACAGCACAGAAAAAGAAAAATTTCAGACTACACTAAAAATTACTATGTACAGCAGAATTGTTTGGGGGGAGTTGTAACTAGATGATCTTAAAATCCTTTTCAACCCTAAATATTCTATGATTCTATTTTCCAGTAATCCATATAACAGGGACAATGAACACCTCTGTCGCTGCTTGTTTGAAAATAGTCTGGTTTATGTGCTTACTATGAGTTAGTCATGCTCACTGCTAAAACCAGCTAGTAAACCACCTCAAAACACATTGGTTAGATATTCTGAATTTCAAGTCTGAAAGCACCTTGCTTCAGAACTTGCATCAGCCTCTTTCCTTGATCTGTCAGAAAGCTCTGATTATTGGGTGGATACCTTGCTGTCATTCCTCAGAAAACACTCTAGGGAGGACACAACACAGCTTCAGGTATGACATCAAATTGACAGGTACCAGTAATAAAACCCCTTTAATCTTTAATTTACTTTGTTTCTCTCATTTCCCAGCATAAGACTGATGATCGAGGGTAGATGTGCTGCAGTGTGGCTCTGCAGAAAGTGGTCTTCTCTGTAGCCAGGAAAAAATATTTTACTTTCAGAAGTTGCTGTTAGTGTTGGACACAAAAAATAGCTATCTAGCAATTATACATCAAAAGTCCCTGTCCTATGTCCCTAGTCATGCCATCTCCCACCCACTTCTTATTTCTTCTTTTACCCAGTTCATGGGTGGATGAAAAGTTCTGCAAAGTGCATTTTGTGCCTAGACCACTGTTGAAAGGTTTCTTTCTGCTACCTATGTGACTATCATGGTGACAACTGAACATGTATAAACTCTTTGAAAAACAGAAAACATGTTCCTGAAGTATTAGTCCACCAAATCAGTGCTTTATAAGTCAATTTTGTACTTTTAAGGCTTATTCACATTATTTTCCTCCTTTTTTTCAGAGAAGAGCATAGTTTCTAATCACACAAAAACTTTGGCATGACAGATTTTTCAGTACAACTCAAGAATCAAATATTCTGGACTGTTTGAATGCAGGTATAGCTACGTAAGAACATTGCAGAGACTGCAGAAAACCCTGAAGGGCTAGCTGTATTCTACCTGATACTGCTCTGACACATAATGCAACTTCTCGTTGTGGTGCAGCACATTGTCATCTGTTGTTACTTCCCTCTTCTTCCTCACACGAAGAGTAGTATGTATGGCAGAAGTTTGCTTCCACCAACTGCATTAAAAAATAATGTTTCTGAAATACAGGTAAAGTTTCTTAACAGGAATATTCAGTACCATCATGTCTGCTTGGCTGCATATGAATTCATGATAAAAAGAGCATGAACATTTATTGTAAAAATTCTGAACAAACTGCAAAAATAAAGAGCAAAAGGAACTAACAACATACTCAAAGGTATTTAAAGCTCCAAAAATAAAACAGGCTTGGATTTCAGAAACTGGAAAACTAAAGACATATAAGTCCTGTAAACATAATTTCAAATATGTGTAGCCATTATATCTCCTTTAGGAAAAAAAAAAAAAAATCCCAACCCACAATCCATGTGGCTCCACCTCAATTTTTAAGTGTCTTCCAAAAGTTGACTTCCATCTGCTGAGATGCTGAGAATAAGGATGGACAAAACACAGAGATAAACCATTGTATGATTCCATCTCCATTAAAATGCATTTATGTACCTTTATGTGTAACGATGTGAACAGTACTCCAGAAGTAAATAGGATCACAGAAGCAAACACATAGAAAAGAACTGCAGAATAAGGTTAGTTTATTACATGAAAAGAGTTTAGCTAAATGCAAGTTTGTTCACTTAAAATGTTGATTTTAGAGATGAATTCATTTTCAAAATGTTGTTTTAGGTTCTTGGTTGCTCCTCTACGAATCCAGTATAATCACTGCATTGTCACATGCATGTTTTGTTATTATTACTATTTAGTAATAAAAAATTTTACTTAACAGATATGATCTAACAGAAATGGGTTAGTTTTTATATATAGCATGATTGCCATTAATAGAGATATTGTAGGCAATGAAGCATATAGGAAGGCAGAAAAGTAAATATACCGATCAGTTATGATTTTTAGCCAGTATCCAAAGATCCCTGTGGGTACTATAAACAGATTACATTGTAGACTCTAGCTTCTCTTCAAAAATCATTTCAGTGACATAAAATGATACCTATTTATACATGTCCAGTCTATTTAATACAGTTATCCCCAACAATACCATAGGATGACAGTCTTCAGCTCTGCCAGCTGGTGTCCTAGTTTGATTTTATCCCTGTGAAACTGTTGATCAGTAGGCTCTGTCTGACCCTAGTTATCCTCACTGGGCTTGATCCTGACCTATGGATTGACTTCCCAGCTTGACCTTGGACCTGCCTCTTCACCACAGACTTGCCTGATGCCCCCTGAGGTGGGGCTGTCCTTGGCTCCCAGTGCTGCCTGCCTCCAAGGAGATCCCCCACTGTGCCCTGCTACACCAAGACACTTCCATTAGCCTTCAGATACTTCCTCCTGCTCAGATGAAGAAGCTCGGACTGCTCAACTTGATTGACATCTATGACAATTGTGCACTGGCCCTGTAGTCACTGTAACGCATATCTTTTCAGCCTCCATCCTGGTAGGTTTAGCTTCTTCGCAGCTTGATTGACAGTCAGAGAGATTGGACAGGCCATGTAGCCAAAGATAGAGCCTAGACCTGACAGCTCTTGAAATGGCTCCATTTGATGATGCAGCAAGTTGGACATGTTTTCAGTAACTCTGAATTCAAGCAGAAAGGGCAGAAATTCCTCAAAGCAATATTAGAAGAAATCTTAAAGAAATGTCCTGTTCTGAAAAGATGTTTTGGTAAAAACTGGATCTTCTTTTTAAAAAAAAAAAAAAAAAAAGCAAAACAACAAACCTGTCTCTATGCATATTCTGAATTTGCTGAGTCTGGAAATAAAAATAGCTGTTTGATGTTTTGTGTTCCCATTTGCCCTGTAACAACATCACAGCTAGAAGACTGAACTAGATTTTATTCCTTCCTGTGCATCTTCAAGAGTTTTTTTGTAATATACCTAAACACTTAGATGTGCTGTCAAAGCAAGTCTGGATAACAAGGAGTTTGTCGCACAGCTATCACTGATGCTCTAATTTGGCTTCTAGTAATGGTTAGGATGAACAAGACAGAAAGGAGTCAGCTTGACTACTAGAGCTCACACTGAGTCACTAAGGCTAAATGTTGTAGGAGGAAAATTATGTATAGCAGCTTTGATTCAATTAAGAGGTTAGCCTCATGGTTAACATTAAAAGTAAGAGGAACTTCTCTACCTTGTCACTTTGCATGTTTGATATACCACACGGAGGTTAGCCATTTTCTATATAACATTTCAAAACTAGATTACAGAGAGGTTAAACTGCTGATGAATCCAGTTGCTTATTTGTTTGAAATTATCTTACAGACCATACACCAGTTTAAAAGAAATGGCTTAATTTTCTTTTCTTCTACATAAAGAGTACATCAAACAAGTTCAGCCCTCCGGATAGATATACTTTGGGTTGATTTTTTTTTCCATTTCAGCCCAGAAACTAGTTTAATGTTTTTCGAAAGTCACCCTGACTACTAGTTCGCGTTTTTGCTGATCTTATTTTAGAAATCTCAAAGTTGTAACTTTTGGGAAAAAAAAAAAGGCATGTTCTGAATTGGACTTTACCTTTTACCCACAAGTGATGCCAATTTGCCATCAATCAAATACTGGTTTGTATTTAAAATATCTTTTCCTTGACTGCTGGAATTTTTTCACATCCATTAGATAAAAAATGCAAATATTCCTCAGGACCAACCAGGAGGGAAATGTGAGAGCACTGCCAAGATGCTGACTATGCTTATAGCACCTTGCTGACAGCTGTTTTCTCTATGCATTTAGCAGGACATACTAAACAGAGAGGTGACGTCAGCTAGAATATTTTAGACATAATGAAGTAATATTCTAGGCTTTAATAGATAATGCAGATGCTTTTATAATGTAGCAGAAATAAATCAGTGCTGAAAGCTGCAAAGGACACTCATATGAATAGATGCTGTATTCCAGCTAGTAATTTTTCATTTCTTCTGTAATTAGCTAAGACCATAGACTAACCATCTAGCTGAGCATTTATTTTCCTTCTCAAACTTGCTACACATGCTAAAAGAATCCATGTCATTGGTAAGACTAAAAAAGCTATGTAATAACAGTCTGGAAAGTCTGATCAGCTTCATTCACTCTCCTACTCTCCTACCTTCAATTTAGCCTTTTGCCTATATCCAGGTCTGAAATAACTGAGGATTGGTAGCTCCTGATTGAGGACTGGTAGGATTGTAGGCTGTACATTTATTAGGGCAGATGAGGAACACTGCAGTAAATAAAACACTTCAAAACATTTGTTATGCTTCTACTTGAAGCAAATTCAACAATATTTATACTGTAGTCCTTTATACACTCTATAAAGTATATATAGCCCTTTACTATAAAAGTATAGGGAAATATATATACATATAAAGCTTAATTAAATATAGTTCATCAACTATAGGGTACATTCTTAATAAATGAAGTCTAAAGTTCACATCTTAAGCTTTGATTTGAATTTTGTGATGAGTTTGGTCTTTCTAAAAATAGGAATTTTTGCTAGTTTCCCACACAAGTTTTCCACAGTTTCCCACAAGATTACCTACATGAACCTGCTTGTTAGGACGAAGAATCCCTGGTAGCAACCTTTTCATAGAGCCATTTGGCATACCGCCAGTGCAAGAAGAGGTGCATTTTTTGTTAAGCATAAATAAAATTTTAAATTAAATGAAAAGATAAATATATTTATTTGAATGGGTTGAGCTGAAACAGGAAGGGTAGATTAATGCCTTTTGCATTAAGGAGAAATTAAGAAAACCTTTCTTAAGTGTTCTGATTTTCATTTATGTCTGTTTTTCTTTGTCTAGTTACAGTATAACAGTAATTAGAGACAGCTGCATATATTAGAGTGATAAATGGCCTCAGTATGTTCATTTAGATGCCCTGCTTCTTAAGTCTGTTACATAAAGCTTTTTCCCCCCTGTTTGAAGATCAAAAAGAAAATGTTGTACAACATCAAAAGAGGCTGATGAAGGAATTAAGTGAACTTGGAGTTTTTCTCTAATTGCAAAGTATACAAGCTGCAATCTTATTAAACTTTTCATGT
This sequence comes from Neopsephotus bourkii, assembly GCF_033783945.1. Taxonomy (NCBI): domain Eukaryota; kingdom Metazoa; phylum Chordata; class Aves; order Psittaciformes; family Psittacidae; genus Neopsephotus; species Neopsephotus bourkii. Next base: position 15,232,477 of record NW_026900684.1, on the reverse strand, counting down.
CCAAGACAGTGATAATCACAATGCAAAATGACTTAATACCTATTATTCACAATCCCAATTATATCTTGTTAAGCATTGTTTGCTTACTGAATACTTTCTTACCTATATACTGAATAATACCTTAAATGTAATCTGCTTTTGGTTTTCTGTATACCGTATTTTTTCCCACCCACTTCAGCTCTCAGAGGCTTTCTAGATCTCAATCCATGTACTCCTGAATCTTATGCAGATTCATTATTCCCACATAAGAAATAATACTGAAGTGCCCCAGACCACTGTGTAACATTTTAATGCAGGAACGGAAAGTAAAGTTTAACTTTAGTCAAAAGAAAAAACCCTAACAATAGAAACAACAGTAAAAACTTTATTTTGATGACAGAAAGACATGACTGAATGACTTTTATCCATCTGTTTATATCTTTTCAAGCAGTGTTTGGACACAAAAATTGTAGGCTAGATCCTCTCAATGTGGTCTTGAAGACAGGATTGCTGCTGTCTTTAATAATGGTATGAAAATCCATGAACTTCTCTTCTTGAAGGAATTCTCTGATGAAAATGATGCTTCTTCAAATGCAGAAATTTTATCATCATCTCAAAAGCTTTGCTGAATGAAGAAAAAAATGATTCAGGTAGGACCTTTCATCAGAAAACTGCCCATGTGATGCATTTGTTGTGATGTTAAGAAGCTGACAGAGACTGTTTTTACTAATGAAAAAAGTTTTTGGAAATTATATGCATATGCGTAGCTTTTAAGTGTACTCAGAGTTTGCTTAGGGCAATAAAACATCCCCTAACACTTGTAGTATGGAATAGCTTGTAAAATGTGACTCCAAAGTAATAAAAGGACAGAAACAGATAAATGCAAATTTAATTAAAATGATCTTGCCTATCCTTAAATTTATGGTCATGGAGGGAAAAGGTGTTTTTTTTTGTATTGCAATATAAATTCGGAAAGATGATTGTCATAGATATGTTCACCTAGCAATACAATATAAAGGCAAACCTTTCACAGTATACTTGTATGCAAATTTATTAAATGTATAGCAAATTCTGGAAACAATAATCACTCATGGTTGCATTATTATGGATTATTAACAGGAGCAATCTAGGTTGGCAAATAGAACTTTTCCAGCCCCTTTATAAGCACATTTTTAAACAGGCTGCAGTGACAGGAGGTGCTCTGCAGCCTTCTCCTTTCTCACTGCATTCACACTAGGCACCCACCAACATACTTTGCATTTAAATAGCACAACTGCAGGACTTGCTCTCTCCTGACTGAACACTCAGCCTAATTTCCTTTGCCTTTTCAGCAGTCACTGTACTGGCAGCATGTGAGAAAATCAGAAATTTGAAAGACTATTTTGTTTCTTCATCCAGATCAGTGCTGTTTATTCAGCATAGTCAGTTTCTGCAGTCCATGTGGATGGATAAGCAGGAATGGCCCACAGCAACATACGAGAGCTACAAATAGGATCAAGATATATTTTTATGATTGCTGGGCTTGTATTATTGTCATGGTACAGATTTGAGAGGCTGTTTTATCTGCTTAGCACTGTGTGTTCTGGACATTGATTTTTACAATGAAACATTCAAATACGTAGTTTAACCAACCTCTGGGCATTCATCATTGGCAACCATGTGAGAGGCAACTTATTGATCTGTTAATTGAACAATCATTGCCCCATCTTTATCACGTGTGTCCTGCTATTACTGCTTTTACCTTGTGAGCTAAAATTCTGTTTTGAAGATCTCAGAATCTTCACAGAAAAAAAAAAAGCCACAAAACAATGGTAAAACAAAAAAAAAATGCAGAAATGCATCAATACTCTTCAACAGAAGCTTTATACATTATGTAAACTGACCTAGAAACACAGCAAAAGCAATTTCTTTAAGTATGGAATCCTTGCTGTGCAGAGAGTCAGCTAAAAGGCATAAATGATGATAAGACCTACCTTCCTGACATTCTCTACAGGGTTGAATTTCACTTCAGGACCAGTACAATGACATCTTTTGCACCTGTGTAAGGTTACTTTGACACCAAAAGTTCAGACGATAACCAGGTCTAGACTTATACTGATAATGCTATTTGTTATTTTCCTTATAGTTCTGAAAGGTTTCTGTGCCTGGACTGTTTGTTTGACTAGTGGAGGAATGTTTGACCTTTTTATTTCACTCTTCTTTCCTCTTGCTCTCCCTGCCCCTCCAGTAAACTGTTTCATATTATTTCTTCCTTGAAAAGGGAGGACAAGGTTGTGTCTGCCTGCGTTCACTTACTAGCAAACTGGTGAAGACACTGTCAGGCTCTGACACCTCACTTTACCCCTATGTGAGCAATGAGCAACTGTTTTTACTGTTACCTGAAGCTGATGAAAAACTTTCTCCTTCCTGAAACACTCCCAAAATCTTCTGAACTGAAAATGCCAGTGTAATCCATAATTCATGCCAGTGAACTATGGTCTCAGTGAATTCTCCAGTGAACTCCCAGATTCCCTCATTTCTAAATCAGTGCTGGCAGGACTAGAGCTTTAAATATTTTCTTATGCTACTCCCCTCCCCTGACCAATCTCTTCTACTGATTAAAAATATTCAAATAAGGAGAGTTGATACTAGAAGGAAGAGTCATACTGGATTCAAAGAAGGCAAATCAAACAGAAATATCTGCATATATGCACATTTTGATCCAGATTCCCAGTTAGGGTGAAAATCAGGTTAGTTCCATAAATTTATACCAGGGCACACAGAATAGGGTTTACAAGATAAAGAACTTGTTTCCCTATCTCTACTCCCTGTCATTACAGGTACATTAAGGTTTTGCATAACGTGAAGAATGTCAAATCAGATGTGATTGTGGGATGATTCAAGATATTTAATCAACAGTTAAAGTCATGAGATACCAGAAAATATAATCTTACTGATTGTATCACAAAATAGACATAAGTAGTCTGCTGTTAACTTTGTATAAGGGAGGATTACTAAAGAACTAGCTAGTAAAAGTGAGACAGTATGAAAAACAGGATTTCCTCTCTGTACTCCATTTCCATTGGGAGCTAAATCAAAAAAAGGGTAGACCTTTAGGAACTGATCACTGTTGTTGAGCTGAACATCCAGAAGGACAGAATTGCTTATGTGTCATTCTGACTACATGCAGTCCAGGACAAGGAGATGAAAAACATCTCTTTTTCACTAGTGTTACACCTGAAGGCTGGGCATCCCTCACTGAAGTGCTTTAAGTTAGGCGATGTAAATACACATTCCCCTACATGCTTACTAACAGAGTAAATCAGGATTTAAAGAAACTCTACATTAATCAATATGAGTTACATTGATTTCAATGAGATAGAGTTAGGCTCTAGATAAATGTTTTTTGGGGGAAAAGTTTACATAAGGAAAATTTTACACAAGGTTATTTGCATTGTTTGAAGAACAGTAAAGGAAAAATTACCAAATTCAGAAAATCTGTTTATTGAGTAAATGGAGCCCATACAAACAGAAATGGACCAACATGTCAAATGCACCAACAAATGAAAAGTGACATAAATGTGTGACATAGTGTAAGTATATAAGTATATACTTATATGTAAGTATATAATTGTACATGTTATATGTGTATGTATACCAGTTATACATGTATATAACTTAATTGCTCACCAGGCTCCAAATATGCTGAGTTCTGCTCAGCAGTCCAGGAACAGCAAGATCACCAATTTATTTCATGCTATCCCTTAAAGGCAATATTGGAAACTTTTGAGGAGGCTTCATTGCTTACACCCCCAGCATCATCTGGTGACTCTTAATAAAAATCTGTTTTTTCCACAAAACTCAACCAGCAGTTTTTCTGATAGATTCTGCTCTTTGACATGTGCTTCTATCAAGTGGGTATTTCATTACATGCAGAGAAAGGGAATTTCAGTGGTGAGTTAGAATGAAGGATAAAACAGTAAATCCATCCTTTTAAAAACCAGAATCAAAGATAGTTTAATTCTCTGATGGCTACAGTCCTCCATTTCGGTTAGTTCTCATGCTTACACACAACCCCAGCAAAAGACAATTGCAGATTTTCAATTTTTGTCCAAAATCTAAATTAAGACATTTTTTATTCAGAACTAGTCTCAGACATCCCTGTTTACCTTCTAAAATACAACTGAGATGAATGAATATATTGCAACATGAGCTGATTTACATTTTAAGTGTTCCAATGGTCCCATGTCAATAGATAGAGAATTAAACCTACAGATTTCTACTAGCGCTGATACACTTTTTATTATGACTTTGGAAATGAGAACTATGCACTTCCTTCAGAAAACTCAGTTTACAGTCTATGAACAAATTCTACAAACTACTCAGCTAACTAGGCTCTAAGTGAAGTCACTAAAAAAGCTTCATCTCTTTTTATTGAAGGGGGGAAGTGGGAAATCCAAGCTCCACAGAAGACTGCAAAAATGAGTCACTCCAGATGGAGTATATTACATTCCTAATTAAAGAGCACATACAGTACTTCATGATTTTAGTGCTCTTAAACATTCTCACTGCCCATAAACATTATGCTAATGTCTGTTGTGGGGAGAACCACTTCTGATAGCAATAGAATGTGTTTGGGTGGATAGCAACGGCACCACTCTGAAGTTTTCTTTTCCTACAGACAGTCCTCCTATTTCTTTGGTTTCCAGAGAAATCTAGAGCATCTGATGAGAAGCTACTAGGTATAAATTAGGATGTAAAGTAATAATGTGCACATTAAGGTCATTCACCTATTTTAAGATGAAGCTGAAAGTCACAATGGCTGTGAATCATACACTTAATTTTATTTCATTGCTTACAAGCAGGACTGGGTGATATTTATAGTATCTAAAGAAGAATAGCATATCTTTTATTAAAATTGTTGTTACATATGCACACACATAGACAGGCACCCTGAAGCACATATGGAACACTCCAGACATTGCTCCTGGTCTTATTCTTAAGGGGCAGTCTGAATTACAGCAGCTGAGTTAAATTTCCATCTAATTTTAAATACTCTATCTGAATTTCTGAGCAACGTGAGAAAATTTAGGTTAACACTTCTGCTGGCTAGTAGAATACCTGCAATAACACCAGAACAAATGGGGGCTTATAGATATACCTAAAGCAAAGACTCCTTTACAGTTCTCAGTTTATTGTCAGTCCCAGTATTTATTCAGTTGGTCATGGTTTGGGTTGTTTGGGTTTTTTTTGTTCTTAGTATTTTTTGATTTACTGTAGAGTAGCCCATTACTTATTTGTAGAAAGACATTTCTTACTAAAAAAAACTTCACTTTCCAGTGCTTCTCAGTTTCTTTCTAGCTTGGAAGAACCTCAATAATTCAGACTATGAATCTGAACTGCAATATGTGAGCAGTATCTGTTCTTGAACAGGATAAAGAGCAGAAAAGTCAGGAAATATACTCTCTGACCCTAAACCTATCTAATAACAGCAAGCAATAATTACTTTTTGAACCAATAGAAGTAATTGGCTTAAGCAAATCAAGGGCAAGTTCAAACAGGACCCATAACTAAAGATACTGTGGCATACTATCTATTGTACTATGTGGGTGTCGTGTCAGTCAAATAAACATCTATTTTAGTGTAATCAGTTATGAAATTTTGCCAAGCATCTATGCTAGCAACGAGATACTATGCTGGTAAATATATTCCACACTCCCATGACAATCATATACATATATTTATTGACTGAACTGGGAAAAAAAAAAAAACAACCCATAATTTGAAAAGAAAAAAAGATGTTACTTAAGCAGGAATCAGAATGCAGGTATTTCCCCAACCAGAACCAACTGTTAAATACAGACTTGGTCTCTCTCTTGGACAATGAGACAGGTCTTATATGTTCTCTCTGGTTTAACTTCAGGGTGGTGATTAAGGCATTTGCTTAATATGTGAGCTATACATTTTAGTCTTATCATAAACGAATCATTCAAACACTAGTTCTATACCTTTTGGGCATGGATCTTACCCCTTTATTTGTAATATGAGATCATCAGAGGTCAAACCAAACAAACAACCCCTAGATATGCAAGGAGGGGTCAGTCATTTTCCTGCCTTATTTCAATAATAATGTTAAAATTTGGGGAACAGAAAATCTAAGCTTGTTTATGCTCAATTTTTGTTGTTTAATATGTTCCAATTTACATAAATACATCTGAATCACACCAGGAAGTTGCATGACATTTGCTTACACGTGTATTCCAATAACTCAGAGTTACAATGTCAATCTCCCTTCCTCATCTCTTACCCAATTAAAAAATTTATGCAAACTAGAATAATTGCAGTAAATGAAAACAAGAAGCATCTGCCCCTCCATAGTCCACTGATTAGGGCATAATCCTAGGAGACCATGAGAAGCATTAGCACACATAAAAGACTCTCTAAATGTATTTCCACAGTGGTATATACTACTTTGAATTTTATCTTCTTACTAGAGACAATATCTCAGCAGAAATTATCCATTCACATAATTCCTTTTATACGTACAATGATATTCATCAGCTGTAACAATAAGCTTGATTGGTTTGTTCAACCAAGCTCAGCACCTGGAGAGTGATGACTATTCTTCCTTTCCTGATTTCAGCTATAGTTTTCAGCTTTTGAAAAATGCTAAAGAGTATCTGATTTCAAGCCAAATTTTGTGAGTATAATAAATTTAATCTTGCATCTCATGCTGATCACTTCTCCAGCAGAAAAATCTTGCATGTCCTTATAGGTAGAATGGACTCCTTATAAAGTGCTGTACCCAAGTACTTAAAGACGCCATTCAAGAATTTCTGTCAACTGAACTACAATCTTTGTCATTCAGAATTTAAGCATAGTATCAAGTATTATGTTGTTTTAATTAAAGTTAAATACACTTTTTAATTGAAATGCATCAACTCCTTGTCTCAAATGGAAAAAATGCAGGCAGTATGCACTGGAAGTATTTTGGAGTTACTAAGTGTTAAGAAGTCAGGCAACCACTCAAGGGAGCAGACTGGAATAGTGAGCTTCCTTCAGTTATTTGGAATAGCTTTATTTAAGAAAATATACCACTGAACTTGAATACATACAAGAAACAATTTTTGTTTTGAAAGAACCAGATCCCCACGCTCAAAAAAACAAAAGCCACATCAAAAAGATTAGTTATGGTGTATAAATCTCACATAAAGGTCTCTATTTTCATATTTAAGCACTTTCTAGAACAAAGGAAGGAGGCAGCCAGCTACAGGTCTACCTGAAAATGTGTAGTATGATGGTAAGAAATGGTTGTCAGTCCATCATACAACAGTATGAAAACATGTAGGTTATGATGCTTAACAAAAAGCCAGCTCCCTGCCACAAAATGATCATGCAATGCACCCTTTCATTTATTATCTTGTCTATCAGTTGTCCTTATACTACTTTGGTGCTATAAGCATGCGGATATTTGTACCAGGTGAGCAAAAAGCAAGTTGAAAGAGTAAAAGGCAACTTTCTTGAAATACTAATAAAAAGGTAAGATACAACACATAATTTGTAAAAATTATGATTGGTAATCCTGTTTATTTAGAGCAGTTATTTCTGTATAATTATTGCTATATAAAAAGTTAATTGATGTCATAACTTCATAAGTCATTGGATAATTGTCAGAATCCTTAAAAAAAAGAGATGGAATTAAGAAGTAATTACCTTTATGTTGAGTAATGTCCAAGATATTTCTGTCACAGCCATTTACCATGAATTGCTCCACAATACCACTTCTAAAGTACAACTATTTGAAAATCTGTTCTTCTGTGATAAGCTCAGACAATTTTGAACTCTGCTTTGGCTGCTGTGTGTCTCGGACACATGCTTTGTGAGTATTTCAGCAAAAATATTCACAGAATCACAGAATCATTAGGGTTGGAAGGTACCTCTGGAGATCATCCAGTCCAACCCCCACTGCCAAGGCAGGGCCACCTACAGCAGGTTACACAAGAACGCATCCAGGCAGATTTTGAATGTCTCCAGAGAAAGAGACTACACAGCCTCCCACAGCAGCCCACCTCAGTGCTCTGCACCCTCAATGTAAAGAAGTTCTTCCTCTCGTTGAGGTGAAACTTCTTATACTTCAGTTTATAGCCATTGCTCCTCGTCCTGTCACTGGGCACCACTGAAATAAAGCTGTTCATGAGATGGGTACAAGGGGTGAAATTAAATAAACATAAAATTTTGTTGATTGCCAAAACTCCAGATGATCTTCTCTTTGAAATCATTTTGGTGGAACGAATGTTTCCCTTTTGATGAAAGGAAAAAATTTACACCAAGGATGCTCTGCGACAAAAATAGCAAAGGGCTGAAGGATGATAGGGCCCATATACTGTAGTGTGTCACGAAGAGGCTTAAGAAGACTGGAGCAAAGAGATGTGGAGCATCAGAAAAGACCCTAAACAGGAGAATTAGGTTGAAATGTTTAGAGTTAAGAGGTTGACAGTGGTAGTGTGCCAGGAAAAAGGTGCTTGATGGAATTGTGGGCTAGTGTAAGAGACTGAGCTGAGACCAGTTTACAGGGGCAAGTGATAGATGAGTTGGCAACTGTTGCTGTACATTTTTCCCTCCAGAATTTAGAGCTAAATCCAAGACTCCTGAGCCTCACAATTTCTTTGGCATCACTAAACACTTGTCAAATCCATGGGCAAAGCACTTGTTCAACAGCAATGTTCTGTCAGTTCAAATACCAGAACTCCCCAAGGTGCCTCTTGCCTTGTATTTATGGATCAAGTGTCACCAGAGGATGTTCAGGGCTGCAGAAGACAAGGCTGGGACAGAAGGGGGACAGAGGAGCCTCACCCCAAGTTCCTAGAAAATAATCTATGCATGCATGTTGTGCTAAAAGAAATGTCAAGGACTTAGAAGTAGGATGGTTCATGCAACGCTAATTTAGCCATTTAAGCAATACAAAAGTCATTAACTACAGGATTATTTTTATCCATGAAACATCTTGAGCAGGGCAAAAAGTAGACCTGCTCTAAGGAGGAATCAAAGACGTGTGCTAAGGAGTCTGCTTATAGGACCTTTACTTACTGCACATTTTGGAAAGAAAAGTAATAAAGCAGGAGTACTTAAGATGGTCTCATACATAAGACAGCAATTCTCTGGGGAACTGGATCCTAACTTTGCTTCTGTCACGGGATTCCTACATGGCAGTGGTTCAGCAGGTTATGTTTGAAAAAGTAATACATTATATTACGCAGTGTTGTAAGGCTCGAAGAGATTGAAACTTGTAAAAGCTCAAGCATTACATTTATATATGCTTATAAGCATACATAAATGTATATATTAATAAATGTATAAAAGCATACAATCACCTTTTGATCTTCCACCCCCCACCCTGCAGAAACTCCTTTTACCCTTGTAGCAAGCAGCACTGGGATCCTTTAATAAAGGCAGCATGACATCCTCTTTGGGGTAAACAAAACACATCTAAGTAACGAGATGAGGCAAAAAGTATCATTACTAGTCCAATCTTCTGATAAACACTGTAGAACATCTGTTCTTTAAAGCACAAGATGGATCTGAAATGTTTTCTCTGAGTATTCACAGTCACTCATACAGGTCAGCCCCTAGGAGGTTAGCAGCTCTGGAATTAGAAGATTTGTCTTCCAGACAAATTTCAGGCACCTTCTGCACTACATGTACAGATAGATGCAGCCTCTATGCCTTAGGGCCTGCATCTGTATAATATAATTAATATAATCCTTGTTCTCATACACAAGGTGCCATGGTAAATTAACCACTTTCTGATGTGAAGCACTCTGGTATTATGGCAATACAGAAAAGCACCTGAATAAACTTTCAATTCTCCCTTCAGAGAGTGTTTGAACAACATGCAGTCAACAAGGCATGACACCTCACATTGTACAACATGCACAAAATATCAGATTAAGATTGCAGGGGCAAAATTTGTTCTGACATTTCCTATATTGTGAATTCTCTACTCTGCAACTTAATGTTCTTTTAATATTTTTTCTCAGGATAATGCTCGTATAAAAATGCAAACTAAGTACCCACCTATATAATAATGTTTTATTATTTTGTCAGTGTCAAAGCCAAAAGAAATACTGGGATTTCTGATGCAGCTAGCTAATGGGTTTTTAAGTGGACTACACATAGCTCTCTTGAGTACCTTAAACTAAAGAAGAAACTCCATCCTCCATTAAAATGTCATTGAAAGTTCATGGAAACACCTACAAATACAGAGTGGAAAAAAAAAATCACTAGCATTGCACTCAGATTTTAGAAATATGCTCATGTGATTTATTTTATAGAGATGTTATAACTCATTCATTTACCTTAGCACCCTTAGGATGTTTCTTTGCTTGCATTAAGCTCAAATAGGAATATATTTCTATAAGTCTCATACTGCATTAATTGATTTCAATGAGAACAAGGCTTAAAATATTTACATACAGTTGTAGCAGAAAATTTTACTTGTAGTCCTGTCTCAACAGAGCTATAAGCGTGAAGACCGTGTTTACGATAAAAATGAGGGGATAAAACAGCTTTTGCATTTCTTGCAATAGCATTAAGATACAGCAGAAGTCATAATTTTTAAGGATTCTGGCTGGTTCATCAACAGCTGCACTTAATTTACCCTTCTACTAATTAGCAGTACTTAAAAACCTATCAAATGACACTTCTAATCGACAGCATACTCTCTGATTATAAACTGATTAAACTACATGATCTCTCATGCCCTTGTAAATACTTCTGTCTCCTTTTCCAACAGAAATTAGTCAGAATTATTTTCTATGCATGTATGTTGTGCTGTTTTATTGAGCTAAATTTCACCTCCTAAACTCAACTGCAATTGCCCATTTATTATCATTATCTAGTCAGTAGAGTTACTTCTGTTAAAGTTTTTATATTTACAAAAGCAAAGTGTGAGTGTGGTTGGCCTAAAAAGTGCAAATAGAGATGCCTTTTTTGTTAGGAAATGCTTCCTGAAATACTGTACCATAACAATAGTATTCCTGGGCTTCCAGTTGTCTATTCTCTCAAGCTGAGGCAAGTTATTGCACGTTAAAGCATTTGCAGACATTTCTCTCAAAACCAGATGAGTTTTTTCCAGCAGTAATTTTAAAGTCAGACTCTTCTGGGTGGCTTTTACGTTACTCAGAGAAGATTATTCTAGCCTCTTTGATGATCTTTTCCAACAAGTATAATGGCATGGTTGAGTTTGGAAGGGAGCTCTGGAGATTGTTTAGTTCAACCACCTGCTCAGACTAAGGTCATCTGGAGAACACCAGATTTTGTGTATCTCCTACTTCTGGGCAACCTGTTAAAGTTCTCACAGTAAAAAAGTTTTATTTATGCTTAAGCTGAACTTCAAATGGATTTCAATGGAAGGTGATGGGTGTCAATACTCTGAGAGCAAAAAATGCCTCAAGCCACTTGTCTAGAGTTTGAACTCAGGAGAGCACATAACTATCTGCTTTGCCTTAAACCAATTGGGTGTTTTATCCATGGTAGTTTAACAGAAGGTAGGCTTTTAAAAAATCTCAGTAGATGTTCACCACCATTTTTAGGTATATAGCACATTCAAAAGGATCCAGCTTTCACCAGCTTTAGAAACAAAGATCTGCCTTTATAAAGTGCAATTAACTTCCATACTTATGTGTTAATTTGCTGCAGATTGATTTATTTTTTTAGAATGTAGCTGGATAAGTGTGACTTGCCTGTATCCCCAGTTCATGGAATTCAAGCATTTAAATAAATGAAACATATTCAGAAAGAAATGCTCATGTTTTTAGAATATCACTTTTGTAATGCAAATTTGAGAATAAGCAGACTGAAGGTTAAGTTCTGAATGTGATTATGGTCACTATAAATAAATCATGAAGAACATTAATTTGAAGCAAAGGATGCTCTTTTCTGATTTAATTTTTAAATTCCCTATGGGCCATACTCTAAAAATTCTTTCATCTCAGTGAAATCCACAAAAAAATCACTTTGTAAAAATAATTTTAAAACTGGGTGTTGGATTCTTTTCTGTTTTGCCTCAGTTGCTGTCATTCTTTTTCCTTTGTGTGCTTTTCCATGATAGGAAAAGGAATTCCAGGAAACATAATCCAATCAAGAAACATAAACAATACTTTTCTACTTAAGACTAATGACAACTTGCAAAACATTTCAAATAACTAGTGTTTATAGTGAACTTTAAGACAGTGCATGAGTAAAGGTCTTTATAACTACAATAACATCGTGAGAAATTGTAATCTATATTGCAAGTGCTGCTGCAGAAGGGAAGGCAGAATACACAAAAAATTCACAATATCTTTTACTGCATTTTAAATTTGCCTGTGCCGTATCTGCCTTCCTGTCTACACAAACACTGTCAAAACAGAGGTCACAAATATTTTTAGTGTAAAAGAGTGCTTGAAACACTTGTAGGGTGACAAAATGGGTTTTCCACATCCCAGTCCTACCACCTCTGCCTCCCTTGTCACCCCTAAGGGTCCATCCAGACTAAGATGAATGATTACTGTATACTATCTTTTCAGTTGTTCAGTTGGCATACAAAAATTTGTTCCCTCTGCCCTCCACTATAAATCTGCTCTGCAAACATAAAATTAATATTTAACTTTATGTACTAAGACTTAGGGCTTTTTTTTCTAATTAAAACTGTCTTTTTTTGGGCTGAGTGTTGCAGCATCTCAGTCAATGTCAGGATAAGACTGTACAAGATACCACAATTCTTGTGAAAGGCTGGTTTTCTTACTTGAAACTTATGAGCAGAAATGCCTCATCAATTTAGCAGATCTGCACTCTTACAGTATCTCACAAGTATCAAACTTGGGTTCTTGAAGAAGAAGCTGTAGTGGCAGAGAATGAAGACTCTATGAAGACAATATTACTGGTGAAACTAGCAGAGGTCTGATGCATCAAACATTGCTTGCAGGCTGGAAGGTACAAATCCCGAAAGGCCCTGACTTTATATTGGGTATAAAGTTCAAATATCACTATTTTTTACCTTTAATTTCCATGAAAACAAAGATTGAGTGCAAAGCACAGTCAGGTTCCCAGGCAAAGTCACCTAAATTACTCCTGTTTCTTGCTAGAATACATTAGGACAAGAGATGTTTGCCTCACCAGGCCTCCACAGTTCATTTGGATACTAGTGTATTTTGTTCCAAATCTCTTTGGTATACACACTGACTATACTTCCGCTTACACAGTGAGAGCACTCCTTTGGTCCTCAAGCCATGAAAACTGTAAAGTAGTGGGTAATAAGCTGAAGAGCTGGAAGGCAACACTTTGTGAAATGAAATGATGAACATAAACAGGAAAAAATAGTGCAATGAGTAAATCAAAATGATTGGCAGAAATCATGAATTTTCTGTATTTTGCATCATTCCCCAATAGAAAATTTTGTGTTACTACTGTACTGAGGCTTGCACAAGGCCTCACCTCTAGAAAGTGAACTGAAATTGTAAGTGGAGGTTGATTTTAATATCCAAAAATTAACACTAAACCAAGAACTCTGATCTTAGGACAACATGGAAGGAGGACTAAACCTTAGCAGGCCTCTACTTTTTCAGGACTCTCTAGTACTTGTTGAACTAGCATTAAAAAAAACCCAAATATCTGTTCTTGTATCTCAATTCTTTTGGGTATCCCAAAATGGATCACAAGGGACATCTTATGCCAGCTTTCTGACAGCTACTTGGCACAGCAGTAAACTCTCATTGGTTTCTGAATAAAACATGTGCCTATCCTGTAGTTCTCAAACTCTCCACATTATGTCAAGTACTTCAGATTTAATGGAAAATGTTAACTGCACTCTGCCTGCTTGCCAAGGCTTAAGCTAGTTAAGGCTTTAATTAAATTTTTAGGTGTTATTTATTTATTTATTTGTATTTCAGTTGAAGCTATCCTTTAGAAATACCCTTTCTGAAAGACAGCGTTGTTGAGAGTCTGTACGTGGTCGAGGAAAATAGGGTGATTGCCTTGTAATAGCACAACACAGGAAAAAGCAGCACCCAAGCCTGAATGAAAAATATCTTGATTTTCTTTTTAATAACGTGGCCATAGATACTAGGTTGTTGGCCAAATATTCAAGTCTTACAATTACCAGTTTAACTATAAAAAATAAGCAGATTTATTTATTCAGAGTTATTCTAACTGCAAAACAGGATGTCCCTCAAGGTGTCTTGACCTTTGGCAATACCTTAAATAAACAGTTCTTTCATACTTGAGTTACTGGATGGAATTATGCAAGCACATCTGTCATGATGTATTCAACTAAGTCAAAGCATAGCACAAACAGGATTTATAATATTTAATTAATACTTAGAGACTTCTGAGGTTTTAAAGCCTTTGCATAGCAAACCCCTTACAAAGACGTATGAAACTGGGTATAGTTTGTGTTAGTTTTTGGCTTTCTTTAAAGGAGGAAATGCAGGTGGACTGGGACAGAGTGAATGACACTTGGTAGGACAATGAGAATGGGTATTTGATGCTGTCAGCAGTAGAATACAGAGGACAGAAGCTGGGAAGGTCAGTCTGAGGAAAGATGGTGAAAGTGGGGGTCATAGAAGTCTACAACATTAATCTTCATGGCAGCAAACAGCACCTCAGGTAAATGAAATACTGAACATTAGAGTCAGTGGCTCACAGCAATGCAAGTTATTTAAAAATTGGGTGACAGCAGAAAAAAGGAAGAAGTGTTAATTAAGGACTTGACATTCAACAGTTATTTCTAAATTAAGTTTAGGTTGTATGTATTTTTCCTAAAAAATTAAACAATACATACTGTCATGTAAGCAGAGTGGAATGGTTAGGGAATTAAATTCAGAGAGGAACTAATTTCTTCATTCTGCCGTCTGGAAGACCGTTGTCTACACAGCTGTAATTCCCTGAAGTTTTATTTTGTCTCTAGACCTGCACAATCATGCTCAGACTTTTCCAGATGGTACTCAAATATTCTTTCGTATTAATCGATTTGATTGGACTCCGGAGGAGTCAGTTGTTTCTCCAGTTCTGTGCTTACACTGTGCATCGCTATGATTTGAGAAACCCTGGACAGGGTCCCTTATTCCCCACATTACTTACTCTACATGCCATTACCTACTCTAGTACCATCTTTTATTTGGGATGTGTTCTCAGTTAAACTTTTTATCACTGGTTTATCATAAATTGAAGCAAAAACTTCACCAAAGTTACCAAGAATCCCTATTTTGTTCCTGTCCCTTTTCCATTACTACTGATAACTAAAACAGAACTCTGCACAATCAAGTCCCCACAGAGCTAAAGATACCCTTCTGTAGATAGAGATCAAAACAGATTGCTCCATGCTTGGGGTAAGTGGAACTAGGCAGAGTTGTAACTCAGTCATAATCCCCTTCCTGACATACTCCCTGGGTATTACAGCAGTACATGGCCCACTTTCAGGACGTATAAATTCACCACATCACCCTTAATAATTGCTATGGGCCTTTGTGATTTGCTCTGTCATTTTATAAATAAGAACAAACCCACAGTGCCCTGATAACTGAATCAGCATTTATAACTTTGATCCTATTTTCAGTGTAGTATGTATGATAATCTCTTGGTACTGCTTCAATTTCACACAGTGCTGCAGTATTTCACTTTCTGTGTTGTGCATGTATGAAATACTGGAGAGGTAGCTGGCCTCCAGCAAGAATAAATGTCATTTGTACTCTGAAAGGCACTTTCTGAAAAAAGTGTATTTGAAACATCATTTAATGTGATAGGATATACCAGCAAAATGAAGATTTCAATAAATTTCAAGGGATGTTACTTCCTTGGATATTTTCAGTTGCACAAAAATTCTCCTCCAGAATATATTAGTAACTCTACATAACCCTAGTCTAAATTTCATGGTTTCCTTCAATAAATATTTGGACTTAAAACCTGCTGCAAAATAAATGTTTTCTAACAGGCAGGGGTCAGAAAATTACTAGAGTCCATTGGCTACTGGTCCTTCTGTCAGTGATATTCTTTGCTTTTAGCAGTGATTTAAAAAATTATATTAATACGCTTATGGTAAATTTTGTATGTGAATCCTGGAAAATAAAAAAAAGAAGCAGAAGGGTCTGGTGCTGTTTGAGTATCATGATCCAGTCAGATATATTCCAGTATAATTAAATACAATGTATCTGAAAAATAACTGTTTTTATAGAATGAATGTCTTAAAAAACTCCCTCACAGTTTACTTCTATGCTATTGCATAGTTCGCTATCTCAGTGTGAACTCTTCCTGCAATGTCTTGCTAAACAGGCAAGTAAATTCTTTACACTGTTAAGGAGTGGTGTCAAATGAAAGTAGGAAAGCACTTGTACCTCTATACATAGTACTAGTAAAAATCAGTGCTAGAATGTATTTCTAGAATGGCCCCAAGAAAACAACTAAACACTGAGAAAATGCAGAATAGAAGCCTGTAATTATTAAGTGATTATAAAACAAACATAAAACAAGCTTGTGATGTTGGGCTGATCAGGCTTAACTATTCTGTTTATTCAAGATGCTGAAACATGACCTAATCACAGTATATAGTTATTTGCACATGAAAAAGACGTTGTAGGAAAGACTTAACAAGGCTTAATGGCTACAGGAAGAAAAAGGAGAAATCCAGCATGGAAGTAATCCTGAAGTGTATGTAAGCAAGTATCAAAACAGCCTACTGCAGGAGATTATAAACTCAGTTCTATGCCATCTTCATGACAAGATTGTGTACTGTCAAAGCTCTGAAATCTGTTACTGCATGAGCATCTCTCTATTACCACTTAAAGAATATTTATACTTAATGGGCTGTTTCAACTTGTCAATTCCTCTTAAGTAAGAGGGATCTATAAAAGCATAAATATCAGTTGGTTACAACTATTTAACAGAAGAGCATTCATTTTCCCCTATTTTGATATTCCTTGTGAAACTTTCTGAAGAAGAACCCTAAGCAGTACAGTGTTGCTTACACTACCTAGACAAACAAAAACCATAAACTATAAGAAATAATATTAATTATACTACAGAAGTGGAAGAATTCATTTTTTAAAAGTGCCTGGAGGGATGGCCATGTTAATACTGTTCATCTCGCCTCAGTGTACAATATGCTCTAATTCCCAGAAGCAGTATCTTTGGAACAAAATTGCTCCTTAGGTAATGATCCAAACTTCCTGATAACAATGATTACCATTTAATCTCTAGCCACTCTTTTTATTTAGATCTCTCACACTTATCTAAAGGAAGATTCTGTGCACACCATGCAACCCAAACCCCCTACTATTCCTTCCCCAACAATCTGTTGTCTGTTCCCCAGCACTGAGGCTCCCTCAGGTGCAGGAGTTTAGCTTTTCCTCAGGCCTAGCTAGCAGTAGCCCTCACCTGGCATACTTCAGTCCTCTTGCAGTCAATAAAAAGGCTTCCCCCTCCTTTTTTTCTTCCTCTTTTTTGTTTTTAAGGATTTCTCAGAGCATAGGCAGAGAAGCAATTTGAATACAGGTAGAAAGGTTTCAGTGACCCTGTTCTGTCAGGCTGTGGGAGATTGTGGGCTTAGGATCTACCTCCACACAGCAGAATTTGGTCCTTGGGAACAGAAGGTAAAAGAAGAACTTCCTTTGCTGGTGTTCCACTACTGAGGTGAGTGGTTTAGCCACAGAGTTATTTTTATTTAGGCATGTAATCAGGGGAATAACTATTTTGACTACATGTGTTTTGACAGGTTAGCTTGTTACTTGTAGTCTGATACTATTTTTAATTTTTCTTATAAAACCCCATGGGAAGTGTGAGGATAAATACAGGTACAGGTTTCAGATGAATAACTGTTTCAGAACTATCAGAGGCACAGAAATTCTGAAGCAAGGTATTGCCGAGGACCTGAATAGTAGTGCCTCAAGCTCTATTACTGATCCTGCCCTTTCTCATATTGGCAGAAAGAGAACTGAACCAAGTAGCAGCTAGCAGCCCCCATGGCTAGGTTTCCCTGTACACCCAGTTTCACTGACTAACTTCCTGGTGGTGTGTTAAGACAAGTATCCCCTCATTACTGACTATGTATTTCTCATTTTTGCTACAACTAAAATATCTCCAGTTGTCCTGAGAAAAGTAGTTCTGTAATTCTTGGTCGTTTCTAGGGTTCTAAGAAGTATCAATAATCTAAACTTACAAATGGAGCGTAGTAGGATTTAGGGGTAAATGAATGCACACAATTTCTAACTATATTCAAGCATTTCTGTCTGCAAGAATGGATTTGAAGTCAAATTTGACAATAGTCATGACACTATGCAAATGAAGTCAAGCCTGCTTCCATTGACTGTAGAGGAAAAGACTTAACTTGAAACTGTTTATACCAAACTTCCTACTGATCAAAAGCCCTCACAAAGCTAACATGCAATAAATAACCATTATTGTGAGAGGTGAATAACTGCCAGAAAGTAAGAAGTTTTAAGTAACATCTTGTCAATAACTGAAGGACACCTGAAAAGCCACCAGATAAAGCTCTTGATATAAACAAGGTTAGAAAAAATTCCATAAGGTAACAAAAGAGACCTGTGGTGATGAAATGGGTAATTACTGACAATGACTCAGATGCTAATGATAGAGACTGTCTCTAAGGCATAGGCACACATCTAGGCCACAATAACTTTCAGCTTCCTCTTATTGCATCAAATCAGCAGTAAAAGAGGCTCCCTAGTGATTCTTTTGCAGTAAGCAGAAAATAAGAATCTGAGGGAGAGAAGCAATTTTGGATTCGAATAAAATCTTTCACACAGAGTAAGGTGGTTGTGGGGAGGAATATGTGGACTGGATCAGACTGTAAAGTTTGTTTTTATGGTTTTAAATCAGCCTCTTAAGCAGCATTTGCACAAATTACACAAATTATCTAATGTCACCTTGGCCAGGGTAATTTTGTTCTATGCATGGGCAGGGAAGAAATCCCATATCCCGATATCATATTGTACATGCCAATGTCTCAAAACCTGACAGAGTGCTGAAGAAGAATGGAAGTAGAACTGAAGAGATTATACAAGTGGCCAGATACTTGTGATTATAAACAGAACTAGTTTTGTTTGCACTTATACTGAAATCAAGGTTACCACATGATCAAAAATAACCTTAAGAGTTCTGTGTGATAGAAGCCGAAGAACACCTTTGCTCACAGGGCATGGTAAAATCTTTGGGAACACATATATGCAGGTCGCCCATGTTAAGCAACTGGTTAATTGCTAAGTATAAAGGTCATCTGAGCTGAATATTATATTTGGGTTGTTTTCAAGTGCTGTCACTTTTCCCCTCACTTCTATTTGTGGGAAGGCAAAAATAGGAACTTGATTATACTTGGGTTTTCATCGTGATTTTATAAAGACAACAGTTCCCTGAAGCAGTGAATCACAATAGTTAATATGTTAAAGCACAAGCTGCTGCTTATTCATGCACCATGTCATAATGTAATGGTACTCTTCACCCCTTATGCAAGTAAGGAATGACTCTCTTATGGTTTTAGAGTCCCTCATCAAAATAAATGATCCCAGGGTCTGCAGAACAAATACAACTGGCATGGTCCACATCAATAAACTGTCGTTCATTATCTTTATATCATTAGGGTGAGCACCAAAACTATGCAGCCAGTGCAATCAACCATCAGTAACTACATCACTGCAAAAAACTGTTAAGAATGGAAGAGTTATTGCAAGACAGAAAAATCTTGTGAGTGATTTCAGTGCTGCACATCTTTTACTGTCATAGTTCTGACATAGGAAACCATTCAAAAGACCAATTTTGAAACTGGGAAAACATGAATTAGAACTTCAGCAGGGCTTTTATATAGATCTTGTAATTTACTTGGCTAAAATGGTAGCTCAGTTTTAAAGCTAGGAGGCTTGGATATTCTTCCTATACTGCAGCCACCTATGTTTTTCTTTGGACATGCCTGTGTGTAAGACACTTGAATTTTAGAGACTCAAACTTTCTTCAGAAGGCACAGCGCAACTTGATGCTCAGATGAAATGCTGTACTGAGCCTAAAAATGAAAGCCCCACTACAGCAGTGCTGTGCACAAGCAGTGCACTCCACAGGCACAACTAAGCTGGCTTTGGTCCCAGATTGACACTACTTGTCATCTGTGTGACTGCAGTGCCTCTGTGGTGGTTTGTCCACCCTAGGTAGTGATGTCAAAACCTTTTTATGTTATAGTACCAGATCACTGTAAGGAAGAAATCAATAACCAATGAACCACTAGTTTATCTGTCTTGTACATTTAGTAGATGGTATCACTGTAACATTCCTTTCTATAGTATCCCAAATATGATTGTATTGCTTTCTAGATAACATAGATGGAGATAAAACACTCACTGAAAACATGGGATAGCCAATGTGAAAGTGTGTGTAAGATTACCAATCACTTCATGAAATACGACAACTTTGGATGCTTTTTCAGGTAGCACAGTTACATACACTAAAGGAATATAATGAGTTTTAGATTTTAATGAGGTCTGGTTCTATATTTTACTACAATTACTGCTTGCAAGGACTCCTTTATGGCATAACATTTTTCCAGGAAGAATTGGAGCTTAATCAGCTATGTTTCAGAAGGTAGACATTTTATGGAATATCTTTTTTAAGGGACTTTAAAAATATTTCTAATTAATACTTATGTATTCTTCTTATACTGCCAATATACAGGTGCATCGAGTAAAACCAAAGTGAAGAAAATAATACAGTGCAATAAACTTAAATGAGATAAGACTAGTTTTGAAGGCTTGCTCCATTGAGGGGAAAGGGAGCAGAAAATAATATCACATCTTTGTGAGATTTGCCATGAGAACAGATTTGTAGAACTAGATATGATCTGATAATTTGGACTAAGTATAGCACAGTCTTTACCTTCACACTGTCTCTCTAGACAATGTTGCTATAAATAATAAAGACTAAATATATTTCATTTCATCCTTAGATGCCGACACTAAGATCCTGACTCACTGATGACCAAAGTTTTGTTAGCGACTGTAACAGAGACAGTAGTTTTAAGATCAAAATCTTCTGTTCAAAGTAAGTTTCTGTTCAAAGTTCCAAGACAATTGGCTGACACTTGCTGAAATGTATAAGCAAGAGCACTTTACCAGGAAAATCCTCAATCCATTTTAAAACTTGCCATAAATCTGTTTTCTAGATAGATTTTGAACTGTACTAGCTGTAGTTATGTCAAACTAATGTTAGACTATACTCTCTAAATATCAACAGAACTTTACAAGGTATTTAATTTTCAATGTTAAGTGGGACTTTGTGAGCTATGGCCTGCAAAGATTATGCTGTGAGTTGTTAAGAGTGGGGAGGGTTGGTACTTTGTTGGGGGGGGTTTGGTTTCAGGGGGGTTTTTTTTTGGAGTCAGCCTGTGCTCCTGTGATCAAGAATGCTGGCTATATCTTTAGGAAGACATTTTCAACTAATTGTCTCAGAATACAGTGACAGAGGCTCTGCTTTGGTTGTGCGCTTTGGTACAGCCGAGAAATCAGGAAAAAAATTGCACCATTTAAAATTGACAGGAACGGGAATGTGAAAAGCATCTGAACTAACACACTTGTGTGGTTGTGTTGCCTCTGCCTAGTCTATGTCTCTTTTTATTGTCTCCCTATTAGGCTTCAAGCAACTGGGGAGACAGGTTATTTATGAATTAAAGAATTAGGACCTTTCATCTTTTGGTTAAGGTACAGATTCAGCCCACATAATCCTGAATGGTCCTTTGGTGATGGAGGGCATATGAAGTGCATTTGGTGGAACAAGTTGCCTGTGCTGGCTGTCATGGGTGCCTTTAATTGGTCCCTTAATATACTATCAAAAGTGTCATGAAATGACTCTCTTGTTACCAGCCTTAAAGCAGAGGTGAGTTTACACAGGGACCAAACAATTCTCTTTAACTTAACAGGATAGGAATCTTGTAAATCAAACTGACGCACAAGAGAAAGCTTGTAATGCACCTCTCTCTCACAGGAGACTTTTACCATAGCTCTTTCCTTAGGGCAGTAAACTTTGCCTTTCATAAATACTAAATTCATTCTTGAAATTATTAGAGAGCTATTTTCATGTGGGGTAGTTGTTTTTTTTTTTTTTTTGGTTTGTTGTTTCTGGAAGTTGATTTGTTGTTTTCAGGAAGTTGTTCCTGGCCTGAAACCTTACAAGCCAAGGTTCAGTTCAAAACATGTTTTATGGTCGAGTTATTGCAGACCATTTAAATTAAGGGTTTTTAATGGAATTGCTGACACAGCCTTAACTCTAGCTGTTTGAATGGCACCACTTTAATTATATGAGATTTTAATGATTTCAGCTGCAGCTGAACTGACAAACAGCATAACCAAATAAACATCAGCATTTATACAGGCTATGAGTGAGGCAAAACATAGTAGCAGACTTGGGTAAATACACTCATAAGAACCTGATAAAAATTTTGATAGGAAAAAATAATCAAGAATATTTCAGGCTATAAATATATACCACCTTAATTTCCTTTTAGAGTGAAACAGAATAGTCACGATGCAATTACAGAGTCCTCCTCTCCTTTTATATAAAAAGCATGCGAGACCATCCAGGATGTGTTAAACTACAGACAAGTGACTCATCAATAAGATAAAAATAGATTTAAACTGAGAAATAGAGCTGAGAGAAATGGGCTTAGCAGTAAGTAGCAGACAGGGAAAAAATGGGAAATTAAAAAAAAAAATTAAACAAGGAAGTATGAAATACTATTACAGAACATTAGTTTTGTTTCCAGCATTCTTTCCTATACCACATATTAACTAGAATTATGAAGTCTGCTTAGCAAATGTTGTACACTCTTCTTACAAAAGCAAAGTTCATAGAGGGACTTGTATTCAAACCCCCACCCCCACTTCAGAATTATGTCCAATTCATTAATATTAATACTTGTATGCATAACTTTGTTAATCTCATGCTAAGATAAAGCTGTTTCTAATGAAAACCAAGTTTCTTATATTCGCTAATTACATTTCAGTTATAGAGGCATTTTTTTATTTTTCCAAACCAAGATGAGGCCAACGAAGCAATATTTGTGTCACCTAAGCAAGTTTCAGGTCAACAGAACCTGGTTCTTATGGCTGACTTTAGCTACCCAGACATCTGTTGGAAGAACTTGATACACACAAACCAAGAAAGCCTGCTTTGTCTCAGGGATCCCAATACCTGCCTGAACATGCTGAAGGTTAGTACTAAGACAAAGGTTTCTGAATTTAGAGTGAACTTCAGCTCACTCAAAGCTTCTTTGGGATGGATTCTGTGGGAAGCTTCCATTGAGGGTAAAAGAGCTATTGAGTACTGGGAGATTTTCAAGAATACTCTCCTGAAAGCACAAAATCAGTTCATCCTCTTTAAAGGTAGGAGTAGGACCCCCCCTTGGTTTAATTGCAAGCTTCTTAGTCTGGTAGAAAAAGCAGAAGAGAAATATCTCAAAGACTGAAAGGCAAGCAAAAAGCAAATACCCTTTGAGAACCACAATGGCATTGCCAGGGTGTGCATGAAGCACCAATTTGAGCTGAAATTGGCCAGATATGTCAAAAACTAACAGAAAGGATTCTTCAGGTATGTTAACAATAAGCAGAAACAGAAAGAAAATACTGGCTTGCTGTTAAGCAGGGGAGGGGAGTTGGTCACCGAAACCCACTGAGAAAGCAGAGGCTCTCAACACCTTATTCACCTGTCTTTACCAGTACTGTTGGCTCCCAGGCCTTAGGAACAAAAATGGAGGTTGATGTAAGCATAGACCCACTGTTCAGTGAAGGAAGAGCTGAGGAGCTTGACCCTTACAAATTAATGGGTCTTGAAAACATCTGTCCAAGGGTGTTAAGAGAACTGGCTGGTGATGTTGCAAGACCACTCTCCATAATCTTTGAGAAGTCATAGGGATGGGGGGACATCCCACAAGACTGCAAGAAGGCTAATGTCACCCCCATCTATAAGAAAAGCTCAAAGGAGAATCCAGGAAATTATAGGCCCATCAGTCTTACTTCGGTCCTCAGGAAAGCTATTAAACCAGTCCTCCGAGAGAGTATCACAAGTCAAATGAAACACAAGATTCATGAAGCCATACTGTCCTTTCCTAGCAGCAAATTGTGCTTAACAAACTATTTGTCAAGCAAGTGGTAAATAGCTCCTTCTCAAACTAGTAGTCTGTCATTAGCGGGGTCCCCCCAGGGACTTTGCTATTGGGCCCAATGCTTCATTGTCTTCAAAAGTGATCTGAAAGGTGAGATCAAGCATACCCTGACCAAGTTTGTTGACAATAACAAACTGAGTGGGGAAGTGGATGCTTTGGAAGGGAGAGCCACCATGTACAAAGACCTGTATAGGCTGGAAGAGTGGGCTAACAAGAATCCAAAGAAGTTCAAAAAGAACAAGTGTAAAGTCTTTCACTTGGGAAAATATAATCCAAGAGTGCAGCAAGGGCTGGGACCTACCCATCTCAGGAGCAGCTCTATGGAAAGGGAGGTAGGGGTTCTGGTGGACAAAGATCTCAATATGAATAAACAGTGTGCAGCTCTGTCAAAGAAAGCCAACAGGATGCTGGGTTACACCAACATCTCTGGTAGATGCTTGTCAGGCCGCAGCTGGAATACTGTGTACAGTTTTCATTCAAAAAAGATGGGGACAGGCTGGAGAGGGTTCCAAGAAACAGTCACCAAGATGATCAAAGGACTGGGAAGCCTGACAGATGAGGAAAGGCTGAAAGAGCTTGGGTTGTTCAGCCTTGAGAAACAAGGGCTCAGGGGAGACCTTATCACCATCTTCCAGTATTTAAAGGATGGATAGAAAAAAGAAAGACTTCCTTTTTACAAGGAGTCACATGGATAAAAAGTGGGGTAATGGGCAAAAGTTACTCCTGGGAAGATTATGACTAGGCACAGAGAATTACCCACACTGGGCACTTTTAAGGTTCAGCTGGACAGGGTGTTTAGGCATCTTGTCTAGACCATGCTTTTTTGCCAAGAAAGGTTGGACCAGATGATACTTGAGGTCCCTTCCAATCTGGTATTCTATGATTTTAATTCTGCAGGTATCTTTTCTGTGATGTAGTCCTCTGCAAATTCAAAATCCCACTTTACACCTTCAGGGTAGTATTCAGTATGTTTAACACTTTCTAAAGGAAGTTTTCAGTCTTCTCAAGTAAGACCATATTCCAGGAGAATACAGCATCTCTTTCATGCTTTGTTGAGCAGCTAGCTTCCCCTCCCCTTTACAATATTCTAAAATTCTCTCCATAAGGTTTTATCTGAGCACCCACAACTGACAAAACTTTGTGTGCTATATATATATTTATTTTTTTTTTTGTCAGGCATCCTGATCCTCTTAGATCAATGGGAAATTATACCTTTATTGATGATACCCCAAGGGCTTATAGGATTTCAGTTTCAACCCTTCAGATCAGAGAGCTACAACATCGACTTCAGTGACTAAAACATCCAATCTCTATTTTTATCTCCACTATTTCTCTGTTCGACATGGAGAGTAACACACAAAGGCATAAAGAATTAACAGTCAAAACAATAACAACCTTATTTCTACCCTCGTTAAAAAAAAATCATATGATGCTCTTCCACTTAAAAGGAAAATATAACTTCAATTCCTAAATTCTTTATTTCTTAATTCAAGCACCTCAAATCTATGGTTTTGTTTTTCAGTGCATACTACAGCATCTTACTATTGACCAGATTGACTAGATTAACATCTCCCTTATGTATAAATTTAATCAGAATCCTGAAATTGGGTTTCTCTGCTGCTTTTATTATGAGGGCAAGTGGTAATTTTTGCTGTGGGACATATCCAAAAATACATAGGAACAGTTCTCGGAACAGGTCTGGAAGGTAGAATTTCTTTGTCAGACAGATGGTGTTAGTCAGGTCATGGAGACTTCAGTTGCTCCACCTTGCTGGCACTGTCTTGAATCCCATTCTATTCAGTGGCTTGTGCTCAACACAAACATGACTGACATGAGAGTAGAAATTCCCTGATCCTTATCCTTTGTCTCCTGCTTTCTTGGATTAATCTGAAATTAAATATTCAAGTGAAAACTAGATGCAGCTGCAGTGATGGAATGAAACTGTGGTTACTTTTTTAATGGTGAAGAGTGCTCAATACTAAATTGCTAGCTGTATGAACACTGTTCAGGAATTGTACTGGGGATAAATAATATAGAACGGTGAAGTGGTAACCATTGTCATTTGTGTAAATATGCAGATAATTAATGGATTAATATAATCACTTCAAAGTTAAAAGATAATGGCATTTACAAGAGGAGTTCACTGCCAGGGATCCAACAGTGGGATAAAGAGCAAGTAACAGAAGAAAAAAATCAACGGATTATTGACTGATGAAAAAGAGCACTATGGTATACAACTCCCTTTCTTCCTTGTGTTTCATTTTTATTTCAGCCTTAAGCAGAAAGGAGACCCCAAGGAAATAGGAAGACAAACATTAACACATATATGCTTTTTTAAGCATACTAATTTATTTCTCATCCTTGTTTTTCTCTGAGCAATTCTGATATAGTCATAAGCTTGTTATAATGAACTACAAAACGAAATCCACTAAACTATTTTAGTAAGTCAAATTAAGACTAACATTGATTTTAGTCTGAGTGTTCTTGCTGTTGTTGTGCATTTAGACTATGTAGTGATCTGAAGGGGAATCTTAGCTACACTAGCACTGGAGGACAGTCAACATGAAAACCAGATCGGTAATTATCTAAAAGTATCAAAATATTAAAAAAAAATCAAAATTTGCCTTGAAGGGTATTCCTACTACAGTTTCCTAAGAAAATTTAATTTCCTTATTGTTTTTAGCAATTTTCCAAGATATAAAAACATATACACACAGGCATAGGAAGAAAAATTGAAGAGACATTAATACTTCAAAGTCTGTGTTCAAATTTAATGTAAATATGGAAATAAACCACTTTCGAGTGTACTTCTCATTTTTTGTCACAGATATCATTATGTAGTCCTTTAGTTTTGAAATATTTTGTATCTCCCATTCCACAGTAATTGACTGCTAAAACAAATGCTTAAGTACCAATACTAATTGAAACATATTTGTTGTTTTGTTATGATGAAAATGAACAAAAGCTCATCTCTTTTGATAAAGAGTAGATGAAATATTACATGTATTACAATAATTTGATAGCATAGTGCAGAGTTGCTTTCTTTTATCTTTCTTAATTATCCTTTGTTGATATAAAGGAAGATAAATTTTACTGTGCTTACCTTGTTTTTAATAAAATTACGGATTCTTCATTATTGCAAGATTGCTATGTATTATAGGGAGAGATTATATATTATAGACAAATATGAAATATTGTGCTAACCTACTGTAGGAAAAACTAATAACAGGACTTCAAATTGCTCAAAAACTCTTTCATCCAAAAGATTTACACAATTACTGCCTCCAAAATGACAGAATATATTTAAAATAATATTTTTATTAAATTAGTATTTATCATATGCTATGCTAAATCATTCATACAATAAAAATTATAAATATTAAACCTTTAATTTTGCTTAATATATTTAGTTTATTTGCTGATGAACTTTAAGTATGCAGAAATTTGGGTGTATTTTTTTTCTAAGGCAAATTTCTTTTTTTTTTTTATTCTATGTAGAGTAAAATGGAAAGTAGGTATTCAAGTTGAAATCACAAAACCAGAAATTCATTCATCTCTCTTTGTTTATAGTTTTTAGAACTTTAGGAACATATGTTTTCACCAGAAATTCTTGTTTTATACTTAAAATTATTTTTCAGGGCATGCCTAGTATTGCTCAAGTTTAAATAGGTAGGTTTTTGTGCTTCATTTAGCTGGATTTAGTAACTCAGTTCTGTATCTTTTTTTGGCTTCCAAGACCTTATTCACTAAGTGTATCTGCAGCAAACCTACTTGACCATGTGTTCTGATATATTCTGAAGAGAAGCCTCCCTTCACTTTATGATTAGCACTGCCATTTGGGATGCTTGTCAGAAGAGTGTGCAGGCTCTGGATGACAACAGTCAACTAGATGGAGTTATTACTTCAGTATCAACTGAAGCAAATACTAGAAATGAAGTCTGATCTCAGATGAGTGCCCTAACCACTAAACTATGTATTCTCTCTGGTCTAATGAATTTAATTATTCTGTTCAAAGCTGAGCAGGAGGAAGAGAGAGCCCTGTGCCAAACATGGTTGGAATCTGATGTTTGCTACACCCTGTGATTTGTGTGTTCTCAGATCACAGGGTGTGATAGTATCACTTGTATTCTCAAATCAGTGGCAGTCATAATCTCAGAATACAAGTGATGCAAGCAGTCAAGGTTCTATCACAAGCACAGATGTGATTGTATCACCTGTATTCTCAAATCTCTAAATTTTGCCTCATATAGAAGTCTTGCATGTTATGTTCTGTTCTTCAGATGCTGGAAGGGATGTTCTTGCTGGATTTGCAGCTACTGGCTTTCTGCTTAGATTTAGGTCCAGTGTTTTAAACCACCTTTGCTCCTTATGTGCTTGAGGTTTCTTTATTTTCCATGTCCTGTGGGGAAGGGTATAGCTTAATATACCAATTCCATACCAAATGCGATTTTAAAGAGAAGAGGGAAAAGCAGACAGGAGATTAACAACAATAAGATCACAGAGCTGCATAAACCATCTATATGCACTGGTAATGTGTTCTGTTATATTATTTTTATCACTTCAGATTCTCAGATTACCCATCTGCTTTTGTTGACTAGTTTCTGTTGCAATTCCTGGTAGCTGTTTGTTCTGAGAAGACTGGGTGTGAATTACAGCCTTATATATTAATTCAAGATATTACAGTACAGTACAGGGTCTCCAGTGTGCTAGTTAAGCAATGTCAAAGAGCAGATTCAATATGTACCACAGTTTACAGTTCTCATGACACATGGTAGCAAAGCAGTCATTAGAATTCTAGCAATGTTTTTGCTTATTTCCAGAAAGTATGTAAGCTGTAAAGATGAATGACAGATAAGCTATGCATTTTAGGCAATGTGTGATTAAATTACAGCAATTTAAGATAAAACACATGAACTGTTATCATTTTGGCATGGTATTTGCTAAAGAAAAAAAAATCCTCTCTTCATTACTATACAATGCTGTATAGTGTCTGTGTCCCTTATCCAGACATGTATGATTCCTGTTGGAGAATACAGTATCCAGTATTACCTATTTCACTTTTTTTTTTTTAACCATCTCCTCTGTGAAATTATCAATTGCCTTTTATGTTGATGTAAGACTTGGAGGGTTTGTTTTTCAGAAGGATATGGCTTCTAAAAGCATGAAACTGATGACAAAAAAACATATGCAAAATTTTAAAGGTGGTTCCATGGACAGTGGGTCTTTCCAGTGAGGATTCGCTACTGTCTGAAACCGCAGCTGACCTCTCACTACTGCTTCCCATTACTATGATGCAGACCTTCTTCCTCAGCTTTGCTGTCTGCTTTCTCAAAGTTTATAGGAAACTAATTAGTTAGAAGCATCTACTTAAAGTTGTCAGCAACTTTGAGTGAAGGTGACAAAGAGTTTTCTAAGGAAGATGTGGCAGAACCATTGCTGCAGCTCTGTTTTAGTCAATGAGCTTTTAAAAAAAGGGGGGGGGGGGCTCTTTTATGTCTTCTATCTTCTTACTTTCTGCACATGAGAGCATGAAAAAATGGACAGAGAAGTTATTTAGTGTTTATGCTGCAGATAAGCCCTTAGTGGTCAAGGGGAGAATGATTTTCTAGTACTGTAAGATTTAAGAAAAGGACAGGCAGAAAGAGCCACCTTGTTCAGAAAATATTCAAATCTAAATGTTAGGGTTAAAGATGAGTAAAGCACATAAAACATGATGATAATCATCTACTAGCTTTGGACAAAATATAAACTTCCACTGCAGAAAGGATTTTACTTAGTATCTCTCTGATGTGATCAGATTTAACGTGTGTGAACTCTTATATGTTGTTCCATGTAATGATTTCTTGGGATGTCTGTATTTATCCTTTCTCTATTTCTGGAACTCTCTTATCCATTTCTGAAGAGGTGAATTCTAACTAACTTATGATGCTATGATTGCTTCATATCAGATCCACCCTAGAATTATAAGTTCTAGAATAAATAAATAGTATATCCTCTCAATAAAATAGTATTTCCTCCCTACTTAAACTCTTCCATATATTGGAGAAATAGAAAAATCTCCTGGCTGCATTGAAAGGGGTATCATGGCTCTCACGTAATGCATAAGTGATCAGATGATCAGAAGGGTTATCATCTCAAAATTAGTTCAGGGATAAGAGAAGGAAAGTAAGCAAACAATGTATTTCAATAAGTTGGTCAATATTTTAGTTTTTCTTTAGTCTGATGGAATGAGACAGAAGATCAGAGTGGATTCAAACAGTACTGACATTTCTGTAACTGTGGTGGGGAATCCTTTACTCCATATTGCAGAATGCCACTTCTCATGCCCTCGAGCCTCGCTTTAACTTCCTCTCAATGAGAAATACCCAGTGTTAGCATGTGAATATAACGTATCCTTGTTCATTTTTCTTGGGGAGAATTTAGAAAGCCCAATTTAGTTTTTATTCACTGGCTGCATCAGAAATCAAACCATTGTGTGCCACCTTCCAAGACAGCTGGTTTGCATAAGACCTTACAGACCAGGCTTTGTCTTGTAGCAACGTCTTTTCCAGGGATACGCCCCAGTTCAGACCTCTATTCCTGAAGGGAATTATCTTTGAGGTGAAGGTGACATAGGTGAAATTCAAAGGATGTCTCTTCACTCCCAGTGTCATCCCCCCCTTCTTTCCTGGCTCTCCCACACACACACCCAGTAAACCACCTGAGATTTCAACACAAAACAAATTAAAGATGTTTCCATATTCCCCTACAGAAACAGGGAAACAAGGCAACTACTGGACCTTTAAAGCTCATGTAACAGCCTTTCAGTCTTGATACTAGAATGATTTTCTGTTGCCTCTTTTCCACTGCATAACCAGTTAAAGTGCTGTGTCAGAATCCAAAACTAAATTGAGAAATACTTTATAAGAGATTATCCTTCTGGCGTGTTTAAAATCTGTTAGTGATGTAAAGACATTAGTTAGTGACACTAAGAGATTTACCTTAATGGTGCTATTAACAAATGCCTCTTAAAACATTTATGGAAAATCAATTTAGAGTTACTGTACTATCATAATTAAAAATTTTTGAAAGTCCCTGAATGCTTATTTACATAATAGACCATAATAGCTCTCAAGTGATCACTTTAATCTACCACATAAATAACATGCAGGTTTAGCTTTTCGTAATGTGCATTTGCCTAGATGTCCCTATTGGCATATGAAAATTTTGCTTGGCCATTTATGAGGTCATTAGAAAATTTGATTGTTTGGTGCTTTCTTAACTTTCTCATTTCTGAACAGAAACATGGTTGATACTTTACTTTCTGTGTGTACTCTTTGCACAGGTACTCTAGTCACTTGATGGCATTTGTGAAACCTAGAAAGAGGCATGGACTACCTTGGGATAAAGTTCTGACAATTACAGTTTCAGAACTTACATTAATGACTAATTTGTTCATGTGATTATGAACCAAATAACTGTGTCATGATTATGTATCTTCAGTTATTTGTTATCTTCTTCAGCTTCCATATATTGACTATAAATTGTTTAATGATAAACCAAGCAGGACCATGATAACTTACTAAAATATAGATAGACAATGTAGCTACAAGGTGAAAATGCTTACAGAAGTTTTAGTTGCTTGCTGGCATTAGTGTACAAGGACCCCAAGTGCCCTAACTGGACTGAGTATTTGCAAAACAGCAGTGCATCTGAACACTGAAAAGCTTTTTAATCTTCCCATGATGTGTGACATTTGAAGGAATGACAGAGAGGCAGATAAAAACTAGGAGCAAAGCACCTAACCCTTGTGCATGTAAATCATGCCTATGGTGTCAGATGAATACTTAAAAACCCAACATCTACTTAACAAAATATAAATGTGGGGTAACTTTCTTTTTCCTTTTATAGCCATGTTCTATGACAAATAAGAGTCTCATTAGAATGACTTACTATCAGCTTCTGAATTTAGAACTCCATTCAGTTACAGTTTAAGGTCATCTGAAAGAGCATACGCTGGATAAATTGGAAGTCATAGTAAACTACGCACTTTGAAAGACTGAACAGCAATACTAGGATTAATTACATTGTCAAGGGGACTAATCATTAATCAGTTCATGTGTCCTTTTCTGAAACAATTGCAATAAGCTTTTTTAAGTCCTAGGTCTGCTACTCTTTACCCCTTCTAAGGCAGTACAGTTGGTATCTCTATATGCAGAGTTGATGTAGATGAATGTGAAACAGATTTACACATAGAACAGTATTTTTTTTTCTGAGCTGAAAGGAGAAATTATCTTGTCAAGTCCAACTGAAACAGAAAGACTATGAAGTGCTATTTAACATGCCCTGACTCAGAGAGCTAAAAACTTAGGCTTACAAAGCCCTGGGTAAGAATTCTTTTGTACTTTGACTCAAGTGACTTCACAAAAATTACATCAAGTTATGTAATTTTTTTGTTAGGTTTTGTTTGTCTGGGTCAGTAAAATATCAGCCACCTGAAATGGGCTGAGATTAAAAGTACAGGAAAAATGGGAAATATTCAAGAAAACTACTATATAAAATTATCACCATAATTAAGAAGCTTGGACATAAATAAAAATAGTGAAAGGTAAATAATGCTAGTAAAACCAGTGATCTGAAATGGGCTGAAAATTCTAGACAACCACACTACAGAACTCACTTGTGTTAACATGCATTCTTTTAAAACAAAAAACTAAGCAAACTTGTAACTAAATAAATGTTTGGCTTTTCCTAAGATGTTTACCTATTGAAATTTAATAGATGTGTAAGTAAGAAAATACATGTACATGAGACAAATATATGCTGCTATCTCTCTGGAAGATGTATATTAATTTTCTCAAAACTAATAAATGTATATTCTGTGTTAGAAATACAGTGCATGTGAAAATAAGTAAATACTAATTTAAAATTAAATTAAAGTAGTATCAATCAAGAATTTCAAGCTGCTATAATCTTTACCTGTGTGCTTCCAGATCAGGTTTCTGTGCTTTTAAATTCCCTTCCTTAACACTAAAACAAGAATATCTCTCTGTCATGGCCTAACTCTTCTGGATTCAGTACATCTATAGTGTCACCAAGATTATGCAGCTCCTACCACAGATCAGTAAAGATCTTACTTGCTCTTTCTTATTGGCAGAACTGGGATCTAAGTTGCTGTAAACTAAATGCTGCTAGCAAATTGCTAGATAAAATAAAACAGTTGATAGCTTTTTCAGATTTTGAAGCCTTGACAGTTCAGCTCTAGTTCATAGAATCATTTTGTGTAGATTTTTAATTACTGTGTTTCCACTATCAGGTTTTCCTTTGAAACCATTCTTGTCTGTCATACTGTTTTCACAATGACTATTGACGATGTTGAACTCTTTTAATAGCTATTTCATCCTTAATCTTGAAAATACCACTGTCAATAATTAAGAACAAAGTACACGCTTGTGAACAAAATTCATGCTCAGTCTCCTTTCCAAGTTCAGAAACTGATTCTGATTTCAGAGAAGATATTCTGTATGTCCTTTGTATTTATACTTGTAATTTGATTCCAAATCTGATAATTTCTTTAAGTTCCCTGATAGCAATCTGTTCCTCTAACTTTCCATAGAAAGATGAATAAGCCAGAGCTGTTTAAGTATACTTAACACTAAAGCTCTGTCAGTTTTATGGCAAGTTTTGGGTTGTGTTCTTTTTGCTTTTGAGCTGTATTAAAGTGCAAGGCAATGCTTCTTAATATAGTATCAAAGGTATGCTGAAATATCTATGAAGAACTATTACTAGATTTGCTCTCACACTCTTTTCCCATTTTCTAAAACATTGAAAGATAACAGAAGGCTCAGGATGAAAAACAATATTCTGTGAAAAGTTTGCGGAATCCACTGTCTGTGACATATCACATCCAAAAAGAAAACCATGTTTCAAGGAAATTTCATTTAAATAAAAGGAAGTCAGTTATCCCTTTTTATTGCTATGCATGTTATCTCACAGAAGACATTATAGCTCACTGCAGAGAGCACTGTGGCAAAAATTAGAGGGGAAGGATGAAATTTCAGAGTAAAGAATCCTACACTGTTACATGTTTGTTCTAATGCATTTCACAATACTGCAACTCAAACCTTGTACAGCTCTTAAATGAAAAAATAATGTCTAATTATTCAGCAGCTAACTAGAAACTTTTGCAAAATAGCATCTGTGTTTACACCAGCAGACATTCCTAATACATCTGTAGGTGCTGCTCATGGTAGTAAACTCGCCACAGTTGGATCTTCCTCTATGTGAGCATTGCATCTGTCAGACCAAGTGTAAATAAAAATCAAGTTGTATTTGTCTACAGCTTCTTCCTGAACTTTCAAAACGCTACTAACAATCTAATGTGATCTTCAGATGGCAATTGTTAGTAATGCTGTTCTCTCAATCAAGAAATCCCAATATCATAATCAAAGATATTCATACCTTTTTCCCTGAGCCAATGCAGCTTCTTAAGTCTTATCCACAAAATAAAGACCATGTATTCAAGTTTTTACCTTAACTAAAAACATGATAGAATTTGTATGTTCCCCTGAACCATGACATAAGTACAAATGGGTGCTTTACTCTTTCACTTGCTCATGTTAGGCATGGTGCTGAGGAAAGAATAGGTGTCTGTAGACTAAAAGAACTAATTCAACTCATGTCAGCCTCTCAACGCTTTGAGAGTAAGATTTCAGCTTTCTTATTTCTCCTTTCTCTGAATCCACAGCTTTTCTTCTGCCATTTCCATATGGAAAGTAGCTCCTGATTTGCAGACCTGAATTTGTTCCCTGCTCCAGATGCTCTTACCCACCTTTCTGTCTCTAGCCTAAAATAATACCTCTAGACGTGGTAGGTACAGATGCGCTGAAATGCATCCTGTTTTTGATGTCATCTGGCTTTCCCTTCGTCTGTAATATTTTCTACTCACACTAGTTTTTGATCTTAGCTCATGTATACTGACAGAACTGATTCTGTCCTGACCTGGAACCTCATGCGCACCTAATCTCTGGGCTTGATTATGCATCTCTCTCTCATTCCTGATTTGGTGATAAAACAGGGAAAAGATCAGAAATTATTACCTTGCACTAGAATATTGTTCTAAGTAATTTGCCCCATAACTATTGAGACTGGGTGTTGGTAAACAATACTCTTATTTTCCTCTTTTCCTTAAGTATCTTTAATATCACATATTCTTTTCTGAAGTTCTGAAAGTGAAGCACAGCTACAAATTAGGTCTGAGATTTCAGTTCCATTTACTGGCGTTTTCTTAATACTCACACTTCATTATGTTATTTTGATGCTCACAATAAGAGCCGCATTTCTTCAAGCTCTGTACTGCTGCACTAACAATCATGGTCTGCCTGCCTCATGACTACCAGTTTGAAAATTAATTTGCAATAATGCATTTTATTTTCTAGCTAAACATACATTTAAATATTGCATGAACCTGGCTCCCTTCCAGCACATATTTTACTAAAGCCAGCTGTGAAGTAATTATTGAACAGCCTAAAAATGGCTTTTGAGTGTAGAACAATGTGAATTTTGTCCAATTTTGATTCACATACTGAGTTTTCACTAAATACGACATTCTACAAGTTCATTCTCTTAAATGGAGTCTCTGAACAACTTCAGAAACATAATTTCTGAGAACTGGGGGAATCTAGGTCAAGGACTGATTGTAGCAGAATTTACTAACATAAAGGAGTGTGCTTTTTCCTAAATGAACTATGTGCTTTCAAGCACCAATGAAGGCAAAATAATAAAGAAAGCAAAAGGATGGCAATTCCGTTTGAGTGTAAAAATATACAATATGAAATGCTAACTATACTGCATACATAGTTTCTTTTTACAGAAGTACAGTGTTTTCTTTCTTTAGAATTTGTAATCTAGTCACATTCTGACGGAGATGTTACATATTTCTGATCGGTTTCCCACTGTTTATATGCTTTTCAGGCACATTTAGATGTATCTTTTTACACTATTTGAACTTCTCACATGTGAGACATTTGTTTTTAAGTATAAATGATTGTCTCCAGGAGAAGCATAGCCTAATTTTTGAGTTTTTTATGATGACTCATATATTTTCTAAAAAATAAAATCCTCTATTCTAGCAATAAGATTTTATTTGGTTCTACATTTGCATGCTAATGGACAGAAGTATTTAAATTCCTAAAGACACCTATTGCTGGTTAGACGCTGCTTAGCTGCTCCCTGTTAAAATGGTGATTAGAAATTAATATAATGGTCCCATGCATTCACAGCTTGAGATTCATAATATGTAAAGAACAATCGTTCATAAAGGGCCATGCGTCTGAATGCTGTATTTAATTAATGTCCAATAGAAAGAGCAAAAGTGGAGGAGAAAAAGTACTGCATCTGTATTCTGTGTAGTAGTTGTAGTGATGTTAAACATTGCATAGAAGGTTTAATGGCATTTACACATCTAACTAGCATAGTGGTTTACTCGCAACAAATGGTACTATCTGCCTTCAGGAGATCAGGTTTTTGTAGTGAATTTGGGACCACGCTATACGACGTGGGAGTCACGGGCAACGCAGGAACAATCAATGTGATCAGCGAATGCCAATTTATTACAAAGCTTTAACTCCTTATATACCATTTCTTGCAGGCACTTACAGTGATTTGGATTATTATGGTTGGATACATGTCTTGAAGACCCTTAGCGACTAACACACAATTGGTTAAGCACAGGTGTGAGAACTTAACCTCGAAAGCTTGCCAACAGTCAACAGTTCTCATTAACTCAGTGAATTACAGCTTCTTCTTATCTTGCTTGCTTAAGCTTCCTCAGGCCTCTCACGGCCTTGCTGTATCTTTCAGGATTATTCAGTTTATGTACCAATTATGTGTTCTTCCGTGAGAACACTGTCTCCACAGATTACCATTTTATTTTCTCTGCTGATTTGTGCTAAGTCCAGCACCACAAACACCCAAGTTCCTCCCTGTATGTCTTTAGGCTTGTAATGAGAAGAATGCCATGCAGCAACAATCTGTACCAGTCATACCAATCATTTATGTTGAGACTGACACTTCCTTTTTTATTCCTAACTGCTACTAGTTTGTGTAAGAAGATAAAAGTATGTGTGCTGTGAAGAGGTTACATGTAATAGCTACATTTAGAAACAGCAAATGCTGCAGCAAATCAAAGATTGAAATCTTGTACTCATCCCAAACAAATGACTTTGTATTATAGGGAGAGATTTAAATACCAGAGACGTTAAAAAGATTTAAAAAAATAATAATAAATAAAGCAAAACCAACAAAATGCTACTATACCATGCAACTATGCACTGCTACAGCAGAAAGTACCTTATCATAAAATCACAGAAAGTTAGGGTTGGAATGGACCTTAAGAACATCTAGTGCCATGGGCAGGGATGCTTCACACTAGACCCTGTTGCCCAAGGCTCTCTCCAACATGGCCTCGAACACTGCCAGGGATGGAGCATTTACTGCTTCTTTGGGCAGCCTGTTCCAGTGCTTCACCATCCTCACAGTAAAGAACTTCCTCCTTATATCGAACCTGAACTTCCCCTGTTTAAGTTTTAACCCATTATCCTCTGTCTTATCATTACAGTCCCTGATGAAGAATCCCTCCCCAGCATCCTTGTAGGCCCCTTTAAGATACTGGAAGGCTGCTATGAGATCTCCAAGCATCCTTCTCTTCTCCAGGCTGAACAGCCTCAACTTTCTCAGCCTGTCTTCATATGGGAGGTGTTCCAGCCCCCCGATTATCCTCGTAGCATGCCACAAAGCCAGCCCCAGTCTAGACTTTGGCCTAGAAGTTGCAGCTGGAGGAATGCAAGACTAGGACAATAACAGAAGTCCTACTTGCCCAAGTTTAACTGTTTGCTAAACCAGCAGAGAAGAAGCCCCAGCTGAAACAAGCAGGCTTAGTTGTAAGCCAGTCATTAATGCAGCACTCACCTTAGGAAAAACAGACCAGACTGGTGTCAGTAAAAGAAACCCAAGAGATAGGCAACAGAGTGCTCCTTACAGCCACTTCTGTCCTTGGCACAAATGAAACTGTTCCCAAGGCTGGACTTCTTTGCTTATTATTTTTCAAAGCTCAGCTGCTAATTGAGACTTGGACAGAGCAGAGGTACCAAAGGTCCTCTTGTGTAAGAGCTTATTTTGTTGAAATATAAATCTGGGAAAATATAAAAGTTTAAGCCTGAATATGTATTTCTAATCACATCAGTACAGCAGTATTATTACAATAGGTAAATGCAAAACGATGCCTTCCTTAACTGACACCATCTAACCAACTAACTATGCACTCAGAGTATCAGTGGAACCATCTAGTGGACACCTTTCCTGAGGACATGTATGTTCCTGTGAATCTGTAGACACCTCTTAGCTGCTCACCATGGAGTAAGCCTTGGTAGCTTAGGCAATGTGCTTGGCTTCTTGCCGCCTGCAGTAATTGTATGTTATTCCCAGATAGCTTTCTATATCCATGCTTTTAGGCAGTACGTGGATGAGCTTAGTATTTTATTCATAGTTTCAAAGTGGTTCCACTTGAGCAGCATTCAGTCTGAAGAAAAGCTGGTGTTGGTCTTTGTCCTTCTCTGGAAATGCTAAGGCAATCGGCAGGCAAGCTTGTTTTCCGTCTTGAGATGGAATTTACACCACAGTTAAAGGATGCCCCCACTCATTCCAACACCCCCAAACTACTGTTAGATTTCTCCTTCAGGTGTGATGCAAGTACAGCATGGAGCCACATTCAGCTTCAGACATATTATCTGTGGCAGAGAGTTTCAGATAAAATACCTGTGTGCATCTTGATCAAGGATCCCTCCCACAGACCTCATTGAGCTCCCTGTTGCTGCAGATTCACTTGTCATCTTCATAAGCTGTACTTGTACCTTGGTTGCAATATAAAAATATTCTCCAAGTAATCCTTTGGAAACCATCTGCTTCCTGCAGTAGAGAAATAGTACCTGAGACCACTGTTCTTAAGAGCAGCTATTTTCATGCCATGGTGACTACTTTGGTTTACAAACTGATGTAGATATAATGTCATATTGCTATATTACCAAAAAAAAAGTCTGACATTTTGTCCAATTTCTCCTTCAACAAGATGGCCAATCCACATCTGCTGTGGCGTGGCAGATGTTGATGTGATTGATTCAAACTCTAAAGCTGACAGTCTCTCAATGGAGTGAACAGATGAATGCTCTTTGCAGCTGGGGGAAAAGGATTTCAGACCATGTTATGCCAACACCTTCAAAGCCTGAATCAATGACCTTAGGACTGATCCTAAGCTGGTGATTAATTCTGATATTTCTGATTTCTTTTTGGCCAGCCAGCAATAGCAGTTTCTCTCACATATCAATTGCAAAACAATGTCTCAGTAGCAGTATAAAACCTTTTGAAAGGGAGGCTTAGTACCATGACAAGGAAAAAAAAAGTGTTTTGACAGCAACTTAGAAAATAGAGCAGATAGCTATATTTAATTTCTGAAAGTCTTAACTTTTATGTCACCCTCAAATAATCATAGCACAGTAGCACTAAGATATGCAAGCATAAAGTAAAATCAAACCTTTTATGTAATCTTATTAGGGTTTTTTTTCTGCCTTTGTTCTGTGTTAGAAATTAATAACTTTTCAGCATTTTTTTGAGGAATATTTCCTCTTTTTCTGCCAGCATATGTACTATCTTACAAAGAGATACTGCGTCAGGAAATGGCAAAGACTCTCTAAAATCCTGCTTTTTCTTTTTCAGTAAGGCTTAATAGAACTGGTAGAAAGAACAGTAATATAATAGAAACAGTATATATTTTCTCTGTGGGGAATGCAAAAAGAATGTATTGCTTTAAATTTCATGGGGATTTTTTTTTTTTAGCTTTTCATGAAAAAGCAATAAGACATCTGTGATAGTCTAGTCTAATAAAAGTATTAATATTGTTTTTTAAGGAGGCTATTTTCATTCTAAGTTTTGCTACAATTCCTATTGCAGCACTGACTGGCAGTTCATGAGAAGGAAACCATTCCAAATCTGCAGAATCTGTCTCTTTCCCTATGCAACCACTATGTTCTGTAAGCTAAAAAATAAATAGGACAAGTAACTGTACCACTGAGCCTGAGTCAGGCTCTCTGACTCAAAATCCTTGTTAGGAAAGGTAGGTTAATAACATTTCCTAGAGACATTAGGAGGTGAGCTAGGGTTTGTGCAATAGCAGCATACAGGTTATGTACCCTATTCACCTTCTGTCATATCAACTAGAATCTCACAAGAACTATACAGTGACTGTGGGTCGTACATGTAGCCTTTAAATAGCTGTTTTTTGGCTTTTCTGCATTCTTCTGAGGCTGAAGTATCACTTTCTTGATTGTTCATTGACTTTCAGGGCCAAAAGGACAGGAATCAGACATAGCACGATGCAACTAATTATGGTGCAATAGGCATCTATGCTGCAACATGGTTGTGGTTTTTTGACATAAAACAAGTTTAATGTTTGAAATAAAATACCTGTTAAAAAAGTCCCAAAGAGAAATAATCTAATAGTCAGTGCATAAACATTGTATTTAAATTAGAAAAAAAAAATAAAAAGAATTTATAAAACAGCTTTTAGCTCTAAGGCTCGTAGAAATAGCAGGTACTGATTTAAGGGATTGATTTAATTTCATTGGCCATTTTTAAAGTCTTCCCAAACAGGTTATAATCATGTATTATTATCAGTAGGTGAACTCACAGGTCAGTAGTTATGAACTCGCAACTATATGCCTAGATACTAATATCTTATTAACCTGCTTAGGAGAAGCTCTTAAGGAACAGCTGAGAGGAATTTCTGAGAAACCTAAGATAAAAGACTGGATCCAGTAACTGCACTCTTGCAAGAAAGCAGCAGAATAAGTGACCTTTCTGAATCAAAAGCTACTACTCAGAAGAGCATAAAGGGGAGATCTTATATTTTTTTTTATTATTAAAATTTACATTTCCTCTTTTCACTATTTCTGCTGTAAGAATGTCTTTACAGTTGATTTCTTGAAAAGGGGAAATTTGACTGATTAAACCAGGCTGCTGCAGTTTAAATATGCAACTGGTTACCATGGCAACAGTTTTTCTTTGACACACAGCTTATCTTGTTTTAAAGAGTGCATGCAGCCTGTTGTTATGGCAATTTGGAGCACCACTATTTTTTTCCCCACACACAGATAATACAACACAAGTTAAAATGAGTTCAATAATTAAAAATTCAAGCCTGCTTTAATATCTTCTGGAATGCTGTAGTTTCTCAAATTTTGCAAATAAAACTTGACTGGAACAGAGAAAGAAAGAACTAAAGTTCATGAAGAAATAAGGATAAAGGATTATATTTTATGCCACTGAAAGGCAAAGGTAGATTGTAGAGGCATTTTGCAGCAGATGAAATTTCACTTGTTAATCCACTCTTTTCTGCCTTCATGAAGCGTTACTTCCCATCTTGCAGATTTCTTCAGGAGGAAAATCTAAATAAATGGATATAGAAGAACCAATGTAAATTATCACCCAAAGTGCTTAGCATTACAAGCAGGGTGAATATTCTAATTGAAATTTCATAAACAGTAGCAGGAAATGTTCAGAATTCTGCCCTAAAATCTTTTTCAAAAAAACCCACATTCTTTAAGAACCTAAATATACACTCTTCTCCCTAATTATACATACATTTCACATTACAAGATAAGTAATGGTGCAGAAGCCTGAATATTTTAAATAAGAATGAAATCTATGTGTCGTTTGCTACAGGCATATTGAATAAGTCCCTACACTTTGATCTTCAGAAAAACTCAATTCATGTTTAAGCAAGAGCTGAAGTGGTCCTGGGAGTAAATAAGAGATCTGAGGGACATCCATCCATCCATCCATCCATCCATCCATCCATCCAATCAGAACCTGGAAATAAAAGAAAAGCAGGAAAAAACCTTTGATCCAGTTATCCAGTCCTAAAAAAAGTATTCCACCTGCTGTAGTATGGGTACTTCATCAGAAAATTACTTCAACGTTTTTGAAATGAAGCTTGTACTTATGAACTGCTCAAGTTTGGAAGCAGGTAACCCAAATATATTAGTCCTATTTCTACTTAATTTCTTCTAGAAAAAAAACTATTTAAGAGTTCCACAATGGAAAATGGGTCATCAGAAGATCCTCAGCAGATTCTAGGCAGGACAAATTCTCTTATTTAGCACTGAATTTTGTCTGCAATGGTGCCATCCTGGAGTTTGATTCCTGTAAATATGTGAAATATGTTCATACCGTTCTTTTTCAAACCTCTTTTAAAACCATAGTAGCTTTATTGGTTTAACTGGATGATTCATCCAGTTCAGTATTCTGTCCACCAAAACAACCATAAGCAAACACTTAATGGGGACTAAGGTTAGGGAAAGAAGACCTAATGCTCATCCAGTATTTGTTTCTTTTCAGTTCACGGGATTTCTTTGAACCATTCTGATTTGTCTGTTTAAGAACATGTCGGAGACTTTTCTTCCAACTACCTGAATTCTCATCATGTTCTTCTACCCACAATGTTTCTACACATTCTGCTGGGTCCATATACACATACATTGGCCCATATACAACAGAGGAATGGCACAATGGGTTTTTTTCAGTAAAAATTTTATCCTTTCTTCTCTGCAAAATTTATTGATAACATTCTTCTGCCCTTTGCCTCAATAAAGTATATACTCTAGATAAAAAATATCCCACCATTCTAGACTTCATCTGGAATAATCTGAGATGATTCTCAGTTCTCTGGAAGATAATGGTTTATGTTTCTGCTACAAAGCAGGGATTTGAAATTTGATATTAAGAAAATGTTCTTTCTCTGTAAGAAAAGATATAATTCAGTGCAGTAGTCATAA
Organism: Neopsephotus bourkii; assembly: GCF_033783945.1. Classification (NCBI taxonomy): domain Eukaryota; kingdom Metazoa; phylum Chordata; class Aves; order Psittaciformes; family Psittacidae; genus Neopsephotus; species Neopsephotus bourkii. The sequence continues at coordinate 15,189,472 of NW_026900684.1, read as the reverse complement.
ACTCTGGATTCAATTTATGTCCAACACACATAAGGACATAGCTTCTCAGCATTTTCTATTGGAGATTTTGAGCTAGTTTACATACACCTTCTTTTAAAGTGCTTAGTTCTTCCCACATGTGTTATAAAGAAATGGGACACTGAAGTTAGTGCTGCCTAAATCCATCTGCTTTTACAAGTTCAGGTTTTAGCAGGTTTGAAAAATTTTGGCTGAAATACTAATGGGGGTTATCATTGTGATCAACTGGTATATCAACTGTGATTGTTGGTTTTTGGTGGTTTTGTTTATTTGGATTGGGGGGGTTAAGTTGTCTGGTTTAAGTTATACTGTATATGGATTTTTCAGTATTTACAATATTTGTTCTGGGATATTTGCTAGCAATTCTCAGCATCACTATTACTATTTCAGTTTTTACTATGAAACATAAATTATTAGTATGTGACATTTATCAACTTAACTTTGAAATTCCCCTCTCATATGTAATTTTGCCTGTAAAGAAGCAAGCCAACTTTCATAGGTGCGATGTCCTCAAAGATGTTTACAAACAATAGTCTAGATTTAAAAATGTATGTAGAAATGGTGAACACAAGGAATTCACTTCCTGAACTGTCATTTGGGAATCAAGCATGAAAAGAGGGATTTTAGATCAAATCTGAATGTTGTGTCTCAGGCGTCGCTCTTCTTCTTTGCAATAGCATCAAAGCTGCTTTGAGTTTTCCAATTAATTTCTTTAAAACACTGTTATTGGCTTGCTTTAATATTTCTTCTCTCCTCTATGCCTTTTTTTTCCCTCCTCTGATAACTACCAAGAAGCTTAATGACTTTTAGTCCCACTCTTGTCCCCTTTCTGGTGGTGTCTGTGAATTTAATTTCTTTCTGAGCCTGTACCTTTGAAAGCTTCATTCCCTCCAGCATTCTGCCTCCTTGTTTCTGTTTTCAGTTTTTTCTAACCTTATTCATGATACATAATGACAGTTGGGGTTTCAGATCTTCTCTTCTTTTAAGAAAATCCTACTGCTACTTTCTTGGCAGGGAACATGAATTATAAAACACAGTGCGGGAACCTTTTCCTGTCCTTTATATATCCACAGAAAGGATGGGGCAAAAATTACTCTGAAGCAGCCCAGCATAAGGCTGGATGTAGCACACAAGATAAAATACATATGGCTGGCCATGACAAAGGTAGTGGAGGCAGCTAAATGTCTTTTGACTGTCATTTTATGGGTGACTGCAGATGCGTGAGAGACAGATGTTTTCCATTTTGCCTAAAGCTATGCAAATCTGTGAGCTGACAGTAAACTTGAAAATAAAAAAGTAAACCACTAATCAGCTCATACAAGGTATCAGCTTTGAGTACTTGATGTTTTTAAGTACTCTGCCATTATTAGCTTAGTTCTAACTATAATTAGTTCTTACTATAGGCCTGTGAAGCAGAGGATTCCTGTTAAGCCCTGTGTTCCAGTATGCACAAGAAACCCAGACTCAGGAGTGAAGCAACTCCATAGATGCTCTTGAGCCTCTTGGTCTAAGTGACTTGCCCAGGACCACTCAGATAAGCAACAGCAAAGGGTGGGACTAGCACTCAGTAGCTGTTTGGGCTTTACTCACCGTCAAGCCCCTAGACTTGAAGCTCTTCAAAAGGTGAAGTTTTATGAGTCACCCCTGCTGTCTGATCTTTCTATCAGTGGAAATTCAGCATTAAAAAGCTGGTTTGAATTACAGACACATAGCACCTTCCAATAGTCATGTGAGCAGACAGGGGAATGCAGTTTATATTGAACAGCTGAGAAATTCATCTTATTGCTGTTGTTCAATATCACAACAGCTTCAAAATTTCAGATTATTCTTTTAAGCTACTTGGATATCAGCCTCATGCATTCCTAACTGGAATATTTCAGCAATATGACTGTTATTTCTGAAATTAGATTTGCTTATTACTTATGTCCCTTGACTGTTATCACTGCCTTTCTGCTTTCTTTTTGCTTTCTGTTCTTTTAATCTTTTCTCTTGTCATGACCTTTCTTTTCTGTACTTCTTTGGGGTTCTTTTTCAGCAACAAATTTGGGAATTTAGCATTCCACAGATAAAATTATTAAAATGCCATTTATTAAGATACTAATGGAAGATTAACAAGTGATAACAGAGAATAAACACATTTTACTCATTGGTTCAATAATCAGTTAATTTCTGCTAAATAGAATAACAGCCTTTACCAAGCCCACACATGATTCTCTATACAACCATTAGTTTTATGATGAAATAAGTAGGTTTTAATTTGTATGTCAAAAATTCCGCTAATTTATCTTTTACATGGCAGCCATGGAGTCAAATAATAGGCAAACTCTGCTCCAGCAAAGCAAAAAAAAAAAAACAAAAACAAAAACAACCAAGGATGTTTTCCTCAATTAAAAAAAAAAGTCCTTTAGTTCTGAATCTTATTTATGCCCACATCTTTAGATCACTATGACTGATATCCAAATTCCCATTTATAGATGATCATTACCTTTACCACATTCTCTAACACTGTCACAAATGCTTACCTCACTAGTAAGTCTGGATGCCACCCAGCAATTACACTGGATAAAATCCAATTGCTGAAGGAATGCTGGTGAGCATGATACAGAGGTACAGCAAATTGAAATGGCATTTCAAAATTTTGCTAGATCCTTTCTATTCCGGCCAGGCCAATTACTCAGCTTGTTCTCATTACCTCCTTCGCTATAAGTATTTGATGGTTTGCTACTGCACACATTATTACATGGAGCTAGCAGCAGTTTGCAGTTGCTTTATGAAGAATCATTTCTATAAAAACGGAAAAACCCCAACCCGGTGTAAACTAAATGTGGAAACCATAGGAATCTGGTTGTAGATCTCACTTTTGCAGTTTATTGTATGGGAATGGAAAAGTAAATTTGACAAAATCATCAAGCTGTCAGGTTTCTGTTTCAAAGACAATTGGCCATCATTGCTATTACTGCTTTGCTCCGAATCAACAGTAACAGCAGTGAGAGTTGGGATCAACCTAGATAACTGTTTCCAATAATAGTTTTACCTGTTTGTTGAGCACATTAGGTTTTTGATAGCAGGGCATTATAGATGGTGCCACTTACAAACTATACGTGGGCCAGAACTAGTGAAGTAAGCAGGAACAGCTTTTAACTATGCTAGAAACCTGGAACATCAGCTGTACATGATACAGAAATCTTTGGAACAGTACAATGTGTCTGCAGCTTCACACATTCCTATAGTGTAGAACAGAATGTTTCTCTGGGGCCACTTGACTTCTGTGTCTCTGATACCTGTGTAATGTTTCTTCTCCTTTCTTTCTGCTCACCCCCTTCACAGCATCCTGACACCCTCCAAAGTATACTCGTAGTTTTACTCAGCTATTTTCACAGTTACCTTCATGCTCCAGAGTCAGCTGCAGGGTATAGTAGGCAAGGTTGCAGAGCTGTTATCACATAGTAGTCTGGGTGCATACAGCATCAAATGGAGGGCAAAGCATCCAAAAAAAAGGCAAGAAAATAAGGTCCCCTTTCTTCTGGGGAAATAGTTGTTCAGAAATTCTGCGACATGCAATACATAAGTGTGTACAGAAAGGGGAAAATAAAAAGTGGAAATAATTATGAAATTGTTGTTTACTTTTTTAGAATTTGATATATTAACATACAAAGTGTTATCAAAAAATAAACAATTGACCAATTCCATTGGTACAGGAATAGGGAAGCCTGTTGACTTAGCAGACAGAGCCTCCTGTTTCAGGTTTGATTTTTTTCTTTTTCATTGCAAGCTGAATTTGCTCAAGTCAAGGTTCAAATTGCATTCAAATGCATTCAAATACATTGTTTGTCTGTATTATTTTTTTTCATATTTTCTTTTTTTCAGCATTATAAAGTGACTGAACCTCTTTTGCCTTAAACATGAACAAAACCACCATTGCCATTCCAGCAGTTATACTGTGCAAAAACCTTTTTCCATGTTCACTTTTGATAATTAAAGATAAAATTTTAGCTAGGTCTCTCTCCCTTGCAACCCTGGACTATTTATTACACAGTGCAGGGCCATCTCAAGACATGTATTACTGCACAATGAGTTAGCAGAGATATGAGAACTAATATATGGCAAATTATACCAGGCTTCACTTTAAGGTAACATAGCTATAATGCTTCTGATACTTAAGCCACCAGGGATGCTACCCATAACACAGCACTCTGATATATGGATATATGCTTAGTTTCTTCAGATTAGTCTCCAGCCTTAGGGAAGCAAATAAGCATTGTTAAAAATATAAAAAAATACTGCAAAGAGGATTTTTTTCCCCAAATGCTGCCTCACTATTTTTTTTAAATAAATGAAAGACATTTTAAAAAGTAAGCTTGATACAATTTCAAGTGGAAAATACCTGGAAGTCTACCACAGTGTGAAAAGTTCTTAAATGGTTATTGATTTCAAGCAATGGAGGTATCTCTTTTAGCAAATGCAAAACTGAACATAATAATGAATTAGTCAGAAACTGAGCTAAGAACACACAATGGGAATATCTCTTAAGTTTTGTCCTATTTCTTTTCCCCATTTCATTCTCTTTCAATATTTATAATTATTCCAGTGGGAACAGAGCAAGGCAAATGCTCTGCTCCTGAGAGTTGCACTTGGACAGACCACTAGTCAGAGTGGATGATGGATATCTTATTGTCTTCCATGTTTCAGCATTTAGGGTGTATGAATACAAATGAATTGAAATTGATTCATATTGTTTTCAGAAACAATGAAAGCACAGCTACAATATGTCTAGGCTTCTGTCTGTCTGTTAACTAACTCAGTGAGATAGTTTGCACATATCATCTCTCTAAAACTAACCTGGCTCAATTAGTTCTTTTGGGGAAAAAAAAGATCACATTTAGAATTAAAAATATATTTTCCCCATAACCATGACAGTGGAAAAGTAACAAAGCTTGATCACTGACTCTAATATGTAATTTATCCTAGGCAGAGTATAAACTGAACATGTTAGAACAAACTTTTTAGGTACGCAAGTTTCTTTACTGCTTTTATTTCATATGTCCTTGTGCCTATAAATTCCATATATTAATTCAGACTGCAAAAAGGGTGTGGGAAAGAATACCGGGGTAGTGACGATAAGAAAAAATATTGCAAAAACTTTTATTGTTTCAACTCAAATTAAAAAATTCATTTATAATAGCTTAAAAAAAACCCATGGGTTTTTTTATGGTGTAATTTCAAATATTATTTTTTTTTCTCGAAGAATTTTTGGCTTTTTTTTTTTTCACCAAATGAGGTCTCAGATTTCAAATATACCTGCACACTAATGACAACTGTTTACCATGACAACAGCTTTATTAAAATTGTGTATGTCAGTGACTAGAATGAGAAAAGATCTGAATCTAATGTGTTCATATCCTACCATCATTTATTGAAACTGAGTTTTTCAAAAGCTCAACACATAGGAAGACACCTGACACTCTGCAACAGTAGGGCATTTAGGGATTCCAAACAGTGAAAGTACTGTAGCTTATAAAGCTGACTTACTCTTTTAACAAATAATTCCCACAAACAAAAAACAGCCCAATGGCTTTAAAGTGCTGCCAATTATATCTGATTGTGAAGCAATTCTCAGACAAAATTTTGAGTGGAAATGTACATTTCTCATATTTTCACTTGCCATAACCTGGATCAAGATTTTCTGACTTGCTTTGTGGTTTTAATTTATTTAGCACTAAACTTTTGCTTTGCGTTCTTTTTTTAGAGGGAGGGGAGAATAGGTTTTGGTGTTAATTGGGTATTTTTTTGTAGAATGGAGTGGAAAAGAGGATTAAATTGACTAGAGAAGAAGGAAGGAAGCTTTAAATTCAGCATGACCTCTACACAATTGTTTCAACGATCATTTCTATCTTGTTTTATAGCTCATTCCAATTTTGTCTTGTGAACAGTTATGCAGAATATTGCTTATAAGGCTGCTATCTTCAGGACTGGCCATAAGCCTGTGGAAGCAAAGAGGTGGTGTTTTGCAGACTTATGTTCCAGCAACTTCTCCTGTGTCATGTCTGAGCTCTCATTTTTCATGGTGCACTGTTCATCCTTTTTTTTTTTAAACACTGTAATAGAGTATGAATTCCAGGAGTATGATATTGTTGGCTCATTGCTCTTGGGACAGTTTTTTAATCCTCTCCACTCATTCATCAAATCCTGGTAATTTCACTTCTCTCCGTTTTAACAATGGGATCAGTAGCTCCTGATTTCACTGTCTTCAACTCTACCACACTATTCTTCCTTTCTGAATGCAATTTCCCTCTTGCTTCTCTCTCATCTTTCTAGAACACAGAGGCAAAATAATTTCACATCTCACATAAGCTTGTAATTCTAACCCACATTATAGATGCTCCACAACCATAATCATCTGAAAGATTACTTCTATTATGTTTCATAAAATGAGATAGACCTCATCTACCCTTTTGTCTTCTTATTATTCCCCTTGCTCCCATACTGTCCTTTTACTTAGACCTCTTCCAGCCATAGATAAAAGTATTTATCTAAAACAATTTTTTTTTTTCAAAACCCATTTCAAATAGACTGTGTTTCATTTTTCACCAGTCTCCATCAATGCGTCAGTCATGCACTTTATTTTTCCTTTTTGGAAGGTAATTTTAATTCATCCTTCAAGAATTCTGCCATAGTCTGTCTTTAATTAATACTGTGTTATAGTGTTATCTGATCATAGCTGTCATTGCCTGGACTGTACATTGTATCACCTACCCTGGATTAATGTAGGACAGTAATACCTAGTGAGTGTCATGTTTGATGGAAAGAAAATGTGGTGGTTTTCATATTTAGAATGTTTTGAAGGTCCCTTTGCCAAAATATGGCCTTCAAAAGAATTCAGAGATTTATTTCACAGCAAGATTTATCTGCTAGTCCAAATTCCTCTGGATTTTTGTGTTTCAGTCTCGCTTCCTGTTTGAATCTCAGGAAACTAAGCTCCTTTACAGTAGTCTTCAGTTACATCCATCTCAATGAAGAGCAGTTGTCACAGCTGTAGTGTCAGAAGTTCGATAACCAAGCTAAAAAAAGTCTTGCAACAAAGAGCTCCTACGTAACTCAGCAGAGAACAACCAAAGCTGTAATTACAGTTAGAAAAAAATTACAAATTGGTAAAGTAGCCTCCAATGGCCATTGGTATTAGTGAAATAAGCAAATCCCATGCTCTTCCTTTTACTTTTTTATGATCAACTGAAACTCCATCCATCTTGCAAGTAATTCTTTTTTCTTATTTTGTTCTGATAAAGTTGTGGCATTGCCTAGAATATTAGTTTAAAAACATTGCCTCCTTCACTCCTATTAACTCAATGTGTGAACTAACTACAGAAAATTCTACTATTGTTCACTTAAATTGAAGGCACATTTTAAAATCTAAAGTATGCTTAGCCACAATTGTCTTATGACTGCATTATTATTAATTAAAGATTCAGATTACACCCCAGTATTTTTCTTAATATTTAGTCCTAATGGATATATTACTGTGATGCCCAAAGAATGCTTAATTTAACTGTGAATTTTTGACTTGTAGGATACACTGCCACTATTTCACTGGATTGTATGCAAACATGATTAGCATACATTAAAATAGATTATTGTTGCTCGAACTTTCTAGCCAGTGGTTGATAGATACAATTAGTTACAATACTTCCTTTTTTCTCTACTCAAAGGTGATGAGAAAGGATCTTATCAAACCCAGCAAATTTCAAGCATATCATGGAGGAGGGGGCTTTTATTTTCAGTGGAGGGGGGAGTCTCCTAGAATTTAGATTCTTCTTACATGAAAACTCCAGTCCACCACTCATTTTAAATTCCGACTGGACAGATCAGTCAAAAAAACTCAGTGTGAGAACAATTTCTGGTACTGGAATGGAATCTTAAAGACGGTGTGGAGTAAACTTGTGATGCAAGAAAAAAAATATCCACACACAATCTGAGCTTGACAGTATTCCCCATCCTAAACCAGCCAGCATGCATTTGAGATGAAAGGATGGTCACATTGGCAGGTCAAATGCTAGCAGCCTGGTCTTAAATCTGCAGACAGCAGCTAGAGGAGGGAACATGCCTGACATTTTTCTCTCCTCTGAATCCCCAGACAGACATTCTGAGGGCTAATCTGTGGCCTGGGCTGTGAGGAGCGTTAACAAGCTGTTCTCATCTTGAGAGTGGAGAAGCTGGACTGCTCAGCTCATGAGGGTGGAAGGAATACCAAAATCTTTCCTTTGCTCTTTCCTTCTACTTTGAGGATTTTTTTTGTATGCTAGCATTTGGATTTTGAAAAATAAGACTTGTAATTTGTGCCTAAGCTCTGTACTGTGAATCACATGTAATGCTTGTTAGAGTGTGATGGGGTTCGTGACATTCACTTCATGCAATTGAGAACAAAAGTCCTGCTGACCTGCTGAGGAAGCTACATGGACCAATAGATTAGGCAAGGATAAAGAGCCAAGAGGCTCAGGAGATGTCATAAAGACAGAGATGTGTATTCTTTCAAAACCTATTTCCAAATAAATATGATCTAACAGATGCAAGAAACAGACTCTAATATACAGCTCTGCTTTGCAAAGTGACTGTGCCAGTGCACTAAAACCAGTCCTGCTGTGTGCTGTGATTCATGTCAGCTCATGTTGGTGAAAAGTTTTATACTCTATAGCCTTGCAAAACCAACACCATTAGGTCTGAATGAGCTGCAGTACCATTCCCTATCCTATACCAATAGAGGTTAATCTTTTTAAGCATATCAGTGCCAAATACACTAAGGTAATTGCATCATGGACCTAACAGAAGGGCATCATTTCACTTGCAGCATTTTTATGACAAGTGTTAATGTGCAACATGGAAAGAAGCCAAGAGTTTCTAATAGCCAAGAAGAAGTTTGCTGAGCTGCCTTTATAGGGAGAAAAATCTGCAGTTCTAAACATTATTATTTTATGTGGCAAAATAAATGCAGTTCTGAGTTTAGAGGATTTCATTTTGTTGACCACATAAGTAGGAAACACAGCTAGTGCAGAAGGAATAAAAGCCTCCTAATGTCAAGAATTCAAAAAGTCAAAGGTCAAATACAGCAGTTTTCCATGTATCTAAACCAGGTTTGAACTAAGTCCCTCGGAGATCGTGAAGACAAGACAGAAAGGACTGGTCAACAGAATTTATCTGTAACAGAGGAGAGCATGGCTACGCTACATAACAGCACAGAGCACTGACTGAAGTTAACATTCTGAAGAACAGGATGGAGGGCACCCCAGAGCCTTAACCAATCAGTAGACCACAGAAACCTGCATTGGTACACCACTGACTTCCTTGGTAATGCAGGCAATGTGCCAATCTGAACTCATGCTGTCTCTGCCAAGTTCTGCTTCTGCACAAGTATTGGCAAGAGCTGCTTCCATGAAGCTGGAAGATAAATATAGAAATTGCTCTTAAACCTGAAATCCAAGAGATGAGAAGCTGATACCATTATTTACTGGGAACAGAGCCCCCAAGACTGGTTTGCTTAAATTTTTGACAGGGCATGTAATGCCACATGCAAAAAAAAAAAGTCATGTTTTGACTTCGTCTATTCTAGACCAAGTTGCCACTACAGTGAAATACATCATTCTACAACTGGTGTGAAACCTGCCAAAGCTCAAAGAGAAATGCAAAATTAATGATCTGATCACTTCAAGGTCCAGCAGAGGCATTTCTGTATTCCAGAGAGCCTTTTAAATTGTTGGATTTGACACCAGGAAAATGAAATGCATGAAGAGTTGGTAACTGTCTCCAACTTATTCCTAAGTCTTTCACTGCTATTTTAGGGTAAAAAATTGCCTGAAATCAGTGGTTCATATTTGTAACATATCAGGTACGTTTGGTTTGGCAGGGTACAAGATACACAACTGCTAAAAACACATAGTCTATTCAGCCATAGTCAAATGTAAATACATAACTACTAAATTTTTTCTTTGGTGTTCTAGTGTGTTCTGTGGAACTTTTCCAAGGTCCAATGCCAATGACGTTCTCTCTTAGTGCACAGAGACTCAGCGATTTTTTAGCATCTGGTAAAAAAAAGGAATCTTTAAACCCCTGTTGTAACTGCCCTTTCCCCTCTCTGGTGGAAAAAAAATGATCAGCTACTTATCAGAGTACTTGCCATGTCTATCTTAAGAAGCTATGGAATTCATATCCCTAAAGGGGAGTGTTTCGGGTCAACTAATCACGGCATGATCACTTATTATATATACATCACTAATAGGCTTTTTCCATACTGCATGTATTCTACTTTACAATGCTTGTTCTGATTATGACATTTTTATTGTATGCCATTGTGGCTCTGGTAATGCTGTTGGGTGGATGCCAGAATCCCATTTTGTTTGCTCATATTTTATTTGTCAAGGGCATCTGGTGCTTTGGAAGGACATTCTTTTTATAAAGATACAATCAATTTACGTAAATGAATACCTACTTACACTATACATGATGTCAGGTAAAGAATAGCACAGAGAGAAGCAAGAGTGAATTATGCTAATAGTTACTATGATACCTGCCTGCTCCAGTTGGCACTTGGACAATTAAGAAGGAGTGATTTTCATCATCGGCAGTCGTAAATTTGTCCTTGATAAATGTGATCTCCAGAGGCTAAGGTTAACCCAACTCTACATGTAACATCCAGGAGAACAAAAGTAACCTTGAAGAAGGCCCTAAGCTTAAATTTTTGCTCTTTTTTAACTTGACTGAAAATGAGATTGTATCCCAAAGGACACAAAATATGCTACAGGACACAATTAAAGAAGAAACATGCTGAAAATCACATGCACAGACTTTTAATGTCAAATTCTTGAACACAAAACTCAACCTCTGGGAAGAGGAAAATTAAATGTATGAATTCTTACAAGAATTTGCTCTTAAGATCTTCTCTGAAGATCCTTTAATTAGCTAGCCTATGTATGCTATTTATTATGCTTAGCTAGCCTGTTTATTAAGCTTTTGGACTTGTAGTACCTCAGTTAATGGAGCTTCAAGCTTACATTTCTTCTGATCATATAGCTTTGCTAAAATGTTTGAATTTTTATATGCTGATTGGGGAAGGAGAAGAGGATAAACTGAAAACAAAAATACAAGCATAAAGACTGAAGATAGCAAGAAGATGCTTTAATGGCACTGCTACTGTTTTCTGTAGTCATCTGTATTACAGAGTTTATTGTAGTAGTGGTGCAGATCAGAAATCCTTTAAACACCTGTGTAACTAGCAGCATTCGAAATCTGATTATTCTAATTTTGCATGCTCTTTAGAGAGAACAAAATTCTTTGTGGAACTTTGAAAACTTTTGATTATTCTTGTATTAATTCTGTAGACTCTTACAGTACTTACAATTTCTTATTATGAATTTTCATAGGATAAAAGCTAGAAATATAAATTGCACAGTAGACCCTAAGAGCTTTATTAGGTAAACCAGTATTCCTCTCATTAAACAGATAACTAGTGCAGGTGTAGGCAGGAACTGATTTAAAAACTGTAGTATCCATTAAGCATCCTCAGAAATGTCTAGGATGTTCAGGCAGCTAAAAGAAATCTTTTCTGGTAAGTATAATGTTAACAGATGACTTAGTTTTTTATCTTCTTACAGTGTTTTTCTATTACTGCAAATTTATATTTTTAAGCACCATTCTCATTTAAATATAGCTTAGACCTGAACTCTTTGTGACCTAATTCATCAAAGGCATTTATACAAGAAGATACAAGCAACAGCAATGATTTTTTTCCAGAGTTTCCAAGGAGTTACAGGGTAAATCTCCACCCAGATTGCACAAGTTCATTTGAGAGCCAATAGTGAGAAGTTCAAGAAGAAGTGGGCTCTCGATAACCAGGAAAAGTCCTTGGCATGGTGACAAGGTAGAGATGAATGCTCCAGAATTTGAAGGTTCTTACAGATTTCATAACAAAGATGAATGGTCAGGCCTACAGCTGATGGAAATATTGCTTCAGTAAAATGAGCCAAGTCTCTTCATCACTGGAGGCTCTGTGCCAACTTCCTCTGTTCAAAGTCTCCAATTCAAAATACTACCTTTCCTGGCATAGGCACAAAAATGTACAGAACAAGAATAAAAATTACTAAATGCTTTTCAAAAAGTGTACCAGTATCCCTCAAATTAGATTATCAAAATTCATCTGGAAAAGAAAAAAATTACTTCAGAAATCCCCAAGGGGCTTTGTTTCTTCCTTGAATACCTTGTTTCTGAGATATTCAAGATGAGACCCTCAAAACTAGAAACCAGTTGCACCAATTATTTTTTTAAATGCTCATATTCTCTTCTGTGAAGTTTGCCTTCTAAGAAACAAATACTCTCAGGCTGACAACCAGAGTCACAACTACTTAGGGATATGCATTCAACCATTATTTCAAAGGATTTATGTAACCTTTTTATCTCTTGTTCATTGATAGACCATCTTCTTAGACAAACATACATAAATAATTCTATGAACTGTTCATAGATCTAATTTTTCTGGTATTTGCCTATAACTGCCAACAAGGTCACGTAGCTTTCTTTGCTACTCTTGGTTAATTTGCTATCTTCAGCATGGTCTCTCTTATTAACAAAACTATTAATCTAACTCTCCTTTCCAGATAGTGTAATACCTTTATACCCAGTTTCCTTATCAGCTAAATTAATTTATTGCATTAAAGCAACCATATAGATCTTACACTGTAAAATGAGATAAGATACAAAAATGCAGCCATGATGATCCATGTGTGAACTCATTTTTGATAGCATAAAACATGATTTTGAAAAAATTTGGCAGTTAAGACTGTATTAGTGTAGTAGGCCTGCAAAGTAGCTGGTGTGTATGTATGTTCAAGTATGCATATAAAGTGGTCCTAAAAGTGCATCCTCTCAGGTTCTTTTCATCATGAAGTAATCTATCTTACAGACTCCAAAATCATTCCACAGTATGAATCAAAAATCAATAAATGTGGAGGAACATGTGGACGAAGTATATTCCCTTTTCTCTCCCCTCTGCACGCTAATGTAGATGCATCTTGATTTGCAGTTACCTTGCAGGGTTCTCTCAATTCTTTACTTAGAGTTACAAAATCTCCATTTCAGTGTTACTGGAATAACAGCACCTCATAGATGAAGGAAATCACCTTCAAATCAGTGTTTTGGAGCAATGGTTAGAGGTGATTATATTGATAATGGAAGCAGAGAAATTGCAGGGGCTGAAAAACCAAGAGACTATGCAAGCATCATAGATCTCTATGTACCCATAAGCTAGCTGGCAAGAGATGACAAGGAGAGAACTTTATTTTTGAAAATAAGGCATTCAGAAGGTGACATTGAAATTTTTTTAGCTGTAACACTAACACACCAGCTACCTGCAAGATAATCACCACATGGGATAATAGATCACTGTGAAGCTGAGGTGTAATATTTTTTAATGACCTCATGAAATAAAGAGTCAACTATATGTAGTTACAGTAGACAGAACAAGACCATTTTTTAGACTAAAGGGGTTACTCAGTCTCCTTATGGACTCATGATTGTTTGATAGACTGGTTTATTTGACACAAGTGGTTTTCAATTAAAAGAAACAAGCAAGTTGACTGGCATTAATTGTGCTTACATACTTCAGCTAAAAATCACCACATCCCACAGCAGCATTTCTAATTATTTTGCTTGACCTTGATATCAAACTAAGCATCCTACAGTTACTCAGGTCATCCTCTTAATTTTTAGCCACCATTGCAATTTTCCCCACCTTTTTCTTAATAAGAATTTTGCCATACTACAAGGTATATTAAATGCTGGCTTCAGCAGTTCAAAATGACCATCAGCAAGTTGGTTTAAGATTTTTCAGCAGTGAGTTTTCCCAAAGACAAGCAGGGCTGGTAGTATCCAGAATAGACTGGATATATGATGCCTGGAATATGAAAGTAGAAAAGGACAAAGTGACCAGGTTAGCCCCAGAAACTTTAGGTGGAGACAGAGAAGGCTAACATCTGCTTTTATACAACCTCATATCCTCTTTTCAACTGCATCAGAAAACTGAGGTCAATCAGATTTTAAAGTACTTTTGCAAATTTGTTTGTGGAAGATACGATGTTTTTCTGTACATTATAGAAATATTCATGGTCCACTATTAGTATCTGAATTAAATCAAGAAGGAAAAAACCTAAATTTTCTTCAACTTATCTAAGTGGAAACTTTCTCTAATGGACTATGCCTAATAGCAATTTAATTTCTGACACTTTTAACATAAAACCTTTGGCTATTTTAGTGACAGACTTCTTTATAGAAACAGATTTTAAAGATTAAAACAAGCAAGCAAAGAAAGAAAGAAAAAGAACTTTGCCTTCTAGCAAAAATGAAAAATGTCAGTACATGTGGATTTTTTTCAGAGGAAGCAAGTGTTTCTGAATGCTTTCTGGAGACATTTCAAGGTCATTTTCCAAATATTCAATGTAGATACTCATGTCTAAATGATTAGCAGCATTGGCCGCATTGCTACAACAGCAGGGATACTTGATATCATGGAATTCACACATCACAGTTACAAGTTAGGAAGAAAGTGGAGCTTTGAAATCTTGAGGGCTAAGGCCTTCATACTGACTTGTCATTTTAAAAAACTTTGTTTTAAAAAAAAAATATTCCATGAAAACTGATAAAGAGTGAGAAGGTTTCCTCAGCCAGACACTGTGCACAGGAAATCTGAACGTCAACTGTTCTCTGAAAACGTGTATGCCTTTTTGGCATGTTGTTTCCCTCTTACACTGACAACCATTCACAGTGATTCAAAGTTGCTTTAGCTTGAAGAACAGGTTCTGAAAATTAATGAGTAAAACTCAACAAGTAGGTGCAATTGTTTTAGCTTTTTGAAAGTCTTTATTACTGTTTCTTATACTACATCCACTGTATGAATTAGGATATTTTTTTGTTATCCAAAAGAATGCACACCCTGGAGCTCCTTTTCCAAGCAACTGATTAAAACCATGAACTCAGCCTGGTACAGCAAGAGCACAGAAGGTGAAGGATGTTAAAAACATAGGTAGTTTGTCTATGCTTTTGTTATTGCTCTGGGGTCTAAAAAGACATAGCTGTCACAAAAGTATCTGCGCAGGACCTTTATGCAAGGATGAATTTTATTTCATCCTAAACAGACTTTAGAGGCAGTGAAATGTACGACACTGATCTGCATCCTGGGAGTCTCTCCAGTAAAAGCAGGCTGCCTATTTATTAGGAACTGATTATGTGTCACACAGATAGTCACCCAACCTTGAATTATATTAAATAACCTAAATACAAAGTATGTTTCATCTGTATTAACCCAGAAAATCCAGAGGAGGGCCACAAGGTTCAGTTCAGGTGTCCTTAACATAAGAAGGACATGGAGCTGTTGGAACAAGTCCAGAGGGGGACCACGAGGATGGTCAGGGGGCTGGAGCACCTCCCATACGAAGACAGGCTGGGAAAGTTGGGGCTGTTCAGCCTGGAGAAGAGAAGGCTGCGTGGAGACCTCATAGCAGCCTTCTAGTATCTGAAGGGGGCATATAGGGATGCTGGGGAGGGACTCTTCATTAGGGACTGTAGTGATAGGACGAGGGGTAATGGGTTAAAACTTAAACAGGGGAAGCTTAGATTGGAAATAATGAGGAAGTTCTTTATTGTAAGGGTGGTGAGGCACTGCAATGGGTTGCCCAAGCAAGCAGTGAATGCTCCATCCCTGGCAGTGTTCAAGGTGAGGTTGGACAGAGCCTTGGGTGACATGGTTTAGTGTGAGGTGTCCCTGCCCATGGCAGGGGGGTTGGAACTTGATGATTTTATGGTCCTTTCCAACCCTAGCTATTCTATGATAAGATAATGATATAAAATCTTGGATCAGTTATAGACACCCTTTTTAGAGGTACAGAACATATGCTATAAGAATATGTAAGTAGCATCCTAAAAGAGCTACTCTGTCTGGCAAATAAAACTTCCTAAAGAGAAAAATAGTTTTTTCTGTGTTCTGCTCAGATTAACTTGTTTTGTCTTATGCCTTTTATTAATACAGATTTTCACATATTTTTATGACTCATTTTTAAAGGCCTCAAACTGAGATGAAGGTGACAATAATTCTTCCCTCTTTAAAAAAACAAAGTGCACTTTCTTCCTCCTCCCTTCACCTCTCTCTGAAGGCAGTCAGGTGTCCAGCTTCACAGGGCTAAGTTCCCAAATTCACTTCTATTTGGAAATTTCCTCAATAAAATCTTTTAAGAGCTTTAAAATTATTTTTGCTTAGAAAAAAAAAAAAACCACAAACAACCAAAGTGCTGCCAATTTGTGTTAAGAATCGATATTTCCAGGCCTTGCTTGAAGATGTGATTGATTCAGTAGAGTATCTTGCAATTGGCACTTCAACCAGCTACTTGCAGAACTCCTAAAACTAAGACTCATTCCAGAACAGGTTGTGTAAGTTCCTACTTGGGACATGATAATTATAATTTTCAGAAGGCATTAGACATCTTTCACAATTCCTATTGCATTTGAATGAAATCACTGTTTTTTTATCTCTTACACTGAAATGTCCTAGCATTCCACTACCTGGTATTAGTGGCTAAAGTCTGTCCACTTGCCTTTATAAAGACAAGTAAAGTCTGAACACTTAGCTGTTCTCTACCATTTGAACAGCATTTTGTTGCCTTACTGTTACAGCAAAAAAAAAAAAACCTACAATGACTCTCCAAATGTGGTAGCATTTTTCCACTAACAGAATGTATCAGAAGCCACTGTTTGTTAACAATAGGTACCAGTTCCTAGTAGTGGTAAGGAGGGATATGAAATGCTCAGTGTTAGGCATGCATGAGCATATCTTCTGTCAATATTAATAGATGTCATGAGGCAAACTGCCTGAACAGCACAATTAAAGTTTTCTCATGAGAGTAGTTTAAATCATGCTTAAGAAGGCTTGATACTTCAGCCACTTGAAACCACTTCAGCTTCAGCAGCTTTCCTACTCAAGGTTATTTTGGGGTGCTCAGCACATATCAGAGATACTTCATGCCTCTCCAGCTCACATTCATAATAATCCATTCTTTTTCCCTTTGATAATTTTGCTTACACATGTAATCAAACAGTAGAAGCCGCATCAGAATGTTACTCCTACAAAATGTCTATCATGGAAAGGTTAATTCAGAATGGACAGAAATTAAGGTCTAGAAAATGTTGCTTTAACTTGGTACTTTAAACAAGTGCAAACACCTTCTAATGAGGAACTTTCATAAGACACTGCCCCAAAATGTGATTTAAATTCAAACTTCCACTGAGTAGTCTCTTGATTTTGGATCTGAGCCAGACTCACAGGCACTAAATATGTGCTGCTCTAAAGCAATTTTTGTTAAATTGCTGCTGCTTCTTCAGTAATTTTGTAATCTTGGACTACCACTAATTCATCTTAGCTGTAGATTATCTAATGTTATGTACCACAGTAATTGTTCCTCTTGACATCCATTCAAACATAGCTCAAGAACCTTATATTGAACTTTTTCCATTTTTTCATTTTTTAAAAAGGGCCTTTTGATTTTTGTCAAAGCTTTTAAAGTAATAGATGCCAGATACTACTGTAGCTGTTACAGAGGTTCTACTGTTCATACAGAAGACAGAAATCATAGAATGATAAAATCACAGAATGGTTAGGGTAGTAAAGGACCTTAAGATTTTCTGCTTCCAACTCCCCTGTCATGGGCTAGAATGCTTCACATTAAACCAGGTTGCTCAAAGCCCTGTTCAACCTGGCTTTGAACACAGCCAGGGATGGAGCATTCACAGCTTGCTTGGGCAACCCATTCCAATGTCTCACCACCCTTAAAGTAAAGAACTTCTTCCTTATTTCCACTCTAAACCTCATAGCAGCCTTCTCTTCTCCAGCCTGAACAGCCCCAACTTTCTCAGCCTGTCTTCATATGGGAGCTGCTCCAGTCCCCTGATCATCCTCATGGCCCCCCTCTGGACTTGCTCCAACAGCTCCATGTCCTTCTTATGCTAAGGACACCAGAACTGCACACAGTGCTCCAAGTAGTATTTGAACTTGTACACGAGAGCAGAGTAGAGAGGCAGGATAGAAGTAGTGTATAAGACAGAGTAAAAGACAGAAGGGTGTAAGGAATCGGTATGACAGCTGTAGAGTTTTTCACAGGAAACAGCAATAAAGGACTTTGTCTACCTTAAATTTTTTCACCAGAATTCTCATGTTTATTATCAACTATGCTGTTTTCACAAAAGAAACCATGGGCTAGGGTCTTATTGCTGAAAAGCATTATTGCCCATTGGTATTTTAGCTGTTCTTTTCTCACTTCCCACTCATGACAATTGATTAAGACTCTGCAGATATCTGATGGCAAGAATGGAAAATCTGGAGGTTTGAAATACGGTATTTATGCAGTCACATTAGTTTCTGAATTACACTGTCTTAATTATTTTTCTCTGGAAACAGCTCCTGATCTTGTGAAATGAGCTGAAAAGAACAGAAACATCCATAGAAGTGTTTTAATTTCAGTCATGCTGCCCTTACAAGGACTCATATGGGTCCATCAGCTGGTGTTCCCGATTCAGACTGACTTTGCTTAAATTAAAGGACAAAATGTCCAAGATTGTCTTGTAAAATAATGGTCACACAGGAATTACAGACCAGATGGATGTATTAATTTAGTACTTTCCATAGCTTCCTATGTCTCCTGATCTTTGCACTGGGTAAATGTATTTTCAACCAAAATGTTTTAAAAGTATGTCAGTTCTTTTAATGGGGTTAGCTAATCCTTGAATGCGCCAGCAGATACATTAACGATCTTGAGAAAAATAAACCCATTTGATTAAGAATACCCATTTATGATACTTTACATGATTTTAAGCCAAAGGATCACAGGACTGTCTTTAAATCAATGCAGGCTAAGAAGAGGAAAGGAAGGAAGTAATAGAAGACATTTAGCAATTATCATCCTTTTAACAGTTGTGGTGAATTAAAACCATAAATTCTGTACACTGAAAAAATATCACAGTGATATTCCTTGTGCAGTTTCTGCACAAGAAAAAGAATCCTGAATTGTATCAGGCCCAATTCTTTAAAAGGATAGCTATAATTGTTAGCATACATAACAATACACCTCTGACATTAGCATCACAGCCAGCCAGTGCTTTCCTCATTCAGCATCTTCAGTGGAAGACATGCTGGGGAGAAGTGTGTCCCATGTCAGGAATAATTATGCAGAGTTTAAGCATTGCACAGCCCTTCTACTGCAAGCTTCTCAGGTAATGTTTCAGCATTAATCAACAGTATTTATACTAGAAGGGAAATTCAAAGGTAAAATGCAGTACTAAATACAAAATATCAAATGAAAAAAAAAAAAATCAACTGGAATCAAGTAGATCTTTTAAACCAGCACAGCATCCTTGCCCTTATTTTAACAATTCACTTTGTTAACCTTTGTTAATGACTAAACTGGAGGCCTCACCAACAGAGGAGCACCATATGTGCCAGGTCAAAGTGTGAATGGCCTTAAATTGTTAATCAACCTTCTGATCTCAATGTATTTAGCCAAAGCCAACTACAGTGACAGAAAAAGTCATCACTGAAATAGTTACTGAACACACAAAATAATGCAAATAGTTTCCAATTTCAGTCAAACTGGAACAGAAATTCGGGCAGTTCTTGAAAAATATGAATATACCAGGCCCCACAAGTATATTTCTTCTAGCTGGAAAAGAAATTCTTTGCACAAGCCTACAGGTTAGTATGGGAAGAGCACATGGAACTAGTCAATATTCCCAACCTATTTTAAGCCTTTTGAAATTGTGAAGCAATTGTGCAAGCATCTACTTGTGAGCAGTTGCAAACATAGTTTCCAGAGTAGTATTACATTTGAGACGTTTGGCTCGTGGTGATCCTTTTAGCTATAGATCTTGGAACTGAGACTATTTAAAAAGAAGAAAAGAAGAAAATTAATCAAAAGTTTTAAACATGTATTTCCCTGACAACATGTAGTGGCTGCATTTCAAGCAGAGTGATGCATGCCTTCTTCTTGCATTATCTGTATGGTAGACAAGTGTCACTAGGTGTCAGGCTCAAAAATATGTATACTGAATTTTTAATAAAAGTTTGGTTTGAGGTAACTGGTTTTAGTGACTGAAGTATGCAGAGTGCCACATGAGGAAACAGAGCTCCAGCAACCATCATGATGCACACAGCAATGTCAGACTGCATATGCTATTTGCTCCATAGTTTTTTCATAGGCTTTTAAGGCCAGAAAAAAGAAATTATCCATCTCATTTTGACTCATAGGTCATTGTATTTCACTGAAACCAGACTCAAGAATTTTATTTATACTATTATTTTTCAATTCACCAAAGCGTTTAAATGACAGATGAAGTGTAAGAGAACACAGTGCTTCATGAACATAGCTTGACTCAGAAGAACACCATGCCAGCTCAGAGTACAGCTTATCCACCACTGACAACCCACTTTTGATAAAGCCTTACTTCTCTAAAGAGAAGTGAAGAACATTTGGGCAATTGTGTATCATCCTGCGTGATCCAGGCAGACAACCCACTACAGCACAGGACTCCCATGCTGGCACAAGCACCAGCAATTTGCACAAGTACCTTTTGTAAAAGCTTCTAAAGCATTAGTGAGCTAATGACAGTTAAAAACAAAATACAGAAAAGTTGGTTGGGGAAAAGATCCTAGAAGCAGTGCAGATTGCTTATCAAAAATATGGCATGAAAGCATACAAAATAAAGTAATACTATATTTCTTGACATACCCTACTGCCAAGTCTATTTTGCACACTTTGCTCAATTGGAGAAGAAATAAACTCTGTTATTTCTTCATATTGGTCTGATTTCACAATTGTAACCAGGTCATGCTGCTGAAAAACAAAACATGATGGTTTTCTGGCAGCTAGTGACAATTCCCTTCTCTGCTGCAGACTGGAGACATTTGTTGCTGTGCACTGGATGGTAGCTGCGTTCCTTCAGAGCTGTATCTCAGCTAAGAGAGTAGCTCTCCCTTACTGTGGGAGAAGGCTCCTTATTTCCAGAGTTCATCATGAAAAATAGGGAGGGAGAGGTGAAGATTAGGATCATCAAGAAGGGTTACCTGTGGCTGTCTTTCTGCAGAAAGAATACACAGGGCTTACTGTAATTTTTCTGCTGGTTTCTTGCGTACTCTAATTTTATTCTTTGCTGTTTACATTATGATACAAAGAATTCACTTTCAGTGTGCTTTTCTCTATTTTTCTCTGAATATATATAAATGCAGTTGGAAATGTAGTAGAAGTCTTTCAGGTCTCTTTCTGTCAGAAAGAATTTATAGCTATTTACAACTTTCACTTCCTTATAATGTAGTTTTCTGAAGAAAAAAATAAAGGAGCTGATTACTATTCATGGAGTAGCATCCCATTAATAGTAATTGTTTTTAAATGACTAATCTGTTTTAAAGCTTATGCAATTATTAGAATGTTACTCCATTTTCTTGGACTAGAGAGGGAAGACATTTTAACCATGCATAACAAATTCAGCCCAGTAAGATACTGCTGTATGATTCAATAATTTACGAAACATGAAGAGTGCAAAGAAGTATTGTCAGGCTGCCCAAAATTTTGGATCTGCATTTTGTGTTATATTCTACAACTTGTGGTCTATCCAACTTTTGATTAGGATAGCTTGGTATCATTCCCCATACCCGTGTACAGAGCTTTTATAAGGTATTTAGTTGTTCACTTATAAATATCACTTTCTGTATCAGAATGAATTTCATGAATGTAGGGATTTTTTTTTTCCTCTTTTTTTTCTGGAACAGGCTGAGGCAAAAATCTATTTCTTCAGATAAGCAATTTCCTTGTCCTCAGCTATACAGCATGGGTCATACCCTTGTGACGACCATTCCATTGCAGGAACATTGTGATGTGGCCATTACAGGGCTTTTCAGTAGCAGGGCATGAAAACACATTTTTGTCCAAGTTTCAACAGTGTTGAAAAATATCAGTCACCCCTCATTAGTAAGCATGAAATATAAGTGCTAAGAACTGTTGCAAGCCTTTGCAAGATCTTGCCTGGCTCATAGATTTTCATAAGTTATTCCATCATAAAAGGAACGTTTAAGCAACTCTGGCAATACAATACTTGTTTACTTGCATAAGAAAATAGCTAAATAAAATCTAAATAAAATGTGATGTCTTCTAAAAATGCAGTTTAGCTGCCTTAATAGCTGTCAAAAATTTCACTAGAAAAACATAAGCCATTTCCTATTGCCTTTCAAAGCCCATTCTGCCTGCAGCTGTACTGTTGGTGATGCATATACAAGGTAGATCGTGTGCCTCATTAGGAGGAACTTTATATCTCAGATTCAGACACTGATCTTGTTAAATCAGCTGCAGTTTCCTTCTAAGAATGAACTATAAATGCTATTTCTCAAGCAACTCTGAATAGGGTTCTGGGGGTTGAGCAAATATCAAACAATATAATCTGTTGAAATTTAAACAAATAAAGAAATGTTTAGGTATCTTTTGAAACAATGGGAACTTTTCTCCCTGAAGTTTTAATGTACCTCAAAAGCAAAAGAGTATGTATCACATTCTAATGACCCCTATTTGTTTTAGCAGTCCTCATGAAAGCCTCATGTAGGAGCATGGGCAAATATGACCTTTCAGCTCCCTTCAAAGATTAGACTTTCAGTTTTGATGCCTGGCAGAAGCTATGAGAGAATTCACTAGCTATATTGACAGTATGCTATGGATATATGCAAGCTTTCTCTGCCTAAACCACTGGCCATATAAAAACTTCTTTTGGTTAGCTGGAGAAATGTTTAACTTGCTTTTAAAAACACTTCTTAAGTGTTTTTAAAGCAATTTTCTTTCACTGTGTTCCTACAGTAAAAATGTTCTGTTTCGTGCCCACCAGGGAAAGTTTACAATGACCTAACATCCAGTGGTACAAAATTTGTCATAGTCCTTTGGGCTAGGCAGGGTGTGTATAACAGTTCTCAGAGTTCTCTAAGAACATTTCAGGACCCAGAAATATACAAACACATAACTTTTACTTGACTTTGAAGCCCTGAGGTAGCACATACCTCTAGTAGATCCATTTTCATTTGGCTTCATCTGAAACCTGACAGGCTTAAATGTGCCTTCCTTTAGCAAAGTTCCTGAGGACAAGATTGCAAAAGAGAAAAATAAGACAATCAAGTGACATTCTAGACTACACTTAACAAGAAAAGACTATCTGATTTGATTTCCTGGTTTTCTCAGTCATCTGCCACTTCAATGGATGATAAATCTAGCACCTACTTTTTTTTTCCTTTAAGATTCTATCCATTTTTCTTCAATACTTTCCCCCCACAATTTACATAAAACTCCTCTTTGTTGTTTTGTGAAAATTTTAAGACTGTTACAACGTTTTGCAAGTCATACAGCAAGAGAAGCTTTTGCTGTTTATACACCTTGGAAATGTTGCAGCCTATTAGCACACTTTAAATTCCCATCCAGGGGGCCACATGTGACAGCTGAACTGCACAGATGGAGATCTGTCATAGTGCTCTGTTTAAATCACCTCTTCTCCTTTCAACCCCGTTGCGTCACATGCTTTCCCAATAAACTGTGGCTTTTTGACAGCAAAGATGTTGTGAATCACCACCACAAGGTTGTGGAAAAAAATGGGGCAAGCTAGAGCCGAGAGCTCTACTGTTGTAGCCTAGAGCTATAACAAAGCATAAGGAAAATAAGAGGGTTTCTCTCTTACAGAAGGGTTTGATATCTCTAGTGAGACATCAGATTGAGCAGGAAAAGCTGTCTAGGGAAGATGGGCAAGGCACCCAATCTGGCAAGGTTGGCTGCATCTAGAAATTACAGCCCAAACTTTCCCTGGAGGTAAAATTTGCTCTCCCCACTCCTATTTACCTCTATAGCCGTGCATCTGATCTGTGCTTCTGCTGTTTCTGAACAGAAGCAGAATAGAAATGACGCCATAACACAGTCAGGTTTTAATAAGACACTTCTGCTGTCATAATAATCAAGTCTGTTCCAATGATATTTTCAAGTGCATTGCAAAACCAAAGGGTTCAGAAGAAATATCTGAATAAAAATAAATAATCAAACTTCGCAATTGTTTCTTTTAAAATCAGGTGAGGTATAAAAGAATTAGTGCTACCTTTATTTGGAGGTTTGTGTAATTTTAGTCTTATATTTTGTGTTATATAATACCAATACCAGTAAAACTTTGCAAAAAAAAAAAGGAAAAAAAAAAGAAGTTTCTATATTTTTGTGCAAGTTTGTGCTTAGAGATTCAGACTTTGTCCTACTTATAAAGCCACTTCAGATAAGAGTAACCTACTTGCATCTTATTACTTTTCTAAAATAGCACAAAGGAAAAAATAATATTAGAAGAAAAAGGAGTGAGTAGGAAAAGGGAATCTCTTTCCTGGAAAATTATTCCAGATGCAGGCAGCAAGTCCACAAAAGACGTATAAAAGCCTTCACTAAAATATCTAGGGAAGCTTACCTGGATTCTAGAATCTCTGCCGGTCTTCTATTTCTTCTCTTACTCCAACATTATATCTGTGCTAGGCCTCAAAAAATAAAATCAAGACATTTCAGGGAAGACAATGATAAAACCAGAAACTTCAGAAATTATAAGCGCACATGAGAACTACCTGAGAGCCAACAGTCTGAAATTATTTCAAACCTCATTGAACACCTACTACAAATAGGATTTATCTCCTTATGCCACTTTATCTTCAAAAAGGAATAGCCAAAGTTGTCTTCTTCAAAACACTGTGTCCTAATTACTGAAAAGACAGCTAGGAAATACTCTCATGTTGGACATAGCACTGTAAGTTCTCGTTATTTTTCACAATGATATGTTGATTTTTTCAGTCCCAAAATTGGGTGTATTGCAGGAATCAGTTTCAGATGACCGGTGGATGCAACAATATGGATTGTCCAGAAATAGGGGCCTGAGACTCTTGGGGTAATAGGTTAAGATGAGAACATCACTTAAGTATTTCAGGGCTTCAGGTAGTTCTCAGCTCACATACACTGACAATTCAAGCTATTTTTCTTCTTTATTCCAGTGATGGATCAAGGCCAGACTAGATGTTTCCCTCCATCAATATTAAGATCCATTAATTGTTTTGGGTTTTCAAAACATGTTTAAACTAATTAATTGACTCTCTTAATCAAGAAAACCACCTCCCTCTTAGAAGTTCAACTACATCCAATAAAAATTTGACTTATAGTAACAAGATAGTAGGGGTTATTTTTTTTCTATTTTGTCACTTAGGAGAATGAGATTTATCTTAAAGAAAGAGAAATGTTACTTTTGAAAAAAAGAAACTAAATTTAAATAACTGAATTTATGATGTAAATTTTTTTTTTTTTTTTTTTTAATAAATGGCCTAGCAAGTAGTAGGTTTTCAATCATGCATATTTGGCTGAAATCGATAGATAAATTTACAACTTAATTCTTTTAAATAAACCTAGGAATCTTCCACTTTTGCTAAATATTTCTATCATAGTTGAGCAAGGCAAAAAAAAAGCAGAGTTGTTTTTTTTAGAGGGTAAAAAAAGTGGAAAAAATCTCATCATGGAAGCTGAAATTCTCTGGGGATGTTCAACCCTTACATACAGAAAACACAGTGGTTGATACATTAATTCCTTTCCTGTATTTTTGAGCACAGAATAAATTTTAATGCCATAATGAATGCAATACAGCAAAACTTTCATATAGGTTTCCAGAAAAAGCCGGGTTTTTCCCCCCAAGCACTTGATATCAAGCATTAGACTTTCATAAGGAGAATGCATATCTAATAGAAACATCCATGTTATTGCCAGCGGGTGCTATTAGTTCACCATGGTAAAAACAACCAGAGAAATTAAGGTCTGTATTAACACAGATAAGCTGTAAATCATCTCTGAAAGTCGCTAATCCAAACTCTGCAGTTCAGACATTAAAGGTGCCTGAAGTGGTTAGTGGCACTTTTAAAGCAGAATAATCTTTAGTCAGTATAAGTCTGTAAGGACCCTGTACATTTCAGTGTTCCTCAGCTCACTTCTGCATCACCTCAGAATATCTGTGACCCTGACTAGGCACCTACTTTCCATCGCTGTGCACAGAAGGGATGAGGTCCCATAGAACAAGACTCCTTGTGCAGAGCAAACTGACCTTCAGAGGAACTGCCTAAGCTACAGTGATAGGGAATGTGGTTTTAGTGCAGGGTGAAGACCCTGTGGTGGAAGAGCAGCCTTTCTCTCCACCTAGCTGGCTTAGGTGCCAATGCCCATACACCTCGTGACCACTGTGCCTGCTGCTGCTGGAGGGTGACATGGTGACGTATACGAGCAGATGTGCTGCTGGCCCCCTTCCTGGCAGAAAAACAGGGTGCTAGCAGTTACCTGGGCACCACGATCCGCGAGAGGCTGTGCCTCTCCAGAGCCAGCACACAAGAGGGGGCAGGCTGCTGGGCATGGGCAATGACCAGCCACAGTTCAGAGACTGCTGGGTGTCCTGTTCACTGATGTGTTTGTGAGAGCCTCTCAAAGATGCACAGCCCCATAACTCCTTCCTTGTGAGCAAGAAGGTGCTAATGGGTTCCCTGCATACGATGCCACCTACACTCTGCCTCTCTCACCCGCTGTGTCTGAATTAGATGAGTCAAGCTCTCTCCTCTGTGACACTACTATAAAACAAAGAAACTCCAGAGAAGATGAGAAGTTCCTCTAGGTGGTATTTGAGGGTTAATGGAGTAAAATTTGCTTCTGTGCCTGCAGCTACTGCCACTCCTCTGCTTGAGTAATAGAGCCTTAAACGTTCAAGTGATGGGTGTTATTGCATGCCAGCTGCAAACCAACAGAGCAGGCTGTAAACACATTTTACTTGTTTCTCTCTTTGTTTTTTAATGTGCTCTTTTTCTC
Organism: Neopsephotus bourkii; assembly: GCF_033783945.1. Lineage (NCBI taxonomy): Eukaryota > Metazoa > Chordata > Aves > Psittaciformes > Psittacidae > Neopsephotus > Neopsephotus bourkii. Next base: position 15,162,512 of record NW_026900684.1, on the reverse strand, counting down.
AGCTGAGATCCTCTTGCCTCTGCAGCATTGTATCACAATGACATGAATGGGCCTAGCTAGTCAGGGTAGGGGATGTACAGCTTAATATGACTCACAACATTCAACAAGTTTTAGTCATCAGGCTTACAGTACAGCTATGGTTAGCATCCTGATCCAGCATTTCAGCCGTTTAAAATTTCCAGCCCTATTCCTTCAGCTGGGACAAGCCATTCTTCTGTATGTGTGTGATTTTTTTCATTAAGGCTGCTGGTGTGCAAACCTATGTATGCTGACATATCTTTCAGTAACAACTTCAAGGCAAACATATTTCTAAACCCATTAGATCTGAAGATGTGGAAGTGATTTATTTTGGAGACGCAGGTACCTGTTTCTTGACAGGACAGGACTCGAGCTATTTGGGGCAAAATGTATTTTTTCCTGTGTTTGATGTGGCTGTATTCCATAAATCACACTGTTTTCTGTGCAGGTAAACTGTTTCATTAGTATAAAACATATTTCTATGCTTAACCTTGGTGCACAAAGAGCCTGTGCACTTAGATGATACCCCCAGCATACAGTCACTCAGACCCAGGCTTGAGTGTATGCATTGTTCACTTTATCTGTTGGAAAACCCATAAAATGGATAAGGAGTATCAAGACCCAGGGGAAACCAAGAGGCCTTGACTGATTTGAAGCATCTCACCTGGGACCTCCACCCATGCACCCTCTGCCCATAGGCCCAGGGCACTATTTAAGCTCAGGCCTGAGCCTTGACTGTTTTTTCCCTGGGCTGTGGGGTAGGTGTGCTTGTCTCTAGCTATGCCTCCTAGCTGCACTATAGACCAGTGCTGCCAGTAGCTTGTCTCCTGGCTGGACCTTGGGCTTGTGTTATAGTTCAGTCTCTAGCCTGTCTTCTGCTGTTCCTGTCTGGACCCAAGGTTCATCGTCTCTGCTGAGGTTGTTGGTGGACCGTGTTGCAACCCCCTGCTCTGCCTGCCATGTCCAGACCTGTAGGACAGTGCTGTGTGAGAGCCCTTAGATCATGGCTTATTGTCCATGAGAGAGCAGAGACAAAGCTGGTGAAGGATCCTGGGGACAAAGTATGAGGTGCTGCAGGTAGGAGTGCTTTGTAAATGTTAAATTAAGGTTTGTGAAGCTTGCTGGAGACAGGACTTTTCTCCCTGGGTAGCCACATTGCTAAACAAGGAGTGGCCTAAGGTAGATGTGTGTCCAGCTGAAATAGTGAGAACAAATTGCAGATAAGAAGACTTGATTTCATTAAAGTGGCCCAACTAAGCATTATTATACTGTGTTAATAGATTCCTCTGTAGGTGCATCTTCCTGTTCTTATATGCGTTCTTAATGGCTTATTTTTCAGCTTCTGACTTCCAAAAATCAAACCCCTATGTTAAATTTGACACCTAACTTCACTACTGTGCAGTGCTGGTGGTTTCTTGCCCTTTTAATCTCTCTATTTTCTTGAACTCTAGTGCCTTTGGTGTGATGGGTTAGTTAAATACTGAGGTGTTTGCTGCTCGCCCGTTCTTTCATTGAGATCCCATGGTACAACACAAACTAAAACGAATTCTAATGGGTCTTTAGTGCCATTTATTATTTCCTGTTCTTACATCTGCTCTTGGAGCTTTTCAGCTCTCTCTGCCCTGGAAGCTTCTAACTATCTGTAAATAAGGCTTGTAGCCTAGCAACATTGAGTGAATGCACTTCCCTTGCTGAATAATGCTGGGCATAATCAAATCAGCTTGTTATGCTATCTGCAGCATTAACACTGTAAGTTGGAGACAATCTAAAATATTTCATGTACATTGGCATCATTTCGAACTGGAAACTTTTTTCAGCTCTTTAGAAGACAGTGTATACCTAAAAAGTGAAGTAGAAGTGCCCAGCTTAGTAGCAAATAAACCGGTTCCGGCAATGAGTGCAATCATCAAACTGAGTTGGCTGATTGATTAATCTGACCCCTCAAGGAGACTAAAGAGAAAGGAAATACCATATCTGAGCATTTCTGTTCACCAGCACAGACAACCACACAGTTTGGAACTACCTTAGCTACCTGACAGGGAGAGGTGTCTTGTGGTGCAGTGGTTTGGATTGGGTTGGAAGGCATCTTAAAGGTCATCTACTTTTACCCTTCCCATAGACTGTGCTGCTCAAAGCCTCATCCAGCCTGACCTTGAACACTTCCAGGGATGGAGCATCCACATAATATTCTTCTAGGCAGGAAATCAGCTCATGCCACAAAAAATGAGCAAACACCTATATAGCGCCCTTTATAACCCTTAGGACTATCTCACTTTGAAGGGGAAATTTGCACTGTCAAACTGCGTTTACTGCAACATATTTGAGGGGTGTAAGCAAGGCATAGCCTTCTCCCCTACCCTGTCATGCTTACATGCATGTGAGGCGTAGCACTGTTCTAAAGGATGCATCACCTGTTCTTTCTATGCCCTGCTGTATTAGGTTATTCACCCCAGTATGAAAAAGGGTGGCATAGGTCTGCTTTAGTCCTATACAGTTATACAAGCTAGAGCATGAAAAGCTGCTTAGTTTTGAAGTCAGAAATGATTCTTCAATTTGTAACATGCTGCACAGACCTGTAAAAAACTGTATTGTGTGTGAGTAGAACTTTGCATTTTCCAGCTATTGTATCTCTTCACTTCAGAACAAGTAAGTCTTTGTTCTGCATTTTTTAATTGACCTTTCTAATTTAAACAAGTTTGACTGGGCAATGAAAGAATGATTCCAGCATAATGTTATTGCAAGACAGTTAGTAATGCCAAGCACAAAAATATCTGTGACTTTTTCTCTCTTCTCCCCTCCCATCACTGATTAGCACAAGCACTAGTAGATAGACAGTAAGAAATTTGCTTCGTTTTAGATTTTATAAGCTTGAGTACATACAATGCTTTTATTGGCTGGGAAGATACTTAATTCTATTAAGAAAGAAGTAACTAAGTACAAGAATCGGAGAAGCCCAACCCTGTCAGTCTAAGGTCCAAATAGATATTTCCTTCTGGTATTTTTGCAAGCTTTACTGAGAACTTCATGCAGCTTAAAAATACAAAATTTTAATTTGCATTTATATAAATATTACTGAATAAAAATATCCTTTTCTTTTCATGTTCAGTTCTGCCTAACTAGCTTATACTGTTGAAACCTGGCACAGAATGTGATTTACAGCCACAGCAAGAACTTGGTTTGGTTTTGCTACAAGATTAAAAGGCATCTAACTCTGCTTTCTTAACTTGGTACGCTTCCCAGCATGGATAGGACTGAAGATCATAGGCTTATAAGACAAATGTATTTATTCCCTGATACCCCATTCCAGGCTCTGGGAGCTGACAGTATCTGATGCAAGTAATTGTATTTACAATCCTTTTTTCTCACAAGATGGCAAAAAGCTTTCTGATCAGTAAAAACACTGCTTCCCACTCTGAGACAGAGACCTAAGAGCTGGTGATGTGCATGCCTTGCACTTGCAGTAACCTGGGAGGTAAAAACTGATCTTGCTACTTTGGATGAAATTGGAGTTTTGGAGCAATTTCACAGAATCCCTAGGACATCTATCTACCTGCTTCTCCCTTTAGCTTTGAAACCTGTCTTGCACCACGGTCTTGCTCCTCTCTCAATGACCACTTCTCTTTCTGTCAGCCTTCCCTTCCTTATTAACTGGTGAGACCTCAGCAGAGTTACCAGGGGATGGCTGCAGGCAGGCATCTCCTAAACAAATAAGAATAAGGTTCTGTCTGACTTTGAGAAAATCTAATAGTAAAGGGAAAATTGTCTGTGTAAGGGAAGGTGCACAAAGATGAAACCAAAAGCATCTTGGGGATTCAGAATGGAAGGTGAGAAACAGAGTCAGATACTGGCAAGCAAAAAGGGATCAGGGAGACTTCCTAACAAAATGGAAGATGAAAGGACAGGACTGTAATGAGGGAGAAATAAGATGTAACAAGATTTACAGAGCAATAACATGGAAAGTGACAGAATAACGATATATTAAAATGTCTGAGTGGAAGGTAATTGACAACTGGAGTTGAAAAGGAGTGTAAATGCTGCAAGTGGGAGGAAAAGCAAGAAGAGTAAGGAGCTATATTTTTCGATACATGCTCTGACTGTAAAGGTAGGAATGCAATCACACCTACTCACTGTGTCTCTAGCATTGCTTTTGAAATTCACAGGAAGAATTTCTATTAAAATGACCTTAAATATCCCCTTAATAATTTCTGTTCTGTTCCCGTTTCAATATAGAGAAGCTTTTTTTTTTTTTTTTCTTCTGTTTCTTTGCTGGTTTCTTAAGCAGGGGAGAGCCATCACCTCTAATGAGACCCTCTCCTTCCTTTTTAGCTGACAAATAGCTACAAGATGTGGCTGGAGAAGGAAGGGAAAAGTAGTGTGGCATCTGCTGCAGGTTTTTAGGAAACCATTATTGAGCTAAAGAACAATGACCTAACTGAGGTTTATATTCTGGACAGACTAAATAACACACTGAGACTGCAAAACAGAGTCTCCTTCACCTGAATACCTAGCTTTGTGTTTTGGGCAGGCAGAATTGGCTGTATATTTTGTTCACTAAAATCTCAAACATGCTGTAATACATAAAAAAATCAATTCAAGTACTCAAGGCATACGAGTGTACTTGAAAAGCACGTATCTGAAGCTACAGAGCCTCGCTATATAGAGGTTCACCTAGACCTTTGCTGGACTATATATAAAGCTGTAATTCTTCCAGCTGAAGTGGGACTGAGTGTGCCATATCAGTAATGAAAGATTGGTGCTTTGCTGTCTTCTAATCCCCCCCCAGTGCCTCCTCATACTGCAAGCCTTCATTATTTTCTGGAATGTCCTTTTTGAAGCATGTTTCTTCCTCAGTGCTGCAGTGCCCTCCAGTGCTCAGAAAAAATACTTCTGCTTCCGTTATCAGGAATCTAAAAGACAGACACCATTTTACATCTTACTGTAAGACAGAACTCTTCATGATATTTAAGATGACTCTTGGTTTCCGAAGCATAAGGGCAGTAGAGTAACTGTACCTAGCTACCTCTTCCCAGTGTCCTCTGTCACTCTCATCCAGTAAGCTGCCCACTGTTTAGAAACCTGCTCCAGAAGCTGCAGGACATTAATCAGGGGTCTCTGAACCTACCTGCACCACAGCCACAGAACAAGGCTGTGGCTTGCTGAGTAAGTCTGGTGTCTCTGTAACCCAGGGCATATGCCTGCTGCAGGGCAATGACCCCCACCTTGCAGTAAATTTTCTTCTCCAGGGCATTAACTTTGATGCTTGAAATACTTTCCACAATAAAAAGCTGCCTGAGGTGAATGATTATCACCTCAGTGAGTCATATCCCAAAAGTGGTAAAAGTGCTCCTCTAATAAAGTACTAGCAGTAGGATGTTGGCTGTAGTTCAAGGATTGTGTTTGGAGTAGTAAAATTTTCCTAAACACTTGAGGTTGCAGGTTATTTTAATGGAAATTTCTGGTTAAGGCTGAGGGAGAAAGGCATAAAGTGAGTCTAAGTTTCCTTTGTGAGTTACTTTTTTACTGTTGTGTATTTCTAGTGCAGAGGTTTCATAAATTCCATGTAAAAAAATGGCAAGTGCTTTCCTAACTACAAGTGAGAATCCGTAAGCCCAGAGCAACTCAAAAAACAAACACCTGGTTAGATTCAAAAAGGTTAGGGTGGGATTTTCAGCAGACTAAGGGAATTCAATTTCAGGCTCCATCAAAATATAGTCAGAACTGCTCACAAAAATATAATCTAGTAAATTGTGTTTAATGGGGAGAATTTCAGCACACTCTCATCTAGGTATTTTTTCATTCAAGAGAGCATCTTTTTAGAGAAGTTGCCAGGTGAACTGGAAGTTGCATAAATAGTTGAGAGAGCAATGTCCCTCCCATGTTTTTCATTCTCTTCCAGAAATGAAGTATCTGACTGGTAACCACAAAGATGGCAAACTTCTGGTCAATCCAAACACTTGCATATCAAATATGCAGCATTCTGTTAGGCAAGACCAGTCAAATGGGGGGGTTAGGGGAGGGGAGGTTGAAGGGTGTGTTCAGAGAAAGAAGTATACACAAGGACATAATCAGAACAAAGGAGGTCAGAGATTAAAATAAGTACTTGTACTCATGGGAGAGCTATAGAAAGGGCAAGGGAGCCCACCAAATGCCTTGCACTTGAAATTACAACCTTCCATCTCTCTCAATCTTTTGAATTCACAATAACATTTTGCAACATTATGACTAAGTCATGTAATAGCATAGTCTTTTGGGGATAGGTTTAAAATTGCCATAGAGACTGAAACTGAACATGTGAACTTGAACATTGACAGCTAGTAGTGGTAGGCTTTGGAATTGACAGACTATATTTTCCTCCGAATCTAAGTGTGAATCTCATCCAGTCCTTTCAAGGCCCTTTTTTCAGCAGACTTGTTAAATATACTAGTAGAGGCCCTAACATAAGGGGGCATGTTGGTGTTCATAGCTGATTAGGAGCAGATGTTTGAGAATTGGAGTGAATTGTGTTTAGTGAACAGTTATGCTAGACAGGCTCTCAAAACTTGTGTTTCACCTGTTTCTTGTTTATAAATCGAGAAAAGCTCCAAAATCTGACCTCTAACAAGTGCATTTGGATCCACCCACTGTCTCCAAAAACATTATCCTCTCCTGTAAGTGTGTCCTCACCATTTGTGCTAGGCACTTGCACCAGGGCTGGATATCATGGAGATTCCTAATTTTAACAGAGCTGTTGGAAGTTTACAGAGCACCCTCTGGCTACAGCTTTTAGTGTTACTGTTCATGTGATTTCACCTCTGAATGCTGTGAAGCAGCAAGGTTCCTGGCCAAAATAAAGCAAAGCCTGCTCTAATCCAAACCTGCAAGGACAAATTTAGATATGTCACCCTCCAAGCCTTCATTGAGTTGCTGGTGAAGCACAAATAGAAGTTGCACAGATACTGCACAGAAAAGGCTGCTCCCCAAATGCACTATTATTCCAAATATTCCAGATGAGCTTGAACAGAAGTAAAAATAAAGGGTATACTTATTCTGTCAGTAGCTCAATATAGTATACTGCATAGATCAACTCCACAAGCAGTCAGAACTCTCCCAGTCCATGGGTACTCTCTTAGGATTTGAGACTTTGAGATTAAACTGGCAAGCTAAAGCATTTCCTAAAGCCATGGGCAGCAAAGCTTCAGAAGTGTACATGAAGCATGGGCAAGCCTTGAAGTTATCTTAGATGGAGATAATGCTACAACTATATTTGTGACTATAACTTTCAGTAGTTAACCATCACAACCAAACCGTAAAAGGCAATGCTTAAGTTGTTAGCTGATCACTTGAAGTAAAGAACACAGTAATTTTTTCCTTTTTTAAAAAAGAAAAAAACAAACACCCAACCCTTATCATTTGGAGATGAATGCAAATTAATGTGATTTGTATTTCTGCATGTGTCATTACTCTAGAACAGCTTTGACTTACAAATATTAGAAATCCATAATATGAACAATTATTCTCTAATTTTAAACCTACATTAACATGCTGTAAGTAAGAACAGATGCTAATTGCATTAATAATGCAATGTAACAGTGATCATTTCATTTAGGAGAGATTACTTCTATTCATCAAGACTGCTTTTATTGCTCAGTCTGCCCTGGCTACAACGGTCTAATATGGTAGACACCACTGTTTTCATGGCTCTGACCCTATTTCTTCTATGTAAAATATTACCAGTGCACATCTTTTTACGCCATCTAGAAGAAGTTTTTATACTGGCGTTTGTTGATGGTTGACCTCTGAAGACCTATGCTGAAGCAATAGCACACACTACCCATAGCACTCCAGGGTCAATGTATACTGTTCAGTGTCATAGATAGGCAGTTTGGGATAGTTACGTTCCTGCTGCAAGCATCCTTTTCAAGTACCACCATCTTCAAGTACTTTATGGCCCAGACTGATCCTTGAAGGATCACTTCTTATGTTTATAATAATCACATATATGGGCACTGTGTTACAAATAGATGCTTATGCTCACTTAATGATCAGTCAATATAAACTGGGATTATTTTATTGATTCTTCAAAAAAGCTTGCTGTCGTAATGATTTCATATTGTCAGTCATTTTGTTAGGTACCAAAATACTTTACAGATAGTGTCTTAGCACAAGTATATTAGTTTTGCACTGTTGATGTCGATGTCGATGATGTCTATAGCTATATTTATAAAGCCAGTTTTCAGATAAGGTTTAATGGTTGCTATAGCAAGGAGTTTATCTTAAAAAAAACAAGACTCAAAGGATTTAGGAGTTTTAATTTACTTTTTTAAAAATAGATTTATAACTTATGGCTATAGATTCTGGTCTTAAAGTATAGCAAGAAAACTGTTACTGAATTGTTATTATAACAGTAAAATTATATTCATTGTGTAAAAATAGTAAAATATTCCTAAAAATGAAATCAGATATTTCTTTCACTTAAAATGGTGCTGCTCTTTAGGCGATGCATTACCTGTAGGCTAAATGTCAGCTGTACAAGTTTTATGATCAAAATAACAATCACAGGTGAAGTTGAAAATATTTTGTAACCAAACAACATCTTTTCTGTTTAGTTGGTAAGCAGTATTTTTAGGTGTTTGCTCATTTGAGTGTCCCAGATCTTGGGATGCTCCCAAATGGCATACGATTTAGTTTTCCCAACAACAATATTAGAACATATAGTTCAATTTTATTTTATAATGTGCCTTTCCAGTCTGCATGTAATTGTATTTCTTGTTACTGTGCTGAAATAGACCAAGACTCATTAGCAGGGCCGTGCAGTTCCCATTTTCAAGGGACCTTCTGTCCTGTTTCTATACTGAGCAAGCCCCTGAATTTATGTAGAATAGCATTTGGTTTGCCTTCCTCTGCAGTGACAACTGCAGAATAGCGTGCTGATACCCACTTTAACTGATGAAGTAATTTGTTCCCAAAAATGGCCTTTTAAAGGTTGATAATAGACAAAGACACTAGATGGCAGCAAACATCTTAAAACTGAGACTCTCTGTTCTTTGCCCAACGTAATAGACTTAGGTAGCCAGCTGTGAAATCTTTGGGGATTTCTTTCATGATTCAGCTGTTAAAAAACTGTCTTGCCAAAAAGCTGATGTTTTCTCAAGCTCTGAAATACTTTTTAAAGTCCAGGCTTTGCCAGTACAGCTTCCTGGACTAAAATCAAAACTTCTTCTGTCAGCATCTCACCCTCCCTCCCCCGCATACACACCTATGCTTAATTTTGTTTTAATGATATATAATGGAGTAGGACTGAATTCACATGTTGTTATTGGAAGGGCTTAGCTGCAATGTATGCAGTAACTTGGGCTACTTGCCCTGCTGAAGTTTAGCAATATTGTCCTCCGAATCAATTCACACTGCTCAGTATTTTCTCACTTACTTAACACTCTATTTTCCCTACTGCAGCCACTTTAGGTGCACTGAGCAACCATGTCCATTTTTCATGAAGTGTCTTACTTGTCAGTGCAATTTCCCCGAGCAAGATGATGTCTACTGCTTTATTAAAATACTCCTATTCAAGCTAACAAATACTTCTTAAGCTGCAGTTGAGGGAGTTAACCATAGACTTCCTACACATTCTGGGAAGCCAGATGTTTCCTAAAGATTTGGGTTTCCTTTATTAGGAAAAAATAGATAATATAGGTTTTGTATGGCCCTTTGTAAAGTGTTTTTTCACTGAACTGATTCTTTAAGCTAACTTTTCAAGGGCTATTTTTGTAGACGTGCAGTTGTAAACTAAGGGTGTTCAAGGTATAGGACTGAGTGTTTGCAAACCTCGAGATATTTGAGAACTTTCTATTTGCTTGCTTCATGAGGATGTATTTTGTGTATTAGTGTACAGACAGATATTGAAGCAGCATGCAAACTCTTCAGTTCCACAGAAAGCTTTTAAATCTGTACATGGTCCACTTTAAATGTGGAACACAGACCCCCTGCAGCCTATTAAAATCACTACTTGAGAAAGGGCTCAGGTCCAGCTTTCAACAATTATGACAGTAAATCCAATAAAGTATCTAATTTTGCCAGTCCTGTGTGTTTGAATGATTCTTATTTCATTCACATCATCTCTTGAGTGTCTTCTGTCCAAGCAAAAATGGAGACCCTATATCTTTCTCACAAAGTCTGAGTGAGGGAAGTACAGGCCTACAAAGAACGAAAGTGTACAGCAAGAGTAACACTTCAGGCAGGAGGTTAGGTGTGAGCCCAATAGCTTGTTTTCATTGCTCCACAGAAATATCCTCCTTGACTGACAGCTGAGACTTCACCTTTTCATTTTTCAACGCAGTTCATGGTCAGAGACTTTTCTCTCATTCAATTTTATTTCCCAAATTTATTTACCAGCCTTCCTGTCAGATTTTTTTCCATGGGTTTTTAATCTGCCCCTTAGCACAGCTCCCTTTTGAATTAATCTTCCCTGCTTTCAGTTTTTTGACCTGCTGTTGCTCTAAAACTGTGAGGCTTTTCCCATCAGCTTTGTTTCTTTCCCCCTCACTGGAATCTTATCCATCTTCAAAATCTTCCCTTTGTCTTAAAGAGTAATGCACGGAAAGGTGAAGGGTTAAAAATAATTCTACCTAAATGCTAACCTGCAAGGAAACTAGCTAATGCTTCATGTTATGTTACGGCTTTATCCCAGGCCTTGGGAATAGCTCCTGAAAGGAGCATAATGTCAGACATTTAACAAATGCTTGAAGACTTACTTTGAATCTAAATTCAGAGGCAGTATCAATCAATGCAGTATCCAACTTTTCACCTCTTTCCTACAAGGCCATTTCTGGAATTGCTGCTGTTCTGGAAGCAATACTAGTCAGCTGCAGCAAGTTAAAAAACATTTTGTCAGACTGTGTAATGAAGTACGGGGATTCTCATCCTTGAAACATTTATAGATCAGCACCCATTAGTAGACTGTATGCTTTCGCTTATCACTGCAGTTCTGTGTTAAGCTGTATCAATGCAGCTTCAGGAAGCATTTTATTAGGAGGCATTTAAGCCATTATTAGGTTTAAATATGCAATTATGTATATCAATTAAGAAATTACTTTTGACATGGCTTGTTTATTAACCACTAAGAATGGACTTTGAAGGATCTGTTAAAGGAATAATCTTTATGTTCAGCATTACCAGCCACAGAAAGATGCTTACTTCTGCTTCCCTCATCCTCTGATCCTAAAAAGAAAAGAAAAAAAACCCAACAAACCAAAAAACAACCGAAACCAACCAACCAAACAAAAACAACAAAAAGACAACCTTGATTTTATCTGAAAATGTAGTGAAAGGTTGGAAACTGTTTGCCAAGTTAAGCTTGTTCCCTTACAAGGAAATGCAGTTTTGGGAACAAATAACATTCCAGTCTTCCAGCATTCCCCAGTGGGCATTATGCCATTGTAGTTGCAGACATTGTGTCATGGAAATGTGCAAGGCCTGGAACAGCTAGGAAATGCATTGCCTATTTATATATTTATTTTCTACTACTTAAAAGCTGGTGCCTACTCTTATTCAGCAATAGAACAGGACACAAGCTGAGACTTAAGGATTACTGTTTTTTCTGCTCTATTGACTTAGTGCAAAATTTGTTCTTATTGAAATATTTTAGTATGGGGAAGAGCTTCTTAAGCAAGCAATTCTGTAGGCAATTCCCATGCTGGCCAGAGTTAAACTTTTCAGTGTGAACAAGGAGCACATTCAAAATTAAAACCAAAGCCTTTTTGCTATATTTTTTAATGAAAATGTTATTCATTAGCAAGAATTTTAAAGACATTTCTCCTTTAGCACTCCCTGTTTTTACACCAGCTTTTAATATGCACTTGATAAAATTAATAGCAGATGCTCATCTTTTCTGACTTTCAAGGTAACTGTCTTAGTGAGGTACTTCCCTAATTAGAAGGAGTTTATTAATGTTCTTAAATCCTAGGAGATTACTTTTTTTTATGAAAAGTATGATTTCTGCTTGGAGACCTTTGTTTTATTCCTTGCTCTGGTAAAAATATGGTTTAAATCCACATGAGCATTTGACAATCTATTGTTTTCTTGAGCAACACATTTTTTAACAGAACAAGCTCCTTTATAGTTCTCTAATTTTAGGCAAGCATCAGAAAACATCAGTTCAAGTTTAGATGTTAAAAATTATTTTTTTTATTACTTAATTCAGATGAGTTCTCAGCAATGAGCTGGTTCTTGTGCTTTCTCCACGATACTGCTATTGGTGGTTTTTTGGGGGGGTGGTAACAAATTTTTATTGGATATCCCTGATTACACTATCCTCTCTGCCATCTTGCTGACAATGAGATATAATTGAGATAAGGTCAAGGGATGAATGAAAACCTGTGTTGGCTCATGAATAACTTCCATAACACTCAGTTGCTCATGACCTCTTCAGCATCAGGAAGAGATTTTGGTCCCAAGTGCCCTTGAAACTTCAGGTTTGTTCATTCGTATAAATGGGGTGTGTGTCACTCATACCACAGTAATATCTGGAGATATCTAATATATCTCTTGTAACATTTGGAGTAGTACTTGGAGAATGAAGAGGATAGTTTGGTGAACTGTGTGGAACAGTTTGCTCCCAGGGGAGCTGTAAGAACATGTCCAGTGAAGAAGCTTCCAACAATATGTTGGAGAACTATCAGGGGCTGTCTACATTTTTGCTGCCCAAGAAAAGATAATCTATGAAGTTTATTTGACCATTAAATTAATACAGATCACATATTCTATTAAAGCTGAACACATCTACACATTCTGTATGGTGACCCAATATAAATTCAAAGCTTTGGCCCTGTTCAAACAGGACTTTATACTGGCTATTGGAAAAGATGAAAGTGCCAGCAGGAAGTCCTTGTACCTTTGCCATTCCAAAATATGCACAGAGTATTTTACTGATAAGATGCACTTGAATTTATTTCATAATTATGCTATCAATGTCCGTGCATATTTTTCCTATTAGCCCACATTAAATGTAGATACAAGCTAGTCAGTTCTTTAAAGTTTTGCCAAGAGCAAAACAAGAATAGATGAAAGCTCACAAAATCCCACGGTTAAAGTTTACATTTTCAGTGCCCTGCTGTATGTGGCATCCAGAACCTTTGCACGCTTAAGGGAAAAAGTGACACTGGTGGACACTTCAATTGTTAGTACTATTTTGGGCTTAACACTAGTATGAGCTGCAATTATATCAGAGCTTCCTTAGAAGGGATGTGGATGATGAACATGATGTTTCCTTTTCCTTAAGCTTAATATTCTCTTCAGTATCACGGTATTTTTGTATATATTAAAGACATAGTATTTTTAACTATTAGGCATGTTCAGCATTTTCCTGTGGCTGTGTCACCACAAAAGACATGTCTTTGCGTTCCTGATAATTACTATTTGTTGGATAAGTGGTTTTACCCATAATTTCTATATAAATTGGTTCCCATTTCTGCTTAGTAGCTTGGCAAGTAAAAAAATTAATTCATTTCACACTATGCTAATTCCATATAACAGTTTCAAGATCAAGTCCTCAGTGGTATGCAAAGCAGTCATGACTTTGCACAAGTTATCTAGGTGACAATTAGTAAAAATATCTGGCAACAGTCATAAGAATAATGTTTCTGATCCTTTTCAGTAACATTCATGTCAGCCCTGAGGCCTGGTTTTTAATATCCAAATTTAAATGATAAATATAGATATAAAAATGATCAAAGATATTAATCCATTTTTTCAGAGAAAAAAAAAATATTGAATGATTTCCAAGTTTCCTTCAGCTTCTGTTCCCAGTAAAAAGTCTGGGTAAGAAAGCTCATGGAACAGTCCTGCTTACTAAATTTTATAACAGAGATGTCTTTTATTCTGGGAACTTGTACACTCCCTAGCAACCACAAATTTCAAGTGCATATTCTTTGTTCAAAATGGATTATGTTTCATTTAAAAAAAAACACAAAACAAAACAAACACTATGAACACCTGAAGTTCTCATCTGTGCTGGTGAGCAGCACATAAAAAAATGCAGCAGACTGAAAAGTGCCTTGCTCTCAGAGGAGAAGAGATTAATGTAAATTGGTGAATTATCACAGGATATACAAATTAAATTAATCTGGATAGAATAACAGTCTTATTACAGATCCAGAACATAGCTTCTGATAACTGTTCAGTGACTATTAGCAATGTCTGTATTGTCGACACATTTATGAAGAATAAAGTACAGAAGCATCTGTGAAGCTGCTAAACCAATCTAAGAATTACCACAGCTTGTAAATTGCCTTCAGTGACACTTGTGGCCCCACTAGTGAGTACAATGAAGGCTTAAACTGTCACCCTCTCACCAGGGTACTTTTTTTAGAAGGTTATTCTGTGTTTCCACAAGTAAGGTATCATTTCCAGATTTGTCTTTCCAGTCATAGATTGCAGTCAACCAGTAAGTTGTGTGACAACAGTTTTCATTCTGCAACTAAACATAGGTCTTGGGATCTTGCAAAACTAAATCTTCTCTTCCTTATACATGCCTTAAAGGGGCTACATCAACCCATGGAGCCAAAGTCTGAAAGCTGTGCCTATATTAAGGGTATGCCACACCCTGGGTAACGGCTGACAAAAAAACATCAGGCAGTTAGCAGCCATCTAAATTTATGTCTCTATAGAAGTCAGGGTCACCAATTTGTCTCAACAAGTGCATATGCTGAATACAAAAATAATGCTTTCTTAATCTGTTCATTTCTGGCATTTCGTTCTTGGTATAGTTTTCCCCAGAGCAGGACTCTATCCAAACAGGTGTTTTTCCTTCTTCTTTTTTTTTTTTTTTTTTTTTTTGTAAAGTCGTTGATTTTGTGGATTCTTTGGAAAAACTTATCCATCAAAATGCAAAGCACTCCAAAATCCAGGATTCTCCAGCTTTGTGACTTGCCATAACTTCAGGAAAGGAGAGCTGTCAGGAGGGCTACAACAACAAATTGCCCTAGGCAGATGGTCATTTTGTCCCTGCCAATAGCTCAGGTAGACCCAGAGCAGTGCTTGCACAGCATCACAGTTTCCCTGTTCCTCTCCTCACAGGTGCCTTAGCAGGCTTTGATGGAGGCTGCCAAAGGCAACTCTAATATAATTGTCAGTATTCTCCTATATATACTAACAGCTTGCATGCAAGTTTGGCACACTTAAACTCCTACAGAATTTAGCCCATTATCGTTTGCTTCTGAAGCAGTGTTGTAAAAGCTGCATAAGCACACTGATGGAAAAATATATCATTTTTAAAGGCAGGTGAGCTTTTAAGATACAATTCAGACAGAGGTGTTACTTTCGCTTATGAATTGTCATTGCTTATCTGTCAAAATTAATTAATCATATAGATGTTCAACTCAGTATTTAGTAGCTCCTGCCCTTTTGCTTTTTATGCTCTAGTCAATCCATCAGTAGTTTGTTCTGTTAGTTAAAAGATGAATTACATCCAACAAGGTGGTTGCTCAGCAACCTAGACTCCTGCTGAGTCTGCCAAGGTACATGAAAGAAATTTCTTGAAGCTTTTATCTGCTAGCTGAAGGGAAAAATCTTATCTTAAAGAGTCCTGTCACGAGTGTCTAAAAATAACAATGAGACTTCCAAACAAAAGATGACTTTTTATATTTCTGCTGAAAGCAGGTAAAATATTAAGCAGCTCTGTTGTGAGGGTGGCAGTGAAGGGGACAAAGGAGCGAATAAAACTAGCTCAATTTCATACTACATTTCTACCTTTTCTTTCACAGGTGTCTATAGTGTGAACTGTTTTCAGAGTATTTTCCTAGTGTCTATTAAATGAACTATGATCATGAAACAGTAGTAATGAAATAGAAAAACTAAAGCTTCAATTTTTTATGTGCGTGCATCTGTACTTGGCCCTGACTTTCATGTGGATGTTGGTATCAGAGCATGCTTCCTGCCTCCTCTGTGTCTTGCCAGCACATACAAATAGGAAATGAACAGTAGTCTGTGTACTGCAAGTGGTCCCAATTCATTTAGCAGCTGATTAAGTATGCCTCAAAAAAGTCCTTGCAAGATGCAATTAGTTACAGGATTCATAACTTTATCTTCCTGATAATTTTTCAAGCATATATACTGGTATAGAACTGATTTAGTACTGTTCTGCAGTGCTGCATCAAAGTCCTGGCTGAGCACACACCTGACTTTGGCCACTTGCCTAATTTCTGATGGCTTGCCTGGCACATTGCTGAAGAACCTACCTTCACCAGCTTCCTATGAAGATAGAATATTCTTATATATTTATATAAGATTTTCTTACTTATTTTTCAAACTTTGCAGAACATAGATGAAAGATTAATTGTTCCTTCACTCTAATAGTGGAAACCATGACTTGTCTTTTAAGCTGATAGTTATCTGTTCATTCTTACGTTGTTTCTATCATCAAGATGGTAAAAAAAAAAAAAAAGGTTGCTCTCTAAGCATTAACTGTTTTCATTGGAATGATTCCTGTTGTAAAAAGCTGCAATAGAAGTCTACAAATACTCAGTATCTGCATTAAAAATCAATATAACCACAGTCCCTGCATTCTGAGACTGTAGGAGTTAAGAAGTTTCATTTCATGACATCTATTTGCTGTGTTATTCAAAACAGGCAATTCAAAATGGATTACAATATTAATATGGGCAGGTAGTAATTTTCTTTTTGCATTCATTTGTAAACAAATTGGTGTCCAAGAGCTAACATCTGAGAGTTCAATGTGATGTAGTGCTCTTCCTACATTTGTCAAATGTTCCTACTGTACTTTCATTGATGTCTTTGGAGTAATAGATGATTCCCTTTTCTGTGCAGTCAGGAAGCTGAGAAATGTTTTCATAAGTCTTTGATTAAAGACACCAGTGGCCACAGAGCAAAATCTGCCAATTTTTATTTCTTCATCTGAGAGATAAGCTACTATATTAGTATTCTATAAATCTCAATTTCAAGCAAGATGTATCAAGTCATTTATGGAATCTTGGGAAATAAAACCATGTAATTTATTGTTATATGAAAATAAATTACCTATAGGTAACACTGACATGCTCTGATCACTTCTTCAGAGGCCATCTCGTCATTTTCTGTATTTTCACATTTCTACAAATAGAATGCCTAAAAAAGTTTTGGTTTTGAAGCACTTATAAAAATATTTCCAATATCTACGTCTTTGGAATGATGCTTTGTGTTGACAGTTTGCTCTCAGCAACTAGAGAATTTCCATATAAATCATAGAAATATCAGTAGCAATTATTATGTATTCATTAGTGAAAAGTGAGCTCACTCTTTTTCTGTAACACATCTGTCTCCCAGTCAAAGGTTGCAATTGGACTATTTGATGACATGTTCACAGTCCAAGCAGAGCTTATTCTGAGATACTATGATTTCTAAAAATATTTAGTTCAGGATCAATACATGATTTCTTTAAAATACCTTTAGATACCAAAATATACAGAACATTGAGAGAGAATAATGTTCACTGAGTACTTCATAGACTGAAGATAGTCAGTAAGTGTTTCTGTGATGAATGCTGACAGTTCTGAATAATGCCTGATGAAGTATAGCATTATTTGCTTTTAAAGTTCCGACATCCAAGTAAATTGCAGAGGTCAAGTACATAGGACTAATGTTGGAATGAGAAGACAGTTGAAAGAAATGAAACAGCCTGTAATAAATAGCTCAGATTAACTCACTTATCTGCCTGCCTGGAAGAGTTGGTGCTTTGCTTGGTCATTCTGTATGCTCTGTGGCTGTATTCTTCAGCCTTTAGATACACTGCTAATGCTGCATCTGGGAGCAATCTCTACCTCTGGCTTACTGGATTGGGTTTTTTGAGTGGAAGAATGGCAAAGGGGGACAGTTAAATATAGCAAGTAGAAAACAGTGGGATTGCTATCAATTTTTGGAGTCTACTCTGTAGGCTATACTTCCAGAACTGTTTAAATAGAATTTAGCAATATGTCTATTAGGCCAGAATTTGTGATAATGAACTTTTCCAAAAGTTTCCCTTTTTGTCTGTCATTTTATTAACCAAGTTATATATCAAAGGAGAGCAAACAATGTGTGGTTTTAGGTGCAAGTTTCAAGTAAGGAGTCATATCCAGGATTTTTACTTCAGTACCATTTCAGCACCATTTCAGCACCATTTCAGCAAGTCAATCTTATCTCAGGAGAGAGACTATTATGAGGGAGAGTTATTGTTTGTCAGCAGATCATGATTTAAGTAAAAAATTCCACGGCTTTATCTTTCTGCTCAATTTTGGAATAAGTAAGTGAAATACAGTTGTTTTATAAAGATATGAATGATTTCTCTAACGCTTATTGAATGGACTGATAAAAGAAGTACAGAGAAGAAAGTTCTCATTTCTAGACATGTTCGTTTTCACAAAATGATAAGAGAACCTGAGCAGTGCTATTTACGAACAATCACTTCTGGATCCCCCGTAGTGATGAGAGTAGTCTGACTAGATATACTGCCTGATGCCCTGCAGAAAGGGAAGGCTTTTTTCACAGGTCAGGATACATTCTCCAGAATGGCTCAAAGCAAAAGCAAGAAGGGAAAATTTTTGTGTACTCTCCATGGCTCTCATCAAAGCTTGCTGAATGCCCAACTCTTCTTTCTGTCATCCTTGACAGGCTTTTGAGCAGATCGTTATGGGACAACTTTGTTTGCCTGTAGGATTCATTGCAGAGAATCAGTTTAATTCCTTTATGCCTGACGACAGTGGTCTCAGTGCCTTAGAAACTGCTACTCAGTGTGACAGTTCACTGTTATATCAAAATTTCCTATCATTCCTATATAATTTGTACCACTGCTTATACTCTATAGTAAGACAGAATTGGATTTGTGGAAAAACTTTGGGGAAAATATTTCAGCCTGGCTTAGGAGTTTTTGCTTATCTGCAGTATGTGCAGCTAGCTCCTGGGAAGGATCTCCACAAGAATTGTGATAAGATAAAAAGGGCCCATCAGTACCCTGTGAACTGGGATAAATAGGTTTTTCATAGCTACCTTGTATTTCTTGTTAAGATAGTCAAAAACCTACTCTGTAAGTAGAACTTGAGCACCACTGTAATAACCAACTTTTCAATCTGTACCATCTCTATAAGCTCAAGTATGTTAACATTTGTTGGTAAATTTGTTTTCCACTTGGTAAAAATAAAAGGCAGAAGTAGATGACAGCACATTACCAATGTCAGAATGATTCCTCTGTGACAACTCTGTAGTAGTATTTCTCATTCTTATTCCTCCCTCTTGTTTAAAATTTTTCCACCAAGTAATTAAGCTCCTTAAAAGTGCCAGGAGCTAATCAGAGATTTGAAAGCCACAAACACCAGGCATCACTGTAGATGTTTGTATAGATTAATGCAGAGGTAGTGACCCTGAATGTCGAAGACTCACATCTTTCACTATGTGAGTAGAGATTATATGCGGTTTTTGAGAGATCTGAGAGTGCTCAGTTTTTTGGTCTTCAATGATTTATGAAATGTGTTCAGCCTCATGCAGGAAAAGTTTGACTTGAGGAATGTGTTTGTATTTTGAGCTCTTTTTAATGGGCCATACTTTTGCATATTGAATATGACCACTGTATGAAGAGTTGCACGTATCTGTCTTTTAAATGCAGTTTTGACTGAAGCTTTCAATACCACAAACTGTTACACATTTTTGTAGCATACAAGAACGGCAAAGGAATTACTGGATTTGAAGCAGACATTTCAAAGAAAAAAAAATCCTTGTTTGGAAAGAGGACTTAGGGTTAAAACTACAAGTTTTACATTGTTTTCTGTTCTGCCCTGTTGGCTCTTTGCTCTGCTGACCTAGTGGCAGCCTTCACCCTTTGACCTTTACCAAATGCTTGCTAAATTAGCCAAAAATCTTAAAGGCTTCCAACTGGACATCTTCAGAAAACCATCACTGATATAAATGATAAAGATACACTTGGGGAACATCACTCAAAGTTGAACTTATTTGCCACAGGAACTTCAAAAATCTCAGATCAAGGAACTAATAAAACATTTTGACTTCTGTGTTATGTTTCCTCAGATGAAGAACCTTATATTGCATATGCTTAATCCAGCTCTTTAATTAAGGAAAAAATGATACTGTGTATTAACAAATGTTAAAACATAAGTAAATTTCAAAGGTTGAGGTCACAAAACCTTAATCTTGTGATAACCTTGGCAACACATAGCTGTGACTAAATGTATCCTGCACTGCATGAGACCTGAAATCCAGGGCATTTTACATAGGCAGAAATCCTTCCAGGTATCCTAGAGTTCCTGCATTCATACATGGATCTAGAGACCGTTAGAAAACAATCTCCGACGCTCAGCATTTTTCCTTGGTAAGGAGAACAGGAGGTCCATAGGCAGATTACAACATTACATTAATGAGGTTTAGGGAATTAGTGACAGAATAGAATAGCTGACAAGTCACAGACATAACCTTCAGAAGGTACAAGAACCTAATTATTGTTCACTGTGAGAAAAGAACGTTGATTTATTCTTTTTCAAAAGTTACAGAGCAAAACCTGTCTTACTGATCTGGTATCTCCATTTTTTTGGGTGCCTAAAAGGAACTCTAAGCCACACAAGGTTTGCTTGCACAAGTTGGGAAAACAAAGCCATGTATAAGACCTCCAGGCTTTTTCCATGAAATCAATTGTCAGTTAAAGGCAGTGTTCCCCGTGCATGCCATTTTTCAAATTTAAGAATGGCCCAAATTTTCTTTTGTAAACAAACTGTCTTGTTATGCCTTAAACTGTTTGCTACTGAAGTACTGTTTCTGTGTAGGGTAATCACATGAACTTCCAACACAAAAGTTCATCTTCAGCAATATTAGCTGTAACTGCGCATGTTAGAAATATTAAGTGAATGTCATTGTGTTCTACTGCTTTTGTCCCAAGTATATTTGTAAGTCCATGAGAGACTTTAGCAAAGGGCTATGCCTCCAATCTTCATAGAAAAATATCTTTAAGCATCTTTTTTCCAAGGTTAGGTTTCCTAATGTGCCAGAAGTTCTATTTCTAGCCCCAGGGCAGCACTGGCTTTGTCAGTCAAGCATTAACTGAAAATCTACTAATGAAGTAAGACAGTCAAAATGCAGCACTGTTTTATTGCCATCCAAGTCCTGTTCACAGTTACGTCTATTGCTTCAGGACATTTCATTCAAGCCCAGGAGCACAGCTGCACAGGTTTACTAGAGACCCTCAGCCATTACAGGCAGACCTGCATGCTGTGCATATAAATATAATACAGCCTAGGGGGGTATTTTAGACTGGGCATTGGAATAAGTCATAAAGAATTAACTGAAACTGAGCCAGTGTGTCATGAACATGAATACAGTGCTATGTTTGATGTAAGGCATGACCACTGCAGAAGTTCATACACAATTGTTTGCTATGTTTCTTAAAGCTTAATGTGTTGCTCATGTCACAGGAAGGGAAGAAAATGCATATCACAACCATATCAGACTTTCATTTAAACATTAGTTGACTAACACAAAGAAATCAGTAATGGAGGACTGGCATTACGGAGCATGAACAAGCCACTGGTGTAGAAGGTGAATATCTATGCATCCTGTCCAGATAACTGTTTTAGGAATAAAGATATGCTAGAAGCAACAAGAAAGGAAGGTACACATACAAAAAAGATTCTACACAAAAAGTTTCATGGCAGTGACTGAACTAAATAGTTTTAAGAGAAAGATACACTGTGGATTATAATGGTAGGGTTAAAGTAGTAGGTAAAGTTTTTTTCATTACATAACTAAGTAATTTCATACTAATTCTAGCAGAGAAAGTGAGTATTTGCCACCTTTTTCTGTTTGTATTATACTACCCTATGTTGTTTATTGTCTAGAAACAGGGCACCTGATACTCAAATGAAGGCAACAAAAGTAAAGCAGAAACACATAGTTTCTCTCCATCTCTCTTTGATATAAGTTCTGTCTTGTGATTCCAATAAAAATAGATCAGAGAATTTAGCACCTATTCAGACAAATATTAAACTAATAAAAAAATCAAAACTAATTAGAAAATCTGATGGGCATATTCACAGGAAAAAGAAGGCTGAAGTGAGAGCACAGTGGACTAAAAATATTTGTCTTTGATCTGTACTTTCAAGATGAAGCTCTGATAGGAGTTTGGAAACTTTAGTTTTCACCCAGCACAAGTCTGACAATGACATTACTATTAAATTGCACAGCGTATTTCGGGTCTGTTTATTCTGACAATGCTGGAATCTTCTGTTCTAGCCTTCTTTTGTGGCACATCCTTATGTGACTCTGGGAGAAGAGTCCACTCTTTTTCTTCACCTCTGTCAAAGACAGGAGGCTTTAAACTTCATGAGTGCACGTATCTGCTGACATATCCTGTGCCAAATTGTCCAGCCCTAAATAGTGAACCTGCAACGTTATGAAAATGGCATAACTACAGTAATTCAACTAAACTATTTCTAATTTATATGAGCCACAGACAATAATTCAGTGCCTTGATTTCACTGTCTCTTTCCTGACTTCAGCTCTCTCGAATTACAGAAACCCAAGCACAATCAAAGCAATCCTACGTCGATATGTGTCCTATATGTCCAGAAGTCTAGATCCTCCTTGTCTATGTGGAAGCAATATAAAAAATCATTATGGTATAGTAAATCAAGGAATGTAGCACACATAGAAAATGAACTGCACAAAAAAGGACATTTAAGAAAAAGTGCAAGTTTTATTTAACCCATTATCTAGAGCTCAGTATTCTACTTTGCAAGATTAAGAGAGATAATTCATAGTGGTGAATTCATGCTAACTTTCAGGCTCACATAAACAGAGTGAGATGTTCAAAACTAAAAATTGCCTTACTGAATTCAGCATGGATTTTACAGACAGCAAATTCCTATTCCTCCCTCCATCTCTTTTTTTCTCATAGTTAGAAGTGATATTCTGAAGTGTGCTTTGTGCACAAATCATTCCTTTCACACACTGCAACCAGTGCCATGCTTATAAAAATATTATCCTTGTGGTTTTAGCCTGATAAGACCAATTAAGATTTGACACACAATCTCCCTCTGAAACTATCATAATTTTTTACCTCAGACACTCAATTCTGTTTAATCAAAACCTGTAAGACAAAAGGTTTTTCTCAACTTGAAATTGGCACTTCCTAGTCATTCCTCAAAAATGGCATCATTTTGCCTTTCTTCCTGCAGATTACCTTGAAGTTGCATTAGAATGATAACAGAAATGGCTAAGCATTTTTTTTATAAAACAAATAAGAAAACTAGGAAGCGTATGGCAAGAGGGGCTCTAGATAAAAAAAAACACTAATAAGTGCCTATAAAGTCACTTGGATCCTCACTTGACCTGCTCTAAAAATATTTACTAACATTAAAAGCTATTTCTACTTTTTTAAAGGGACGGCTTAGTGTAACAAAAATAACTTGCTATTCATAGGAGTAAGGACAGGGAAGTAGCCACTTTTTTCAGTTATATGAAGAACTGAATGGGGGAGAAAAGCCTTTTCACAGAACAGCCAAGGTTTTCTACTAATCTAAATCTGCTAATGTTTCAGATAAGTCCATTAGCTCTAGTTTTCCTCATTCCTCCAGTCTTTCTTTACTGGCAGGTATAGACTTTGAGGTAACAGGTGGATCTTATTTTCTCCTGGGACTTTTTTGTCCAGGGCTGTTCCTACCATAGCCAGGGCTGTCTGGTAGGCAAATCCCCACCTCCAGCATCTACCATCCAGTCCCATACCAGATACTGTGGTTCATCTCACTTTATAACTTTTTCAACCAAGTACAAGATTTCATATTTCAATGCAGTTAAATTTCAAACTGCCTTTCATAGCATGTGATAACACTTGGTTTACTTGAGAAGGCTATCCTTTGTCCAATATTTACAGCAACAAATTTAAAAAGAAGTATTTAGAAAATGGAATTCTTATTTGCAGTCAGCTGATGACTTCAGCAAATGCTAGTATTTTCCACAAAAGAATCCAGATTTAGAATGGAAATAGACATAATCTCCTAATAGGGTCTCATTTCTGTGTATTCCAGAAGACTTCAGCAAGCTGTTAGCTAGCAGCTTTGAAGAAAACACTGCTAAACACAAGCACTTCTATTGTAATATTCCAGCTATTCTAATTGTAGGAACTAACAAAGCTTTTGTGTTTTCCGTGCAACCACCCAGTTCATAGGCTGAGCAGACAATTCAGTTCTAAAAAGATTGCTCGATTTCAGGAGTTCTGAAACTGTTCTGAAGTTATGAATATGCACAAAGATCCAAAATTTATTAAGATATCCTGTCCTCATGGTTGTAAAGGGTTAACAACATTTAAACACTTGATCTGAAAAAAAATTAGAAATCTTTCTTAATATAGTCTCAAATGTTTCTCTGTAATAATTAGTACAGTAAGCTTTCTTCTGGGTGTGGATATGAAGCTGAGCCAGCTTTCCTCTTTTGTTAGCTTTTAAGGTCCAGTTTTGACTGAACTCATAACCTATATTTAGTGTTCTAATTTAATCCCAGTCAGATTTCTGAAACACTGAAAAATATAAAAACTTTTCCGTTCAAGGGGAAAAAAACCAAAGAAAGATCAGTGGAACTATAGAATGCTGAGAAAAAAAAGGAAGAGAAGCCATGTAGCTAGGTGTCTGAAAATAATTTAGGAGAGTAATTTAGGCCTCTCAGGTTTTTTTAAGTTTATTTTAGGCCTTTTTTTTTAAAAAAGGCCATAATCGTGATCAATGAATCCCCCAGTCATGTCAGATATTTCCCAAACATCCAGTCTTATAGCAAGAATATATTTCATTAACTTCACTTCAAGAATTTCTTTTATCTTTAACCTTCATTCAGTGTTGATGAGTAATATTCTTCTTTTTTTAAGCTTGTTGTTGTTGCTTTAAGTGACTTTTTAGGGTACAATTTTACCAGACAGTGCACTCTAAAGCAAAGGACTTTCAACTGCTTAAATAACTGTTGTGGTTTTAAGCCCAGGCAGTAACTCAGAACCACGCAGACGCTTGCTCACTCCCCTCCTTTTTCCTCCTCCTGCTCATGATACTATGAAACCCTGCCTAACAAGAAGACTGAGACATTTGTGCATGTAGTAAAATAAACCATGAGCAAATAGATTCCAGCTCTGGTTTACATGGTAATTTTTCTCTTAATGAGTAGGAGTTATTTCAGGTATATGTTATTTAGAACCTAGGGACTTATAAATTCAAATACCTTAAAAAATGTAGTGACAGAAAAAGTATGAGATATCTTTCCTTTATAGAGAGTAAACAAAAACATTTCTAACTCTGCGGCTTCCTAATATGCCAGGAGACTTTTTCTTCATTAGCAGTGATATTAATTTTCCAGCAGCTGTGGTAGAATAGGTAAAACATCCATCTGTCTTCAAAATCTCATCACTGTGGTTCTAGTGAAGCATTCTCTGATGGCCATTTGTTTGAACCTCTAGTACATGATTGGTCATGACAAGTAGCTTTTTAATCAGAAGCAAATTATAACTGTGACACCACTTAGCTCTTGTGTGTCACTGCTGCCCCTTTCACCTCTTCCCACAACTACTACTATTCCTGTAGTTTTCTTTGGCATTCGCAAGAGACATTTCATTACTTTCTGTTCTTTAGACCCTAGTCTGGGAAACACTCTCATTTCCACCGCATGGATATAGAACAAATTACCAGGAGACAGGCAGGTATCATTAGCAACAGCCTACATCTACTTTTATACGGATTGTGCAATAGTTTAAGGTCAAAAGAATATTATTTTGGCAATTTTTACTGCCAAGGAAAAGTTTGTATTCTAACTTCTCAGAGCACCTTTCATTGAATCATGGAAAAATTCTTAAATTAGGTAAAACTGCACCTGCTACTATGGTATTTTTTCAATCCAAGAAATGTGTTTAACAAATAGATGAACGAGCTTATAGAAAAAAAAGAATTTTTCCTGTTTCTTGTAAGCTTGTTCATTTAATATATACTAAGTAATTCACATCAGAGAAAGTGAAAAAATACCCATCAGCCATAGACCACACATGCAAAATCTGAGCTGGCATGCAGAAATATAGCATATGTATACCAAACTTTGTCCTATAATGATAATCCCTTAAAAACTTCTTCAGAAGCCAGGTACATTATTCACCAACTATTCTAAGAAATTAAGGGGAGTTACTGTCATTTCAGAAGATCTTTAAAATGTATTCCCTATAAAAACTGCCTTACTGATCCATGATATATATCCACCTAATGTAATGCCACAACTTCACTCGCCTGTACTTGGTGTTTGGGAAAAAAACATAGAAACCCACTATATTCAAAATAATCTTGGTATACCCTTCTGTTTTCCAAATGGCAGTGATTTAAGGGTTTCTTGAGTGAGAGGCAGCATCCAGAACACTGTTTCCCAAAGAGCCCACCCTACTAAGCAAACATATCTAACCCTTCAGCTGCTTGTGTCTATTACCCGGGCATAAGAGGAGAAGGATAGGAAAAGTGAGGACAGTACAGGACAGCTTCACAGTGAGACGATAGAGCTGAAGCTGGCAGGAGCTACTGGAGAGACACAGGAGCACTTCACAGATGTGAGAATCGAGAGCTACACAAAGTCTCCTTAGCCTTTAGTCTGTGCTCCCTGACAGCCTGACTTCACAGCTGGTCTATCTCCTGTACATGCGTGGTACGTTGCAGGCAGAGAGGAGCTATCAAAGCCCACTGAGTCAAGGGTTATGCTGTTATAAACACACAAACAACAGGATTTAGTGTTCCTGCTGAGGTGCACACAGGCCATGCAGGAAGCATGCAGGAAGAAAAATCCTAATGGAACATGATGCGGGTGGCAGTTAATCACCAAATCCCCATGTTACAGTTTATCACTAGATTTTGACCCATTGCTTGTCATTTTTAGGGCTGTGGCATTCTGTTAGGCAGTCTCGTTTTCAAGCCCATAAAACATAAAAAAAAATTTAGACTTTTCTAGTGTCACAAGTAAGCCCAGTTAGTGAATACTAGCACTGTTGTAACTGAGTCGACTGATCTAATTATTTCTTGTGGCTTAGCAGGGATTTCAGACATTCATAGTTGCTTAGACAAGGCATCACCTTCTTAGTATGATAAAATTCACATGATTATTACAGCTCAGGCTGAAATGTTGCCAGTTTATATTTGCCAACACATATTTGCAATTCATCTAACACTTCTGTGTTCCTGTTCTCCTCATCCTAGTCACTACTTTTATAATGTACATTACTGTTCTCCCTAAGGCTCAAAACACATCCAGCTCTATGGTCAGTACACCTGTGAGATGTCTGTCATGACAGTTAGAGATTAAATATATACACAGTTCATCCATTGTCTTTGACAGGTTTAGATCTGTTTAGGGTTTTTTTGGTGCCCACATTTAAGGTTTATTGTGTGCCCACATAACCTGCAGCAGTTACAGAAATGGCGCCCACAGGTTCAACAGCACCTGTAGTCCCTTCTCTGTCCCTGACCATGTTCTTATGCAGGAAGAGAAATTGGTGCTTGTTTTTCCCTCCTCTACTGTACAATGTAGAGGTAAGATCTAATACTGTAATAAATAAACACCGATTGGAATTGCTGTCCCATATCTTTCTCAACTGAAGTTCTTGCTCTCAACAAAAGTTTTCTGTGATGGAAGAAGGCAAGGGTGTTACTATGGCGTTCACCATGGGTAGCACATGGGTGCTGCCTGCCTCCACCTGGACATGTATGTCATGGGACCCTAAAGCCAGGTCCCAGCTCCCAGCTCTGATGGGGCCTGGAAATATTGTGAATTAGCTCCCTGTCACAATCTTGGCACTTGGCAGAGGCCAGTACTGGCTCCTGCTTCAGCTCTGGTTAGGCAGTGACAGAAATTGTGACCTGGACAAGTTTCTGTCAACTACAAAGCTAACATGGTAGGTGTGCTGTGATGAGAAGCACTGTCTTTCACTGTCAGGTATTGTTTTATTTGCTCCACACTACCACTGCTGCCATCCTGTTCTTCCTAGTTACAATCTTATGAGCATATACGCTCACCATCTCGCAGAGTTCCTAGGCTGTGACCAGTTATCTTGTCCTCATTATGCTTAGCTAAGGAATGCTGCTCTGGGATTTTTTTGTTTTTTTTTTCATTTTTCTTTCTCTTGCTTCACACTCTAACCCTCCACTCAGTTTTGATGCTTATTCCTGAAGCCTTTCCAACTTATCAATGCCTTTCCTCTAACGTAATGCCCTGAACTCTGTGTGATTGTTTAAATTTAAATTTAGTCAAATAGATTAACACAGAGAAACACAGACCCTTTCTTGTTTAATCAGCTGGAATTCTGATATAAGCACCTCAGAAAGGATTTGGAACTACCTTTTGCAGCAACTATAGTGTTTTACAAAATCAGTTCAACTTTGGTATTCTCCCTCAGATTTAGGCTTCGTTCTTCACTTCTCATTAACATAATTCTTTTCTTGAGAAATCTTAAAATCCATGCAAAACTCCCATTTCCTCTAGAGATTTGACTTTAAAAATTCATAACTTTCATAAATACATGTGCTGAAATCTCCTCCATGTAGCAGCATTATTTTCTGTTAATACCTGTTAGTCTTAGATTTTGTGCTTTTTCCCTCTCTTCATTTCTATTTTCATTGCTTCCAATAGTAATTTACATTTTTATTAATTAGCTTTATTTTATGTCTTAATTTAGATCACCCATTACCAAATCCATTACATGTGAGAATTAACATTAAATTACTGAATAGAAACATCTGGGAAGAATATAAAACATGCATAAATGTTCTCTTCATTTGCCTTGCAGTTTTCAAAACGGAAAAACTGAGGAAGGAATTCTTAAAATAAGGACTTTTAAGAACAGGCTTACACTTCACTCTAAATACATTATTTCTGGATTTGTTCTTGAGATATCTAGGATTTGTGAAAAAAAAAACCCAGAAGATTAAACAATACAATTATCAATCTTTTGCTATGCTCCAATAGCAACTAATCAGCTGGTTTTTGTAATAGTAACAACTCTAAAGCCATAGCAGAAAATGGAAGTGAATATTGCAGTTGAGCAGCTAGAAGGGGAATGAGATTCAGTAAAAGATACTTTCTTCCTTGGCAGCAGCACTGCTGCATGTAAGTACCAGCAGTAGGAAATACAGAATTGAGTAGGATGAAAATGGTAGAGATTCACATGTATTTATTGTTTCCCTTGGCTCAAAAGGACACTCAAAGATGGGGAACCAATGCTGAGATATTCCACCAACTCAGTAGCCCAGCATTTACATTCCATAAAAATGCTGAAGTGAGCAAGTCCAGGTTGGATGAGGCCTTGGCCGATATGGTTTAGAGCGAGGTGTCCCTGCCCATGGCAGGGGGGTTGGAACTTGATGATCTTAAGGTCCTTTCCAACCCTAACTATTCTATGAATCTATGTTATGAACAACTGTAGGTCACTAAAGGCATTAATAAGTGTTGACATATTTATTTTAATTAGAAAATAATTAATAGCTTGGGTATCCAGCAGGATTTTTCATGTCTTGAATCTATCCATAGAGATGGAAAAGCTAACATACATTTAGTCTTGCCTGTATAGGAAAATCTTTTCCGTGTAAATTCTGATATGACTTTATGTCAAAAATTAAGGCAGAAAAACCCTGTGGCTTTAACTGCCATATTTTGTTCTAGCTCACCCTGTGTCATTTCAATAGGAGTTTTAGTATGCACAGCTGTGCACCTTGGCTCCAGTAGTAATTATGCTTGTATAACTGACAAGCTCTCTCTTGCAGGCAAAATCTTGGGTTTCCTACATTTGATGCATGGCGAACATCCTGAAACAGTGACCCTAACTAATCTTCCCTAAACAGTGTTTTAAACTATCTACTGGGACACATTAAATGATGTGCATTAGCACATCAAATAATGGTGCATTATTATCATTCCAATCAAACCAAAATAATTAAGTGACTAGCCTTCCAATTTTGCAGTTGTAGTCTTCTTACAAGCACCAAAAGAACCATGCCTGCTTGGATGAGCAGTGACAAAGAAAAAACCTCTCTTCATTTTCTTTGGCAAATGAATGCCTCTATGTACTTTTGCTATAGTTTTGATATAAATCCTTCAGCTTATCTGGGATCTCCAGTGTATCATACATATTTCACTAGACCAGCCACTGCTCTACAGCTTTTAAAAGTCCAGCATAAAGAAAATGTTAATCATCAGTCTTAACGTTCCCGTAATTTTTTCTTCCTTGTGAGCAAGCCATTACATTATGTCTGATTATTAGGAACAAGGAACAAACATTTCCTCCCTGTGAAGAACAGGAAACAATGTTTGGAGAACAATCAAGTCAATTCTCCATGGAAAATAAAATGTAGCAGCAGGGGAGAGGCTTGACCCTTTTCCAATTAGAAAAAAGAAATACATTTTCATCTGAAGAAGAAGAAATCAGCTTATGTATTCGCCTGATCTGACCTCTTTTCTAAAGATGTATTTCATCGTAAAGTATATTTAAATAATCATGCATAACCGTGAAAGTGAATGAAGCCAAAACACTAAGAGTTTTAGACTCTAAGTATTTGCTTTCATCTTGTGAAATTCTTGTTTGTATCTGCCTGCCATTGTAAATTATGTTTTCAGCTGAACATGAAAAAATGTGCAAGATACATGGAGCACACATGAACATGCACCGCCACCTGCTTGCAGCTGTAGTTTACATGGGGGAATTAGCCTGGGAAATAGCATTGGCAAAGGCAAAGCAACTGCTTTGACTGCAGTCTAGCTGAGGTCTTGTAAACATCAACAGTTCTCTTCTCTGATTGGAGTTTTTTTTCATTTTGATCTGTATTTTGTCCAATATTTATTAAAACTCAGGGGAAAAAAAAAAGAAGAAACAAATGTGCACGGTGCTGGCACATGCAGTGGTGCACGGACTACCTTAATTTGACAACAGTTTAGGTCATACATGTATGTATGTATGCCTCCTGTCACCTGTCTTATCCTATCGCATCGCGTACTCCAGATTTCTGCATCATTGTATACTTCTTCCCTTTGGACTAATAATTAATTCTTCAGTGTGGGGCAGTATGTAATTTTGTTGCCACAGCAGCTAAAGAGTCACAATACGGTTCCCAGTTTGGCCCAAAGGGAGGAAGTAATTGATGCCAATTTTTAACTGATGAACAATACTTGCCTGTGTGTCAGCTCAGACATGTGGTTTGTGCATCTGGGAACTAAACACAAGGTTTAAATGTTCCCACTTGCACCCCACACAGCAGAATGTGATGGAAATTTTTCTCCTTGCAGTGCTGTGCAACAGCTGCACTGACCGCCTCAATGCTGCCATTAAATCCTTGAATCGGCACTCCCTCTCTGGCCCCACAAGTGCCATGAGAACACTGACATCTCAATGCAGATTTACCAGTCATACGCAGCAATGCCACTGCCAGAGCTTATGGTTTTAGTATTAATTTTATCCTGTTGAGCAGTATTTCCCAACTTGCTGACCAACAACAGAATCTCAGGGAAGGAAGACCCTTTTTTCCCTTTTTTAAAGCATATTTCTAGATGTTCTGGCTAGCAAAAGAAAAAAAAGAGCTTGAAAACATGAAAAATATGTAGTTGCTGGGTCACAAAAAAACAGGAGGCCAGAGGAAAGAAGCTGATGTTAATTTGTCATATTTTTTAATTCACTGTTTTTCATCTGAACTCACTTCCGTAGAAGAAATCATGGTTTTTTAGATACGTGAGTCCTGTGTCAATGAAATAGCAAATGCTCCTTGGAGTCCCTCTGTGCGCTGTAAGTTTACACATTTCTGTCACCGAGCTCCCAGCCTTCATGTCTGAAGCCAAGACAATGAAAAAGGGCAAGAAGATCAGAACAGCTTATTCTAAGGGAATTAAAACACATTGTAAAGGAAAATGCAATGAGTGGTGCCTGTCAGGTACAAATTCCCACTTGGAGTTCACAGGAGACTGAGGAAAAAATGTTCTTTAAAAGGCTGCACACTTAAAAGTTGCCATGAGCTTATAACCTGTGAAACTCATTGCCATTAGACATTACAGAGCTTAGACCACACCAAAAAAAGACTAGTTCATATAGGTGAGTTCAAACACTGACATGCACAAAGACACAAAGAAGCTGGGGAGAATTTGACCTGGTGAGCAGGAGAGTATGAAGCAGTACCTGCAGTATGTAATGATTATTGGGTTTTTTTCTCCCATAGAAAATAATGCTCCATTGGTGCTTGCCAAAGCACTCAGCCACCATCTGACATCAGGCTGAGAGCTTGTTGATTAATATGTATAGGATAACCTTTCTGGCACATTTCTTTAAAATTACCAGTTGCATTGTAGCTGTGTTTCAGATTTTATTCCCTCTAGGACCAGACAGTCTGTCAAATGCATTCAGCAAATAATATATTTACTGAATTTCATGATGTATTAGAAAGCTATGATTCAAAGGAATGTTTTCAACAGTTCATTCAGCTCTGGTCAAGGCTCTGCCATATGGGCTGTTGTTAATTGAATTTGTAAATCCTCCTACACATGCAGCAAAATACCAAGGCATCACAAGAACAAGTTAACTTTATAAATCTCAATCACCTTTTCCCCTTGATCAAAACAATGCTTCTATTGTTTTCTTTGCAAAATTCCTCATGGTATATAATGATCTTTAGTCCCAGCATATCACTGTACTACCACAGAGATCCTAACTTTTGCAGTTCGCTGGCAAAATTAAGCAATTCATCTTGCAGACCCAGAGCTTCCTAAAACATTTTTCATCTTAGAAATCTGGTGTCTGGGGACTACTTTATAAAACATAAAGAGCAAATTCTGTTGGTAGTTTTGTCACACTGAGCACAGAGCAAAAGACTGATAGCCGTATCTTAGAGATTTAGCTATGCATTTATTGTAAACTGTGGGAATATTCCGGTAAGTTATAAACGGTATTCATTAATCACAAAAGTGGATTAATTTTCCTTTTTGCATTCCATCCAGCTTTTACTACATATTATGGACTGAATTCCACATACTTTTTGGGTCTTTTCCATTTTAACTCATTCAGTTTGTGCAGTTAGACTTAAAAAACAAAACACAAGTTGTAAATTGTACATTCCTTCAGAACTCTGTACTCATACTAAAGAAACTATATATCATCTCGAAAGTTAACTTTCATTTCCACCAATACAGGGAAAGTATTTCTAAATTAGCCTCACAGTAAAATAATCACTGTCACTGTTTTGTCTTGTGAGGATTTACTGCTGGGTTTGTAAGCCCTTCCAACCAGTATAAGACTTGAATACTCCTGGTAAGTGTCAAATATATTTTGCCTTTTTGTACAGTACAAAATTAGAGCTATCTGTGGATCTGTATAAGAGGCAACCCCCAGTCAAAACAATAGTAAAATGCTTGTGACACCAGTTCTAGTCTGACAATGAGCCTGGCACCACAGGCTGGTCAGAGCCTGTTGAATCTGGCACCAGTTCAAGACAGAATTTGTCATAGGAACATGCCATAAAAGTTCTTAAAAGGGGAAGCAATGTCTGCATTTGGTGTGCTAGAGAATTGAAGGCTAATTGATATTAGTAAAATCCAAAAAGAGAGCTGCTTTGGTCACAGCCTTTGCTAGTACTGTTATGAATGGTTGCATATATGACAACTTTGCAATTAGGAAGCATACCCCAGAGACAAGTGCGCTTGAGGACTCCAGGCATAATGTGAGAACTTGTACAAAACTCTCAGTTGTGGTTGGAGAAGGCTGTATTCTACAGAAGCTGCACAGAAGAACTGCAAAGCTGAATTTAACAGCAAAGTCGCAGGCCTGAGTGACAAGCTGGCTGCTGATGTTGTCCACAGTGACAGGGGAGCTGTCTGGAGCATTTGAGGAAAAAGATTAAAATCTTCATTAAACTTCAGCTGCTGGCAAGAAATCCCTGAGATGGTATCAGGCAGAGGCCAGTCAAAACAAACTGGAGGCTTGGTATTCCAAGGCAGTTTAAAAAATACAGACAAGAAGGAACTGTTTGAAACAATGGTAATGTTTCAAATTCTTTTTATAGTTTGTCTTGAATTTTTCCCAGAAGAACACTATCTTGGTGTGAAAAGCGGCATGCAAAAGTGAAAATTTCACACATTTCTGCATTTTCAAAGAATATAAAAGGGTACTGAATTAACATCTATTTGGTACAAACATCTAAGAATAACCATCTCTATAAGGTTTATATTAAACATATATTGATTGCTTCAGACATCTATCATTTAAATCATTATGCTGTTTACTATTTACTCATTGTCATGACTGAAAATCTTTCTACAGCAAGAGCATGACTTCACCTTAAAAGCCTTTTAGTTACAGTTTCTTCTAGTATTTTTTTTGGCTTTTCCTCTCTTTCCCCAGTTTAGCTTTACCTCACTCCCACATCCCAGCACTTCAGTGCCAGATCATGGGAGGAAAACTTCTTTATACAGGGTAGTTGGAGAGGAAGTGGAGATGGAGACAGTAACGCTCAACTAAAAGGCTATGACGGGAAAGAGAGCTTTGTCTTCTAAACCGTTTTGCCTTAAAAAAATTGCACCTTAGATTTACCTTAAAGGAATTGCACCTCCAAGTCCGTAGGTAGCCATGACTGCCAAACAGAAGCTGCTGTACCCCCTTTTGCACCAGTGCACACATCCTTGGACCTCCCATTTGCTCCTCTTCAATGAAACTTAGTGCCCCTCCATTGCTCTGTCATCTCCCAACAGAAACTTACATATTTTTATGTTCTCTCTCCCTAAACTACCTTCCACTGGAGAAAATTTGACTTTAAGCTATACTGTGCATATGCTATACTGTATAAATGCTGTGCCTGGCCTTGCACCTGTCTTGTGACCAAGTGGACTTGCCTCATGATCAGCATGCTGTTGGCTGAAGTTGGTTTTGCAGGACCTGTTCTGCCCCTCCTGGCTAGGGATGGGGGGGCTGCACTCACCCCTGGGGCCAGCCTCAGCTGCCAGCTTGCCTTCACTCCCTCAGGCCCCTGAGATAAATGGCTAGGGACAATCTAATCCTCCAGTGTCACTCATCACTACTTTCCCCACTCTCAGGAGAACAATTATTTCTCTATGGCTAGTACTGGGGACCTGACTTTCAATGTGATGCATTCAGCCGTCTTGTGTTGAAATACACTTAATCTTGTTCCTATCTTTTTGAGCTAGCTCTATGACAAGCAGCCTAACCCAGATAAACAATCCCATACATCATCTTCATCCTAAGAAAGACAATTGTTTCCCAGTTCCACTGTTGCTGGATAGTTACACAGATGGTGTGAACATCCTTCTGCATGAATATTCTGGCTCTCACACAGTTTGTCTCACAACTGCATGCTCACTGTCCCACAATGTCTCCTTCATTTATACTAAATTGTTTAGTGGCTTTACAAAGTCTTGCCTTCAGTGTCTCCTTCAATTCCCAGAAGAGCAAGAGGCTCAGAGGAAGTTTTTCAAGGAGACGGTTTATGGTACTCATTTTCCAGTGGCTGACTTGACTCGCCATGCTCCATTAAGACAGCCTTGTATACTGAGAAAGCCTCAGAAATGGAAAATTGTATCTTACAGTAATTTAGAAACCAGCACCCCCAAAAAACAAGATTAATTCCTATAGGATATGTGCTGGCACAGCTCCAAGCAGCTGGGCTTGCACAAAGCAGTTCTTTTTTCTTTTATAGATTCTGGTGAAGTTTTGTCCCTGTCTGTAAAAATTGCCTGTATTATCCTGAAAATAGAAGCAATTGAGCTTTCCCTGACTTAGTCTGGAGGAAACATAAGAAGACTCATTTTGCTACAAAACCTAATTAATTTATTCTCTCAAAGTTCATCAAAAAACTTTGTTGAAAATTATTTGGGAAAGCAAATGAGCCTGCTGTTACTTACCATCCATTGCCTGGCTGTCACTCATTCTGCTTCCCAGGGGGTATTCTGAAAGTTTACTATGTGTGACAATTGTACAACAGCATCCAAACCAGACACAGGATTTCCTAATGTTCTCCAGTTTCATGCTGGAGAACTACTAAAACCGTTTGTATGGCTTTCTGGGGTACAAGGCTAGGTTCACAGCACCATCACATTGCTTTTGCAGCTGCTAGAATACATGCAGGACTGTCACGTACTTTAAACAGGGATGCTCATCTTGCATGAGAGTTTTATTTTACACCAAGCATTAAAGTGCCCTGTTTTCTTCCATCCATCATATTTCATAAATTCTGTGCTAGGTAACAGAAATGTCTTGGATGTGTGAGAAATTTTACACAGCTGAGTTTCTGAACTCAGTCAAAGATCCAGGAAACAGGCCTATTTAAAAGGAGATAGTTCTGTGTATCTGTAGATAAACCACCTGACAGAAAAAATGCCTGCAACTCTGATGTTAGGCCTTAAAACTGGAATTGCTGGCTCCTGAAACACACTTTTGTCTGTTCTCAGAGCTACAATAAAAATAATCACTACAAGAAAGCAGCTGCCTGTAGAGATACAGTAGAAGAAACCCACAGAAAAGGAGGAGACAAAGGGAAATGTGTGCTAACAAGAGCCAGTGGAAGCACACAGGGCTTCATTAACAGCCTTCTGGTCCCTTAGGAGCACTGCTTTGCAACCAAACACCCCTGCCTGAGACAACCAGCTGGCAAGTGTCACTCATTCCAGACTTAGCTCCAAATCAGAATGGCCTAATTAAAGATTAATGCTTTTTAATTAATAACTACTTTACATATATGAGAGAATGAATCAAAATATTTTCATATTTTTACAGCTGTCTAATTGGATTGAAGTTTCAGGGGTTGCAGGTCTGGACACCTTATGACGACAGTTTTAAAGCTGATCTGAAGCTGTATTGTCAGACACAGGGCTATTGTCATCACCCAGCTGATCAGCTTTCAAAGCTGTCATCAGATTCTAAGTCATCGATAACTCAATGAAATTTAGGAAATATTTTTCAATAGTAACTTTATGCTTGTGTGAAATCTTCCAATTTGAGTTCAAAAAAATGTATCACCCTCACAAGGTGAGAAGTCAAAGGGAATCCAACTGGTTTAGTATGTCATACTTTTACTTTAAAATATATGTAAAATGATAAGCAATGGATGTTCATTTCAAGAACTGTTTCATTGCAGCATTTTATAACTATTTCGTTAATTTGATGTGGCATCTGAGACTATGTCTCCAATGGAAGAGAAATCAAGCAACTATATGAATGAGCCCAGAAAAAGGTATTATGAGGAGGCACCATCAGGGTCAGGGCTCACTTTTGCCCCTTGCAACACTTTTCCTTTGTTGTACCAGGCAGAAATAACTCCAATTTTATGACTAAGAGAAGTTCTGCTCTCAGGATTCATTGTGGTGCTCACACACACATTGTCAGCATGGCTTTTGTAACAAAAAAGGAAGATAGCTTTTACTTTTCAGATCCGTTTTGACCACTCTGAAAAATGTTGAGTTCAGAGTTTCTCAACGTCTCTGTGTTGTAGGAAAATTCACCTACAGAAAACTGAGCTTTCGCCAAGAAAACTGCCTAGTTTCTAAATGTGCTTTATTCATTCATCTTTTTCATTATTATATTTAGACTCAGTTTGCTGAATTATTTTATGCTTCTTTTTTGGCTTTGGCTCTGATTGACTGTTTGGAGCAAATTTCCTAATGATCTTACTCTACTTTGGAGATCAGAGATCAAACACACCGTGCTGGGGAGCACAGATTAGCCTGACTCTCAAGTGAGCATTCACTATCACAAGTCTGAGCCAAGGGTTACCACATTCCCTGGGACTACCGCCATTAGTCTTCAGGGAATGTTCTACCAGATTTTAAAAGAGGAATGACCTTAAGATAAAATGGCAGCACCCAAAGAGTTTAGATACCCTGTTTTAGCTGGAAATATATTTTGCATTTCTGACATGAATATTCTGCTATGCTTGATTCACACTACTTCACACCTAAAAAACTGCAGCATTATGTGAAATGTAGCATGTACAATTTAGCAGCTTTTGAACTGATTATGAAACCTGAAAAAGCAGAGACCTTTCCTTAGACAAAAAATTATATTACATATTTGTATAAACTCAAAGGTGAATGATTTGCCAGAAAGCATTAATGTCCTTCCTCATGAACCATATTAGCAATTTTTACTTTATCATATCCTTCTACACAGAAGGCTGCTAAATTGGTTTAGATGAAAAATAATTCTAAATTGTATGTGCAAAATGTGTGGAATAATGTTTGTATTGTTTTTTAAATGAAAAGTATCATTAATATAACATGAACCACAAGTGAAAACTTCATGTACAGATAAGAATATATGGTGTTTACTTCCTTGTGTTCTTGCAAGACCCTCAGAGAGTATTCACAAGATGTCTCTGAGGGGTACATTCTGTATCTGGAGTTAATGGAAAGATGTGTCACACCATGTCAAATCTAGCAATTCACTTTTATCTGTTATGCTTCTGAAAAATTATTATTTATTTTAGAAAGTATAGAATATATCTTGGGATCATTAAACATGTTGAAAAACCTTATGCTAAAGTTACTGTAAAGAACACTACTAAAAAGTACCATATAAAAGAGAATCAGAACCCCATTAGGAACACATAAAGAACTAATGTGGATAACTCAAACTTTCCATTCTTGTGAAATTATGCCCAGAGGTGTATTTAAATATTGTTAGTATTTAGGGAGGAACTGGGTAAACTGAGAGAGAACCTAGATACAACTTCACATTACCTAATCTTCCATTAGCTATCTTCTTTCCAAACTACATGGCAAGCCTCTTCTTTGCCCATGATTCACAATGTGAGAAATTGCCACAAAACACAGCATGCTGACTGGGCAATCTCCTTATGTCGCCAGAATGAAATGCTGAAAGTTGTATGCATACACGCAAGGTGGAGGAAATCACCTATTAACAGCTGCAAGCTTGGTCAAAGTGGTCCTTTTCCGAAGGATCCTAATGGTTAGAGCACACTTGTGAATTGAGAAGTACCTGGACTGAAATCCTTCACTGTTAAATAGTATTTGAATGTAAGTAACCTTTCTACAGGGCAATAAACCATTCCACTTGGGAAGGAACCATTACAATAGGGTTTTTATTTAATGGATTTTTCTGAATTTCTTCTGTGGAGCCCATTCCAGCTAGCACTCAGAAAATTAACTAGAGAACTTTACAGGTCAGAGCAGATCTCTGAAATCTGAAGGAACCAAGCTCTGGTCTCAGCAATGTTCATCATCCCTAGGAAAAAGATGCACTAGTTTCACTGGGCTTTAAGCACAGCTCATTATGAAGACCAACGGTTTAGGTTTACAAGAATTTCTGTAAATAGGAAAAGTTTTTTTCTCCACTGAAGTTGCATGCTTCATTTCTGTCCAGAATGCTTGAACAGATCTTGATGGTATTTGAATGCCAAGTGAGAAATGGGAAACAATGCTTGGGAATATGACGTGTAATTACAGAAGTTTCCCTGGAGCTGGAGGTTCAGGTTTAAACCTTACAGGACACAACCTTTGCTTCCATTAATGTCAATAAGGACTTTGTTATGAAGGCGAAACATACACAAGAATGGAACAAAATCTAGCAAAGCTAACCATATACTGTGTTGCAACACAATCTTATGGTTGCTTCAAAAACTGAGGCTGCTAGAGTTGCCCCCAGAGAGGTTGTCTGGGGGAGAGGAGATTAGATCCGGCTATGTGAGAAAGTGTGGCCTCCCTTTATCTAGATCCCACAGTGAAAGTCATCCAAAGTGCAGGACTTTTCCAGGATTTTGTCATCAGCCACTGGCAGGGAGGATGGCAACTTACAAAAACCTTTGTTCAAGGAAATTCATTCTCTTAAACACTCATCCAGTCCTTAAAAAGTAGACTAGCCATGATACTGAGCTCCATAAGTTGCTTTTTGCAAAACTGAATGAATATCAGGTCATGTTTTCAGACCTACACTTCTGGAGTATGCTTTTCTCTGATGATTTGTAGTCCCTCCTTACAAGGCATATTTGAACAGTTTTTGGCAGGACTTCTTCCCCATCCAAGAGGGAAAATGGTTTATTTACCCTTGCTAATTACACTATTACCTATACTTAAAATCAGGGAAAGTGCATAGGCTGAAAATTTGACCCTAAACTATATGCAGGAGGCAGGGTGCCAAGAAGTACTGAAACACATGTAAATTCTGCTTTCTTAGCAGGAAAGGCAGCAATTGTGAAAGCTGGAGTAAATCGATACTGGGTGGTAAAGCTGACAGCAGAAAATCAAAGGAATCTTAGCACTAAGGCAACAGTGTAACAAAAAAATAAGCGTCAGCTTTCCATGCCCATGCAGATTATCACTCAGATAAGACTGACAGAGGTGAAGAATTCTTTCCCAGTATGCTGTTGACACTGCATAAGCTTTACTCTGTTGTTCTTTGCCTTTTGGATCTCTTGCTTCGGAACACAAACACTAACAAGTTGACAAAAGCTGTATTTGCACATTATAGCTACTTGCAAACTAGCATTTCAAGTTCAAGTTTAGACATGAGCACGTAAAGCAAAATGAAGTGGAAAGCCATGATTTTAATGGGGATTTAATCTCTTGTGTTCTTTGAGCTTTTGTGGCTCTCAGAATACATCAACACTTCTGTCGCATGAGTTGCCTTATTGGCTTAGTTTATGCTGATAACAACCAAGCAAGCATTCAAGTATGACCAGGGCTGGGGCATCTCTCCTAAGAAGACAGGCTGAGAGAGTTGGGCTTGCTCAACCTGGAGAAGAGAAGGTTCCAGGGAGTCCAGGAAGCAGCCTTCCAGTACCTAAAGTGGGCCTACAAGAAATCTGGAGAGGGACTTTTTACAAGGGGTGGAGTAATAGGACAGGGGTGAATGGCTTTAAACTGAAAGAGGGAAGATTCAGACTAGATATAAGGAAGAGCTTCTTTACTGTCAGGGTGGTGAAACATTGGAACAAGGTGCCCAGAGAAGATGTGGCTGCCCCATCCCTGGAAGTGTTCAACACCAGGCTGGATGGGGCTTTGAGCAAGCTGGTCTTGTGGAAGGTGTTCCTGCCCATGGCAGAGGATCTTTAAGGTCCCTTTCAACCTCAACCATTGTATGGCTCTATGTTTCTATGAGTAGAAGCATAGGTTTTGATGGTATTTTGCACTCCTAGCAGCAAGTACTGTAAGCGCTATGCAATGGGGTATAAATCCTATGAATCAGCTCAGGCCCCAGCTGCCATCCCAAGTGCAGTGACTTCTGCAGCTGGACAGAAAAATCCTCATAACTCACTTAGAAAGCAACTCTAGAAAGCACCTGTTCAGGTAGCTGGCAGTGCACTGAGTATGGAGGAATCGCCAAGTCTGCTGAGCATTTCCTCTCAAGAAGGCCAGAAAAAGGCATAACAGCACTTGAACAGAACTATAACTTCTCATAATACAACTTTTTCAGGTCTGATTATTAAGAAAATGACACACCGCATTTTTAGTGTATGTAATAGGAATTTTTAATTTCCCCTTCCCTTTTATGCTACAAAGCCTCCTTCCCACTGTAATGGAAGTCTTGTAGTTAAAACTGCAACAGGAACTGAATAACTGCAAAAGAAACCGACAGCAGAAAAGGAACCCACAGCAGGAGGAATGGGCTAGCTGAGGTCCTCTGCAATAGTGATCAGTCAAGATGGAGCCAGCAGTAATTTGTGGATTGCCCATGTGATAACAGGTTTCATATTTTCTCACACCAGACTCACCACAGTTTATCTCTCACCTGTGCCCCCCTTTCAAAAATTCAGCTAGATACACTCTAATAATGATGCACACGAAATAAATTAGGAGACTCTCTCTGGGCATTTATGTAGCCAAGCTGCAACTGCAGTATCTGCTATAATAGGAATATTATATGGAGGGAAAAGATATGACAAGAAAAAAAGATGTTGCTTTTGTATTTGAAATCTGAGAGATGAGTGGTACTGATGCTTCACATCACTGAAGATCATCAAGAGAAAAAAAAAATAGGTATTGGCTGCAAAAGAGGCTTGCATCCTGTAGGGACCAGGTGCAAAATGAAAACTGCAGGTGCAGTGTTAGCAGTTTTCATCTAAGTGGTTCAGCTGCAGAAGGAGGAAAGGTTAAGCCTATTACATCAGCAAGATTTGAGTATCCTGGGTATTCAAACTTAGCTGTCTTAAGTTCAGTAACCTTCATATTATAGGCCAGTGACAGCTGTGATTATAGGATTGTCCATGTGATCACAAAAAAAGGTAGCAGAATGAGTGAATGGGAGTTTGGGGAGAGATTTGTTACAACTGTGTGGGCCTGAGCACCCTATCTAAGATAAAGAATCTCAGATGCTTTTCTGACACAGTGAGGGGTTTTTAAAGCTAGGTCTTGTCCTGCTTAACAAGATGACTTTGTCTTCCTTCAGCATGATCTTTTTTATAAGGCAGGTCTACCTTCTGTTTGGGTATCACCAGTTTACTGTGACTATGCCACAGCTGCCTACAGGGTATGCTTCAGTCAGTTTCATCTTTAACATTTTGACTGCATATTTCTTTCTCAGGAGACCTGAGGTAGGAAAAACCCTAGGTTATCAGAAAAGACCATGTCTTAGGTATGTGATATACCCATGTATATCTGAAAATTAAGATGTATGACCTGCAGTTGTTTCAGAGTTCCCAGAGCAGAGCATCTCACTGGACTGCCAGCTTTTACCATCTGTCAGACAGAGTTCTCACACTTCATAAGGCTGGGTTTCACACTGGTGCTATTTTCCTTAACAGTTAATAAATTCCATCCAAATCTCAAAGTGTTTTGCATAGCCAGCTGAAGAATACCTCTGATAAGCCGTGCTTGTACAGCTTAACAGACCTCCATGGAATGCCATGCTAGCTTTTCCATGGAACGAAATACAGATAATGTTCCTGAACAGCGAACGCTGAAACCAAATGATTAAATAAGAAGTAAATGTACTGCAGAAGGCTAAAAGGAAAATAACACAGGAAATAGCTACTGGAACTGAACTATTTTTTAGAGAAAGCCACTTATTTCAAAATCTGATTTAGTTAAATAATGGCATTGGTAAACCCAGTACCAAATACAGATAGAACAATCCATCGCATTGGAGAAAAAAGGTTTATGCATTTTGTCTGCATTTTGTCTTTTCCAAAAGAACAAAATCCAATTAACTGCTTTTAGAAAACTGTTCTTAGGCATTAGATTGTTGCCATCTGATTTCTTTCTTGTCTTTCACTGATGACAAAGCAGACTCACCATATTAAGCATCTCTATTCTTACAAGTAATTACATATATTCTCATAACTAGGGAAAAGGTCTAAACAGCTTACAATATTGTACCTGGTTGAATAGCATTCAGATACAAGGATACATGGAATTCCCCCCTGGGTCCCACCAATGGGCTACTTAGCCCACTAGTACTGTGGCAACTTGAGGTGAGCACATGAGCTTGGGGCAACACAGGTGGCCCCTTCCCCTTATATTCTCCAGCATCTAGAATTGTTGTATTAAGAATGTTAGAGGATGAAAGCTAACCTAATTCTTACAAAATCCATATGTAAACTTTCTGTCCTTCAATATGTCTAATTCCCTTTGAACCTCCTGGTACTATCAGTTTCCACAGTCCCTCATGGCAGCAACTTCCAGAAGCTCAATACCTGCTATGTGAAGAACTTACTTTTATCTGCTTAAAAGTGATACCAGTTTCACTGGGTGCTTCACAGCTCTGGTATTGCAGGATTTGCTGAATAACACTTTTTGTATTCACCTCATCCATCATCTTCATGATTTTGCAAACCTAAACTAGAGGCCCCTCCAGCTGTGGAAGCATGGTTGGCAGGCAACTTTTATCAATCATATTGGTTGTGCTGTGTTCCCTCCGCATCGCAACGACATAGAGTTTCTGACATCCAGCTTTCTCATCTTCAGATTGAAGAAATCTCTTCTCAAAAGACAGCTGTTTCAGAACACTTCAGTTGCTCTTCTCTCTACTGATTCTAACTTCAGTTCATATGTCTTGAGATGTAGAGACCAGGCTGCACACACAATTCAAGATTTAAAACCTCTCCAAGGTTTTAAACAGTGACAAAGTAAAGCCTTTATATTAATCCATACTGAAGCTCATCTGCTGGGTTGAACCTACTCAATTTCATGAGGTTCTTGCATGCCAAATTCTATACCCATGCTGTATCTCAGGCAACTCTCCTTATTTGTCCCTCTCCTAAGATCACATTTTGGTCTTAGAGTTCAGTTCTCTGATCTCTGAGAATATAGATTAACCTGACTGACCTAAACTGTATTATCTGGAAAGGGGATAATTCAGTGGAATTGTAATGAATTTACACAAATACATCTCATAGAATTTAGCCTGAAGTATTCAGTAATGTGCAAAAACAAATAATGTTTTTAATAAAACAAACCAAATTACTTTGTGTGGGAAAGAGAATGCTTTAAAATGTT
This sequence comes from Neopsephotus bourkii, assembly GCF_033783945.1. Taxonomy (NCBI): domain Eukaryota; kingdom Metazoa; phylum Chordata; class Aves; order Psittaciformes; family Psittacidae; genus Neopsephotus; species Neopsephotus bourkii. The sequence continues at coordinate 15,118,067 of NW_026900684.1, read as the reverse complement.
GCAACATTTCTGTGTTTCCCATTAGTCTCTCTTGGATCATGGAAAAAATGTAAACTTAAGAGACCCAAAGTTCTTGGGCTACTTTAACTCTGTGCGAGTTTCTATTCGACATGGAATTCAGGGTCTTTCTCCTATTCCTGTACATACTCATGATCTGTTATAACATTTACCAGTCATTGACCAATACTTCTGTTCTGGCATTGTAAATGGGCATGGCCTTTTCTGCTCAATGTTTGTGTAAGCAGGCATTGTCAGAATGGCTAAAGAAGGCCGTAAATGCTAGTGCTGCCATAACAAGAAGCTCCACGGCTACAGTGAATCGGTTTAGTAAGAAAGAGTTACAAGTCTTGTGAGTAAACAGCTAGAAAATATTTCCACAGGAAGAGCTTCATAATCTGGTTTGGACTGTGTCTCTGAAGAAGCAGTTTCTAGGCCATAGCTCTTTCTAAACAGTATTTAATGACCCACATATTACATTAGTACGTATTCAGTTTTATTAAAGCAACTTACAGATCTGAACTGACAATCTGATGAAGATAACTATTTTATTTTGTATATTCCTGGACATTCTATGACAATAGCAGCAGAGATTCAAACAATTAATTACTTGTGATAATGCTCTTACTGTTACTCGTAAAAAGACAAATAAATTGACTTCAAAATTCCAAAAGAAAGTCGAAATTCAATATCTAATATAAAAATCAATAAAAATATCTGAGTTGATAATACTCTGGCAGTTTAACTCAGATAAAAACATATTGCTGTTTTTCTCTACAATTGTTAAGTAGAAAATTGTCAAGATTATATAAATATCTTAGCAAGGGAAGTTACTTCTTTCAGAACAAAAGTTTCATTCATAATGATGTTGTGTTTAAACTTCAACTTGTATACACCCAGCATTGGACTTACAATTCTATAAGGAAACAGCAAATCGTATGAACAACTTTTTATTAGCAAAACTGACCATTTTATAGAAACAAGCCAAGGTATATATACACATACATGTATGTTTGTGTTCACATACATGCACTTGCATTAAAGTGTTCCCAGAATTGCTACTGGAATCTTGTCCCTTAATGTACCCTAAATCTGTATTTGCTCATTTGAAACCATGGAATTTATCTTTTCTAACATAGTGCATTGTAGAATACACACCAAAAAAAGAAGGAAACTGCTCTCACGGTGCTTCACAAAAGTTTTCATGTCCTCAGCTTCTGAAACATTTAAGATTATTAAGTTGCTGGCAGGCTCCTGAGGAATTTTAAAGCATCTGTGCCTGTGCTACTTATTTTAAGCTCTGTCTTCCACTGTTATGAAATCAGCAAACTCTCTTGACTTTCTTAGTAAGTCCATTTCATGTGGTTCTGGCTTTCAGGCATACTCAAGAATAACATAACTGTCTTTTCCTACCCACAGGTTTTGGACTGTTGCCGTTGGTTACACCCTTCTGAGTAATGTGCGACATGAATATTTGTCTGATCCCTTATGCCCATAAATGGAAGACAGCTCAGCAAAGATGGCTAAAACACAGTTTCTTGGCTTTCTGTCAGTCACCACTATAGGTAGAGTAAGGCTTCTTTGGGTTTTTTCCTGTCGGTTCATATTACTTAGGCTACAGTGCAGGAATGTCAGTCCAACGTCACACTGTTTTAAAAGGAAGTGGACTGATTTCCCAATGAACTTTACTCCTGTTACTGAAAGGAGAGCAGATAGCTTTAATGTAGTAGCAGCAAATAGACAAGCTCTGCAAAGTGTTTCTTTTGTATTTTTTCACACTGGTGCATTTATACAAATGCTCTCAAAATTTACAAAATTCTTCATTTTTGTAAAAAAACACAGAACTTGGCTAGTATGAACTCATAACCACTATCGCAATCACACTTTGTGTTATTAACAATACTGGATTCAAGTATCATGCTCAATGGCAACAGGACAAACACTATGGAGAAATGGCACTTTTTGGAGTTCATTATCAATGCTAGAGAATTAGAAGCAATTTACAGTCCAGTTCCACTGCCCAGTCTCACAAAGCCTCTCTTGACTTTCCTGAAGACCAAAAGAGTGTTTGTATGCATAAGAAATACAGCACATCAACACAGCACAGAAAGCAGAGCCTCCAGCTGCACACAGGGCAACACTAAGATGCCATTGTAAGGTGAAAGAATTATACAGAAATCTTTGCCCTAGACCCAAATTCAGACATTCAGAGAAAATATTCCCTCACCCTTGGAAAGTGTCATGCGTGCATCACAGTTTGCCTGGCCATTTGTTCTGGACTCACTGGTGCCTGCAGCAGCTCTGAGAAGACAGTGCCTTTATGTGCCTTTCTAGTCCATATTGGGCAGCACAGGGAAATGCACCTATCCTTCTCCTTGTACTTTTCATGTAAGTCTAGATATTGTTTTGGCCTGTAAATTAGCTTTAATGAGAACTTGATCTGTATGCCTCTGACACCAAAAATGTCTAGTAAAAATTACCATTCATTCCCTAAGGACATTCATTTGCAGGATTTGTCTCCAGAATATATTCTCTTTACAGTTAACGCTTTTCATGCTTGGGCAAATTTTCAAGTAATGCACAGCATCATGGCTATTTGAACCTCTTAAACTCAGGACTACCAGGAGACATTGTTCCAGGTCAGCTTCGGGGCAATTACTAGCTGGCAGTTACATTGCTGCTTTAAGAGCTGGCACTGAACTGCCAGGCAAATAAAAAAGGATGTATCATGCTCAAGGAAACAATAGTCCATGTCCAGAAGAAATGGAAAAGAATGCATCAAGTTATCACCATAAAAATAAATTACCTAAACTGAAAAGATAAAAATTCCTGATTTCTTTCTCTTCTTGGGCAATGAGTCAATTCTGGAAAAAAATACAACTGGGCAGTGTGAGGCAATGACTTGGCATCAAGATGTGTGGTCTAAAGATAGAAAGGGAGAATCTACAAGGCAAAGCTCTCATGGCACTTTTTTCATGATCAGGTGCATTCTTGTACCCTTACTTAGCCCTTATCAAAGTTCAAAGCAGCTGAGAGACATGCCTTTCTTTTATTCCCAGTAGTGAATAATAATCCATTTGAACAAGTATTTAGCAGGAAGAAAACTGATAGGATAAAGAATGAGATAAATTGATCATAATGATCATCAAAAAGTGAAATTTACTGCAACAGCAATTCCATGTGAAATGGATCCAGCTGATTATTTCTTTCTCTAGGCTCTGTTCACAGTGCAAGCTCTAGTAATACTTTTGTTTCTGTGGTAGAAATTGCCTGGCTAATAAATTACAATATTTTAAGAAAGGGATAACATGAAAATCCTATAAAATTCTACTTTGGTGCTATTAAGAAGTCCAAGGCACTCTAAAACATGTCCTCTCAAGGCAATTGTTAAGTTCTAGGAATTTTTTACAAATTTATCTGCCTTTGCTGACAGAATAAAAGACTATTTAGATGGCAAGCTGTTAAAACTTTACTAAATATTTTAACTCTGCTTATACTGAGATCTATTGCTTCTAGTAATGCAAGTATTGTTAACAGCTCTTCTGATACTAAGAAAGAAAATCTATTTCAGCTGCAGTGGAACTGTAGTTACTTAAAACATTAAATTCATCCATCCACATTAACGTTGACACAGAGCATTTTAGTTTCTCATTAATATCATTACACAAGCACTTTAAAAAGTATTTTAAAATCTTATACACCCTATATTTTTTTACTATGCATAAAGAAAAAAAGTAGCTATGAAAGTATTCAACTTCTGCCATTATCTTATGACAAGAAGATAATAGATATTTCTCTAGAAAGACAGTATGAGTATTTCTAAATAGATAAGTAAAAGGTATATGTCATGATAGACTATAACAGTTTGTATTTTATTTCTGGAGTAGATGAAGGTTAAGAATCCAAAGTGCTTATCCAACCTTCCCCAACTAGTTTACCTGCAGCAGTACTTGGGGTGAATCATCAGCTAGAATCATCCCCCTGCAGTGGTCAATCTTAATGGAAAAACAGATCCTGAGATGAGCAAGCAGCACAAATGTTTTCTGTGCTGAGTTTAACAACACTCACATCCTTAGTAGGTCTGCTTTTTGATAAAAGTCTATAAAAATATTGACAAGAATGTTGCAAAATGTACACTTATTTAGCACCATGTTCACACAAGGCTAAAGGCGAATTTCTTTTTTAAAACTAATGGTAATAAAGGACAATTCTGTGAGTTAACCAATAGACAGTTAAACAATAGGCAGAACATCCACCCGTACATCCAAACAACCTGTACTGGAAATAGTACACTGTAACAAGCAACTCATGACAAATTGTACTCCATACTGGACAGGTAAAAGCTTTCTCAAATTAATTATTGTTGTTAAAGCCATGTTGTTCTCACTGTTTTAAATTTCTCTCATGTCCAGTGCAAACACTCCTACATTTAAAAGTCAAATTCAGTCCTCAGATTTCAAAGATCAAAATAAAATAAACCAAAATAAGCCTTTGGAAATGGTGGCATTTTAATATTTATAATCAAAAAACCCAAAACAAATTTCTGTATTAGATATGTTTCAGTGAGATGACAGTTTTCATCAATGCATTAAGTGCTTAAAAATATCTGCTCCCATTCAAATTTGCAATAAAACTTTCACTGACATGAATGAGGAAAGTAAGAGTAATCCAGCTTAATGTATTGAAAATCCCTTTGCTAATTTTCAAACAGTTTAACAGAAGTGTTCATGGTACCTACATTACATATCATACCTACATTACTTATTGTACCAGTTGGTTATTTTTCATTTATTTCACTGGTGACATAGAAGAGACTGCACTGAGATGAGCTGTAGCTGACATTTAAATGTTGCTCCATGTAACATTTCTTACTTAAAAATACACTTGAAAGTCTGGGGGAAGAAAAATTAAATAATCCTATGAATTAAATTAATTTTACTGTCCGGTTTTAGTTCATACAAATTGTTTTAAAGACTCTCAGACAGAAACAATACTGCTTCATTCATTCATGGGCAATACTTTGGCTCCATGTGCATTTATATAAGTAAGAAGAATTTTGGACCTTCTTTCTATTACATCAATAAGCCTTTCAATCCCATTTCTGCCTCCTTGGCTTTCCCAGTATATTTTGTCAAGGAACAAAGACTGTAGCAGCTTCTCACGTAAACGCTGACTCCTCAGCACTGAAACTGCAGATTCCGGGAATCTGGAAAAACACAAAGAAATTCATCAGCTCTGCCATTACTCTGAATTGTAATATTTATGTTATGGCTTAGCAATCAGTTCTATGAATATAGACTGCGACTCAGCTAAAAGTCCATATACATGTTAATTGTACCTTTTACAGCAGTGGGATTACTCATACACTTTTAGACACACTCTGTAAATGTCTTAGGCCAATGATATCTATTTCAGTAACTTAGCATGTCTCCTGCTCAAACTGGGAAGAAAATATCAATCTTTTTACAAAATTAATAAAACTTACTCATTGATTCCTTGCAGTATTTTGAAGTCAAGATTGTCCTCATTTCTGTCAAAGAAACCCTTATTGTCTATAAAGACCAAGTGCCTCTGGTCATGGCGTCTCTGAACTATATGTGTAAGGTGAACAGCATCTTGATCACTACATTTCAGCTTCAGTCCTTGCTGCATGCAGGAATCCTCCCTGAGAGGTTTGAATCCACAGCAGTTTCTGTCTAGTCGACTATAGATCTAAAACAAAGTACAGGAGAGTGCCAAGTGAAAATGATATCAAAGTATTTGGGGCAAAGTGTCACTGTGAGACATTGCTCACTAACACAGCTGACAGACAAATAAGGTCAGGATAAGTATAATTAAAGTCAGCAGTGAAATGGCATGAAGACCTGGTCCCCATACTTCATGTATTGTCAGAAGAAATTTCTCAGACTGTATTTCATCCATGCTATAACCATGATTTCTGTCAGTAGAAGTTCTTTGGAAATAGTGGAACAATACCACTGCATAACTGGAATAAAAAGATGGTGAATACAATCCCATCTTTTTCAGAAGGCTGCAGTTTTTTTACATTTTCTCTGCTGGAAAACAATAGAAATAGCACAGCCTGACACACACAGAGAGGGTCTCCTATGTGGGACCTAACAGACTAATAGAATGCAAAATAATTGAAATATTAGTAAGGGGCACAGCAAACCACCAGAAGCTACAAAATGCAAGAAGAGTACATTTATAATCACAGAGCAGACTCCCTGAGTTACACTTGGTATATACTTTAATGACATGACAATCTAGGCTATTTTTTCCTATATGATCCCTTGCTTATTCATTGCACAGCACTTAACGGGAAGGAATACATCTGGTCTAACTTTAGTGGTGTAACTGTTAAGCCTCTCTTGTGACTTAGTTGTTTATGTTCCCTTTCATAAACAATGACAAGAGCAAGGCACCCCCAGAGCAAAGGATGCCATTTTAGGATAACCATCTAATACAGGAAGAATAAATCACTCCTTGAAAGTGCTTCTACCCTTGTTGACAAGATGGGAGTAAATACACAACATTGCCAGGCCCTGAGCACACAGGTAGGCCTTAATTGCCCTGAGCAGCCTCACCTGGGACCTACACACACACACCACCACTGCCCATGAGTCCCATTTAAGCTCAGGCCTGAAGCTACAGCCTTCCTTTGAGCCCTTAAGAGAGGTGGTGTCTGCTGCTTGTCTTGCTACCTGATGCTGATGTATTGCTGCTTGGGATTCCTGTTTCTTTGCATTAGAGTTGTCTGTGCCTTACACTTACTGGGCTATCAACGGACCTGCAACTTTCTTCCTTGTTGGGTTGCCTCTCCTGCTGCTGACCCTGCCTGTCCTGCGTGCAACAAGGCTGCTCTAGGCTCCAGCTCCTGCTGGCAGGTGCATCTAAGTCTTAATGAGTAGCTTAGCAAAGGTAAATAATTATTTCTGTCCTTGTTTGTTGTATGTAAACTCTTCAAACTGCTCTAAGCATAAAAGCATTACTGTTCACATAAAACCTCTAAAATTGTACTTTTAAGTTTGTGGCCAGCAAAGTGTTAGGACTCTTCTGCTGATGTAGAGCTATACCGTGTGTTGAAAAGGCCTCTTGATTTTATTCATCAAATGAAAGTCTGAGAGTTATTTTGCCTTTTCTTAAGTATGTAGTGCTATTGCCACTACTCCTGTTAGCAATGTTGGTTTTCAGAAGTGAAAATCCTGATGAAACAAACAGATTTCTCTTCCTCTTTCTCATTTCATGAGCAATATTCAGCATCTGCAGGTACCAGAGCCCTGCTTGCTTGCAGTATTCTAGCTCACGTGATCTCATTCAACTCATATAACGGCTTTGCCAAAAGTGACGCAGTCCCTCTAGATGCTCTTTTGATGTATAGCCCTAATTCAGTTGCACCACACTTTATGCACATTAAATAGATGAGGAAACCATATTATCACAGACAGCCACTTTAAAGTATCTTGCATCATTCCTGTGTTAAGACAGAATGATGGGAACCCTGGAATTGATGCTGCAACCTTAATATTTTACCATTGTTTTTTGTCATACACTTACTTACATGAGAGGCTCAAACCCCAAAAATTAAAAGAGCCATTTTACTTTTAATGACCTTATTTTACTTGAGTTATTGCAGAAAGAAAGTAAAAGTCAGCTATAAGCATTTTTTAGCCTGCTCCCATGTTTTATAGTATTTGAAAGTGGAGATTAGGAACACACATCACAGGTATCAAACTTGTTCTTCTGAGGGAAGTAGATTTAACAGAGAATACTTTTCATCATTTCTGAATGGCTCGTGAAGCACAGATTTTATTTTTTTTCCTCAAACTTAGAACCCCTTCTTGGCATTTTTTGGTTTAGAGCCTCCATGTTCTACTGCTGATAAACTTTAAAGTTAAATCTGAAAGAATCCAGGTAAAATTTTAACCTTTAAGAACCATAACATCCACTTTCACTCACTTTCTGGTATGCATGTTCTTGTCTGGTATGCAGCTGGTGGTATGCATTACTCTGATACCAGCTACTATTACAAGTGTAATTTTTTTTGTCAGGTAAAGCTCAATCCTGTTGTAATTATTTTATCCAAATGTGTCTTCTGGATAATAGGAGGTTCATTATGAATAATGAAAACTTGTCTTAGAAAACCTTAAAATTAAAATCAACACAGAAATTGAAAGAATCTTTAAACTGTTCAACAAGAAGACAATGGCATGAAAACATTGACATGATCTGTATTATTCCTATAGGGGCATTACTTTAGTATCAGAGTAATCCACATATGACTTTATACTTATTTCTACGATTTATTTGCTCATAGTGGGACTAAAGATGGAGTCATTAGATGGGTGATAATCTATTTTTAGAGAAGACCCAAATGTTCTGGGTAACATAACGAGCCTGCAGAAATTTAACTAGTGCTAGCTGAAGTTTTAAATAAACCAGCAAGTGCTGCAGGAGGCTCAGTCACCTGGACCTGTCTTAGCAGGTAAAGACAATTGGAAGTAGTGTTGTATCTCAGGAAGCCATAAAATTAGCTTCCAACCAGGTGTTCAATTCAATCCTTATTACAGGGAGTGCATTAATACTCTGCTAGCTGCTGTAACTGTAGCCACTCGTGATCCTACAGGACAGACCCCTAGTCAGGTGTTATTTGGAAAGCTAATGATTATGTGCCATATGTAAGTAAAGAACAGCAGCCATATCATTCATCAATTCCTGCTCTACTCTTTCCCAAGTCACTGGCTATATTTTTAAAAGGAAGGAAAATTAGCCACTATAGCTGTTATCTTGATCCAGATTTCAGCTGACCAAAACCATTTAAATGACCTCAGGGGACTGGGGAGGGGCAGGAAGCACCACTCAGTTGAAAGAGGCTTACAGTGGCGAACATAGTCACAAACTATATTTGAGGAGACTAAGGAGTCAAGAAGAAACAGTATGCCTTCCTCAAGGTGAAGTAAAGCAAAGAAAAAAGCCTTTGCTTCCTTTTTTTTTAAGAAAGTGACTCAGTCAAGCTCCTGATCTCATTCCCTGATTATAAATCTAATTTTGGATATTTTAATCTTAAGAAACAAATGGGAAAAAGTTCAAACTGTACAAATACCTCTCTTCCTCATTGAAAAATAAAAATAAATAGTCTCCTATGTATGCTCATATGACTTTTGAGGCTGATAGTTGCATTCAGTAAATGTTTTACCTGCAGAAGAAAATCAAAGAGTGCCATCTTGGACCATTCATGATGATGGATTTCAGTACAGCCCCACTCAGCTTTTGGAACTTTACCATTCTGCCAGCATTTCTGCTTCAATAGCTGCTGATATTGCCCCCAGGTTAATCTCACTGAAGAATGGGTACTGTTATCTGTTGGACTCAGTGATGAATCCCAGAGAATAACAGGACAGGCTTGACCATCTGAAAACAGAAAAACAGATCATTAGTATAGTGCAGTACTGTCTTACTCAATCATTCTTTAGACGTTGCTCAAGATCAGCAATTATACTGTATCACAGATGTGGCAGGGAAAATGGCCATGGACTAATAACTTGACATCCTTTGGTTAATGTGGTCTTATTCCACATGTAAAAGCAGATACCACAGGAATGGAAGAACCATAGACATCATGAACACCTTCAGCATTCATATGGGAGGCTTTCTCTGTTTGAAGCAAGAGATGAATGTACAAAGTCATATATTAAACCAGATTATTAAAAAGCTTATAGATAAAGAGTCCACTGTGAGATAATGAAGTAATTTCTCTCTGTTTCTAGTGAACTGATGATGATTTTTAAGAGTTGAAAACAAATGTCAAAGTATTTTTAATGCACAGTGCACACAGAAACACAACAGGAACAAACCTCAGCAAAGAATTTAAAATTGAGCTTTCCCAGTGTAAGAACTGATAAATATATTTCATGCAATATTAAAAAGAAGCACTGAGCACTCCTGAAAACCAGGCTTCTTCCACTGAGGTGCCTTAATAAATATTTAGGAAATTAGTTTGTGAAATCTTACCTATTTCCTGACTGGCTCCATCACTTTACAATGAAGATCACTTTAGCCAAGTCAGGCGAACTATCGGCTAAACTAGTTTTCCAAGCCAGTTGGAGAAAGTCTACATAAACACTGGTAATTGCCACAAAAAAAAAAAAAAAGGACAGCTTTCTACAGGATCAAGTCTGATCTATTATATCTCAAATAGCAGCTTATGTAGCTATTCATGAATTCTTCCACAAACCAAATACATAAATGGTCTCCTCTCCTAACAAAATAAACATCTCCTGTCTACGCAAAAGGGACATGATAAACAATAGTAATATAAATACTTGAAAAATATGAATAATATCTTGCCAGTTTCCATTAAGATACAAAAACGTTTTTAACAGACTGAGGTTAAATACAGGAAATGTTTGCATTTCAGAGGAAATGGGAGCAGAAAAGATGAGCCAAAATAAAATCTTTCAACTCTGTAGCATAAGCTGAATTACAGGAATATGAAACAGCAGCTTCAGTAAAGAGCAGTGACTCAAATTTTTGACACTTGCAGGAAAAACAAAGGTGCTGAACTAAAGCAGATAAGTGGTCTGATTCGTAGCTGCATGAATTGGCACGACACCACTGAAATCAGTGGAGCTTTTCTGATTCAAACCTCATGAAGTCAACTGAATGGTGAAAACTAAGGGCTGGCTAAGAATTAGAGCTTCCAGACTGATACAGCCAAAACTGAGGAGGCTGACTACGCTTCAGATGAAGTTCATAATAAATGTCCATAATAAATGTGTTCTGCATGTGCTTCTTTCCGAATCAGCTTTATATATAAACTCAAGGGGCTCCTGCCTTTCTGTTGCTGCAGCTGCATTTCACTGAATCTTGCCCTAAGATGACTTCATTTTATTTTCATCTGCCATTTTATATCTATGTATCTACTTCATTATTTAAAGATGATCTGCAAAATTGTATGGGAAAGATTTTTAAAAACTTGTGTTGGAACCAGCCTCCCAGTAATTCATACACATTTTTAAACATCAAAACATTTCTAAAAACGTCTTAGGCCCTTAGGAGCTACTTGCTCAGGATATTCTAAGTTGAATAAGGTAACACAGATGAAGCCTCAGACTGCTGAGACTAGACTGCCTCAAGGTACTCGAACTGCTTCATGTGCAGTTAAGTAATGTATCACTGCATGGCGGCTTCAACATAAGCATCACGGTAGATATCCACACCCCACATCAGTTCCAAAATAGTTCAAAAAAATTTCAAACGTGCCCATGAGAACATCACTAAAAAGAGCAAATCTTCCATGAGGTACTTTAAGCTCTTTCTCAAACTCTTCACTGTTCACAGTAAAGCAGTACAGCTTACCACTGCCACATTTGAAAGTAGCAGTTTAGTTGCCCATGTATTAGCAGGAGAGGAAAACTTAGTGTGGAAAGATGAGAGGGACTGACATACAGAGGGGGAAGGAGAGTGGTTGTCAGCTTGCAGTAGTTGAGGCCCTCAGTAAGAGGCATAACAAAACTGCACAGCAATAGCTGTATATTTTGTACCAAAAGCTGAATAATAAGCTCAGTCTTGTTGCTATGATACAAGGAGCCAGAGTCCTACCCCTACAGCTGCCTGGTGCAAAGCAGACACAAACCAGCTCCAGCCTGTGTTACTGCAGTTGTAGCTCAAGCCCTTACACTGGCGTCATCCTACCCTCCAAATGCTGCTGCTGAGACATGGGCAATACATGCAAACTAATTCTGGTGAGGCTGTGGCACCAAGCAAGGTCACCTATGTCTCTTCTGTTCCTCAGGTTAGGGTGGTAAAATAATGAAGATTCTAGGTCCCACAGTGTTAACATGACTATCCTAAAACTCAAACACACAAGGGTCAGCCTCAATTTTCTCCACATAAGGCACAGTTTTAGAGAAGCATAGAATGGTTAGGGTTGGAAAGGACCTTAAGCTCATCCAGTTCCAACCCCCCTGCAATGGACAGGGACGCCTCACCCTAGACCACGTTGTCCAAGGCCCTGTCCAACCTGGCCTTGAACACTACCAGAGATGGAGCATTCACCATTTCTTCGGATAACCCATTCCAGTATCACAGTAAAGAACTTCTTCCTTATATCTAACCTGAACTTCTCCCATTACACCTCATCCTATATGATTATTTCTTGTTGGCTTACAGACTTATCTTTCTTTATAGGTGTTTTGGAGCTCTTGACATTTTTCACACCTTGTAGGTAGAAACTGGAATAATGACTGCTTGGATATGCCCATAATCTTGCTCTCCTAGTCTGTAATACTCCCCAGAGGTTTTGTTTGCCCAATTCGTTTACATGAGGGAAAAATTCTTTACAATGATTGTGGTAAAACACATGCACAGGTTGCCCAAAGAGGTGATTTATGTGCCATCTCTGGAGATATTCAAGGCCAGGCTGGATGTTGTTCTGGGCAACCTGATCTAGATGAAGATTTCCCTGCTCATTGCAGGGGGGTTGAGCTAAATGGCCTTTGAAAGTCCCTTCAAACACAAACTATCCTATGATTGCCAAAATATGAGAGAATTATACCTGATGGAAAAAAAAAGATAACGTACAAAAATTTGGTTAGCACTTAAGAGGGTTTACAGCCAGGGAATGGAAGGGCAGCAGACAGAGGACTTGCACACAGTATTTTGCTAGACTTCAAAAAAGGAAAAATCAGTGGGGGACTTATGAGAATAGGGGAAACAGAACCTGCACAGGGATTTGCTAAGCAGGTCTTTGAAACTGCTTTTGACAAAATGAATGACAGTTTTGAAAAGCCCATTTTTTTAAGATTTTAATGCTACATCAAACATGTCCTGTTAGATCACATCACAACTGAGGCAAGCTAAAGGGATCTGTAGTGAAGAGAGATGTCAGCCCAGAAATTGTGTACGTTCATACAGACGCGCACAGTCTCTTAATCCTGCATTGCTTTCAATTCCATGTGAATAACTGTGATTCACAAAACTTTATAGTGCCCACCTAATCTTAAATGCCTGTGGGTTATAAAAATGAGCTCACTAATTGTTCATACTATTTTAAAGAATATATTTTTGCTCAGTTGCTCAACACATGGGTTTTCCAGATTATGCCAAACATAAGCATGTAAATAGAAATGAGTGCAAGTAGGCATTAGGCATCTGAAATCCAGCATATTTCCAGGCCAAAGGAATGGTGAGAGACAAGGTACAGTAACTGTTCTGAATGCTCTGCTCACCCTTTAGCTGGAAAAAATGAAGTGAGACCAAAATAACATTACTTCTCATCACCTAGCAACACTCTTCTTGATATAGGAACATAGCCAGTTATGAGAAAAGGCAAATTAAAGAGGGCAGAATAACACTCTGTCCCAGACAGTCCAAAGCATACTGTAAGGTGACAGACACTGAGCAACACAATGCACAATTAGCCTAATAGCAGTTTTCAGAGGCTTGCAGTCTGTCATCTCTGCAGCCACACTCTGCAGAGTTCCTCCAACCAAACTATCTTAATGCCTCATGACTGCCCTGTAGCAATAAATCTTGTTCCTAAAAATAAAATACACATAATGTATCTTCCATTCTCTGGAAGTATGAATAATATTCAGAAGCCTCCAAACTGTTTTCCTAGAGATTCATTCACATTATTGTACAGGCTGCCAAAGGGGAAGATCGACAAAGCAGGAAGAAACTGGAGATCACTGGGTCATCTTCCTGCTGTCAGATTTCAGAAAGGCATTCTTACTTTTTTTGTTTTTAAGCAGACTGATACAAAACTATTTGGTATAAGCTAGATTCAGCAGTAAGAAATGAACAGCAAAAACATAACCAGCCACTTTAGCAATGATTCATTAAAATGCAACGTATTCCTTTTGGATCATGATCTGTGACTGTACAAAAATAGCAGTTAGGCTGAAGACATGTTTAACAAGATAACAATTTTAGAAGTTACATTACATGTCTGAAATCTACCTTTAATTTCACTAAAGGTTAAAAATCAAATTTCCAATTGAAAACTTTATGTCAATCATGTAACAGGCATATTGAGAGTATTACTGTTTATTTGCATAACATATAGATGTGTGTAGTGAATCTCAAAACGTAACAGCAGAATTCACTGAAATGTAAGTTTGGTTTAGGGAGAGGAAAGGACTTTTAAAAACATTTTAAGCTCCCAGAGGCATTAGTATCAAGTCTCTGCAGGAAGGTCCCCTACCTCTTTGAGTAGGTTATCTGACTAAACAAACCCCCTTTCCTACCACCTGTTTGAGATGAATTCTTGTGCTTACCTTCAACAATATTTCATTAAAGCCAATTCTAAACAATGAGAAAAACAACCAGAAATACCCACCAAATCACAGGTTTTTCTGGATTTTTTTTCACCAGTTTCTCTCCAGGCAGCCTGTACAACATCATGCAGTCTGCAGATGACTCCCTCTCCTTTTTTCTCCCATTCCAGACTCTTGTGGATGGGAAACTGCTACTGCCCTCAGCAGCTAATGGTATTTGATTTAAACACTGAGGTTCTGCATCCTTTGGACAGAATAATTGCACTGCAGAAATTGCATACAGACACCAGCTTTATTTCCCTGTAATGATGGGGTTAGTTCTCAGGCTCGCAGGAGTTAAAGGTCACAGCTGTGGCCCCATGGTTAATGCAAGAGAAGGAAGGAAGCCTCAGCACCCCACCTGCAAGCTGAAAACCACAGGATTGTGTTACCTTGGAAGAACTCTGATCTCCTGCTTACAGAAGGTAAGCTCCTGTTTAGCCCCAAGATCCTATCCAAATGAAAGGCAAACACCTCGCTGATGTCGAGGGGTCTTTTGATGATGCCACAGTGTCCCTGATTACAAGCAGTTCCTGTCGTGCTGGTACCTCCTGCAAATACTACCCGGACTGCTTTGTGAGAAGATACTCCTTGAATGCTTACTATCTGAGAATCTGCTAGCATGCGCATGTTTAGGATGTCGTCTTTGCTCAGCCAAGGGGGAGAGCTCTCGCTGTAAATCCTGATATTGCTTTCCTCAGGCTGGGGTTGTGCCTTTATAGCTTCAGAATTCCCTCCAGGTCTCCGGTGACCCCTCTCCCTGATTGCCATTCCTTTATGCCTATGTTCATCTTTGTGCTTTCTTGCTTCCAGGGCTATTGGTACTCCCATTGTGCCAGCAGCATGCGTGGCCTTCCCTGGTTGTGGGGCAAAGGCCTCTTCCTGGCCAGTAAAAGTGGCTTTTGGAAAGTACTGCCCATACGACAAAGGAGTTGCATGTTTCTTCCTGCGCTTTGGCTTCACTGTGCCTCTGATGTTGGCAGGCTTGCTGCGCTTGGACCTCAAGGTGATATAAACTACATTGGGTGGCAGCAAGGTCCCATTGCCACCAAGCTGGGGTTCCTGGAAATTCGGCGGTGACAGGGTGCCATCCAGTGGGATGCCCAGAAAAGGAGTTTGGGCTGTATCTTGGAGACTTCTGGAACTGACCTTTTGGTGTCTTCCTTTGTGTTGGGGTAAAATGTGACCCACTTGACTGACAAGGAATCCCAAGTAGATCACGCACGCAGTGCCCACTAGCAGGTTCCTCCTTGTCCTTGGGCGCCTGCAAGTCCAGAGTCTCAGCAACCGTGCAGGGCACGGGCAGCAAATAAACAAGTTTTTGATTTTACTTGGCTGATCAAAGGTGGTCATTTCTCTAGTGAATCCACATGGTGAAAACAGCATAAAGTCTTCCATACATTCCAGACAGAATGATGATGCATGATTTCCCTTCCCCAATTTCTATTTCTCCTTTTCCAAATAGCTTCCAGCATGAGTGATAGACAGAGGCTACTGATATGCCTGGGAAAGAGTTTAGCACTAAGGATGCTGACACTCCACCTTCTCAAGCCACTGAATTCTTATCAGCCACCACAGGGGAAGTGACTGGCTTCAGAGAATGAATGGAGCTGGCTGCGTAAGCAAAGTTTACTGACTTGTAGCATAAAAGATCTGAACTATCTCCTTTGCAAACTGCAAAAAGAAAACAGCAGTATTTCATTACCCACACATGGCATCTGTGGTTCTGTATTTTTAAGAGACAGAAGTTTTAAATGAGACAGCATGCATCTAGAAATATGTCAGGATACATCTTTCACTTTCTCATTACAGTATAATTAAACACCAAAATAATTAAATAGAGGCTCAATTTGTAGTCTCAGCTATCTGTTTTCAAGCATTAGAAGAAAAGCTTGTCAAACCCAGATTATCATCTTTTTCTTGTAAGACAAAGCCTTCACTAAACCTCATGTTATGGAAATGCTGTAAATTATACAATATTAACCACCAGTAACTGTAGTAGTTAAATATGTACATAGTAATTTAAAAACTCATTAGTAGTGCCAAATTTCCCTAGTTGAATATGAATATAGTTCACATAATTCATAAACAATTCAAAATTCATTAAAGATGAAAGATGGTTAATTCTCTTCGCTCTTGTGAAGCATAAAAAGGATCTAGCTATAGATTTTTCAAATAAACTGACAGGAACATATATCCTCTCAAAGAAACAAAGGTAGAATAACTGCATGTTGTATATATAGCTATAGAAATATAAAATCTCTTACCTATTCAGCTTGACACATCCTTTGTTCTGGAAAACTCCTTAAGTTAATAAAAGTAACTTAGTAAAAGCTGGCGTTCTCAAAGTATTCTAGCACATATTTCAGTTTTAAGTGTAGCTCTCATCTAGGTCTTTCATTGCTGCAAGCTACATACCTTTTGGAAGCTAACTGTACTGAGAGGTGGTTTGCATATGAACTGCTATAAACTTACATGAACTCCGTGTTATTAAAAAAAAAAAAAAAGCACAAAACAAAACCAAACCCCAGCAACTTCTATTTTCAATTCTGTAATGAAAAGTCCTGTTAAGTATGTGCCTTCCAGAAGTGCATTCCATCCATTTCTAACTCCTGAGGGCCCTCTAGTGCACTACACGCAAATGTACTGCAGAAATTCCCACTTTCCATGCTTGGTTGTTTTGGTTTTTGTTTTTTTTTTTTTTCATTTAAAATAAATCCCCTGCCCCCTGAATTTTAGAACTGTTGGTAATCGTATCTTCTTGTGATGAGAAATGAAAAATTGATAGTGGCTTTTAAAATGCTATTAAACATGCTATTAAGCAGCTCAGGAGTGCTTCCTATTTGTGCTTTCCAAAATGAGGCATAGCATAGTCACTACACAGCTGGAAAAGTTGAGACAGAGAGAAGTTAAGAGCTTGTACAGAGTTAAGCAGCTAGACACTGCCAACGCTCAGACTTCTGCCTCCTTGCCTAGTCTTAGTGCAAAATAATATAATGTATATGTTCTGTGAAATTCAAGCTGAAAGAAAATATTCTCTTATCAATTAATACTAAAGGGAATAGACAGTTAAAGAGTTGGTTTATGTTTTAGATGGGTCCAATCTGGATTTATAACTTTGTGATTGGTTTTTTTCACTGAATATCACTTTCCTTTTAGTCTAAATATGTGCTACCGAGTTCAGACTCCAGCAACTGTGCCTGTTAACCAGGAAAAGAGCCTTCATATCTTTATGCTTTTTTCAAATCTGAGGAATAGAGATTGTAAGAAATCCCTCGGCCACTTAAGTGGTTTGTTGTTTGGTGTGTTTTTTTTTCTTCGTTCAAATTTGAATGGACATATCCCAAACAAAGATTAACTGAAAATGCTCCAGACAAGTGTTATCAATAAAGTCAGTAAAGAAAGATGTGGCTATTGCTGCTTAACATCTTTTATACTTTAAAGAACTTGCCAAAGATGGACATTATTAGATCAGCCTTAGGTGCTTGAGGGCCCTTTGAAAGATGAAGGGTCATATTGAGAGGTACCAAGTTTGCAGCCCAAACAACAGACACTGTACATGGCTCTCAGAGAGAACAGCCTTCTGCACCCTTTTTAATATCAGTGCAAAGTGAGTGCAAAATACCAGCAAAATCATATGGCTAAACCCAAGGTAAATACAGATAACTGGGTATTGCAGCCTGAGAGCAGAATTTCATTCATTGCACATGTTTACACATACTCATGAAGAAATTGTTTTTAAATATCCAAGATAGGCTCCCCTCCTTTAAGGATGAATAATGATTTTGACAGCAAATAATTCAGCATGGAGTTTTTGCTCCACTATATTTCTTCAAAGTGTCTTTGATTTGGTTTATTTTTTTATTTTACTTTGTATTGCTAATGGAACAGAGTTGCTCAAGTTGGAAATGTATCACACTGCAATAGCTGTTTTCAAACATCCAGTCCTTGCATGTAGACTGCATCATGACCTGTCCATTAAAATCAAGCAGTGCCAAAACAGTCCATTCCTGTCACTAACTGCTTTCCTTTGCTATGACATTTTTCTTAAAATAAATTTTGGAACCTATATAATCTTTCTACTTCAACTCTTTAAGGATTACCTTTAAATTAGAGAATAACAAAAGGATAGGAAGAGATCTTATTCACTCCTCATTTGGTTCATAGCCTTGAAATCAAAATGTGGTGTACCCACCGATGTACAGTGTTGACTGCCCAGGGGGGTTTTAGGCTTTCTAAGTGTGATAATGACAATATTTCCTTTATTTTCTTCATGTTCAGAAGGGAGAACTCATTCCTTAAATGCTGCACCACTATATTGTCTGGAATGGATGGTGGTAGGAGTTCAACAGAATAGGACTCAGCAGATATTTGCCTCTAATTTGGGTTCTTTAAAAGATAAAATATCAAAAGATGTTCCTTGTTTCAGCTCTTGTGGTGTACAGATCCAGTGTCCTACTAGTTTTCACAAAATAATTAAGGCTGGAATGGTTATGGACTTACTTGGAAACCCAACATTTCTTTGTTTTTTAGGAAAGACAAAGAAAATATTTGTTGTTCAGGCAGGTAGTATTCTTTTTTCTGGAACCATTACTAACCCAATGCTACAGCTGGGCACTAACGGGCATTACTGACCTGAAAGGGT
The DNA here is from genome assembly GCF_033783945.1 of Neopsephotus bourkii. Taxonomy (NCBI): domain Eukaryota; kingdom Metazoa; phylum Chordata; class Aves; order Psittaciformes; family Psittacidae; genus Neopsephotus; species Neopsephotus bourkii. The sequence continues at coordinate 15,099,107 of NW_026900684.1, read as the reverse complement.
TTTTCCTCTGTGGTCAGAAATATTTAGGACCATTTTTTAAAGAACAGACTGAAAACCACTAGATTTCCAACCAAATTCTGGCCTAGGTTATGACACTTTGCCTGTCTATATTTAATCCTGTAATGTCAGTCAGATTCTGTATTTATCCCTTGCTCTAAACACTATCTGTGTTATTGCCATCTGCATACATTAAACACAACTCATGTTATTTCTTTCTATACACATATTCTGTGCCCAGTGTTAACCTTTCCTTAGATTAGGAACACAGGAATATCAAGTCCTGTGTTCCTAAATATAAATCATCCTCCCCTGTGCAATCTCCTATAGTCTTTCACCTTTGCATCCTTCTTAATCCTGCCAAGTATAGCTTCTTACTTCTTGTCTGAATTATTATTGATACTCCTTTTCTACAACTTTTTCATTGGTGACCTTCCTTTACTCCAGACTGAGTACAACCTTTAGGGACACTGAATACTACATCTGGAGAACTAAAGAAAAACACAATTTATAACAACACAGTGATGCATTATTATTAATACAAAAAGCTACAAAGTAGTATGTTGCTCCCCAAAATGCCAGAATGGTGTCAGTTTTTACAAGTATCAGGTTGTATTTTAAATACATCTCCTATTTCTTCATCTAACCCTTCCTTCTTGCTCCACTCAGTCATTTCAGTTTTAAAAAATACAGGATTTAAAGACGTTATTATTTTCTTTTAGTTTTCCAGGATGTCTCTGTTTGGTTATTACCACTGCAGTTATGTCTGCAGAAGTTGCTGGAATTCAGCAAAGAACAAAATATTGTTTGTGCTGGTTTGTAGAGCATTTTGCAACAAAAGACCCTCTTTAAGTGGACACTTGTTATATTCATAGAAGGCTCTGAAATATGAATGTAGCCATTTTCCATTTTAGTAAATACTGTGCATTCATGGTCCTCCTTTCCCACATAATTTTCAACTCCAGTAACCTATGATTTCAATAAAACCAAACAGCCCGAATGAGTTAGAATCTGCCCATATTTGAGTTGCTTCATTTGAACTGTCAGTGTCATGTTAACTGTTGCGTTAATGACAAAAACAATGCTCCAAAACCAGCATGGTTTGAAGAAATTGCAAGGAATAGATAAACAGTGAGGAATGGGTGAGCATTAGCTCAAGTGGAGCAGAGACAGTAACTAAAAGTCATTGTCGATGACTCCTCTGAGATTCATTCTTCCAAACGAAATCAGAGGCAGGATTTTTGGAAAACTTTTTATTCAATATCAGGATTCTTCAGAAGCCAAAGCTCATCACCCCTCTTTGTCTCTGGACACCTGGAAGGATGTAGTTTCAGGTTAGGCTACTTATTATGCATACTCTTGTTTTCTATGTGCGGGTAGTTCAATGTAAAAAAATAATATTTTTCCTAACATTTTCTTTTTTTTTCTGAATAAAATAATGCAACACAAAGACACACATTGCCTTTATAATAAAAAGTACTTGTTTCTTCCCAGGCTACATGATTATCGTATGGGATGTTGTTCCTCTTGGATGCACTACAGCTAAATTGTTTCCATAGAGATGTTCTGCAGTTCATCTCTCTAAATGTCACACGGGCAGGCATTTACATTAAAATGATTGATAAACGGTGCACTTCTAGCTTTACTGAATCCATGGGACTGAGAACTTACACTCTGCAGAAAAAGCATATGTCCTTATTATGGATAATGCAGATTTGATTTGCAAAAGATGAAGCATTACTTTAGAAGGCTTGTGCTGCACTCATAAGGAGATGAATTTGGGCTGCCATCTGGAAGCTGTACACCAAGAAGACAGAGAGAAATGTTTGCTTCCTGACTAAACATGCTGACTAATAGTCTGCGCTTTAATTGGTCTGGGCCAAATCCTTACAGGGAAATCTGCAAAAATCTCCTCTTGACATCATGCAAACCATGAAGGCAGCTCCCAGCGGGCGGGGAGGCCTCTGGGGCGAGGGAGGAGCCGCAAGGCGGACAGCCGTCCCCCTCGGGCACCAGTCCTGCCCTCAAACTGTGTCCGTGCACTTCGGCCAAAGGCAGGGCGCGCAGCACGGTATCAGCGGCAGCCTGTGAAGTACACAGGTGCGCTTCCACTGAGCATAAATAGTCGTCTCATCGGCCGCGTTTCAGCTCAGGGAGGCGTAAATAAGCTCTTATCACGCCCTATTTGCCCAAATTTAACGTTTCTCTTAGTGTTTCGCCCTCCACCAGACGGACAGCCGGTGTCCCGGGAGAGCCCCTGCGCCCCGCTGGGTTGCCGCAGCCCGGGATCGCAGCCGCGCCGGCTGCCGGCCGCGGAGTATCGGCGGACGAAACGGGCGCGGAAGCCCGCCTCGACCTCCGCCGGCTCGCCTCCACCCGCTCCCGGCCCTGAGAGCGATGGGGAAGAGGCGGGCCGAGGCGAGGGGCGGTGCAGCGGGCGGTGAGGCCCGGGCGGGAGGCTGGTGCGCCGGGGGAGGCCTGCGGGTGACCTTGGCGGTAGCGCGGCAAGAGCTGGCAAGGAGCTGGGTGGGCAGCAGCGGTGGCCGGGGTTTAGCGGCAGGCTCCGGCAAGGGAACAGGCGGTGTGGGCCCATTGCTGGCCGCCTCCCCGCTGGCTGCGGAAGCGGAGCGCTGTGAGACAGGCCGCGGCGGCTAGGGAAAGGTGTCCGCGTTGGGTGGGGGCTCTCGAGTTTTCTGTCGGGGCGAGCTACCGAGCAGTTGGCCTTCCCAGGACCTGGCGCTGCCTTTAGCGGCGGCCTCGGCCTGTCCTGTCCCCCACTTGCAGCCTGGGCCTGCCCTGCAGAGCCAGCCGCCGGCGTGTTGGTGTCTGTAGAAGCAACATCCACAAGGCTGCGTGTTTTTCCATGTTCCCTTTACAGAAAATACTGCCCAAAAGAATGTCCTGCAAATGCATTCATCTTAGGGAAGCGAAGAAATGCTTCTTGAGCAGCTAGCAAGGGGTTGTGGTGTCACTTGAAGATGGCGCTCTGAGCCAACTGGGACTGATGGCAAATAGATGATAGGAGAAACATACAAATAAATAATGTGACACGCAGCCTCTAAAAATACCTTTCAATTTGTGTAAACAATAGTATCTTGACAACAGCTTGGGTCTGTTTTGAGGTGACAGTTCTGAAGGGCAGGCTTCTTGATTTCATGCTTGTCTGTGGAGATGGCAGCAATGTGTTGTGTTGTAACTTGTGTCTCTGTACAAAGGGAGAAAATGGTGTCATATGTCTGAGGAAACAGGGAAAATACAGAGCACAACCTTCCAGTAAGATAAATCAGTGAAGCTAGTAGTATAACGGCAGCATGTGCCAACCAGATTAGATTGTATTTCCTCTGCATCTTGAATTGCCCTTCAGTAAGGGCTACCTAGCAAAAAGAACCCTTCAATAACAGCACCAATTCCAGTTGCCTCTGCTTGAGTTGCAGATACAACCACTATGTTGTAGTGTCTTGGCAGCTTGCGGAAGTGCTGCTGGTTTGGCATTTGGTAGCTTGTATGCTTTGGAGGCATGTGTGCTGCAAGTCTACCTGGCAGTAACATAGGATTGTAGGCTTTTTTAGTGATCTCTGAAGCTCTGTGATGTCCAAAGTATGTGCAAAGATTGGCAAAAAAAGTCAATGCTGTATGCCAATTCATTGATTGAGCTTGACATAGGAACATACAGTTGTAGAGTAACTCAGCTTGAATGGAACCTCTGGAGTTCATCAACTCCATGCTCAGAGCAGTGCTATCAACAAAGTTAGAGCAGGTTGCTTCAGGCCTTGTCTGGCTGAGCTGTCTCTTGAAGGCTTTAAAATGGAGTTGAAAGCTGTGTCTGAAATTTAGACAAATTCAGAGCTAAGTGCCCCAAAGTTTGGAAAGTTACAGTTTTAAACAGTCTGAATGAAGCGTGGTCTTCCACAGTTAGTTGGAAGTTGTGTTTCCTTTCCATTTTTGGTGTCATGATGTTGGGTCTCCAGTTGTGCAACAGTCTTCAGTTTGCACAATATCGCGATTTTTGGAAGATAAAGGGCAAGCAGAAAAATATATTGCTCCTCAACATCCAGATTTTCTCTTAGTAGATACAGAACTGAAATATTTTAAAAGTAATATTTCTTTGTCATTAACAAAAATCAAAAAGGCTGATAAACCACTTTTAAATTTGAAAGGTTCTTAGTATCTTGCCTGAATACTGACTTATTTATTTAAAGGCTAAAGGACTGAGTCCTGTGTTCATAGAGATGCAGGGTAATCAGATTTATTTCTATGTTCTTAACAGCATGAAGTTCTTCCCATACAAAACCCATGTTTTGTGCGTTACTTGTCCTCTAAATGAATTGAATGTATTCACTCAGTGAAGCAAGGCTGATGGAATGAAGATAGCTGATGTAAACCATTATCTTTCTTAATCCATTCGTGTAATACCACAGTGTTTCCTACCCCATGAAGTCAGTCTTTGAAGATATCCCAGCATTATTATTTGCACTGCTTAGTGTCTACTGGTCCTAGATAAAACATACTTTATAGAGGAGTCTTAAACACAGTGAAAACTTCCTGGAGAAGCTTATCCTCTAAGTAAGCAGGAAAGATGGAGAAGGAAAAAATGATAAATGAAAATACCTGTGCCGTTGTACTTTCCAGATGTGTCTTCTAAATGTAATCTGTGGGGTTTTTTTAAGTACCAAAAAATATACTGACATCCTTTAAGAGGAAAAAATTATAGAAACTAAACGGATATATTAGTTACAGGATTGAACTTTTCACCTGCTAATGTAAATAACTTCCGTGGACACTGATGGCCGTGTGTAAGCTGTAGATAAAAGCATGTCAGCAGATGCACTTCTCAGTGTCCTGAAGACTCCAGAGATGGTAACACTGGAGAGTAAAGCAAGATGAAAGGATGTGCAGCAGCTTGACTCTTCCTTTTGTGCAGAGAGTGTAGTCGCGGCATCCTTTACCAGACTTGGCAAAATTTCTACCATCCTATTTAAGGTTTTTTTCCTCCAGACAGTAGCTAGTTCACCTACACTGGGGAATGTCAAACTACATTAAGATGCCATTTGAGTCAGTATAAATAGCATTACTTCAACAACAGGATTGCATGTGTATCTGTAAATACGCCCCTTTTTACAGCATATTAAGTATGCTGCTGCCAATGCTTTTCTTATATTTAGTCTTTTACATGCGTCTTAAGATTGTGTATGCAAAGATCATATTGTTACAGTTGTCCTTAGAGCCACTTTTTCTGTGAAAGTCACAATCTGAAGTATGTATGTAGTACTTCTGTTGAGTGTAACCTCAAGATGAGTCTCCCCTTCAAAGAAAAAGAGAGGTATTACAGGATTAAAAAAAGTCTTTGCCTTTCTTATTATAGTGATGTGGAATGAACTAAGAAACTTTAGAGGCAGCTTCTTCCTTTGTTACCCACAGAAAAAAAATGAACCTTTATTCACATTTTGTATCAGCTAGAGCAATCCCTGTGGTTATCTTATGATCCTATATTAATCCCACTGTGGCATCTATAGAATCCCTGTGCCAGTTCCTGACACCCAGGAAGCAGGACTGCATGTTGCTATAGCTTCTTCTGCCAATTAAGATTTTGTCTAACCCCTGCTTTTTCACTCATCCCAGTGTGACCCCCACTTTGGCTACAGGAGTAAGGAATATTCTGGTACCACAGTTCACTAAAGTGTCAGGTCTCTCAAATTCAATTCCTTATAACCTTTGAGTGCATCTGTACATTGGTACTGTGTGGTTTTAGACATGCTTTTCTGTGAAGCTTATTATGAAACACACAATAGTGATAGATGTGTGTGTGCATCTGTTCTTATGTTACTTCATTTATGGTTTATGGCAGCTTTCTGTGGGATTCTACAGTATACAGCTGTTCTGCCCAGCTTCTGAGAGATTGGTAAGGTCCTTTAAGTTTCCAATTTCTAAACTAGGTTGCTATTATAGAGTAATAGAATGGTTTTGGTTGGAAGGGAACTTAAAGGTCATGTAGTTCAGCCCTCCCTACCATGGGCAAGGACATCTTCTACTAGACCAGGTTGCTTAATACTCCACATGTTTAATTCCACTCTGATTTCAGAATCTGCCAGGTCCCTCAGCAAGACAACTTCACAAAAAGAGGCACCTTCAGAGCAAAGATGAACATTGGGAAAACTTACAGTACCTTTAATATCAGCAATGGAACAGATCTAGCTATTGGCTTTACCTCATCCACAGTAGCTGTCCTTCTGTTTGGAACAAACTTTGTGCCTGTTAAGAAGTTTGATACTGGTGATGGTAAGCTTACTTATATTCTTTTATTGGTTTTGGTATTTTTGCTAATAGGAATAATATTTTGCTGGCAAATATAAGAGTTTCTATAGTTAGCTTTATAAACAACCTTAATGTTTTAATTTTCTTTGCTATTATTGTGGTATAAAACAATAGTGTATTGGTTTAGGATGTGGTAAATCTTTAGGAGAGCCTTTCTATATGTTGTTACGCACTTCAAGAGTGATGATGTGTATTTCATGACCATTTACAATGAAAATGAAAATTTAAATTTCATTTTTTCTACCCTTGTGGGGGCTCTCAATATGTTATTTATGTTGTAAAAGTTGTTGAACTTCAGTGTATTGCCTTTCCATTGGCGACCTAACATAAAATCCATCAAAAATGAAATTCCAGTTTGGTCTGATGAGTCAGTGAGAGGAAACAATCACTTCTATTTCCTAATTGGAATTTTAACACTTTACTAGGTTTGTGTCGTATGTACACGTTTATGTGATGCATAGTCAATTAACAGATCCCTAGATGAATAAATCTGCCATTGTGTTACTGCAATAATAGTACCTGTATTACAGGCAAGGCTAGACTTCAAAGCAAAAATCTTTGCTCAGCTGGTATAAAATCAACTGATCTGCCTTGCTGACCCTTAGAGAATCTACAAAGGTAGAATAGATTGGTCCAGAGTTTTTGTCGTCCTCAGTGTCCTAGATTAGTGGAAGAGCCTGAGCCCTGAGCTTTGAAGGAGTTTTGTCCTGTGCAGTCATCTGTGTTACTTGCTACTTGGGTGGTGGGAGAAGTTTGCAGTAACTGAACATCCTCTTTGTCAGAAACCTGTCAAAAGTGTTTGAGAATCAGGGTTTGTTTAAGCTTTATCCATCAAAATATCTTTTGCAGCTGCATATAAAGAATGCATGGTAAGGAAAAGATTAACAGAATTATAACATCCCACCCTAAAATGTATCTTTGAATATATTGTAACATGGTTCCCTGAAATTCACAAGGGAGGTGGGCGCCTTTCACATTTTTCTGTACTATTTTATGTAAAGCATAGAATGTTAAGAGATTCACACATGTAGTATTCTACAAGTTCTCTTTTGTGTGCATTTGATTTTTTCCACAGGCATGTTCTTCCAGTGGATTCTCTGTGCCTCTATATGGATAGTTTCTTTGGTGGTCAATTTAATCCAGAATTGCCCGCGGTTTTGGCCTCTGGCTATGGTTGGGGGGTTTGTGTGGGCTACAGGTAAGGATAAAGTTCTGTTTCTTGAAACCCAAAGTAATCCTAACTCTTCATAAAAAAACAGTGTTAAAAAAATGTCAATATATAAGGTAATAGTTACTTGGTAGCTATTTGGCTTTTTAAAGTTTTCCTACTACTGGAGCTGTATCCTTATAGAAAACATTATTTTATTATGCTTATTTTATACAGCAAATTCACAAAATAACTTTTTAAATGGTATTGAGGAAAGAAACATGTTTAATATATTTATTTTTGTAAAACACTATTTCCTACCGCCTTTGGTTGCCTAAATTTCTTTGCCTTCTGAATAGTCACAGAATCTAAAGCAAAAACATACAAGATTACAGTCTGGTTTTTCACTGGTTTGAATTTTGCTTTTTCTGTTTCAGGCAATGTTACAGTTGTCCCTATTGTTAAAACTATTGGTTTAGCTCTTGGTCTTTTGATATGGGCTTCTTTTAATTTGCTGACAGGTTGGGCAAGTTCAAGGTAAGTTAGTTTAAATCTCAAGTCATATGTCATTAATATTGCCAGTTCATTGTTAATGACTGCAGTGAAAACACTGTCACTAATAAAGAGGATTTATCATACATGCAAGGTCTTTTTTCATCTCAATGGAAAGTATGCAGATTAATTATTTTATCTTTTTGTGTTTCCTCTGTCTTATTAGGAAGATGAATGCCCAGTGATGTTCACTAACATAATTGAGGGAATAAATAATATATTTGTTAAATGTAAAACAAGTACACTGCTTGTGTTTTTTGTTCTACAGCATGGACTGATAACATAATTTAAATCAACTTCAAATCTTAAATAGATTTTTAAAAATGTAAATTAAATTTATTTTATCGATTATTTTTGTAAAGTAGATGTAGTCAACAAGCCAGCTGAAGCACTGATCTGTTATTGAAAATATAAACTCAAGCAGAATTATTTATATGAGTAAAGATTTCCAAGACTAGGTTATAATTTAAGTATTTGTATTCAGTCAAGGCAACTAAGTGAAACTGATTGTTTCAGGTTTGGTTGGTTTGGAATCGACCCAGAAGAAGTATCAAGACCAATCTTAAATTATATTGGAGCTGGGCTTTCACTATTAAGGTAATAATCTATTCTTATAATAAATACCTGTAATGTAAAATATGTATGTAATAACCATGGGGACAGTTTAACTAGAGGGTACCTGTTTTGAAGTATTTCTTGGAAACTGATTTACTGCTGAATTTATGAGCTATCCATACCTAGCTGGTCAGGATAGAAACATGTATAATACCCAGCACAGTGGTGAAATGGTTGTTCGTAAACACAAATATATTTTTCTGCTGGTAGGCATGTTCAAGGCAAAGCAGTGATATGCTGATTGTCTCCCTAGCGAAGTAGTTCAAATGGTTCATTTTCCCCAAATTTGGCAAGAGGGAACACTGACTAGAAGAATCTTGGTGAGGAAACTCCTCTGAGATTTCTGATCTGACTTCACTCGGGTACAAATCCTTCCCTCTGAACTGTAGAATATGTGACAGGACCCCTTCCCAGTTCCTTTAAGGTCCATGGAAAGGCAGAGGCTTTGTATTATTTCTTGTCCTTAATAGCTCCCTGTCTTGTAACTGTTAAACCACACTTACAGGAACCCACAGTGTCTTCCTTTAGGATCTTCCGAAAGGCCTTCTACTCTTCTGTTTATATTATTTGTATGAGTGCACATGTTGGTCCAAACACGTAGGAAAGATGGTCTTTGATATGTAGCAGTGTTCTTGATTTCTGACTGGGTGGCCAGGAAGGTCTTTCCAGGAACATAACGGTGGTCCTAAATCAAAGGGGCAATAGGCTTGCTATAAGCATGCTAAGCAGTAGCTGAATGTCATGCCTTTAGGAAAAGAAGTGTGTTAAGAACATGGAGATGATGGAGCTATTCTTTATTGCTAGGAGAGAGCCAGCGCCTTAGATTAATGAATTTTGCTTCTGTCCTTCCTCTTTTCTAAGAGCCTGCAGCTATTTACCCATTACTGATACATGTAGCACGTAATTTTGTGAGGTACTTAGAAAATAGTAGCAGTACTGTTATTCCTGCTTGGTGAGTTCACTCAGCTCACCACCTGCTTCCTGCCTGTTTCTGAGATACCATGGAGAAGTGATCAACAGGGAAAAAGATCGTGACCAAACACGTTTTCCTGGCAGGCTGCACAACACCTGTGTATGTTGCTCTGCAGAGTTCAAAAGCATGTATTTCATTTTAGCCTCCTGTGTGGAACCTGTATGTGGTTTTCTAGTCCCTCTGGAGGAAGCTGACATCCTTTTATACCTACCCTTATTCCTTTAGTAGGAGATGAATCATTCTTCAAATGGAGACATTCTGTTTACAGTTATGAGAAGGAATTCCTATATCATTAAAATATCGTTTGTAAAAATAAAAATAATAAAAAAAAACAGATCCTGTGCATTCTGATTACACATATTTACCTGCAAACAGTAAAGTTTCCCTTCTTTATTTTACTGAGCAATACCTCTTCTTCTTCCACATATGCGTGAGGCCCTGCAGGAGCAGTATTTTCCTCACTCACATAGGACAGACAAGTAAAAATTAACTTTTTTCCATGAGCACGCCAGTGCTCTGCAGGTTTAAGCTGTTCCATACAGAATTTTCAGGCAGATGTTCCCTTGTATGTGTGGTTTAGTACAAAAAGACAGTGTTAACTAAAGCAACATTGTTAACGTGGTTGTAACTACACACTGTAGAAAGGAGACATTTCAATCCTGTCATATAGAAGAGAGATCTGTGAAGTGATACAAAGTCTAATCGATTTACTTCAAGTAGTGAGACCTGGATAGGCTGGAGAGTTGAGCAGGGAGAAATTCAATGAAATTCAACAAGGGCAAGTGTGGAGTCTTGCATCTGGGGAAGAACAACCCCATGTACCAGTACAGGCTGGGGACTGACCTGCTGGAAAGTAGCGAAGGGGAAAGGGACCTGGGGGTCCTGGTGGATAGGAGGATGACCATGAGCCAGCAATGTGCCCTTGTGGCCAAGAAGGCCAATGACATCCTAGGGTGCATTAGAAAGGGTGTGGTTAGTAGGTCTACTCTGCCTTGGTGAGGCCGCATCTGGAACTTGTATCCAGTTCTGGGCCCCTCAGCTCAAGAAGGACAGGGAATTGCTTGAAAGAGTCAGCGCAGAGCCACAAAGATGATTAAGGGGGCGGAACATCTCCCTTATGAGGGGAGGCTGAGGGAGCTGGGTCTCTTTAGTCTGGAGGAGACTGAGGGGTGACCTCATCAGTGTTTACAAGTATGTAAAGGGTGAGTGTCAGGATGGTGGAGCTAGGTTTTTTTCAGTGATGTCAAGTGATAGGACAAGGGGCAATGGGTGTAAAATGGAGCATAGGAGGTTCCATGTGAACATCAGGAAAAACTTCTTTACTGCGAGAGTGACAGAGCACTGGAACAGGTTGCCCAGGGGGGTTATGGAGTCTCCTACATTGGAGATATTCAAGGCCTGCCTGGACAAGTTCCTGTGTGATGTACTCTAGGTTACCCTGCTCTTGCAGGGGGATTGGACCAGATGATCTCTTGAGGTCCCTTCCAACCCTTGGGATTCTATGATTCTGTGATTCTGTGATACTTGCTTTCACTTAATTTCCTTGTTATGACTATTAAAAGCAATTGCATTTTTTAAATATATTGAAGTGACTCTAAGGCAATAATGAAAATAAAGTAGTATGCCTCCAAATACAGCTTTTGTCTCTGAACACTACTTGATAGGTCCATAGGAGCTGACCTGGTATTTATTGGCCTATTTTTCTCTTCTAAGTGCTGTCATATTTCTTTTTATAAAAACTGAAGTCCAGAGTTCTGCAACTTCATTAGAAAGCACGCCTTTACTGAGAGAAAGTGTAAGTACTCTACAGTTGTTATTTTACAGCAGTGAAAGTACATATACATTTAAAAACAAAACAAAAAAAAATGCTTAATGCTAACCAGATTTGCTAGCATTTATGGTAGTCTACATAATTATGCGTTGATTCCAGCCCTAAAAATTCTGTGATTAATTTGAAAATCTTGTATATACAACAGACTGTGATGAACAGAAAAGGTTTTTCCAAGTGTTTTTTCTCTGTTGTGAGGTGTAAATTACATAGAAGTCCCTTTCCATTATGACCGACAGTATATTTAAAAGAGTGTGTTACTTTCCTATCTTAGAAGAGGAAGCAAGTTTAATTAAAATTTAACTGTACAACTGGGAGGGTACTTAGGTGAAAGGCAACAATGTATAACTGTTATCCACCAGATCTTTGCCTTGTTACTGAGCCAGGAGAATGTCTAGGAGAATTCTCAGCATCAGCTGTGGCACAGACTAGAGATTAACGAGGGGTGCCGCATTGGCAACAGAAGGTAGAGAACAGTAGGCTCCTACTACCGTTGTCCCTTACTCTTGTAGGTCAGTACTCAGTTGCTACCTGAATAGAGAGTCCCTCAAAGTTTTCTAGCTGTGCTCAATGCTCACTAGAGGTTCAAGTGTACCAGACAAATCATAGAAGACAAGCCAATTACAGGATTAGAATAAAGCGATGTTGCAATTTATGCTGCAGACGGGCCTTAATTTCCCTGTTTGCAAATAGGCCCAATATTCTGATAGTAACGCCAGAGGTATCAACAAAGGCAAACCCACGTTATAAATAAAATGTATAGATTAAATCATTTATCAAATTTCAGAAAGGACAAGTTCTGAAGGTTAGATCTGTCCGCATACAGATTAAAACAGAATGCTAGTGAGTGCTCTATTATGTAGTAAACCCAAAGTGCATATCCAGACTTGCAGACTTCAGCGTAGGTAGATCTAATTATTAGTTGTTTTATTAAAAGAAAATTATTCTACTTTCTTTAGAGTACTTCTGTAAATTCCTTTTGTTTCTCTTCCTGTTTTCTTTTTATTAGCAAAAACCTGTTCTGCTTAATACAATGTTTGAGATTGTTTTAAACTGAACTTGTGTGAAAACTCTTGGGTTTTTGCAGTCCATTAATGTTTCTGAAGATACCTCTGATGATTCATGGGTGAACAGACTTTCTCCAGCAAAAAAGAGACTCATGTAAGTTATTAACAGTTTCTCTTACTGATACAGGCCAAGTAGCCAAAGAAAGTAACTGAACGCAGTGTTAAGAGCAAAATTTTCATCTTGTGGTTTTTCTAGCACAGTCATGTGCTAATAAATTACAAGTTTTAAGGTACTAATATAGTGTACATACCTATATATGAATAGCTGTACAACTAATTAGGTTGTTTCCTTTGTACTGTTGAGTGTACTTTACCTTGCTAATTAAGTATTAGTTACTACTGTAAAAGAACAAACATTTGGCAAAGTATCAATAGCAACTAAGTAATCATAAAACTGCTTTTTATCACCTGATTGATTAGCATTCCAGCACAGAAGGAGCATATGCAAATATCATGATTCTGGGTGTGGTTTCCAAGTGAATACATCTGGAGAAGGCATGGTGGTATGGTAGGGTGATAGAAGTGCTTCAGGGTAGAAGCAGCAGCTAACAAGAGGCCAGCATGGGAAATGGAAACAGTTAAGAATGCAGTAATCTGGGGATTAAAGACGCAGTGAACCTCAGGAGAGTTAAGAATACATAGACTGCAACAGTGAAGCTGGGGGTGGGAGCACTGTAATTTGTTTGTTTGCTTGTTTTCTCCTAGGTTTGCTTTCAGGAAATCCTAGTTAGTTCGTTTTTCTTGTCATTAATCCATACTACAGACTTTTGGGGCAGGAATTGTCTGTGTTATTTGGCAACAAAGCACTGGAAAACTAAGTTACTGTGTTGAACCATTTCTACACTAGAAAATAAAAATATGTTGAAATGTATTATTTTCATGGTATTGCTAGCAATTTTCGTATCATACACAGTCTTTAACTGCAATACTGGATTTCTCTTAAATGTGTTATGGAGTTTTCTAATTAACACTTGGCTATTTTTTCTGAATTTTGCTCTTTTTCTAAAGAGGATGTAGCCTAGCTGTAATAGCTGGAATACTGTACGGTTCCAGTTTTGTACCAGTACTTTACATCAAGGATCATGGAAGAAGAAATGAAACTGTATATGCAGGAGCAAGTCAATTTGGTAAAGGCTAATAGATTACTTCTACTTTATTTGGTCAGTCTGTTGTGTTCTCCTGCTTTTTCAAAGGCATAGAGTGAAATCCTTGATAAGCTTGAAAATAGGCTGTACAGCATACCAGTTTTGCACTGTTACATGTTGTCATAATCATAGTGCTAGCACTCTCTTTTTCTCAGAGGTTCATTGCACTGTAAAAAAAACAGTGAGAAACAGCCCAGAGGATACCATGCTTCACTCATAGCTATGTTCCAGAAGGTATTAAATACCAGCAATCTCAAAATGCAAAGTTTGTATGCCTGGAACATGAGGTAAACAAAGGGACAAGCTTTCCCAGTTACGCAATCAGTACATCAGTAAAGAGAAGAGGATTGATCATAACTGATGCGGAGAAGAGATATATAACAATATAAGTAACTAAAACCTCGTAGGTTTTGAAACAGAAAGCTTTTTACATAAGCTTAATTGTCAATTTCAAACTTTTCCACAGAATTTTTTTTCTTAAGATTTAGTGTATAGTCTTATCAGGTGATACCAGCTGCAGTTTAAAAGCAACATATTGCTGAGAAGTCATAATACTGCCATTAAAAAATTGTTTGTTATGTCACATACAATTTCTCTTGAATACTGCAGCCTGCATATTCCCCAGCTAGACATAACAGAAGTTAACATTACTATACCTGCCTGTCCTGTTGAGAATTTACAACTCCAAGGAGACAGCAATCACCTTGTTACATATAATCATATGAAGATAGGCTGAGAAAGTTGGGACTGTTCAGCCTGGAGAAGAGAAGGCTGTGTGGCGACCTCATAGCAGCTTTCCAGTATCTGAAAGGGGCCTATAGGGATGCTGGGGAGGGACTCTTCATTAGGGACTGTAGTAACAGGACAAGGGGTAATGGGTTAAAATTTAAACAGGGGAAGTTTAGATTGGATATAAGGAGGAAATTCTTTCCTGTAAGGGTGGAGAGGCACTGGAATAGGTTGCCCAGGGAGGTTGTGAATGCTCCATCCCTGGCAATATTCAAAGCCAGGTTGGATGAGGCCTTGGGTGATATGGTTTAGTGTGAGGTGTCCCTGCCCATGGCAGGGGGGTTGGAACTTGATGATCTTAAGGTCCTTTTCAACCCTAACTATTCTATAATTCTATAATAGTTTGTATTGGAAGGGACCTTAAAGGTCATCTAGTTCCAAACCCCCCGCCATGGGCAAGAACACCTTCCACTAGACCGGGTTGCTCAGAAGCAATCTCTTTAACACATACAAAGTCCATAAATAATTATTGTTATTGATTATAGTGATCAAAATTGTGATCCATTCTTCAAGATAAGAAAAGGACAAAACTCTGCCATGTCTAGCTTCCACACCATGTGCAGTTCTTGCCCTTAAATATACAGAAAAGAAACAAGGCTGTATACAGGAGTACAAATTTAGATGGTCAGGAGAGGATGCAGTTATGTAAAATCCCTCCCCTTTCTAGCCTCACCTGAGGATTTTTTTAAGGTTTTAATAAATTATTCAGAACTTTGACTAACAGAGTTCCAAAAATAACAAGTCACAGAAATATACAAAAGCCTGTAATAAATGCTAAGATTAACACAGCAGTTAATTCACATTTAATATATATGTAATTGACCACATCCATCCAGTCAGACTTACAGCTATGTTGGTCACAATCACAACTGAATTTGAGTTGTTAGAAATAGCACCATACGGGGTTTTTATCTATGTGAATGCTGTCAGTGAAATTAATTTAAATTAATAACTGATGGTTTAGACTAATGTAATTTCATTATTTCTCTTTTAGATTTGGATTATGTTTTTGCACACTTCAGTGGAATATTTCTTACAAGTACTGTCTACTTTTTGATCTATTGTGCAGTCAGGAAAAATAAACCTAATGTTTATCCCCAAGCCATTTTGCCAGGTATGACTGGTTTTCAAATAATAAATTAGATTCAGTTACTTGTGACAAATACATTGTGACTGTTTTCAGTAATCAGTTTAAGCTATGTGTTGGAATTGTAGTTTGCCTTTCAAGTCTCTTCATTTGACCTTTGTCTCTTTTGAAAGATCACTCCTATTTGGTTAATTAATTAAAGTTAGGAAACAATGATAAATTTTGTTCTAATCTAAAGCTGGAGCAAATGACATTGCAGATTTTCAAAAGCTGACTGCCAGAGTGTAGAGCACATTGCCCAGAAAAATGTGAACTTTAATTAATTTGCTACTTCAGTTGATATAGCTGATTTTGTCCCCTGAGCTTTGGTTTAGACTATCAGAGCCAGCTTGTTAAAATAGTTAAAAAAAATACGTACATGCTGTTTCTGAACTATGCTGTAAATATAAATGTTCCACAAGTTGCTGTCTATACCTTGCTGTGCATGTTTTTGATTGGGATTTGTTTTTCTAGGGTTTGTTTCTGGTGTGCTTTGGGCAGTAGCCAATTGCTGCTGGTTCATAGCCAATCACTATCTCAGTGCTGTGGTCAGCTTTCCAATAATTACTGCAGTAAGTATATAAAAAATAAAATCTGTGACTAGAATTAAAAGTGAAAGGGTTTTTTTCCATCACATTTGTGAAATTAAGTTGAAATTATGACATGTCTAGAGCATTTTAATCAAGAGTATACACTGCGTGTTCTGCTTGTCTGTGCCAGCCTTTCGGTTTTTAGGAACATACATGACTGTGACAAGTACCATCTTGGTCAGTGCCGAGCATTAAAAAACCCCAGAAGAATAGAAAGTGTGAGTCTTCAGGTTACGTAAAAGTCAAAAGCTGTGAAACCAGAGCTATATCAGTTCTAAATAGTAAATGGAAGTGATTTTTAAAAAAAATATTTTATGCTTTCATCCCAAGAATTAATTTTGTTCTGGATGTTTTCATTTGTGAGTTTTATCCTCTAGCAATCATTTTCCTTAATTAAGTCGGCTATTTCTTCTTTTTGCAGTTCTTGAACAAACAGAACAGATTATGTATTGCTGAAAATAATGTTCTTATGCAAATAAGGGAAAAAATAGGTTGGCCCGTTTTGTCTGTTTTAATCCTGTGTATGATACTCTACCTTTAAAGCACTGTTAATATCCAGAGGTTCCATAAATTCCATCACTAGGTAAAAATAAACTTTGTGTTTACTTTCTTGCCAGTCTACTAGATGGTGATGCAGAGGTGGATAACTTCTGGCAAATGAGAGTTCATAAATATCAAAAACAATGTTTACTGAACAGTTATTTTGGAAGCAAACTAATGAAACATTAATGGGGATTAAGCTTTGCCTCAGGATGCAGTAAATCAGAATAAACTCTGCAGTATGCAATATAAAAAAGAGACTTGGGATCATTCTAATTAGAAATTGAAGGATTTAGGGAAAGCAGCTTAAGTAACTTAGTTATCAGCATGCCTAAAGGGCAAGGATATAAAATCATGAAATGAAAATTTAAGGACAGCACTGATGAGAAACTGCCTATCTGGACCACAGGTTCAGAACTGCTGCTTTCCTTCACCCTAGAGAGAATTTCAGACAGCTATTCATCACATGCCTGTAACAGTCTGTTTCATTTTAAAAATGCATTCCTCTTGCAACGTACATTATTTAGGAAATGAAATAACACCTTAGCTATTATTCAAGTAATAGTTGGCAATTTCACTAGGAAACAGCACCCACAGATACATTCAGCATGAGACACTGTTTTCCTGCTGGCCTAAATCTGTGTCCTATCAGCTGTACTGAAGATGGAGAGAAGATCACTATCCAAACATCTGTCAAGTTCTGAAAACAGCTCTAATGGGAAGCATTAATAGAGCCAGTTTTTGCTTCATATTCAGATAACATTTTCTCATCAGTCATGAAAATTCCAGTCATTACTCCCCAGGGGGAAAACTATATTACCAGGAGTGCTTGGAAATTATCATTGTGTATTGCTGTTAGCTGGGAAATCTGTACAACAGTATCACAGATAATCAGTAGTTTTCCTGACCCATCTGTCTGGCTGGCTTTGTGCTTTGTCCAGATGCCTGCTATACAGGAAACACATTTATGTTTCAGTCTCTTGATATCATACTGTGTGATAAAACTTTGTCCAGCTAGTTACTCATGCTAATAAAGGAAATGTTAGGAATATTCATGGTACCTGCCCATAAACCTGAATGGCTCTCTGAAATGTGGTAACATTGTCAACTCTAGTTTGGACTTAAGTGTGTCATATTCGGAGCCTACTAAAAGAGTGTATAACAGCCAGTGCAGACTCTACAGCATAATTTAGAAAGAAATTGTGCCTTCTTGGAGGTGGAGGGAGGGGGGGGAAATAAAATAAATAAATAAAGTCTCTTGCCTCTTTAGCCCTTCTTGATATTTTTGCTTTTGCCATGAGCGCCATAATTATATGGAATATAAAGGCCCAAATTTGTTATCCAGACACATTTCAACAACCCTGAGAACAATAATGAGAAGATGGAAGATTTCATGATGTTTTAATGTACAAATAAATCCTATTCTTTAGGGTCCTGGTCTTGTTGCTTCAATGTGGGGAGTCCTTGTATTTAAAGAAATTAAGGTAATCTTACTATGTCTCTTACCTAGTCTTTCATGCTTGTCTTTATCTCTAGGAACGGTATGAATTGGTATACACCTGTGTCTCTTAGATTTCTTCTCCTTACAAGTATTTCAGTATGAAGCTGAAAGTCATATCATGCAATATTAAGGTTTCCAAGAAAGCTGAAAAACTAGACAATCTTTACAGGAATAAAAATTTAAATTCCATTACTATATGAGCTGCAGTGAGAGTAAATGAAGACTGTATCAGGGCCAGGAGGCAGGATGCCAAGCACAGGCTGAAAACAGTATTTATATGAGCTAGTTCTTTCAGTGGGGCAGGAGAATGAGCAGTTGTCCTGGTAATCACATAGACAAGTAGATTAGACTTTTTGGGTCAGGTTCACCAAAGAACTGAAAAATGAGGCGGAGGTTAGCTGGGATTGCTAATTACAGTATCACGTAGAGACCCTAAACCAATACAGCGGTGACTGCCTAGAGGAAGCTAGTTTACTGGATGTTAACATACATGGCAGATACTATTTTTCTAGTGGAATATGAAGCATTGAATGTTAGCAGTGTAATTATCAGGTTCCCTTAGCTAATCTGTCCAGGATCCACAGGTACCTAGTTTGCCATTAGAGATCATCTTTCCAAGTATTTTTGGAGACACTGTAAAATACGTTAGGCATCCCTTCATCAGGAACTAGAAAGTCTCTTTTACTCCCTCACTGCAGGTTAATGTTGCACCACAATAAAAGACCATCATGTTCATCATCTAAATGTCTGTGATGCACTAAATCTTTCATCTTTTCCATACATTCTTAGAATAGTGTCTTCATAACTGCTTACTACTTAAAAATAATCTGAAAATAGACAAAGCCCTTTAAAAATACTTTTTAAAATTGCTGAATTAGTTTTGTATTTTACTTTATGGCATCATAGATTACTTGTATTAAACTGTTTTGAGCAGCAAATATGTTACAAGTTTATGAAATGAATGAGTAATAAATTTACCATTTCATGTAAAAAATTTATGCATTTTGTCATAAAATGAAACCCTGGTTATTTACTTGGGTTTTTTTTTGTGAAGTTGTATCTGTTATAACAACCTGATATTTTTCTTTTTCTCTCCCTTTGCCTATCCAGGGACTGAAAAACTACATTTTACTCTCAGTAGCATTTTGCATTATTATGGCTGGATCATTCTCTACAGCTTTTTCTAAAGTTTGAAAGGATCTTCTGGACCAGTAGATGGTGCTGCTGTTTAATATATATAGAAAGACAGTATTGGCATATAGCAATACATAATGATTTTCAAAATGAATGTCCAACATTTAGTCTAACTTACTTCAGGCAAGTGAAAAAGAAAACCTTTGCTCCCATCTGGCATGAATATCTGGAAATGTTTGCTTCTGTATTTCTTGGACCAGTAGCAATATATCAAAGGATTTTAATAAATAAAGCTAAATGATTTTATAGTTATTAAATTTTTTTCTGGTTCAGCTACCATGTCCTCATAAGTTGCAGTTCACTGTTGTTATGGTGGTTTAATGGATTTTAATTCTTAGTCTGTAATTATGTATTTGTGAGGTGATTTGTTTTATTATAGTGTCTGTCTTACTGACTTGAATATAAAATATATCTTGAAATATTCATTATGGAACTGATATGAAGATATGACACATTTTTTAATTTAGAAGCATTATTCTTTAAAGTCATCAATTTACATAAGAAAGTTATTTCCAATCACTTCAGAATTTTGAAGGAAATATAGGAAAAAAAAGGGTGCTGTAAAATAAATCACTTGTGTTTGCTGCTAAACTCTTTTGCTGCAAGAAATTATGTAGCAGTCAGGGCCAGGGTACAAAGTTTGGGTTTATTTTGGTTGCAACTTGACATTGCATTTCTGTATTAAAATATTAATTATGTGGTCCAAATAACTTTGGTCATTTTGTGAATACTTACTTTTCTATGCAGCATATGGAAAACTTAAAAATTATGTATGGCAATATTTATTACATCAAAGCATCGTGCTAAAACTAGCCAATCTGCCCCATAAAGGAAATTTCCTATGAGGAATGTTGCATACACTGTTCCATGACAACTACTGTTTAGTTTCTTACCCATGGCAGCTAAGATCATGCATGCAAAGCATACTGTCTGAACCTTCCCATAGTCTTTCCTTCAGTATATTAGACAACCCCAGCTCCTGCAGTCTTCCCTTGTTTGTAATGTGCTCATCATTTTTTTTCTTGCTCTTTCCTGAACTCAGTACCTGTCTAGAAATATTAGACATGGCAGTCAGACTATAGTCTTAGAAATAAAACCAGCAGCAGCAGCAAGATTTTTCTGGTTTCATCCAATTTGCAAACTCTGTTCATGGTTACACATCATAGTATGACCCTTGCTGTCACAGCTTGGTATTGTTAACATGTTCGGTTTGCAATCATAATTTCTCCTTTCTCCCTTGCACTCTCCATTGTCTACTATTTATCAGATTTGATCTCAGAACTGTTACTTAGCCTGATTTTTTCCGCTCTATAGTTATTCCTACCCACGTGTCAGAGCTTGGTGTCTGATAGGTTTTTTTCCCCCTTAAGGCATTCCTCTAGTTTTGCTCTGTATGTTAACCCTGTTCTCCAACAAGCTGGCAGCATTTTCCAGCCAGATGTCATCTAAAAATTTAGTAAACATACTCTCTAATTACTGTAAATAATTTATGAAAATGCTGCATGATACTGGCCTTCTCTTTTTGATTCCTAATGTAATACTTCTTTTCACTCTGTCAGGGAACAATTAACTGCTCCTTTGAGAACAATTTTCCTGTCTTGCAGTTGTTTTATTTACACTGCATTCTCCCAGCTTTTATGGAACAGTTGTTCAAGTCAAGATACATGACGTGTACTACCTTAATCCCTGATATTGGGAAGAAAAGTAATTATTTTTCTTTCCAATATCCAGGTCAGACACAAGTTCTTCCTGACAGATCCTTGACTGTTACTTGCCTAGCCCTTATTCTGTTGACTCAAATACAAGTAATTTGTTCCCATGTTTGTGAAATAACTTGAGATAAATTGGATATTTATGCTTCCTGGATCTGTTTCCTTTCTTCTTAAAGATCACAAGAACTTCTATATCCCTGCAATATACTCCATGCCAGAAAGTTGCTGATAAGCAAAGAATTGACAAAACCAAAATACAGTGTTCTCAGGCTCCTCTGCTTTACAGGTAGGCTTTAATATGTCGGTTCTTGTTCCTGTTTCACTGATTGCAGTTTGTTACCATGACTGTGATCTGTGTAAGACTGAAGGAACTGTAACTCACTGGTTTGCTAAAATAATTACAGTGCAATGCAGTATTTATAAAGATAGTGTGATTAGAGCACCAGTCCACTTTGATACACCAGCCAGTTGCTCAGCAAGGATCATCTGTTTACTACTGTATGCAGGTCACCTTCCACATTTGGTTAAAGTCTGCAAGTACAGTCCATGCTATTCAATGAGGTATTCTCTCACTAGTTTATGGTAAGCAAATTACTAATGCCTTCATGTTGGAAGATGTTGAGCCAGAACTCTCAGGGAGGAGTACCATGTCCGCATTGGCTCGAACAGTGGATTAGCCTGTTCACACTACCAGGGTAGAAAGCTAACTGTTAAGGAGCACCACAGGTCTCTCAGGCCACAGAGACCTTAAGAGCACCTTCAGTGGAGAACAGGAATAAGAAACAAAAGGTCAGAGAATGAAAAGATACAAGAATGCATGGCACGAGTAATAACTGAGCTAAAGCATCAGAAAACCAAAGACACCTTGTCTAGTAGAGCAAAGCGCTGAGAGGAAACTAAAGCAGGGGACCAGACAAAGCCAAGTGAAGATGTTGTGAAGTTGGGTGTATCAGAGCAGAAATATATATGGTATCTTTTAGTTGTCTTCCACAGCAGGGCAAGACACAGTACTCACTGAAGAATCAGTGCAGAGGGGGTGTCATGCAATTGCTGATTGCTCTGCAACACCTGTGATGGTAATCTGCATCTCCAGCTGTGTGAGGAATAAAGCAGGATCACTGAAGCCTAAATACTGTGGGAGCTAGTTTATCCCTAACCTTGGTCAGCTGCTTCCCATCCTGTGATACAGAGAAGTGCTATAGCCCTTGTCTACTATTGTACTACCTTGAAGCTCTTTTTTTTTGGTGCTGTTAGTATCCCAAATGAATGCTGCTTGGGTTTTTCAGAATTTTGGTGCACAGCTTATAGTGTTAGGACAAGCAGGCTACTTGTGCTATAGTGAAAATGTTATGATAGGTTAGCAAGTAGAAAAATTTGTCCTGGCAGTACCTGGTTTTACTTTCCTCAGTTCAGATTCTGTCTTGCTCACTGCATGTGTTGTGGTTTGAGATAAATCTGAAAATGGACAATGAAACTGAATTGGCTACACCCATTCCCTATTAAAGGAGTGGCTCTGTCACATAGTGTCATGTGCAAAAAATGAAGTTGATCTCTACCTTGGCAGTAGAGATACATCTATGTTTCAGGCTTAAACTGTTTCATATGCTTCAGTTTGCTTTAACTGAAGAGTCTTTTCTAATATCTTGAGCTTCTACTATCTGTCTTGAGGGGTGCTCCTAAATTAATGGCTGTTATGGCCCCAACATGATTACAGGGAACAGTTGAATCTTCCAGGGTGGGATCACATTTGCCTTTTCTGGTTTCTTTACAATGTCATTGGCTGTCTGAAATAAACCAGAACACTGAACTCCTGACCATAGCAATTGCCACGTAAATGAATGCATTTTGATGCAGTTCTCCAGTCTATATTGTAAAGATACCAGATGTGCAAACTCAGTTGCTGAAGGCTAATTAAAATTCTTGTTTGTGAAGGCTCAAGTATGACTTGTATGAAATGCTTTCTTAGATAGCCACTAGGAAAAATCTCAAGACAAATCCTATCAGATTTGTCTTGATAACAGAAAAAAAACCAACCAAAAAAAAAATATATATATATATTGGATAACTATTCCACTTCTGAGATTTTCTTATTCTTGAAGTTTTGAGTTTGAAGTAACACTGGTACTTCTTTCATGTTAAAATGCTGGATTAACAGATATCTGTTTATAGAGCTGTTTATACAAAACAGTCTGGAAGCCACTGAGTTTAGTTTGAGAAAAATCTACAGCTAATAAATTATTATGGCTCTGTTTATATCAGTGTGTTTTTGCATCAGTGTAAGAACTGACCAAACTAATTCTTTTTTTCCGGGGGGAGAAGGTGCAGGAAAAGGGATTAATTCTTTTTGTATCTATAACTGAAGGAAAAAACAAGCACAGGACCGAGGTGAAAGAATCACATTTCTTGGAGAAAATTATACTTTCAAATATTTGATTGTGCTTGTTTAAAAACCTCTAAGAACATATTTGATCTTGCTTAAGACTTTTTTTTTCTGGCAATACTTAGAGGCAAACTACCTTTAAAATAGGGGTAGCCTGAGAATTTCTAAGTAAGATTTTTGTGCAGTGTTGAGAACTAGGGAACTGTCACCTTTTCTAGATATCCCTTACCTGCTTATTATCAGTTCATTTTCTGAGGTTCACTCAGTGCCCTTCTCCCACATTTTTATTCCTTCATGTTCTTAATAAAAAAAAAAAAAATTATCTGGAAAAATAACTGAACTGCATTTGTTCATGGATCTTCAAATGTAAACAGTGAAAACTGGCTTCTTTTAATCCCTATAGAAACTTTTATATTTTACCTATAATATAATGTTCTTCCTTACCTGATACTCAACGTTGATTAAATGCTTGTTCACCAGTCTGAACTGGCCCGTGAGCTTTCTTGCAGCTGACATGAAAATAAAATGACAGCCAAGATGATGCATGATAGCATTTACTGTCTTTTTTGTCTTTTATTTATTTTTATACTTACCTGCCTTTCAAATAGAAGATCAAAGTTTAATATCTATTCCTTAATTCCTGAATGCCCAATGGATTCCGTTCTCCTTTAGCTGTATATAGTGCTGATAGATAGTGACTGTGTATTTTAGCTGATACACTTGAGGTGATGGTTCTTACATTTTTCATGGTTATCAAAAAAATTTTTTTTTAAATCTAAAATATATTTTCTCTTTAATGTAAACACCAAGCAGTTCTTGTGCCTCTTACTGTACCAAAGGACCTGCCTGAGAGTCTAACCTGAGAGAGCAAATAAGACTCAAAGGAAACAGGAAGTGCATTTGTCCTGCTAGTATCAGTGATTGAGGCAGTGGAACATCACTGAGCATTTTCAGATTGTGTAAGTAACTCCTAATGATCTTAGGTTTTGGTATTTCTACAGGAACCAATACATTAGTGACATAAGTTACACATGGATATAGATCAGTTGTTTCCCATATCCTAGCATTTTCATGCAATGGATCTTCTAAAAACATTTCCTATAGAACTAGGAGACAAACCACACAGTCCCCAGGGCCAAAGCAGGGAAGGGGTGGGGAGGTGGGGCAGAGAGGGTCTTCACCTCACTAGTTAATGAAATGGGAGAACTGGTAGCAGTAATGTTCCTGTACTATTTAGTCTGTTGCAGTGAGGGAAATAACCGTGTCTCACTACTCCAACTGCTCTAAGGCCATAGGCAAGCCTCAAAGGACATTGTTTATTGTTACCATTCATGGACCAGAGAAAAAAATATAGCCTCTAACTTGATGAGCCATTTTTGCTTTTCCTCATTTGCAGATGGAGACTGGGGAGAGGAGCATTGTTCAGAAGCTGCAGAATGGTAGGTGCTCCCCACCTATATTTACACATCTGAGCTTTGATCCTAGCTGAGAAAGCCCAGGAATGCAAAGGTTACAGGCTCTTCACAGATCCAGCTTAGGAGAAGGGCTGATCCTTTACTTGACTGTATAGTAGTATTTCACATGAAGCAATGCCTTGACTCTGCGGTTCATATTCCAATTGATTTTGTGTACAACTGAAAGCTTGGAGCTTGTTGTATAAAACCATATCATGGCTTGTGTTCCTTGAAGCATACTGTGCTCATCAAGTTCTAAGGAAATAGTTTAGACTCTTGGCTTGTTGTGAGTGCTCCAGATGTACTTGCAGGGAGCATGCATAACCTCATCTTCAACTTGTGCTTCAGATGTTTGTGTCTAGCATTTTTAAGTGAAGTAGTTGAAATTTAGTTCATACAAGATGCTACAAATCCATACAAAAGCTACTATTTCTAGCTAACTAAAGCTGTATGTGATTAAAAAATGTTCTTATTTGAATATTTTTAGAGGTTGGCAGCGTTTCATATTATGCAATGTTTATAATAGGAGAAACAAGATATTTTTTAAAACTTGTGACTCTAGCAACGTGAATTGTATTCTTTTGGCTTTCAAGAGGCTAGTCACCACAAACCTTTCTTCTTGCACTCTTCTAACTTTGCAGATATTGAAGTATAATCCTTGCCTTCTTTTCCTCTGATTACACTTACTATAGTTTAGTGCCTGATATATTCTTAACTTAGTGAGCGATAATCCATTCAATGAAGCAATGGTTAATTTCACAAAAAGGAGGATAAGCTGAACTAGGTACATGTATTCATGTATGTACAATCTTATGTCTTTGGTGATATCAAGCCATGCTATTTTTTAGCAGATCATACCTTTTGTTTTAAATTACTTCTATTCAGCAATTGCCAGTCTTGCTGCATCCCCTGCATCTCCTTTGTTTAAGGGAAATAGTGGTACATACCAAAGAGATGGGCTGATCCAGTAACAGGCTTCTGCCACTGAATCAGGATTTTACTTGTGTTTCTCATAAAGTGTGTCATGTTAATTCAAGGTAGGACCACTGCCTTGCTACTAACAGACACCTCATAGCAAAACCAGTGGATAAGATTATGAGGGGTTTTTTTGTACTTATGGGCAAAAAATCAGGTAGATTTAAGTTGCTGTGAAAAGGTCACCTAACACAATTCTGAGAGCTGTGAATAGCACCTTAGTTTAACACATTAAGAAGAGTATGTCTTTGCTACTTCTTATCTGATTGTTGTGACAGAACTGCTGTTTCCTAGAACTGTTCTCTCTTTTTGTTTTCCTTTGGTGAGAAGATTTAGCTTTACTTTTTACCTGAAGAGAAACTCTTTGCAATCATTTCTAAATTTACTATGCCCTGCTTGGCTTGCAAATGTACTTGCTGCTTGTCCTATTTAGCATAATTTTCTTGCCTTCATAGACAGTATCTTGAATTTATTAGAAATTCAAAATCTTGGTTGCTGTAAACACAAGTTTGCATATGACTTTCTTCTTCATTGGCTATGCCTTAGACAATATTTAATGTGCAATGGCATACTGCTGCTTAGGGCTGCTTAAGGATGTGATGTGTGGTCTCATTCCATCAGTGTGATAACTGGAGCTGAAATGCAAGAAAATATCTCTTCACTGAGCCTCCATGAAATATGCCCTGACCAGGATTTGGACAACTCCTAACGTTTCTTTCATAAGGGAGAACCAAAGCAACATGATTGGGCTCCAGCAAATGTATCTTTGTTCAGCTAGAATACATAAAGAGCTGCTAAACCATGAAATTGCTTCTGAAAATTTAAAACTAAGAAAATACTTCAGCAAAACTATCCCTCTGTCTTACATTAACTTGTTATGTCTTTGTATGTGTTGCTTGAAGCATTACCTTTTGTATTAATCATATAATAGGCATTGCAGAAACATGGTGGGATGGCTCCTATGACTGGAGTGTTGGAATGGAAGGTTACAGGCTCTTTAGAAAAGACAGGCCTGGCAGGTGGGGAGCGGGAGTTGCCCTTTATGTTAGGGATAGGCTGGAGAGTATGGAACTCTGTCTGGGGACAGGTGAGCAGTTAACAGAGAGTCTGTGGATCAGGGTTAAAGGGAGAACAGCGATGGGAAACATTATTGAGGGGATATGCTACAGACCACCTGATCAAGAGGAATCTGCGGATGAAGCACTCTATAGACAGGTAGAAAGAGCCTCACGCTCACAGGCCCTTGTTCTCATGGGGGACTTCAACCACCCTGACATCTGTTGGAATGACGGTACGGCCCGGCACAAGCAATCCAGTTCCTCAATCGTGTGGAAGACAACTTCTTTCTGCAAGTAATAGAGGAACCAACAAGAAGAGGTGCCATGCTTGACCTCGTGCTCACCAACAGGGAAGGGCTCGTTGGAAATGTGATGCTCCAGGTCAGCCTTGGATGCAGCGACCACAAGAAGGTCGAATTTGAGATCCTCAGGACAGTGAGAAGAGCATGCAGCAAGCTCACTGCCCTGGACTTCAAGAGAGCAGACTTTGGCCTCTCCAGGAACCTGCTTAGTAAGGTTGGAAATGGGAAATAGTCCTAGAGGGCAGGGGGGCCCAAGACTCTTGGTTGATATTCAAGTATCACCTGCTACAAGCTCAGGAGTGTTGAATCCCAACTAGAAGGAAGTGCAGTAGGAGGGCCAGGAGACCTCCTTGGATGGATAAGGAGCTGCTGAGGAAAATTCAAAGGAAAAAAAGATGCTTATAAAAAGTGGAAGCAAGGACAGGCAGCCTGGGAAGAGTACAGGGATGCTGTCCGGGAAGCTAGGGACCAGGTTAGGAAAGCTAAGGCCCAGTTAGAATTAAACTTGGCTAGGGATGTGAAAGATAACAGGAAGGGATTCTACAGGTACATAGCAAATAAAAAAAAAGACTAGGGAGAATGTAGGCCCCCTCCGGAAGCTCTCAGGAGAACTAGCTACACAGGATTTGGAGAAGGCTGAAGTTCTGAATGACTTCTTTCCCTTGGTCTTCACTGGCAAAGGCTCTGACCACACCACCCAAGTCTTGGAAGGCAGACACAGGGACTTTGAGAATGAAGACCTTGGGCTGACTGTAGGAGAGGAATTGGTTCGAGACCATCTTAAAAATTGAATGTGCACAAGTCCATGGGTCCTGATGAAATCCATCCACGGGTCCTGAAGGAGCTGGCAAATGAAGTTGCTAAGCCACTGGCCATCATATTTGAAAAATCATGGCAGTCAGGTGAAGTTCCCGATGAATGGAAAAAGGGAAATATAACCCCCATTTTCAAGAAGGGGAAAATGGATGACCCGGGGAATTACAGACCAGTCAGTCTCACCTCTGTGCCTGGCAAAATCTTGGAGCAGATTCTCCTGGAAGGAATGCTAAGGCACATGAAAATCAACAAGGTGCTTGGTGACAGCCAGCATGGCTTCACTAAGGGGAAATCCTGCCTGACCAATTTGGTGGCCTTCTATGATGGGGCTACAGAACTGATGGACAAGTGTAGAGCGGTTGATGTCATCTACCTCGATCTGTGTAAAGTGTTCGACACTGTCCCACACAACATTCTTGTCTCTAAATTGGAGAGACATCAATCTGATGGATGGACCACTCAGTGGATAAAGAACTGGCTGAATGGCCGCACACAAAGAGTTATGGCCAATGGCTCAATGTCCGGCTGGAGACCAGTAACGAGTGGTGTCCCTCAGGGATCAGTGTGGGGACTGGTCTTGTTCAACATCTTTGTCGGTGACATGGACAGTGGGATTGAGTGCGCCCTCAGCAAGTCTGCCGATGTGGTTCAGTTGATATGCTGGAGGGAAGGAATGCCATCCAGAGGGACCTTGACACGCTTGTGAGGTGGGCTGATGCCAACCTCCTGAAGTTTAACCATGCCAAGGCCAAGGTCCTACACCTGGGTCAGAGCAATCCCAGGCACAGCTACAGGCTGGGCAGAGAGATTCAGAGCAGCCCTGCGGAGAAGGACTTGGGGGTGCTGGTTGATGAGAAAATGAACATGAGCCAGCTGCAGTGTGCGTTTGCAGCCCAGAAAGCCAACCGTATCCTGGGCTGCATCAAAAGGAGCGTGACCAGCAGGTCGAAGGAGGTGATCCTGCCCCTTTACTCTGCTCTCGTGAGACCTCACTTGGAGTATTGTGTACAGTTCTGGTGTCCTCAACATAAAAAGGACATGGAACTGTTGGAACAAGTCCAGAGGATTGCCACAAGAATGATCAGGGGACTGGAGCACCTCCCATATGAAGACAGGCTGAGAAAGTTGGGGGCTGTTCAGCCTGGAGAAGAGAAGGCTGCGTGGAGACCTCATAGCAGCCTTCCAGTATCTGAAGGGGGGCTATAGGGATGCTGGGGATGGACTCTTCATTAGGGACTGTAGTGATAGGACAAGGGGTAACGAGTTCAAACTTAAACAAGGGAAGTTTAGATTGGATATAAGGAAGAAAATCTCTCCTGTTAGGGTGGTGAGGCACTGGAATGGGTTGCCCAGGGAAGCTGTGAATACTCTATCCCTGGCAGTGTTCAAGGCCAGGTTGGACAGAGCCTTGGGTGACATGATTTAGTGTTAGGTGTCCCTGCCCATGGCAGGGGGTTGGACCTAGATGATCTTAAGGTCCTTTCCAACCCTAACTATTCTATGATTCTAAGATACCTTTATACTATACTTACTTATAAATATTTACCATTATAATTTAAAATCTGTTTTTGTTGACCAAGAACATTAAAGTAATATTTTTACTAAAAACTCTGAAATATCCATTCTGACACAGAACATCACACAACCAGAAACTGATTCTAACACTTGTGTGTAACTCAGACTGTACCGTGCCTAATAAAAGTTACACTGTTTGATGACATTGCATCTGATGTGGCTTCTGTCCTGCTTCTTTGCTGTGCAGTAAGAAATTCCTCTGTGGAATCCACATGTGATCTTGCAGCACAAGTGTGGATCGCTTTTGATTAGGGGTAATTGTATTTTTTCTGCAACTTCTGTCAAAACTTGTTACAATGGTTAATTGTGATGATAGGCACAAGGAAGAGTGTAAGTCAAAAGGCAAAACTGCAGAAGGCAATAAAACAGAAAATCTTAAAGAGAAATTATTAAGAAAAGCAGAAGGAACGAGCTAGTAGAGATGTGATGAGAAATATAAGCAGACCGTTCATGTAGGACTTGGAGTAGAAAGACAATGAGCCTTTAATTAAGACACAGGAGACAGGCAAGTAATTCAAGAAGTATGGATGACAGATCAGGCCAAGAGGAAGATGTTAATCTTTTCAGTACACTTGTAGTAATAAAATTAAAAAACAACAAGGTTACAATAACAGCTTCTGATTACCCAAGGTGAAGGGACGTTCGGCATATCAGCTTGAACCTGACACGTTGAATTGATTCGGCTTCTAATTTAGGAATTCTGTCATTTTATCGTAACTGGGCTCAGCAGCTCTGAATCTGTCTCTTCTATCCTTACACAGTGAAGTACAGGATGCTGAAAAGAGAAGAACCTTTATGCATTTGTGCTGTCTGAGAAAGCTTGCAGACATTGTGATGTGTCACCAGCATAATTTATTTTCCTAGTTACTAAAGTAATAATTCCATTATTTATCCTTGTGTCTGTTCTGGGGGAAAATAGAAGAAAAAAAAAAGGAAAATCGACTCGGCACAAATTTCCATTGTGCTTTAGAATCTTCATTTAGAAATCTGTGGGCACTAAGGCTGGCTAATGATGTTTGACCCTATTAGAGAAAGAACACAGCAGAAAGGAGAAATAGTGGTTTAGTCCTCTTATGGCTACATGAATGACTATTAGGAGCAAAATTAATTGGTTTGGAAAACATGTTC
This sequence comes from Neopsephotus bourkii, assembly GCF_033783945.1. Classification (NCBI taxonomy): domain Eukaryota; kingdom Metazoa; phylum Chordata; class Aves; order Psittaciformes; family Psittacidae; genus Neopsephotus; species Neopsephotus bourkii. The sequence goes on along the minus strand of NW_026900684.1, from coordinate 15,068,331 downwards.
TTGTATGCAACAGAAAATAGTAATTTGAAGGTTCTTTTCCTGGTACAGTTCTTAACAAATAGTACTGAACCGATCCGTATACCATCAATTATTGCTAAGGCATATCTCGTGCAGTTCTCCTAACATTATGAGAGAAAAAGTAGTTATGGGGGAGAAAATACTTCTGTTGCTGGTGCTGTGATCTCAGCTGCTCCTTTTATAATGGTAGAGAAAGCTGTGCATGAGGAAAGTCAAAGAACTGTCCTGTTTGCCCACTTGCCTTATCTTTTAACTCAGGCTCTACTACTTCTGCATAAATTCTGTACTTCTGTACCTGCTGAAGCCATTCTCAGATTTTTAAATATTTAAGTCCAGGCCCATAGTCAGTTCCTGGAAACAGCAGGAATGTGCCTGTGGACCACACTGATGCCAGTAGGAAGGGATTAGCTTTTTTTCCAGAATTTTGCCTTCTACTTTTAAATTAGATTTAAAAGCATGTCCTTCAGCTGGAGAAGTTTCACAAGAGGAGCCCTGATCTGAATAAGCTATGTGACAGGCACACCAGTGGATGAAATTGCAGCCTTTCGACAGTCTGTCCACAGAGACATTAATAAGGGAGATTAAGATGTGCCAGTCTTGACAGGGGAGAGAGTCAGATGGACAAAATGTATATACCTGACCTGTCCCTGCAGGGTGAACTGGACTGTGAGAAAAGGAAAAATTATCTTCTAAGAAAGGATGCATTCAAAGCAACTTGACTGACAAGCTCAGTAATTTTAAATAATAACTTTTGGTCAGGAAAAGATAAAAACTCTCTCTCAGTAGCAAAGCTGCTTTAAATTATTAGGTAAAATAGTCTTAATTGTGTCCATGGCAGGGGGGTTGGAGCTAGATGATCTTAAAGGTTCTTTCCAACCCAAACCATTCTGTGATTCTATGATTTAATTAGAACAACAGTGTTTCTGTGGATGGGGACAGAAAGAGATTCTGGCCTGGGAATGGGCAGCTATGAACACTTCTCAGAGCATCCATTCAGAAAAGGTCAAGCCTCAGTGGGCCCTGTGTCTCCTGGTGGTCGGTTTCCGTGTTTCTCTGTGGTTACCACAACAACATAATTGTTTTGTTGCAGTTCGCTAGGGAAACAGGTGACTTGCTCTCAGTAAATCCCAGTTATTCAACTTTTATTCTGTGTTAACATTCTCTCTTTCTTTTGATTATTTGAATGTTTTTGAAATTAAATTGAAGAAATAAACATTCAATGCACACTTTCAAGGAATAGAGTAAGCAAGAACCCCAAATATGCATCTCAGAGAACATCTTTGGATTACTCTTCAAGAATATGAAGGAAATTCCCACCTCATAATTATTACAGGTTATTTGCAACAGATATTTTCAGATCTTTATTATGCAAAGTAGAGGCTTGTCCTTTTCATGGTGGTAATATAACCTGAAGATGAACTTTTTTTTCTATTCTACCACTGTGTATTTCCCTCATCTCTTTTTTTTATAATTTCTCCAGGCCTTTGCTTTCTATGGTATTAGTTCTAATTTTTTAGCCTCTGAAGTCGAGAGCTGTCATAAACCTCTAGACATCTCTACTCTTTCTTACCTGGAAGGTCAAGTTAGTATGCCAATAGCATGCCGGTTGTCCACTCAAGCAAGAGGAGCTCAAATGAACCGCATGTTAAATCTCATCTACTGATCTACATGTGGCACTATATAGATACAGATATCGAAGCAACAAACCAATCTGATTTTAAATTGCAATCATCAGAAAAAAATTGGTCATATCTTTGAGCCTTATACTATTTCATATCTTTGAGCCTTATACTGTTTCACTTTTTACAGTTAGTACTGCTCACTATACAAGAGTTAAATAATTTCTGCTATGAAAAGGAGTAAGACTGAAAAGACTTCTGAATAAAATATTCATATTTAGCAAAAATCTCAGAAACTAGTGATTTCCATAGCATGCTGAGACTTTGGGATCATTTTATGTCTTTTTTCCTTCTTTCCTCTCCTTGCTTTTTTACTGTGCCAGCAAATGTTGGCACAGGCATTTTTCCCAATCACTGCAACCTACTTCAGTTTAACTCTTCTCCTTTATTGACAGGTTAATAGAACAGCCTTATACTGCTGTGGGGTGCAAAACATTGTGGTCCTTCTCCAATTTAATTATGCCAGCAGAAGTCCTTAAAATTGAAAAGCTGGACCAGCAAAACTGTGTTTTTCTCAGCAGAGCTTACATAACCCATTTACCACATCGGTACAGTGTCACATCCTTAAAACACCTTCATGTATACCAAGAGTGTTTTGCTACTACAGTACCCAACTATGCTGGTGTGGTAAAGCACTACTAAAATTGAATACATTTGAGAACACAAATGCATACTATTTCTCAACCTTAAAAAGCCCTATGCGGACAGAACAATACACTCCATCACAAGCAACTTAAGCAAGAGCCATGTTTCCCCAGGTCTTTTTTCTATTTGTTGTCCTCATTTTAGCTCACAGAATGTTTATTTGTGGTAGTTCCCTACTAACATTATTGTTGTTATTGCTGTTGTTATTTATATTCATAGTCGTATTTTGAAGGCAAATTTGTTTCTCTAGAGGAGATTCCTGTCAAAGAGATTTTATCAACAGGACTAGCTTTTTCTTCATGCTTTGAAACAAAGTCAGCTTTGAAAAAGTCTTATCACCCTACTTAAGATAATGTTGCAGACTGTTAAATCGCAATCTGATTTCTCAAAGAAGGTTAATTAATCTTCAAATGCATACTTAATCCCACATCCTATGCATTTCAGCACAGCTCAAGCATTTAGTACATTAGTCATTACTTTTCAGTAAAAGGTGAAATGAACAGCATACAAGATTTGAGAAATATAAATTTTAATCAAAAGTACATTAAAAATATATCATTTGGGATCTACAAGGATGAACCTCCAGATGACTGGCTTCATTACAGCACTGCTGAATGTTATTACTTGACAGCTGCTCTGTATCTGACATGAATGAGTTACTGGTCGCAGCTCATGTCAAACTGACAAGTCTACCTAGTAATTGCCACTGCCAGAGCTAATTTACTTTGGCGATTCAGTCCACAGGACAAAGACCAAACTAAAGTCAGAGAAGCAAGAAAAGTAGGCAGGACAGTGTGTGCTGTCTTTCCCTGTGATGCATTTTCTCTTTCAGAGCCAGCAACTCAGATTATTTTTAATTCTTTTGTTGAAAATTCACAGATACTTTTTTCAGGGAACTTTGAAAACTTCAGCAGAAAGAGGGTAGATTTAGATCAGACATTAGGAAGAAGTTCTTTCCTATGCGGGTGGTGAGGCACTGGCACAGGTTGCCCAGAGAACCTGTGGCTGTCCCATCCTTACAAGTGTTCAAGGCCAGGTTGGATGGGACTTTGAGCGATCTTGTCTAGTGGGAGCTGTCCCTGCCTGTGGCAGAGATGGAACTAGATGAGCTTTAAGGTGCCTTCCAACCCTAACCTAATCCGTTCCATTCTATCTCTATTCAATTCACTTTAGCAAAGTACATTGTATTTGATGTCCATTACCAATATATCCATTTATTTAATCCCTTTGCTTTAAACAGGAACATTTCTACTAATGCTTGTCCTTTTGTTGCATCTTATAATCTTTCTGTGATTTTAAAGAGATAATATCAGGATGTTTTTTTAAAAAAAGAACCAATTTATAAATCTTGGGTTTGGTTACAGCAACTGTTAAAAAGCCTATGTCTGGTTTTAAAAGTAAGTTACAAAGTACTTTCTTTCTCTGCCATCTTTTTTAAAGTGTAGCAATTTTCTCTGCCACTCTAACTAATAACAGGAGGTTTTGCTTTTCAGCCTGATGACCTCCTTTATAAAAAGTCTGCTTTCAACTACTCCTTCTTTTAGTGAAATAACCTCCTAACATTTTTCACAGTAACATGCTATGGTGTAATTCCTTTTGGATTATGATTACTGTAAGAAACTATGAATAAAAAATGTCTCACAAGCAAAGCAGTAACTAAGCACATTTTCTTTGTACAAATATAGTATATTTCAAAATGTTTGTATGTGAAAGTTTTCCTTTAATAAGCATTGTACTACAAATGTATGACGTTGGTGGAAGATGTGCTTATCCTGAGAGTCAGGAAAATATTTAAATTCACCATTTTTTAACAGAGCTATTCCTTAACATATGAGAAAAATGAGTTCTCCCCATTCCCAGCTGGAAAAGATTTAATTAGATTAGCAGCCACCTGTAGAGCCAATTAGGCTATTAGTTATCAATAAGGCACCTGACAAAGACAAGGTTTCTTTCTTCTCAAGATTTTATTTATGCTGTAGTGCTGTGTTTAGGAAGATTGTTATTCACAAACACCCTTTAAAACAGGTTCAGTTCTTGAAGATTCCACAAAGCTATTGGTAAGTACTATTTAAAAGATAATAGTAATGATTTGGATTATATTGCACCAGTCCTTTTTTTAAATTGGAAGACTGAGGTATTTTAGTAGCAATACCATGTCTAAAATACTGCTGAGAACTTCTGTGGTTTACATATATATTGTGAAGAAGCTGAAAGCTGTCTGTATACCTACAATAAACAAAAAATCAATTAATTCTCTTACTGACTTCTTACCATTGCTTCAAGAAGAAATCAGATCTTTCAGGGTACAGTCTGAGAATGCTTTTAGTTATTAAAGCTACTTAAGTTGGAAAAGGAGCTGCTGTTACATATTTATGACGTCCTCTTAAATATAAAGAGAAAGATGAAAGTAAGAAAACCCCTTATCTTTTATTAGAAGAGAATTAGGTTATAAATTATTAATTATAAAGCCACTCTAAACCATGAAGCTTGTGAGTCTGCTGAATTTATAGGGACAATCCTCGGAAAGATATAATGGAAGAAAAGCTCGACACAAAGAGGATGGCCTTGATGAATTAAACAGAAGTTACAGAAAACGTTTCTGGTTTCAGCCTATGCTGCTTATTTAAGAGAAAGTATTTATCACTCAACATGACTTTTTTTGAAGAATGCTCCTTCCCAGTTTTAAAAAAGCAGGGACTGCTACCAGGCACAACCAATGTGCTTGGTGTCACAACATTTCTTAATATAGAGCCTTCATTTCATTTCTTTGCTTTCTGTCTAATCCTGAACTTTCAAACATAAGTACTAGAAAATCTGGATTTTAAATGCTAACAGCTTTTGTAACTACTGAGATCACAGTATCAAATAATCTGGGCAGATGCAGTAGGTTGTATACATAAATCTTGGGCGCTACGTGCAAACTCTTTTGGAAATGTTTGTTTATGTGCTATGGAAAGTTTTCTTGTCCCTTGTTCTAAAATACCTGGTGCTGTTCTCAGATGAGCAAGTGTGAATTTGATAAGATAGTGGTATGTTTTAATTAGGTATTGATTTGGATGATCATACCTTATGGTCACTTGGCAGCATTCCTTCTTGGAAGCAATTTAACCTGCTTGATAAATTCTGTTCTCTATCATTGCTTGAAAATCTATTCTGCAAAAACATTCAACTTTCCAAAGTTTAATTGGGGATGAGTCACAAAGTATTCAAATCTTCCTTTGCTCGTATTGGAACACTATTCACCAGGTGTAATTGAATTTTTTGCATGTGAATCTTCTTGTGGCACAAGAAACAAATCCCTAGGATCGAGAGGGAACTCAGGCAGCATCAGTGTGGAAATAATAGTTTAAAGTTGACTCTGAGAAGTAACCTCTAAAGTTGCATACAAATTTTTACTGCAACAATAAAATCCTCTGTAAGTGGAATTTGCTAAGTACAGAAGTGTTCAACATCTGGCAGAATTAGACCTTATGTTTATGACCTATTTTTTATTTTTACAGGGTAAAGGAACATTTTTGTTTATAAATCAAAAGTTGGTTGCATCTAGAGCAGGTAAATATGACTTCAAAACCCAATGTGATCCACTTTGGCAACTAATGGGAGTCACATAAGATTATTTTTTTTCTCGGAGTTGGATGTTATGTTGGATTTTTCTTGTGCATTTTAATTGTACATTTATTACCCTTACAGTAGCATCCCACAGTCCTCAGCTGGAAGCTCTTCTGGCACTATGTGGCTGTGTTCAGGAATTGCCTGATAGTACTGAAGTTAGGTTCAACTGAATGGAATAACTAGTTGCTACTATTGTTTGATTCAGGATAAAAGGCTTTGAAAGAATTAGAAAGGCATCAACACTTTACAGTGTTTAGTCAGTTTTTATGGGTATCTTTACTTGTTGTAATACCGTATGGGATAATTTAAAGAACAGCTAATTGGTGTGCTTAATCTGAGAGACCACTTAGTTTCAGCTATACAGTCCTGCCAAAATGAAAGGTGACAAGGAAAACAGAAGTTGTGCATAAAATTAGCAGTGAACAAAGAAAATTTTGAACAAATATGAAAAATTGAAAGTTATATTTGCATAGATATAAAGCTACTTATTCTCACCTCTGTATTGTATTTATGTCTGTTAAACCACATAACAGCAATCTAGTCTCAACTGTTGGAGTGTAACATCACGTAAGGTTTTTAAACAGTTACAGTGGAAATACTGGTACCAACACAGCCAATATGTAAACATTGCCTGTGAGGGTAACCACAGGCTTCCTCTTCCATTGTTTAGTTCTAGCATACAGGCCTATTTTTCAACATCAGTGTTGCTCTGCCAGACAATCAGTCAAATATTTCCTTTGCAAAAGCATTTTCATTCTGTTCCTCCTCCTGTTATCAAAAGAGTAAACAAGTTTATCTTGTTTGTAGAGAATGAAGGTGCATTCAGTTCTGCTGGTTACCAAGAAATAAGGTACAGAAGAATCCTTCAAGCGTCCCCTTGTTGAATGCAAGCCCAGGAATATGAGAACTGATCCTCAAACTGGTTAGATCTCTGCCCTCTGTAGTACTTAAAAGTCAAGTTACCATTCCAGCCAATGGCTATTACTCTAAGACCATACTTTGAATGAATATGAGGATAAAACACCCCTGCTTCCATTCTGTGTACTGTCTGAAATATCGGCCTGGACTAAGGTGTTGCTATGCAATAAGGAGATTCAGTTAATGTCAGATACAAATCTGGTGTCCATATATCTAAGGCAATATATTTACCTGTGTGTTTATACATGTATGTAAAAGCCAACATCAAGAAGTCCTTTTTATCCTTTCTAAACTCTTGATAACACTACAGACAGAAGACTATAGTAATTCAAAGTATTCAAAGAAAATTCATAGTATTCAAAGAAAAGCACCAGACTCGAGAGTTTTTTCTATATTTTATGCTTTTTGCATTTCCAAATCACAGCACACACTAATATGAATCTAAGAGTTCTTAGACAAAAGTAAAATCATAGAATCATAGAATAGTTAGGATTGGAAAGGACCTTAAGATCATCAAGTTCCAACCCCCTGCCATGGGCAGGGACACCTCGCTCTAAACCATATCATCCAACCTGGCCTTAAACGCTGCCAGGGATGGAGCATTCACAGCCTCCTTAGGCAACCCATTCCAGTGCCTCACCACCCTAACAGGAAAGATTTTCTTCCTTATATCCAATCTAAACTTCCCTTGTTTAAATTTTAACCCATTACCCCTTGTCCTATCACTACGGTCCCTAATGAAGAGTCCATCCCCAGCATCCCTATATGCCCCCTTCAGATACTGGAAGGCTGCTATGAGGTCTCCACGGAGCCTTCTCCAGGCTGAACAGCCCCAACTTTCTCAGCCTGTCTTCATATGGGAGGTGCTCCAGTTCCCTGATCATCCTCATGGCCCTCCTCTGGACTTGTTCCAACAGTTCCATGTATTTTGTATGTTGAGGACACCACAACTGTACACAATACTCCAAGTGAGGTCTCACAAGAGCAGAGTAAAGGGGCAGGATCACCTCCTTCAACCTGCTGGTCACGCTCCTTTTGATGCAGCCCAGGATACGGTTGGCTTTCTGGGCTGCAAGCGCACACTGCTGGCTCTATCTTGTACAGCTATCTATATACCTTCTCTTTTTGATGCCAAATGTTTTAATACAGACTTTTCTTAAGATTAGCAAGTACAAAGTGTACAGCCTCATCCACTGCCCACCAAATCCTGACATAAGAGTTTAGTTCCATAGGCAACACAAACAATGCACGCTTACTTGCTTTATGATTCTCTGTAGATAAAGTAGAAAAAGTAAATAATTTTATTAACATCTGCCTAAAAGCTGTACATAAAGGTGTCATTATTTAAGAATTCTGTGTTACTCAGGGCATTTTAAGTGTGGGAACTTTTTTTAATCACTGATCTCAGCCTTTTTAATCAGTCTCAAGTGATTCAAATTACTCCTATTGGAAGTATACATAGGAGAGAGCACTTCAAATTTTCAAGGATGTACTCCAGACCCTAGGATCTATACAAGTGCTTCTCAAAAGGCCACCTGGGTCTTTTAAGTGTAATAAATATTCAGTTGCTAACAAAATGTTATTTGGAGCATGCTCTTCCTCTGTACTAGGTCATCTCTAGCTGAAGGGTGTCACCTTAACATCAACCAACAGTGTACTCTCCTTGTAGTGCAGTTAGTAAAATGGTCTCCGTGCAAGGAAAAACAAAAAGGCAAGACTCACTGAGATCTTTTCCACTCCCAGAACTTTTTGCTCAGCTTTGGCACAGAAATAAATCAGAAGTGTGCTGTTCCCAGTGACCAGTGGGTATTCTAAAGTACTTGTAGAAACTCGGAGGTCTGCTGGGACGTCAGTGATGTAGATAGATCTTGTATTTTGCAGTAGCTAGTAGTGAAACTTCTATACTTTCAGTATTGGAAGATTTGGGTCATTTTGACAGATTTTGACTTAGTCAAAATACATCTTTAACTCAATATATTTCAACATAGTGGACAATAAAGATGTATGGCTAATAGATATAATGTGAAAAAAGTGTGTTGACCCTGACCTTGATCATAATTCTAATCCAATTTATTCTAGTTCAGGAATTGTGCAAGTCCTTGAGCTATGTGAAGTTATTCTTCACCTCTCTCAGGTGAAATTAGTACACATTCCTTTCAGACTTCCTAAGGCTTTTTTCATGTTTCCAGATCCTTAATTATTATTTACAAGAATGAGAAAAATTCAAAAGGCCATGCATTAATATAGAAGACTGAAACTCCAGTTAAATTTCTACTGATTTGCTTTATGATCCATACAGTATGAATACTGCAACAGATAATGGAGCAAATTTTGTCAGTTCTTTTTCACATCTGCTTTTGCTTACCTTTGCCTATAAGCTTTTCACTACAATATGGAGCACCTCTGAAAAGCACTTTGTAGTTCAATTATGCATCCTTCAGATATGTTGCTTGGAAAGTTTTGTTGGTATGCAAACTCTGGCATTCCATAAGGGGAATAAGAAAGATGCAAATTTTAAGATAGCATATATAATGAGAAAACATATTCTTAATCAGCAGTTTAGTACATCAGAGAAATGTTTACTAGGCTAATGATCCAAAGAAGGCTCATTCGGGACATGCAGGTGCTCAACCAAAGCATAGTTTCACATTTTATCAATATATGCTAAATTCAACAATTATTAAAAAGCACAGTCTTTAACTGATATCTAACCATTCATGCAAAACAAGAAAATATTTTCTTGCTTTCAAGAAACAACTGAACTTGCCAGATGGGTAAGCTAAGCAGATCCACATCTGAGCTAAGCTGCTGGATCTTGTGTCTTATCTAATGCTGGAACTGATCCAGTGCTATCTGCACAACTTTTGATTTACCAGTTGTTCCATAAGTGTATAAGCATTCTACAAGATCGTTTCTGCAGAAAAGATATATTCATTGTTGCCAAAAACCCATCAACAAAGTAGGATTAAAATGTGTTAGACTCTACTAGGGTATCAAATGCTTTAGCCTTCCCTTCATTCTGTATATATGATACTAACAAAGACATCTGGTTTATGAGATGAGCCCTTAATGCAAGTCTTATTTTTGGTGCAGAATTAGAATACTGATTGCTTTCCTGTTTTCAGGACTAGAGAAGGATCTTTTTAGAAATAGTCTGAGAAAACAGTGAAGATGTAAAAAACAAAAACAAAAGAAACAAACAACCAGTGTTACCTACCAAATATATTGATGGTTAGTTAACTAAAAAATGCATTATTTTAAATCTTTCCTCTGATACATCTAAGTTAGCCCCTTCTGCTTCAAGAAAACATGGATGCCACTGTTTGATATCACAGAAGAGAGAATGTTGGCACAAGTGTATTGGAGGATAAGGGTGAAAGCAAGACCTAAGTTTGTGTATGTCTTGGGGTGTATTCCAATCTGCAAGGGTTCTCTGCTGAGTGGGTCATTTTTGCATTTTGGTGTTTCTCTGAAGTGCATTTAAGAATGTCCTTAGCATTCATCATGTGACTATTCAAACATCTCTTCTGAGGAAAGAACAATGTGTTTTAGTTTAGTGGTTTGGGCTTAGGAGTTCTGGTTTTAGGCATTTGGTTTGTTGTTGATTTAGTTTTCTTGGTGGGGGGGGACATGATTTCCATTACCATCTTTGTCATCTTTCTATTTTTAATTATTTTTTTACACATTTAGTCATGCATCTGTTGGGCAAACACAACTTTCCTTCTTGTGAGTGGCTTTGCAGCATAGAAATCAGGTGTAATATAGTGGTTAAAGGGCAGGGGTATAGAAAGGAGGAAAAATAGAATAGCTGAAATCCTTCTAGTCTCCTCCTATTCAATTAGGCTTGCTCTAATATAGCGTGAGCATGCTAGAGAAGCAGATCAAAGAAATAAGCCTTCCATTGTAACAGAAATTGATAATTGCTTGATACATCTTTCTTTCCCAGAGGGGATACTTCCTTCTTCAGAACTTCTGAAATTGGATCCCTCATTGTATCACCATTATGATTTCTCTGGTGCTTTGCATGAAGGTTTTATTTCTTTAATTTTATGGAAGTCTTTGGCATGTATTTTTTCAGGAATGTTTGTTTTTTGCCTGCCATCTTTCTCTACGTGTGTATGTAACTTCCTCTGGCATTGCTGAGGTAGAAATCTGAGCGTTTACATAAATGAAGCTGAGTTTATTTTCAAAATATATAATCTAGCAAACTTTCAAGTGATAAATATTTAAATTTGTTAAAATAATTCAGCATTAAATATCCCCCTGTTTTAAATAAAGCAGCACTGATGTTGCTTTGCAAATCTCTTTCCTTTGGTTGATAGGTTTTGAGGTGTTTTGTGCATTTATTTTGGATAATTCAGGGCTACTTTTTCCATTCTATAAAGTAGAGTGCTGATGTATTTTCTCCCACTCTTGACAATGAAGAAACATGGTTGGTTTCCTTACTTTTTACATTTAAACAGCAAAATCTGTATTTACAATCACAACTCTGAGTCAGCAGTAACTAGAAGTATACAATTTTAACAGTGAATGTAAAATGTAAGGAAACTAAGTACATATGTTATAAAATGCACTAAGTGTGCTGGAAGATGGGTAGTCACCCAGATTCCTAGTATAAATCAGTGTAACTTCATTATTTGCGACAACGCTGGATCAGCCCAGCTCACCTCATAGTATGAGCTCTAAAATATTTGTTGAGATTACACTTTGGCTGCTGTTGGATCAGCATTTTCAGAATGTATTTTCTAATGTGAGAAGAGAGTAAGACTGCTTTACACAGGTGTTGGGATGTACCCTTTAATGACAGGAAAACACAATATTCTCTTAGACTGAGATTTCTAGGAGAATTTATGCCTGAATAACTAAAGGGAGTGAGAGGGAGGCATCCAAATTGTAAGCAAACCTGTATCCTGAAAGGCTTTGTTACTGCTAATCTGATTAGAAATGTAAATTATAATGTCCCAGCATTGATTCCTAAATTGTATGAATGTCAGCATATAAATATGCAGCTTTGTTGGTCTTAAGGGTTTGGCTGGACAGGCTAAATTAATTTTTGCTAACACAACAGTAAAATGTAAATCTTCTGAGGGAGGCCTTGCAATACCTAGAAGACAGCTTAATGCTTGTTTTTTGTTTGTTCATTTTTCCTGGGGCTATAAAATTTTACTGTTTGCAAGAGAATTTTCATTTTTGGTAGACAAATAACTGACTGTCGTCAGATTCACACAGGAGAGAAACTACAGATTTTTTTCCTTTCTTTGATCGGAAGGCTGGCTTAAGTCTGCTCAGATCCCATCTCACTTCAATTCATTTGATGACTGTTTTTAGCAAGCCCCTTCTGAAGCTGAGGGCAGGTACAAGTCAGTGATATGGTCATATCAAATAGTCTCCACAAGCCAGATTTGGAAGGTCATGGCATAGCACTGACTGTGCTGGCTGCCTGCTTCCTTAGGAGTCTTCTAAACTGTGGAAAAAATAGGCAGAATAAACAATCTTATGTTTTCCACCTGCCAGTACGTAGATGATTAATCTTAGAAAAAATGGCTCATGATCTGAAATATATGTTGTGGAGAAATCTGGAGAGGGACTTTTTATAGGGACATGTAGTGATAGGGCAAGGGGGAATGGCTTTAAACTGGAAGAGGGCAGATTTAGTTTAGATATTAGGAAGAAGAGTTTTACTGTGACAGTGGTGAGGCGCTGGCACAGGTTGCCCAGAGAAACTGGCTGCCCCATCCCTGGCAGTGTTCAAGGCCAGATTGGACAGAGCTTTGAGCAACCTGGTCTAGTGGAAGGTGTCCCTGCCTATGACAGGGGGCTGGAACTGGATGAGCTTTAAGGTCAGTTCCAACACAAACCTTTCTATGATTGTATGCAATTCTTTTCAGTCCATGGACCATTTCAAAAGCATCTGTGAGACATAACTGCTTAATAGTAGGCTTATGTTTTCTGTAAATGATTTACACCTTCTCTAGTTAGTACTCTACAAATCAAAAACTCTTGTACACTTCCATAGAGAGGCCTGGGGATGTGTGGAAGGGGAAATCTGCAGCACAAAGCTGTTGTTCACACATGACTTGGGCTGCAGATACATGAACAGATGTGCTATTCTTAACGGCTATGGCAGAACAGTTTGAAAAAAATAACCTAAAGGTTTGAGAATGTTGCAAATATTCATCCCTTGAGAAATAAGGATAAAAAAGGAATAAACCAAATATTTTTCTTTAGGTTATTTTGTTCCCTCTAAGCAGAAGCAAATAATTTATTCTCTAGAGCACTGCAAGGTTAGTCACTTGGAAAAAAAATGAAGATGTGAATAGCTAAATAAATAGAGCTAAAAATGTTAAATGCCTGGGGATAAAGAAGATAACAAAGCAAGTACTTCTGTGTTTTTCAAATTGATGGGTAGTGTGTCTTTGTGAAGACAAGTGTATTAGTTTAAATAATACATTACCTTTTGCATAATGGGAATTGTCACTGGATGAAAAGGGAAAAAAATCAATTCAGACGTTGTGAAAAACTGTGACCAATATTCAGCTTTTTAGTGAGCCACTACAATTCAGCAGACTGAGTTCCCCTGCTGTTGGAAGGCACTCTCCCATGCGTGCCCAGCAACAGGCAGCACCAGCTAAACTCTTCCCAGAATTGCCAAACTGTGAGAGTCCTGCATGAGAGGACACTCGGGAGGTTAATGGTAGAGTGTATTCAAAGGTTATTATACAATGCCATTCCTAACCATCTCACTGGGGTAGGAAAAGTAATTGGATCATTGCACATAGAAATTTGTTCGAGAAATATCTTTTCTCTCCATGGCAGCCTTGTCTGGGTCTTTCCTGAAACATTAAAGGGAATGGCTTTTGAAACTTGCTCAGAAATCCCCAGGGTAGATTGGCATTTGAACATTGCAAAAGTATCAGCTAGAGACATTTAACGTGTAGCATTTCATCTGTAACTTAAGGGCAAGGGGCAAATGAAGACTTTTTCAAGGTATATAATAAAATTCCTGTTATGTAGTCTCAGATGTCTCTCGAGTAGATTACTGTAGTTGCCTAAGCTTTTGCTAGTGCTGGACACTGAAAATCAGTATGTATTTCACACATTTTGGAGATGGGGCCCAAGAATGAAACAGTATTTTTAAATTCTGGCTGATTATTTCAGGAAGCTAATGTTCAAGTTTTTCTAGCAAAAAATGGCCTAGTATTAGAGCCTTGTGATTTGCGATATGCACTTGCTGTTGGTGTTGAAAAGTCTGGGGATTTGAGGGGTTTTATCTAAAAACAAAAAAAAAAGTTTGCTTTTTAAGTACTTTCTTTATGCTATTTTTTTGTGCTGCTCTCAGTCTCCATGACTCCCATGGCCGAAACACATAAAAATTTGGAGAACTGTGTTTGCAGGAGTGCAAATTTGACCTCCGTGTTCTCCTGCTAATTCTGTCACTTTCTAATCTACAGTTAAATGATTGGAAAAGGCTTCCTTAGTTGTAAATACAAATTTAATGAAAGATGCCCTAAATCATGTTCTGATTATACACTCAAATCTGCTTTATAAGACTTGTTCCTGCTACACATTGTAGTCTGCTTTCATTCACTTGATTCTTACAAACCACTTAGTATTCCTACAAACCAGTTAGTGTTCCTGCAATCCAAGCTGATTCCAAGACACGCAGAAAGAGAATGGAGGTTTGGCTGCAGGCCACTAAATGGCTGACAATGAAGCCATTTGAACAGAAGGATGCTTTTTCACACAGTCCACTTTGTGATGGAAACCAGAATTGTTGCTTAAATGACCTGACCCTTTTCACAATTGGGCCCAATTTGGTTAATTTTGTCAAGGACTGTACATCCTAGGACAGTGTGTCCTCCTGATCTGGTAAATGATCTGTCCTACATTTTAGAAGTTTCAGAGCAACATTTTATTAAAAAGCATACATTCTGTATAATATAACAACAGAACTGAGGCCAGTCCTGGCTCCCAAGGAAATTATCTACACTGACTAAGTTATTTTCCCTCTACACTGTGTAACTGTTTCTTTTATTTAACTTATTAAAACCACTTTAAGCTTTGATGTTCCGCAGCTTTTTGGCTGATGTTTTCATCAGATGTTATTCATCCTCCTACAGAATATATTCCTTCAGAGAAGATAGTGACACTACTTAGTACTTTATTCTTGTTTAAGTGCATTTAGAATGCATCAAAGTGACAGAGCTGGAGAAGATAGTCTGCTATCCACAGGACAGAAAAGACAAAAACTAGTCTTAGTTTTCGCTAGTACCTGTGAGATGGTGGTTTGTTCCTTATATTCTTGCTTATATATATGTAAGTCCTTCTTACCTCCTCCTTATCTGGAATCTTGACTGGTGTCTTCTTTTCTTAGCATCAGTTTAATGACATTGCTATGAATATCCTTCTATCTGTTCTTGCTGTAAAAGTTTGTCAGGTTTCATACAGGCAGGAACCTAATGACCTTTCATTCTTCTGTGGGCAAGCACAATGGAGAGGATTCTAAGGAACTGATTTCAAAGTAGTTCCTGGTCAAGAAATACGATGTTTTGTGAGACAAGGGTTCTACATTGAGCACCAAGATATTTTTGGAAGCAGTATGAATAGAGTCTGTAGAATTATTTCAATGATAAGATAAAAGTTTAGGCTTCATAGAAAAAACATTTGTCCAAATTTTAAGACCATCTTATGAAGAACGTCTAAATAGTCTTCGTTTTAAAACCAACAAATGCAACTTCTTGCTTTGGAAATATGCGTAACATTTCTAGGTTATATAGTTGTTGTGAGGATAATGTTGCAAATCTCCACATACAAATATAAAGAAATTGTTTCTTCAGACCAAAGGACACAATATTTTTGGTGAAAGACCTCAGATGTGCTGCAGAGGTTTATGGCTGGTCAAAGAAATTGGATTTAGGTTGCCAAAGAGCAAGCTGCATGTTTAAGTGAGCAAAATACACTGGTCTTATGGTTAGATATCATATTTTCCTTGTTCATTGTCTCTTTTGCAGTTATGGATAACTAATAGTCATAATGGGTTTTTTTTAGAACATCAGATAGTTTTCAGATGGCATAGATTTCACAATAGACTTCATTTCTCTTTAAAGAATTGTTAGTAATACAGCAGCTTTGTAGGTTTAGACTGGCATTTTCCACTGCCCTCGTTAAGTGAAACAATGCTGTGTTATCTCTTCCAGACATATAACAAGTACATCTTGACTACAATCAGTTTTCTCATCTCTGCCATTTCTAACAGATAGAGTTCCACAACCTTCTTTCCATCATGGTTAGAAACTTTCTCCTTATATCTGTCCCAAACATGCATATGACCACCATGACCTCATTTATTCTTAAGACAGCCCTGGTTTATAGCTCTTTCTCTTCTTTGGTGTTTAATCTATATATCTAGAGGCATTAAGTTTATTCCCTTTGGTCTTCATTTTTTCAACACTAAATTATCCCAGCTTCTTTTCTGTCCTATTATATTAATAGACTGTGTATCACTTCTACCTGTCTTAATAACTGTTGCACTGCCCTAGCCTTGCACTGGCATTGCTCTAAAAATTATTGCCCAGAAAGCCAAGTTATTTCAGGTTATTATTTTTAATTTTGTGTTTTCAACATAAGTGAACTTTTTGTGGGGTGTGTGAACTGAGAAGTGAACAACAAAGGATTATCAGTCCTAAACTGGACTCACTAATCTGAATAGAGGGGCAGATCTTAGGGAAGCTGAGGGGACAGAACAGCATTCTAGAAGCTGAGTAAGGGAAAAGGAGGTAACACTTCAGGTGCAGTAGAGGTGCTGCTAAACTGTGATGCTGGAAAGAAGCTGTCCTGGGAGGTGGGTGGGTTTGTGTGTGCGTATGTGTGTGAGTCAGTCAGAGAGAGGGTATCTAAGCGACCTGAAGCAAAGCCATAAAATAGAACCAAGGTTACTTTCTGCATGGAGTTTTTTCCAGAGCTGAGCTGTGAGCGCAGAAAATAGAACAGTGTGTGGAGTAGCTCTATAAAGGCTATTGAAGAATGGGAGAGTAATGTGATAGGGCACCATGGCTATGCAAAATAGCTTTTTAATGTCTAAAGTACTTTTAAAAATTAAAGTACACTCAAACAACACATCTTAGAGGTTCCTGGTGGGGAGGAGAACTGAAACTGAGCATAAATAGTTATTTGGTCTTGATTTTCAAGAAGTCAAAATGTGCTGCATTTTTTCATAAAAATAACCCTAAAAAGAATCAAAAGATGTTTGATTGAGTCTAGTCTTAGTCTGTAGTGTCACAGCCAAATTCTAACTCAAGCTAGTAACATCTGGATTTTCCCTGTAACCTGCATTAGAAGAAACAAACTTCCCAATTTGTCTTTAAGATCTTGTGGGCCCTCTTGAACTCTGCCATAGAATGTGCCAAAGGCACACTGCTGAGGAACAGCTGATGTAATTAGTCCATGCTGCTTTGAGATGGAGGAAGAGATCTTTAGAAGTACAACCATTATGTAAAGCGTTATATGGTATTTTCTTGTCCTCAGGGTAAAAAACTTCCTTAAGGATTATTTAAGGCTAGACCATTGATAAACCTACAATTTAATTACCAGTGTTTAATAAGTTTGATCATGTTCTAGACTTAGCCTGTTCAGTGGTGTTTGTATTTCTGTCATCTATTTTAATTTATATTCCTATTACAAAAATATAACTGAATTTACATATAGTTGCCTTCTTTTCTTAATTATGAGAGCTGCTGCTTGTAAACAGAGTATTTTGATGGCTTCAAGTAAGATCTAGAGTTCCAACAAACACAGACCACAGTTTTGTGTATTTGTATTTTTTGTCAGGGTAGACTTCATAGGAAACAGCATTCATGTAACTCTGAATACCAGCATCTAAGTAACAAAAGATGGGTATGATGTAGCTGGTTATGCTGACCTAAATTCATAATTAACAGCTATCCAAAAATTATACTGGGCGTTCATCTTGACTTAGTTCTTCTAAATTGCTCTGTGGAGCAAAAAAGAATTGTAAGCTATAAGGAATTCATGGAGGCAAATTCTTAGCCTTCACCAGAGATAATAAATTAATATAAATTGGGGCAAATAGCAAGAAATTTAGCTAATCCTCTGTCTCTTTCTCACTTTCAGCCTCTGCCCAGCTCTTCAGACTGTCTTTTTCCTGGCACTGCAACTGAAGGTGCATCTTGGTCTTCTGCAAATGCATTCTAGATATGGTATGAAATTAGTATGCTAGAAAAGAAACAGACTGAATGAATGCAAAGCTCAGAAGTGTTGCCTGACTTCTGGCAGCTGCTGGACCTGCCCATAAGCCATGTAGGCATCTGTGTGATGTCAGCTCTTTCCCCCTGTCACCAGTGGATGCAGAACGCATGGGAGGTGTTTCAACATCCCTGTGCCTGTTTCTCACAGCCCCAATTCCTGTAGAGTTCATGCTGAGTGTCTCTGTGGAGTATGCACCAGGTGTATTTTCTGAAGCTTACCTTTTAGGGTGACATTGTCTGGGGATTCTCCTCTACACACACTGCTGTTTGTGATCTGAGAACACTATAAAAGCCCTCAAACATTTGACCTTTTCTGCTTTTCATTTCTGAAGAGCTAACAACAAATACTTCTTCTCTCATCTAAATAGTTCTTTTCCAAGAATCTGTCTTCTTTTTTTCCAAAGAAAATAAGCTGTCTTCTTACTTTATAAACTGCTCATAATTCTGACTGGTGTTCTTCTGAACTCTATATTTGTCCTTTTCTCTAAGAGCACATTTCAAACTGGATGTTGCTTTAGCCAAGCAAGATCCCACCAGTATCAACTAGAGTAAAAGAATAACCCCTTTCTCATATGCTTATTAATATACCCTGGAGCGTCATGTTGAGGTTTACCTTTTTAGTGACAATTTATCTGCTTTGAATTGTTTGGTTAACTATAACACCAAAATTATTTTCTGCTTTATGGCTCATAATAAGTTATCTCCCCCTGCTTCATCTGTGCTTCTATTTCCTTCTGAAGTGTAGCTTTTTGTCTCTGTGGCCTTCCAACTGAGACCATTTCTGGAATGTCTGTCCAAGATATCAGTACCATGCTGATCATCCTCTTTAAAGCTGTTAAAAAAACATTGCCTATTTTCTCTCTAAATGTGCACCTCTTTTGTTATTCAAAGTACTAAATAATGGTAAACGTACAAACTCTTCCTCCTATGGGACATCTAAGAGCAAATCATGTTTGTGTTCCTTTAGGATGAGGCATATACAATAACATTGTCCAAATCTTTCCACTTGCTTACACAATTCTTCATGATATTCTTCTAAAGTCTTGCTACAGACAGGCTATAGCTACACTTGCCCCTTTCCATGGCAGGAAGAAAGGTGTATGAAGCTTCATTAAGGCATAATAATGTGTCATGAGTCATAATATTACACATAATAATGACTTCATTAGGGACTGTAGTGACAGACAAGGGGTAATGGGTTCAAACTTAAACAGGGGAAGTTTAGATTGGGTATAAGGAAGAAGTTCTTTATGTGAGGGTGGTGAGGCACTGGAATAGGTTGCCCAGGGAGGTTGTGAATGCTCCATCCCTGGCAGTGTTCAAGGCCAGGTTGAACAGAGCCTTGGGTGATATGGTTTAGTGTGAGGTGTCCCTGCTCATAGCAGGGGGTTGGAACTAGATGACCTTAAGGTCCTTTCCAACCCTAACTATTCTATGATTCTATGATAATACAGAAATAGAAATAAATTCTGGTAACAGTGAGCAGGGAGGGGGGAGAAGCTTAATTTTAGCTTTGTCTTAGAAGCTGTTTTTTTATTGTGCATTTTTGGTTTGGTGATTTCTTTTTTGTAAGAGTTAGGATATGTGATACTTAAAGTTATTGAGAATTAATGGAAGAAAATCAGATTACTGTGGATGATTTACTCTTTATGCAAACTTGTAGTTCAATTTTTAATATCTCCTGTTTTCTGCTAGGCTTGCCAATAATTTTGTGAGTAATGGTAACACATAAGGGCATACTTGCAGCAGAGAGGTTGCACCAAACAGTGCTTTCTTGCTCGCTATGTAGAAATCATTTCTACATTTCCAAGAATTTCTTTTGGACAGTTCACTTATTTTCTTGTTAGACATACAAAAAACAGTTCTACAGTGTTTTAATGAGGCCCTTATGTGAACGAATTCCTACTGCCTTCGGCATATTAGTAAACTATGAAACCTTGCCGATTTTAGGTTGGAGTCTATCAGCTGTGTGTTGAAGGCTGGTTCGTTCTGGTTCCTCAGTAGTCAACATAAACAATATTCACTGCAGCAGTGAATGGGTTTAGAGTGACCATGTCTAAGTCCATGTAAGTGAAATCGTTATTTATCTACCAGAATTTGTAACAAATTAGCTGTAATTTTTGAGATCATAGCTGAAGGAAAAAAATGTGGGTTTATGTCTTCTGTTTTTCTAGAATGATTGTGACTGAAATCAAAAAGTTCAGACTTACATTTCACCAAGGAGGAACAAGCTTAATTTCATTGAATTAGAAAACTGGAGTTATTTAATTAATTCAAAATACTCAGTTGTTCAAAATCCTTAATAAAAACATAACTATTCTTTTACCTAATCCATTTTTTTTAAATTAAAAGCTCAAATACCTTAAACTTCACTGCCATTTCTGCTTTAACTGAAATTTAATGAGATCTGCCTCTCTACAGAAATTGTATTCCTCCCTCAGTGAAACTAAGAAGCAAGAGTTAGCATTTCATCTTGTTCTCTAATCATCAGTCATCAAGCAGTAATTTATTCTCTAGCTGCTTAATTCTAAGTTTCACGCTCAATATGCTGAACCTGATAATAAGAAAGTCAAGGTAATCTAACGTTACTTTTATCATTTTTGTGTGGTTGGCAATTTAATAACGAAAATGATCACGTAAGAATTCTTGCATTTAATGTCTCGGCTAAAAAACTTTCCATTCTTTAATAGCTTTAGAGGGCAGCATGTTTTCTTGCACTTTGTCAAACTTTTCAGAGCAACACCACTTCATTTTCAGGAATCTTAAACCACGAAAATGCCATCATCTGCTTTCTTTCAAAACCATTTTATGGGGTTTTAGCACAGAAGACAGTTTCTTGGGAAACTAAACATGTAATTTTAGCCTGCTTTACCCTGTGATTCTTAGGGTCTAGTTTGAGCTACATTATGGTTAATGGTGACTGTTATCTATTACCTTTGAAGGAGATTTGATCTTCTTGCCCCATATCTACTCTTTTCTTCCCCCAGAGAGAAGGGCTATGAGTATACATTTATATATATATATATATATATATCGCATTAATGTCCTGCTTACGTGAATTACGTTCACAATTTTGCTGCATGTCTACATATTACACAGTTCATCTGCTTAAGACTGAAAATGTAGTTCTTGTATCCATTGCCTATCACGTGTCATGAAATAAAACAGAATTTCCAACCACTGGAAAATAAGTAGCTCTTTTATTGTGATTAATTGGTGGCAACAGAGCTGCTACTGAATATTGTGCATTGTTAAATAATACAATGTTGTTATTAGAGGATTTAGCATAGTTTCCCAAAAAAAAGCACGCTGCATAATTCCATTTGTATAGTAGCTCCCTCACATTCTTGAAATAGAGGAAATACAATGCTACTTTGGTTTATTTCAGCAATTATGCAAGGATCTGAACGAGTTCTCTGAAAACAGCATTTCTAAAAGGATTTGCTATTCACAGCAAATCACACTCTCCCCAGCATGTTTTGACATGCCATTGGGTAAACAACCAAATCAGTACATCGTATGAAGATTAAAATCTTCTGAAGCATTTACTCAACAAATGGTATGGCTCAAGATGGTTTGATCCCTGGTTGTACAGGAGAACAGTGTTCTGTACAGTAAAACTAATAAAAATAACAAACAGCTGGAGACTGTAATAACAGGTATGTTACAATATCAGTCAGGGAAGCATATGTCATTGTTAAAAGTGACTGGGCAATTTCTACAACAACGTGGAAGGTCAGCTCCTCCAAATCAGTGAAGCCATAGCGCTCATGAGACACAGTGCCAAGTGATAGGAAATGCCAACTACACTCATCACTATCTATTTTCTTTTGTCATACACTAAAGGTTGTCAAGAATTTTTTACATAGGTCTCAGTTTAATTTGAAGATCACAAATTTGAATACAGTTGTGTTGGATTTATTTATTTATTTAATGTTATCCCATTCTTTCCACGTTGAAGATTTCTGAAGCCATTTATGCAGAGAACCAAAACAGATGTGTTCCTTGTGCTCATGAGGTTCCACATGTTGCTCTCCTGTCCTTTTTAGAAGAGGCCAACCTGTTTCTCTGGCTGCAGCTGGTTTGCTCTGTGCATTGGCATAAGGGAAACAAAGCCATCATCCTTCTTCATTTTTCTTTTCTTTGGGACTGAAATCCATTTTTCTTTTACATGTACATCACAATGGATGTGAGAAACAGGAACTGAAACATAGGCTGACTATTAAAATCCGTTTGATACTTTTTATTTTAATGTGTGATTTCTGAATACTTGGACTCTGAGTTGTGGAAGGAACAAAAGGAAGAAGAAAAAGGTGTTAAACTGTAAAACCAAACTAGCGTTAAGTTTGTGATGTTTCCTCAGTGGGGGTGGTGTAGGGGGAGGTGTTCATCTCCTCTCTCTGGTGACCAGCAACAGGACACAAGGAAATGATCTGAAACTACATCAGGGGAAGTTCAGATGATCAGATATTGAGAAAAGGTTCTTCACTTGAGAAGGTGTTTGGTCACTGAAACAGGTTCCCCAGGGAAGTGGTCATAACATCAACCCTGCCAGAGTCCAAGGAGTATTTGGAAGATGCTCTTAGCTGGATAATTTAGCTTTAGGTAGTCCTGCGATGAGCAGGGTGTTGGACTCTGTCTGCCTTATAGCTCCCTTCCAAATTGAGATATTCTGTGATTCTGTATCTCACAAATATTTATAAGGCAAAATGAGTGTAAGAGAACCCTAGTAAATTACTAAAAACAGCTGAGAAAGAAAATGTCTCGGGTTTCTATCCTAAATTATAATTCTCTGATTTTCTTTTACAACTACCATTGCACCAAGGTGGCGGTCATTTAAAAAAAAGAAATTTAAAAAGTAGAAACTTGGCTATAAATTCTAAGCTGAGCTCTCATCAGGAATTCTTCTTTTTTAGACTTGTCTCCTGGATATGGATTTTTTTCTATTCCTGAACATTATTCTTTCACAAAACTATGGCTTTGTAACTCTGCTGCAGTACATCCTAAGGTTTGCTGCTGACAGCATCGTGAGGACAGCATTTCCCACTGTTACCACCTTATTGGCACTCAGGATTTGTATATCAATTATACAGGGACATGTCAAGATTGAAGCAAATAAATGATTCATTGATAGGCTTTGAGGATGATTTAAGAATTTTATTTATTTATGAAAGTTATATGATTAAATTTTGAGGGATTCAAATATTAATCAGTCCTTACTCACAAGGAAGAAAAATCATAAAAACATAAAAAATATCTTTATATGTTTCCACATCATTTCCCTTATCAGTTCTTCTCATTTGAGACAGTTCAGTCATCAGAAGTCTCCTCTCCCATCTGTGAGTTGACAGAGACTCCCTTATCTTTCTGCAGCTGCAGTCTCTTGTCTGGTTTTACAGCTGTCTGTTGCGAAAATTATGCCTTGCTCTTTCATTCCCTCCCTAAGCATTTGAAACTAACATCTTTCCAAGTATTTAAAAGCTTGAGATCCTTGAAATAATAGGACTTGAAATCCTGAATTAGCAGGCATCCTATTTGTCCTGTTTCCAAGGAAATACCATTGTTTTCTAAGGTCAGAGTAGACTGGACTGCTTTTCCTAATCCCAGTCATTCTGTTGTTCACATATAGCCTTCTGACAAATGCCAGAGCGTTGGTGACCTTTCTCTTTCCCTGGTCTGAAAAAGATGTGACAACAAATGGTTGACTTGATATGCATTAAGAAATAATGTATTCAAAAGGCCAACAGTTTAATATCCTCAAACAATTAATAAACTGCACACAGGTATTCTTTTTTACTGGGAACTCCTGCATATTAACTGTTCAGTCATTTTTAAAGGGTATTCTGTTATCATGAGGAAAGAAACAGTTTTATTTTATTCCATGTGTAACTTAATTTCAAAGTGAATTATCTTGGAAGAGACAATCAGCAGTTCTAAGTCCCTTCAAAAGAAAATGAGAAAAGATATTAAAATCATGTCTACAGCCTTTTAATGGGTATATATAAATGTGCTAATCACTCTAGCTCCAAAACCATCAAAGCAAAGGCACATCAAGTAGTAGAGGTCCATAAGGCCTAGATAAAAATCCTTTTCGAATATTCTGTTAGTCTATGTATATAAATTTACATTCTTAAATAGGTTTAGATATGCACAAGGAAAATAGATTCAGCTCTAGGTTA
The DNA here is from genome assembly GCF_033783945.1 of Neopsephotus bourkii. Taxonomy (NCBI): domain Eukaryota; kingdom Metazoa; phylum Chordata; class Aves; order Psittaciformes; family Psittacidae; genus Neopsephotus; species Neopsephotus bourkii. Next base: position 15,044,016 of record NW_026900684.1, on the reverse strand, counting down.
TTATAATGAAATATTGTGGCACATCTATTAATAGGAAGTAATTTTGATATCTATTTATCTAAAATCAGTACCCAGATACACCAACTTTAACACATCATGATTTAGTGGGTGTGGAGGGACTGGTTTTCTTTTTGTTTGTACCTTGGGGTACTTTTGCAACATATAGGTGTTGAGAGCAGCCCTGAGGAGAAAGACTTGGGGTGTTGGTTGATGAGAGGCTCAACATGAGCTGGCAGTGTGCACTCACAGCCGAGAAAGCTGGCCGTATACTGGGCTGCATCAAAAGAAGCGTAACCAGCAGGTCGAAGGAGGTGATTCTCACCCTCTGTTCTGCTCTGTGACCTCATCTGGAGTACTGTGCTCAGCTCTGGGGTCCCCAGTATAATAAGGTCATGGACCTGTTGAAATGAGTCCAGCCACAAAGATGACCGGGGGGCTGAAGCACCTCTCCTACGAAGACAGGCAGAGAGTGGTGGGCTTGCTCAGTGTGGGGAAGAGAAGGCAGGCTCTGTAGAGACCTTATAGCAGCCTTCCAGTATGTAAAAGGGGCCTTCAAGAGATCTGAAGAGAAGCTTTTTACAAGGGCAGGTAATGATAGTAGAAGGGAGAATGGTTTTAAACTGAAGGAGGGTAGGTTTAGATTAGATATTATGAATAAATTCTTTACTATGAGGGTGGTCAGACACTGGAACAAGTTGCCCAGGGAAGTGTTGCTTCCTGGAAGTGTTCAAGGCCAGGCTGGACAGGGCTTTGAGCAACCTGTCATACTGGGAAGTTTCCCTGTCCATGGCAGGGGGGTTTGGAACTGGATGATCTTTAAGGTCCCATCCAACCCAAACCATCCTGTGATTATATCTCAGTATTTAGGTTACCCATGACAAATATATGAAAGAGATCTCTGCACATTCACTTTAACTTTTTTAATTAGCTTTTTTCTGTGGCTTCCTGATTTGATCAGAATTCCTTCCAATACTGCAATGCCTTGATAATCCTACAAATGCATCTGCATTGCAGTAGTAGGAAGAATCTTTCTTTGCAGCTAAGTGCTATTTAAAAAATGAGGTTATACACACCTGAGATACGCCTTATAGTAAACCTGAGGATAATGAATTCATCCACTTATCACAAGTGCCTTTGAAGAACTTTGATGTAATAAGGATCTAATAGCTTAGTTTTGTTGTCTGTATTTTGTTCTGCTGTATTTAGTGTCTTTACATTTTGTAGTCAGAGGCAAAATGGTATGTCTTGTCTTCCAGTCAGAATAGTTTTTTTCTACTCTGAATAGTAAAGCTCCCCATTCATCTTCAGAATTATTAACACATGGCTTTTCCCACAGTGTCTGTAACAACACAGCTGGTTTGGTTGTGAGAGCAGCCTCCCCTTCGCTTTCACGTTTTGATGAAATTTCATGAGAAGACTCTTGGGGAATTTCTTTTAATTCATATGTAGGGAATGCCAGAAGCAAATTAACTTCAGTCAGTCTTGGTGCATGATCTCAAAACCTCACAAAAGTCACTCTCACAGATAAGAAAGAATTATGCTCTGCAGTTGAAGACCAGCTTTAAAAAAACTTTGCTGGGTTTTGGGTGTTGGTGTTGTGGGGTTTTTTTATACCATTTTAAATATTCTGCCTTTGTATTCCTTTTGACAGTAAGAAAATGTAGCCTGTAGTTGTTACTGGTTTAATGTGCCTATTGCCAACTAGCAGTTGCTTCTGCGTTCTTTCTTTATAATGCTATTTGGATACATATATGTTTTCCCTCTATTAACTAGTCCATTACATATTGTCATGCTAGAAGCATTCCAGAGGGGACATGTTTAAGTACTAATATCCAAGTAGTCCAAGTAGTAAGACATTTTCATGTCCCCTTAAGCCTTAGCCACACTGCTATGAGGTTACAGATTAAAAAAAAACAAACCCTAGAACGGAAGCCCTGAAAAAAAACCCTAAATGCTTCACTTATGATCTTCTATAGATTTCCCACATTCAGGTCCACTGGGTTAGAAGGAAACTTTTGGGTTATCTGATCAAGACTCACGATGGTGCAGATAACTATCATAAAATCTATCCCAGACTCACTGGTTTTCATCTTAAAGTCACTTTGGTTCGCTTATTCATACTTACTGGGAAGCTGTTCTAGAAACTCATTGCAGTGATGGATTGGTACCTTCCAAATAACACTGAATTATTTCTCTTTAAACTTTTTCATAACAGTTTTAACCATGTATTTGCATGTGAGTGTGGTCTTTTAGCTTAAACCGGTTTTTCCCACCTTCTCAGTCTCTCACAAGGACTTCCATCCCTGAACCATTGCCAAGTACTCTCAGAAAGTAACCCACCTACTTTCTGCCTGTTGTTTATGAAGTTAATAAATAAATTCCTTTTGCCTCTTTTCTCCCAAGGCAGGTTTTCCATTCTATTGGAAATAGCATTCCGTGAAATGCTATTTGGAACTTGGAATAGCATTCAGTGCATAAGAAGAACTCTGAACAGCACCACCTATGAGGGTATTAATATTTTCCCAATATACTAAAAATAATACTTCCGAAGAAAAAAAGAATTTATTTATTTTCAAGGCTGCCCATTTCACTTCTGATAGTTTCTCTTTTAATTTTAAATGGTCAAAGGGTAGACAAGCTAAAATCAGCTGCAATGGTATCATTGGTTTCACCTGGTTAAACATAGTTTAAAATTCTCTAAAGCCATACAGTTAATTGGTGGGGGAAAAAGAAACTTTTTTTCATTTACCCAAATCAAAATAATTCTGCATTTAAATCTACTGACCAAAGAACTTCATTGTGTTTTGTTTGGATGGAATGACCTTAATTTCAGCCAAATTCAACATGATTTCAGTAGCTGTACTTTATAGCATGCCTGAAATTGGCCACAGGTTTCTTTTGTGTTTCTGTGAAATTATTGGTCAAGTTAACTTGTTTATATGTTCTGAAATGCTGAAAATATTGATAGAAAAGACAAGAGTTCTGACGCTGATGGGAGCAATGTTCTACTATGACTTTTTTCCTAGAAAACCTTAGTACAAAATAAATTAGCACTGGTATGGGGTGGGGGGGTGTGGGGGGAAGTAAAGGGGGAAATCTAGTGAGGTTATGGGGTTCTGTTTTCTTCCAGAAAATCCTTTCATAAAAGCAACATAAAACCTGAAAGTTTCATACTACAGAGGAAATGGCAACTACTAATTTGTTCAGTTTGTTAAATTTGCAGTTGATTTTTTTTAGACTCTAAGCTGAAGCTGCTTTTAGGAACTTTTAGATATACTTCTTTTTATTTATTATCATCTCTATCTTAAAATTATGTTACATTCCAACATGCAGCTTTAAGCCACCTATAAATCTCCTGATAACCTCACATAACTCTGGACATACAAAGTTATTTTTGTGTCTGTAACAGATGTAGCAATGTGTAACAAAACACATTGTCTCTAAAACAAAGCTTGTAAGAAGGAAATAGAGCTTAAAAGAAAGTGGAGAATTATTAAAAGCATGAAGTACTGTGAATAAAGGTGTGAAGTTTAGGTTCTAGGTGTAATAAGTAAAACAATTGAGAGGTAAATATGACAGATATAAGGTGCAGACCGTTGTTTAGGGAGTTCCAGGTTTGGAGAAAATAGATGAAAATGCAATCAGTGATGATTTTAGCAAGAAAGATAGGATTGATCTCACACCAACAAAGTTGTTATAACATGGTGTCATTTTGAAAGAAAATGGGGAAGAAGAGATAATAGAAAATTTATAAGCACAACAAACAGCTGAAGAGTAACAGAAGTGGGGTTTTTCACTTCACAAGGAAGGATCTGGTGAGGTGATTTACCGTAGTAAGAATGGGTGAAGTGACAAAGACAGGAGGCAACTTATTAGAGGAGGCAACTTACTGGAGGAGGTAAGTGACAAAGACAAGGAGGCAACTTACTGGAGGAGGCAACTTATACATTATACATGAGAAGTAATAGGCACACTGGGAAGATAAAACCACAGCTCAAACACTGATTTGAAGAGGCAAGTAATGTAGGAGAAAACAATTTCAAGGTATAAATGAGGCCAAAATGGAATCAACAAAGTATGGATCCTGCACACAGGAAGAAAAATACCTTCAGCCCTGGTGGGTGTGAGAGGAGTTCACCCCTCAAACCAAGCCAGGGGTGCAGGTCCCAGAAAAAGAACAAACAGCAGGCAGGTCTTGTAGCATTCTGGGACAGATGGTTCAGACCCTAAGAGCCTGCAGTTCATGCAGACCTGTGTGAGGGCACCCACAGCTCTGTTTTCTGTATGTTATACAAGCCCCCTCACAGAGGGTAAAAGGAAACTAGGGACTGGGGACAAATACAAGAAAGGCAGGGACATGAAAACAAGAGAGCATGGGAAAGGGACAGCAGAGGAGAATATGTAGGCACTGATAAAAAAAAAGAAAGAGAAATGTTACAGGAAAGAAAAAAATGGGTTAAAAATTAAGGGAGTAGAATAAGGAAAAAAGAGGGTTTAGGAAGTAACAGGTTTCAATGGTAGAGCACACTATTTCTGGAAACACTCTGAGAACTATAAGGGAGGTAAAAAGAACAGTCTGTATGTGGTGTTTGGGAGTGAGACGGAGCTGAATAAAAGGAATATTAATCATTCATGAAAAACAAATGTTTTATTGAAAGCACAGAATTATAATAAATGGTTTAATTAAACATTGCTCACTAGGTATCTTGTGCATGCAAGTCATACACACATCTTCCTTATCTGTAAGCCATTTTGTTAACCAGTTATTAACTTTTGACTGCTAGTTTCTGAAAGGTAATATTAAAAAGGGAATATGAGACATATGTGCCATGTCAGTGCCAATGCTCTTTAAAGCTTAGCTGCTGACATTATAAATTGTAAGCTGGCCAAATGGCAGCTATGCTCATTCTTCTTGTTTTTTCCCTCCCTTCTCCCTATCCTTTTTAAGGTTAGCAATCACACAGCAAATAGACACAGCAGAAGGATTTGTTTATGGAGGCCACGCTTCCACACCACCTCATTAGTTTCCATTCCTTCTGAGAACGTTCAGTAGGTGCTGTAGAAGGTCAGTATCTTCTAAGAATAGTTCAGTACTAGTCTGGACACTCTGCTAATGATTCTCTACCCTTAGTCATCCAATAAACAGCAAACCAGCTTGCTAGAGAGTGCTTTTTATTTTACCTTGGGAACTAGGGTGAACTTTAGAGTGAATATTGATTTTTACATGCTTAAATCCAACTTTCAAAATACGGTACGGGGGGGGCATGGTCACACAAAAGGTATAGATCCTAAATCCATTTATTCTTACTGTGCTGGCTTTATCCTGCATTTCAAATCATTGTGCTAAAATGCAGCTGCTGAGGCATACAGTTTTTAATACTAAGCTTTCCCATCTCTTCAATGGGGTTGGGGGAAAAAGAAGAGAAAATTAAATAGTTATCTTCAAAGTGCACCTTGCACAGAGCCAATATGTGACCTGAAACCTGCTTTGGGAGAGTTGATGAATAAAAATTGCATCATTTGTTTAGTATCTATTGCTTATAATAAAGGTCATTAAATTATATAAGGAGATATATGCAAATAGAGAATATAATGACAGCATTTGGTATGTAGACATTGCCTTAAAGTTGTTTTATGACCTGAAATCATGGTATTATGCACTGCCCCATATGCCTAACTAGAAACACGTGAACAGCTCTGTAATACTTGAAGAATTTGGGACTTAAGGAACCAAATAAACATTAGAATGTACATTATGCAAAAATATTTTCAAATACTTGTTGTAGCTCCCCATCTTTGTTAGCAGAGCCATACTGTTAACTGCTGACAGGCTAGACTTAGAGGCTGAAAGGAAATGAATGCCAAGAGAGAAAAACGTTGCATCTTTTTTGTCCCAACCATAATAAAGCAATCAGTGAGGATATAATTCTTCAAAATATGATTATACCTTTTTTCTGGAGTCACTTAAGTTCATTCAGACGAGTCTTTCATTCTAAACATGCCTTTATGTGCCTGAATACTTTTGGCTGAGGAGCTTGTTATTCTGTTCACTCTTACACCAAAATAAATCATAAATCATAACTATCTCTTTGTACTGGAAGTCTTCATGAGTTACAACTACTATATTTTATTAAAAAGTGAAGCGGATGTAAGTGATAAATGATATTTAAAGTGCCAAATGACATTCAAGTGAGATGTGTCTCAATCAGCACACCTGACAGAGACAGTAGCATCAATCTCACACTGAGATTTCTTGGTTCACTTCACAGACTCATGTAGACATCTGACCATCATTATGAAAGTTACCATAACTGAGGCTGCCATTTTAGTGCACAAGCAAACCCTTTGTTAGTTACAAGGTGAAAGATTTTTGCCTTTCTCAGTCCCAGGACCAAAAACTGCATACTTCAGAGCACTCCATATGCTTGTGTGATATACAAGAAACTAGCAAAAAAATTGTTTCTTTGGGTTTGGGGTGGTTTTTCCCCTCTGGATGTAAGAACAAAGGAGAAAGGGGAAATAAAGTTTGGAAATTTAAGGATTTTAAGTCTTAGAAGATAGGAAAAGGTTCTGGCTTGAAGGATACTTTCTACATGGCTAGTGTGGTAGAGAAAAACATCACTGAAAACTAAGATGAGTCCTATTCAGCTAGATTGGCAAGATACTAATCCATTTGTGTGCTGACAAGGAAAATAAAAAACAAGTCCATTATCAACAAAGGAAATACTATGGAAAGAAAAAGATGGAACAAGCTGAGAAAATAAGAGAAGATGTCTGTGTAAGCTAAACTTATTGAGTGTGCTCTTACAACTGAGAAAGGGATTTCATTGGTTTAGGGGAAGTTTGCACTAATTAAACACTGTTGCTGTGCACTGAAAATGATGGTGTGTCCCCAGAAGAAAAAAAAGAAAGCCTATGGACAACGCTAAGTGATGCTCATGAGTGCAAGAAACTTCCTAGCAGGTAGCTAGAAATTCAGGGGAAAATGGAAAGGGCAGGGGTTTTTTATGATGCCTGATTTCAGTCCCTTGAGTTAGTCAGAAAAGGTTCAGAGACATTAAACAGAATTTCTTGGATAAGCAAGTGGAAGGAGCTTTACTGTTCCTGGCCAAACTTCATGCTGATTATAATAAAAAGTTTGGGGACTGAAAATCTCTGAACGGTTTAGTGAGAAGGTTATGATGACCCATTAAGGAAAAGTTTTGCAAGTCTGTCTGCTCAAATCATTGAACTGTTTATTTCTGTTCTCTTTGCTTTTAATGATGTACTAACATATTCTATAGCACTGTGGGATCTGTATTTTTCACATGCTACTTCAGTGAAGTGATTTAAAGGAATATCTGAAATTAAAATTCCTGTGTAAATCAATGACCTTCATCTCCTCTGCCTTTATGCAAATTAAATTATTAAATAAACAGAATATACTTTGAGATCTGGCAAAACCAAGGATATGACTAACTTACAGATGGGTAGTTCTTAAGTTCAAACCAGAAGTCTTCCTGTTCACATGTTGTGATAACAAGCTTTGCACGTATAGTGTCTATATCTAAAGTTGCCCATGCTTGATTTGCGATACAGGAAATCAGTCTTCTTTCCCTTTGAAGCCATGTTTAGGTATTGGATTATTAACTCTTTCTCATTACCAGTGTTTCATACACTACTAAGCTATGTTGCCTTAAAATTAATCAAACCATCTAGTACAAACATACATATTATTGCTATAAAAATAACTGATTTGGGATAATTGTGACCATTCTTTCAATAGGCCAAGATAGTATCTTTTGGAAAAGGTATTCATCATTGCTATTCACCAGTGAGGTATGGGGAGGAAACAGAAGCACCTAAGCTAAATAAAATAACAAATGTGGTTTTGATAGCTATCACTGGACCTATCACAAGCATATCTCTGTGACATAGTGTAGGTGTGTGAAAAAATACTCCTTTGGAAAACATGTGTTCCTTTTATTCTAATCTAATAAGAATTACCTTATTATGTATCTTCTACGCTATATAAATTTGTCTAGCAAAATGTAAATATATGAGTATCTTCAAACAGGATTCTGAAACATGGCTCAAATTTTTGTTACCCTAAGCAGATGGTAGGAAAGCAGTTGGTGTGACCATCAACCAAAGTACAAGCCTTTGAGGTTGATCTTTCTGTGTATTGATCCTTGTGGCTCTTTTGCAAAATGCATGTTATCTCCTGTGCAAGTTTTAGGGAGTAGTGTGGGCGATCAACTTTCCTAACTCTGTATGAAACAGCTGCTACTTGCCATCATGAATCCAGTAAGCACAATTTTACTAAGGACCCATGTCAGTATTCCCCATTCAGCCGGTGGTGGCCAAGTAATCTTACAGGAACAAAGACTTCTTGAGGATGCAGTTACATTACTATATAAAATGTTAGGTGATAAGTGTAGGTATCTGCTAGAGGCAAAATGAAATGCTTTTAAAATCATCAACCACTATTCAGATATCAGACAAAGAAAATATAGAGAAGTTAATAAAAATTAATGTAATTACTTCAGATTTAACAACATTCAAACAAACACAAACAGCGCAATTAATCAGATGTTCAATATTCCTGGTTCATAATCTTTCATTTTAATTAATCTCTATTACCAGAAGTTACTCTGTTTAAAGTACATTCTGCTGTAAGACATTGTTCATTAAACAGTTATTAAATGTCTAAAACTAGGAGATAGCCACTAAAGCACATGAATGGACGCTGATGACAAAGCAGCCACTGTCCAGACAAAACAATACAAAAACTATTGCAAGGAATGCCAGGATCACACTGCAAAGTACTGATCAGAAAATGGTTTCCTTCAGTCCTTTCCCTCTCTGAGAGTTGTTAATATAATTATTCTTCTCCAATGGCTTTGCTTTACATGTAAGTAAATAAGAAGTGTGCAAAAAGCGGTCTAAAAAGGCTTTGCTTTTTAACGCCTTAACTTTGTATTGAAGTCCTACATGGATTTGGGATTTTGCATCCTTTGTTTTGTGTCTCCTGTGTGGTCTGAGATTATTTAATTACTTCTATGCCAAGGCAAGTATATGTTGCTGTTATTTAACATACACTTTCAACTAAGCGCAAGAATACTGTATTTCAGACCTCTGGCATACTAAACATTTGAAGACAACTCTTAGGGTAGGTGTCATCATCCTAGACATTAACCTCACTGCCCAGATTAAAGAAATGCTAAATTAGCTTAATAACATGGACTTTTACTCAAAACAGTAACAAAAAGAAGTAGTTGTTTTAATACTTTACCGTAGGTATTAAAATTTTTAAAAATGGAAAAGGAATAGGATTGTGAAATTCAAGTAAAGTTTAAAAAAAATAAAAAGAAAAGTTTACATTCATTTTGAAGATAAATTGCATTAAAAGGATTTATTTTTTGCTATTTTTTAATCAGTGTGAGGTAGATATTTATGTCAGATAGCCTATGAAAGTGAATTTTTTAACATTTTTAAAGTGATTAGTATTTAGCGTGAGATGCTGATTTTCTTTTTTTTACCAATGCTAGTTAATATTTTATTTGAGATTTAGTATAACTTTCCATAAACCATATTGTCAGTGTTTTTATTGTGATAACAAGCTCAAACATTGTATTTTTTATTTATGAAAACACTAAATATTCTGTGATTCCCTGTTAAACTATATGATTTTATTTATATTTATACATTTATTTATTTAAATGCTAAAATCCTGGAACAGTCTTAAAGTGCTAGGGATCTTTTTCTCTCACTTTTTCTACTGTGAGCAGAGTAGTCATGTAGCCCATGGAGCTACTACCACTGTGCCCAGCAGCTGAATCTCACATAGGGATTTGAATCACAGCCCTTAAAAGAGTCTCGGTGAATTGATTTTTGATCAATAAGAAAATCTACTGAATATGTGGAGGCAGAAAGAAGGTACGTTAATTAAGAAGATCCTGTAATCTTGTACCAAGGAGTCTTTAACTGTTTCCTTAGGATAATTATTATTATGACATTTTAAAAGAAAATAAACCTCAAGGGAAATTCATTAACTCTTTATAATATTGGATGGTCATAATTCTAGAAAGACAGCAAAACAAAATCAAAGGTTATGTCATATCTCTGCCAGAAACAGAGTATATTTAGCTATGTAAGTCTAAGCCCATTAAGTCTGGAAAAATTATGAATGGATCAATAAACACCAATTGCCCATCCCTATCAGTGCTGTCTGTCCAGTATACCTGAAAGAGTGACAATACAGTGATTTTTCTGGATGGCTTTTCCTCAGTCTTAGAATGAATTGTCTGAGGAAAATGTTTGCCCAGGACAGTGCTGGGTTTTTTAAAGAGTCCAAAACGAATCTATTTTTCCAGTTCTGCAATTTTGTATTATTGCAAATCCATGCGCTAGCTAGAATTTCATGCTGCCAAATCTGATTACAGGATTGAAGTCATAGTTGTTTAACTTTCCTTACAGAAGTATTACATAAGATGTAATATTATTCATTCATCTATCTCTTACACTTAAATTGTGCATTTCATGAAAAGAGAAAAAAAGAAAAAATTCAAGTCTCCAGGATCTCCAGAGAACTCACTATTGCTCTTTAAGCTAAAAATTTCCACTGCTATGTTACAATAGTTCATGGCATTTTTCACCTGCAGACCCAAATATTGTTTCAAGCAAACCCTAATACTATTGCTACAGCAGGTTATCATGTGAAGTGTTTGCCACCAGTTTGAGTCACTCCTTCTTTCCCCTGCTTTTGTTTCTCTTTTACACACGGAAAACCAACAAGGAACTGAATAGCAAACTAACATAAAACACGTGCACCTGCTCAGAGTGGCTTTTGCACAGGTCCTGGAGGAGACTGTGCATTTGTTGTGAGAAATAGGTCATGCCAGGACATACGTTGCATTGTCGAGGACACACAGAGAGGGACATTGGCCTGGGAGACTCTGCTCCATCTCTTCCCAGGTAGCCACTAAGGCAGTTTTCCCTTTCTCTTTTCTTTTTCCTTTGTCCTTTGTTTCTCCCCTCCTCCCTCCCAACCCCCCAAAAAATTGGTTTTCACCATTGGAGTCTGTGGATATAATCAGCCATGATCCCTCCAATTAGTCTTTGTGCACCTAAGCCTGTATAAGAAACGAAGAAGAACACGTTCTGATCACTCTTTAAAAATCCATCTGGACATCCCCTAGGACTAGTCTAACTACAACAGCATGATACTTTCACTGGCAAGTGGTATCTTGATGTTAAACTAATTTTTTATATTTAGATGTACTCTGAGGATAACATTTTCTTTCCGTGAATTATATTACATCTCTGCTATTTTAATCATCATGTTTTACTTGCTATGTAGGTACAATGACTAACAGCTAGAAATGCAATGCAAAAAGTGCTTACACAACCTGAAAATATGATTGCATACAATCCCATATATCATGTAAAGCAGCAGATTTTAGGGTAACCAAGCATGTTTCTCTTATTCTTTACTTTCTCTCTGAGTCTAAACAAGAATCAAAGTAATATTTGAAATACAAACAATTCAGAAGAACTATATTAAATAAAAATTATGTGTTGCTTTTATCAAAGTATAGAGACTTAACTTTATAAACTTGAATAATATTTATTATGCTTTTATTTTTCTTAATGGACTTTCTCACTGTGGGAATGAAACCACACAGATGCAATTAGAAAAATATTGAGTTGGAAGCAGGTAAAGTTATATGCCCTCAGCAGCCAGTTATTCTTGAAAAGCAATTTTAAACCAAAGCATAGCTGTTCTCATGTTTTTATTACTTACTGTTAAAATAATTGTGTACACCCAAATATTTTACAACCCAAACTTGAACAAGTTATACTACTGAATGCATATTTAGAAAAGAGCTTTGAAGATGACTCAGTTGATTTTTTTCCAAGAAATATGCTTGATTTAAAGGTAGTTCTGGGCGAGAGTGTGTTGGTTTCCAACACAAGGAGACTATAATGTGTCATACTTGCTAAGCAGGAATTCATTTTTCAGGAAAATACATCTGGCATGTAAGAAAGGATGCAATAGGTGGAGAGAAAAAAAAAAAAAGAAACATGATAGGAATGCCAAGATGGTTGTTTTCACAAAATAGGTTAACTCAAGCCAAATGAAAAGCAGTCTGGCAGACTTAATGTGTGACGTTAGAAAGAGCATTTGGTGAGTATGAGTAAAAATGTAAACATAGTTAAATTTTACTTTGCACTCTTCAGCAGTCTCCAGTATTTTACAATGGCTGTCTAGAGCTTCTGGGTGTGCATATATAGAAGCTAAATACCCTACCACAGCCCACTAGAGTCAGTTTATCTTCTCAAAAGAAGAAACTTGGATAATCCTACACTATACACAGAAACATGAGGTTCCTATGACAGATATCTAGATTAGGTGCCTAAAGCTGGAGTATTTGAATTATCTTTCTCAGTTTCATTAATTTTCATTGGCTTTTTTTGAGAGAATGAGCTATTGACACAAGTCACCACATAGAAGTAATCGTCTGTTTCTATACATGAGTATATATACATGAGTATAACCAAGCATACTAAGTCTGCTACCCACATTTTTTGGCTTGGCTGGATTTCTTGTCAGATCAAATTGTCTAGATGAAACATTTAAATAGACCTAGTATCTTTACTTTGGAAAAATCCAGATTTAGAGCCCAGTCAGGATTGTATGACTCAATTTCACCTCTAGTTTCTGTATAGTAGAGTTAGGAAGCCTTCTAGATTTTGCTGTCTAAATCTTAGAAGGCAATTGAGTTTCCCCTCATAGCCTTAGTCGAAGAAATTATGGCAGAGCCACATATAAGCTTCATAGGCATGGTGTGTGAAGAGGTCATTTTATGTTATTTTTGTGCTGGGTCTGAGCCTGAGATCTCTTTAGAACTGTCTTGTGAGAGAAGTCCAGCTTTTTTCGACTGCTTCTTGAAGAATTTACTATTAAAGTAGGCAGTCAGGATGCAGACATGAAATATACGAAGGAATGTTGAATGTAGTGATTTCTAGTTTTAACACCACGCATAAACTTGCATTTCTCTAGCAGGACAAACCTAATGGCTGTCCTGTCCTCTCTCAAATCAAGAACACTTACTCACCATCTGTGTTCCAAAACTTACTCTCAGTTAGGAAGCTGCATGACATTTAAAATCCCAAAACTATGGCCAGACCTGTTGTACCACCTGCAATTGTTTTTTTGACTCACTGGGAGGGGAAGACCTGGATCTGTCTAAGCATACATTAACTGGCAAAATGCCTCCTCTAAGGGGACCAACAAATGTAGTGACTGTAAGGGAAGCTTCATGCAGACACCATGGAAAATTCACTGTACTGTTATGAAAACCCCTGAACAGTCCACAACAGTAAAGGTCTGAGGAAACCTAGCATATGAGTATCGGCAAATGTTTTCTGTATGACTGTGGCATGCTGCTTCTTCCACAATGTCTGTGTTCCCATCATAAGTGAGCCTAGGAAACCAGTATCCAATATAATAAAACAGGTTTTATGTCTCAGGGTGGCAAAGGAAATGAGGTACGCAGCACACAATCACTGCCCATGCCACATGGGGAGATTCTGAATGATCAGCCACTGTGTCACATGCCATTTTGCTGATTTTGGAATACAGCAAAACACATTGTACTAATATGCTTCAAAGCTTTAAAATACCTGCTGGTTGTATTTTTTACGACCCCACAGAGAGGGATCTACTAATCTGTATGGGGCATATTGTATCTGGTTAATTTATAGACCACGTTGAAGAGAGGGTCATGTCTTTGCTGAATAAAATTGCAATTTAAATGTAACTCTCTGCTTGTTAGTCTAAAAAAGTAGAGTCTCATTTAATTGGCTTGCATTGATTGTTTGCAGCTGCTTATTAGTTTAATACAGTGTTTTGACAAAACTAGCTTTCTGCTTCCTTTCAAATAAATGGAAAGAGAGATTCCTACTAACACAGAATTCTGGTCAATCTCAATTTCCCAATATATGAAACATATAAGATGTGTTTATAGCCTCTGAAATTTGCTGTTTTTTTAAACTGTACACAAAAGTGGAGCCCGAAAAATGAAAATGTGGAGACTGACAGAAAAGCATTACTTTTTTTCTTCTTTGTGTACTGCTTGATCTGTGTCCCAAGAAAGTACTAAAGATTTTGAACAAAGATGAGAGTAGTGCATCAAAAAAAAATGAGTGAATGGCAGTCTGCAATATCCCTTACAGTCAATTAAGCATTTATAAAGGGTTATGTGCAACACTGAAGACAAATAGATTAGTTCTATCTGTTAGAGTTTTGTAAACCTGCTGACCATTGTTAGTGTAGCGTTCAAGTAAGAATTGCCTTGCCAACTTACTAAGCAACTAAATAGTCTACAAATAGAACCTGCCAAAGTGGAGGAAGAGAGAAAACAAACATAAAACTGATGAAATAAGTGCTACTTGATTGCTTGGACTTCATCTGGTCTCATTTTCAAGAACCCCTGATAAAAAGAAAAGACAAAATCTGACTGGTCTGAATACTGCCACTAGTTTGTCTTAGGAAGAGCTACAATACTCAAGAGCTTTGCTGAAGGACAAGGGTCTGCTGACTGTTTCCAAGGAAAGGATCCACTCCCTTGAAGTTACAAGCTCTGCCTTTACTAGTGCTGAGTAACACCTTCATTATGGTGCCATTGCACAACCTTTATATTTAAGTCTTTGAGGTATACACAAAGGAAAAGACACTTGCTACCTCAGTAGCAGTCTGGTTAATAGGGGTTGTAAGAGCTCTTATCATGGTAATTTCTCCTTCAAAGCAAATTTTCAGTCGCACTATTGACTTGCTAAAGTTGTTCTTTTTTCATCAGCCTTCCCTGCTGCCTCCACGTAAATTGCACATTCACACCTAAAGGTGCCCCAATCTTTTCTTCATCTCTTGTTCACACTTTTAATTGACATCTCTTTTGAGGTATTGAGTAACAATAGCCACTAAGTTATTATGTGGACTGTACTATATTTTAACTTATTGTATATGAAACTTGCACTTTTATACACTGGGTTGGATTTTTGCTGAAAAGGATTTTAAAAGTCCACACTAAAAGATACGGAGGTTTTTGGGGTAGCATTATTATGATTTCATTCTTTGAAATAAAGAAGCAGGGTTCTTCCAAATTCTCAGTGGCATCTACACAGAATCTTTGCATATATGGGATTCTATATTTTATATATATATATAATATATGCCATAACTACATATTCGTACTTGACAAATGACATTTCATGTTTTTATAAGCCTGTTGTAATATCCACATCTTAGGTGGAAAGTAGTCAAACTCTGATCAGGTAATAAGCAATAAATGTGTATTCTCTATTCTGAGCTGCAGTCTGGGGCTCCTGTGTGGCATCATGGTCCCAGATAAAAATCATACTTCTGCCACTGTTTGCCATGGGGGCAAATGAGACAAATTTCACATATTCTAAATCCACAAGCAATAGCTGTAGGGAAGAGGAAATATAGCATGCATAATTCTACAGAAATTTCCCCCTACAGAAATTTGACTAAAGCATGGTTTATGTATTTTATGTAAAAGGTTTATGTATCTTCCTATGGTCATTTATTACACTAATTAATTATCCTCATTGTTAGAAAACCATGTATTATTTCTTGTTTGCACTTTACTGGCTTTCAGCTCTTAATTGTTGCTTCATATTACCTCTTTCTTTGTTATATTAAATAGGCCGTTGGTAGCCAGCAAAATTAACTGTGATGGAAAGTCAGATTAAGTTACTTTCTGATCTCTGTTTTGATAAACTAGAAAGAATGGTTCACTAAAGCTCTTCAATTATTTTTTTAGCATGTTCTCAGCATATTTTCCTAATTTTTAACACCCTTTTACACAAATTTTAATTTATACAAACCATCAGGAAAGTAGGCCAGGTATTTACGTGCTTGCTTGTTTCCAGATTCTTTAACCTCTCTGACATAGCCAGATGTTCAAGGCACTTTAGGGTGAAGATCACTGGGCCAGACTAGGAATATTTTACTTATTTACATATGCCCCCAAATGTTCTTTACTTTCTTGACCCTTTTTGTTGCTTTTATATTGGCCACCTGATCACCTTGAACTTCTGAGTGAAAACATCGAGATAAAAAGCATTAAACACTCTGAAGCGCAATTATACTAAATAGACCTCACAATACTTTTATCAGTAAGCACAGACCCAGCCCTATCCTTTCTTTTTAAGTAAAGTGTCCAACAATTTCTTGTTCTTCTTGATGTCCCTTGCTAGTTGTATCTCGTTTTGTCCTTTTGGTTATCTGATTTTGACCAGCATGCCTGAGCTATACCTTTGTACTCATCTTCAGCAATCTGATTTCATTTCCATTTCTAGTACAGTCCCTTCTTGTATTAGAGTGCAACAAAAAGTTACTGATTAAACCCAGCTGATTCTTTATTACTCTGTCTTTGTTCCCCACAGAATAATACTGTTTACACTTTCATTCTAAATACTGCATCCCTAAGGGGTTGCCAGATTTCTTCAGCTTTTTCTTTTAGATCAGTATTCCAGAAGAGTTCACCTATGAAACCTCTGATTTATGAAGTCTGCTTTTTGAAGCCTGCTATTTTTATTTCCTACTGCACCAGCTTTTGAAGCCAAAGTTTTTCTGCAGCTGTATTTTCTCCAAACATGTCAAAAGTTTCAGCCCATTTTTGGTTTTGTTAAATTACATGTGAATGCTATAAAGAAGCAATAACAACTGAGTGCATGTAATAAGCATACAGGGAACAATGGCTGGCAAAAGAAAGCAGCTTGTCAAAGTATTTTGTGGTATTTTTTTATTCCACCTCTTCAGGAAATAAACAGGAGAGGGAAACTTGTCTCAAAGGAAAAACCACGTGTCATTGCAGCGGGGTTGCCACATTTAAAGTGCATGCAATAGTACACATGGCTAACACTACATGGACCAAACTAAACTGGAATCTTATGCTAAAAGAAAAAAAAAATCTTTTAAAGCAAAATAACATCCCACCTAATGACTTTTCATGAGCCATGCATGAAGAAAAGCTCTTAGAAAAATACTGTCTTGAGTTCTTTTTGTAAAAATTACTCAGACATATCTTGCTTCATGATGAACAGACTTGACGGTTGAATGGATTCCATAGAAAGAGAAAGCACAGATACCTCATGTGATGTCTTGAGCCTTCATTTATATAAGCAGGTTTTGAAAACTTGAGAATAAGTGCTAAAATTCTGAATTTCTCTTCCCTCATTACTATCTTGTACATGCACACAAAGTCCAGGCACAAGTTCCTAGAATTTGCAACAATTACCAAGAAGAGCCTTTAAAACTGTATTTAATGTTTGACAATCCAGTCCCTCACTCATGTGTAAGAATTTTGATGATATAATACTTTATTTCCTTTATCCAAGGTTGATATTAATAAAAATACTCAAATTTCCCAATCCAAGGCTTATTGCATTTGAGATGTTTCAGAAAGTATTTGTAAAGTTATACACTTAGAGCGTAGAGAACTATTTCCAAAATTAAAAATGAAGTGATAAGTGTGAGCCAGACAGTAAGATGGGACTGACTGGCATCCAATAGCAGTGCATTTCTAGAACAGTATCATGGTGTCTTAGGCTGTTTCCTTTCAAAGTAATAAGCTTCATGAGGCTGCAAGATGATTGAACTTAAGTCAACTGGCATCCCCAGCTTCAACAGAGAGGTATTATTATTAGCAGCAAAGAAAACGCCATAACAATTTGTGGTTTATAGAGGGCCATTTCCAAGTGCTGCCTGCATTCCTAGAATCAGATAATAGATAAGATTATCAGTGTAACGCTGGCAGATGTCTCAGAAAAGGATTTCTCTATCTGTGCTGAAAAATAGAATCATTCATTCCTACTGGTCAGCTGCTCACGATGAGGAGAAGAAACTCCTTAAAGTGTCATCGTTATTCTTACCACTTTCAAACTTTGTTGTGTTGTCCATTCCATGCAAGATTTTTTTTTTTAATCAGTTATTATGACCACTGGAAAAAGAGACCAAAGCATTAAACTAAATGCAGGCCAGAATATAGGGAAAAATAATGACATTGATCAGACCTTGGAAAAATATGGAATATTGCATATTATTCTGAAAATTAACTTCCACATTTAATAATTTTTTATTTGTTTTTTAACCTCTTCTGTTCTGTAAAGAAGTAGAATAAAGGAACAATTTTATAGCCAAGGTCATGTAGGAATGAGTTAATCATCACATAAGAACTACTTAAAGCCTTTCTCTCAGAAACCTTTCTTTTGGCAAGTGAAAAGGTGTTATTCTCTTCTCTTTGTTGTTTTTATGTTGTTCTGAAATATAATTGTTATTGGCTTAGATATTTTTGTAATTAAAGAACAGTATGAAGTATGTTCTGCAACATTCTCAGCCATGAAAGAAGCAACTATTGATATTCAGGGGCTGTGCTCATGCTTCTTAAACATGCTCTAATAACCATACTTAAAGAGAAATCTTCATCTGGATCAGCAGTTACTAATAAGAAACTGATTTGCAGCCTTCTGATGCAGGTAAAAAAAAAAATGAGCAAAGTCAATGCAAACATATTGTGCTGCTTATCTCAGGAAGTTTACCACTGACTTGGTACCTAGGCATGGTGTGTACTCCACACAGAAAACAGAGTGACGGTATTGGGGCAGTGCACAGGGGTGCAGTGTATTGCCCTTGTATTTCCCAGCCTCCAGAACTGCTGGACAAGGTGTGTGGGGGCATGCAACCCTGCCTAGACCTTCTGGAGACCACTGATGGTCGTGTTGCCTTTGACTTTACTAATCAACTGCTGACATTATCAGGCTCCACAGCAAGCTGAGTGCCTGCTGGGTAAAGGATTTGTGCTGAAAGCAAATGCCCAGGCCCTGACCAGGCCATGCTAACTGACCAGGACACATGAAACTGCTGGACACAAGATGAGAAACTGTTGGTTGCTCTCTCCAGTCTCAGGACAGGACGGTCTGTAAGGCACTTCATTCTCCTCAGCATTTCCCAATGGCCACATCAGGAGGGTCCCTGCCTTAGGGGATGCCATTTTTACCCGCTATAATTTCCCCAAGTCTTTCACATAGCTGTGAAGTCCAAAAGTTGCAGTGGCAAAAAGTTTGGCACCATAATTCTTCTACAGTGATTATAGGGATATATCATCAGCTATGACAAAATGTATCAATTTTTGTTGATAAAATGGAGACAGAAGCCTGCATGACAGCCAAAGATGCTGCTTTAAGTTAAGTAGACTCACTTAAACCAGCTTTACGTTAACCAGGATAAGTATTGCTGCACTGTGGCGTTGGGAAGACATCCCAAAACCCTGACTAGTTTTGCGCTTCAAAGTATAACTGTTGTCAGTCGCAGCATTACTAAAATCTAGATGACTTTTAAACAGGTACATGTTTGTGTGGATTCCCAGCACATTTTTAGATCACAGATTACAAATACTTATTTAAAAGGTGCTAATTTCCAACCTTGTCCTGGAAGGACGTCAACGTACCTTTAGCTCTGCTGAATGTCGATGGTCCTTACACTGAATGTCTTCTGCCTAGGTTTTTAGATTTATACCCTATATTACTGGAATTCAGTTTTTTATTCTCAGACTATTTCAGCACACAGTTATTGATTTATCTTTTATAACAAAATAATTAATTTTTTTATATATCGATAAATACAGCTCTGTAGCAAGCCAACACTACAACCAAGGCATCTAAATGATGCCTGAATAAAGCATGCATAGATCAGAAATACAATAATTGCTGTTGCTTAGAATTCTACCCATCAGATCCTATTGAATTTTCCTAACATTTGGGGCAATTTTTGTAATTGTCATAAACAGAATAATATCTGTTAATCTGTATTTCCTCAGAGGTTTGAAGATCAAAGCAAATGGGTAGAAATGTAGATAATGAAAAAATCTACATTAAATTATGTGAGATCAAAACCTGGAAAAAATTACCATATCTTATTTTTAAACAAGCAACGAGGGCTGAAGCTAAAAAGGGCATCCGATTGTTGAAATAATATAGCATCTATACCAGTAAAATTCACTGCTAAATTGTGTCTTCCAGACCACAGGATTCAGTTTATTATCTTCAGGTTAAAGCACCTCTAAGTTTCATTTCACTTCAACAGGCTCTAAAAACGAGATTCGTCTGCCTGAGCCTTCTGAAGACTTGATTTCAGAGCACACCCATATACCAATACAGAAGCAGTCTCCAGACAAAGCATAATGATTGCCCCTGCTGTTTCTTTAGCATAAGTGTGTGTCAGCACCAAGCAGTACTGATTGTATTGCCTCCTTTCATGTCATAGCCCAGTGTTTAAAGCTTTTGAGCAGAATGTGGAAGATTTCATTCCATTTTCTCGTACCTTACAGGGGCACACAAGGGATCAAGAAGAAGAGAATGAACAGTTTCTTTTACTGGAGCTACATTCCTGAACAAAAAGTAATCTGAGATTGAGCCAGAGAGAGCACAAGATACAGCACACCACTGCAATGCTAGTGGTTCGAGCACTTGCCTAGGATTTTTGTCTTATTATTCCTACAACAATGATATTTGCTAGAATGAACATGGAGATGATCCTGGGATAAAATACAGAAACAGCCTAAATGTTTTTTTAGAGTTACCTCACAATCTGTTAAGATTATACTGAATATTCTTAATGGTATTAGTACATTCAAGATCATGAGGAAAAAATATGAAATGGAAAAGAAAATTTTTATAATGTTAGCCAAACACTGGGGAAAAAAGCCCAAATATTTTTACTTGAAATGTTGATTTTTTTTTTTAAACTTAGAAAGCCTTAAAAAACTTGTAGACTTGGCAATTTCAGCTGTATTTTAAAATCAGAAAAATGAGTAAAGCTGAAGATCCTAAATTCCTATGGCTTCACCATGCAGTCTGCACAGTCACTTTGAAAATGTTTTCTCTACTTGTATCACTCCCAGTGCTATAGAACTGCATGATTAATATTGAAATCAATTCCTCGTTTTAGTTCAAGCTGCTCATAGAAAGGCTGATTTATTTCATGCACAATTTAGTTGGAGGAAAGGAAGAAAAGCTTACCTAAATAAAAAAAAAAACACTGCTAATATAAGCTCCTTCACCACAGGCTATCAGCTGCTCCCAAAATTAAAATCTTTCCTAGCTCTGTCAAGCAATTTTCATTTTATGCTTCTCAAAAGCGGCAGTATTAGATGCAGATAAATGCTACATTTTCTTTGCTGATTGCATTAAATGTGTATCTGCATAAAAGAAGAAATCTAAATAGCCCCCGCAACAATGAACTCAAACCCCCAGTCAGTTTAGGTCCTGGATGGTTACTAACATTAGGAAAACGTTATTTCACTGGTCCCTTGTAATTATCTAGAGATGACCTTGGGATTTCTGAATTTCAAAGTTCCCTTCCATGCCTCCTGTTGTTTCATGTAGGCTATTGCAAAAATACAAAATTAGAATTGTGAATTAAGGTATTACAGAAAGGCACTGGATTGAAAATCATACCTGCTTCACAAAAGACAGGTACATTTTGCAGTTTATTTTCTGCACAACAGTGCAGTGGCAAACTGCAATTATGGATAGTCTATGAATAATATTTCAAATGCAGTCTTCTTTTCAGTGGTTCCTACTTTTGATAGTGTCTTCTCATATTATGCATTTGCGCTTTAATGAGCCCTGTTTCCTCATACTGTAACCCTCTTCCTTCTTGAGCCTGAGGGGGAATGTTTGGGATTTGGGTTTTTTTTTTTTTTCACTGTAGAATGTGTTTGTCCTACTGGCTGTTCCTTTTCTTGAATCTTAGTTGAACATTTCCTCAATGCAGTTTATACCTTGCAGGGAATGTTGTGGGTTCACATGTAAAGGCATGGATGAGTAAGCAAGCTGTGAGGAATCCAAGAGGCTCTTGGAGTATGTTGAGGATAATTTCTTAAGACAGCCCAACTGTATGACCATTCTGGTACCACACATCTATTTTTCTCTGACGTTGAAGTTGGCTTTGGTTATTCTCTAACACAAAAGTTCTCATAGCTGAGTTATCGAAACACCTTACATCCTCAAAACTTTACAAACTGCGTATTTTAAGAGTTGATTTTGTCAAAGTATGACTTAATTATCAATGATCATATGTTTGGTACCGTCTCATGTTAAAATGTATTGTTAGTGAGCATTTTAGGAACTTCACATCTTCCAGTATTGTATATTTAGCTATTCATATTTGGGAAGTTTGTCTTTTATTCTAGAAGCTTAGGTGCTGTAAACAAAAATTGCATTCCCAAAGACAGGAAAAATATAACATGGAAAAAGAGAATGTCATGCTGAAAAAAGAAGGATGTCATATACAATTCCTATGACATTCTCAAATGGTAAAGTAACTTACCAAAGTTATTAGAATGAAGTCTATAATCATACACAATCACAGAAACACCATTACAATCTTAATCAGTCAAAAGGCTGAAAATGGCTGATTAAGAAAATATATCATTGGCAAAGCTTATATGTTTGATTATTTCAAAAGAAATGCACTGTCTACATTCCAGCAGCAGCTTTGGGTCAGGCACACTGCTGAGCTTTGATCTGATTTAGTCAAAACACACAGCTGGAACAGACATCTGGAGAAAACCAGGGAAAATGAGGGATGCAGTGAGTTTGCTCTGACTGAGGGCCTTCCTCCACACCAACTATAGAAGGAGAGCTGGACAGGGTCACCAAAGCACAGCAGCAGAGAATATCTTTTGCATAAGCTCTTCAGTGAGCTCAGAGCTTTCTAGCTACTGCTGCATATTCACTATTGTCTGCAGTCAATCTAGTGTCCCATTTACAAACAACAGAAATCATGTAAGGAATGCTCAGTCATCCCTGAATCCTTCCTCTGCCTTCTTTTTTCCTGTGGAAAAGTGAATCTCATTGTTTGTGCTCCTCTCTATAGCTATAGCCACAAACCTAGCAAGGCAGTTAGTGTCTCTCTGCAGTTGAGGGCTGCCACTACAGCCAAACTTTGTGCAATTGCTTTAGATTAAAACAAGGTTGGCAGAACTGGTTTCTGTTTTGAGATGCTTGGTGGATATACGTATGCACTGAAAAGAAAAATATCCTGTTCTATCCCTGTAATAAAGATCTTCAGGGGAGAACATTTAGCTCAGGTAGTTTTTCCCAGCAAAGTCTCTCCCCTCTCTCCAGGTGCAAATACTGGTAATCCCAGCTCAGCTGCATCTGTGCTGATAAAGAGGGTCTGGAGAGTGAAATGAGAAGTCAGGAGGCTCTGCAGCAAAGGTGCTTGTGCAGTAAGCCTGGCCTGTGGGGTTAGGTGTCTCAGGCTTTTCGAGTTTGGGGAGGTAAATCCTATTAAATCTGTGCAATGGAGGGGAGTAATCTTTATGAAAAGATAATGCCTTCTTACTGTACTGGTTGAATCACAGGTGTATGAGATAGAGAAAGGAACTGCAGTACAGTCTACTGTTTGGAAAGAGCTGCTGTAGGTGAAGTCTTGTCTTATCTTTCTGTGCTTAAGCTGCTTAGGTGTTCTTCCATTTTTATGAAGAGGTCCTTTAGTTTGCTCCAGACTCAGGAAACCTAGATGTAGGTGTTAAATAAGAAATAATCTCCAAGTGCAACAGTAAAATATAGGGCTCTTGTTCTTAGTTGTCCTGTCTGCAAAGGATAGTGATAGAGCTTTGAAAGCTGTGTAAATTAAATACAATTAAGGCAATTATGTTCTTTTGCACAGTTAAATCTTTTGGATTGTAGGACTGACACACATAATAGAGGATTTATGGTTTAAATGCTATGTTCTCAAGCTTTATCTGCAGATTAATTATTCACATTGCTATAATACAAAACCTAAATTTTGGTCCTCAAATGGCTAAAAAAGTCACAGATTTACTTCTTGGAGTGTCATTTCTAAATATAAACTATATAGTCCTCATGACTGGATGGCAGCATGGGTCTAGTTTTACTTTCAGTGCCTCATTCTGCACTTCTTGTGTTTCACTAGGGCAGCAAAACTGCTGACAGTCTAGTCAGCATTTTCAGGTGAAAATCTGTTTTGCTTAATGTGCAGCTCTTTGTTATAAAATCACCATTGGCATACCTACTGTCCTGTGGGTCTTTGATCTGACACATAACATAAAGATTCCTTGAAACTATTTTTAATTAAGCCAAGGGAAATTCCCACTTTAGGAAAGAACAGAAATGTCTTTGAGCACTCAGTACATGGAGCAGCATGGTAACGAGTAGAGTTTTTATGTATCTGCACCACATAGACTAAAACTTAGAGATGCCTTTGCTCACACCCATGCTAAATCTGCTTGAAGCTTATCAGCTGCAACATTAAGTATGCTAGAATCAGAGTTTAAGGTAAAATATCTGTTAACCTCCAAGGGAGTAGCTGTATTCTGTAGGTAAGTAAACTTTTTTCTTCAAATTGAAAAGGAATTCCAACATTTCTACAATAGCAGTAATTTACAGCTTAGTCTATGCTTATTCTTAATGGTGATGCATGAAACTATGGTTTGGTTACTTCTATGAATTTCTTTTTATTTATCACCTAATGTGAAACATAGGAAAAAAAACCACAAGATGCTAAAACTTCACTAACAACACTTGTGTGAAAGTGCATCACGATTGCCATTATTCAACTCTAAGCCCTGTGTAATCAATTCAATTTCTAACACTTTGTAACAGAAACACGAGATGATTCTTCTCAACAACATAATAGCCATAATTATTGGGATTTAGAAAACACTTCATTAATGTCATCTGTTAGTTTGCAGTGTGGGTGGCACAATGTTGGTTTAGTATTTGTGGGTGGGAGGTGTCCTCCACAGATCTGACAAGTAGGTACTTCTTAGGTACCCTTTAGTCCAGCGCCAGATAGCTGTGAAGACAGGAAATGAAATTGCGACTGTCTGTCAGTGACCCCTAAAGAAGTCAAATAGCACCTTTTTGATTGCAGTAAAGTCAGTTTAACTTGATTATTTCTTGAAAGTCAGAGGTAAACATTTGCATCATAACCCATACTACAGATTTCTGCAATGTTTTGGTGACTTCAACTGTAGAATTGCTGTAAGTAGAAATACAAGCAAGTGCCGAACATTCTAATGAAGTCAAGCGTCTTCTCAAAGTTATTTAAAACAAAGAGGTAACTCTGGTGTGTTATTTCTTTTCTGTGTAAGGAATTCCATATAAAGACTATTCTTTTCTTGAAAAGGGAGTTCTAAATCACCAAAATATCATGGGCTTTTATGTTTTAGGCAGGAAGAAAGTACATATTGTCTTTCTAATGCACAGAAGTGTTTCTTCCCAGAATAAAAATGCTTTCAAGTAAAGTAAGCCAAAACTATTTTTCAAAAGCTAGTAAAGTCCTGTTTAATGTTTTGTTCTAATAATGAACTTGCCTTTCCTCCTTTTTCTGCTCTGCATTCCAGAGTTCAGCAATGTGTGTTTGTAACTCTAGCTTCTTGGTTTAAACATATTACGCTGAGAGGATGAGCATGAAAGTGCTGCTGCTTCTTTATGTATTATTATGAATGTATAAGAAATTTAGAAGATCTCAGTGGAATTTCCATAGAGCAAGTGTTCGCAGCAAAATTAACTTTAATGAGTATCCTTGCTAAAGGTCCTTGAAAAAAGAGGAAGGCTGAAATGATAACTCCCATTGGGCCAGAGCTTCAGAAAATGTATGTGGGTGGCATGTACTGCATTTTGGGGTTTTTCTTGTTTACCCTGAGGTAGAAAATCTTTAGTTTTCATAGTGGGTCAGACTTCTTGAAGAAATAGGTTGTTTGGTTTATTATTATCAGATAAAGATAGCCTATTCCAACCACATATGTTGTTCCTACATATCATAAATAGAGGTGACTAAATCAGAAGCAGAAACCCACAGAGAAAACTACATTAAAAAAAAAAAACACAAAGTTTCTTTAAGACATCAGTTCTACCTCATCTTGTAGTAAAGAGGTAGAGCTTTTATTTTATTTTCCCTGAAAGTATATTTCTCTTATCCTTTACATTCTTGGTGCAGTTTCCTTTCCTACCTTAGAAGCCCTTTTCAGTTCGGGCATTAACCCTTAGGTGTTAGCTTAATTGTTGAATAGTTGTTTGAGGCAAGTGTGGTTTTACTTGATATGCTCCCCACCTTATAAAAAAAATCTTCTATAGGTCCCTAATCCATTCTGCCTGTAGGCTGCCTAGTTTTGGTGTTGGTACAATAGATGCCAATATACTTCTTGGGCTTCCATAGGTAAGAATCTTGTGGTTTAAGCCCTTCTGTATCTTTCATTCTTTTTACATTAGAAATCATGAGACTGCCAGTTCATATCTGTTTTATAGACAACTTTTCCATAGCAACAATGTGGACTTTACGTTTGACTATGATATAGATTTTTACCATTCTCTGAATTCATCATTTCATGTATGTGTCCATGCATGTACATATTTCCTTAGTCTGAGAGGCTTTCTTCCTTAGGTACCTGATGTAGCTGCTGACATGTTACCAATGCTCCCTGACCCTTATCATGCTGGCAAGCTGTTGAATCTATCAATCTTGTGTTTGATTGGCTTTTTGTTTAAAGAAAAAATATATCAAAATATCTGAAACTCTTTGAGGAGAGGTAAAATTAAGCTTCTTGTCTTGAGTTCATCTTAATTGGCCAACTCATTTTGAAATATTTCTTGCTTTGTGGATCAGTGTTAGACTTCACAGCATAAAAAAGATTTTTAACCATATGACTATATATGTGATGGAGTATACTATGATCTACTGTTAACAGTAAAGTCGAAGACCAGATAGGAATGTCTCAAAGTATTTAAATAAGGAGAAAATCTGTGAAAAATCTTATTCTCCTACTGTATATGTTTTGGAACATCCTCTTTTGCTCTTTCAGAATGATTTATTTAGCATTAGTATTGAAGAGTGATTAATATCTAAAAATAGTGATATATTCTTATTGGAAATAAGTTAAATTGTGCATTTTTCTGTATTTCAGTAAGTGATCAGAATGCTACAGAGAGCCTGTGTTTATAAATTTCACTCCCCCTTACTTGAGAAACCACCCTTTTTTATCTAAACTCTAGCGAATGTTTAGTTTCAAACACATTTGCTTAAATAAAACTGTACTTTTCAGGCCTCTCACAGTATTGAGACAAGGAGAAAGAAAGGGGGATAAGTGGGAGCAGAACGGACAGAATGAAGCATTGATGTCAGTTCTCTAGACCTGGCTGTGTTTTGTGCAGCAGCAGCTTTCCTTGGGGCAGATCTGTGTCCGCACACACAGACCAGCCTTTGCCTACTGCAGAGTAGACCCCATTCTGTAACAGAGAGCCTGAGGAGCCAGTGTGATCCAGGAAACTTCCGTATGTGTGTGCCAGAGAGGGGGAGAGAGGGAGACCTAGTGCAAAGGACAGTAAGGGAGGAAGGCAGGGGAGAGAAGGGAGTTTGCTTCATGCACTGCTGAAGGCTGTCAGAAGCAGACTGTTCGAGCGGCGCGCTGGCTAGTGTGTGATTTAAGGGACAACATTCACTGACTACATTCATTAAATTGCTGAAGGACAGATATGACATCCGAATGCTACTTCTGTATGTTCTTGCTTATTGGTACCAAGGGTAAGTGTACCTGGCTCTTTTTCCTGTTTTGAACATTGCAAAGCAGATAGCTGATAAACTTCATTTGTGGATCTTTTAAAAACTAGTATCTTAGTGTTATTTTACAGTTCTTCATGGCAATCATTCTTTGATCGAATCAAAGTGTAATGCAGTCTCTCAAGGTTACTAGCTATGTGTAGGGATTAGATTTATTTTTACTTAATGGTTTGAGAGTTACTATGAACAGTTATGAGCTGAAATTAAAAAATAGGAAACATTTTAAACATTGCATAAATACTTGCTGTAAATATTTAATGAAGGCACATATAGCACTGTCTCGTTTCAGATGCTGTGAAAGCCACATTTCAGACTCAGTTAGTAGTTTGCAGTGGTACTGTAGCTCTCAAAAAGTAGACTGTGGTCAGGTAGCAGGAATTTTACCCTCTGATTCGGCATGATAGACAGTACAGCTTGCAAGATGGAGACTGAACCGAATCTAAGTTTTCTTTTGGGTGGAAATCAATTCTGTGTGGTGGGAGCTACACCTGACCTTTTGCTTACTTTAGTAATGTTTTCTTCATTTCATCCGAGTACCCTGCTGTAAGTGCTGCTTTGGACTTGGGTAAAGCTGTCGCTGTGAAGCTGCTGATACTGATCTGTAGGTTGGAATTTCCTAATGGCTATAATTTTCTCTAGTTGTAATTTTATGTTAAAATTTGCCTCTTTTTGTGCAATATCAGTACAATAGTGAAATAGCTACCGTTTGCAATAACAAGTGTTTTGTTACACTAATAGGAATTCTGCTACCACCTTCTGTATTGAGCAGCAGCTTGTTCTCTCTCCTGCTTTTAAATTAAACATTTTTGGGTTTATGTGTGCTTACTCTGCTGCTTAACATAAATTTTGTAAGGGATATTGCCCTCCTGAGGAGTTTGGGAAATAGAGCTCCACTTACAGTTATTTTTACAGTTTCAAATCTTAGTTAAATCTGGGGAAAAACTCTAAGCAGTTCTATGATGTTTGGAGGAATATGTAATATGTGAGCTGCAAGCATAAAAAACAGTTATTAATTAATTTGGAATTAAGAAGGCTATGATAACGACATCTTCTCAAGCCTGTGAGCAAAGTCTGGCTTCATACACAGCCATGTTATCCATGAGCAATGATACAATATTTAAAGGTAGTACTTCAAGGTATGCAAAATAAAAGCTAAAAGATTTCAACAGATTAAGCCTTTCCTATTACTGTTTTTAAACCAAACCAGTAAAATCTTGAAACATTCATACAAGATGCACAAATCATTGTTGGTATAATTTCTACTGGGTTAAATTAATCTCAGCTGTGGAATTTATGAAACATATCAAAATACATTAAAGCATATTGCAAAATAGGATGGCAGATGAGGACTGTGAATGACTAAAGGCCTTCTAATATTACAGTTATGAAGGTCATTGCCTTTTTAGGTGTTCATTGGTTCAACACATGTAGCATGTTACAACATTTGCAAGAAAACCATATGGCTCATCTACATTGGTTAAAGAGAGAAGCAGTGCACTCACAGATTAAAGCACTGCCATGCCTGGAGTCTCTGCTGCCTACTAGCACTGTTTTCCCTTAGAAACAGTTCCTGTTTAGTGCCATTTCTCCTAACCTCAGTCAGTGCACAGTGCATAGCATCCCTGCCTTTCAGAGTTTTAGCCACCCATCTGAAGCATAACCACATCCCCAAGTTGGCTGATTTCATCTGCACAATCTATTTAACCTTTGTTCAAGTTTTTATACTAACTGATATTAAAACAAACACTCCTGGAGTAAGTATATTTGTACCTAGAAATTGGGTTTGTTGTTTACGGACTGCTAGAAGTTCAACTGCAGAGTTCTGTTGGGGGAGGTGGGGTGGTTTTGTTGTGGATTCTATTTTTACAACACTCGGATGCTCCTAATTCTTTAAAAATTAAAATGAGAAATACCTAGCATAAAAAAACTACTCTTGCCTGACCCATCCATACCCATCCAATCTACATCTGTCTGGTTTTCCGCTCACCAACTAAAGCTGCACAAAAATAACTTCAGTAGCTCTTTTATTTTACTGTCTTCCTTCAAATTCTTGATTAAATCTTTTTATATGAAAACCTTTCCTTACAAAATCCAAATAATCAAGCTAATCCAAATAATCATGCCTTTTATGCAGCAGCAACTCTCAGCAACTACCTTACTGCTTCTCGTGTGGATTATATTATTCCAGGTAAAGGGTTTCTTCTGAAACAAAGCAGCATATGTACCATAGTTTTCACCAGTGCAGAAGCATCAACTGTAACATGGACAAATGTAAATTTCACACTCTGGTTGTTTAACTGGAAGCATTGAATGGGTAGTCAGGATAAACATCTGCCTGGGTGGCTCATGCCATTGTGAAGCTAGCAAGACACACAGGCATGTGGCTGGCATTGCACTGGCTGCTGCCACATCTTGTCTCTTAGGAAAATAATCAGCTGCAATAACCATAGTGTATATTTGTGTCTTTACAGTCACTTTGATTAGCTCTCTGTGGACAAAAACAATGTTGTCCTTCTGGACTTTGGCTAAGTGCCAGACTCTCAAACAATTCATTAATCAATCATTAGGAAAAACAGAACATTTGTATATAAAACTATTCAAACTGAATTCCAACAGAGATTTGGCAGGCTTCTCATGGAAAACAATTGTGGCTGCTGTTTTAACCCTGTATGCTCCCTGCCCCTACCTGCAGTTTTACGGTCCTATTTGTGTTTGTACCTACAGTTCCCCTTCCCTCCTCTTTCTTTTCTTCCCCCCATATATATTTTTCCTTCCCTTAAGCTCACTTTAAAATGCCAAGGAAAACTGTCTTAAAACCATTAGATACTTGCTAGCCCTTCCGGTGCTGCATGCACGTGGCAGCTGTTTCCGAGGCCAAGACATCTTATACTGAATGCTTTCTGCCAAATGTAAAGAGACCTCCCTGAATTGTGTGAAGTGTAAGTTCATGATTTTGCAGGAAACTGCTCTTGTTTACACAGCTTGTAACAACTTTTAAGATCCCTTGCAGGTTCACAAATAGGAAAGATTAATTAAGCCAGCCTTTGCCCAAGCTTAAATTACCATTGTGTAACAATAATTTTTGGTTATTTCTTTTCTTCCATTTAGTTTGGGCATTAATCTGACTGGCTTCCCTGTGGTTAGAAGAATAGAATAATGTGCACCTTGTAAATCTATGCGTACAACAAAAAAAAAAATCTTTACAGAAAATCAGGGATGAAGACTAGATTTACTGAGGAACCTTTCCTTTAATGTCAGTTAGGAGGTAGTGAAAAATCAATGCAAAACTGAAAGGTAGATCATCGCCACTTGTTCAGGCTGGGTTTCTTGCAATTGTTGCATGGGCAAAGGTGCTTTCACCTCTCCGCTGGGTGACACTAGGGGCTGTCCAACTTGCAAACCTGTCTTGACCGTTTATAGCAACTGTACCAGACTTGAGCCATTTGCTCTGAAATTTTATATGCAATATGGACTTTAATTCACTTGGAGCAAGAAGACAAAATATACCAAAATAATTTCAGTTTTTCCTAAATTGAGGAACTGGTACTTTGAAGATGTTGAAGGATTCTGGGAATCTTGTATTAAGCAATGCCTTTCCTTTAAAGGCGTAAGTACTTCTGCACTTTCCTCCATAAAATCGCTGTGTCTGGGAGAAAGTCCACTGACAGACCATTCCACTAGAGCTAATAAGCCTGTTCAAGCTTAGTTGCAGTAGCATAAAAATTAATAACCTTCTCTGATGGATGTTACTGGATGCTAGAAGCCAGCAGGTTTCTCATCAGAGGAACTGTCACCAGTGATAACTTCACCAGTGATCTCAGTAAAGGTTTCCTGATGGAGCCATGTGTCCCATAGTCTGAGGCCATCAAATCAGACTTTGAAGAAATAAGTCAAGGCATTGAAAGGGACAATGGAGATCAGAAAGGCTATTAGTCTAGGAGAGTAGAGACTGAGGAAAGGAATGTGTGAGAGGGAGCCAGCAGGCAACTAAAGGAGGACAAGGAGCTCTGAGAATGGGGAGTGTCTAAAGAATAAAGTCAGAGGATGATGAAACCAGAACTAGCACCCTACGTGGGCAGAAGGTGATGAGAGGGTGGGAAGCAGCTAGTGATTAGGCAAGAAAGGATGGACGTGAGGTAAGCAGCCAGGGCAAGGAAAAGATGAGACTGACCAGAAAAAGGAGCTGTGCTTGGTGGGGGTGAGCTCTATGCTACAAAGCTGGAAGGAAGCTCAAGATTGTCCTGTTGCTTATTGTGTCTTTGCAAAATACCCCCTTCTCCTTAACACCTCAGCCCAATGGATGGTAATTAATGTTATTGGACCACTCCACCCTCTTAAACACTAAAGGTCTAAAGAGCTAAAGGCTCTGAACTGATGCAACATGGTGTTATGAAATGTCAGTAGAAAACTGATTTCCTCTTTTAATAATCTAGGATGTTACTTATATCAAAGAACTTTATTAATTTTGGAAACTCAGTGCTTAGGTATCGAAATGAAGGATGCAATCTTTATTTGACCTATGTGCACATACTACGCTTTCTTCAGGCTATAGCTCCACAAAGAGCTGTGCTTTGTATACTGCATTTGAAGAACATATCAGAAACAATGAATTATGCTGCCTGTGTGACCCATTATTCATTTGCTGTGGAAGATAAATTGTGAGTGAAGCTGGGAATTACAAAATGATGGCTGTGTGATGAAAGCGACTGAACTCTACTGTGGAAAACTGATTGCTGTTTCTGTTTCTTGCCCCAGACAGTGATGCTCTAAATACTTTGTAAATTGATAATAATTATATGGCAGGTTTTCTAGATTTTTTGGCTTGATCATCCTGATGTGGCAGTGTTCATTTCACAGCTGACACTTGAAATCTGTAAAAGCTGTGCTATAAGTGATCTGTGAAGCTGATTCTGAAAGTAGAAACCTAAAATTGCCAGAAAGATTCGCCATACATATGTTAATGTCTCGGCTCCCCATCTGAGCAGTAATACCATATTCTAAACTGTAATCTAAGCAATCTGTGAGGATTTAAAAATGGGAAGTCTAATTATTGTAGGTTTATGGCTGAACAAATGGGGATTGTAATACTGTAGCTTTTAAGTGGTTAGACCATAGACTAAGCAGCAGGATGTCAGTAATCCATTAGAAGACTAATCAAAGTGTAGGTAAAACGCCTGTAGTATTGTATGGGGGTGTGATTGCAGAAATGTATGCAATTTAAAGATCTGTGACAGAATTTGAATGTATGACACTAATAACTGGTGTCACACATAAAGTGACTTTGTATATGCAAAGATGTAATGCATAATATTATGCTCACTACCTGCTGTGTTGCCCTCGGTGCTCATGGGGGGATCCAGCGTGCAGTTGACTTGTGTGACATACAGACACCAGGAAGAATGACTAATTGGAAAACATGGGTTTGAATGAGTCTCTGGAGCCCCCAGCTTTGTCCCTGGGAGGGCAAGTTGTCCCTGTATACATAATGGTAGGGGAAGAAGGTGGGCAGGCTGTGGAGAGGAGGAGCCCGCCAGCAGCTGACCCTGAAGGACTTGTGAACATGAGATCACTTAGCAGACTTTATCCAGAGAGGATGTTAAATCACTCAGCCCTTTATACCACAGGTCATTGTGTTCCACCAGTGCACTCTCTACTCCCAAGGCTTTATTTGGTCAAATTTGGTCAAAATGTTCACTCTCAGTCAAGTAACTATATCCTCCAGAGCACAGCAAGGACCACTGCGGCACTACAAATGGCAGAGGCTCTACAGTGACTGAGACTAAGACATGAGTAGGTTTGTCAAAGGAGGTGAACATAGCATCTTTCTCCTCTGTTCTACAAGGAAAACAAAAGCACTGACTTGATCAGGGAAATTTCTTTTTCCCATCATAGACCTGATTGTCAGTCCTGTGCTGAACCTGGGGGGGAAAGGCACAGTGCTTGGAAAGCTTCTGGTAGTGTTCTTTTAATTAGAATATTTTTTTTCTGTTTTACTTTGATTTTCAGTTGCTATTAAAAAACTGATATATGTCTATGCGAAATTCAAAAATAGGTGAGATATCAACAGACCACACCTTCTTTGGAAGCAGCTACTAAGAACACCATCCTTTAATCAAACATTAGGTTCTGGCCACAACTCAGTTAAAGCCAAAGTTTGCACTGTATGGGAAAAATGAATTTTAAAAACATGATTGTAGGTCAAATGCCTTGATTAGTCTAGAGAAGTTAATAGTAATACAGTTGACAAAGATGAAAAAACACTTCCAGATGTCATTTTCTGGTCTTCAATTCCATGTTAAAACACATGAATTAACTGTCTTACCTAGGAAATACAGGCACTGGTTTTCAGACACTTTCATTCTGTTCTGGTATTGAAATAACACTGCAAGCTTCTAGTTCTGTTGGTATTTTCTTCATATTTCAAAACCTGTTGTATCATAACATTAGTTTCAGTGTTTCTCAACTCATTCCTTACAAATTCCTCCTGTGGCTGGTTTGGAAATATTTTAATTTAGAAATGATGCTAAGTCTTCAATACAGATTTTTCAGCATCATACAAAAAGGACACAACCTCTCTCTTCTTTTCAAATACATATCAGAAATGGGCATTAAATAGTGGGCTTTTCTACATTCCTAACAGTTGTATTTCACATGAAGGTCTTCTTTTTCTTAATATGTTTTTTAAAATAACTATTTTTTCTAATAAGTACTGATTATTTCTCTAGCCTGCTCACTTACACATTTTTAGTCTTCATCATTATTTGATTTTATTTGCATTTTTTTCTTTTTTAAATCATTTACATATTTGCTGCTTTCATATCATCTTTTAACCAGATTGGTCTCTTGCCCACAGAAATATTTCTTGTGTTTATGGATGTGCAGCTTTGGAGAATATTGCCAATATTTTTTAATTACCAGTTTAACTGCTGGGATATGATTTTGTAAGTTACCAAAAAAAAGTTATTTTGATATAATTGCCTTTTTAGGAACTACCTCTTTATTGAAATAAGGTATCACAACAAAATGGGTAAGGTTAGATGTGAAATTTTAAGATTTGCTCTCTGGACATGCCCAGCAACATCCTGTACGTTTTATGTAGGGAGGGAAGCATTATGAGCTAAGAATATTTAATGCATCTTCACATGGTAGGTTATAGGTATTTGCTTATAGAGAGCATGGTTTCACCTGTTAACAGTAAGAACACAATGGCAGGCATGCACATCATTGTGTGTTGATCTAGCTGGAGTGGGGTTAAAAGGAAGAAAAGGAGGAGCTATAGACCATTGTGGAGGCAAAATCCTTCAGTAATCCATGCAAATGTACTGTTTAGTGCATCTAAATACAGAGAAAAACTTCTGAATATAGTTTCTCACTATCTTTTCTAACTTAGTTGAGAAAATTAATATCCAGGTAACTTACACCTATGTTCTGCTATACAACATTGCTTTATATACACTAATAATTGGATAAATTCTGAAAGTTATCATCTTAAAATCTATAACTCTCAATCTGCATGAACACGTTTATATAACCTGCAAAAGAAGCAATAAGCCAGATGTTTCCAATCATGGTTCAACCAGCAAACATTATTCAGTCTAGGAAAGTCAAAAATCCTATTAGCTTGAGATAATTTCTGTTTTATGGCACTTTAACTGGCATGTCACAATTTATAGCTGTGAGTTATGTTTACTCATAGTAAAATACAGTAGGTATTGGAAAACTTGTGGTTTTTAAATTGAACCAAATATTCAGATGTATTTTTTTAAGCACAATGCCTTCAAACTGATTTTTCACGTGATAGTCCCATAAGCTCTCCGGGGGGAGCGGGGGGAAGACCTCTAAAATACTTTCAGGTTCTATTACTTCAAAACACAACAACAGTGGGTTCCATTTTTATACTTGAGGACGGTTGAATCTCACAGATACATAGAGCAAAGCAACCTCCCAGATTTGAACTTCTAGTTTTATGTAAAATTTAAATTCTTGACAGTTATAAATGGTTCTTGGTAACAAAAGTAAGTGAATAAACAAAATGTATCAAGTAATCCTGTCTTGGGGTCACCAAGAAATATTATATTGTTACAAAATTAATCTTTAGTATGCTTCAAGCTTTGTTTTATATTATACTGGCTTAGTTACATTGTAAGAATGATTATTAAAATCCTTTCAGTCTTTATTAAAGGCACAGTGTATGAAAAAAATAGATTATGTTTCATTTTTCAAATATTAGGGCTCCCAAAACAGTTTTTTCCATTTCTTTCCCTGAAGTCTTACATAGAAACAGCTTAGCTGAGAGTATTTTACAAAGATTTATTTAAGATTGTGTTACTTGGGTAAAGAGGACAAATATTACAGCTTGCTTAGTTCAAGCAGTTCAATAGCAAAATAAGAGACTAAAGAACAAAAGAAGATGGAGAAAGAGAAAATAAAATTTCCCACTGCCCCTCTTCAGGTTCTTTTCCTCAGCCTTGGGTTGGGCTGCCTGTTCTCAAATCGGTTTTTCTATGAGTCATCAGTGTTTTGTTGTTGTCTTTTCTTCCCCTGTCACAAGAACATTCTGAAGTCATTGTGAAAGAAGTTACAGCTAAGTCATGGAACTTGGGGGGAGACAGGAAGAGAGTTTTGCCCTTTTTGATCTAAGAAAAGCTAGGCGAGGTGTTACTTTGCTTAATCTTATAGATTGTTTTCTGTTATGAGAAGTTAATGATAGTCAAGTAATTCTTTGCTGTTCTGCTCATTTACAAGTAATGTATTCTCAGAACATCATACAAGTAGAACATCAGCAGCTAATTTCGCTTGTTGCTGCCTGTCTAATTTCACTCCTTTTTTTATTGCAGCTTTTTCTTAGTGCTTTGTTACAACTATTTTCTGTCTTATCTCCTGGATTTCCTTTTACTTCCATGCATGAACACAAACTCCTCTTCTATATATGGTATTGTGTCATGAAAGTGACTTAAATCTGCCTTTTCTTTATGGAAACTTAAGACACGTATTACAAATGTCTGTTGTTTGTCAATGTAAATAATTTAGTTCTCATTAATCAGTGTTTCACTTTTGCTTACTTTACATATGGCTGACTGGGTTAAGTTGTGCGAAGCATCAAGTCTGAAGTGAACTTCTTTACTGTAAACTCTAATTATTGTCATTTTGCGTTTAAACTCAGAATGCTGGTTATTCAGATGAGACGAATGATTGTTGCTTGAGGGGCACTAATTTATTGATAACAAGTTGTCCTTGATCCTCTTGGCTTAAAGTGCATTTTAAATTATTTGATTGCTCAGAATTAAAAAAAAACCCAATCATCTTCATTAGGTTACTACTAAGCATGTTATGAGACAGAAAAATAAATGTAAGATACATGGCAAGTACTACTATATATGAAACTTTTTTCCTCTAGGATTATGAAATTTAACAAAATGCCACTCCTGGTGTGAAGTTTGAGATTTTATTTATTTTTTTTATTCATATCTTCAACTCATTAACTTACAAATGTGCTGTTTCAAAGAAGGAAATTAAATTATTATTTTAAACAGAGTTATTTTATCTTTGGGGCTCAAAGAACGAGCCCAGGTGGAGGCCTCAGTGAAGAATCAGCTCTTGTGAGAGGATTCTTCCTTGATTTTAATGGCTAATCACTGCCTTTCTGGGCCTTTCAGGTGGGATGGTACTGCCTAGAACTGTGTATTTAACAACTTTACCTTGGTGACTTCATTTTTGTTCTATATCTAATACCACCAAATCAAAACTAGCTTTTCATGTGTCCAGCTTTAAACTTGATATTGCACTGCTTTGAAAAAGAAATTAATGAAATCAAATGAGTTACACCAATGCAAAACAACACTAGGGCAAAGGAAAGCCTAAGTGATTTTATTTTCTATTGGAAATCATGTAAGAATATAGAGGTAGAACTTACAATACTTCAAAATTATTTACATTCTGTGTATATGGGAAGAGGAAGAAAAGGGGAAGAAGGGTGCCAAAAAGATTTGGCTCTGCTCATTAATTTGTGTCTTAGACATTTTGCTGAACTATTTTGTAGCAGATCCTCTGGGAATTTGCTATAAAAATTGAGTTTCCAGACAGAATTCATTATAGTACATATAGGGGCTTTTTCAAATAATATTATCTCTTTCAGCTTTTTCTGTTCATCAGAATCTCTTTATTCTGAGTTCTGTGTAAGCAGAACAAAAAGACAAATTAGTAAAAGGTATAAGAGCCAAATCCTCTGGCAAGGTGCCACATGACCAGTCTGAATTGCTCTACTGGTAGTTTCTGGCCCTGAAGTAGATTTATCTGGCAGCTATTCAAAGAAGTTCTTCCAGCACTATAGCTGGATTAATTAGACTAAATTATCTGTGGCATAACTGATAACTAACTTCAGTAATGCTGTTATGAGATTGGAGTCTATATTTTCAAAAAAGATAGTTTTTCTGCTTTGGAAAACACTTCTGAATGGAAGCATTGTGAAATCAACAGCAAGACATAAAGGTCCAAGGTGAGATTAAGATCCAAGATAATGAAGAGATTAGCAAATCATATACATCTTTTGTGCTAAAATCTTTTGCAGTATATTGTGTTTAATGAAAGCAACCATTTTATATAGTCACTCATAAACTTATGTGTTTACTTCATATTCTTAAAACGTATATTATGGTCTACTAGAGAGAAATGTAATGCAAACAAAACTGAAAATATAATTCCAGTTTCAAGAGCAACATTCAAAATTTTAAAAAATGCTTATGTTTTAGAAATGAAGCTGTTGTAACCATTTGGAATTCTGAATAAATGACACTGTCATTTCCACCCAATAAAATATAGAATAATATGAAAGTGTATGTGCTACACAGATATTTAGAACATGTTACAGACATCAGGGCTGAACAATTAGCAAAGGAGGAAAGGAGCAAACTACTGTAAAGGCAATGTAGTGATAACAGTATAATTATACTCCCATGGGGGTCTTGTACAAATGCTTGAACCTTTTAAGCCACTGATGCTTTGCCTTCAGGATAAATTTTAAAGTATCTCTCACTCCTAAAGCAAGGTCTATTTTGAGCTACATGTTTTGCCATAAATCACTCCAAATTTCCCTTGTTTAGTGGGGAGAAGTTGAATAATTAAAAAAAAAAAACAAAACCAGAAAAATGAACATAAGACTGAATTAAATATTATTGTAATGGACAAATTCAGTCAACAAATTATTTATAAAAAAAGTAAGATCTTTTCAAGGTGCTATATCTTTTTGGTTTGTTGTGGGGTTTTTTATGTGTTGATTAAAATGCTTCTGATCACAGGTAGTCAACCCTTTGTCACTATTATTCTTTGTAAATCATCAAGTATCTATTTTTTAAGTTAAAGCAACTCATAGTTATAAACTTGTTTTTTAGCCTTGTTCTGATGATTTATATCTGAACGTAAAGGTTACAGGCCTGCAAGATCTCTTCCTCTATATTATGGTAAAAGTTTTTCAAAGCCAGTTCATGTGCCGTTCAAATACCTTTCCACAGAAGAGAATTCTTTTTTAATCAACTGTCATCTAAGTATTCAGGCTAGCACAAAAGTGATGGGCAAAATCAATTTTAACTTTCACGTTTTCTTTGTTGACTCATTTTGTTTAATTTGAAGAAAATCTGTTTCCAAATAAGCATTTCAAATAAATATTTTCATTCTTCTCTTCCTCTAGCCCATTTCCCACTGTGTCTAGAAGTATGGCAAATCAAGCTATGAGAGGGCAGGAAAGCTCCCACCACTTCATTCATTTGCATTGGTCTCTCTGAAAAACTAGGGCTTTTGTAGGTAAAATAGTTTTCCATCATGGTAAGTACAGGGTGGATTCTTCAGTGTAATGGTCAATTCTCAGTCCTTGTCATCTAAGGACTCTTTCTAAAAGCAGCTGGATTTCCTCAGACTCAGTACTTTTAAGCTGATAACTTTCTCAAAGTAAAGAAAAACATGTTAGCTTATTTGGCTGATGGAATTTTAGAGTCATTTTGGACTCATGACAATGGGTCTTCATGAGATCCAAATTTCTGAAAATACACAAATATTTTCCTGGTTTTATGATATACCCTTATTTGAACCTGTGTGCAATACAGCTGAGGCTGTTGTGATTAGCAAGTACCAAACAATAAATAACGGTGCTTTGATTAGTTTAATTGCTTATGACTCCGTCTAATCAGCCCAGTATTGTGCCCATTACAGAGTCATACTCACTTGGTTTATGGAAGCTATGGGTAATAGCTAAATTCATGTTCTTCTAGTGCACATGTCCCTTATTTGGTTTCTCAAACAGCATTTGTGACCCACCCCTGCTTCCAAAACTTTGTGCCATTTTTCAAAGAATGCACAAAAACACTGAGCTTGATGAGTCAATTTAGTTGGAAGGAAAACCATGTTCTCCTGGGAATATCTTGTTCTTGGCTTTCCCAAATGCGTTCCCTCTTTTGATTTCAGTTTGTGAGAGCTTACAAAGGGGCTGTCATGTTCTTTCCCCAGTGATTCTGCATTCATGCAAGAGGAAAAAGCCTCACCATCTTATACTAGATGACAACCCAGCTCTTGCTTCTTTAAAAAATGAAAGGAGTGGTAAATTAATCTTGTATTTTAAAGGCTAACAGGAAAGAATTTATCAATTTTCTTTAAGTTAGAGGAAAGATCACAGATGCCTGACTTAGCAATAAATGCCTTGAAGCAGCAGGTCTGGACAATCTTAAAAGTTGTATGACGTGAATTCTTGTTTCCTTTTTGAGAATTGAGGAATAAAGGTGCATTTGAATCTTGATATGCATACGGAACAAAGACAAAGCCTATGGATTAAAAAAGGGGTACTAATTACCATTTTTGTCTTCTTGATTTAACACTGATCTGGAACATCCAGTGACATTACATGATGAAATAATCATTAATCAACATTTTTTTAAGCTATTCTATCAGGACATATAGCTGCTAAAAAATAATGGACAACGAAATAACATACTAGAAGACTGGTTCAATTTTTGATACTGCAAAATCAATAGCAGGTAAAAGAGTTGACACCTTTAATACTGCATCACAAATATAGTGTGGTAGATCATTATCTTGGCATGGTAGACTTCTGTGTCAATAAGGTTTGTATTTGCAAAATAAAAAGCGTAGCTATTTGCTGCTTTTGTTGCAGTGTTATCTTTATCCATTTTCCTCACATAAAAGACATAGTTTTAACTTCCTTAATCCAAAAAAGAATTGTTTGAATATTATCTAACATTTTACAATGGATTTTATTGTCTTATCTCCTTCTACCTTTCTCAGCTTTGCCAAACATTTCCTTGGAGGGTTGGGGGTTTTCCATTCATAAATCTCCTGTAATCTGCAGGGTCCAAACTTCTGTCTTTTTCTGCATAAACAAAGTGATGTTAACAAGTCAATGGACAAAGACCAGTGCTTTCAACTAGAGTGAAGCTGTTAAGTGTTGATGCCTTGTTATCTTCTTTCCCAGGCAGATATTTACATGCCAGGGTAATCCAACATTGCATTGCACAAAATGAGTAATGCAGAGATTCAGAATAGATATCATCAAGGCTATAAATTTATAGAGAATTCAAAACATTAAACACAGTAAAGGATTATGCACTCTTTTACAAAGAATTTCTAAACTGTGACATTAAATCAGTTAATTAGTTCAAGGATTAATATCATTTGACTAATAATGGAAAATGCTATGGAAATCCATTGAATGGTGCTGTGAGAAGAGAAAGGCTATCATTTTAAATTTAAACTGTAAAAGATCAACCCCTCTAAGCCCAAAGTTCAGCTCAGTCTGAATACATCTCTAATGCTTAGGGTAAAAAGCTTGACAAAATGTAAGGGATTGTTTGGTGGTTGGGTTTTTTCCATTTATGTTTAGTTTTTCCAGATTGTTGTATTTTGCCAAGCGTTTCAGTAGTTACTCAGGTAATGACAGATAACTGCACTGAAGGGAGCCTCAGTGGTCTGTGACATATGTCTTTCTGCAGCAAGAGACTTTAGACAATAAGTGCTGCACATATTCCGTTTGCTTAACACTAAGTCTGCATAAGATTTTTTTGGAATTTGTTTTTGAGTGGAACAGGTTAAGCATAATGTTTTGAATACAAGAACAGAGCAGCAGAGAGGTTTATGCATGATATGCAAGTGTGAATTCACCCTGGGATGAGAATGTAACCGTAATTTTGGTTACACACATAAGAGGGGTAGGGAGCTAAGGCAGAAGTCTCTGAGCAATCGCATAGGTAATACAGTTGTGAATAAAAGTAAATCAACTTTTCAAAATCATCTGGTTATGAAGTTTGTAGGGTATTTCACAAGCTCTAAGACAGCAATTAGATTAAAATACAATACGTATTGCAATTTTTATCTTTTTCTTCTGTGACAGCATCCATTAAGTCAAATGATAGCTATAAAATGAGGAAGTGATATTCCTTTTTGGAAGTACTTCAACATCTGAATTAACAGGCCCTTGCAGAATGATACTTCACTAGGTAGTCTTACTGAAGCTTTGGGAACGTGAAGAACACTAGGTAACGTTCTGTGCGGATGATGC
Organism: Neopsephotus bourkii; assembly: GCF_033783945.1. Classification (NCBI taxonomy): domain Eukaryota; kingdom Metazoa; phylum Chordata; class Aves; order Psittaciformes; family Psittacidae; genus Neopsephotus; species Neopsephotus bourkii. The sequence goes on along the minus strand of NW_026900684.1, from coordinate 15,001,801 downwards.
TTTTCTCCATTTCCAATATACTGGAGACTGAACAAATTCACTTGTAGAGTAATTTAAAACCCTTTCCATATTATGCTCCTGGGAAGAAGCTGATCTCATACAAGAAATCTCAGTTGGCACCCTGCAGCCAAAGCAGTAGATCAGTTGCACTTGCCCTGGAAAAAGTGGTGGTGGCAGAACTTGTCCCTCAGGTGCACTGGAGGGATGGTAAGGCATCATGTGTCTGCAAACCTGGGTATTTGGATCTGCTGTAGTACAGTCTTCCTGCTACCCTGGCTGTCCCTCATCAGCATTCCTATACCTTTCCACTCAGCACTGCTTGAATGAAGTCCCTGTATTCTGTGGAATAGCATGGTTTAACAGAACAGCATCTATGCACATAAACTTTAGACTGATAGAGTCTGAACAATATCTCCAAATTTTTTGGGCAAAGCTGACAACTCTTTTGAGAGGATTCATAATGACAGCTTCATGTCATCTTATTTCAGCAAAACTGCGTCACAGATTTGATCCTACTTTTCTTGTTCTTTGATCCTTGATCAGTTTACATCTAGTAATTGCTTTAAAACTGGAATGCATTTAAAAGCACAGAATTTTGAGTTTGTATAAAAGTGCTTATCCATCTGCATCTAAAATTGCAGCACAAATTAATATAATCCATATCTGCACAGTTTACCTGGTATGTTGCTACAATAAATTCACTTCTAGTGCAAAATGGAATAATCCTTTTAAATAGTGGCCTTAGGTCAGTTGTCTCAATCATTATCATTAGCATATCTGTCTTATTGCTAGGACACATGGGGAGGCATTACCTGGTTGCTTTATATCAAAACCAATTATAATCAGTTGATGATATGAATGGTTTTTGCCAAGAAGTTAACAAGTGCTTAATATATTATTGTAATTGCATGCCCAATGAACTAATATGTATTTATCACTTTATATTTACATTCAAATGCAAATGAGTATTTATAAAAGTGTAATCTCTAAGATCTTTCAACGTTAAGAGCACAACTGAAAGTAAGCTTGTTCTTTCTGCTTCTATTTAGTCATTTGTGACTCTTTGGAAGATCATGTTTCTGGAGCTGGGATCACGTGCCCCCTGGGCTACTTTCCATGTGGCAATATCACAAAGTGCTTGCCCCAACAACTTCACTGTAATGGTGAGGATGACTGTGGGAATCGGGCCGACGAAGAAAACTGTGGTACGTGGTTGAGACTTTTCTTTGTGTCTAGCACCTGCAGTCACTGAAACCCAGGTAGTGCTCACACTAAAATAAGAGTTGCAGTGTTAGGAATAGGAAGTTAAATGTTTTGCAGAGTATACAACAGGTATTTGGCATATCTAATAAAGCCACACAACAAACTATTTGCTAGGAGAGAAGGATGAACCACATTTTTGTTTGTGTATGGTATCCGTTTATCCAATTTCATCCCTGCCTTGAACTTGTTTGCATGTGTCATTTTGATGTGTACAAACATCTCTGCTGAGGAGAGGTAGATGTATGTGCTAATAGAGTTTGTATGAAGCTTAATGAACTTCATGTGGGAAGCGTAACTTTGAAGAATTTTCAAGGTTTTTCAGGAAACATCCATGTCCTAATTTGGGAGAAAACAGTGACTGTGTGAGTGTGCTGTGCAAGCTGTGCTGCTACCAGGCTTTGGGGTTTGGAAGTGTCAAAATCTCAGGGAATACACATGGACAGGTCACTGCTCCCTGCTGTTTCGATCCTTGTCACCCCTGGCCCTGCCAGATGGTCGCCATGAAATTGGCTTCATTTGTAACCTTTACCCCTGCTGCTGAGTAGGGCCAGAGCACAGGATTTGCACTGGCACTTGCTTTTCCACCCTGCTGATTTGTGAGAATGGCCCCAGCACAGCTGTTCTCTGTGCTGAACAGTATGTCTCACACAGTGCCTGATCACAGCTCAGAGGGTGGCATAGACTGGGATAGCCTGGGAAAGACCTCCCTATATTTTGTGAGAAGACAGCTTAGCCATTTGGTTGTGAGCTTTGAACACAGGGAGATAAAATTAGTCCTAGCACATTTTATTTAGTGGTATTGTATTACTATCAGCCTGGTTAGTTTCAAAGATACTCTCCAGAGCTACTGATCCATGACAGATGGGGAAACTAGGCTTCCTATTCCTTGGTAGCTTTCCTGTAGACATTGAGGGCAGTCAGATTCATGGTGCCTTCCTCACACTCTGCTTCCACCTCCCTGGAGCCAAGCAGGTGACCTGGTTTTGTGTCCCAGCTAGGCACACTGCCATCAGAGCTGGGGGTCAGGAGAGGAGAATTCAGATATTAAGTGAAACTTCCAAGTACGCTATGTATAACAAAAGGAATTTTCTGAAAGAAGTTTCAAACAAAATATCATAAAGGCATTCTTTCACAAGCATTCTCCACAAAGTCAATGAAGTTTTGAAAATGGTTGTTCTCATTGTATGTCTGTGAAGTTAATTTTGTGCCTGTATAGTATCTTATACCTATCAAATTTCAGCATCTTACTCTATATAAAAGCCACTTTTAATTCTAATCACATCATATGGACCTGCATCTTTTTCTAGTTTTACGTCTTTGCTGTTGCCACAAACGTACTTTCCATTGCCAGTAATCAAAACTCTGAACCAAACTGGTTCTTGTATTCTTCTCCTGTAATTATCTTGCCCTACAGTGGCAGAAACTGCTAACGGTGGTGCCCTCTTCTGTTTAAAAGTCCAATCACTGTAAATGCTTTTTTTAATCCGTGTTTCATTTCTGTATAGTACAAGAAAGTCTATTTTACAAGGACTTGCTGAAAAGGTACAGCTTGATCAGATGGCAATTAGGGTGTACACAGTTTTGTAATGGGATGTACAAGACAGTATAGCCTGCAAGACCGTTCATCTGTGATATTGTATCCTCTTCTGGGTACAGTAATCCAAGAAAGAATTAGCCTCAATTTCTGAAAGCCTGAATTTCACAAGATGAAGAGTCATTGTATTAACTTACTGGGAATGCCATGCCATCAGTGTTTTTCTCCTGTCTTGACCACATATTCTCATTTAGAAATGCATGCCATATGTAACATATTAAGGTCATATTCAGCGGTAATGGTTTTTCAAAAACTTGTGTTGCAGTTTGAATAAAGGAAGAGTTGCTTCCTTTCCTGAGAATATGGAATGTCCTGATGTGATTTATTCCAGTGCCCCTGAACTGTAGTAAGTGTGGGGATCGCTGTGGGATAGGCTGTTTTGCTCCCAAGACAAAGAAACTATCTGGCTATTTTTATTTGCTGCAGTTTCTCAGGACCACATTAGTATCCTTGCCTTATTGCAACACTTAGATCCGGTTTCTTCCACTCTTTATTTTTTTTAAATTTACAACTATTTTTCAGTGTAAATCATTGCTCCTGGTTACAGAAAAGCAATTAAAACTTAAATATTCCGCTGTAGTAATTGTTGCATGCAGTACCATTGGAAATATTAATCTTATCCACAAGGTACTCAATTAAGTAGCTCAACTGTTAAATTCTTGCACACTCTTATCTTGCATAATTTGAATAAGAGCTCAAAGGTTGCCAGTCTAAAACATTCAACCCAACATGTGTGGAGAGGGAAAAAGTCAGCACAGACCCTGAAAGGAACTGGGAAATTTTTAGGGTTTTTTTAATACATGTATGTCAAACAGAGCTTTACAAGCTGCTTTACTCATGATTTCTTAAGTAATGATAAAGCAGTACCGTAAGCCTACAGAAAAATGCTACAGCGAAGACTTGTACATACCTTATGTGCAAACTAATAGCGTAACATAAGGAAACAAAGCAAAAATCTGCCATGGACAGTAGTTCTTTCTGTGATGGAAAGGACTGTGCTGATGAAGAAGAAAAGGAAAAAAACCAAACAATTCTTTTGAAAAATATAATGCTGCTGTTGTGGGTAGGGGGAAAACAATAACAACAAAAAAACCACCAGGTACTCTAATCATAAGAAAATCCAAAGTCCAGCTGCTCAATACAAGCCCTTAAGCATGCTGAACATTAACACCAACTGCAATTACTGAAATAACCCTTTTAAGAAACATCAGTGAAACAAGCAGAGAAGCAATCAGCATAAAAAGCACAGGTAGCTCCTCTGAGAGAGTTACTTTATAAAAGTCTTCAAATGTCCTTAAAACAAAAAATAAATGGCATTAGTACAAAAGAGATCAACATGATAGGAGCCTCTGAATGTACATGTAGCCGGTCACTCTATCCTGTAGCAATTCTGTCTCTTTCCTTTTTTAATGAGTAAAGCTCTCTCGTTTCCCACTTCATTGCTATAGAGATATTTATTGTGGTAATCTTTGAGAGGATTTGCAGTATTAGTCCTGTTTAATGCACTGCATGCCGTGTAACAGCAAAACATGATTAGAAGTATTTCAAACTAAACTAAATCCTCACTGAGACGTGTGTTTTCAGATGTCCTGTAGTCATTGTTAATATCCAACCTAGGGAGGTAAAGATTGGCTTCATGGTGCGTTCTTCAAATCTGATTCCTCTTTCACTTCCACCATGCTGGGTTTCCAAAACTAGTAACATACTGTGTGTAATATCCTAATGAGGAAGAGCTTGAGGCAATGTAGTAAACTGCAGTAAGAGGAGAAGTCTGGCAATTTATCATGCCCAAAGTGATGGGAAGCTTTATGAACTATCACTAGATAACCTTAAATGTGCATGGAAAATGCAGTCTTACTTTTTGAACTTGAAAACATAGTCCATCAAGAGTAGTGGGTGTCTCTGCAAATTTGTCATGAATATGATATTTTTAAATAAAAATTATTTATTTAAAGTTCCATACTTTGTAATGAAGGCTTATGGGTTTGAGGATTTTCCTTTTTTTAGGCTTGAGTGTGGCAGTAAATTTTTCCCTGCTGTTCTGCCCCACTCTCACCCTTTCTGAAGCACCAACTTCTCAAAAACACTAAGTGCATTGTTGAACAGCTCAGCCTATATCACATATTTCACTTGAAGAGGTTTTTTTTTAATGTTACTCAACTCAAAATGTATGGGGGAAAAAAAACCTATATATACATAGAGATAGAATTTATATATATATATATATGTATATCAATTCCAGTATCTTTCTGTACTCAAGCTCAGTCCTACTGAAGACCGATTTCAAACATAATGGTTTCAGAATAATTTTCAAAGGAAGAGCTTTTCCTCTTTCTTTACAGCTGTAACACTTGATTCTGTAGCTGCTTGCTGTTTATAGATAGGAGGTTAGAACATTTGTTTGCTTCATTGCTTTTTAAACATGAGCAAGAAGGATAAATACCAGGCATAATCATGAATTCTGCTCAGCTAATGCTATGCCACTGTTGACTTGGGAATAGTTCCTAAAAAGAGTATTTCTTACATGGATGACATTGCTACTACAATGTTAATGTATTCTAACAACTCTCTAGGGAAAGCCCTTGGATGCCCAGTGGCATAGTAAAAGTGCCAAGTACATATTTCCAACTACGTATTCATGGAAAGAAGCATTTTGGAATCTCTGCTTTGACAGTGATGCTTAATGATAAGCAAAGCATCATTTACTACCAGTAAATAAAAGCATCATTTGATTAATGCAAAACAAAAACAACAAAAAACAGTAGCATTTATGATGTAGCTTTGCATGGAGTCCATATGTGGTTTGTTATCTTAAACTGCGTGTTTGTTTAGATGAGCAAATTCAGACACATGAAAAATTGCAAAAACATATGAAAAGTTAAATCATAACAAAATGTACTCCACAAATTCGGACAGAAGACAAGCAACGTTGCCAGTAATAACTGTTTTTCAAAATACCAACTCTCTGAGTAGCTTTAGACAAAAATATTCCTTAATCTGCCTAATTAAGTATTTAAATTTTAAATCTTACACAGAAGCACTTTATTTTTATTTATTTTTAATTCTCTAATATGCCAACAGAACTCAGGGCTGAACTTTTACCCTAGATAAGGGTCAACTTTCTCTGAATGTTATTTTCCTAGTATTACATGCAGTGATAAAAGTGTAATGTTACCAGCCTAACAACATTTGTGTAATTACCTCTTCTAGGTACACCACTAAGTCAGTTATTTTGTAGTCCTATTATGCTAATTACAGAGTTCTATAAAAATTCAAATGCATTTAAATTTTAAATCTCTGAGAAATTAAATATTTGTTTTTCTTGTGTGATATTCCAAGATCTTTGTTGAACTGTCCCTAATATTCCAGCCATTCTGTTTGATAATCAACGTGATTTGTTCCTCGTGATTGTAAATTAGCTGTGATGTTAATATGATGACAGTTCTTAGGGAGAATCCTTCCAGTAAATTCAGTGTAGTTTACCTCAAGTTTTATGTTCCAAAACCACCCATCAGCTCTTGAATTTAGTTTGGTACAAAGTTGTAAGTGGAGATCAGATCTCCAAATGTCACTCAGCTTTCCTCCTTTCAAAGGGAAGTCTGGACTTTACATCCTACATGGACACTTCGTAAGCATATTTTATTATATGTCTTGAAGTCTAAGATTAAGCCCTACTGCTTTGTCTCTAATATGTTTAGCACTATGCATCAGCATCCTGTAGTTACAGGTTCTGAAAATCCCTTGGCTGTAAAGTACAGGTGTACTCATCTCTTTATAAATATGCCTGCTTTCAGATTTAAAAGTTTTTTCCTAACTTCCATTAGTGTTTGATCGTACCCAAACATGCAGTCAAAAATCTGTGTGGTTGGTTGATTTATGATGTTCTGTTCTAATTTAAATTGCAAACAATAAGACCAATATAAAATCTTCAGTCACACCACCCGGGCTTTTGACCACAACATGTCTTGTGAAGCAAGGCTGAGGGTGATGAGAATTGACCTGGACTGACTTCACTAAAATCAATGGAAAGGCTCCCGCTGTCTTTAGTGAGCAAAAATCATAACTTACCTAAATTAGAAAACTAATGAAAAGCTCAGATGTTTCAAAAAAAAAAAAAAATCCCCAAAACCACAATGTTTTTTATTCATGCATTAGCCTTCCAGAATAGTACTGGATATGACTGGAAACACTGCTCTAGCAGTGATTTTCTTTATTTCTCTAGATAAGCTGAAGAAATCTAGGTTGTGATCTCCTGCAACTTGTCACAGAAAAAGGAGATACAAAATACAGTATCTTCCCATGCAGTCTGTGATACCTAAACCTCAAACATAAATATCTTAATTCTTCTTTTTTTAAACTGAATTGGGAATTGAGTAGATAGGGTTTATTCTTTGTTTAAAATCATGGTTACTGTCATTTCACTCTCCTGAACATCTCTGATGCTCCATCTCAGAGCTGATTCTTGAAATAGGGTCTTCATTTATTGCTAGTAAATCTCTAGAGGAAATGGTTATGTGCAAGTGACACAGGTATAAGTTCATATTTAGAATTGGAAGTATTTTAACATAAGAATTGTTAAAAATGCAAACACCAGAATTCTTATTTATTTCAAGACCTAAGTCAGGTGCACTGAGTCTAATCCCTTGCACTTCTGTAGACCAGGTTCTTTCACCATGAATGGGGCATTAAAAAGCCAGTGACTACTGTTACGTATTTAACTACCACTCTACTTACTAGCAATAATAAACGGGCAATGGAAGGAACACCATGCTAGGGTGTTTCATTTTATCTTTTTTCACAAGCAGGGTCTTTAATTATGTAGAGTAATGGAACAAAATAGCATGAGCTATTTTGAGAGCATAAGTTTCCTTACTGTTTAGAAATTTGGCTTCTGCACAATTTTGCAGATAGTTCTGCAAAGCTGATTTTTTGGCAGTTAGGCAATGGTTGTAGTGTGTCTGCATTTTTTTTTTAATCACAGTGTCATAGCCACATTTTTCCAGTCCAGTGAAGCGAGAACAGGCATGCAGATTTAATTTAAGATGTTTCTGACTCTCCAGAGGAGTTCTTCACTGGCTAAATATATTTACCATTGTGTTGTGCCCAGGCCTAAAAGCTCTCCAAACAAAAGGCAGCATTCAGCTCCCCAGTGGTTAAGCTCAGTTATAGATGTTCGTTAAGCTCTGTCTAGCTCATAGGCTGGAAATCACAGAGGTTTCTGAAAGAACTGGGGCAGGGAGTGGCTGTTTGAAGTCTTGCACCTATTTACCTTTAAAAGCACAGACCTCATCTGTCACTGTGCACCACACAGTCATCGGGTGACTGCCTTGCCTCATTAAATATGTTATAACACACTACTTTTTTTTTAAGGGTTTATAATAAAATTCCACAGGATGAAAGTAATAACAATCTATATAGATGTCATGCTGTTTTCTTATGTGTTTCTTTGAAGGTCTATAAGCTTGCAGAGATTGCAGTTCTGTAGGTTCATCAAATCGTATTCTAGATACCCATAGCAGAAATCTGCATTTCTATGGGACATTTCAAAACACTTATACAAAAGTTATATGTTTTAGTATTACAAGGTTGCTCTTAAAGGGTGAGAAATTTCAGAAGGTGAGTTTCCCATTTTTGTTTCATAACATTGCAGAAGGGCTTGGTGACTTTTTATTTCAAATTAATACAAATAATGAGTAATTCTATAGCTAGTCTCAGCTTTTCCTGACATGACGTTTTTTCCATCATACTTGGAATGTGACATTTAAATGTATGAAACACCATTCCGTTTTGAGCCCTACATAGTAAATTCTGTTTATGAAGCAAAAAGAAAGTGCTTGGAAGTCTGCAGTATGCTCAAAATGTAGCAAGTACCTCGAAAAAGATCAGATTTTCAAGCTTCATGGGGAAATTTTTCATATATGGTCAAATTTTATTGTCTGTCATTGCCATTCATCCATGGTATGTGGGCACTGTAATGATCAGGTTTACACTAATGTGCAAATGTCAGCAAACAGAATAGCTTTGCTGAGGTTCGGGGGGGGGTAATTTAATTACTGACATCTTTGAATAGTGTTAATAACTAAGAGGAACTTTTACATTTCACTGGACTTATGTCTCCTCTGTCCCTGATAAAGGGACTTTCAAGCAACTCAAATTTTTATAGATGTATTCATTTATCTGCATAATAATCCACGAAGACATGGCTAAGAGAAGGCGAAAGTCATATAGATAACATCCTGTTCATAAATTTACTAAATATGAGATGCATCTTTAATTTAGCAAAGCTGATATTTCCTTGAATCTGTCACTGGAAAGATTATTCAAATCTGTAGTTTGTAAGGATTAACATATTCTGTCTCATTTCTTTCCCATCAGAAATAGTAATTGACAACTTTTAGCCAGGAACAGTGTATTAATCTGTAGTCAGATAAGTCCAGTTTACAATTACTTATTCCATTTATCCTGTGTGGGGGAAGATTTCCTGATGCCTTCTTTCCTCAGATCTCATTTTTTACAGAAGTGCAGCCAACAATATATTTTAGAACCGGCTTGGGAAAAAGCTATTTCTCATCTGAGCTGTACTCCCCCAAATGATAGGTTTGGGATTTCAAGACCAGTACTATTACCAGTCATTCCTTAAAGTGTTTGGAGAACCTCATCACGACAGAGGTAAACAGGTCACAAACCTATCATATAAATTCTAAACGATCACAAAGTGATTTACAGTTCTGGCATTAGTGCTTCACCAAATGGTCGTACTAAATATAGTTATTTGTATGATACATTCTTCTGGGATTCGACAAAAGAGTTTGTATAAAATAAAGACTGTCCCAGGCTTGGGCACAAACCTTGGCCCAAAGCAAACATTCTTGAGGGTCAGAAAACTTCCAATAACTTGTTTTATTGTGTTCAAATATGCCTTTGAATTTCTAATAGAAAGCGGGAAAATCAATGCCATGAGAAAAAAAAACATTCTTCAAAATGAACTGACCAGAAACTCAAGACAACTGGAATGCTTCCAGTACAAAATAATCCATCTTTTCTCTTCTCTGTGCTTTTTTTCCCTTTCTCTTTTATGGCCACCCAGAAGTACACAGCTGCCTCTTGATTTCCTTGGAAATGCTGGTGAACTTCCCCTTCATAGTGAACTGCTCTCTCATTCTCATTAATGTAGAAGGCACTGCTCATCCTTTTTCTCTGCAGATGTGAACTGCAGTGATGGTCACCTCTTGTACATGCTTTGTCACTTGGCAAAACATTTTAAAGATACTAAAAGGTTGAATAAAATCTCATCTATCCATTCTTTAGTGTCAGAAGCAGGGAAATGCAGAAAAATGATACTTTTTATGTTCATTGTCTTACAGGAGGATTAGAATTTGTGGCTTTTAACTATATATTCAGAATCTTCAGATAAGTGGTTAGCTGTCCAAAACTCTATGAATGTAATTATGAATTAGAAAGTCAAAAATATTTTGAGATTGTACTCCTAACTGCAAAATACTTATTTGGTATAATTATGCTCCAAGTATAATCTCATTTTCAATACATCTTGACAGATTTCTGTTAAAAAATTCTTAGTGAAAGATTCCTTTCTTCCATCTTACCTCCTCTGCGTACATTGTATTCTGCACTGGTTTCTTCATGCTTCAGTTGGTGCATCCAGTCTTGCAAATGAAAGTCTACGGATATGCTCCAGTTAAATATTCAGAAATAGTGATTGGGAAACCTCATTACAGCACTAACTACAGGGCAGATCCACTTGGCAAAGGATCTATTTCCATCACTTCATCAATTACAGATTCCGTTCTGCAGGTAGTCCTAAAAATGAACTTCCGAGCACTCAAAATAGGCAGGAGCAATATTGCTGCAGCTTTGCCAACACCTTTTGTTTTGTTCAAAATGCATTAGGCTGCTTCCGAATATCAGTGTAATGATCTGAACTGGCAAAACTGTTATTGGATCAGAGCATACCAGGTGCTCTTGTGGAATTTAGTGAAATGCATTTAAATGCTTTCTCTATGTGGGAAACTCTCAGTTTTGCAAGACATAAACTAATTCACATTAATTTCCGAGTGAAAAAGGCACTTTTCAAGTCTGTCTTTTCCCTTAATGAAGCAATTCCTGAAGACAGATTTTTATTTCCTTTGAATCTTTTATCTTTTGAATTCATGCATTAAAAACTAATAACTAGATAAAAGATAGTTTGGCTGAAGTTACTTAATCTTTCATAATATCTATTAATCAGCTTTTCAGCTCAGACAGCAAAAAGGCAGGCATCTCTCATAACAGCTCCATCTGCTGACACTCTGTAGGCAGGCTTCAGGGGATGCTTTCAAGGTAATTTCCCTATCTTAACTGAAAAAACAACTGCAGTGAGACAAAAAAAATGAAATGTCATTTCAGAGTGGGAAAAGTTTCAAAGAAGTAAATATATTTTATTTCCCCCTGGCTATTTTGAAGCCAACATATACAGTAGTAATGTTTATTTGAATATACAGATTTATAGAGAAATATCGATGAGGAATTGTATTTAAGTTTAAACAATTGCCATGTGAAATTGGTAAGGGGGGCGGAGTGTTACTAGAATATAATAAAAGTGAAACAGACTGTAATAAATAGCAAAACAGAGCCATCCTCAGAGTTCTCATATAAATGTTGTTTGACAGTAGGTATCTTTAGAAAGTAATGGTTTCAATTATCACTGGTGCTTTGACTCACAGCTAGTGGGTGCCATCCAAAGGAGCACTTCTGCTACTGGAGCATATTCATTAAATGAGATGCTTTAAACTAAAATGGTATGAGCAAAGCTGAAGAGAGTTCAGATTCAAATTAATAAAGCTAAAATTGGGTCACAGCTTCTGAAGGAAAGTTTGGGAGTAATCTCTCAATATCTTCTTTTCTTTCTCGTGTTTATTCCTGCCCTGTTTTGGAAGTGGTTACTTGATCAGTAGACTTACTGATATATGACAGCATATGACAGACTTCCAAGTTACAGATCTGTAGTTATTTCCAGCACCCCTGTATCTGGAAATCCCTATTTGTAGAAAGAAACTGAAAGATCTACTCTTCACTTTTTGCCTTTATGGCTATAAACCACTCTGTGCATCTATACATATTGACCAGACTGGTAATATGGAATACTTTGTTTAAGAACATGAATAATAAGCTTAACTTAAACATACTGACTTGAATATGTTACACTACATCACCCATTCTCTTGAAAAGCAATGATCACTTTGCCTTCATCTAGATTTTCAGGAAAGAAATCTATACATAGTGACCAGACTGGTAATATGGAATACATCTATACATAGTGACCAGACTGGTAATATGGAATACTTTGTTTAAAACATGAATAATAAGCTTAACTTAAACATACTGACTTGAATATGTTACACCACATCTCCCATTCTCTTGAAAAGCAATGATCACTTCACCTTCATCTAGATTTTCAGGAAAGAAATCATAGGCTGTGATAGTGTGAGACAGCCTCTGAAAGTAGTCAGAGTCGTTGCAATCATCTGAGCTTTCCTAGACTGTGAGAAACCCACATGTTTAAGGAGGTAGGAAAATATGGTTGCTTCTCATTTTTAGACTCCTACATAAACAAAAAGCTCTGAAATGAAAGATTATATTATTTTGGTACAACTGCCACAGAAAATGTTGCAGGTATAACAAGCTGTTACGACTATGCAGTTCATAATCTCTATACATGCACGTGATTAAGCAGAGGTACAAAAATAAAGTAATTTAATGGTCTATGAAATGTTCTGAAGAAAACCAATTTATTTAGATAAACCTTGATGCACCTATATTTAGTGAAGGCAATTCTACCTTCTTTTTCTATTCTAATGTGACTTCTATTTGGGATTTGCTTATTTTTTTTATTAGAGGACTACAATGGATGGTCTCTGCAATTTGATAAACATTATACAAAGGACAAATACAATAAAATGAAATCTCTGTATGCATCTCAGACAAAGACACCGGAGTGCTGTAAGTAATTACAGATATTACTTGTGTGACTATTACTGATGATTCCTAGAAAGAAATACGCTGCAAATACGCTTATCAGAAAGAGAAATAAATGGTTCAATTTCATTTATAGTAAACCAGAATTTACCTCAGATGAACAAATGTATCAAAGCTAATATCAGTTCCATTTAGAACGATTCATTTTCTGCAGGAGAAACGTAAAGGAGGGCAATATAAACGTTATCTGATATATCAATGCTTCCGTAAAGTCCATGAAACACTCATCTTTCAAAGTGAAATTAAGGCAATATTCCTCCAAATTCACTTCTTCATACATCAAATGGCTCTTGCAAATCCCTTCCACTTCTGTGGGCATTCGCCCCTTTTGGACGGATTTTCTGATTCTGCTGTCTGCCATGAGCACTAACTTAAAGTGTGGAAATAGGGTGAAATAGTGTGAAAGAGAGCAAAGATTTCCTGACCCATTTTCCTCCCGTTTTCACTTGGACAGAGCTGTGCTCATTCTAGTAAATACAAGGACTGTATAACTTAAAAAAGAGACACAAAAAAATCCATGCCAGAGTCCTGTGTATCCAGCCTAAAACTCAAGAGCTTTTAACAAACTTTTTCACAGAAATCAGGATTTAACATTATCTTTTTTGTGTCCCTTTATATTTATTGTTAGGGTTTCCCAGGTCTAAATCAATTATGTAAAAACAGGTGACTTAATTTCTGTTCAACACAGTCTTGTATGTCTGTCTTGTTCTATTACATATTATTTCTTTTCTCCACATCACATCACACCACTCATCCCCCATTTTGCCATGACCATATTCTTGTTCTCACACAGTGGCTGGTGCTGTGCCAGCAGAGTGTACCTGTCAAAGGCTGGAGATCTTCTGTGATGCTGCCAAGTTGTGTGCTGTCCCATCAGTCTCTTCAAACATAACCATAATGTAAGTAGAACAGAAAAGTAGCCTCTTGCTCTGTTCAGGATTGACTACCAATCCTACAACATTTCCACAACTACAGCCTTATAATTATGACAGGTTGGCTCAGCTGGTGCTTGTGAAAGTGTAATGTGTGTCTGTTGATAAATCCTTTAAGATTTTAAGTACAGATTCTCCCTGCACAAAAGAAAAGGAACTAAAAAGATGCTGTGTGAATTGATCATTTCATGCTTGTAACAGTGACTTGAACTAGCAACAGTTTCAAGAAATCTAAAGAAATCTTCAAAATAAATGTTTCCTTCTAAGACACAATGCTTAAGACCTTTTTCTATAATCTTGGCAATATTCCTAATCTATATTGCTGCCAATAATCAATATCCTTGAATTCAGTGGAACTACCTACTTGAGCAAATCTTTTTAGCTTTCATTTCATATTTCTGAATATGCTATTATTTAAAAGGATCTAATCTGGGTTGGGTCATCATACAGACCTGTATAAGTTAAACTTTTTGAGGAGATCAGGGAATGGTTGACATTGCTCTTCATTTGCACATTACTGTTTGAAAAGCTGTTTTCTGTGTGATGAGCAGAAGGCAGCACCATGTGTCCTTACCTGAGGATCTTCCCTGTACAGGAGGGGTATGAATCTTTCTGTTTGGTACCAGTTTGTGTCCATTTGTGGCTGACATTCTCCTGTTGTGTCCATGTTCAAACACCACAGTACTTCATGATGAAGGTTCAGAGTCAACAAAGACTTCAAAAATAATGGCTAAGTTATAGCTATAGAAAAATCAGTAAATTGGTTCAGCTGAATTCAGGCTAGACTCTCTTCTAATCAAAACATGGCCTGAATAATTTTAATTCTCAACAGGACACTTGAGTTGGTGCCAAGTGGAGATGGGGGCATAGGGACACATGCACTGGGAAATAAGTTATCAATGTATTTGAGATTTGAAATAAATATGTGGTTTAATATGTCCTCAAATCTTTCTAACTCTTAAGATTTAATTAGAATTTTGTCAGTTGCTCTTGTGATATGGAAGAGTATTTTTTATGATACAGCATTTGTCTTACTGCTTAAATAGATACAAATATTCAGACAGAGGTAGCATATTCAGATGATTTTCCTAGTTAGTATAAAAGCTGCTCTTACTGAGTAATAGAAGTGGCAGCGCTGTAGGAAGCTGGGAGAGTAGTTTTACTCTGTGCATTCATTCCTACAGGTCTCTTCAGAGGAACCTGCTAAGGAAACTTTCCGCTGACACTTTCAAGAAATACCAAGACCTTAAATATCTGTAAGGAGTGCTTCAATTTAATACATCTATTTAGTGTCTTAAATATTCATCCTTTCCCATACACATACACAGAGCTTAACATCTAAGTGACAACTGTCAGTTTCCACTCCAAATTCTGTTTTGTCTACCCCTCATCTGATTTCATAACTCATTTGGCTATATACTCATTTGGCTATTTGGCTAAAATAGTTTGATTTGACATCTCTCATTTGCAAAACCATAATTTCTGCATATTCTATTTTGCACCAGAAAAATGCTAAACTTTCATCATGTCTGAAGGAAGTTACTTTTATAATGAACAGTTTTATGCCAAAAGTAATTACAGTAATTTAATCCATATATTCTGCAAGACAAAAAACTGGAAACTTTAACTTCCCATTGTTATGGGATGTGCACTCACATGGCACTTTGTTTTACTCCTAATTATGTCTGGTAACAATTCGATAACATCACAACTAGCCAAATTGTTATGGCAACACAATACTGTGCTATGTTTTATGATGTCTAACATATACATTGTTCGAAAATCATAGCCTTTAATAAGTTTTCTTTGTATAGAGCTACTGAAAATCAGAATTAAATGCAAAATTTAGTAGGAGTAGGACTCCTATATCACCAGTTCCAGACACTTAATAGTCCTTGGAAACTTGGTGGAGTGCAACTCTTACAGAAAGTGTGCTGTACTGCAGCACCATCTCGTGTTCATAAAGTTAAGTGCTATTATGACCTTACAGTCTTGAAAGGTCCGTTTTCATAAAAAGAAATACATCCATATCTATCTGTACAAAACATTTGCTTCGAACACTGATTTCACACCTTTCTGATCGATAGCTGTAAATTTTCAGAAAGCTCTTGAGCAGTGTTTGACAGAAACCCATTTTGTAAAAGCCAGTGTCAGATTTGTTACTGCTTTTGAACAGGAATGCTTCTGAATGCTTTATTAACTGTAACTCAACTAAAACGATTTATATTTAAATGCTAACCAGAGACTGTCTATAATACTTAACCGTTATTTGGAAAGGATTTAAGGTTTGCAGTTGATTAATTTTTTTTACTCATTATTTCATCAAAAGAGTTGAAGAGAACACTTAGTATTCTTTACAGGTTAGTGAGATTTGTTTTACATTTTTATTATATTATCATAAAAATGCAGCATTTTGAAAATTCTCTTATCGTATAAATTAAAAACTCAAAATACATTATCATTTGACATTTGCCATGCAAAACTTTGCTTGCAGTAGTGTTCTGGCTAAACATAAAGATCAGGAGACACAGGTGAGAACTTTAAGGTTAGGGCCTAAACCAGGAGGTCACAAACAATCACTTTATTGATCATCTGAGGCAAACCAAGTATTCCTTTGAATGAGGTTTGTAATTCTGCTGGGGGGCAGGGGGGAGGAGGGTATTCCTTTTAAAACATCTTTGCACTCTTTGCAGCTGTAGCTGTGAATTGTTTATTATCAAATGTAAGGTATAACAACTTTGACAGCTTCTTTTCAAATATAACCCACATTCAGTTTAGTTGATAGATTTCTATGGGCTATTTATGCTTGCTCTGACTTTGCATGCTTGGAGAATTAACTGTTGTTGGTTTTTTATCTTCTTAGGTATCTTCAAAATAATAAAATCAGAGCGGTATCTGAACGTGCTTTTAAAGGTTTATTCAACTTGACAAAATTGTAAGTATTGCTTTTTGAATACTGAAGTAAAAAGCAGTGGGAAGAGCTCTGAGAGTTGTCATGGAGGTCTCTCTCTTATATGAGATAATGTTAGGAAGTTGCAAAGTGGTCCAAACCTTTAACTCAATGATTGGAATGAGAAAGCAGAGATAGATTACGACTAAACATGAACTAAAACAAAAGTGAGAGCATGTGATGGTTGAAAACTCCTTAACATTACATTTTGATTTACAGAAGCAAACCAAAGTAACCAGTATCAGTAACCAAAAGAATGCTTTTAATTTTGCAGCAGCTTTTTGAAAAGTGTTTCTACCTTTTAAGGAAAATGCTTAGTAAAAGAGACAACAAATAAATTTCATTGTTTGGTCCAGGTTTTTGTTCCTGTAACGTTTTTAAAAGGAAAAATTTAATATGTTCACCTCTTATATTTCCATCACACAAATGTAGCTTATTATCTGTTATTTCAGCTGCTATTATTACCTACCCAGGCTATTCATACCATCCCTCCCCCTTCTTTTCTCAGCCTTTCTTTTTCCATGATTCTGGTATCTAAATTTATGATTAACGTCCTCAGCAAAGTCTGAACATGATCCTGGGAACATTCATGGAACAAATCTGTCCAGGTTTAAACCATGACAGAATCACTCTGCAGAAGAAAACTGGGAAGGGCCAAAAATATGATATAGTGAAAATGTTTAGCTTGCTGTGTTTTCCTATGGATAAAACAAAACATTCTACATACTTGCTCTGGAAGTCCTCACCAGAGAGTTTCATCTTGCTCTCAAAGAAGGGCATGAGAATTATTATAATCAAAACAATAATTATAATTCATTTTAATTGTATTCTCATAAATTATCAGTGGGAAAAAAAATAAAACCAGTTCTCATGCACCTGATACTAATTAATCTCTCCATTTATCGTTGGTCTTGTTTTAGATACCTGAGTAACAACAAAATAACTATTTTGAAGCCTGGTGTCTTTGCAGATCTCCACAGACTTGAATGGCTGTATGTCTTTTTCTTATTTTTATGTTTACTTTCCCAAGGAATAATTGAAGCAAGGCAAAGAAATATTCGGATTGCTTTCATTGATGAGCATAGCAATATTTTACACTAGATAATAACTAAGGAACTCCTGTTACATTGTACAGGGTAAAAATTTAGTTGACTGGCAAGAACAGGAACCAGTTCTTGGGCATTAATGGCTCCAATGACCAATGACTTTTAAAATACTAAATAATGTTTATTAGTAATTGCTTGTTACAAATCAATACATAACTCCACTACTGTAAAACAGTAAAAAGAGATATTCTGGGGGACAGTTCTTTCCCTCTAAATACTGCTTGCAATATGCTTTAATACTGTTTTTCAGACAGATGAAAATGAAACACTAGTTCAATTAAGTTATTCAAAATAAGCAAATAATAAGATGCTTCTGGAACTGATGCATTGCCATAGAAAACTGTTACGTGGTGCTGCTTTGTTTTCACAGATAATCTGTTCAAAATAGCTTGATCTAAGAATTTAAAAAACTGACAGAAAAAGATTTTTCAAAATTGAAAGCAATTATTTTAACTTTTTTTATTATCATTAAGTTATTCTGAAAATAAATTAATTTGATGAATAACCTGACCTGCTAAGGAGTAGTGTGATAATTTTTTAAGTACTTTGACTGGACATTTTAAGAAATTCACTTCAAAGTATGTTAGTTTTTCTCATCTGTTCAGTTTAAGACTGCAGTCAGTTATCAATCTGATACATGCTCTGCTGTAATTTATAGGATAATTGAAAATAATAGGATAAATCGGATCTCTCCATTAACATTTTATGGACTCAAATCACTTATTCTCCTGTAAGTATGGAATAAGACCCACAAGTTTTATTTTAAAAGAACAGAACAGAATGGACAGTTATATATAAAACCTTTTTATAACGACTGTGCTTGCTCACCTCGGAATGCTGCCAGTCCACATGCAGCTTCTTCTTGCCACAAGATAAAATGTGCTGGAGTAGGATTTTGGCAGCAGTGGTCATGCAGTGTCTGGAAAAGTATAGGGAGAGGGCTGGGAAAGATGGTAAAAAAATAGTATCACTGAGGGGGCAAGGAGGTGGCAGCTGCAGCCATGGGTGCTGGTTGTCTTCCAGTGCAGGAGGCAGGGGTCCACAGCCCTGTCCACAACCCACTGCTGCCTGGTCCAGGCCCAAATACAAGAAACCATCTCCCCTGTGGCCAAGAGGGAAACCTCCTTCCATATTCCCCTTCCTCTGTCACCCATAGGAGCTACATGTTATGACTGAATAGTCAACATCTGTATTGACATGCTATGTTTTATTTAAATGGCTCTGAAGTGAACATCTTTTCCTGGTAATTAAAAAGTCAAGGATAAAATACCACTCCACAGAATGTAAAAGTACATACATAAGAGACCTGAATATTTTCTATAATGTCATTTTTGGCAAATATAAACAGCTATACTATTTCTCCTTTTTTTTTTTTTTCCAGAGAGATGATGAATAATTCTGTTGCTCATTTGCCTGATAAACCTCTGTGCCGATATATGCCAAGGCTAAACTGGCTGTAAGTCTACCTTATTTCACTAGCAAAATATTATTGTCTTTATATGGTACTTCCATGCCACATTTTCTAATGGGGCACTGGATCTTACAGCGTGCCTGCTGGGTCACTGTAGGGTTGATGACCTGAAGTCATCAATTAAGTATGCAGAAATATTCCCACCCTCTTCTGTGCAGTCATGAAGTTCTGGTAGGGTGTTTCTTCAATTACCTTAGAATAACTGCATCATTTTTTTTTCAGTGATTGATGTTTTGTTTTTATATCCCAGAGACCTTGAAGGCAACCATATCCATCATGTAAGAAACGTCACTTTCATCTCCTGCAACACTCTAACTGTACTGTAAGTAATAGGATATGTTAGCTAGCCAGAGTGAGATATGCTTGTGCTGAACAGTCAAGTGATTCATTACAGCTACTATAAAAGTTTCCTCAGTACCATGGCTGTTTAGAACTCAAGGACATTAAATTAAAATGCTTGGTTTTAAATTAATGCCATATAGAACAACCACTCTTTACATCTATAGCAAAGGTCAGCACTGATATATGCAACTGAAGTCCACTGAAGCAATTTTGACTGATATTAAGATTTAAAATTTTTCATTCAAAATATTGTTTGGAAAAGGAGGCAAAAATCTCATAATAAAAAGCAGCAAACATACAAAATACATAGCTTGTTTCTTCATTTTTAAGAGTTTGTTTGGCTGGTGTGTTGGCTAGCTCATCACTTTCAGAATACTCCCCAAAGCTTCCTCTGCAAACCCCTTCCAATTTTGAGAAATCAGTAGGCTCCACAGTAGCTGTCACTTTCAATTAACTTGTGCAGTGCCCATAGTCTTGGTTTTCCCTTTGCTTTTACAATAGAGGTTGTTTATTTAAGGAGCAAGCTCGGTGGCAGATGAAATAAGGGTGAAGGAAAAGTTGCACAGCCATGGGCCTGTGTCTGTGATGTGGTTAGGTTACATAATCTTCCATCCCTCTTAGTGTTCCTCCTGCTGTCAGTCAATTTATACCAGCTTCATATGGGTATCTATATGTGTGTGTGCATATATCTGCGCAAATACCTGTGTGTATAAGCACCAAATATTATTTACCAAATTGTAAAATGGTAGGCTTTGAGATCTGATTAGCTTGTTAACTGAATCAGGCAAATTTTTGAAGATGCAGAGAAGAGAGAATTTTTCAAGTCTACAAAAAGTTTTCTCGAAAACCAAACTGATGGACAGAAGTAGCAACATGAGTTTGTTTTATTCTTTCAGGGTGTTGAGAGAAAATAAAATCAGCTCTTTAAGTGAAAACAGCTTTTCTTTTCTCCAGATGTTGGATGAATTGTGAGTAGATTTCTTCTTTCACTTGTCCAAGTCACAAAGCTTTGTCATTTATGTTGCAAATATTACTTACCATAAATTCTGTTTCATATACCATGCTCTGGAAATAGCACCCATCCTCAGGTTTTCTTTCTATATATCTAACACAAAGAAATAGTTAATAAAATACGTACTCTCTATCAATAACATCAGGAGTTTTGTTCACAAGAGTGTTATTTTCTCTGAACAGAATAATCTTACACTACCACAGTCTAGCGGGATGTGTGTGCTTTCCTTATTTTAGACCAGTTTGCAAGTTTCAGGCAAACTGAGGCCTTTCCTCCTCTGTCCACAGTTATTTGCAGGTATGTTTAGTGAGAATAAGGAGCAAAGTAGAGAACTAAGAGAAGATGTGCTGGTTAGCCTATGTAAAATAATTCCCATCATGAAACCATATGTTTAATTTATTTTGAAATTCCTACAATCCAAGGGTATTTTCTTTCTTTTTTATGTAAATAAAATACTAATAAATTATGGGTATAATGGCATATCTGAACTAGACAGAGATCTGGTGGATCTAGCTTCACATTTTGTTATAACAGCATTCTTTTATAGTCCAAGTTTCTGATAACCTAGATGATAAATAATATCCTATTTGGCAAATAGAATAAAGCTTGTGTCTTCAAATTACAAAACTGTTGAGTAAAATTACTGAGCCTGGTAAGAGCTTACTGTACCCTACCTGTGGCTGTTTCTGCAGAGATTTGGCTAGTAACAAGATTGAATCACTTCCTCCGTATATATTTAAGGACCTAAAGGAGCTTTCACAACTGTAAGGATTCTCGATTATTTTTATTACATCGAACTGTATATTACTCATTTGATATAATGCTTTCAGTCATGAATTCTGGGGAAGAGAAGAGCACCTTGTTTGTATGCCACATTTAAACCTTGCCTTAAAAATACTAATCCCAAAAGTAATCCTATATAAGGTTTTTCCCTGAATAGTTTTGTAAAGGATGTGTATTTTCATGTCCCAGAAGATAAATTCAAATTGTAACTTTTTCTAGATTTTTTTAGTATATATAAGTTCGTCCATGCTAGTCATGAGAAATTAGTGATGTTTCATGTGATATCAGGATTTGGCTCTAAAAATAGATTATAAACATGTAAGAGCATCATACAGGTGCCTTCTTTGCAATTGTTTTCTTCCTGTGAAAGAGTTCCAAAAACCATAAGGTTTTTATAAAATGGGAAAGTCAGCCTCTGTTTTTCCAATATATAGGCAAATGCTGCTGGGAAGTCCCAATCTTTCTCACATAATCTGAAAGATGTCACAAAATTGTCCAGAAGAGAGGAGGTAGTATGTGGAATAACTTCTTTTTGTGCTTTCTCAGCGTTGTTGGGATCTATCACAATACACTAGGGCATCCACGTGTACAGCTGCATTTACTGAATTGGCTCATTTTAGTTACAATATCAAAATGAAAACGTAAAGAACAGTTATAGGGAGAAGGAAAAGGGGATGCACATTGAAACTCTTGCACAGAGTGACAGCATCTAATGCTAATATTATTTTTTTTTACGTCCCACTGCCTCTGTCTCTTGAACTCACATGAATGCTTAAAAAAAACAAAAAACCCAGATTTTAGCAACTAGCAGAATCAATTGTAATTTATTTCTAACTATATGAAGTTCAGTTAGGTTCCTTTACTTGAAAGTCCAGGAAGTTTAATAACTACATATTGCTATAGTCCAAAACTTTAAGCATCAGGTTGGGGGAGGCAGTTTTGCGTGTGTGTGTGCATGTGGAAATAGCATGCCTGTGAAGTATCCGACTACTCTTTCCACTGGCTTAGCATGCTGAATAGCACTAAATGAATGCTACCATTTGCAGTTGTAACTGCCAATTGCACAAGTCCGTCCTTCAGGACTGGAAAATCAAATGGGTTACGCAGTTTAACTTTATTTAGAACAAGCTGTAAGGAAGGTGTACTAAGTTACTTATGTCTATGTTGTGTTTACAGAAACCTTTCTTACAACCCCATCAAGAAAATACAAATAGACCAGTTTGATTTTCTAATTAAACTCAAATCCCTGTAAGTATCAAGTTTTTATATTTTGGCTGTATTTTCTTTGTGGTTATGCACATTTCCTTCAAAAGGATATGATACAGAATATGTTTTAGAAGGTATTGCCCTTGAAATAGTTTATAGTTATATTGATGATACCTAACAATTTGAGCCTAAAAAATAATTACTAGCAATAATCAAATTCTCCTTCCTGAAAATACCAGTTTCATAGTTGAATTATTTCCAACAAAAAAAGAGATGATAAATACATTAGAAAGGGTCATTATCTTTTTCTGCTATTACAGAACAAGTGTAATGCAATCCTTTTTTGACCTTGCATAATTTGTTCACAGGGCTTAAGGGTCATATTGGAGCTATAAACACCATGGCAGGTACCATTAGGATAGACAGGAATTATAAAGAAATATGGTAGAAATACAAGTTTGCGGACACACTTCCATTCTTACAGACTCTACTGCTAACACCATGAAAAGAACAATATAAAACAAGTATGATTCAGCTGCCCTGTTAGAAGGAAACTTTAACAGATCTTTTAAAAGAGCTTAGGGGAAGTTTTTGTGGGTACACTAACATGGCAGCTCTAACTGGAATGGCACACTAACATGGCAGCTCTAACTGGAATTCTACCAGCAGAGCTCTTCCTAAAACTGTGTGATAGCGCAGTGACAGTCTTGAAAACCTGAAATTAGCCAGTGGTAGATTTAAGTACATCATCTTCACAGGCCACTGCACGTCTGCAAAAACCGGCTTGGTAGACCAAAGCACTGGTTCTTGTCAGATCATAGAATCATGGAATAGTTTGGGTTTGAAGGGACACTTAAAGGTCATCTAGTCCGAAGCCCCTGCAGTGAGCAGGAACATCTTCAATTAAGATGAGTTTGCTCATACCCCTGTGGAACCTTATCTTGAATTTTTCCAGGAATGGGGCCTCTACCACCCTTTTGAGCAACCTCTGCCTGTGTTTCATCACCCTCATTAAAAAAAAAAAAAAAAAATCCTTATATCCAGCCTGAATCTCCCCTCTTTCAGTTTAAAACCATTATCAATTGTCCTATTCCAACAGGCCACACTAGAAATACTTGTGGAGGTCCAAAAGAAGATGTTTCCTTGGATGTGAGCTTAATAGGAGATTATGATCTGACTCCTGAGCTGAAGCCAGCAGCTTCATGCCTTTGTAGATCAGTCCAGCTTCTTCATAGTGATTTTGAATCCAGTGGCCAAATTCAACTAAATTTGGTAAATAGCTAATGACCTGAAAATACTGAATCTGTACAAGTTTCATGAGAATAAGCAGCTGAGCACAGAAAAAGAATAATTAACTACCTCCCTAACACTCAGGCTACAGCATTTACTTTATCCATTATTTAACACCAAAGAACTTGTAAAACACAATGACCACAACCGTCCATGGTTTTAAGTTCAGAAAGCATTTAAATTTTGAGATAGATCTATAGGAAACTATGTATTTCAGCAGTTTGTAGAGCATCAGTTGCCTCTTCGATAGTTTGAAATAGTAAGAACATCTGGGGAAACCACACCCTAAAAATCACTGCAGTTTAAATAAAACTAACACACCCCCATATTGGGGACTTTTTCTTATCTCCTAACTAAACTGCCTACCAGCCCACAGCAGCTAACCAGTAAGACTGGTACTTTTCTCCACTTTTGCCTAAATGTGCTCAGAACTCACATGAATACTGCATTCAAAGCACCGAACAGTAAATTCAAATAAGGCTCCCCACAAGGAGAACCAAAGACCTCTGACCAGTTGCACATTTAGCCAATGGATGGGATGGACTGGTTGAACAGGGCCAGGTTGGACAGAAACTTGAGCAACATGGTCTAGAGCGAGGCATACCTGCCCATGGCCAGGGGGTTGGAATTAGATGATCTTAAGGTCCTTTACAAACCTAACTATTATATGATTCTATGACTGGAAGAATACAGAAACTGAAATTCTAAAAGAAGAATTTCCCCTAGCACTGCAGGGGAAATGATGGTGCTATTTTCAATATATTAAAAATAATAATAATAAAATAAGAAATCACATTTATGCATCACAAGAAAGCCAGCGTTTTTCCTTACATGCCCTGTTCCATGTCCCAACTTCCTGCTGCTCTTGACACAATGAAGGCTGAACCCCTGCAGTGGTTTGTTTGTCTAGTAGAGCACTCCCTGGGACAAAAGACAGAAGAGGCGTGCAAAATGTTAATATTGGAAGAAGTTGTTAGCTTCCCAGAGATGATGAAAGAACATCAGTAGAACAATACTTTGGAAGGGCAACATAATAACTGGAGATTGCACTGCTGAGAGCAGCTTTCTCAGTGACTTTAGGAACAGCAAGTTTATTAGAATTAACTGCAATTTATTTTATTCCATTTGAGCTTTTACGCAGACCTCCTCTTTGAGTTTCAAAAGGATGACAGATTAGAGGCAATTCAAGTTCCTCTCCAGTTTCCTGTAACTACAGAAGCAAAATTAAATGTCCATACAGTTTGTTCTTTTACTACTGAGTTTCTATGGCCTTTTACTGAGAATTTATTGCTTACAGTGGCTTGGAAGGCATTGAAATTGCAAACATCCAGAGAAGAATGTTCAGACCCCTGAGAAACCTTTCCCACATGTGAGTAGATTATTCCAGTTTGCTTTTTTTGGTCTGAATTTTACAATTTACAGGATACTGGACAACTGAAAACAAAAGCATCTGAAAAGCAGCACATGAACAGCTGTCAAATTTGAAAAGTTTTAAATCAATTTTTATTCTTTCAGAATATGTTTTCTGAATAGTTACTAGAGTTTTGATATTCTGGCAACCAAACTAGAACCATTTCTTGTCTGTTTTTCTTTCTCACAACCAGATATTTTAAGAAATTCCAGTACTGTGGATATGCCCCTCATGTGCGCAGCTGTAAGCCCAATACTGATGGGATTTCATCCCTTGAGAATCTTTTAGCCAGCATTATACAGAGAGTGTTTGTCTGGGTTGTGTCTGCTATCACCTGCTTTGGAAATATATTCGTTATCTGCATGAGGCCCTATATCAGATCGGAAAATAAACTCCATGCCATCTCAATAATGTCTCTCTGCTGTGAGTACTCCATGCATACAAGAATATTGCTTTAGTCCACTCATAGCATGTATGACACTTGTTATTGTAATATAGTGACATATCTCTAGCACTGGATTAACTGGACTTTCATACTGTTGCAAATTACAATACAAAGTGCTGTACCTTATGCCCCAGGAGGTCTAGTTAAACGCTGCACCTGGCAGCTGATAAACTCCAAAGGTTTCATGTTTGATTTTTAATGCTGTGGGTATTGCATCAAATTCCCACTTTCTTCAGCAAGAAGAAATAGAATTGCAAATTTTTCTAAGGCCTATAAGCCTAAATTATACTATGCATTTTTTAATAAATAGCAATTTGCACATGAAATCTCGTGCTCAAGATACTCTATTTTTTGCATGGTAGAAGGTTACTTATGCAAATATAGAAAATCAATCCCCAATATTAAGAATGGGGAGGGGGTATTTTAGTCCTAAAAGCAAGGCAAGTTTATGGATTAACTGTTTGGCACCATAGTCACTACAATCTTGAATACCCTGTCTCAGTACAGGAGAGTCTGCAAGTATTAACAAACAGTTGGACTTGCTGATCTTAAAGGTCTTTTCCAACCTGGTTGATTCTATGATTCTATTTCACAAATGCACTTAGTTGCAGTTTGAAAGGTAATTGTCTACAGTGTATAAAAAGATTGCAAAGTTTTTAAATAAAGCATGTTGGTGTCAGTGATTTTGAAACTTTGTTGTTTCCATGGGAACACTCTGAATAGTAGGCAAAACTAGCCAAAACGTGAGAAGCCTTCAGCTCTGTGTTGGCAGCTCATCTTCCCTTACTAGACTTAGAAGACTGTGTGCATCAGTTTTGAACTAGCATAAGGTGGAGAAACCAAAACTAAGCTTTGAATCCAGCAGAGATGCCCTACTCAAAGCAAATTATCTAAAACCAAATGTCAATATCAAAAGCAATAAGACCTAACTAAAAAAAAGTTGCATAATATTTCTATAAATGAAGCTGTATCTTTTTCTGCTTGGAAACCAATTTTATCTGAACTTCAAAAAATAAGGTTGGAAACAAGAATGAAACATAGACTGTCAGTCCAAATGAAAATTAAAAAACAAAGGAGATAGAACTGAATTATATTGCTTTAATTGCACTTCACAATAGCATTCCGGCTATAATAGTGATTTATTTTATATCTATATATTAGCTGACTTAGTTATAAATATGTACTCATATATATGTGTTTATCTCTGTTTTCCAATATACATATACACAGAGAATGGGAAATTCAGATGTGTAAATAATGATTTTAAGCACTGTGCCCACAGGTGCTGACTGTCTGATGGGAATATATTTATTTGTGATTGGAGCTTTTGATCTTAAATATCGTGGAGAATACAACAAGCATGCTCAGTTGTGGATGGACAGTATTCATTGCCAATTGCTTGGATCACTGGCTATTCTGTCTACAGAGGTGTCAGTCTTACTGTTGACTTACCTGACTTTGGAAAAATGCATCTGCATAGTTTATCCCTTTAGGTGTCTGAAGCCCAGAAAATGCAGGACAATTTCCATTCTGATTCTTATCTGGATAATTGGGTTTGCTGTTGCTTTTATCCCACTGAGCAATAAGGAATTTTTCAGGAACTACTATGGCACCAATGGTGTCTGTTTTCCTCTTCACTCAGAACAAGCAGAAAGTGCAGGAAGTCAGATTTATTCTGTTGTCATTTTCTTAGGTAAGTTGCATTTCTTCTTTATATATGTTTAGAGCTGTAATTGAACTTAATTTTCAGAAAAATAAGATGGCTTTGCTGTGATGTTCACACCTTTTATTTAGATGTTCCATTAAGCACTTAAATACTTTTTCAAGCCTGAATATTTTACTATATTTAGATACTTATTTATCTTAAAATGCATGAAGGATTGAAAATGTAGAAAGAAATTAATGACTATTAAGTTCCTGAATGAATAGACTTTGTCAGGAAAGCAGAGACCAGAGGAGAACTATGTAGTTTGGACCAGATGGCAGCTATTTGTCAGGTGTCAGTGACTGATATAAATACCTGAGTAAAGGCAAAAATTTCATGCCCTGGTGAAAACAGACTCTGTCCACTTAATTCGATGGGGCTAGCAGTTTAGATGAAACAGTTTTCTTTAGTACTCACCCGATAAATAGGTGATGTGGAATTGCCCTTATGCTGTTAAATTATAATCAATTTTCACTTCTTAAACAGGTGTAAACTTGGCAGCTTTCATCATCATTGTATTTTCTTACGGGACTATGTTCTACAGTGTTCACCAAACAGCTATTACAGCTACTGAAATTAAGAATCATGTGAAAAAAGAGATGATCCTTGCTAAACGTTTTTTCTTCATTGTATTTACTGATGCACTATGTTGGATACCTATTTTTGTTTTGAAACTCCTTTCTTTACTTCGGGTAGAAATACCAGGTAAGTCCTCTCTTTTGTGAGGCTGTTTTACTGTATGAAGAGTGTTGTTTCTAATTCGGAAGAAAACGAATTTAGTATATTGAACTATATTACTATAATGAACTATGTATCCATATACATGTACACAGAATATAATGACCTATATAGTTTTACTACTGAATTATATTGCTGTATCTGTATCTATATAATATATATTGACATATATTATATATATATTAGTCATCTTTGAGTCAGAAACCTGCCTCCCCCAAAATTCAAATCATTCATGTTTGTCTCCATAGAATATCTATAAGATATATTTGAAAGCCAAGGCTGAATTATATTGGCTTTCCTCCTTTTATGGCTTTTGCCTGTTCTGTTGCCTAAATAAGGCTCAGGACAATTCAGTGTTTCCTATCTAGAACTGACAATAGAATTGTTATCCTGAAATAACTTTCTTCTACAGTTTGGTACTTATATTTCAAAACAGTGTTGTATAGATCTCTCTTACCTTCTTCATGCTATGAATATATTCCCATGTAAAAATAACATAACCTAAAAGATTTAAAATTGCATCTTATTTGTTTTATTCTCTTCGCAATACCAATACATGCCAGAAAAAAAACAGCCCCATTATGTAGGGCTTGTAAACCCTGTTAGAACATGTGAACATGAACGTTACCAGCAGCAAGAGCAGATCCAGACTCAATGTACAGACGTGTCACAATACTACATTGTGTATTTTTTGTCTCAGAGGATGGTCTAGTGTGTGGTATCCCTCCCCATGGCAGGGGGGTTGGAACTAGATGATCTTAAGCTCCTTGCCCACCCTAACAATTCTATGATTCCATGATTTTGTCTTCTGTGCTGAGCAGGAGTGTTGGGAGTCAGTCACCTTTTCAAAGTTTGACTGACATTTCAAATGTCTGAAAGTTACATTGATTATGTCAAATATTTTCAATTATTTTAAAACTTCATGAAGTCATCAAACCACCTATGAAATTTTAAAGAAAATATTGTGAAAAGTAGAAGCAGATGTATTCTGAGTCAAGAAACCTTGAAGAAATCTTCAAGGTTCAGCAAAGGGTGATCTTGGGTTTAACAAATTAATGTTCTGTGTTAGATAAACCAGATTAGACAGTAATTACTCATTTCATAAAATTAAAGACATAACAGATAGCTGCCTAAATTAACAAAAGTTTTAAAGCCCGTTTGATAGCATTCTTTTTCTTTGTGGATACACTGTGACAGCTTTTGAATTAAGCATCTTCTTGTTTCCAAAACTGTAACCAATGTGATGGGCATCAATAGGAATGTATCGATATTGCAATAAAGTTGTAAAGCTGGGAAGCAGGGAGGGAGTTAATTAAGCTTGGGGAGTTCTGCAGTTGCTTTATAAACCAAACAATGCAATGGAGGGCACCCTCTAACATCTTTCAGCACTTTAATGTCCCTTTTCTGCCTGCCCCTCAGGTAACGCAGCTCTCAAACAGTAAGGGTGGGAAAAGGATGCTGTAGGAATGCACACAGACTCTGATATAGGCAAGAGAACAGGAAACCTTCAGAAAGGAAGATGGTGGCAACACAGAAATTCTTACTGAAAGGGCAAGAAGGAAATAAGGAGGATGTGTACTGCACCCTTTGTGGGGGGAAGACAGGGGAAGCCCTGATGCAGAGGAGAAAATCAGCCTCTGAGGGGATACAGCAACTGGAGGATACTGTTTTGCAGGATGGGACATCAGGGACATCATTAGGACTGCAAGTCACTAGACATGGGAAGAGGATGGGGAACAGAGATCACAGGAAGAGATGGAACAAAGCAGAGACAAAAAGTTTTGGGGCAAGAAAGTGGGGTTTAGTAAGAGCAAAAAGTGTGCCAGGGCAAATAGGAAACTATGGTACAGAAAAGTGAGGATAAATGGAACCACTGGGAGAGTAAACAATGTCAGGTTTCGCAGAGTCCTGGAAACAGGAAGGTAAGAGGGCAGTGCAAGCATAACAGTGAGAAGAGAACCTCTTGTGACATGAACTCAGCCTAGAAGTGCAAAGCCACCCCTCTCACCAGGTAGCTGTATACATAAACATTAGGCGCTTGCATGAATTAACAGTAGAAACACTGGAATGCATATTACAGCTTCCTTTCTTTTTCCCTCACTCAGGTACCATAACTTCTTGGGTGGTAATTTTTATACTGCCAATAAATAGTGCTTTGAATCCTCTTCTCTACACTTTGACTACACGACCTTTCAAAGAAATGATTCATCAGGTTTGGTATAATTACAGACAACGAAGATCTAAAAAAGATAAATCAGGTCAGAAAACATATGGTCCATCATTCATTTGGGTAGAAATGTGGCCAGTGCATGAAATGACTCCAAAGGTAATGAAACCCATGCTTTGTACAGACTCATCTGATGCTTCGGTGACCTCGCAATCAACAAGAATAAATTAATACATGTAAATACATTTTGCATTTTCACGGTGACATCTGCACTGTTAGCTTCACATCTGTGGGCTTACGGCTTTACAGCAAAGAGGAAAAAGAACGGAGGTATGGCACCTGGGCCCATGTGAACTAACACAGGAGAAGCAGCAATGTATCTGCATGTAGAACTAATACAACAATAATTTCACCATCTCACAATGGTACCTGATACTTTGACAACTCATCTTAGACCACAAGGAGAAGTTACATTGTTTTTTTTTCATCTCAGAAGCCAGGAGCATGGAAAACCCTGAATTGTCATTTAAAACATCTTACCCTGAAAGCAGAATGTTTCAAAATTATCTGTCTTGGGGGTGGGGGAAATATTACTTTCATTAAACTTTTAAAGTTATTTGATTTCCTCATTAAGAATTTTTTCTCTCCACAGGGTTTCTGAGTAGGTCTATTCAAGTGATTAGGAAGCAATAGCCCTATGAAAAACATGTAAATTTAATACCTAGACCAGTTTGTTTGTCAAAGAAAATAAAGTGAAAATTTTAATACTTTTAAAAATGTACAAACTTTTAACAATTTATCAACCATTTCACTCATGTAAAAACAGCCCTGAAATTGCAATGATCATGCTAACTCGGGCAGAACCAGAACTGTGGGAAGGAAAAATAAAAGGGATTTCCTCAACTGAGTGTCCCCCAGCAGCAGCTGCTGGGTTTCCCCCTTCAGGAGAGGATCCTTCCCTGAAAGACTGGACTTGACTATCCCAACATCTCAGTGCTTCCTCACTGGTTATTCATGGGCTACCATAAGTAGCCTCCCACAGCTTGCAGACTTCAACAAATTTCAGTCTTAAGATGTCTATCTCAGTGCATGGAATAATGGGAGATGGCCATTTAGAAGACTATCAATCTTACTTTCAGTCTCATTTCAGTCACCTTGTGCATCTGACACGATGCGTTAGTTAAAATGATTCAACGACCACAGCTATTTAGCACTTTTTGGAGCATTATTCTACTTCCAGTGTTACAAGGGTGAAAAAAAGTTATCCCACCTGAAACAATCCTCTAGTGGCAGTTCCTTCGCATATGCTTCCTGAAGAGAATCCTTTCCATTATGAATTGCTACAACTTCCCATCTATTTTCAGTACCATACTAACAGTCCGATGGCTTAGAGGCCCACAAAGGTAAAAAGAATGCTGTGGTTTTGCATCGATTATTAGAGGTGTTTTAAAATGGAAAGATACTTCCAGTGTTTGCACTTGACTTCTTAACTGTGTAAGAAGTAGAATTTAAAGAAGTGTGACACCTCACACTTTAACTGTTTACAGAACTTTGGATTATCTTGAACTCGAAGATTGTTAGGCATCTTGTTTCCACTACTGTACGTTTTATTGAAATAAAAGATAATCTGCTGAACAAAATGATTTATTTTCCAACATTTTGGGTTGTGGGGTTAAAAACAGCTAAGTGAAATCCTGCCACGCAGATTACCTTTCACTGAGGCAGTTAGAACTCAGCTTAACAAAACTTGCACACTCTGAGGTAACAGCCTTATCAATGTCTGTAACAGTTTCTGGTGAGATCTGGAAGGATATCTGTCCCCACCATCGCCTCTGTTTTTCACTCAACTTGATTATGGATATATTCAATGTCATATTTGTTTGTATAAGTAACATAAGAATAATCATTTCGGATTTTTAGGAACATCTTTATTGCTTCGCTAAGAAAACTACAGTTTGTCTTCTAAAAAGTCATTCTACCAATAAAACTAAGGCTGACTAGTAAGTCACAGTAGAGCCATGTTCTCCTGCAGCCTGCCATTGCATTTCAGCATTACTCTTTTCACAGTGCTCTGGTAAAGGCACAGGAGTTTCAGTACAGGTATTTATTATAGATTAACAACCTTGCAGACCAAAAGGTTCTGTTAACAGTAAGCTCTAGACTAACTAGTAACTGCTTAAGGCAAAGATAAAAAATATAGGACCAAATACTGAAAAAGCTTTAACATGTTTCCCAGGCAATACATTTCACAGGTTCTTTTCCAACTGATGGAAGCTTTTACTTGCAGTTCAAAATAACCCATCCTATCAGCAAACAATGCTGTTAAACTTCTAGCAGGCAGAGATACGTGGTCCACCATAAGGCACTTTATTACAACAAAAGATACTGTAAAACTGTTTACAGTAATGAAACATCTTGCAAAATAGCTGTAGCTTTATAGAAACATACTGCAATGCCGCTAAAAATAGTAAGGTTCGGGATATAGGGCTTATCTAAAGCTTGTAAATGAGACACAGCTTGCCACATTATCCCATCCTCAACACGAACAAAAAGTGTGCTTTTTCACTTCAGGAAGTGAAGTCAAAATGAACTTCAGCGAGTTTCTCTGGAGTTGGCAGGGTTTATGCTGGTGACAACTCTTTAAAATGAGGGCTGACAACAGCCCCTCGCAGGACACCACTTCCCCACTAGTAACGAGGTTTGAATGTACCACACATTAACTTTTTATCCAGCACATAAACGAGAGGAATTTAAAAAGGGTGGTTAAAGTATTTCATGTGTGAGATTGCTTGAACAGCAATGGAAGAGTCCAGAAGTCAAAAGTGACTCCCTAAATAAAGTTATTCTACTCGGTGACTTACACACTGTACCGATACGAGCCATCAAGTATTTCTGAGAGACCTCCGGGCTCACGGGGCGCTGAGGGAAAACGGAAATTCACGAGAACTCCCCTAAAGGCGCCGCTCAAGAGAAGGCGCGTCGCAGCCCGGGGAGCCGCGGCGGGGCAAGGTCAGCCGCTGGGCTTCAGGGACTCGTACCCCTCCCTCAGCAGGTCCCGCCATGTTCTGAGGAACCGGGCGTTCTCCGAGCACTTGGTGGCGAGCTCCTCCACCTGGGCCGACACGGCCGACGTCGCCTCCAGGACCTTCGCCAGGGAGAAGGCGGCCTGGAGGAAGGGCACAGAGGTTGGCGCGCGCAGACACCCGCCCGTCCCGCGCCCTACATGAAGGGACACCGCCGCTCCCGCCCCTCACTCCCTCCCTCCCTCCCTCTCGCCGCGCCGGCACTCACGTCGCTGATCTGCATCTCCACCTCCTCCAGCATATCCCGTGTGTCACCTGCCAGCCGCTCCGGCGGCCGCACATCCTCACTCCCGCCACACATCTCCGCAGGCCCCGCCTCGGCCATGTCCCGCTCTGTTCCTGGACACCGCCCCACCATCCAGCCCATCCCGCGCCGCTCCCCGCCCCGCCTACCCTCCCTCCCTCCCTCCCTCGCTCCGCTGCTGCCCCGCGGCTTGCACTGGGGAGGAGCGCTGCGGAGCCACCGGGAGCAGTAGTCTTTCCTGCTGAGCGCCCCCAGCAGCAGTTGATCCCACCATCCCCCTTCCTCCAAGCGCCTCCCGTTCAAACATCAGACGAGAACCGGTTCATAGAGCCATTGCCCTGTGAGGGAGCTTAGATGGGTCTTGCCGCCAGGTACTCTGGGAGCTGTAGTCCTGCCTGTGAGGGGGCGGGACGGAGGCCCCTGTTGCCGGTCGCCGAGTGCGCAGGCGCAGCGTGACCGAGGGCGGTCGCGGGGTCCTGGGGGCGCTGAGGGGAGTGGGTGTTGGCGCCATGCTGCTCTTCTGCTGCCCATCGTCCAGCCGAGGTAACACGCCGGCTCGCCCCGGGGTGGCTCACTGTCCCGAGGGGACAGGGCTGGGGCTGCCGCCGCCGGGCGGGGAGGAGCGGGCCTGGCGAATGGCGTGGCGGGGAATGAGAGCAAAGGTCGTGGCTGGGGCGCGCCCGGGTGTCCGGGCGGCGGGGGCCGCGGGGCTGGCGGGTGGCAGTGTCAGTGGAAACACGGCCGTGTTCCCTCTGCCCCGGTGGTCTCTGACCGGTTGAAGGTACCACTGAGCCGGGAGCGCCGGGTGGGCCAGGCAGGGGGCTGCTGCTCCTCTGTGGCGTGCGCGTAAGGGTGGAATTATCTTTGGAGCCATACTAGAGGTTACCCTTTTAAAGCGAGAAAATAAAGCAATTAAAGGCAGTCTTGGTGACTAAATAGGCAGCGTCCTGACAGCAGTTAGTAAGAGCTGCGGGAGTGTAAAGTGCCTTCTCAGAGATAGTTTGCCTCGCCCAAATGTTTCAGGTCGCGCTTACTGAGTCCTTAAGCTCTCAGCAGACTGGTAGCAGCAGCTGAGTTCATTCACTGGAGAGAGCTGGCCGTTCACGGTTTGGACCTGCCTTTGTAATTATCAGCCGTATTTCGGGTCGAATTTCACTTCTTTTACATATGTGTGAAACAACCGACATTTTTAAACTATGCTATGTTGGTACTGTCAGTACTGTTCAGATAACTCACAAATTAAGGTGTCATGTTCTATTATATCTGTATAGGTGCAGTTGTTTATCGTGCTTACAAAATACATTGCTTGTTCTCAGATCCAGATTGCAAGTAAAGAATGAATCAGAGTCATGAGGTAGTATGATAACAAATTTTATGTTGTTGCTGGTTAAGTACAAAATTGCTCTTATAGAACCAGCATAGATAATACTTACTGCCTTGCATATAGAGACCAGCATCCTTACTGTCGCTGTGCAGAGTTAATAGTGGAAGATGTTTGTGCTCGCCTTTCCAGGTGCCATTCTCAACAAGACCTTTCCGTCAGTGATTTTACTTTGTGGCTTTGCAGAAATACTCTGTATCCTCCTTCACCCCTGAAGCTAGTGGAAAGGAATCCTTAAAGGAAGGAAAAAACCTGTCTGGGTGCATTAGTTCACAGACCTTTTAACTATAACTAGTTTTTGTGCTTACCATACTAGTTTTTGTGAAAAAAAGAAAATGAGACAAGAATATAGCATGTACTAGCCCTGTGAACAGAGCCATATTGTGATCATTTTAAACTTTGATTTGGTCCATTTGCTTGAAGAAATTCTGACTTGTTCTCACAGCGATTATCGTCTCTGCAGCTAAGATCAAGGTTAACTATATCCATTGTTCTGGCTTTAGCTAAAGCATACTTGGGCTTCAGCCTGAGATTTTCTTGTAGAGCATGACGCTCATAGACCATGTTCATTTTAGGTGAACTCTATAGCATCAGTAGCCCGAACTCTGTCTCAGCATGTGTTGAGATGTCAGAAGAGATGAACTTGGGGAGGGGCTGTCGTATTTGTTGTGTCTGAAAACTCAAGAAATGTGGAAAATTGCTGATTTTGCAAATTCTTGTTTTAGCAGCATATCAGTGCTTTCATGCTCTCAAGTTGATAAACAGAGATTGCCTTTCATCACTGCATATCTCAAGATGTGCATCTACTGCCTCTGTGCCTCGCATAACTACACATTATACAATTCATCCTCGGGACAAAGACAAACGATGGGAAGGTGAGCAAAAAAGGTTGCATTATTTAAAAGCTCCTTTGTTATTGCTGTTTTAAAGGCACTGAAACATGTTGCTGTCTTTATCTTCTTACAGAAATTCTGTAGTCTTAAATATAGTACTAATATTCAAAATTAAATTTTATGGTGTGTGTCTTTAGTGCTATAAAATGGCATCAGAATAAACTTTCTCCTAGTTATGTAAGTAAAATATATAAGCAGCTTTTGCTTTAGTGACTTATCTCCAGATTTAATTCTATTAGGTATGTGCCTGCTGGATTTTCTCAGTTGTTCTTACAATGAGCGTTTGTGAGAAAATAAGATTATTACATATCTTTGGGCATTCCAGTTTCTACATTTAGCAATTTTAATGGCTTCAATTCCAGAAAAGAGTGATTGATTAGAGTAAAATTAAGTTGCTTGCTCTGGCAAAAGGTATGTTTTCTTTCTCCCTTACTGAGAGTTTCAGTGAGCATCTTTGATACAGCTGCCCAACTGGAATCTGAATTTAAACACACTAGGATTACACTTGTGGTAGATAGAGATTGAATACATGTTTTTATGGTATATAAAAAAACGGAGCTAATTTTACATTGGGGTGCTGATGTCCTTCTGTGCCTTTTCCAAGTACTGTGTGGGGATTCTGTTCAATATTTAGCTTCCTTTTATGCAAAGTAATACTTCTGGGATACCCAGCAGCCAGTGTAACAGAGCAGAGAGTGAGAGAGAGACTGGGGGAAATCGGGTATTGGTTTATGTTATTATCTTTTTCTTTTTTTTTTTCTATTATAGGGGTAAACATGGAAAGATTTGCAGAGGAAGCTGATGTTGTCATTGTTGGAGGAGGCCCTGCGGGTCTTTCTGCAGCTATTCGACTCAAACAGTTAGCTGCGGAGCACAACAAAGAAATACGTGTTTGCCTGGTGGAAAAAGCTTCTCAGATTGGCGCGCATACGCTGTCTGGTGCCTGTGTTGAGCCAAGGGCCTTAGAAGAACTCTTTCCAGACTGGAAGGAGCGGGGGGTATGTATGAGCGTATCAGCCTTAAATTATTTGCTATCTTCTGATGAACTGCATTGGTACTTTGGTATAACTGGTACTTCTTACCATTTAAAAATACACTGATGTAACAAAACAAAACAAAAAATCCCTATCTTCCTTTTTAGTCTGTTACCTCTGGTTTGTCAATGCTAAAGTTTTATGTCTACACAGATATGCTGTGGCCTTTGCTCTTTAATGTAGTAGTTTTACTGCATATAGGCAGTATGTCTGGTGCATCCTGGGATGCACTACACTGCATTTGTGCAGAATGCAGCTCCAGTGCACAAGCAGCAAGATGTGCAATTCTTAGCTATGTCAGACTTCTTTCTGTGCAATAGTTCTTCCTAGTCTTAGGAAATGGCACAGAGTACACTAACTTTTGTATGGAGTTAGTGGTGTAACAGAGACCTAAGGCGCTTTTAGGAGGGCGGATAGCAAGAAGTGAGGTGCAGTCTCTGCCAGAACAGCCATCTGACTTGCAGCCAGCTTCCTGCTATCACCTGGTAGCTGCAAGACCAGGTGTCAGCTGGTTGTTTTGTCTTACTGGAATAATTACACAAGTTGAACTGCTTTCTTTAGAAAGGTCTAGAATATTGATGAAGTACAAGCCTGTGTACAAACTGTAGAAGTTATTTGCAAGGCCCTGGTCCATTTTTTTGTGTGTGTCAGTAGATGGTGTTGATTCTTGTGTGATGACTGCCTCATAAAGTACTTCTTTCTTGTTATACCTTCCTACAGAGCTGCTTTATTAAACCTTTATTAGACTGCCACTTGGATTAGTTTGTTACTGTTGGATTGGATAGAAAAACTTTAACTTTTCTTTTTTTAGAAACACACTGTTTCTGTTTTCTTTCTTAATGTAGGCTCCACTTAATACTCCCGTAACTGAAGACAAGTTTGGAATTTTAACAGAGAAATCTAGAATTCCAGTGCCAATTATTCCAGGTAAAGTTTAGTGAGGTGATAGAGAGTCATCTTTCTCTGTGTCTTTTTCAGCTTTCATTACTCAAACAATTTTGATTCAGTGTAGTACAGCAAGTGTATGTAGAAATAATAACTTAGTGATAGGGTCTATGTAGATGATGGTTATGATAATGCCTAAGATTACTGTGAAGATAGTTGTAGAAGGTATGACATCTGATGTATATAAGTTGTGTCATTTTGCTTATTGTTCTGTGGT
Organism: Neopsephotus bourkii; assembly: GCF_033783945.1. Lineage (NCBI taxonomy): Eukaryota > Metazoa > Chordata > Aves > Psittaciformes > Psittacidae > Neopsephotus > Neopsephotus bourkii. Next base: position 14,963,557 of record NW_026900684.1, on the reverse strand, counting down.
TTATGTATGTATGTCTTTCTGCTTAGGGCTTCCAATGGTTAATCATGGAAATTACATAGTACGCCTGGGCCACTTCGTGAGCTGGCTGGGTGAACAAGCAGAAGCATTGGGTGTTGAGATATATCCAGGCTATGCAGCAGCTGAGGTAATAATGACATCACTGCATATATGAAAAGTGGTTTTGGAACCCTCTTCTCTCCTAGTTATTTGTACAATCACAACATTCCTTTTAAAAGACATATATTGTGAAAAATGTGTTTCAGTGTCTAAATTCTGGCCCGGATCCAGCAAAGTGCAAGTGGATCATACAGTATGTTACATAGTCTTCAAGTTTGACCATTAAAGACATAGAGCTTAGAAGTTCTGTATTATAACCTTTTATGAGTTGATTAAAATGACAGATCATTAAATGTTTTTGTTTGTTTAAATATTTCCAAAGGTTCTTTTTCATGAAGATGGTAGCGTGAAAGGGATAGCAACTAATGACGTAGGCATTCAGAAGGATGGAGCACCTAAAGTAAGTAGCTATCTTCTCCATAACTAGCGGTCTGATTATAGAAATCGTAATATATCGGCTTCTACTGCCATCAGTTGTCTTGCTGCTGGCTAAGAAAAAGTGTAAAATTCAGTATCTGTCTTCCCTCTCTGTAGATAAAATTGAGCAACTTGTGTCCTCAGAACCTTGTAAACTTCTGAGATTAGTAGAAAAAGTCTTCGCAGAAAGGAGGTTTGTTCGGGAGTGACTTAAAGGTGTGTTGGCATATGTTAAATCAGGAAACGATTCCAGGGACTTGTAGAAGAAAGGCATGAAGATGAAATAGAAAGCTGTTGTCCAGCTGGTAACTAGCAACATGTAAGAGAGTGTACTTCTGGCTGATTATCTTTAATATTCACAACTGTAGTCCCATTTGTTGACAGGCTGTCTGCCTCACTGGGGTAAAGTACACTCTGAGTCTTTACACCTTTTTGCTGGTTGTTCCTATTTCTGTGTGTAGAAGGTGACTTCCTGCCCTAAGTGACAGACTTTGATTTTTAGTGGAATCTAAAACCTGCAGTGTGTCTCTTCCTTATGCAATGCATAGGGAGAATTTGGCACCACAGCTACCTATAACAGCTTTCTCACAGAATTATGAGGCTACATAAATTATGGGTACAAGCTTTTTCTTAAGAATTACATTCTTTTATGAGCTTTCTTATTAGTTATGTAGTTTCAGAGAGGTGTTTACTTTCATATGAAAGGATGGGCTATTTTCCCTATTTAAGGCAGGAAATGAGAATAAAAGACTTGTTTTGAGAGAATATAGACAGTGGAGGAGGGAGGAGGAAGTAGTGGCGGGGGAAAATAGTACTTTTTTCCACTGTGGTATTGGCTGTTTCCTGTAGGGGACAGACGTGCTCTTACTTTCAGGTGTACGTTTTCTCCAGTAGGAGGCGCGGGTAATGTGTTTAGCTTGCTTCTGTGATACGGATTTATTGGGAATTTGGTTTTAAAATAGAAAGGAATTATTATTTTAGTATTTATTTTAAAGCATCCTCAAAACCTAGAAATTTTTCCGTTTATTCTGGAAGTATGTGTGTCGGGGTTTAAGCCCAGCCCGTAACTCAGAACCACACATCCATTTGCTCAGCAGGGATGGGGAGAATTGAAAGAATGTAAACCCCACAGGTTGAGATAGGAACAGTGCAATAACTAAAGTATAATACAGAACTATTACTACTAATAATGATGAGGGAAATAACAAGGGTAAAGAATATAAAACTAAAAAGGAAAATAAAAAAAAAACAATAAACAGCAGTGATGCACAATACAGTTGCTCCTCACCCACTGACTGATACCCACCCCGACCTGAGCAGTGATCTGGGCCTTCTGTGTAACTCCTCCCCAGTTTATATACTGGGCATGATGTGCTGTGGTATGGAATACCCCTTTGGCTAGTTTGGGTCAGGTGTCCTGTCTGTGCTTCCTTCTGGCCTGTTGTGCCCTGCCTCACTGGCAGAGCATGAGAGACTGAAAAGTCCTTGATCAGGGTAAGGATTACTTGGCAGCAACTAAAACATCTGTGTGTTATAAGCATTGTTCCCAGACTAAAGCCAAAATACAGCACTGCACCAGCTACTAGGAAGGAGGAAAAAATGCCTGTTACAGCTGAAACTGGGACAATGTGTCTCTTAACTTCTTTAACGTACATAATTACTGTGCCACCACTGCAGTTTTTTGAGTGTTCAAGTGTTTCAGCTGTCAGTTAGGTCAGCTGGTACTAACTCCAGTGTATAAAGGTCCAGGTAAACAGACAGAGTTTGTATAACCTTCAAGGCACTGAAGAATATCTTCAGTGTGTTTATGCAGTGCCTAATCAGATAGACTAGGGTTAATGAATAGAATTTCACCTTGCAGTCAGCACCAATCAAACAAAAATGCCAGTGGTAAGACTGTGTAGTAAAAAGTTGCACAGTGATTCTTGTCTAGATACTGGAGAAGGACGTTAACCGAAATGCAACTTAGTCACATTGCTGAAATATTTCAAATTAATGAATTTCTGATATTTACATTGTGGAATTGTAGTTAATTCATGTATATAGCTTTACTTCAGATTGGACATTATATGTTTTTAATATTTAGATCAGGTAGTAAGTCCCTGTAGTTCTCTTAATATTTTGTAAGATAATTCATGTAAAGGTTGACAATCAGAAATTCAAAGAATATACAAAAAAAATTGGCAAAATATTGTAACTCCTATTTAAAGGTATTCCTGCATAGAGGGAGCCTTTTCATTTGCTAGGCTTTTTCAGAGGTTTCCAGCCAGTAAGTCACAAGCAGATTGCACCTGAGAAACAGTTCAAAATCACAGCAGTAAGTTTCTCTTGGACCAATTCCTTGTGTTGAGATGATTTTATTAGGTGCTGCTGGATACCTTAATCCAAACCTGTTTTCATTATCTTTTTCAACATTAAATTTTCTGACTGAAATCAAGTTGGTTTTTTTTCTTTTTAAAAAATTTCGGGTTTTTTCCCCCCTGCAGGTTTATATATATTTAGAATCTTGTCTTTTTACATTGCAAATATAATCTATTAATATTCTCATCCAGTGCTCACATATGCATGTGACATGCTCATACACAAGTATGCTGGTTCCCCTTACCTTACTCTCAATCTCAGTGTTGGAACTTTTAATGAGATGATTTTTTTTTTAATAGTGATACTTCATGTTAGTTTAATGATACTGTAAGTTTTAACATGTGAGATTGATGTGATATTATAGTAACATTATTCTAAGGTAATGAGTTCTTTTGGGGGCAGTGGCGAGGCAGGTTTTTCAGATCTGGTGTTAAACCTCTGTGGGGGGACACAGTGTTTTACTGTAATAAGCAAATGAGCAAAAATTAAAGTATGAAGTTCTAGGTTGAGAGTCTATGTTCTGTCAGGGTTCTTTTACATCATATGAATGATCAGATTTGGTATAAATATCCTCTGATCTAGAAGAGATTGTCTCAGTAATAAATAGCGATCCACTGTAGTGCTTGTTTTACTGGAATCACACAGCAAGATTTGCCTGGGAAGCATCACAGTTATTAGGTGAAAACATCTGGGCTAGAGCCATAACTTGCAATGGCTATAGGTTCTGGACAGTGCCACAAAGTAGTGTAAAATCACTTTATTGCCTTCTAGTTTCTTGCTGTGAATTTGGTGTGGCACAGATCTAACTGCTGATGAAACATTCTCCTTTTGCAGGCTACCTTTGAAAGAGGCTTGGAACTCCATGGTAAAGTCACAGTCTTCGCTGAAGGTTGTCATGGACATCTAGCCAAACAGATGTACAAAAAGTACAACCTAAGGGAGAATTGTCAACCCCAGAGCTATGGTATTGGACTGAAAGAGGTATTGCTTGCATAGTTGTAACAATTAAGGAAAATACTGTGAAACTGTAAGGTAGTTTCTGTTTGCTTTCAAGTTAATCTCTGTCAGAAATGAGAACAGTAGATTTTGAGTTATGCTTTCAGACTTCAGAATTTTTGCTATTCTGAAGGTCATCAGAGAAGATATTCCCTGAGTATTGTGACTCTTTTGTTTTAGTTGCTTTTTCTCTTATATCTGTGTTATACCTAAAGGTATGTGTGAATCCACTCTGCTAATGTCTTAATTTGATTTCAGGTTATGTTAATTTGTGAAATCTGTATTCAGTACTAAATGAGAGAGGGATTCATGCTGCCCAATTTTAGGGGACTTTAGTGCCTGAGAAGGGGAGGAAAGGCTTTCTGTGGGTTTTGATTAGAGAGAGGAGCTATTCCAGCTGAGGAGTCATGGTCTCTGAAACACCTTCTAGATGAGCTTTTTTCTTTTTTTTTTTTTTACCCTCTAAATGCCCTTCACTGGGCTTATAAAATTTGGGATAGAGATCCGGTTTCCTTGTTAAAATATTGTATTCTAGGAAATATCAGTCATGAAAAAGAGCTGTGTTATTTAGAATGTGGTCAGTTTGACTATAATCTTTATTACTCTAAGGCTACGCTTCTAGTTGCAGGCTTTTTGTTAAATAATTAGTTTATACTTCTGTAGAGAATAACACATAGTTACTAACACCTACGTTGTCATTAAAGTATGGGGTTTGCTGTAGAGTTCCTTTGCTTCCAGATGAGACTGCATAGCAAATAGTACAGTCCCATAGGAATGGTTCTGTAAAGGAAATAGCTGGTGCAGATGAGCTGACATCCGTGCTATGCATATTTCAGGTTTATTTTTACTTAGGACTAGCTCTGATCTAGTCCCATGGGTTGAGTCCCTTTTGTGACTGGAATGCTTTAGATGGGCTTCTGGAGCCTGTCTTACAGTTCAGTTTCATGTGAAAGGAATCCAGTTCATGCCTTCCTGTACGATGGCTGCTTTATGATGTGAACCAAAGCACAATAAGTGGGAGGAATCAGGAGTCCTGCTCAAAAATACACTCCTTGATCTAACCTGAAACATTAATTTGGATGTACCTTCCATGCCCTTCTGTCATTAGACTGCACCTGGCTCCATGGTGAAGAGATGTTTTGTGAAATGAGCAGAAAATTGACTCACTAGTGAAAATACGAAGGTGCTTCTGTGAGTTCACTAAGGGTCAGATCAGCACTGGAGATGTGTAGGACAGAGCAGAGAGAGGACAACCTGTTTTACTGCAGATATTTAGGTCAACTCAGGCATATTGTTAAGCCTTGACCTTGTGAGGAAATTGCAGTGATTCAGATGAAAAAATAATGTATTTAAAGAAAAAGAAAATCCATGTAAGTATTGCCTTCCTTAGCAGAAATATCTATTGAAGTCGGTAATATAAAGCATAGAATGACAATTTTGGGTATAGTACTGGAGCCTTAGTCACATTTTCTGATGTGCAACATTTCTAGAAAGAGAAGCATTTTATTAGGAAATTCTTCAATGGTAACCCAAAAATAGTGTACTTATTACCTGGTATTTTGCTGCATGAATTTATGCATTGGTCATAGCAGTAAATTAGGTTTCTTCTATATATAATTGCATATTTTTATATATATATATAAAATTATATTATTGAAATGGCATTATTTTGCAATGTAAAGTAATTTTGTATCCTCTTTGTTTCAGTTGTGGACTATTGATGAAAGGAAATGGAAACCAGGAAGAGTGGAACATACTGTAGGCTGGCCTTTAGACAGACATACATATGGAGGATCCTTTCTTTATCACTTAAAGGAGAGTGAGCCTTTAGTTGCTCTTGGATTTGTGGTAAGTGAAGCTGGTTTTTGCATGCTTGCTTGTTGTTTAGTTTCTCTGTTTTAATATGAAGATGAAAACACATGAATAGCAACAGGCTAAATTTAGCACTTTCTCAATTTTACATGCACTTATGTCCGTATCAGGGAAGGTTAATTTGTCATATGAATGTATCTTAAATCAAGAGTCTTTCATTAAAAACAAAATGGAAAACTTGGAAATAGATTTTTTTGCAAACAAAAAGAGTTTTGTTAAACCCAAACCCAAATCATCAATCAAAACTGCTCACAAGAGTTTTGCAAGTTAGGAAATGTCTAAATTGTGTGCACTTCGTACAATTCCTTTTTGTCATGTGTCAGTCTTGGGTGTAGCTGTGCTTTGAGAGAAGCATGTAAAGTGAAACTACTCTGCAGTTCCACAAGCAGCATTCCTTCTATTCCCCAGTTCTTCAGTATGTTCTTGCCATTCATATCACCCCTGTTTGCCTCCCCCTTTTTAGCGGTTGTCTCTGACAGGCAGCTGTTTCTTTCTTACTGCCTCTTTATCAGAAGAATTGAGATCACTGTAGACAGTCTCATGTCATTCTGCCAGCCAGTGATGCAAAGAGCAATGGCAGGAAATGTTTTTCTATCACCTACAGTCCTAAATGAAGCACACAGTTACTATTTTGTGCATGTGCTTCACACACAGATGTTACATTGGTCAGGCACACGCTCTGGGCTTTTACCAGCATAGGATTTAGGTCATGTTTTGGCCTTCTAGATTTCAAAAGGGTCCCAGGATGTGTGTGTATTTTTGTCTAATGGTTTTGTAAGAAATACTGAAACAAACTTGTTAGCTTTTCTCCGACATGCATACTTGTTCTGTTCAGATTTCCAGTCTTGGAATTAATAAGTAGAGACAATAGACGTTTAAATTCTGTTTGCTTTTAGAAGGATAGAGAGCTTTGATTCTTAGAGAATGGTAATCATTAATGTTCATATTGTCTCCAGTTCACATAGGAGAAAATCAACTTTTTTGTGATTGAAAGCAAGCATGTTTTATCAACTTTTCTGTGATTGAAAACAAACATGTTTTATCTTTGAATTTTACACCTATGTCAGTCTGAACTGATTCTTCTAGCAGAATTATTTTACAACTTGTTCATTAACTTTTATCTAGCAAGGAAATAAACGCAAGCAGTGCGCTAAAAGCAGTCAGCTGCCAGAGAAATCAAGCAGAAATCAACTGTTTCTTGCTGACTCATGATATGTTTTGTTATTTGCGTCAAATAAAGGTTACAGGAACCAAAAAGCTCAAAAGAGAAAACTTGGCAGCATAAGAGCCCTTTTAAGAGTATATTAAAGATCAGAAATGCAGAGTGTATCTTGGGGCAAATTCTCACATACGTAAGATAGGAATCTGAGCATCCAGCCAGTTCAGAAAAGACTTTTTCCTTCATTTTCTGCTTCCATCCCTGATCCCCTGTGCTTTATTAAAACAGCTCACCTAATTGGAAATGATAATTGACTCTGCTAAATGATGTGAAGAACTGGTTAAATATGTGAGCACAAGGACATAACTATCTAGAAAGAATTGTTCACCTCTCCTTCCCGCTTTTCTAGGTCAAAGAGGTTTTGAAAGACAAATTTAAAACTAGTTTTCTCCCTTATCCTACTCTTTAAACCATGCTTAATATAATTTCACTGTTTTATTTCAATGACAGATGGAAGATGTTTACAATGGAATTAAATATTTTCCATGCTTCAAATTTCAGCAGAGCAAAGAACAGTCTTGTAGCAGCGAATTGTCAGATATACTTATGCTGCCCTATTAACAGAATGTATTTTTGGCAGTAGGTTATCTAAATAGAAGGATCCTGAGGTTGGTTTAGTATGAAATAGGTCTAAAGAGTTGATGTAATATGAAATTGTTTTCTTTTCAAACTTCTGTTGAAATTTTGTACTTTGTTTTCATTAATGTTTCACACTTTTCTTTTTTTAAGGTTGGTTTAGATTATCAAAATCCCTATTTGAATCCATTTAGGGAGTTTCAGAGGTGGAAACACCATCCTACTGTACAGCCTACTTTGGAGGGTGGAACAAGGATTGCCTATGGTGCCAGAGCATTAAATGAAGGTGGTTTGCAGGTAACATTTTCATGATTATTTTTTTTCCTTTTACTTTGAATTCCCTATAGGTGTGATTTTAGTGCAGTAGATTTGGGCTGTATGGGAAACACCTGAGCTATAGTAAAGTTGAATAAAGCCAAGAGTTTTTCCAGACAGAAAAGCCTTGTTATCTTGCTGGATACCAGCTGCTGAGATTTGCTGGGTTTAGGTTCTGTCATACTAAAAACCTTCTGACATAATCACTCTGTTTCTAAATTAAGTACAGATTCATAGAATTGTTTAGACTGGAAAAGACCCTTAAAATTATCGAGTCCAACTGTTAACCCACCACTGGCAAGTCCACCCGTGAACCATCTCATTAAGTGCCATATCTATGTGTCTTAAGTGCCTCCAAGGGATGGTGATTCCACTCCCTGGGAAGCCTGTTCCAATGCTTGACAGCCCTTGCAGTGAACAAATGTTTCGTAAAATCCAGTCTAAACCTCCCCTGGTGCAACTTGAGGCCATTTTCTCTTGTCATATTATTTGTTACTTGGGAGAAGAGACTACCCACCCCATCTCTTCATCCTCCTTTCAGGTGGGTGAAGAGAGCAGTAATGTTCGCCCCTGAGCCTCCTTTTCTCCAGACTAAACAAGCCCAGTTCTGTGTACTCACCAAGCCTTAAGTTCAGTTGAAAGGGCTGGAACAATTCGCAGAAGAAATAGTTTTGCTTTTATATTTAATAGCTAAAGTCCTTCCAACCTTCTCATGTGGGAATCATGGAACACAGGACATGGCTGCATGTCCTGGACTCTTAGATCTATTTGTAGACTTGCCTTTTGGTTTGGAATTTAAAACTAGCCTGAGTATTTGTGATTTGCAGCCTGTTTCTAGGGCCATTCCACTCTACTCTCTGATGACATTGTTCTTCCTTTTTGAATGTCTTCTTTGGTATAAATGTGACTTCACGCAGTTCTTGCAGTACAAGTGGAATTTCAGCAGCAGTGTTAACACTTGTCTCAGTCTTTTGGGGTTAAGCTTTGTTACTAGTGTGCATGCCTGGGACTGAGTCATGTGGGTTTGTGAAGCAACTTCCTGATTGTGATTATCTAATCAATCTGCAGCTTGGTTCCTTGGTCCGTTATGAAGTGGAAATATGTCATATTAAGTTGTAACACGGCTGTGTTACTCGCTTATTTCATAGACCGCTGACCCTTATTAACATAGATAAGAAACAGAATACAAAGGTGTTTTGGTCTAGAGTTACATGTAAAATGAGCTTCTCCTTCTAGCCTGTGCACTGATTTCTGTATCACAGATAATCATTATTGAATTGCCTCTTTTCAGAAAGTAGTAGCCAGATTATGACTTCAGTTGCATACTTCTTATACTACTCAAAACATACAGCTGAAAGAACATGGTAGTTTTTAAGTCACTTACAGACATTGTGATAAATTACACACATTAGGATGACAGCTGTTGTGCACCTCTGCCTAATCTTTGGATTTAATTTGCTGGACTTAAAACAGCATGTACCATACTTTAACTGTTCCTACTATAAAAGCATGGGGGGGGGGTGTTCAGCTTTTTCTTTTTTTTTTTTTTTTCAGTTATTTATTTCCTGTAGATAAAATTGTCTATGATGAAGTCATACTTTAAATGGCCTTTTTTTAATACAAGCTTTCAGTAAAGAATAAAAAAAGCTTTATTGGTGAATCACTTAAGAAGATTTTAAATTAGCTCTTCTTTTGCATGTGTTGCTTTGATTGTAGCAGTCTGACTCATTTGCATCACTAGAGTCCAGGAATATTTTCTTACGTAAGTTGTTGAGTAGCTCCAGTTTTCATTTTGGTGGCAATGTTGAATCAAATAGAATCACAGAATGGTTTGGGTTGGAAAGGACCTTAAGAACATCTTGTTCCAACCCCTGCCATGGTCAGGAACAGCTTCCAATAGACCAGGTTGTTCAAAACCCTGTCCAACAGGACCTTGAACCCTGCCAGGGATGGAGCATTTACGACTTCCTTGGGCAACCTGCTCCAGTGCCTCACCACCCTCACAATAAAGGACTTCTAACCTGACTTCCCCTGTTTAAGTCAGTTACCCCTTGTCCTATTGCTACAGACCCTGATGAAGAGTCCCTCCCCAGTATCCTTGTAGGCCCCCTTCGTATACTGGAAGGCTGTTGTGAGGTCTCCACGCAGCCTCCTCTTCTCCAGGCTGAACGGCACCAACTTTCTCAGTCTGTCTTCATATGGAAGGTGCTCCAGCCCCCTGATCATCCTCGTGGCCCTCCTCTGGACTCGTTCCAACAGCTCCATATCCTTCTTATGTTGAGGACACCAGAACTGCACGCAATACTCCAAGTTAAATCTCACGAGAGCAGAGTAGAGGCGCAGGATCACTTCCTTCGACCTGCTGGTCACACTCCTTTTGATGCAGTCCAGGATATGGATGGTTTCTGGGCTCTGAGTGCACACTGAAGCCGGCTCATGTTCATGTTCTTATCGACCAACACTCCCAAGTCCTTCTCTGCAAGGCTGCTCTGAATCTCTTCTCTGCCCAACCTGTAGCTGTGCCTGGGATTGCTTCAACCCAGGTGTAGGACCTTGTGCTTGTCATGGTTAAACTCCATAAGGTTGGCATCAGCCCACCTCACAAGCGTGTCAAGGTCCCTCTGGATGGCATTCCTTCCCTCCAGCATAGCAATCAAGCCACACAGCTTGGTGTCATCGGCAAACTTGCTGAGGATGCACTCAATCCCACTGTCCATGTCACTGACAAAGATGTTGAACAGGAGTATAGGTGTATATAGGTGTATAAAATTACCATCAATCTCAGCTGGTTTTGTCTGCTACAGGTAACCTTATGACCATGTTTAGTCTTTAACATACAATGAAGCTAAGTTGGTGGGAAAGAGGGAGAGTGCAAGCTCTTGGATAGTTAGCTGATTTTGTAGCTGATTTTTTGGGATATGGGAAGGAGGAAGAGGGTTTTTATAGGCTACATCTACATAGCTTTTATTTCTTCTGTTTATTAAAATTGCAAAATCAAGCACTTAAGAAGTTCCCATCCAACCTCTGTTTTGTCTTCATTGTATCAAAAAACTTTGAAAAGATTTCAGAGTTTTGTAGAAAACAATGAAGTGTTGCTGTTGTTGAGCAATGTGTGTTAACAGTATCAGAGGGAAAAAAACCCCTTCATATTAGTGACCTATGCAAGTGTCAAACACTGGAATCACTTAAAAGATTTTCAACCCTGAGCTGAGCTGAGAGGAGCAAAATAGGGGTTCCTGGTCCACTGGCAGTGGGGATGTTGCTGCGCAGAGCAAGTGTCTTCCCTTCCTCTGTCCTCCAAACCAGCATTGTTTTATCTCTTTGCTGCCAAGAGGGTGGTGACTTCTCATGGATTACGTTGTATTTTCAGCCTTAATTACCTTTGCTACAAACCAAACCACTACATTTCTGATTAAACAAATTGCCCAAGATGCATAGGAAATGCTGTGTATTACAACTTTACTTAGTGACTACCATACAGATATTCAGAAGTAAGCAGCCCTGGATGAATAGTAAACAGATGACAATTGAACAAGCAGAAGAAACAAAATATTTGTTTCAGATTATCTTGAATTCCAAGGGATACTTTATTATTTGGACATTTTTCATTGATTAAAACTACTTGTTTGGGGTCAAACTATTTAGGCTATTAAAAGTGAATCATTCCAGCAGCTTTCATAAAAGCAGGATGCTAGATTGACAAGTGCTGCTGAGTACTGAAGACTTTCAGAGGAAGGCCATGTTCACAACTTCAGCAATTTGAGACCTGGGATATGATCACAGGTTTCTGCTCTAAGTTCTACAATCAGTGTGTGTTTTGAAGATGTTCCCTGTCTAAAATCTTAATCTCATTGGATGAGGGTGAGGATAACTGTCTTGATAGTTTAGGTATTCCTTAGCTAATATAGGCATATAACATATTAATACTATAGACCTGATGTTTGCAAATCATCTGTCTTAGATTTGTGAGTTGACTGTAGTCAATGACATTGTTAACAGGGGGCAAGGCAGTGATTTTGCACTAAATACCTATTTGTTGGCTGCTGAGCAACTTCTAAAATAAGTGGGGAGGAGGTGAACAACAAGGAGGCCACTCTGTGGTTACATAGGAAAGATGTGTGGTAAAAAGCACTGGGTGGTAAGCCGTGAGAGGAGAGGCATGCAACTTACTCTGTTGGAAATGGGAACACAATTATCTCTTTAAAAAAGAACTTTTTTAAACTTGAAGGAGGAAAATGGTATTGGTGGGTGACATTACCACAGTCTTGTTGCAGATAAAGTAACTAGAGAGAAGATATGAAGAAAATGTTGTCTTGTCATTTTTTTATATTCAGCCCCAGCGCAATGTCTGTGTTCTTACTTGCTTACTATGCCAAAATTTCTTGGTAAGTAAAGTTAACTCTGGTGTATTTTTAGAAAGCAGACATGCAACTTTAAAAATGTGAAGGACGCTCAAGCCTCATGCCAGTTCCATTTCCAAAAGGTTATTTTCACTGTAAAAACCAAGAACAAACGAAAACACTGGTTTTTTTTTGGTGTTTTTCTTTTTTGCTTCCTCTTCAGTCAATACCCAAACTCACCTTCCCAGGTGGAGTATTAATTGGTTGCAGTCCTGGACTCATGAATGTTCCCAAGATCAAAGGGACACATACCGCAATGAAGAGCGGCATGTTGGCTTCTGAAGCCATCTTTAGCCAATTAATCAATGAAAATCTCCAGTCAAAGACAAAAGGTAAGATTGTTGTACCTCAATTTGCAATTACCCTGTGTTCGATTACAGTCACCAACAACTTAACAGTAACTAAATATGTCTGAATAAAATAGTTGGGAATACAAATAAATCATAAAATGAGTGTGCTGGTTTGAAAAGACATCTATTGTCTATTTACTATATATACTGTCGAATGATTTAAGAAAGAAATTAAGTTCTGTTTAGTTATTCTTAAGTATTGATCAAGTTTTCTCTTCACTCTTAATTGCAAGGATACTTATCTCCTTCAGTCCTTTTTGTCTTTAATTTTATAGTATTCCAAGTGTGAGACTGTATTTCTTTTTATGTGTAATACAGGCACATTGAAGTAATGACCTGATCCTGACCACATTGTAGCCATTTATTTAAGCCTTGGTTGCTCCCTTAAATCTGCTAACAAAGGCTGTACAGCAGGAGAACCCAGTTAGAATTTCAGTTGTTCTGGACATGGATGCTGGAACCTGGTGCCTCATGTTTATTATTTTGTAGTGGTGGGTTCAGTCCTAGTCAGCTGTTGTTCATCTAGAACGTGCAATGCAGTGTAACAGGTTAAAGTGCTTAGAACCCCTCTGATGTGATAAATGCTCTTACTGGGTAGTCTGCCACTCGTGCTTGGTTATGGACAGGTTTTATATGCTGTCTCCAGTTTGGTCATGCAGTAGAATTTTAGAGCCCACTTTCTCTGTGCACGGATAATGAGCTTTCTTCAGAGCCTTACAAGCAAAAAAAAGTGGACTGAAGCATGTTTTCATATACAGGCAAGGCGTTAAATTTACTACTTAGAACAATGGTAATGAAAAATGGTGAAGGGGAAGCTCTCAGAATATTTTAATTTGAAAAAACGTGTTTTTTTTCTAAGATAATTACTTGGCTTTAACTACACTGCAGTAGTTGTGTCATGTGTCACGTGCAGTGTCTAGGATGTGTAAAGAATACAGTCGGAGTTTAAATCAAGTTTGTGATCAAATATATCTCATTAACTTGCTGGTTACAAAGGGAGAAAAAAATGTTTTCTAGCACTGGCATCATCCATTGGGCTGTAGTCATAGTTACCGAAATCAGAATGTCTGCGGTTGTATAAGTTGTAAAGAAAAAGCTTTTGAACTTGACAATTTTAAGACTACCAACCTGGCTCATCCTAGGTAAATTCTTCTGGTCAGTTGGATTCTATGAGAGAACAGCTGGTCTCCCGTAAAGGTGCCAATGTAGCCACCTGGCCAGTTATATTTTACTGAGGTCTGAGGCAATTTAGTGCTGCTCATGGGTCATTTCATAGAGGCCACAAAGGAGCAGTATATACCTGCTGCTAACTGCCAGCAAAACATCTCTACAAGAGGCTGAAATACGTTGTCTAACACATACGTAGCTTCCTATTCTTTTTGCTGCCTTCATTGCTAACAGTTGTTTTTATACAGCCATTTATTTTTACTTCAAGGGTAGTCTTTATGTGCTGTAGGTACCTAACCAGTAATGTACTGCCTTAGGACTTCATGTGCAAGAATATGAAGAGAACCTGAAAAAGTCCTGGGTCTGGAAAGAACTGTATGCAGTTAGAAACATCCGACCATCCTGCCATAGCGTACTTGGTGTGTATGGAGGAATGATTTACACTGGTATATTTTACTGGCTGCTGCGAGGAATGGAACCATGGACATTAAAACATCCAGGTAATTTCATTCTCTCCTGAAAGAAGGTACTAAATTTTTATGTCAGTCTTTTCTGGTCTCAGTTGAAGCTGGAGCACATCTGGTCAAGTGGTGAATGTAGAAAAGAAACGGACGTAAGTCATTGAAGCAGATTTTGTCATAATGTAAATGAAGACATCAGAACACTGTTCTACTTAAGAGTTTTTTGTCTCAGAGAAAAGGTTACCTTGTATGAAATACTTCATTGTGATAACAAGGGAAGTTAAAGTAGCTTAATTACATTAAGTTACTTTAGTTAAAATAGTTTAATTGAATTAATTAAATGTTCTTGAGTAACTGCAAATTACAGTTATTCTGTATGGAAACTTATTTATTTAAAATATATTCAGGACCAGATTTTGCTCAGCTCAAGCCAGCCAAAGAGTGCACGCCTATTGAATATCCAAAGCCTGATGGAAAAATCAGTTTTGATCTCCTGTCGTCTGTGGCTTTAAGTGGTACAAACCATGAACATGACCAGCCTGCTCATTTAACCCTCAAAGATGACAGCATCCCTGTGAGCAGGAATCTGGCTGTATTTGATGGACCAGAACAAAGATTTTGTCCAGCAGGTGGGTAACAGAAATCTGTTTTAGATGGTTTTGGAAGGTGAAAGACTGAGCACTTCAATGTGCACCTGGCCTACTACTTACTTCATGCATTCTGTCCAAATCCTCCTCCTAGAAAAGGGTTCAAGTGCAGGTCTTAGTATGTTATGTGAACAGTACTTTCATGATAAAATAATCAGCAAAGATGGAAGAAGGCAGTTGAATCACACTAGTAATACACTTCCCTCTTTGCACTTGCTGTTTAGTAGAGCATTACGTAGAGGGGGGTGAAACTGTTCAGTGAAGTGACAGCTATTTCTTGCTCTCCCCAGGAGTTTATGAATATGTTCCCCTGGAAACAGGAGAAGGATCAAGACTGCAGATAAATGCTCAGAACTGTGTCCACTGCAAAACCTGTGATATTAAGGACCCAAGTCAGAACATTAACTGGGTAGTGCCTGAAGGTGGAGGAGGACCAGCTTATAATGGAATGTAAACTGACAGAAGTCTATTCAATGACTTCTGATCACCAACAGATAAGTTTGGGAGTATTTTATGCTGCAGTGTAATTCAAAGTACAGCACTGACTTGAATGTATAAGAGTTTGAGACTAATGTGCTGTTCTGAATTCTAGATATGACCGTTGCATTAAATGGAAAGTTGGTGCCTTCTGGTCAAACCCTTAGCCTTATTTAAATAGGACTTCTTTACAGGAGTTGTGTGGCAGGCAGAAGAAAGTTCTTCTCAGGACTGATGCAGGAACTTTGGATCTTGGATTTATTGCTGAAGTTCAGTGATTAACAGGAGCTATATCCAGAACTATGGGTATGGTGGAAGAATTTGGTACCTACCATTGAAAAAAGTATTCTCTATCTGAAGTGATTTTACTATATGTAATCCTACCTTGCAGTACGGGGGAGGGGAGGAAAAAACCAGTGACAACCTTCTACACTGATGTAAAGTGTTACACATTTTACATCAAATTTACAGTTGAGATTTTGTTTTCCCCTGATGGTAATATGAAGCCCATCTGCAATACAACCTGTAAAGTGCTTTAAAAAAAAAAACCAAGTGTAATACTTGCACCTTCGTTGTATGTAGCATTTTTATTCCTTAAAAGACATCAGGCCTACTCTAATAAAAATTCTAACAGAAATCACCTGAGTTGTCTTGGTGTGAAACTATGCTTCTTAGGAAGCACTGTTAAGCTGCAAAAACACACCGAGTGGCAAAACACAAGTTATTACAGCTTAAAAATAAAACCACTTCACCTTTGAACAGTTTGTCTTTATTATTAGACTTCTGAGTTGTAAACACTGAGAACTGCAGCACAGGGCAAATGAACGAAGCAACTCCATTTATCCTTTTGCATGAGTTAGTGCATAGATTTAGAAGGTTTGGAAAAAAAAAAAATCAAGCAAACATTTTAGCATAAGCTGCCTTCTCTTTCTCCTTCTGGGCTTTTATCTTCTGCTTGATTTTGAGTGTTTCCGTCTGGATAGCTGCTTAGAAAGAAAATCCATGATAGATTTACGGTAATCTCTTTACATTATGTCTCTTAATATGTCAAGACCAGCTCATACTGCTGCACCTTACCCATGTTATTTCATTTAATAGAACTGCATTAATCTTCAATTAGGTCAGATACACTAGCAGCAAAAAACCTTGTCCCTACGGTAAAGTGACCAGGTAGAAGAGGATGTAGCAAGCACAGTACTGGTGCCAGCACAGAATTCATATGACAAAAATCTTGTCCAATTAGACCGGGAAATTAAGTTAGTAAGACTTCTGTGACACAGGGAGATGGTTCAAGAGGCATGTTGTTGACCTACATCAGCAGGTAACCCAGAGCAACAGAAGCATCACTGCTGTATAAAACCAGATGAGAACACATCAGAGGGCTCTGTCAGTGCTGAAGTTGTTAGAGGCCAGCATTTTGGCCATGGCACTGGTATGAGTTCCTACAAAATACTACCCTGATTAATTTGTTACATGCTTAAAAAGTAAAGAATTTGTAAAGAAACAGCTTTATTTTACCTTTGTCTTCAGGGGCAATTTCGTGAGCCTTTTTAAGATCAGCCTTAAATAAAAGAGAAACGTAAATTAATCTTCTGATGAAGTGTTTAGCTAAGATAAAAATTCTATTAAATATTGTGATCATTACCAATGCCTGATCGAGATCTTTTACTCCCTGCCATCCTTGAGCCCGTCTGTAGAGAGCTTTAGTATTTGCTGGATCTATTTTAAGAGCCTGTAAATTTAATAAAATTGTCATGTTAACATTTCATATACTTCACAGCCTCCCATCTCCACAAATGGCACAGTTCACACCAGCAGACAGTATCTCCAGTTGGTTTGAGGGTAAGCTGTCAAAACATTAACTGTGTAAAAAGGAATGCTCTAATGTAGCACACTGAATAGCCAGCTAATCAGTTTTAATATCATTGCACCAGGAGTGGCCTTTTGTGAAGGGCAAGCAAACACTGAGGATAAAATGGAACATCTGTGCATGTTTGTGCACATATAAATATATGTATATATATGTATGTATCTGTTAAGGCAAAGTTGTTACTGCAGTTCAAATTATCCTAACCTTGAGTCTTACAGTATAAGTCTGTATTGCAGCTCTTTCCTTCACACCAAAAAAAAAACCCTCAAATGGTGTCATAAATAAAACACACAGATTTCCTGTAAAGGTTTTTTCACTGTAGGATAGAAAGATGCATCCAAGCAATCCCATCTCATGCTTCAGGAACCTTGCCAAGTTCCAATCATTATGTCTCTTTTGAGCTGAACAGTTTCACTAATGTGTATATATGCCAGTATGGCATATCAAAATAGGAAATGGTGGCTGGGCAAAGAAGTTGTTCCACTATTTATGATTACTTTTTTTTTTTGAGGTACCTTAGTGAATTTGGCTAGCTACCTGTTTCCTTTTCTTGCCTGTGAAGATCACATTCTTTTTTCTTACTGCAGATAGCTCTACCATGTGTCTTTTTATTATTTTAAAGAATATATTGGAAATGTTTGCATTAATGTATGGTTTCATTTATTCCACTTTCTAACTTTTAATCAGTAATTAAGAATTACTGACACTGGACAATGCATCCAGATTTTTTTACATCACTTCAGTATTGGCTGTTAAATAAAAAGGCAGTATTGCTCTGGGCACCTGTCCTGACCTCTCTGCTATAAAGCTTGTATCGTCTTCTGTGTTAAGAATTAGGAAATGAGGGTTCTGTACCATGTACACATAGGTAGCATTCCTTGGTTTTAGCTCAACCACTGGGCTTACAGCTATTTTAGAGTGAGGTTGGTTTGACTATATTTAGCCATTTGCAATTCCTTATTTACACCAAGTAACACGTATTACAGGTTGGTAGTTTAAATTGCTGGGTGCCTTAGGAAATCACAGAAGTGAAGTGTATGGTTTCTCATTAACAATTGCTTTGAACTCTCCTAGTTAGCCTTAGGAAACTGCTGTTCTTACTAAAATTCTGATATGCTGTTTAACACTTGTTGTGAGATGTAAGCTGAGTACCTTGCAGAAATCTGTTGCAGCTATGGAGCTGTCTTTATCTAACAACTCTGTGATCTTAAGGTGTGGGGATTTTTTTCCACAGTGGCACATACTGTAGTTAATAATTTCCATCTGTAACACTTAAATGCCGTTTCAATTTTTACCATTCTTTAGACGACAGGTATTACACTACACCACTGTTGGTTTATTTTCCTCATTCCCCATTTGTCCATTCTAAATACAGGTTTATGAAAGTTTTCCATGTGCTAACACCATCAGCAGGCTAGAAAGTAAGCCAGCTCTCTGAAGACCCTCACACACAGATGGGCCGAGACTCCTACTTTCAGCATGAAGCCCCGGAAGGTTCTGCTCAGGATCCTGTACTAACAGATAAGAACATTCTTCAGTCAGTTCCTTCAAAATCTCAGAGTTTTACCAAACTATCTAAAGTTTCCTCAGATGTACTAAATTCTGACAGTATGTCTACGTCACCATTCCTTCCTCTCCACCCTTTCATTCTATTATTTTTCATTGTTTCCATATTTATTATTTCCTTCTTTCCTCCTATTCACTGATTTCATCTCACTACTAAGCCTACCTGAAAAGGGCTTTAGTTAGAATAAGGTACAAGACCATCAATCTAAAAGCAAATAGAATGTTTTGCTCGTGCTAGTCTTCCAGAGAAAAGTATTCCTCTTTCACTAAAAACAGTTTAACTTCATAATATAAAAATCAGCTCTGCAAGCCAAACTGACAGCGACAGTGTGCATTTTATCTGGCAGTAGTAACACCCCTCTTTTGTTTGATTCTAATGAGTCATTTTCCATTTCAACATCTTTTTTAAAACCCATGTACTGGAAAAGTTAGGAATAACTTCACAATCAGCCTTCCACTTTGTGGAAGCTTGTGAGAAGCTTGTGAGAAGACTCTGTAAAAAAGCTTTGCAGTTTCAGTCTCCATTTTCTGTCTAGGACAACTGTTCATCAAAATACTAGACATTAACTTTACCTCTGAACAACTTTCAATGGCTCCCTGCCAATCTGACAGTTTTAGTTTACAAGCGCCAATGTTTAGAATGCAGGTCAGAGCAACAGTTTTTAGCTTTGGTTTGTCTGCCTCCTCTGCCAGTGCTTCAGAAGCTTCTACATACCTGCAGAAAAACAGATTTAGAAAGCACATGTATTAGTGTTGCAACTCCCGTTTTGTTCTGCCCTTAGCCATCTTTCTACAGGTATGTGCAAACTGGCCTATCCAAAGTGGTATTTTTAAAGCAGCTTCAATTCCACTATTACAAGTATCTATTAAACTAAATATACAAGACTTATCCTGACAAGAAAGATTAACCCCCTGGTGGTGAACGTTTTCCTGTAACTCCTAGTCCTCCACTGTACTAATAGCATTCCTTTTCTTAGATAAATGCACTATTTAGATGGCATGAAACCATTAGGATTTCTCTCAGTGATTGTTTATTCCCCAAAACATGTTCTCATTAGTGGCAAAAAGTCAGCACTACCACTGCATCTTCCATGTTCATGGGAAGCTTCACCTCTTCTTCAGCTCCCTCAGCAATATTTTAATTGGTGTAGGATTCTATGGCTAAAATCAGAAGCTAACTTTACCTTGTAAAGGAAGGTGGTTTATGAGCATTAATAACTCCACCTTCTTTCCACTGTCTTCACAACTTTTTTCCTGAACTTCAAAACTGACAGTAGTTCAGGACTAAGCCACATCGTTCAGAACACCTGTTTCATAGGAAAACTGGTAGGCAAACTGTAACTCATTCTCCTTGAATTATGGTGTGCTAATGCTGTCAGTTTTTATGTCAAGTTGCATACGTTCACCTTTTGAGCATGCCATGATTAATGCTCTCTTTGCAGATCAGTGCCTATGTAAGTTTTATTTTTGTATGCCCTATGACTGTTGCATGGTATGTATGCAACTTTGGATCACAGAAACAAGCAATACTTAAAAAAGATGAGAACCAGAAGAGAGAGAAAAGGGCAAAAAGCTAAGGAGAGTTATGTTTGAAATGAACATCTCTAATATTTATAAATCACACCAAAACATGAAAGACAAGAAATAATATGGTGTGGGGTTTTTTTTAAGTGTCAATTCTTACATATAAAATAAATAAATAAAAATGTTTAAGCACCAGTAGGAGAAGAAAAAGAACATAAAAGTTATAATGGTTACTGTTGGTAAAAAAGAAAAAAAACGCCACTGCCAGGATGGCTTGCTGATGAGTTATAGTTAAGACATGGAAGATACCTCGCCCAGAGCTATTTTATGCCTTTCAGTTCTGATGCAATGCCAGCTAATATACACCATTGTACATAAGGGTGTATACATAAAATACATAAAGTATTAGATTTTTAGTACAGAACAACAGGACATGTCCACAAAAGTCTGACCTATATAGATCAGTTGGAAAGATCAAATTTGTTTACCCCACAAAAGCTTGTTTCCTTTCAATCCACAAGGACAAACAAATAGGGACCAAATAGAAACCGTCTGCTCAAATTTGAAGAGCCTTCACTGGGGGTGCTTAAGAGTAAGCAAGGCAACTAATTGTAAGAGATGATACTGACCTAAGAATGGAGAGAAGAAATGGACAGCTACAACACACAAAGCCCTAAAGATCCATTTCAGCCTCTTTTCTGGGTGATTTCTGACAGGCTTACATAGAAATCCTGTTTACTTTAGGTTTTCTGTTGGTCTATGAGGGCTTTTTGAGGGCAGGGGGAAACGCTGCATCTTGGGTTAGTATCTGTAATCAACAGATACACTTTTATGGCTCAGAAAGATACCATTTGTTTGAATCCCAGTCAGTTAAAAACTCAGCTGAAGCATTAAATATGCCCAAATTCTTTTTATTTCATTGTTGTTACCGGTAGTTAACCAGTGATCATTGAGAAGGTAGGGATAAAGGTCAGTATAACTTGAAAATATATGTATATAGGAGAAGCTCATATACATAAAGCAAAAAGCATGAAAAAAAGAAGGAGCAGTATTGAAACAAAAGCAAGACCGCCATGATTTTGAAAGCATGATTCTGAAGTATACGTGGAGTCAGGATGATGGTATGAAGCCTCAGAAAAAATAATGGCAAATTAATAAGGGTCACTTTGGGGTACTCAAACTGACCCGTTTGCTAAACCTACTGGCTTTTAGAAATCTGAGAAAAAGTATCTCCCTCCTTTTCTGTCCATTGAGTACCTCTGTCTACTATTGTGCTTTCTTCCCAGTTATGCACCAGCACATCAAGAGTATTAAAAAAGAGCATTTAGTCAGTTCTAAACTATACTTCCTGCCTGTAGCTCTTACCTATAGCAGTGAGTAGAAGACCTGCTTGAGTAAGTAGCTAAAGAACAACCACATCTTTTCCAGATTTAGAAGGCTCTTTGTTTAAAAAAGAAAAAAGCAACAGGCACTTTTTAAATGCACATATCATTGCTTGATATCAGTATTAATTTGGGTTACAAGAACTACCTGATTGAATGATGATAGCCTTACCGTAAACTTTTACTATACTTTTTAGCTGCCAATGCCCAATTTTGTGATTTGAAGAAAGTATTTCCTATATTCTTTATGTCTTCTGCTATGGCCACAATCTTGTCAACCTAATAAAATAAATGGAAAACATAAAGTATGAATGTACTTATGAAAGAAGTCTTGAATTAACTTCATGTTTAACTCAGGTTCATCCTCTTTCAAAGATTATAAAATCTCAGAATAAAAACATTCCGATTGTAGACAAAGACTAGCTTCAAACCACTCCCATAAAATTTTCTACTTTATGTAACACAGTAGTCTGAAAGATTAAATTCCTAATGGGTTTTCTACAGTATAAAGGGTGAGAAAATACCAGAAACAACATAGCAGTTAAGCTCCTTCCCCTAGATGCTGCTACCCACAGAAAGCTATATATAAAGGTGTTGACCGTTACTCATGTAAAAGATGACATGCTAACAACCAAAGTATTCAACCAAGACTGACTTATTCCACAGAAAATAACTTGTCTTCTGCTTCTCAGAATGGTAAGAGTCCTCTGAACTCTGCACACACTCGAATTAGAGAGTTTTTCAACACAGTTCTTCTATCAAAACACTTAAAACACTTGTAGAAGGAGAAAAAGAACAACTGCCTGTCTTTATTGAATCCATTGTTCTATTTCCAGAATGGCATACATTTCCAGTGTTATTTTTCCAGTGGCAATGAAAGTTTATAATTACTGCTGCCTGTAGCACAGCTGTCTTAAGCTCCGTCACGTGTATATATTGCCATTTGTAAGGCTATCAGTTCACCCTTCTGCTCTACTAGAATCAGTGACCTTGGAAAAAAACTAATTACAGCATGAGACCAATGTCATCGTGGTTTCTGTAATTAGTTTATATGAACTAGTTTAAAATTAAAGGCAGGCACCTGCCAACTTCAGTTCTGAACCACAGCAAATGCTATCTATCCTAAAACAATTTCACAGGCTGAAGTCGTTCTCAGTGGCCTTATACAAGGAGTGTCTTGTTTTCTAGCTGTAATGTTTCTTTGCTATTCTATTTCCAATACTCTATTTGGAACCTACACATGCAGCCTCCTTTTTCTGCCCCTCTGTAAATTCACTGATTTACAGTTTGTCTATTTCACTTCATGATGAAGTAAAAACCTGCAGAGGAGCTCCCTAACTCTCACCATCAGGTCTCTCCCTTCAGTTTGAACAACCTGAGCAGCAAACAACTACTGGGAATTGAAAACAACTAGCTCTGATGTAGTGAAAAACTTCTTTAAAAGTTGATCTTCTACTATTTCTAGTACATGAAGCAAAATATTTTTAAAGTTGCACAGAAAAAGAGTGTAAGTACAACATTTAGTCATCTGCAGGATGGAGTTCCAGTAATTGCAATTTGTCACTACGGCACAAAAAAGAGTAGAAAGAAACGAAGGACAGGAAAAAAAGTGCAGTAACTGTTAAGTAATTGTTGGTTAACTTAATGGGGGAAAAATCAGCTGCAATTAGTACTGGAAAAAAGCGAGAGCAATCCACTCCCACAGTATTCTCTTTCCTAAAACTATCACCATTTAATCAGGACCTTGACTGATTCCTAAGAACAAAAGGCTTAGGGAACATCATCACATACACCATGTAACTCAGATTACCTACCAGGTTTACATTCTGTAAAATACCTTAAAAGAAAAATACTTACATCTTTCAAGTCCATATCTGAATCTTCAGGAAAATCTGGATGAGCATCTCCAGATCCATCCTGAGGCACAATTCCCCAGTCATCTCCTTCCTTTAGCTCTCCACATTCTGCAATGACGCACAACTGAAAAATAAAGTATAAACAGCAGTGTTAGTTATTAAGACAGCTTCCCCCCCCAGAACAAAGCTACAATTGATGAGTGCTCTTTCAAATTCAGTAAAAATGCTTTTTCATCAGTTGTTTGGGTGCACTGATTTCAGAAACCCATCACTTCATTAGCCTACCCATCACAGAATGGTTTGGGCTGGAAGTAACCTTTAAGATTATCGAATTCCAACCCCCTGCCACAGGAAGAAACACATTCCACTAAACCAGGTTGCTCGAAGCCTGTCGAACCTGGCTTTGAACACTGCCAGGGATGGGGCAGCCACAACTTCTCTGGGCAGCCTGTGCCAGTGCCTCACCACCCTCACAGGGAAGAACTTCTTCCTAATATCTAACCTGAATCTTCCCCTCTTTCAGTTTAAAGCCATTCCTCCTTATTCTATCCCTACATGCCCTGGCAAAAAGTCCCTCTTCAGTTTTCAAAAGGCTTTTGTCACAGAAAGCATTAAGTTCAGAGGAGCAGCATTCCATGAACACCATACCCACGCTCCATGAAGAGGCTGGAAGAGGAACTGGCAGCAGGCTGAGCTGCAGCAAAACACAAGACATGGAAGTTCTACTGCATTACAGAAGACAGTTCTTTCTCAATCTACTAAGTCTTTTAAAGTTACAGAGGTACTAATTTTTCAAACCACAGACTGAGTTGACCTACACACCAACTGCTTTTCCAGAAATACAACAAGAATTACATATCCCCTAGGTAGGATTGTGAATTCCACCTTTTAATTCCACCACCCATCCTACACTTCTAGCTGTGCATTTCCACCTTCACCCTGGTAGAGGCTTCCACCCTCACAGCTGTGTTGAACAATAAATACTTTTTTTGTGCAGGGGAGATTTACAGCAAAAGAACAAAAGCCTCTTGACAAGGACAGCAAAATGGAAAATAACACTGTTCATAAGAATAACTGGCTAACATTTAACAGTTGTAAACATTACACCAAGCATTTAGAAGAAAGGAATATACATCATATAATGGAAGAATAAACATCATCTGTAGGTGCTCTGGATTTTGCTTACCTTAGCAGGAGTTTCTCCATTCACTTCAACATTTTCCAGTATTTTAACTACTCCCATTCCTTTAATCACTTGGCCAAACACCACATGTTTCTTATCCAGGTGAGAAGTAGGCACCGTTGTAATGAAGAATTGAGAGCCATTAGTACCAGGTCCTGCATTTGCCATGCTCAGCAGCCCCGGTTTATCATGCTGTGTTGGGGAAAAGAAAATCACAACATATAAAAGATCTATTATAAAACCATACAAAAGATCCTGTGAGGCAGTTAATATATACAGCAAGGACAGCCATAATGGCAACTTGGTAAACCAGTTACATATAGTTAGCAATTAATTTTAGCCATCATGACTGAGAGGGCAAATACCCAGCTCTGCACCTTTAATCGCTGCACAGCATTCCAGCAAGCAGAGCTGCCTGTGTGACTTGATGCTGTAACATCTGTCTGCTTCTGGTACACTCAATCCCTGCAGTGCTGCCAAGCTTGGACAGATCGCCTGAGAGACATGTGAAATTCCTCCCTGGATTACTCAAGACCACTGGCCTTGAGAAACAAAGCCAAACACCACTTAAACCAACTTCAAAGTTACACTCTCAGGATGGGTATGTATTAATTTTATAAAGGCTGCTCACCCAAAGTATGTTGTAGAACTGTGGGGTTTATGGGTCTGTGGTCTTTATCATTTAAAGGTTGGGGGAGGAAGGGAGGAAGGTTAACTCCTTCACTTTTATAGAGAGTCAGTTTTTATTCTGTTGCAATTTTTAACCATCTAATTATTTTGGCTTATGCTACCAGGCCACAAACTAACAAAACTTTATTAAACAGCCCAACATATAATATTGTTTATCTTGTTTGCTGCAAGTACTTTTTCCTTCTTTGAAATAAGAATTATCTTGCACCACCACATAATTACTTCATTTTCACTTGCACTGCAAAAATGTACTTTTCATATGTCTTGCGATTCTCTTGTTAAACTGGCATGACACAGCCATTAAGATGTTATTCTCCTCAAGCTGATCTGTTATTAAGTGTAAGGAACCCTGTTTAACTTAAATCAGCACGTTATACCACCCATATATACTGAAGCATGTAAACTGTGGTATTCCTAAGAAACTTGGTATCGTGGGGAGAAGGGGAGGAAGACCACCATAGCAACTGTCAGACTTCAGAGAACATCTCTCCCAACTGTAATTAAATCTATGATGAATGTCTGGTCTACATTTATAGCTATTGCTCCAAACCTGGTTATGGACTTTGACACCTGACTAGTAGAGTAATACCATATTTTGTTTTCTTACAATATTGTTTGGAGGCAAACACAATTTCAGTCAGGGCTTTGTTTTGGACATGGGCCAACAATGCCTGTAATTTTTTTAGTCAGTATTATTGAGGAGTCATTCATATGCCATCACATAATTAGACATATGAACACAGTTAATGCCAGTGCTGAGACTGTTACACCTACAGCCCCGGGTGTCTTGGCTGTTGTAAGGGGTACTTGAAAAACATGTTATTTTTGTTGTTTCCAAGTTGTACTTCTATCCAGCTTCAAGATGTGATTACTCACAGTTCAAGCACAAGGGATTTTTTCCTGCCACACGGCCCTTTCTGTACAGCTGAGAACACAGATGAGCACTCAGAAACAATTACTATGGTTGCAGTTCTTCTCCAGAACAGCTAAGTCTGCTATCCAAAACATCTAAGTCACAGTGTACAGGTAGTACTTAAATTTGAAGATCTTCAAATACTGTTTAAATTTGTAGGCTTAAAGCGTGCATATCTGCAGTCTTCTTCCCTTCCTGGAATAGCCATTTTTAAAGCAAGGTAAAATGCTTAAAATGCTAAAATGCTTAAAAAAGATTTTTTTCAAAAGTCAATTTATGTCAAAAGACAGACTCTGGAGGCATCAACTGCATTTGATTTTGATAATGACGAGAAGCCTGAAGAATTGTACTGGACATTTTGAAAGGTATGCCTTTGCAAAAGAAACAAGAAAAGATACAGGATACACCCTGAAAAAACTGCTGATCTAAAATTGTACATGTGGTGTAAAGCACATGCACTTGCAGTGTCGCCGGTGTCACTAGATGCTGATTTTGAGGACAAAGATTGTGTCAGAATTTCCTACTCTTGCAGCGCAGCTCCTGCCTCTCTTCACACTGCTGGGCTGACAAAACTGCTTGTGGGACTACACTAATGGTTGCTAGTAATGAAATAGTGAGCTCTGATACAACAGTGGGAATAAGTAATGGAAAGAATAGGAATTTCTGCCATCAAAGACAGCATCTCTTAAAATGACATCCTCAAATTGAGGCCTTTGCATATTCAAAAACTTGCTTTGTTCACAGCACGTTTTTCCAACATTTTGGGTGAAAAAAGCCACTTATAAACAACCATTTACTTCTCGTACCATTGAAAATAAATGTAGTGGGGAAAGTGCTTTATCTTTTGGATTCATCCTGCAATCTACCATGGATTCCCTACTTAAGACAGGTATTTCTCACATCTGATCTGAATGTTCCTAGTATATGAAAACAAAGGTATAAAATCCAGTTAATGCTAGCATACTGTGTATGTCTGAGTAACAAAATTTGCCACTCTTATAATAATACCCTTAATTTGATGAGAACTAAAATATTGTTTCAAATGAATTTCTGATGGTGCAATTAAAAAAAACAATTGAGCTATGGTTGACTTTGTTCAGTGAGGTTGACCTCATTTTGTGTATTCATACATGTATTTGTTCTGTACTCAACAAAGACTTTAAGGGCAAACTAGTTGGGGCTTTTTTGCTGCATTCATTTGACTACTTAAAAATACGTGAACCTTGGACTAAACAGTGCTAATTCTGAACATCAAGAAAAAAAAAATCACTGAAACTTAAAAAAATGAACACAACTAGTATTTTCAATGGAGTACCTTATAATGAAAGTTTTCATCTTCAAATTTTTCACCATAGATACTTTCTCCACCTGTGCCATTTTGGTTTGAGAAATCTCCACCCTGAACCATAAACTGCTTTATAACTGTAAAAGAAAGTAATTATAAAATATAGCAGCAAGGCAGGAAAGGCATGAAATAAAAATAATTTGGAGATGATGAGCAATCCGTGTCAGCAGCACCCATACTTAAATAAACCAAAACCCACCCTTTGTTAAGTGTCCCCTAAGTACTCTTTTTCAGTTGATATTTAATCCTTTACCTGAAATTCATTTCAACCTACTCACAGGGCACACTAGACTAGTTTTACTATTACTAACTTACTAATGCATTTATATTTTACTATTGTCAATGCATGGTAAGAACATCTCGTCATTAGAAGGGTCAGAAAGTCAAAAACTTTACTTTCAATCAAGCTACTTCTTAAACAAGTGCTCCAAGATATTGTTTAACATTATTTCGAATACTGATAATGTAGGACTTCTGTTACCAACAGGAAAAGAGAGGATTTCACAGAACTTACTTCTGTGGAAAGGACATCCTTTGTAATGGAGAGGTTTTCCAGTGGTAGGCCCCGTTCCTTTCTCTCCCGTACATAACGCACGGAAATTTTCAGCAGTTTTAGGTACAACATCAGCAAATAATTCAAAGACAATGCGTCCAACTGAAATGACAGACGAATGAAGCATACGTTTAAGTCCCATCCTTGGCACGGTGATGTGTTACTGGGCAAATGAAATCAATGTTTCAGACTTGACTGTTACTCAGTTTGCATTTTGGGGTTGTTCAATGGCAACTGCTGGCACAGATACAGTAGATTTTTAGCAAGATTATCAGCAACACCACTATCAAGAACACTGTAAGGGGAATAAAGACAGATTCTGCCAAAAACGTGAAATGGATCTTTTGCCAGGAAAATGTACACAGGAAATTACACACACATGTATTAAAGCCAAATTATGTACTTTAACATGTATACTTATGTCTATTTTAACATATATATGTAGTTTGTTCAACCAAAAATAGACAAAATTTAAAGACTGGTTTACCTTTTATTTGATCAAAAAGCTTGTGCCAAACATGTATACTAACCTTACTCCTCATTCTCTTAAACCCCAATTTTACTAAGACACAGTAATACCTGAGGATGAATAATAGTTATTTACAGTTACAGATGCTGCAAGCAATTGTTAAATCAAAAAATGTACGTGTTTTAACTGAAGGAAGTGAAACCTGTGTCGCTAACAGATCCTGTAATAGTTGATAAATGGATTCTGTGTCAGACTCTCATCTTTTCACAGAGTGGCTTCTCAGGGAGCTGTTTCTCACTCCCAGCAGCTGCCATCAGTTGATGATCCTGTTTTCTCATCAGCCTCACAGTCAATTAGTTAACATAACTTCACTTTACCGGAAGCTGAATGTAAATATATTAATTCTAATTAATACAGGGATGAAAACAAATTAGAGAACTGAAAGTCAATAACCACAAATCCTCTTGCAGACTTGCTTTTATTCTTTTGAGCAGCAGAACAAATACATGAGAGGTGCTGCCTTGACAAAACGGCAGCATCTACCTTCACCCATGCAAATGCTGGGAACCTGCACTTTCAAGTACCACCCCAGCTCCTATGTTGTTGTTTTCGGATTTCCATTTTGAACGTTCACACAGATTTTCCAGTGACCTCCTTGCAACCCTGGCGACAGGCGCCAGGCCCGCCTCAGCTTTCACCTCCTTACACCACAGCTGCCCGGCTCAGCTGGTCCCCAGTGCCCGGGTGGCAGAACCCCTTCCTGACCAAGGCCGAGTCCTGCGGTGGGGTGAGGGGGCGCGGGCCGCGGCCTGCACCCACATGGCGCCGGCTGGTGCGCGTCTCTGAGGGACGCCTGTGGCAGGGGGTCAGTCGTTGCTGCAGAGGTACCAGCTCCCGCACGGAGACGCCCCCAGCTGGGAAGCCCCGGGCATGGGGTACCTGTGCAGCCACGTAGCCCGTTTCCCTCGGGCCTGTTGGTTCTGGTGAGGAAACCTCGGGGGGAGAGCGCAAAGCCCCTGGGGAAGCCCCTCCCCGTCCCAGGGACTCCCGTTTACGGCGGGCCGCGTTTTAATTCCTCCCTTGAGCCGCTGTTGGTACTCGCAGCCCGGGGAACTACAGGCAGCGCGGTGTGGCGCCACCGGGGCCCAAGCCTGGTTGTTCCTCCCCGTCGAGAACGTTCCACTCCGCGGCGGGGCCCGGGAATGAGCCACGCAGCTCCCGCCCGCTCCCCACCACCCGGCCCGGCCCCCGAGCGTTCAACACAGGGGTATCCCAGCCCCCCGACCCGACCCGGTACGGGCCCCGCCGCTCCCGCCCCCTCCCCACCTCGCTCGCCCCCGATGTCCACATCGAAGAAGGTGCGGGGGTTGGAGGGTTGGCTGGGCCGGGCGACAGGAGACGGGTGCGACATATCGCAGCTGCCCGCCGGCGCGGTGGCTCCGCCTGTTCGGCCGCCCGCGATTCCGGCCGCCGAGGGTCGGGGCCGCTCTCCGCTCCTCCCACCGGCAGGGCGGGTGGGTGGCGGGGCATGGACCGCGGGGAAGGAAGCCTGGCCCTGAGCTAACGGTGGCAGGGGCCGTTGGTGTCAGGAGAGGATGGGAGAGCCGGGGCTGTGGTGGTGTCCCCCGGTGCCCCGGCACGGCCCAGCACCGCCATCCCAGGCCGCTGGTGGTCTGGCTGAGGGCCGCCAGTTTTGGCTGCAGCCAGGGCCCCGCAGATGGCTGCAGGAAAGGTGTGCCCCTGCGGCCTGCCT
Source organism: Neopsephotus bourkii (assembly GCF_033783945.1). Lineage (NCBI taxonomy): Eukaryota > Metazoa > Chordata > Aves > Psittaciformes > Psittacidae > Neopsephotus > Neopsephotus bourkii. The sequence continues at coordinate 14,933,078 of NW_026900684.1, read as the reverse complement.
CTGAGCAGCCTGAAATGACTGGGGGTAGTGTGCAAGGGAAAGAATGCCCGCTTCTCTCTCGAGTTTTTACACACACAGAGAAGCCCTGGAAAGGCGGGTGCGGAGAGGGATTTCTAATTTTGCCTGGGTTCATGCTTCGGGAGAGAAATGCTGACTTCGTGAAAAGCTGCAACCCCTGGTAAAACGGGCGTGTTGTCAAAAGTGACTGTCACCACGACTGTTCAGAAACCCCGAATAACTCCTGTCTTCTTAAGGTCTGAAAACAAAATGTGTTTCTTTCCAAAGTGTGAGTATCACAATAACTGCTACAAGGCAGTCTCTTCAGCCACTTGCATTGACCAAGGGATGTGAATACCATCACAGAACTTTGTTGGGGCTCCTCAAGGTGCAGAATTCCCAAGTGGATGAATGGTCAACATGGCCACATCCTGTGCTCACTGCCATCAGGAAGGCAAGGTATATGTTGAGGGAAAAGAAAAAGGGTGCTGGGCTTTTACTCTTGCAAACTTACAGCCTTTTGCTGAATGTAGCTGATCAAAAGAAGCCTCTATTCCTTGGACTTCTCTAATCAATCCCAGAAAACTATATTCATCTTTTGATTCATTGTATCATCCAAAGGCTTTCTCCTTTAATTCATGGCATCTTTGTATGTTTAGACTTGAGTTTCACCAAGCTGTTTTTCATCTCTCTCAGTATGTTCCTAATATTAGTTGTGTCAGAGGGCAGTTGTAATTCCCAGACTGAAAGAAAAGTAGCACTGATATTACTAACACTGTAGTCCATGTACTTCATCACAATTATTCCCACAGCCTCTGTGCAGATGTTGGATAGAAGAGGTGATTGGCACCAAGTAGTGTGTATTGCATCTGAGAGACCTTAACAGAAGGAAAAGCTATCTGCTACCATCTGGGAATGCTTAGTGAGGAATCAGTGGAACCATGCTAAGGCATTTTTCTCTCTGAGCCAGGTCATGCAGCTGTGTTGGAGGTTTCACATGCTCCACAATGTCAAAGGCACCAGAGCTCTGAGTCACCTGTAAGTCACCAGGCATCTGGCCGTGGTCAGTGGCTGAGATATTTTTATCATTACACTCAGCCTAGGTGAGGTGCAGTAGTGTGGGAGACGTGATCTCAGCGAGGCAGTTGCTAGCCAAGTGAGTACGGTCTAGGAGAGATTTCTTTAGCAGACATCAGAGTAAACTGTGTTTTGTTGAGTGTGTCCCCCGCAAGAGCTGTTGGCAGCTTCCTCTCAGGAAGAAGCAGTGATTCATGCTTCCAGGAGCAGGCTTACACAGTCCCTGCAGGTTTTTTTCCGGCCAAGTTGGAATAGTCTAGATTAGTAATTCATATTACAGTAGTTGCTCAGGAGTCCCTATGTGCAAGGTACTTTACAGGTACAAAGAAAGAGGCAGTCCCTGTGGTAATTTGGAGATGTGAGCTAAATAACAGAAGTCAAGCAACTTTCTCAGTGTTAGTAGGAGATTCTGGAAAATATGTGAGCTGAATGAATATCTCCAAAGCACAGCAGCAGCATAATTACATAATAATTTATAGTCATTGACAGATTGTAAAAACAAGTATAGTGTCACTTGTGTCAAGAATTTACTGAGTGATTTAATGTTCAAATTATTACATTAAGTTATACACAAAATTGCTAGCCTAATGCTGCAGCCTGATTGAATTCAAAGATCAGAGAAAGGGATCAGCCCGTTGTAAAAATCTTTGTTTTCACTTATTCTTCTCTTCCTGACTAAAGAAGCTATCATTTATAAATGCTTAGAAATGCATATATATTCTAAAACTTGCACTTTGTTGAAGGCACAATAAGCAAATTTATTTCATAGTCATTCTAGCCTGTCAAACAGCATTCATGAAAGAAAAAATTGTAAAATAAATATAATTGTTGATTGTGTAAACTAGGGAAATTGTTGCTGATTGTGTAAGCTAGGAAAATATTTAAGCATTCACATTAGGATTTTTTGCTTTTTGTTTCATTTTCTTGCTCATTCTCACCAATCTGTATTTGACACTGTGAAGAACGTAGAAGCTTAAACATGTTCATTCCGCCAGAAGGTGAGTGCTTTAGCTGAGTGCAGAGCTGCCTTGTCTAGGGATATTAAAAGCCATTTTGGTCTGTATAAGAGTAGCTGTCTGTTTGCGGGGTTTTCACTGCCCTGAACTGTATCTTCAGAATGTGGTCCAGTGGAGTCTGATGGGATCCACCTGAGGAGTGACTGAAGCACACACCTCACTGGCTTTTCAGAACAGGTATTAAGAAACTTTCAATAAGCAAGTTTTTGGTAAGTCTTGGTAAGGACACTTTCACTCCCTTCTGTGAAATAGAGCAGCCACCCAGCCAGTGCCATGTGACACATGGGGTGCATCATGTGCTGTTTCCATGTGACCTGGCACATCAAGCATGTCATCTTCATGAGAGACATGAGACAGGAGAGAGAGAAAGAAATAAATCTATTTTCTCATCATTAGGCTTACTCCATAAAGCTGAATAAAGAGGTTCTAGATTAAACCCATAATGAGCAGTTACTAACTCTGAGATGATTCCTCTAAGCTGAATTAAAATGCAATGTTAAACAATGAAAGAACTGTATGTACTTATCTCGGGATGTTTTAAAAAGAAAAGTGTCTACACAGAGCTGACATAATATGACAGAAATTGAAAGAAGTCATGCATTTACTCATCACTAACTTTCAGATACACTGATTCTAAAGAAATAGTTTAGCTAAAAGCCAAGCAAAAATAAGCAGACTTTTTAGCTGTGTATTTTAGCTCTGTTTTGAATATGTTTCAGAAGCAAATAACAAAGGGTAGCATTTAGGACCTGAGGAGGTATGGTAGAGGGTGCCTATGATTTCTGCTAACAGTACAGCCATGGTTTACAAGGAGAGGCCCAAAGCATTAGAGAGCTGCTGGCCACAGTTGCCACAGTGATGATGTGGGATGACAGTTTCGTTGCTGAATTCCTGCCCTCACTTCTGATACAAATGTATGACCTGTATATTACTGCACTTTCATGTAAATGCATACTACTGTTTATCATAGTTATCACCAAAAGGTATTAAAGGGCTTGTTCCACCTGGAGAGGTCTCCAAAGAGATCTTAAACCAGCTTTCCAGTACCTAAAGGGGACCTACCAAAAGCTGGAGAGGGACTTTTACAAGGGTGTGTAGTGACAGGACAAGGGGGAGTGGTTTTAAACTGAAAGAGAGGAGACTTAAATTAGACATTAGGGAAAACAATCTTCACCTTGAGGGTGGTGAGACACTGGCACAGGTTACCCAGAGAAGCTGTAGATGTCCCATCCCTTTCAGTGTTCAAGGCCAGATTGGACAGGGCTTGGAGCAACCTGGTCTAGTGGAAGGTGTCCCTGCCTTGTAGCAGAGGGGTTGGAATTAGAGGATCTTTGTGTTCCCCTGGAATCCAAACCATTTTATGATTCTGTGAAAATATCAATTATGATGACTTTTTTTTTTGTTTGTTTGTGTGTGTGTAGAAAGCCTTTTTGGATTCATCTAATGTAGAATGGAGTTCAAGGTGAACTACATCAGCATGGATTTAAAGACCAGAGTGCAACCAGAAATATGAAGTCCCACAACAGAATTTGCCACTGAAAATCTGGGATATGAGGCTTTCCAGCAAGGCTTTGGATGGAGTCCTGGGCCAGGAGGCTTAGACGTTCAATTTAACAATGTCAACAACTGTTGCAGAGAGGAACAAAACCAGGTTTTAAACAAATGTATGAACATCATGGGTATGTGCACATGTAAGTATATAAGGTATGAACATCTTACATATATAAGTACAGTAGTGATTTCAGAGGACTGTAAATACCAGTTACCTTCACACAATCCATTTATCACTGTATTACTTGATATTTATATTGTGGTGATTAAAAGGACTCACCTCTTATCTGGCCTTTCCCTCTGTTTTTAGCACCGAAGACTGCTGAAAATTAATGTTTCATTACATACATCCGTATTTCCCAGTAATTTTGAAACAATTATCTTGAATATTTCTCTTTAAACTGTCCTTCATTTTCAGCTAACTGTATGTGCTGTGTAAAAAGACAGTGAAGCTGCTTATCTATATTAAGGCAGCACCTCTGTGGCACTGTTCCGGGGCTGGGAAAAGTTGCTGCAGCAACAGCTCAAGTTATGTAATACTCAGTTCCACGATGGATGAGTAAGCCTGTTTGCAGGGGGCTGCAATCCCAAGCTCTCCACTCCTGTCAGTTTCTGCCCCTGCTTGCAAAGTGGAATGCATTTTATAATAGGTTTTATAATTCTCTGTTGAGAGTAATTCATACTTGCTCTGCTAACTAGTAATAATGGCAATATGGAGAGAGAATAATTCTAGACATACTTGGTATCACTTTGTACTTGGCATGTTTGAAGTGGCAATAAAAATTGGATTTTGTTTATTTTACAGAATCCAAAATGTTGCTGAAGCATTGCAAAGTGTCGCAAGACAACCTGTGTTGATGTAACTTAGCACGCGTCACCATGCTAAGCAGTAAGTTATTAGTGAGCACCATGGATTAACAAACTTTTTGTTAAATCTTCAGAGCTTAGTTACCTCTTCTGGCCTCTGGCTTCTTTCTGTGGTTCCTCCAAAGCCTAGTTCTGACAACAAAGCTTTTGGAATATTTTGGATTTGTGCATTCAGGTCCAAGCAGGGGGGAAGGGAAGCAGCTGTAACAGAATTCAGATTTCATCCAGGTCCTGGGGACAGGGAGGCAAAGTGTGACCTGGAAGAGTTGACTTTCAACCCAGTCTATCCCGGCTATAAGACCTAATCCCTGCTTTCTCAGGAGAGAGTCTTCTGAGAAATCTACGCGCTATGAAACACAGGAATACTTACCTGAGCATTCAGCTATTCCAGGTTTTGAATGACATTTTTATGGTTTAGTGGTGGACTTGGTAGTGCTAGGTTAACAGCTGGACTTGATGATCTTAAAATTCTCTTCCAACGTAAATGATTCCATGATTTTTATATGCCACATTTTTATTTCCTGTATTTCCTAGAAGAGGTGAGGGCTGTAAACATACCATCTTGCTGCAAATGGTTTCTTGACAGATAGTATAGCTTTTTTCTTTACATCTGCTCAAACTTTGCACACCACTTTTGCTGTTCTTTAAGAAATACAATCCAGTGCTTATTTCTGGAGCTGAATGCCTAGATTCTCATTTGCATGATTACTATGTCAACCAGGATGTCTTTCATCTTGTTCAGCCACACCCTGCTATTCACTTCCCTTTCGCTGTACTGTCACCTCCATGCCCTCACTCTTTGGTTCTTCAGCTTTGCTTGCATGGGCTGATCTTAATGACTGGGGGCATTTGGTGATGATGGTGGAAGTAAAGAATCAAGAGCTGCAAGAATACCCAAGCTGGAAGGTTTACACTGGGTATTCCACCTCACAGATGAAGTGGCTGAGAACCTTCAAAATGGCAATGCCTTCTGAGAACAGGTCTCAAGACAGGTCAGCTGAGCACTATAGGATTCAAGCTGGGGTCACAGAGGGAGCAGCTGATCAGATTATCAGGCCAGTAGAAAGTCATCTTTTGATTTTTATTTTAGAGATAAATCAGCTTATCCAACCACAGAATGGCTGGCTCCAAAGCACCAGCATGTTCCCACCTCTTCTGCTGCTACTGGATGTTGAGTCTGCTGTCAGCTATTGTAATAGTCTGTTACAACTATTTCCATGGTCACTATTCTCCATGTCATGTCTCCCAAGTTTTCTGAAAGAACAGGAAGCTGTCGTAATTTTTCTACCTACCTGGTTAAAACAGAGCATTTAGAGTTGGATTCTCTTGGTGGTTGCATGGTGGTGGTGTCCTGCTGCTGGGAAAAAGCACACGAACAGCCCTTTCCCCCAAATTAAACAAAGCTCCAAATGACACACACACACCCTAGTACTGTAGCATTATTTAATTATTTTGTGAATGAGATAGATCATTACAGAGAAATGAGTAAAAATAGGCACCTTCCAAGCAGTGCTACCTTAGTAAAAGGCTCATAATGGTTTGGATCGGAAAGGACCTTAAAGCTCATCTAGTTCCAACCCCTTTGCCATGGACAGGGACACCTTCCACTAGACCAGGTTGCCCCATCCAGCCTGGCCTTGAACACTGACAGGGGTGGAGCATTCAACACTTTTTGGGGCAACCTGCTCTAGTGCCTCACCACCCTCACAGTAAAGAACTTCTTCCTGAATTTTCCCTGTTTAAGTTTTAACTCATTGCCCCTTGTCCTATCACTACAGTCCCTAATGAAGAGTCCCTTCCCAGCATCCTTATAGGCTCCCTTCAGATACTGGAAGGCTGCTATGAGGTCTCCACGCAGCCTTCTCTTCTCCAGGCTGAACAGCCCCAACTTTCTCAGCCTATCTTCATATGGGAGGTGCTCCAGTCCCCTGATCATCCTCGTGGGCCCCCTCTGGACTTGTTCCAACAGTTCCATGTCCTTTTTATGTTGAGGACACCAGAACAGTACTCCAGGTGAGGTCTCATGAGAGCAGAGGAAAAGGGCAGGATCACGTCCTTCGACCTGCTGGTCACGCTCTTTATGTGTGTGTATACGGGTGCTTACTACTGTGGATACACGAATGTACTCGTATGGGGACTGCACGTGCCCTCTCAGCACCTTCCCCCCAGCGTCTTCAACCGCCGCACCCCAGCACAAGGCAGGCGCTGTCCCTTTAAGCGGGCCCCCTGCGACTTACCACGTGCTGGGGGCGGGGCAGGGAGCGCTGCGCAGCCAATGGGGGACGCTCGAGGGGCGCGGCGCGTTCGCGCACCCTGTCTCCGTAGCCGTCGCGCGGCTGCTGGCGGCGCGTCTGTGCCGATCCTCGTCCGGCGGGCGGGCAGCTGTCAGCGCCGCCGGGCGGCAGCGGGGGGCGGGTTCGGCTCCTCGGTCAGGTGACGGGCGGCCGCCGGGAGCGGCGCATCTGAGCAGCGCGGCGCTACAGTCACCTCACCTCTCTTCCCCTCGCCTCGCCTCCGCGCAATGCTGGGCGGCTCCGCGGCGGCGGGGATGCGGCCGCCGCCGCTTGCCGCCCGCTGAACAGCTGCGAGACGCGCGGTGGGGCCCCCGCCGGGCAGGACGGCGGCAGCAGCATGGCCCCTACCCTGCTCCAGAAGCTGTTCAACAAAAGGGGCGGTGGCGCGGCGGCCCCCCATGGCCGCGCTCTGGGGGAGGGGCCCGCCTTCAGGTGAGCGGCGGGGGCAGGGCGGGTCCAAGCTTGTCGGAGCGCCTGCACACAGGCCTTGGGGGCCGCCTCGAAGGGGCGGCTGAGGATATTGTTGTCCGCTGCCGCCGGGCTGAGGGGCCACTGCCCCCCGAGACTCCGGCTGCGAAGTTTCCGCAGGGGCTGTGGGAGCGACCCGCGAGGAGGGAGCACCCAGGGTGGTGATGGAGCTCCTTCTGCTTTTCCCCTCTTTGGATCTCTCAGCCATTTTATATCCGAGCTGGAAGTGTCACGCTCGGGGTCGGGGGGCGCTCAGTGGGGGACACCGTTCGGAGGCGCCAGGCCTTCTCTTACCTTGCGTTTGTACGGGATTGCTGTGATAACTCGTGCTCAAGTCTCACTCATCAGCGAGATGGAAAAAGCTTAATTGTTGTGACCTAAATACACGTGCCTAGTCTGATGACCCGCTGAGCGCTGGGCACCTTCCACTGGTCTCTCTGCTCGAAATAGGGCAAATACTTAAGGTGAGATCTAGTCACTATTGCTACTTTAGGGCTTGAATATATAATCTGTATATAATACTGAATTATTACTGCTTTCTCAGCCCTCGGGAGCAGCATTTTGGTTTGGGGCTTTGTTACTTTTAGCATCTGTTCTGCGCACAAGACCAAACTGGTCCTGGTTAGCACAGTGACCATCCCATGCATGTCCAGTAACCTCTGTGTCTGTTTTTCTGTTCAGCATGAGTTGATGGATCTTGTGATCAGATAGTATTTGGGATTGAATTAGAATGTGGGCTTTCTATACTGAAACTATAAGAATAGTAAGGGAGGGAGAAGAGTGGAAATTATCTTGATCCACATGATGCCAAGTACAAAAGATGACAATCATGGAGCCCTTATGATTTCAAAGATGGTCTGTGTGGGCCATGGCCATATGCTTGGCCAGAGCTGGAAGATCTTGGTGAAAAATGGGGTAACGGCAAAATGGCATTAAGATATTTGGGTTATGAGGCAGTTCCTTTGAAAGTGGTAGTCACAGTACTAGTGTTGCATTCATATCAGAAAAGAGGGCTGGTGAATTTCAGGCTATAGTCTATGGGCTATGCTTGCTAGTTACTTTTGTAGCACTTACCTTGTGACTTAAATAGTCTCTTTAATTGAGAGAAAACATTTTCCACATTTAAACTGAGTAACAATTCCTGAGTAACTAACATTTTGCCTTATACTTAAAAGCTTACCAAGTACTCTGTGTCAGAGAGCGATGCTGCAAGTTCTAGTTTTAGGATTTTCAGATTTGTCAAGGATCTCCATGAAGGCAGATTCCTTGTACAGTGTGTCCCCCGCATTAAAATCAGTAGGGTTGCTCCATCTGGAGTATTTTGTGATTGTATTAATTTTCTTCTTCCCGTTCCTTAGGTAAGATATTCAACACTGGTTTTTAGTTTGAATAACACCTGATGATGTGACACTTCAAAAAACTCTGTTATAATTAAAATACTATTGTAGGAACTGATCACTCTTTTTATCCCACTATTTTCCCCTAATTCCCTTGCTATCTAGTTTGTATGTTGGTTTTGGGGGGGTGGGTTTTTTTTGCAAATTTAATATAGTTATTTGAAACATTTTGCATATATTTTTTTTTTTAACCTGTTAATACTGCATTAAGCAGAGGTCCTTCTGACCTCTGAATATGTTGCAATTCTTTTTCTTTCTTGTGATCTGTTGATGACCTGCAGGAGCATACTTACTGGGTCTTGGAAGCTCTTCTGTAGTGTTTGTAATAGACTTTCTGTTAAACAGTGATCTCTGAATGGAGAGATGTGATTGGATTTAAGTAAAATCAAAGACTTGATCCTTCGGTAGCTTCTGTTTTAAGCATATTCTGCTGGTCACTTTTAGGGGCTAAGTGGCAGGATCATTTTCTGATCTAATGGCAGGCTTACATTTTTAGGGATTTTAGTTAGTTTTATTCCCTCTCTTTGGGTTAGTGAGGTCCTTCTCTACATTCAGTATGTCTTGCTGTGTATAGGTCTCTTGAGTGGCCCTGTAAGACCTGTAACAGTCTGTATCCTTGGACTTTGAATTGTTATGGAAGTCTTGAAAGCTTAAGTATATTCAAGCACCATCCTTACAACAGCAAAATTGCCAACAACTCAAATAAACAAATTTGACAGCTTTTTTTGAGTGTGCTGGTAGGAAGCTTTAAATTTTTCAGTCTTCCCAGGAACACCAGAAGAAATCCTGTTGCAAAGGGCCATCAACCAGGCTTGATGTTTGCCTGTAACTAGTACTGCATGCAGTTGTTCTGTTGCCTTCTCTGCTTTAATATCTTGACCAAATGTTGGTGCTGCTTCCTTTCTTCTGTTCTGAAAAAAAATGGAAGCTCTAAGGTTCATGTTGTTTGTTGGGATGAGCAGGCACAGCCTCAAAGAGAGACATGGTGCCTATAGCTGAATGTGAAGCCACAGGAAATTGTTTATTGGGTACACAAGCATTAACATCTTAATTTGGGTTAGGAGTGCTCTTTTAAAGAAAACCTCTCAGTTGTCTCACTTGCTGTACTTTGGCTTATGTAGCCAAGTGGCTTCAGTATGTAAACTCGATTCCTGTTGAAATGAATGAAATAATTAGAAGGTGTGCTCCAACTACATTCAGTTCCTGGGACCAGACTATGGCTGGTCAAAAGTAATACTCCAGTGTGGTGGGTCAGGTCCTTAGCACCAAAGTAAAACTCATAGTGTGGGTGTCAGGTCCTTAGTGCTGTGGTTCTTGTCTTGTTGGGCTATGTTCATGTAAACATAAGCCTTACTTGCTAGGTGAGGAGAAAGTAAATATGAGGTATAGACATTAATATAGAGCTATTTAGATACTAGGACTTTTTACTGCCCTGCACCTCCCTTCAAAATAATGAAAGTATGAAGTGATTGTAGTTAGACTTATATAATATCTTAAGAGAAATTGTAAACCAGCTGGAGAACAGATGGGTATTAGTGACATGATATTGTATTTGTTCTAAGTAGTTTTATATGCAGATCTTCAGTTTCTGGTTTCTGTTACTACTGCTTTTTGCTTCCCTTAACTGAAAATATCTCTATGTGTGTTTGTGTATGTAAGTGTATAATGCACACATACAAATATATATGTATACACACACCTTTCAACAGAGGTGTGTGGGTGACTGTAGTTCAATGGATTTCTTTGCAGCCTCTAACACTAAGAAAATCCAAAATACTTGGTCAGAAATGTCATTTATGTGGCTAAATTTCCCTACTATTTCTTATTTCCTTATCAAATGTTACTTCCCCTACAAGATTGATTTAGAGTAGTTTCTACAGGTTTTTGAAATGCTATCAGGAATATGTGCTCAGTAGAATGGTATATATTAATACAAAAATAAAGCATCCTAGTCCCCATGAATGTTTAATTTTAGGGATTAAGTAGAGTATTTTATAAGCATGCAGTATCTCAAGACTAGAATGTCTCAAGTGCTAAGCATGTGTCTCTAAGTGCTAAGGTGCTGGGTGGTGGCTTTAAGAAAATGGTTATAGGTTGCAGGTAGTTTGATTGTACTTAAATTTATAGCAGTTCTTCTGCATCCTGATTTCAGCTGTAACATTTATTTTTTATTCCTAATAGCTGGTGCAGTGCTGTGGTTTTGCTTTAGTTTGGGAACAGTGCTGAATAACACACAGATGTTTTAGTTGTTGCTAAGTAATGCTTACCTGGATCAAGGACTTTTCAGTCGCATGCTCTGCCAGTGGGGAGGAGCACAAGAAATGGGGAAGAAGCAGAGACAGGACACCAGACCCAAACTCGCCAAAGAGGTATATCATACCACAGCACATCATGTCCTGTATATAAACTGGTGGAAGTTACCTGAAAGGCCGAGATTGCTGCTTGGGTCGAGCTGGGTATCGGTCAGCAGGTAGTGAGCACTTGCATTGTGCATCACTTGTGTTTTCTATGTTTTCATTTTTAAACTTTTTTTCTTCCTGTTGTTATTATTACCCGTATTGTTTATTGTTGGTATTATTTCTATTATTGCATTTTTACTTAATTTCAATTATTAAGCTGTTCTTATCTAAAACCATGGATTTTATATTGTTCTGATTCTTTTCCCCACGGCATAGAAAGGAAGGGAGTGAGTGAGTGAGTGAGTGGTGGCTGTGTGGTACTTATTTGGTGGCTGGGTTTAAAGCATGACACTATAATTGTGCTTACCTGACTATAGAATGAGACTTCACGTCAGTGAGTTTCTGAGCCTTTCAACATGAAAGATTGACATTACCCTTAAACTGAGGGCTTAGGCTTCACACTAATTTTGGTCTTTGATTTTTTTACCTTTTTTAAATGACATGCCTATATCCAGGGATGTAGGAGTGGAAGGAAATAACTTGGAGTTTCTGGAAGACTGTTTTCTCTGCTGAATGTGTAATTTCTGCTTTGCAACCTCTGAAATTTCTTTGGTATTGGTATGTTTAGTGAGGGAGTGTTGTAAAACAGGGAATAACTTCATTTTATGTGGATTCTATTAAAAAAAAAAAGGTTGTGTTATTTCAGCTGTGTTTGAAACTCGCAAATGGGCTGTTTCTTCAGCTTTGAGTATCAGCTGCTCCTTCTGGTGTCTATAATGGAGCGGATGTCATGTTGTAAATGCAGGATATCTATCTGGTAACAGTTTGTTAGCTTTGGTATATGAGATCATTTGTTTGGCAGCTGATACTAGTAATTCCTTTGGTCATAGCGCTGAAATGCTTGGTGAGATCCTATTTGCTAAGCATTATTTCACAGCATTTATTATCAGCCTGGCAATGTTCCACCTTCTGAAAAAGGAAAGAAAGCGATAGTGAGCTTTGAGTCTGCTTGCTTGTCAGTTATATCTTTGTTAGAATGAAACACTCCTCAGCAAATTCTTGTAGCCTAATTGGGCTTCTCTTGAGCTTCTTGCGGCTTTGTAGGCATCCACACAGCAGGAACACTACTGAGCACTCGTGCATTTTCATACATGGAAATATCATTAAACATCTGGCTGTAAACCCTTCAAAAAGTATTTAGAAGGAAAAGCATTACTTTATATGCTGCACGAAGGGCAATGCAGCCCAGGGCCAGGTCTGAGCATGGGGGCAGGGAAGTTTAAACAAGCAAGTCTAAGCAACATGCCTCTTCGCTGACAGCTGAAGGTGAGCCTTAAGGTGCAGTATAACACCTCTGCTCTCACATTAGCCTTTCCTCAGTCAGTAGGAAGAGTAAGTTCTGCAGAGATTTATTGCAGTGTCGAGAAAACAGCTTAGAGAGGAAGTGATTGAAAGTATGGTAGAAACCACATTTCCAGCCTGGAGCTGTTTTTAAGGAAAACAAGCAAATTCCAAGTCCTTCAGCTTTTGAGCTTTACAGGAACTAGTCCCATTCTTCTCTTTAACTTGTTTGGATTTTCCTTCCCCTACACACTTCTACACTTCTGTCACTGAACAACCTGTTGGTTTCCTCTAGCTTTGCTTTGAGACTAGCTCATTCTCTCTTAAAATTGCAAGAGACACCCCTTTGCCTTCTCATATGGCTTAAAAAACCTGGGAATGCATAAGCTATTGATGTGCTGAGAAGGATGGATGTACTTTGGTTATTTCTTTTAATTCCATTAAAAGATACGTTGTTATTTGATCAAATTGGTTTTGCCAGGGGGTTATCTTATTTCTGTTTTACAAGTAACATATCCATGTGGCATAACCAGCTAGAAGTGTTATTTCCTACACATCTAACATTTAAATTGTTGCACAGTTGGATAGCAGGTGCTTGTTTCCTTATTCTTGGGGTAGTTTTGCTGTTTACATGCCCAGAACTGGGTGAGTACTCTATAATGTACTACGCTCAGTAGAAAGTGATTTGGGAATACTAGTGACAGAAAGCCTTGGAGCTGCCTTCCCTTGTCAGAAGCACATCTTGAAGCAGAATACACTACAATCTAAAGCAGTGATGCTAATGCTATAGGAAAATACTTGTTTGTTGACATAAATGGATTGATATAAGAAAATAGAGCTGCTTGGGGCTGAAAAATATGGACATTCATTCGTAAAAGTGGAACTCATAGACAAACTTTTTAAAAGCTGATGCAGAGCTGTACTGTCAGTAGAGGCTGGCTTCATACAAACTTACCTAAGTTTTGTAACTTTTCTGATGTGGGCTTAGTTGAAGTAACAGAATAGCTTTATTAGAACTTGAGAGGAAAGAAGGATGGAAGAGGTTTGACAAAAATGTTGTAATCGTCAAAATAGGATGACATGATGACTGTTGTGGGATGTAGGTGTTTCAGTACATGCTAGTGGCCTTTATCTGTAGCTTTGGTCTGAACAGTGAGTAACAACAAGCTAAAAGCCCAGAGAGTGTAGATGTAACAACATAGCTGGGGTCAAAGGGGCTAGAAAATGCAGTAATTGTTTTCATAAAGGCAGTTTATTACTGGTCCTGGCATTTCAGTAATATTGAAGCTGCTGAGGACTTCTTTTGTGAAAACAATTCTTTGGATTAGTACTGACTACATGTGCTGCAAAGCTCGGCGACATACCCTTTCCTTTAGGTATTCCTGCTGACACGGACAATTGTGTGCTTTCATCTCTAATCTACTTTGCATCTTAGTGATGTTAGGCATGGTTTCTGAAGAGTCAATTTTAGAGCCATGTGTTTTATATTTGTCAACAGTTGTTTCTACCAAGTACACTCTTGATGTAAGAACACGCTGTTGTCTTGCATGCTGCTAGACAGTGTTGCAAGAAGAATGTTCTTATGCTACCCTAATTATCAGTATTTGCTATGTGAAGGTTTCCATGGGTACACTTGTTAGGCAGAAGATGAGGAATGAAGTCCTGTAGGATGGTGGTTAACAGGCTTGCTAGAGAGAATAAGTGAGAAAAGGAGGACTTTGAATTGGGTACCTCTTGTATGAAGACAGCAGATATCTGGACCTTTGCATGCACTTTGCACAGTGTCAGATTACTCCTAGTGTGACTAATAGGCATGGACGTGCTTGTTCACCTTCGCCTGTCATGAATCAGCTCCTCTGTGTGCTCTGCCTCTACTTCTTAATCTGCAGGCTGGCTCAGGTGGTTCTCCGTCCTGCTTTCTCCTCACCTTAACAGTGCTTGCTGCCTTTCTTGCCTCACTCCGTTTGCCCTATTTGTATGCATTTGTTGCTCAAATACTGTAGTAGTGTCATTTTTCTATATTCAAGATTGAGGTCACAAGACAAGCTCCTGTGCAGGCTGCAAGACAAAACATTCTTCTGAGGCACCGAGAGGACTAGCTTAGCAGTTTCATTAATGGTGCCGGTGCCTGTGCCTTCCCCACTACAGTTAGGGCAAATATGAGTGCATTATATATATATATATATATATATAATATATATTATATATAATTTTTTTTAATTTTTTTTTTGCACATGACCAGCAGCCAAAATGTGTCTTCGTCAGTCAGTGCGGTTCCTGGATATTGGTGAGATTCTTTGAATTGCACAGATAAATGAGCATGAGGGCTTTACATCACACTTGCTGCTGCTAAAACTGACTCATGATTTTCCTTCCGGAGACTGTGCTGAAGTGAAACTTGAGCCATGTGTGATGTAATTGCTGAATCAGTATGGAGCTTTCTCTGCAGCATGCTCTCAGCACCCTGCAATGCACTTCAACTTTTCTCCTTCAAGGTGCTCGCTGGAGTTTTACACGTGCTAATGAAATCAGCTGTTTAAAGTAAACAATCTGAGAATATTTACTTTTCTAACGGAGGTGCTAACAGGCTGAATTTGGTATTAGCGCTTTCAGATTTCTAATTTGAACACTCCAGTATTTTATAATTAAATCAGGTAGATTCTGACAATAACTCTTAGATTTTATTGTCAGTAAATTTACTGACTTCTATGAAAGAAAACTGTGGCTTGAATGAACTTAGTGCTCTAGATTTTGAGTCTTTGCACTGAATTTTGAGTCTGGATATTATCAAACACCTGAAATTGCTCAACTTTTGGGGCTGGGTGTCTGAATGCATGGAAAATCTGAGCAGAGTCTATTAGAAGATGTTTTTGAAGGAAACCCCAGAGAGCATGATCTGCAAACTGGTGAATACATAGTTATAAGCAGGTTATTCTTAAATTGATATTCTTTCTCCTAATGTGGATCACCTTACAGATCTTAGTATAATGTTGTAATGTTAAAGCCCTCTGTGATCTGGGAAAGACAGTTACTGAAGCTTTTAAAAATATGCAGCTCAAAGGAATTAGTTTCTATTCAGACAAATTTTTGTGTCTTCTGTTCCTCTGCGTGGACACGAGTGCTCGTTCAGCTGTTGCTGATCAGTTGAGTGCTCGTATCTGTCATCTTTTCTTGCCTTTTCTTTCATGTTCCTACAAAATGACCTTCTAAAATCTTCACATTGAACACTCAGTTCCTTAACTTGCAGTCTAAAATGTGTTGCGATTCTTGTGACAAATCCTACTACAAGAAAGGTCATGGGTCTTTTGCTTCTGAAATCCTGGCTTGTTTTAACATGACTGGGTTAAACAAGCTGAGCAGAGACCTGTTAACCTGCTGGAAAAGAAGGTTGGTAACTTCTAGTGCAGGCAACAAGGAAGAAGAGTATTAAGTGCAGAAAACACTTTCCTCAACTGTACAGCAGTGGGGTTTGTGTGTGTTAAGGCTCTTGTCTTGGCAGATGGCAGCAATGGTGCAAAATGCTACTGCATTCTCCTATGCTTTGCTGAAATTGGTTATTGGCTGGACATTTGTCACTTCCATGGTAGTGCTGATAGAATACTGTTGGAGCCTTTCTTGTTCATATGTCTGTAAAGGTATAGAACCAGTTCTTGCAGTAGTTTGTGTGAAGCTGGCAGGTTGCATGCAGAAATGGTTACACAGGGCTCATGTGTTCTTGTCCTCAGCTGTGTTGAGAAAGTTGGAATAAAGAGCTGTGAATTGATAACCACTTCAGTTCACTTGGCAGACAACTGTGGTGACAGGCATTTGAGTTCTTACTTGATCTTGGCTTTTAGCCTGGAGGAAGGTTGCTCTCACATAGTAGCCAGTTGAAGCAGCTTCAGGAGTGCCAACCTCTGCCTTACCAACTGTTAGAAGAGTTTCTAAATCACTTCAAGTTAGAATTGGATAAATTAACCGTCTCTGATTAGAAAAATAGTTTACATCTTGCTATAGATATAAAGCATGCTTACTGAGTGCTAGATGATCTCCCATATTCTTCCCAGTTCTAGGGTAGATAAGTCATACCTGATATGTTGGTCATCCACTGTTGATTAGATCAGACCACAGCTTCGTCTGGGTACTAAACTTCTTGTGTTCAGAAGTTCCTGTGTGCAAGCTTACAGACAGGAATGTTAGGGTGTGCTTTTGAATGGAACTAGGAAAATAATGTGTATTTAAAAACTAGCTTTTTGTTTGTCACTTGGTGACACATGGTAGCTATAAAATGCCTGTATACAGCTGAACTGGGTAACGAATCCAGGAGTAGGTATGGAGTGGGGAGGAAAATGAGAACAGAACATTATATTTTGTAGCAGACATGTTTTGTTTTGTTTTGTTTTGTTTTTTGAGAATAATCAGTTAACTCATTGAACCTCTGTACAGATTGATACTACATCTGCCTGATTTCTTTGTTTTTAAGCAAAAGCAACCTTGTGGAATGTCAAATGTAGCTTTAATCTCTGAATTAAACTTTGTTTAGTGCTTAAAGAAATATTTGCATTGTATTGAAATCTGATGTTGGAATGTGAACTAGAAATCTAATTGAAGAAATGGCTTTACGTTTGCATTATGGAAGCATTAAAAGTTGGATAGAGTATAGACTTCATTTGAGTTGTATCCTTGGGCCCTGTTTTGACTAGAAAGGAAAGTGAGAGTTTTGTTTGTTTTTTAATGAAGTTGACCTGAATCTGTAATTAAGAAGACTTCCAGGGCATCTGCTCTGGTAGATTTCATTGCGGGAGAGAGTCAGGTCCATTATAAACAACTCTCTTATGCAGTGTTTTACTGGGGAACGTGGAAAGAACTTCACCAATTCTTACCTTGTCATGAGTAGGAAGGTTCCTAATTTGTCTAAACAGGTAATTGCTATATAAACTTGCTGATTGACATTTTAGTTTGTTTCTATCACTGAATCTTCAGTGTGTGAAGCATTTTCCTATTGTGTGACAAGGTTGCAACTGGCTCTTTTTCTGTGACTTTTATTGTCCAGGTATTTCATGATTGCTGGAGTGCTCCTTTGCAACCAAATCTTGGCATGTTACTGGGTGTGGTCAACTGTAATTGTGTATAAACTTGGCTGTATAAACTTCTAGGTCTAATAAAATACCAGTATTTGTTAGAAAATGTTTAGGATTTTATGTGAGCAGTTAGAGTGGTTGGCCTGCTTTCAGGAGGAGGCTATTTCATAACTTAATGACTATTTAGACATTCAAAGTCCTATGTAATTGCTGGTAAACAGAACGTAACTCTCTTGCATAGCGTCTTGCAGCAGGATTAGGTTTGCCCATGCCAGTCAGCAGGACTGTGGTTTGTTTGGTTGGTTTTCTGTGTAGTCTTTCTCATTGAGAAGGTGTTATGGTATGAGTGATCTAATTATGCTGATCTTCTGTATGGGGTCCTGAGACATGACTCTTCCTTTCCCTTCCAGTGAAACTTGAAAATAACGCATGTAAGCCTTCAAGTTTCAGTGCAACTTACTGGAAAGCTATCTTCCATGCTGTATATCAGAGAGGGTTAAGGAAAGTGTTTTGAATAGAATAGACAAATTATTGTAACAACAAGAGGAGCAAAACATATTTTTGGCTATAACTGGTGAAAAATGCCAGAACTGATGTTATGTCCGTCTGTTATCGCTTCATTCAATCAAGTCAGGATTTCCTGGCATTCATCTAGACAGAGGCGATGGACTTTGCTGTTCATGCTATAGCAGCATTTGGGTGATCAAGCATGGCTTCTTGTGTATGTGTTCTTTCCCATATCCTTGCCAGTTGGATAAATAGTAAATTTTCACAAATATTCAGTGTACGTAGTTTTCCTTCATTCCCTTTCTGAATATTGCAGACTACCTTTTCAGCAACAATCACTATTTTGAGCGAATCAGAAAATGTCTTGTTTTTACAGCAGCTTAACATAACCAGTTAGAGGATCCAGTGTTATGGTAGGTGATCAGAAAATCCTGGGCCACTTCAGCTCTGAGCACTGCTAGAAGCCACATCTGTTGTGTTTGATTTCACATATTATGAATATGGAAGGATGCACATAGAAACAGATAATTTTCAATCTCTTCTAGTGAAGTCATGCTGCTGAATATGCACTTCAAGGTTAGTTGCAACTGGCCCTGTCTGAAGCAATTTCCCTTAAAAGAAGGGCATGGAGTCCCTGGGTAGCACTTGCCTCTAACCCTGCTTGAGAGCATTCTCTTGTGCAGTGGGAGTGTGTGTTCAGAATAAGGGCGAGGAGGGGATTTGCAGTGCTTTCTACATCCCTGGAGGGAGTACCCAAACTTGTCTGTAAAGGTTGAGAGAGAATGCCATATCCTCTGAGGTTTACAAAGCCCTCCTGTGAATGTAGCCTTCTCATAGCAGGAGCGGAGGAAATATGTCAAGAAATTGTTTATGTTAATGCATGGGTGGTTTTAGTTACTTTGCAAGAAGGTGTTTGTGTGCCTTTCAGCAAAAGCTTATTTTCCAGTTAACTATAAAAAAAAGTGGGTGGGGGAGATGTTGAATGCCAAATATTGTTCTTATCTCTGTAAGTATATGTAAATGCCAACTGACACAATATCTAATCAATAATATTGGGATTTTGTAATTTTTAATTTTCATGTTTGAAACTACTCCTTTGAGCAGAGGCTTGAAAGCTGCATATGGACTTTTTCTTATTAAATAATAAAAAAAAAAATAGGGCTTTAGAGAAGAGGGAGAAGGAACAGGAAAGAGCAGGCAACCAAACCCATGCCTCAGGGTACCACCCCTAAGGTGTGGTGGTGATGTCTGCGCTGGCCTGCTCATTTATGCAGGAGCTGAGATCCATCAGTACATTCATACAGCTTTGAAATGCAGTAGTGTTATAGATACTACATTTTGCTTTGTGTTATTGCTCAAAATTCTTCAGATGTGCAACGTGTAGCTCTTCCTTCTGTTCAAGGGAAGGTGGGGAAAAGCAGAGGCAGTAGAGCTGGTAGGATAAAAGATTTCTATTCATCTTACTTTCTGGCAGGGGCAGTTCTAAGACGTGCCTTGGCAGTGTCTGTATTTAGTAGCTGTGCTCCTGGATGCTGGCCCAGTCACATGGCGCCGCTGGAACAAGTGACATGGGAATGATGCATTAGAGCTGAGGCCCGGGGTTGCTGCCAAAGGAGGTGGGGTGGCCCTGCTGGCCAGGCGGCCTCCACCCCGGCGCTTAGCAGAGATGCTGGACTGAGCACCGCGGCTGCTGCCGTTTGGCTCAGCCTGTTTGGCTCCAGTGGAAGCTGTAAGTTGGTTACAGGAGATGCCTTTAAAAGATAAACAGCGAAAAAATCCCAGCTGCCAGGACCAAAGCCTGAAGAGAGTTAAATTAATAAGTAAAACTTCAGTTATTTGAAATTATAAAATTAGTACTATGAGAACATTTCTGCAAAATACTTGACTTAGTTTAGATGAATTGAGCTCTCCTAGCTGTTAGAAGCTGTGGGGGTTGAGGGGGAAAGTGGGATGGAAGGGGAAAAGTTGATTGAGACTAAACAAGGCTTTCTGTACTGAGGAAAGGATGAGGTGGTGGAAATAGGTTATTGACATTATTGCATACTTTACCTTTCTTTTTTCAAAGTCCTAGTTTAACAAAAATAAACACACTTTTCTTAATGGTAAAACACAAATATGTGCAGTTTTTTTGTGCAGTTACTAGTCTTGAGCTATTCTCATTGCTAATGAGGAATTCAGTTTCTGGGGCTAGCAATTGTGAGCACTGTCTTTGTGCTGTTTATGGTACTACTTCAAACACTTTTTTTTAAACACTGTTTTACATTATCACTGAGACACTGTATGAAACCAGCTCCCAAACTTCTGTCTTGTAGATAAGCCAATGAACAATGAATCCAACCTTACCAAAGTTGACTGAGTTGTGAAACACTTGTTTAATAGGTTGTTCTTGATGTTTGAGGAAAGCTGATGTGTGCAATTTAAGGTGATTTTAACTTGTATAGATCTGTTTGTTTGCCTCTCTCAGGTGCATGTGGTTTTTGTGGTCTTTTTTTGTGCATGTGTGCGGTGGTATTGCTTTCTAGCAACAAAGAGGATGAAAAAAATGCTTCCAACCTTGCAAAAATCCAGTTTATTTTCCTTCCCTGAGCAGGGAGTTTGTGGAATTCTAACTTTTCGGTGAACAAAAGTATCCAACATTGTTTAGCTTGTCATACAGTAACATACAGAATTATCTTAAAAATAAAAATAAAAAGAAGACTTTTTTTTTCGGTGATCTGATATAAATAACTTTATTTTATTTTGCTAGAATGCTTTCACAAAAAATGGATTGAGAGAAGTGCTGCAAATAACATGTTCCTTCACTTGTTGCATGACTAATCTGCAATGTATCCGGCCTAACTTGTGTGAAACTAGTAACTATGTATCATGCTTGAACAAGGTGGTTCATCTGAGGTTAATAGTTCTTCACCATATTAGGACTACTTTAAACAACTGTGGAAAAAGAATGTGGTGTGGCATCAGCACAGCTCTTCCATATCCAAGGTTTTAAGAAGAGAAGGAGCAATGCAGGTTAAACGCTTCAGACTGGGACGGAGGAAGGGAACCCACATCTTCTGTATAAGATATTCAACAGATTAAAGAGGGAAATTTGTCATTAAGCTATCCAGAATAGATTCCACTTCACCTTTAAACGTGTTTTGACACTCATTCTGAATGTCTGGGTTGAAGGCATTTTTTGTGTATCAGTTTTGCTAAGTGTGTTTTGCAAAAACAAATGCTCATTGAAACAGCAGGTATGATTGAAACTTTCTGTCTTCCTGTGCTTCTCTAGCCTGCTTCTAAAAGCTGTTTGGAAAATAAAACCATACGGGGGCTCTGCAAGTATTCTGTTGCACGTGAAAACAATGCTTTATTGGACAGCTGTAACTTATACAGAAAATTAGTCTTAATTAGGTAACTCCATCATATATATTTCTCTTTCCCCCACCCCACATTTTCTTCCTGAAGTATTACCTCGAGCTGAAATAATTTCAGCAATTGTCTTGCAGTGGAGGTGGACAGGAAATGACCTACAAACAAGAGCAGGTGACATGCTGTCACATAGTCTAGAAAAAGTGATTGCACTCTGCTTCCCAGAGGATTGTATCCGGAGAGCAGGACACTTTCTTCCATTTTCAATATTACCTACTTCTTGGACTCAGTGTGTTTGGGGTGTTTTCTGTGTGTGGGTGCCCACTTGCTTTTTATTGTTCTTTTCTTGTTTGTTTTCCAGAATCTGCTTTGTGGATTTTTCAGTGGTAATTCCCCAGATATTTTGGGATTTATTGTATCCCACAGATGACTTCATCTACAGATGAGGCAGTGTTGTGAAACACATCTACTTAGTGAGTTTACAGGAGTCCCGTCCTAATGTGTAATGTGAATCCGATACTGTGGTCATTTAACTGAATGTTTCAGGATTGTTTGGGGAAAAGACAGGACTAAGTAAAGTCTATCAGTTGCTGATCTTAATCGTAAGTGTAGGAACCTGGCGTTTCATTTGCACTTCAAAGGTGACCGGGAACACTGATGTTTAAAGTAGTTCTCCTCAATGAGGTGAAGGGCAGGAGTCACCCTCTCCTAGATCGTTTGGATAACTTAAGAACTGGCCAAAGCTTTTCACTTGTTTCCCTTTCTCGTGGGGAGGAGTGATTGTGATCTAGTACTTGTCATTACTCTCGGAATTGAAACTGAGGTTTTTTTTATTGTTATTATATCTGTGGGCTTCCCTTTGCAACCGAACAAGTTGTTCAACCTAACCTTGCTCTAGTTTTCTGCTTGACTTTTGTCCAGTGTTTAGAGGTTGGGGTTTACTGAGATTACAAAATCCGTTTAAGAAGGGTGCTGTGCCATTTAGCAGGTAGCACGTAGTACTGGGTTTTGAAATCTTACTTTTTTTTTAACTCTACTGCTCTATTTCTGGGTGACCAATAATGAAGTTATTTTCCCTTTTTAATCTGGAAGGGAAGTAGCGCTATGGCTGTCATATTAAAATGTCTAGAATTTTACTGGTGAGGGAGAAGCTGTTTAAACCATGAATTATGAGCAGACATGTATGCATAACTTTTTTTTTTAAAGCAGGGATGGGAAGAGGACTTTGTTCTGCAGTGGAATTACCCAAGCCTGAACAAAACGTCAGCTTACTTTGTTCTATTTAAAAACTTATATTTTCTTGGTCAGGAATATTTTATTAGATGTTTTTGTCATCAGTACTGCCATTGAATTGTTTTAATAAGCACATGACTATAAATTCTCATCAACCAACTTGATGTCTGTGACAGACTTCTTTTGGTTGGTGTTTTCTACTTTAAAAAAAAACCACTTTTCCAAATAGTAGCTTCAGGTTCTCGGCCAAGTGTAAATACTGTTTGCCCTTAAAAGTAAAAGCATTACAGCGCAGGGTACCTAGTGTGCTTCTTGGTGTTCGTCATTTCTTTAAACTGATAACCATATGGCGATGATGGCAGATGCTTATTTACTCCTAAGCTATATGAGGTTGCTAGGGGTTGTCAGATGACACTTGCTCACATGAGGGCCATTAACAGGGTGTTGTAGCCGGTGTTAGGACAACCTTGCAACTAAGGGCGAGTCACTGCAAAAGCAACTATGCCTTCTTTTTTTTTTTTTTTAGGAGGCCATATGGTTCAGTCTTGTGACTACATAATTGCCAGCTACCTAAATCACATACCAGGAAACAAACATAGCTAAAGTCAATATTAGCTGTTGTATCTGCTACAGCTTTGAGCTAGGCTTGGTAGGAAAAACCCTAACAGCAGCAAGAGCAAGTCTACGGTGGCTTCTGAAACTTGAAAGTCATGTCTGCTCCTCTGTCTGGAATAATCACAGCAGTACGTTAGCTACAGCTGTCTTCTGCATTAATGGCTTATAGAATATCTGAAGATCTCTTTGCCTTTTTTTCTCCTAACAGGAATTGCAGCAGGCTGTGCTCCTGTATAGGGAAGAAAGCCAATGGTAAATTACCATTGTTAATGGTTGATCTATAGTAAAGAAATTGCTTGAGCCAGTGTCTCTTCAGCGGGTATTTAGTTTCTTTGAGGGACATTTGCAAGAAGATTTGTAGAAAAAGAAAATGTGTGGGGGTACACCAAAAGCTACAAATGGCACAGGGGGGCAAATAGAAAAAGCAAGAAACAACAGCAGTGTACCGCTTGGAACTAATCTCTCTTGTACCAATTTGGATGAAAGGATTAGAAAATCTTTGAAAGGTCGAAGTGTCAGCTGTGTGAGCAAAGTGACTAGATTGCTGCAAAACAGGTATGCATATGACTTTTTCGATATATATATAATTTTTGACAGAGAATGGATGTTTTTAGTTGATGTTAGATTTATGATCCTGTGCCTGAAAGAGTATTTTGTAAATAATTGGTAAAGTTCTGTTAGAAGCTTATTCTTGATTGTGATGGTGACTGAAACTCCAGAAAGTTTCCACTATTGTTTAAAACTCAGTCTGTGTTCCTGACTCTGATATATAAGATTTATGTATACGCAAACTGAGGCCCGAAGGGTAATTGCCTTTCTTTTCAGTTAAGGCTAAATAATCTTGCCTTCTCTTTCTAGCTTTCTAATTGGTTTCTCTTATTTTTTTGCCACCTCCTGTGTTAGTGGGTCAAGTAATAACAGTGCACAGAACAGACAGGAGAGAGTGCTGTGAAGTGGGGGGGCAAAATACAGAGGGGAACCCTCTGTTTTACTTGTAAATGACCTCTAGATCAAACATTACATTAATCTGGAGTATGAGTAGTGATTGTTTGACTTCTGTGACATCTTTTTCATATGTGTAGCAGCATATATCCAGTGTCCAAGTGTCTACTGCTACGTAACTGTGTTGAAAATATGTTTCAGGCCAGCTTTTTCCGAATTCAAATACCCAGGACTGTTAGAATTAATATTCTACATTCAGGATTCCTGATCTAAGAAGCAGAAGAATATAGACAGATATCTAAGGATATAGATATGTTTAATTTTTTTTCTTTATTTCTCTAGCCTATAGATGTTGCACTGAGGTAATGAGTTGTTAGCAATTTTCAAACATGTTTTAAGGTCAGCTGAAGTAGGTTTTGCATATAATTTAATAGGTCACCCTTCAGTTATTGCATGCCTGCTGATTCCTATAAAGGTGAACCAGAAGCTTCTTTTGTAAAGATCAGGATTTGGAGATCTGTATTAACTGAAAATACTGATTCAGGGCAGAATAGGACAAATGTTTTGTGACCTTTTTACCACAAATAAATGACTTTGCTTCCCCCTAAGTCAGAGAGATCTCCTTGCCTCTGTCTTGTAACTGTAATGGAAAAAATGCTGAACAAGCAAAAGGAAAGTAGCTTATGTGCCATTTGAAAGAAAATAAAGCATACCTGAGCTTAATATGAAATTTGGGGAGAAAACTTGGGGTATCTGTAATCTGTTCTGGACTTGTGGCTTTCTTTAAATAAATATGTAATAATAAAAAAAATATCCGTACTGTTTTAGTATCCTTCGACCTGGTTTTCCTGTGGCATGAACGCAGATGGCTTGATTTTACTTACTTATTTTGATTTGTTGTTTGTTCAGTTCTAGCATCTTCCATGTGCAGGAAAGATCCACTCTGAAGGTGTGGTTAGATAAGCTGAGCTGGCCAAACAAGACTGCTGATGCAGAAGGGAGTAATTGCATTGCCACCTCTTTCTTTTCTTTCTGGCATCATGCCGTTGTCCTTTTTCCCCTTCTGCTGGCCTTGACCTTTCCAATCCTTCTTCAACTGGTTTCCGTTAGGGAGTCAATTCAGCGTACTGAAGTCAGAAAATTGACTTGGGGACAAGAGAACTCAATTAACATTCTAACTAGCCTCAATACTTATTTCACATGCATAGGGAATGTTTTCTTTGTGCCCTTTTCTAAACGTATATAGCTCCACGGATGAAGTGAGTTAGCGTAACTCATGCTGCCACCAAGAGGTGGAGGTTCCATTGCCTTCTGCTTCCTTCCTTTGTCCAGCTATATTTCTGATCTATGTCACTGTGCTGGGAAAAATTTCTGCTGTAGCAGAGAGTTTGGTTAGTTCATGGAAGAGTCCAGCAATTACCAGAGCAGGTGTGTAACAGGAAGGGTCACATAGTTACAAGAAGGAAGGAAATTATATGTGGGGCTCTTGTTTTTGTGGTCAAATAAGAAAACATTATGTTTGGTCAAAATAGCCACATTTAATCTGAAATATGAACATCTGCACAAGTTCATATTAATTTGAGCTAATTTTTAAGAACATGAAGGACTTGGCATTACTAAATAAGCAATAAGCTGATATGGAGATAAGTAACTGTTTAGGGTTTTGTTTTTTATGAATGTGAAAATAGAGCTGACCAATGAAGTCGGTGTCCTGTCTGTATTCTCTAACACTGCTTCTAGGAGATGATCCCACTGTCCCTATTTTGGGGTCTGTATGTTGTGTAAGCTGGCTTAAACATTAAAGGGTGTAAGTACCCTTTAATGAGTAGTAGTGAGTAGTGCTCATCAGCTTTTGTGGCCAGGAAAAACATCCCAGTCATCTGACTAGTCTTGGGCCTTGTGCTAGATTCCACATGGAAGTAATGGGACTATAGGCTTATATGGCGATATGAATTGCCTATAGGTATACCTAATCTTATCAGATGAGGTTTTAGTAGGATGGGTCTCTTCTGTAAGGACTGCTGCAAGAGCTGCATATGTGTTCTGGGTAATTCAAAGCCTGAGAGGAAAGAATTAAAGCATGTTTGATATTTTGTTAGCACTGTAAGAAGCATTATCTGAAGTTAGTTCCCTAGATTTGGTCTATTAGTCACACAAAGCTTTTTATGATAGATTTATGTAACTTCTCTAGCTTGTTGCCGTCTGGTACTAGAATCTGTTTGAAGTTCTGAAAGATTACAGCAGTCTTTAATTCTAGCATGCTGTGTGGGAAAGGCATCTCAGCAGGTTATATTGAGTTCTACTTCAGTGTTTGTTATAACAGGTGAACTGGATTTTATACAGAGATTGGCACCACACGAGCAACACGCAATTTGCTTTAGTACCGAATGTGGCAGTTCACCTGTTTGTAACAAAACCTAAATTTATGCAACGCAAATACTGAGCATACTTTTAGCATCATGGGCAGATGAAGGGCTGAATTGTCTCAATATGTGCCTAAAATGAATCTTTCTCAGTTTAGGTTTGCAGTCCTGTGGTTTGAACTACAGATCTTACTGCGCTAGTCCTGGAGATAAATAAGGCTTAGTTCTTGCATGCAATTTAAGTTGAGGCCATAGAGACTTACCTTTTCTTTGTTGTTAAAAGGAGTAAAGACCTGTGACCTTTTCAAGAAAGCAGCAGTTAGTTCAGGTATTGTGTATTGTAGAAAGTGTGTAATTAAATAAATAGATGTATAACTGAAGAGGGATCAGTATCTGGTGCTGAAGAGCATCAGGTTCATGCGGCAGACTAGAACAGAATCTATTGATGGCTCTGACTTCTCTTGCATTCTGTATAACTGGATTTTGTAAGAGCTTTGCACAGGCAGTGGGCTGAGAAGCTAGTAACAGACTCTTTAAAACAGATGGTGTAGTTGCAGCTCTCTGTATATGTGAGGTGTGTAGGATCTTTGTTGGGCAACTATCAACAATGGTATCAGGTCTGATCTCATGCAGGTTAACTTAAGACTGTGACTCCCTTTGAAAGGGAAGACTTGAAAAGAAATCTGCCTGGCACTCCTAGAATTTTGGAGGTAATGTGCTACACATCAACAAGCTTCCTCACTGTTGATGGCAAAACAGCCTTTAGCATCGTGCCATGGTATGGCTTTGATGTGTACTGAACCCTTGTATATTATGCACATAGAGTATACTTGTATCAGAGTACCTTACAATAGAGATTGTTATCTAGCTTATTCTGTCCCAAGGTATTTAAAAATAGAATAGAACCCCCTGGCTTGATGAGGTATTACAGCTTTAAAAAAAAGGTGCCAAATTTAGCCTTATTTTTCTTTATGGCTATGTAGAAGGGAGAGTTGATGTCTGAAATGCATGATGAAGCACAAAAAAGAAAGAAAGCTGGCTTTACTTATAATTATTTTAAATTTGCAAGTCTCTAAGTGTGCTCCTAATGCAGTTGCCCATGGTTACCTTACTGACTTTAGCAGGAGTTTATGGTGTTTACCATCGTATTGATTTATGGCTGTTAACAGAGCATGGAATAAGAGAAATAGCTTCAGAAATTCTTGTCTTTCAGCTGTATAGAGTTTTCATGCCCTCCCCTTAATTCTGTACCTGGCTTCTCTGTAGGGCATAGTTTGGGAAAATTCCAAAATGAAACAGCCTTTTGGCTGGAACATCAGTGTGGCCTTGACTGAAGTCTCTTAGGCAGTTTGTTCAGCCAACAACTATTAATAACAGTTGTACTCTTACCCTCTAGATGTGATCCATTCAGGTCAGGGATAAGGCAATATGACTGTGTGGCACTGCTTTGTGCAGTAGTAGGTTTCTTCCATTCATTCCAATTTTTCATCTACATATCATGAAAAGCATATTCTGTAGCTGAACCTGAGGGCCAGGCAAGCCTCCATGCTCTAATGTGCAGTCTGACTCCCTGTGGAATTAGGGAATAAAGTCTATCTCAGCCTCCTGCAGTAATGCAGGGAAGCAAGTTTTGTACCATGGTGTATATCTGAAGAATGAGGAGCTTCTGGCTTGAGAGAGTTGGCTTGCTTCAGGTTGAATCTCAGTGGTATCTTGGCTTCACTTATTAATGAGTTTAGTCATAATTGCAGATCAAGCCTCAGTAATCTATGATTGTGCCGTGAACCCTAAAACATCCCTAAAAGCAACCTTAAAGAGGAAGAATAATGGAACAACAGAAACCTTGTTTTCCAGTTACAAGAATTAAAGTTTGGAAGATGGTAACTTAAACTGACAGGAATAGATCAAAAGGAATCTGTCTTATGTTGTTTAGATGACAGAAGGATGAGGGAAGGTACAAGCCTTGAGCTTGTGAAAGGCTATAGTAAAGAGGATATTAATCCGTTGTTCTTCATTGCCACTGAGCGAATTGCACAAAATAGTACACCTGCCTTGCAATGAGGATGCTTCAGATTTTGAAGAAAGTTTGAATAAAAACTGGTCTGGCTGTGCCTGTCTATGTATCAGTGACACTGGGCTGAGATGCTCCTTTGAGTTCCTTTTTGGTTGGAGTTCTGTGATTACAGTCTGATTCTTGCAAAGGCTGACTAAAAGATGAATTTGTTAAATACCTGTTTGTTCACTTAAAATAGTGTGCTTACTTTGCAGGCTTATTTAATATCTTATGTTTATAACCTGCAGCTGGTCCACTTCAGAGTTTGACTTGAATGAAATCCGCCTGATAGTTTACCAAGACTGTGAGAGGAGAGGCAGACAGGTTTTATTTGATTCCAAAGCAGTCCGCAGAATTGATGAGGCTGTCATTCAGGTATGAAATGCTAATTTTTCATTTGTTCTACTGCTCTTTTCTTTCCCTTTCCAGAAGCAGGAATTTTAATATGACAATGTGAACTTCTTAATCTTGTGGTATTTCACTTGATGTCAGTTCTGCAGTAGCTGCAATCAGAGTGGGTTAGATTCCAAAAAACCTTTGAACACATACTTGGTATTTATAATACAAATATGGTATTAAAACTTGGATCTGATTTCCTTTCAAGCAAATCAATCTATGCCCCTCTAAATTTAGTATTTCCTTAGCCTTTTTAATGTCAACTAGGATTGCTTTTTTTGTTGTTAGCCCTGGTTGTGCAGTCCCATTGTTCAAGTGATGTTCATCATGTCTCTAAGTGTGCTTGTCTTCCTTTGGTGTTCTGTTTATTACAGCTGTTAGCTTTTTGTGAATTCAGATAATTTCACTTTGGCTAACCATGCTGTAATGTGTAAGACTGATGAATAGCAATATATGGCCATGTGAGTTTTGGTGACACATATAGAAGCAAGAGTAGATGCTGTCAAGATGCAGATTCTTTGTGCTATACTTGGTTGATTTTAAGACAAGTAAAATATTGGTATTTTCTGTTTTGTGGTTGTTTTGTTGGTTTTTGTTTTCTACTAGCTCTTTGTTTATCTTTTACATTGAATTATTTTTATTTGGTTGGTTGGTTGTTTTGAAACCTTTGTACAAGCAGCAACTTCAGCCTGTCAGACTAGCATGGTTTATTGTAGAATCACTAGCTACATATAAATAACTGTGACTTGTAGAAATTCTTTATGAAGGTGCTTAAAACCCAGCAATCTCTATTTCAGTCACAGTGCAAATATGCCATTGTGCTAAATCCGTAAGATTGAGCATCATCAGCTGATGACTGATCATCTGCTTAAGAGGGTAAATGGGTCAGAGTGGTCTGTTAATCTTGCTCCCACTCTCCTCCCACTCCACCCCAAATCAGGGGTGTTTTGTATCTTAAAGTTGGTTTAAAACGTGACATGTGAGGAGGAAATATATTTCTGGCTTCATTTAAATATTCAAATTATTTCTCTTGCTTGAATACGTTACAAGTTAATGACAAAACGTTCTGTCAGAAACTCTATGCAACACTAACATAGAACTTTTCTCATAACACATAATGAGGTCTACAATATCTTTTCTAGCCAGATAGTAATCTAGGTGCTCATTTAAAACAGCCAAAGCACTTTGAAAAGCATGCAAACACATAGATGTTACAAGTGATCTTGAATGTTGGCTGTTTGTCTGGTATGTTATCAAACAGCAAACCTGAGACTAGATTCATTTAAATTTAAGTCAAGATTGGTCACAAGCTCAGCCCTGTTAAAAGAATGCGTGTATGTATGTATATATTGTGAATTTATCCATTGGTGGACTTGGCAGCCCTGGGGTAATGGTTGGATTTTATGATCTTGGAGGTCTTTTCCAACCTAGTTGATTCTATGATTTTCCTGGAATACGGTAAAGCTTATTCACATTGAGTATTTAAATAGATTGTTTGGCTTTAAAGTATACAGTAAACTTACCTTGAGGAGCTAACAGGTCTGTATTCCATTTAACCCTGTGTTTGTTTAATATACTGAATTTTTTTTTCAGTGTTTTTGATCTAATCTCCAATTCTTTCTGTAGATGGTGTATGTCAGACCACTTTTTTTAGGCATTTTTTGTCAATAGCTCATTAAACATGTGACTACTGACACTGGTGCTTTTCTAAACCCCTAATGACAGTCACATTGGGATTAGATAAGCAACAGCACATGAATACTATTCCAGGAAAAAAATGCAGAAAAGGAGTGCAAATACAAGATAAAATATAGACATCAGGATTTTACTTTTTTAACATGCTAGTAGGCTTATTTTTAAATGGGTAAAGGAGCTTGACTTGTTTATATATCAGTTCTTGAAAATGACTGATCACCTATTCTACTTTTCTTAGCTTGCTCCCTTTTTCTTCTGCATCTTTTTTTTTTTTCTTTTTGCTCATATCATCTTGTCATCATGACTTAGTATTTTAAAACTATGTTTATTGTGCTGTAATGTTCATCATAAAAATCAGTCTTACGGAATATTGGATTTTACTTTTATTTCCATTTCATTTCCTGTTATCATTCCTTTCTTATCTTGCTGAGCCAAGGAATTGTAAATTTAGCTACTGAGCATTTTACTAGCAGCTAGTTTATTACTATTCCTTTATTTCTTGCTTGCTTGCTTTTCTGTAAGCTGTCTACATGTACCTTGCTACCATTTGAAAAAAAATGTTATTGGTCTGTGCTGATGCATGTTCCTGTTGAATTAAAGCTATGCTGATACAAAATGAAACTTAGAAAAATACATTTCATTTTGGTGTGCAGCAAGTGAATGAATGTTTATATTAATACATGTTAAATATATGTTAACTCAGGGATTTTGAATTTCTTAAGCTTAAGTGTGAGAGGGAAGCTTTCTAAGACTTTCTAAGCAATTTTCATTGCTGTAAGGTTATAGTTCTGTTCCCTTCATATAAATCATTTCAAGTGCTTGTGAGAAGTGTGTTCAAATAATGTGGTGCTTTTAAGAGACATCTAATGGACATTCGAATTGAAAAGAAAAAAAACAGCTGTCAAAGGAAACAAACTCTTATTGGGTTTTGTTCAACAGAACCCTTAAGCAAACTCCAGTGTCTTATGAAACATGTACAAATAACATTAATATAATTGATATCTGAGACTTCCTTTACATCTTTCTGTTGTTAAAGCAACATCTTAAGACTGACTTGGGAGTAAGCTTGAGTTAAACAGTCAGCTGGATTTAAGCATTTGCTTACCTGTTTTCTTCTTTAAACAAAGGTTTTATAAATAGACTTTATAGCCAGGTACTTGTACCAAATGATACTTTACTCACCCCTTGTTTGTGCTTGCTGTTCTTCTGTTTAAGAAATTTGTTAATCACTTGAGCAGCAAAAGTTACATGCAATTTCAGTGATTAATTGTGCAAATGACTACAGAAATCAGTTTGTAAGCAATGCACAAGCTCAGATTTTGTTCACATAAACTTTGGCAAATGTTAACACAGAGGGATTCATAATAATTGGGAATGGTCTTCCAGTGGAACTCTGACCAATAACTCTGTATGTGACACTATGAAAACTTGTCTGACAATACAAATATGAGAGTAGTTCTGCACTTCCTCTGATGCTGGTCTTTTAAAAAGCATCTTTTAAATCTGATACCTATTTTTTTAACCCAGTAAGAGTATCTCTTATTTCTGTTGCTTACCTGTAGTTGAAAAAAAATCTTGCTATGCTATGCTTAGAGGTGGGAGTTCTCATGTTTGCTTTGTCTTCACCATATTGCTCTGTTTTGATACAGAAAATGGTAGAGGATGCCTCTGTAAAGACTTCTGCCAAGAACTGCCAAGCAAGCAATGGGAACAACAATATTTCTTCCCATAGTCCCTCTGTAAACTGTATGCACAGTATCAAAGAACAGATACCAAAGTATCAGGTAATGCTCATTACTTTTCTTGCCTGTATTTATCCATTTTTACTGAAGAAGGTTGTATTTAAAAGCCTTAACTTACATGCATTGGATGACTAGTTTTATTTCTGGTGCATTGCAATTTAATCTGAACCTTGTGATATCTGCCCTGTGTTTAAATTGTTGTAGGCTAAGAGCATGTGGGTATATCTTAACCTTTTGGTCTATCTTGGTCTTATCTTTGAAAGAGTTACAGAAGATACTTAATAGCATTACTATTTGTGAAGGTCATAACAAGCACTGTACTGTTCTCTGTTCTTGGTTTGAAAGATCTCTATCTATGGTTCAGGTCAGTTCTAAAGAGCATGTTGAATGTGGTACGTTAAGAGACCCTTAGATTGTCTTACTAGAACATGAAATCAAGAGAACTGTTTCAGGTACTCTGGCTCTTTCTCAGTAAAAGTATAAACATTTCACCAAGAAAAATATTTGCTATTGCTGATCAGTCTTTGAAACAAAATTAAAAAAAAAAAAAAAAGTCTGATTATTCTTAGAAACACAGTCCTCACTAATTTTTAATCAAAAACGTTTCCAGGAAACTTTCTGCAAGGGCAGAAAGGGTAGGAGAGCTTACTCACTTGAATAAGGTCAGTTTAATACTTGGGCATCCAGATTACAGGATGTAAGTCCTATGGACACCTCCAGGTTTCATCAAACACTGTATATGGGAACATTGCTATTTCTTTCGAAATGCAATAGATCTTTATTCCTTTTATTTTTTTTTTGCCTTTGGAGGTCCCCCTGCAGCCAAGAGTAACAATGCCCATCTAGTGAGCAGAACAGAGTACATCTTCCAGCTGTACTTGCTTGTACTTGTGCTGTGTTAAAACCATGTAGGATCTTAGTCTGCATGGAGAAGCAGAACTTGTATTCTTTATTCAAAATGTAGCACTAAGGGATTTAAAAGTATGCCAACTTATTATTGACTCTGC
The DNA here is from genome assembly GCF_033783945.1 of Neopsephotus bourkii. Classification (NCBI taxonomy): domain Eukaryota; kingdom Metazoa; phylum Chordata; class Aves; order Psittaciformes; family Psittacidae; genus Neopsephotus; species Neopsephotus bourkii. Next base: position 14,899,707 of record NW_026900684.1, on the reverse strand, counting down.
TCTTCCCATCTTCTTGTCTGTGTAGTACACCAGACCAGCCTCTGATGTCAACATGCTGGGAGAAATGATGTTTGGCTCAGTGGCAATGAGTTACAAAGGCTCCACCTTGAAAATTCACTACATACGGTGAGTGTCCTTTTCTGTGATGCACTCTCTTGTCAGGCACTTGGAATTGATGACTCACTGAAATGACTGTTTATCCTTTCAGCTCTCCCCCACAGCTGATGATAAGTAGAGTCTTCTCAGCCAGGGTAGGAAGCTTCAGTGGAAGCAACAATAAGTAAGAACTTTATTTATATCTTTTCTTTTTTAATTCCCTATCCAATGCAGTTGGCTTTTATTTTTTATCCATTTGTAGCCCTTCTGTCACTGCTTCTAAAGATGACTTAAACAAAATGGAAAATCTAGTAAAAAATATGAAATGGAGGTTGTGGAGAAGGATTCTCTTAGTGGATCCCAGCCAGGCCTCCTAAATTTTAAAAAAATAAAATCTCTTGAGTTTCTGCTTCTTTATTTGCCCAGGACATGCAATAAACTTCAGAGGTTAGGTGCCATGTACAGTCAAAGCCTCTTATCCTTTCCTGCTGCCCCAAGGGTGAAAAAAGGGTATGCTGAGAAACCTTTATGTCCCTGTACCCCACTTCTGTTTCCTTCAGCAGTGAAGATACACTGTTTCTCACCTGTTCTATTTTTCCTTGTCCCAAAACTGAGCAAATGTGAATAAATTGAATCCCAAGGTGTGAGGTGGAGAAACTTCCAGTAAATCAAAGGGGAGCCTATGTAGAAAGTAAATGTCTGTTTCCTTACAGTTTCAGAAAAAACTTGAGTTTGACTGTAATCTTCAGTCCTCTTTTTTTTTTCCATAAAATGAGCCTAATTGTCAAGCTAATATGCCTCTTGATCACATTCTTAAGGAATACTGACTTTATTCACACTTTTTAGTTTACAAGATAGCTTTGAATACATCAACCAAGATCCTGGCCTGGGAAAGCTGAGCTCGAATCAGAATGGTTTGGGAACCTGTCGCAGTGGAAGTAACTTAGGTAAATATTTCCAGGTTCTGTGTCTTTCTGACAACATGAGGCCATCTGTTCATTCAGTTTGGTTCTTTCCTGTGCATCACCTTCTTGTCTGTGTGTCTTTATTTTAAACATTTTTGCATTGCGTTTTCTCTACGTTGCTTTTGTTTCCTAGGTGTGTTACAGCTGTGTAGCAGCAAACTGCTGCAGGGTGTGTCTGAAGGAGGTCCCCTCCGGCTCATCCGCAGTGCTTCTTTCTTTGCAGGTTTGTGTGGAATGCCAGCCACAGTGTGACCCATCCATATGTACACACAAATCCAGCTCCTTTTGAATCTTTGCAGGGCGTACATAACCACTCTACAGAAACAGAAGGGGCTAAAATACTGACAACAGATATATCTGGCTTATACTTAAAAATCCTTCTTGTTGAAAAAAGCTAAATTAATTACTTTTTGTTTGTATTTATTTTCTAATTCATGTGTTTCATTTTAAAGGTATTATAGTGCAGTGTTTTTAATGATAAATGAGCCCTTATGTTTCTTAGAGAGCTTATGTTTCCTGGCTTATAGCTGGTTTCTTGCTAGTGTGCAGGTGTCTTGGTGGTGTACAGCTTTTTCTTCTCTTACCTCTTGCTGCTATTTTTTTAATTTGATGGCAGACATTCAGAATTAATTCATGAGTTCTTGGGAGGCTTTAAGATTTGATTTTGGTTTTATTTTTTTTCTTTTAACAATATCTATTTCTCTAATTATCAAAACTTTGATGTAGTTTAAAGTCTTCTTTTACAGGCATACTGATGACCCATGCAGATCTTAGGCCTAATTAGTTCTGGTAATTGCAAAAATGTGAACTGTAATACCAATGCAGTTTCTTTGTGAATCTTGCATGCTCCTCAATTTGAGTGCCTCTGTACTACTAACACTTCAATGTAATACAGCATAGGCTGAGTGTTTCTCACTGTGAGGCTTTGAATAATAAATCTGTGCTTGTGGAGTGAATCAGAAGCTTAATGGACCTCGTATTTGACTATTCCATTACGATGTTAACCTGTATAAAATTAGTCTTGCGCACGCAAAGAATGACAACAGTGGCAGAGTCGGGGTGGGGGAGGTACCACCAGCCCTCATTTTCAAAGCATATGTGATTTCTGCTAATGTAGACTGTGTTCACATTCTTAAGCTTATTAGAGATGTTTTACAGATTGGGGCAGATAGCCAGCTTCCTCCAGTAACATAGTGCTCAGTATGGGAATACTGTTTGCTGCCATCTCTGCACACACCATATTGCTTATTTAGGGTGACAGTACAGGATGTAACTTTGCTGCTTTACGACCTTTAAACGTAAACATGATTTTAAAATGCTGACAAATAGTATGATGAGTTTTGTAATATTTTCTATTGATCTGATCTGTTTGTTTTAGCCCACAGCACGCCTGTTGATATGCCTAGCAGAGGACAAAATGAGGACAGAGACAGTGGCATTGCTCGGTCAGGTATCTGCTGTCTGACTTGTTTGCCTGCTTTTGCAATTATGTTAAAATTCTTTGGTGTAGTGATTCACCTGAAATGTAGGCACCTATTGACCCACAAATCCAAACTATTTTGGATCTGCTAAGTGGTTTTCCTTCTGCTTTTCCCCAGGCCTTGATGTGAGAATATTTGTAATGAAGTTCTTTGTTTACAGCAGTTATTTTCTTGGTTGCCAACCAATTTATATTATGGAGAAAGAACTGACTCAAGCCTTTACTAAAGCAAGGAAAGAGATGATTTTTTTTTTTTTTGCACTGAATAGGAAAAGGAGGCCAGGGGATCTGTCTACTGTCATAGGAGGTCAACACATCTTATGACAGAATGCTTCTAATGAGAATAAGATGACTTTTAATATATGCTAGTAGGGAATATCTGACTAAGAAAAGAATATCTTCAGGCAGCAAGATTTACTTAAAATGTTTGTGTTTCCTGTTGCAAATGAGTTATGTGAGGAAGATCAGCAAGCAAGAGCATTATCTGGGGGAAATTGTTCACAGAGTATGAAGAAAAATATTTAACACTCTTTGTAATTCAGTATATGTGGGGTTTCTTGCTTTCTTGATAGCATCTCTGAGCAGTCTTCTGGTCACTCCTTTTCCATCTCCAAGCTCTTCATCATCATCTTCCAGCAGCTACCAACGTCGCTGGCTCCGCAGTCAGACAACCAGTTTAGAGAACGGAATTATTCCAAGGTGGTGAGTGCAGCACCTTTCTTCTTATACCAGCTGTTTGGCAGTTTTTTAAGCTAAATAGAGCTTAAGCCTCTTTTTCTTTAGAAGTACAAATCCTGTTATTAAATGCTCTCAATTCAGTCTAAGTTCTGCGTGTGTTACATAAGATTGCCAATATAAAGATAGAACAAGTTCTGGCTGCATAAGAACTACAAGGCCTGATTTGAAATATTTTTATTGAGCATATAGGCTCTGTCTGAAGCCACATTCTGAAAAGTAAAGTAGAAGTAAATAATTTCTGAAGAAGCAGAGCATCCTGTCAAAATGAAAGGTACTGTAACAGTACTGCTGCAGTAGTTACATTATACTATGATGAAGTCTGACTAGTGAGCGGTTACTGAAATTTTGGAGTAATAACCCATGACAACTCTCTTGGCTGGTACAGGGTGTTCCTCATGTGACTTCTGCCAAAACAGGAAGGGGAAAAAAAGCAGTGATCAAAAAGCCTGGCTACTGTTTTGGAATTTTATTAGCTTTTGTAGCTCAGTGGCATAACAAAGCATGGAATGTAGCAGACCTTTCATAGCTAATAAGCAAATTCTTCCCTTGACAGTTACGAAATACAAATGGTTCTTGATTATCTGCTCATATGTTCTCATCCACCTGCACACAAAGACAGCGTGGAATTAATGCAGAGCTACAAGAAATTCCTGCTGTTTGGCCTCTTTCCCTCATCACTGTTTTCAGTTAAGTGAAGCTTAAAAGCTGCCAGTTAAAATACGTGGTCAGTAAAAAGAAAACCAAAACCTTTCTAAAAATACTTCTTTCCCTAGTGTCCATACTCAAAGCTTTTTCCTGGATATTTTTACAGAATCATTTTCAACATTAAGAATAATGCAGTGATGTCAGTGTAGCAGTCATGCTTCTTAAATCATGTTTGCAGTTGAGAATAAGCTAGCAAGCATTTTGCTTTCAGTAAATTGAAGTAATTTTTAATCTAGTTTCCTAATAAGGAAATAAGGCTAAGAGCAGTGCAAAAGTTAAAACATTTAGGGCAAATAAGAGAATTTCATCTCAGTTCAAGAAGTAGCCAAAGTTTCAGAAACAGAAATTTCCTCAGAGTGCTACTAAAGTAACAAATACTTTAGAGGAAAGTAGCCTTTTTGGGCTGCTGCTTCACTGTAAGGAGTAGGTTGTTTTTCTTCCACATTGGAGAGTGTATGCTGGGGAAAGATAGTAGAAACGGGGCATTATTGTTTCCACTATCTAGAACTACTCTTGAATTGTAATTCTTTCTAAGCTAAAGTAGATACTTGTTTTCTGATTACTTCCTAAAAAAAACAGTAGGCTTTTGGTTGAATACTTCAGTGCCAGCAGAGTTTGTACTTCAGTTTGTACAGCCAAGATTCTACACTCTCTGTGACTTATATTTTAGGCCAGTAGCTCAAAGAAAATGAGCTGTCTAGCTGGAACTCCATGTAGTCAATTGGCAGGCAAGATAGATTAGCAGCTTTGTTGAAAAGGCTTCTCTCACAGACCTAAATTCTTCAATTTCTGTTCCTGGGAAACAGTACAAAAGCTTGTGATGTTTCTTAGATATTGACTGACCATCCTTTCCCAACTTCCTTGGGAATTTGTGTCTCTGCATGCAAGTTCCTGAAGTTCAAATGAGGTTATGTTTTTGTCTTGAACTCTGGTTTCCCACAAACTTTTCTTTAATGGGTTTTATTGTATGTGTGTTTTCCTGTATTCCTGAACTCATACCTCTATGATGAGAAACTTTGGAATGTTTAACTTTGTCAAACCAATTATACTGTAAACCACTTACTTTCAGAATGAACTTAGAATGAATGCTTAGCATTCTGGCTTTCCTCTTGTTAATTGCTTCATAGTGGTCTATAAATGCCACAGGCTCCATTTCAAGATACTTCTAATATGAAAAGCCTTCAAGCTTTTAATTACCACTCACTGATACTACAGTCTTAACTTACAAAGAAACTCCAAACCCAAGCTATTTCCATATAAGCTGCTACTCTGAATGTCTCCATTTATGTTCTAATGGTTTCCTTGTCTGTTCTTACCCTTCTTCCCCTGTAATTTCCCAGTGGATTAAAAGCCATTATTCTATTCAGGTTCCTTCCAAAAGACATTTTGATCATACTGTTTTACTTATTGAAGTAATACTTTTTTAGAGACCTTCTTTTCAGTGAAATTGATCAAGGAACTTTAAGCAAGAAAAAGTAATAGCTCTGTAAATCCAGCAACATCAGTATTGAGCACTGCAGTGGAAGTATTTATGGAGGAGCAAGATAAGGGGATTGCCACCTTTTTGTGTTATAGCAAAAAAACTTATGCTGGGCTAAGACTTTGGGATATAATTCAAATCAGTTGCCTGTGTAAAGGACTAGCTTAGAATTTTGATCAGATTGCTGGGGAACTTGTCTAATTGAGTCTTGAAAACCTAAAAGGATGGGGATTACACAGCCTCCTTGGTCCATTGACCATTTTTTTACCCCTTTGGCATCATCTGCAAACTCACTGAAGGTCTGTTTTGATCCACATACTGCCAGGTTGATAACCAAGAAGTTGAACAATATTGATCCCTGTGTCAACCCATGTGTGATATTGAAAAGTGGCATAACTGTTGAAAGAGATGTGGCAGAACCATCAAGTGGATAAACAGAACCTGGGGAATAATAATGGTTGTAAAATAGCCACTGTTTGGATTTTTGGGTGGGTTTGGGGTGGGTTTTTTAGGTAAAAACATTTCATTTTAAACTGAAGTATATGTAGCTTTCAGCTAGTCACACATTATTTGTAGGCGTTAAGTTTGTGTTTTCACAGTAATTACTAAGTGGTGACATTTAGTCTTCTGTTAAAATAGAAAGTTTTATTTTGCACGGTTAAGTGCCTTAAAACATCCATTTTAAGATGCTGGAGCAGCATAGGTAGCATGTTTCCCAACTTTGCTAATGAAGAGCAGTATAGATTGAAGAGCATCACAGGCAGGAACTTGAGTGCTGGGTGCAGTTTAGAGCTCTGAAATTACCTTTAACCTTTGTTACTAATGATTTTATGCATCATATCTCCATTCGCTTAATCCCCTTTAAAGTTAAATCCAGAAGGAGGGATTTTGTAGAAGCTGTGTTTCAGAGGAAGCTATTCACACTACTTTAGGAGCTGGCCTCTTTGGGAGTTGCCTTCTTCTTATCTGAGCAAGCATTGGTCTTATCCATCAAAATATTGGGTATCCTCTGTTCAGAGACAGGTGATAGCAAAGTCTGCTGTAGCGAGTCAAAGGAGACCCAAGAATGAATTCCATTCTACTGCACAGAGAAATAGGGATAGAAGACAAATTAACTCTCAGTACATAGGTAACTGTCTGCACAAATCTGTCTTACAGGTCCACTGAAGAAATGTTTAGTATGGCTGATGAAAGCTGCAGCTCCAATCCTGCAATAGTTCGGCGGAAAAAAATTGCTATCAGTATAATCTTTTCTCTGCCTGAAAAAGAAGAAGCACAGAGAGATTTCCAGGATTTCTTTTTCTCTCACTTCCCTCTTTTTGAATCTCACATGAACAAGCTGAAATATGCAATAGAAAAGGTACAGAATACTAGTTTTGTCTTAATGTGGAAAAGTGTCAAACAACATGAAGTATTCTAGAATCTGATAGATTAAGAGTGGGAGAAGGTGTGTGGTTTTGAGCTTCCCTCCCTCCTTACACATGTAGTCTTGAGCCTGAGCCCAGTGTAGGAATTCAGCATTTGCTGCATGAGGTGCAGTTTCTTTTCCAGTCGGAATAAGAATTTAGAGTTTAATGCTATGGGTGGTTTTTCTTCACTTCTTACCATATTTCACTGTGAGGGTTTCTTGACTGGCAGAGACTGTGGAAATGGTGCTATTCTGTTCTTTCATGCAGTCACTTAAAAAGAGACACAAAATGTTTGTTGCTGTCTTCTCCACACTCCCCAAAATATTTCTTCTCTCCCCATGCCCAGTCTCAGGGATTGGCCTCTCATGAGGTGGAGGGAGGTTGGCAGCTATTGGTGTCCTGAGTGGCTGTATAGCACTGGGGCTAGACCTTAATTATTTTGACATGTTAATGAAGCTTAAAAAAATGAAGAATGCGAATCCCTTAAGAAGCTGTTTTGTGTCTTTAACTCTTAATCAAGGCCATGATCTCATGTAGAAAAATAGCAGAATCCAGCCAAAGGGTGCAGGTTTATATCAGCCGTGTCATGGATGCCCTGGGAGAATTCAGGTGAGTTAACAGAATTCTGAATTACAAGGAGAGTTCTTCTCATGCCCCTCTTAAGATATTTGTCACTTCCTGAATGCAGGGTCTTGTAATTTAGCCAGTCTTGATGTTAGAGTGAATGAATTTTCTGTGTTGGGTATTAGGTAAATGTTTTTAAAGAACTTTATTAAAACCAGCTCACCTGTTTTCAGAACAAGAGCAAAAATACTTCTGTTGTGCTCACTTATAGCTGTGATTGTTAGTCTTTAAGATCTCATCAGGAGTTGGCTTCTGCTGATGCCTCTGCAGATAAGTGGATTGATTTTTACATTTATGCAGATAAGTTGCCTACTCCCAGCCATAGATGCCGAACAGTAACTTAAGTTGCTGACAAGACAGTTGCTGTCAAAGGCACAAAGGTTTTGGTACCTAAGAGAGGAAGTATGGCTAGAGGCAAAGAAAGGCAGGCTAGGAGAGAGAGACAAGGCTTTGGTGGGATGGAGTTTCTGTAATGTCTGGGATGTGGAAATGAATCACTGCAATGAATAGAATAGGTTCTATTCCCCCTCAAAATGATTTCTGAATCATTTTTCTGAGTACAAATACATGAGGAAATGTAAGAAAGGGAAGACATGTGATTCACATGTAGACACTAAGTTTCTGGTATACCAAATTAGACATATTTTCTGGGGCACAGGTAATTAATAGTAATTACCCGAAGAATAAAACTCTTCCAGTTTGTTCAGTCTCCTAGATCTTACAAAAAAAAGAAGTAAAAATCGGTGGACAATAGAAGAGGAAAAGGGTTATTTTTGTTTGCAAGATTAAAATGTGCATGTTAACACTTACTTTTGTGGATTTTTCTTTGAGCAGAGTTACCATCTGGAACCTATATTCTGTTCCAAGGATTGCAGAGCCTGTGTGGCTCAATATGATGTCCAGCACCCTGGAAAAGAGTCATCTATGCCAGCGTTTTCTTAAAGAATTTACATTTCTGATAGAACAGATCAACAAAAATCAGTAAGCTTCCTCCACCCTCTTTTTCTTAAGTAAAAGCTTTTATGCATCCCAGTGCATGTGTTAAAGCACTTAATGGGACATTCCTTTGCTGGTGTTACATTGGTCGTATTCTTTTTTCTAGGTTCTTTGCTGCTTTGTTAACTGCTGTGCTGACATACCATCTGGCTTGGGTCCCAACAGTAATGCCAGTTGACCATCCTCCCATAAAGGCCTTCTCTGAGAAGCGCACATCACAGTCTGTGAACATGCTGGCAAAATCCCATCCATATAACCCTCTCTGGGCACAGCTTGGTCAGTAGGAAATGGAAAGCTTCAGACTTCTCTATAACTAGCACGTTCCTGTGTTCACTTCTCTTATCTAAGAGCTATTTGTGATCCAGATCACACTTGCAGATGTACCTGGCTGTAACCGGGGCAGAGCTACCAGAGGATGTCTTGCACATGGTTAAAACAGAGAATTTGGAGGCCGGTTTAAATAGCCTGAGTGCTCTGCTTTTTTACCTGGTCCCTCATTGTCATCCTCTGTTACATTGCCTGGCTAAGTAACTTAGTATAGAAGTATTAAGATGGTGCAAGTACTGTGAGTAGTCTGAGCAGTTTTCTGGGCCCTGAGGGCCATTTGTAGTTGAAACTGCCCTGGCTACCTCCTTTCATCTCTTTCTCAGAGCTAGGATGGACACCAAGATAAGAGTAGAAGTCTGGCAACTGGCACTACCTCCATTCACTCACAGTTACGTGAGTGGGCTTGTGCCAAAGTCTTCAGGCTGTTCTTGGACAAATAGCTTTTAAGGTATCTTGATACAGGGGATTAAATAACTGCTGTCAAAAGAATAGGTGAGAGCTGAGAGAATAATGCTGCCAGTGGTAAATCCCTGGAAATTCCTCTTCCTGGAACCAGCTGCAAGTCTGATGTCAGATTGGCCTTAACTTTAACTGATATTTATATGTATATTAACTGATATATATGAGTGTAAAGTAACACACATGCACAGTAAAACAGTAATGTAACATTTACACTGTGCTGCTGATTATTTCTTTCTCATTGTCTCAGATACATTTGTTTTTCTCAGCTATCTTTATGAAAGTAAGAACTGCTACCTTGGCAGATGTATTTCCTGGTTTAGGATGTCTTTAAAGTGTTATGCAGAGGACTAATGGATTAGACTTGGAGGGTAAAATGGTAGCTTTTCTAGGTTTTTGAGGACGGAGCCAGGCCTGGGGTTAAAAAAAAAACCAGCTGAACTGGATGCAGTAGCTCTTGTGATCGCTCCCAGAAGCTACTACTAGTGACTAATCAAGAATCTGTTTCTGTTCTTACCTCCCCAGCTTGTATGTTGCTACCAGCATTGGCCTACCCGATTTCTCAATGCCTGAACTCAATGATTTCTAGTTTTCTTTTGTTCTTGTAAAGTCCAAAAGCCATTATCTGGCAGTTGCAGTAATTGATAATGAAAGTAAGATGTTGCCCTCTGCTGGTGGTCTTTAGAAAGAGGTGGAGGGGAAATAAAAAAATTGAGCTTAGTGCTTTAAAATGGAAATTACTTTTTACTAAGGAAAAGATTTTTCCGTACCTGTGTATTTCCACCTTCAGACTCATGTTTTTGTTATATACTACATATCAATTACAGTTACAAGTACCACTGTCAGGAAGACATAATGCTGCCTTAAATGTCAGCTTTAATGGTTTTAACAGTTGGCATTAGTATGTTTTGAAGACCACAATTTTGAATTCTTGTACTGACTTATTGGTAATGTTTTATATAAAAGTCAATTGTACAAATGAACGTAAAGCCTGAATCTGATTTCCATAGCAACTGTGCTCAACTTAAAAGTAAAAATACATCTTCCCATTTCCTTTCCTAGTGCTAGTCCTTGTAACCCACCTGGCATTGAGGAAAGTTCCAGCAGAGTAGTCTGAAGCCCACTTTGCATTAGTGAGGAGTGAGTTTGTTGGTGTGTTAGGCTATGGGGCTAGTTGCAAAGTTGTTCTTTATGAGGGGAAGACAATAAATCCACCACACAGCAGCTTCCTCAGTGCATTGCTATCATTACGGGAAATGGCAGATCTTGGCAGGGGTGACAGTAACTGAAAGAAGTGGAATTACTGTTTCATTAATCCTTGTTTTATAGGAGTGGGAGTCAGGAGCCTTGTTCCTTTTATGTTATGTATGGTGAAGAGGGGTCTGAGTATAAATGTGTTTGCATTTTTGTTGTGTGGGGTTTTTTTATGTTTTAGTCTCCTCATGTTGAAACCAGAGGCCCTCTTGCTCCTGGCAGAAACCTTCCTGAAGCTCTGATTTTAGCTTTCATTTAGTGCAGCTTCTTGAGGTCTGGCACAAAATCCTGGTGGCAAACTTGGTCCAAAACATCTGAGCAGCCCTGAGCAAGGACTTGCCACCTAAACAAATAGGGTAGATTAGCAGGTAGCTGGTAAAGCCATGCTTCAGAGAAGCCTGATTTCAAGGTTAACACTTATGATGGGTAAAGAAAATTGAGCTGGTGGCTGTCTCCTGTCTGCTGGTGATATCAGCCATAGTTTGGATAGGCAAAAGACAATTAGGTGAGTGTTCACTAATGGTTGTCAGATGAAGACAGCTGGGTTAACTGAACCTGGTAATAGACATTTCTTGAGTTAACCTATCTTTGTCTGATAAGAGAACTTACCTTATTTACTATCTGTGCTTACCTCTCCCAGAACTTAAGGGCAGAAACCCTTCAACTGATAGAGGATTATAGGCAGCTAAAGATAGTTGTCACTATCCCAAACAAATATGTTGAAAGCAGGATATGCATGACCTTAGTTCTGTTTAAAAAAACAAAACCCCAACAGTTCTCCAGGATAAGTGAACTAGCAAATAGGCAGTTCCTGGGGGGAACTGAGATGGGGAACACACTTCTGTTGTAGTTTCTACCTCTCATTTTACAGTTATATTTTTAGTGAATACATTTTCTAGTTCTCTGCCATCCCAGGCCAAAGATAGATGCTCATGTTAGTGAGGTTGACTGCGAGTACATAGAAGTCTGTGTGCCTAGCCCAGCAGGTAGTTACATGCCTCTTTTTTCAGAACATTACTAAGCTAATATTGAATCCTTTATTGCTTTTCTTATATTGGTCCTGAAAAAAATAATTTAGATTTTATCTGTATGAAAATTCCTGTGTTTAACAGAAAAAGTTACTGAAATAAAACAACTTTAATGTGAAAGAAAATATGTAATAAAATAGAAAACAGCATAGCTGGATTTATATTCCTTTTCACCCCCTGTTGTGTCAATTTCCAAGTGATTATACCTTGTAACCATCACGTAAATAAAATCCTTTAGTGGCTTTGAACAGAAAGAAACCGAATAATAGCAGCTACTCACAAAACCACCAAAACCCTTCTGAACAAAAAACTTATTAGACGTGCTTTTGTTAATCTTTGTTTTAAACTTTTATGAACTTGCTGTGAAAGAAACGAACTGTCTGATTTGTGTCCATAGTAAATGCTGTTTCAAAATATGTTGAATTTAGGCCTATATCACAACCAGACATAAACATGTGATTGTTTTCCTGTATAGGTGATCTCTATGGTGCCATAGGCTCCCCGGTGAGATTGACTCGAACTGTTATTGTTGGAAAACGCAAGGAGTTGGTGCAGCGCTTGCTCTATGTTCTAACTTACTTCATTCGGTGCTCTGAGCTGCAGGAAAATCAGCTGACATGGAGTCAGAAGGCTGGGATAGAAGAGCAAGTGCTAAATGGAAGCAAGATCACAACTGCCCTAGAAAGGGGAGAGGTAGAGGAGTCTGATTATGTTGTTGTCACTGTTAAAAATGAACCTGCTCTTGTGCCTCCAATCCTACCTCCAAAGAATGATGAAAGTAAGAACAATAGTGTTGCAGAGTGGGCACATGACCCAGAAAGCACTCATGCTGTCCCAGCCTCTTCAAAAGAGAAGAAAGAAGCGATAGGAAAAGCCAGTCAGAACTCCGAAGCATCTGTTGACTGTCTAACTAGCAATTTTCATAAGGGAACGGCTGACAGTAGGAAAAGAATTGTCACCGATGCAGGGGTTGTATCCTACCACTTTGAAGAGCCATCTAAATTGGAGGATTTAACAGAGATAAAGATGAACAGGAATCAGAATGAGAGAAAAGTGGAAAACCAGTTGTCTGGTAGGTCATCTGCCTTACCTTGTCCTGAAGGGTCTGGCCACAGGAGTTCACACTTGGAAAAGGTCACTTTTCAGATTGGAAGTTCAGCATCACCAGAGTCAGACTTAGAAACTCATAGAAGAGAAATGGAAGAAAATCTGAGATCATTGAGAAAAAATCCAGAGGTGATACATTGTTCCTCAAGTTTCACAAATCTGCCTGTGAATGCTTCCCAGAATCAAACAGAAAGTTGCGAAGCTGCCTTTATACCCTTCAGTAAACGTGATGTTTGTTATGCACAAATCTCACCTTGTATGAGGAAGGAGAATATACTTCACCAACATACAGAAAGTAAAGAAGCTGAAATGAATTTAGTGAACACGATATCTAGTGAACCGCTTTTGCCCACGGATAATTTAGAAACTGTAAAATTGCCAAGCCTGAAAGAAACTAGAACTTTATGCTCTGGCAATCTGGAGAACTATTCCCCTAGCTGTGTAGAAGTAGGTTCTGCTGTCAAACAGGATTCCCCTAAAGTAGGTGCTAAAGATGTCCCCTATGGGGATGCTGGAAGGAAAAGCTCCTTCAGAGCTGAAGGGGACATTCCAAGGAATGAGAGTTCAGACAGTGCTCTTGGAGCCAGTGATGAGGAAGGTGATTGTTGTATCTCTGATGAAGTACATCATGATAATGTCAGCAAAAGACTTGAAGAGTTTGCAGAAGTGGAACTGCCTTTACCAAGGTAAAGTAGTTTAATTTAGAACTAAATGGAGTAAAAAACTGTTGCTACTTCAGAGGTGTTCAGGATTTAAAGTCCGAAATCCTCTGGGATCTTGAGTAAGTTCCTTGCAAACAAATCGATAACAGACACTGATGTGGGTAGGATTCTTGTAACCAGACTTGGGAAAAAGAAAACTAAGACGGAGCAGGGTTAAGTAGTGAAATTTGTGACAAAGATGCCCTTCATATGTCTAATAAAAAAGATTGATTACTTTTTCATATAAGCGTCCTGAAACATTTAATGTAGACAGAACATCTGAGGACAAGCAAATTTGACAAATCAAAGACATTTGAAATAAATAAGGGCATCTTGTTTGAAAACTTTTGAGCTTTACAGGTGCAAATGGAACTTGCTGATACTTAAGGTAGGTAACTAGAAAGTTTGCTGCTTGGGCTGAGTTGGAGAAAACTCAAATTTAGCAATCTGTTAGGTACAGAACATGGAGCTCATATATATCACAAGCTCTAATACATTTAGATTTGCCTTTTTATAAATTCAAAGGAATTGATACCTTGTTAAAGTTCAGCTTTTAAAATCTTTCTTTCAAAGAGCACCAGTAATTGGTTTTGTGTATTTTGAGTACAGTGTTGATTGATACTTACAATAGAAGCAGGGGTGATAAACCAAACTTCTCATTCATTTAAAATCTGAATCAGTTTGTCAAGCAAGAATCTTACATGCTTTGTATTTCTGTATTTCAGGTCAAATACAATCAGCAGTCAATGTGTGAAAAATTTTGGAAGATCACTTCTAGGTGGTTACTGTCATACATATATACCTGATCTAGTGCTGCATGGAATAAATAATGATGAAAAACTCAAGCAGTGTCTATTAGCAGACCTACTTCATGCAATGCATGTGAGTTAATGTACTGAGTTATAGCAGTAGTTGTGATATTACTAAGATTTACAGAAGCAGGTCCTTTGAATAGGCTTCTTTCTACTTATCATTTGTAACAGCCACGCCTGTCTTCCTTCTTGGAAGAGGTAAGCCCTTAATGCATTATATGCAAAGCCTGTTCACACAAGAATCACATGTGCTTTCCTTTATACTGTCTTAAGGTTTCTCTTCAGAGATAAGCGCAAGGAAAATTGTTTGCAACTTCAAGTTATAAACAAGGAAAAAACCTCAGACTGTTTCTCAGTCACAATAGCTGACAATTATCTATATATCATAAAATTATGTGCAAGTTGAAACAGCTTATTTTGCCATTAGTGGCATGTGTTGCAAGGGAGATGAAGTCTTGTGGAGGCCTATATTATACTAAACTGTAGCAGAAATGACTGACTACAGAAAAGTAATTGTCTGTAGGTAGTAACTTTGCCATGTTCTTGCTCTACTTCAGGTACTCCTAAATTACATAATTAATAACTAACCTTTCACTAAAGTAACTGTGTGATCTTGATGTGCAATTTTAAATGTTTATTGTCAACAGCTGCTCTGCAGCAATTAATCATCCTGCTGGAGTAAGTTCATGTGCTACCTGGAACAGTGATGCACGTGTATGTAACTTCTTTAAACAATATCAGATTGGTCTGATTGTACAGAGTGAAGTCCTTCATATAGCTCTGAAACATTAAATATGCTTTCACCAGCACTGGATCAGTAAAATTATTATTCTTTCCATTTTGGAAGGAACTTGTCTTCTCAGGAAGGGTGGAATATTTGAAAAAAAGTTTTGGAGTAGTAACTTTGAAGCACTATTTAAATGCCTTGATCAAATTGTCAGTTAAGACTTAACTGACCCAATGTTGAGAGATGTAAACTCTGTCACTGAAGTTGGTATTCCTTGTCGTTTTTGAGATGCCTTTGGTTTCCTGTTGGTTCGCTTTCCTTATTCCCTGCCTCAGTGTGACTAAAAGTGGAACCTCAAAACTGAGTTGAGGAAATGTATGTGAAAGTGTCACATAATGCTTGTATTCTTTATCTGTTGCAGCATCCAGTGCTAGATGAGCCCATCGCAGAAGCTGTCTGCATTATTGCAGACACAGATAAATGGAACGTACAAGTAGCTACAAGCCAGAGAAAGATGATGGACAATATGAAGTTAGGCAAGGATGTTTTGGTTTCAAGTCAAGTATCCAGTTTACTGCAGTCTATTTTACAGCTTTACAAGCTCAACGTCCCAGCTGACTTTGTAAGTATTTCTTTACTGGAGACTGTAGGTAATGCAAATTGCTTAGCTTAAGTAGGAAGAGCAGAGTTTTGTAAACTGTGTTGCTGTACCAATGAACTAATGCCTGAAGTGATACAGAGTTGACACAATGTATTTGAGAGAATGAATGGTACAGTCCAGTAACAGATACTGTTTTATCTGTAATTTACATGTAATAGGTCAGATTAAAGTTAACTACTCAAATGCATATGATAAAACTAAAGTTGCTCAGGCAGTTTTAGCATGGTTCTTGTGTGTTTATGATTAGGGCTCTTAAATTTGGCTTTTATTTTTTTGTTTGTATTATTTCCACGCTTCTATTTATGTTGTTGAAACTTCTATCTACCTAAGCCTGTTTCTAGCATACAACTTTCTGTTCTTGGGCTTTTGATCGAACCCCACACAGGGTATGCCTCTTAGCTCTCCTTCCCAAATAATTGTACCTCTATATTTACTTGATCCTTCTGTTTTATGCATGTTTTAGCCAACTCTGTCAGCAAGTACTGTCTCGGATAACCTTGCCAGTGTCTCCATAGAATTGCTGGGAGGAGACTGAAACCTCAAAGCACCTGGAGGTGGATGGGTTGCAGCAGGGGATTGTCATATTGCATTATCCCTGTCCCAGAACATCCTTTCCTGTCCTCTGTAGTAGTGGAGTTCATCAGAGCAAATCAGTAATGCTGGCTTTGCTGATTACAACAAAACTTACCCACAAGTCTCACAGTGGTAATTACAGTGCAGTTTAATCCCATCATTGTAGGTGAGGGGAGGTGGGCTGGATTTTTCAGTAGTCACCCCTTTTTCAATTAACTGAATTGGTTTGTCCTTCAGCAGGTAGTCTTGAGAATAGTTGTAGGAGCCTGTGTAATGGCTTGGGCTAGCAGATGGAAGAGGAAGATAGAGCTAAACACTAACAGCTGTAAATAGTATTAGTCGCATTGTTTTGAATAAAATTAGTGGTGTTGATTATGCTAAGTTCTTGAAGACAAATGCTAGGCAAGATGTGGGTATGTTGTCATTGTTGTCTCTGGATTCTTCTGGGCATTGAAAAATACACAACTTTGGTTAAAATTATATCTTAACACTTGCACAATAGCACCTTAAATTCTGGCATTTCTAATCTGAATAGTTGATTCTGCAACTGAATTGTTCTTTCCTATGTTGCCCTCGCATTTGTGTATGCAACTTCTGTATGCATTGTATGATGTGAGAGGGGTTTGGAGGTAGAATATTTTTCAGAGATTTTTTTATTTCTATTTTTCTTGGAAAAAGGCACAATGAAGTGATAGTGCTAGAAGTTTGGAAACTTGCTATAATCCACATTAGAGACACTTTGATCCTTATGTTAGTGGATTTTGCAGCTCTTTACTAAAACCAAACCATCAGTGCATGGGAGCTGTGTTCCACTAAACTCTAGGGGGAGAAGTGTGACTCTTTTGTAGTGATTCTGTTGATTTAGGTTTTGACAAAAGCATATTGATCAGAGATGAACATAATGCAGTATGTTTGAAGTTTCCTTTAAGAGTGCACTTTTTTTACATGCAGGTACTGCTCAGATGAGTAAGTTTTTGAGTTTTGTGATACAACAAAAAACAAAGCCCAACTTTTGAAACTAGATGAAAGGCAAGTGGTGATACCTTTGTTGTGGCACTTCAGAC
Organism: Neopsephotus bourkii; assembly: GCF_033783945.1. Classification (NCBI taxonomy): domain Eukaryota; kingdom Metazoa; phylum Chordata; class Aves; order Psittaciformes; family Psittacidae; genus Neopsephotus; species Neopsephotus bourkii. The sequence continues at coordinate 14,882,501 of NW_026900684.1, read as the reverse complement.
TGGTAACCGTACTGCAGAGCTTTGCAGCATGCCAGCAAGGGAAGTGATGATCGTAGCTGCTGCATGTCAGCAATATGTCAAGTTTTACCTGCACCTTTGAACTCGTTTTAGCTACTTCCCTAGAAGTCACTTGACATTTTGTTTTGTTTTGTTTTTTCCATGTAGTCAATGAGGAAAGCTGCAGAGAAAGCTAACAGTACAAAAAAAAAAATTAACTTTTGGCCATTTTGAACAAAATGGATTCATGTACCCAGCTTATGGGGAGGAATGTCTTGATTCTTTGCAACAGGAGGAGCAGATAATCTTGCATATAAAGAATCTCCCTTAGAATAATGTGGGATTCTTCCTTATTTACTCCCTCACGCCTTAAAAAAATATAAAAATCCATAATCCTTTGCCATAAGTACTGAAATTGAAATATGTTGAACTGCCACTTTGTGAATCAGCTGCATGCTCCCCTCAGCCACTGAGGAAGTGCTTGTGGGCTTTCTGTGTTAAGGTTGCCTGTAATGGAAAAGAGTATTTCCCTTTCAGTAGAATCAGAACTGTAACAAGTATACTGACTTGACTGAAAACTCACTTGAAGCAAACAGATAAACTACTCTCAAAAAGCTTTCCTCCACTGGTGTCATTGATCTTGTTCTACTACTACGTAGCATGTTTTTAAAATGCCTTTTTATCTTCCACGGTTAAGACGTGCTATAAACTCAGAGAATCATTAAAAATCTTCATCTTACTCCAGACCAGAGAGTACATGGTAGACTACCTACAAGTATGAATCTTTTCTTTGCTTACTTTTTTTTAATTACTAAAACTGGTTTCACAGGGTCTCATTCCTAATACTTACGGCTTTCATTCAACTTGAAAATTACGTTGAACAATGGCCTGAAGCTGTTTGCTGCTACTGTTTCTAATTGCTGTCTATGCCTGCCAGATGATTATATATCAGATAATACAAGGTTCTGCATGCACTTCCTGCTTTCATCACCTGGAGTTTGGAGAGCTGAACTAATTTAACTTTTTTGAAGTGGTCATCATGGTGGAAATAAGGAATATATCAATTTGAATATACCTTTGTCCTAGAACAAAATACCTGATAAGGCATCCTACTACTCATCTTGTGAAGACATCATACCTACTGTCCTTGTCTTATGAAAATAAACCTTCTCTCTCTTTGAAGCTAAGGTTCATCTGCTGTCCTGCGGTTGGTGTATGAGAAATTACCATGCATCGCATGACTGTATTTAAAGATAATACATGTTTCTAGCATGCTACTGCTGAAAGAAAAGGGGAGTGATTAAATTGTTTTTTTTCAGTTTGAACTATTACCTTTTGGCAGGCAGCGTCGAATGTTTAAGCAATTTTAAACTAGAAGTACCTAGAACTGATTAAAACAAATGGCTAAAGAGGATTCGTAACCTAGCTTCTATTGTAAAGTAGTGAGCAAAAGAGCTATGAAATTATGACATATAAGATAATAGTGTCTTCTAGTTCTTGAGTCTTAATTTCTTGAATGCAGATCCCTAGAGGTAGAGTGGCAATTTTGGGAACTGTTGTCTAAGCTCAGTCTTTCACAAAATATTATACTGACAACAAACATTAAGTATTGATCCAAGTGTTCTGGTTTGATTCTTAGTAGAATCATAGAATCATAGAACAGTTAGGGTTGGAAAGGACCTTAAGATCATCAAGTTCCAACCCCCTGCCATAGGTAGGAACACCTCACACTAAACCATGTCACCCAAGGCTCTGTCCAACCTGCCCTTGAACACTGCCAGGGATGGAGCATTCACAACGTCCCTGGGCAGCCCATTCCAGTGCCTCACCACTCTTACAGTAAAGAACTTCCTCCTTATATCCAATCTAAACTTCCCCTGTTTAAGTTTGAACCCGTTACCCCTTGTAAGATGTCTTGAGTGTCTTTGAACCTGGTTAAAACTATTTAAGTCAGCAGAAATGCTGTGGCTGACTTGGGTGAAAAATGGATGTGCTGTTTATGGTGCCTGAGAAAGCTGGAATGCCCCAGTTTTATGAGGGGATTCCCCTTTGAGGGGTAATGATAACTTCTTAATGGTGCCAGCACACCTGTAACAAAATCAATTGCCTCTTCGAGATTTTTAAGTGGAGATTTAGTTTGAGAGATGTTATAGCTAAGATAAAAGACTAAATTATGTGCTTACATTCCTGTAAAGTTTGCATGCGATTCTTAAAGCCATTCTGAGGGTTGTGGTCTGTGTTTACAGTGCATAATGCATCTTGAGGATAGACTACAAGAGATGTATCTCAAAAGCAAAATGCTTTCAGAATATCTGCGAGGACATACAAGAGTGCATGTAAAAGAACTAGGAATGGTATTGGGGTGAGTATTATAGGTATTGATTAATGGCAAAACTTGGGGCTGTTATTTTCCTTTCCAGTTTCTGAATGTTGGTATATTTTTCCCATGAGGACTTGCTTCTTCATATTTAGCACTTTATTGTGTATCTAATAAAACCATCTGGAAATCAGTAGGAAATAGTTCTACAGCAAGAACCAGTTACTTGTCATTCTTAAGTCTTCAGAATGAAGAAAGTTTGGATTTTGGTCATTAGGATGTTATCCATGCATTCATACATACTCTTTCTGTCTCAGTCTCCTTAGTGAAAGCTTCATCCCAACAAATACTTGAAAATTTTTGTTTAGGTGGTGCAGTTGTATCTTGAGCAAAGAAGGCTTCTCAAAAAGCAAGTGTAAGAAAAACAGATGTCCTCTTTGGCAGCTGTCTTCTAACAATAGTACTTGATTGGCATACAATCTTTAAGGATGCACCTGCTGACAGCAGAAGACGGGGAAGGGGAAGAAGTTGAATACACATTCCCAAAAAGATGGGTTTTAGCACTGTAGGCGAAACCTAATTTATCTTTATCCAGACTATTCAAGATTTCATATTGGGAAATGTAGTTGTAAGTTGTGAAACTCAGAAACAAGCACTATAAATACATAGATATGTCCTGGCCCTTGAGCAGCTTTACATTTGGAAATGGTTGGAAACTGAACATTGTGTTTGAGAGACATTCCTGGTACTGTTATTGCATAATAATGAATTAATTCCAGCTTTTGGTCATCTTTTGATAAGAGTGCTACTGTATGGTGAACTGAGTTAAAACATGAAATGCAGCATCTTTCATAAGCTAATGTTTAGTGCTTTCTTAAACTGGGCTTATTGGTGCCTACTGACTGGTAAAACTAAAACTGAGACTTATAGTTTGGCAAATAAATAAAAATATTTAAACCCCCCAAAAGATTATATACTACTAAATGCAATACTGCTGTCTGTTGATTTATAGGGCAGCATACTTCTTGGTTTTAAACATTATTACCTACCTTTACTGATAGGTAAGTAATGGAAATAAAAATAATGTAACAGTTAACTCAGTGTAACAAGACACTTCCAGTTTCTTTAAAGTGGATGAAAAAGTATCTTCTTATGTTTCTCTTGTGAAGGTGATTGTATATTTTAAAGTCTGTCTCTCTTTTTAATTTCTAGGATTGAATCCAATGACTTGCCTTTGTTGGCTGCTATAGCAAGTACTCATTCCCCGTATGTTGCCCAAATACTCTTATAAATTAAAATCTCAGGATAGTCATTCCCTTAAAGTGAAACAACATGGGAATGTTGAATGAAGAACAGAGGTGCCGGACGCTGGTAAAGGGGAACACTGAGGAAAGCAGGTGATGCCTATACCTTCTACACCTTCTGATTCTGATTTCAGCTGGATGTTTTATTGGAGGACTTCAGTTTACATGACATAAAAGGCATTCAGGTTTTTCTTACAATCTCACTTCTGACTTAAAGCAAGAAAGTGACTGCATCCTTGCATTTTATTTTTATTCAAAGGACAAAAGTTAACACTATGTGGCAGACCAGGAGCTGCCATCCAAAACGCTGCTCAAAACCATGAAGTAACAGTTAAAAGAACAAGTGGGTTAAAATGAATTTTGTAATACTGTGCTTGTGAATGTTGTGTGGTGTATGTTTCTTTGCTGGGGAGGAGGATGAGCTGTAAAATATGTATATAGCATTCCTATACACAAGTGTATTAGATGGGACATTTTTTTCTAGCAGAACATACACATGATTTTGTATAGTAGACATGATGGGCTCAGAACAAGGAACCTGGATTCAGCAGCCAAATGCAGTGTGGGAATGAAGGTGTTAATGAGATCATGTGACTTTTCCCTTGAAGGAGAAGAGGTTAAGAAAGCTGTGGCTGCTTCTGTTTTAATGAGGAGACATTCAGATGAGCCCATGGCTAAAAATTGAATGGAATGGACTTCTGAGATAGTGGTTTTGTTGGAAAGCCTTATGGAATTTCTGCTACAAGTTTACATTTGTTGCTGATGCAACTTCAATAACTCTCTGAGTTTCTATATGATTGTAGCCCTGGGAACTAAACCTGTGTCTTAGTGTTATCGAGTATCACTATTTCCAAGGAGTATGAATTTGACAAACATGCTTGTCGAATACCAGTGCTATTAGTGCATGTTTGTGCGCATGCACTACACCAAGCAGTGGGCACAAACCGAAGACAATCTTACTGGGGAAATAGAAGACAACAATCAACCCCTCACCAAACCTTTAGTCACAAGTATTTTTTCCAGCTACTAGTTGTCTCTAAGTAGGAATAGAAGGAGCATTGTTTGAAGTAAAATTAAATATAGGGGGCAACCCCCCCAGTATTTGATATTACTATGAATGTTTGCAATTACCCTCTTTGATTCTGCAAAAATGTTGAACTGTCATCTGGGTGCCTTTCCTTAAGAGGTTAACTACTCTGAGACCAGAAACTACTTCTCCACTAGTTGATACTGGCCTTCTATGTTTCTAGAAAGCAAAATAAACTTTTATATTTCACAGTTTTCATCTGATTGATAACATGAATGTAAAAAATTGACTTTTTTTTGTGTAAAGTACTGTTAAGCTGGATATGAAGCTATGGACCAGACTGAGGAGAGAGAACAAAGGATCAGAACAAACATTATTGAAGAAATGGATGACTCAATGTTGGACTGTTCTGTTGTGAGACAGCATGAATAAGCTGTCTGAAATGGTGAGCTTTCAATCAAATTGCTAGCAACACAATTGCTTGGGATTAGTGAATTCTAATACGAAACTCCTGGTCACTCTTTGTGAGTTCTCCTCATTGGTGATTACAGATTTTTAACACTGAAGGGACACACTTTTAATAAAAGTGTTTTTATTTACCTGGATGTTTGGACTTTTCTACAGTAAACTTTCAGTGATTTGGAATAATGAAATGTGCATATTGTGAGCTGTTTAAATGTGATAGGGGTCTTGATTAACCTTGTGTTGCTTTTTGAGGGAAATAGGTAGACTGACCTACTGTGAAGAGAGGTTGTTTCCAAGTGGAGGATTACTTAATATTCTGATACAATGCTTCTAAAGCTGTTCCTTGTATACTGGGTTTCTAATCTGACATTCCAGATGTTTCTTTTATCACATTTTCATATTTGTCCCTAGTATTCTGCCTAAAAAGGCTAAAATCTCTCTATGGTTCATGTTTTCTTGTACTACTTACAGTTAAGAGAGCTTTTCCTATCTTTTGTTTGTGACTCCTATCTGCTGGAAAGTAAACTTACCTCTGCATACAGCTGTCAGCAGATACCACTCTATTCCTTAAAGTTAAGACAAAGAGCCATAGAGCAAGTCACATATTCCTAAACTACCCGTGTGATGGAAAATGTGTGTGCACACATGTAAGGCTACAAAACTGCTTCCCTGAATGTATATAGAAATCCTCATGTACTTTCTCTATTCCATGACACTCTTAAATAGTAGCCAAGTTCATTAAAAGTCAATTCCTGTTCTTTTAAGTATTGGGTTTTTATCTGAACAGACTCTGTTCAAAGAAATATGTGCTTTTGTTATCACAGTGAGCTAAGGAAGTCAAAGATCAGCCAACATTCAGTGATTGCAAGACTAATGCCATGATCAGTAACACCTGATTTTACTGTATCAACTATTAAAAAAAAATTAAATCTGACTTTGGGCAAGACTTCAAATTAGCCGGGTGGTGGCATGTGAGCTGATGGTCAGAAGCACTTGGATTGTCTTCAGCCCAAGCTAAAACTTTTATAGTTCTTGCTGCTTTCTCTAACATTTTGCTGCTCTTCAGAATTTACATGATGAACTATCTTTTTTCTCATAGTTTTAGTTTGGGAGGAAGAAAATCCAAGAAAAAGCTGTTTATTACCTTTAAAAGGCTCTGGACTACAGAAACTTAAATACATATTTTCCCCTCCACCAAATGTACTACCTCAGTTGACAGGATTCCACCTTCTAGGGCTTCTTTTGACTTTTAAGTCTTTAACTTGGGTTTGGTAGCATTTTGCTGTTTATGTAAATTAGTGTGGCATGACAGGACAGTAAGTATTTACAGATGTGTTGTTAGACATCTTTAGGGCATGTTTCTGTTTTTATTTTAATAGGATGAAAAATTATATGAATGTACAGATGTGTTTAAAATTGATAATGTAGCTTAATTTTCAAATATTCCAAAGTTGGTTTTATCAGTATTATGTAGTTTTTTGTAAGCTTAAATACATACTTTCTTGGTTAAGTGGGAATGCACAGTCTTTCCGAAATCCCACGTAAGTCCAGTTTACACAGTGCAATTTAAAGAATGTATGCTTGTTTTCCAGGCAAGACTAAACCTTCATACACAGAGGCAAGGAATAACTGCAAAACCATAGTATTTAATCTAAATGATTTTTTTAACCCCAAATGATACCAAGATCTAAACATCTTAATTATCTAGGTACTCTTGGAACTAATTCATACAACTTTCATCTGCCCAAAAGAAACATACAGACACTGGTTCTGTAATTAACATGTCTTATGGCATCCTCCAGAGTTATAGATGATCTTTGTTGTTCCCTACTTTTACTGTTAAAGTCAAAAACCCTTTTCAGACACACCAAATTCTTGTATATAAAGTTTATATAAAATGATTATTTACCCCTCAAAGGTGCAAATCGAAACTGAGTCTGAACTGCTGAATATACTCTAGACTGGGGGTGTTTTTCAGGTCAAGTGGGCTAATTTGACATACATAGCAGGTTTTCCATAGTAAAAAAAAAAAAAAAGTGTTGTTATTGCATGTTTGGAGCGCATAGGCTTTTTTAGGAATGACTGAATACCAATGTCGAGCTACATGGATTTATTTTTTTTTCTTATAGTTGTTTATGTACGCTATCATTTTGGTCTATTTCTTTGCGGCATTTGGTGCAATAAACTTTCTGAAATGAACATAAATGGTATTTGGTATGTTCCTTTTTAAAACTTCTCAAATAACTGTTCTAGTTATTGTAGATGAGATCTAATAGTGCATGGACATCTGATAACCCAGTAGTGGAGTAAGTAAATGTTGCAAGAAATCCCTTAACAGGAAGTCTTTGCAAAATTTGGAACCTAATTGAACACTATTCCCATCTTTGGAAGTTTTACCCCACTTAGCTGTGAAAACAAGAGCTCTTATAGTGTGAAAACTAACTGCAAAAAATAATGGAAAGGGAAGACACTGACTGCTGGAATAGGTCCTGCAGAAGTTCTGCACACCTGTGTGGCTGGCAGGTAACGCAAATGCCTATGAAAAGAGCTCTCTGAAAAATGTGTATATCCCATTTTGAAAATTACTCAGCCTAACAGGAATGACTAACACTTTATGCCTACTAGGTTATTAATTGGTTGATGGACTTGACACGAATGAGCTTAAAATAACGAGGTGTTCAATTCATGTCCAACTCCATGACCTCAACTTATACTTAGTATTCTGCAGCTTACTGGAAAGTCCTTATTTATGGAACAAAAACTGTAATTATGCTGAACAACCTTGGAATGCATCTGAGGTATAATCCTATTTGTAGGGTGTAAGCGCTTCTTTCCTATAGACTGAAGTGTTTGAGGTTTGCTTGTTTGTCAGGCAAACAAAGATTGGAAAGAAAAAAAAACACAACAAAATGGGAACTTATGCTCAAAGCTGCTAAATGCTTGCAGTCACACATCTGAAATAAAGGGAAGTGGCTGTTGTGTTGTCTAGTATGACTCCTGTGTAATTTGTGTTCCTGTTACTGCTCCTGCAGAAACAGTGGTATGTTACAGAGGTTAACCAGATTTGGTGTTCATGAGAACGAAGTGTTTCAGTGTGAAAAGTTAATCAAATGATGGTGCTGGTGAGTTGTAAACTCACCCCAGCTCTCTTCTTGCAAAACTGTGTAGCTGCCTCCTTTCTAATTTTGTGATTTCACAAGAGGGCTTGAAACAATTTAATGGCAAATCCCTGTAACAAGGGGAAGACCCCATTGTCCTGTCCAGTCGCTCCCTCTGTCATGCTAGCTGCATCTGCAAGTCACTTGTGCTGTGGCTTGTTCTGTTGCTCATTGAATTGCTCATAGAGTGGTGCAGCATAAGTCTGGGGGCAAAAAAGCTGCTGATGGTTGCCTGCTGGGTTAACAACTTTAATTTGGCTCCTGTCATTGCTAGTGTAAGGGCAAGGGAAGAGAAGGGCTCCTGCAGCTAGGAACAAGGGAGAAAAGGAGTGAGATTGTTCCAGTTCCTGCTGTCTTACATACTTGTAGGCTGTTGGGCTGTCTCAGCAGTTTGTACAACTTGGGCTTTCACCCAGGCTTTGTAAGACTCGATGCAGCTCCTCTGCTCTGACTTCACTACTTCTAAGAAACTGTAGTGAAGCAGTTCAGTTCAGTTGGTTATATGAACTGGGTTACTCTTTTTCTAAAGGACACTTGCCCAGTCTCTGCCAGAATTCTTATGACTGGGACTGTGCAGATAAGCAAGAGGCAGACGCACAGGCTGACTGGTACGAAATGGCCAAGCCCTGGGAAAGAGTGGAGACCTGTATTAATAAATCCTTATGTGGTATGGCTGAGAGGGCTGCCAAGGAGTTTTTGGAACTGACAGCTGCAAAAAAGAAAATAATACCAAGGTTTGAAAATATGAAACTGCAGTCAAATTTTGTGATTTGATTAAAAGATGTGACATGAAATAATACAAATATTAATGGTGGGCAACTGATTTAACCGTTTTCATTCTTACATAAATGGCAACAAGGATCACAGAATTGAGGAAGAGATTCGCCCTGTATGTAATGAGGCTACAGCAGATGTAAGTAATCATTAACTATATCACAGACGAAGTCTTGGGCCAAAATTCTGCTAGTCTTCCTCACTCCTTTTCATATCAAAGCCTTCTGATAATCATCCATGCACCATATTCCTTGGTTTTCTGTACACACAGTTGGAGGGAGCCTGACTGAACATAGGATTCAGGATTTTGGACGTACAGGACATGCAGCTGAGTGACAAACCATGAGACTGTGACCTGTAAGGCTTCTGATCCCATATAAAATTAGCTTAAGTGGCCACATGTTAGTAATCCACATGCTGGAAAATGACTCTTATAATAGTTGCAGTCAGTTGTCTGTCTGGCACAATCCCAAAGCTAAAACTGTTTAAGCAGTACAAGTAGGATAGCATTTTGTCTTGAAATCCTAAAGGTCAATGCGAGTCAAAGGGCTTAGGAGTGACAGTCAAGCACTTAAAAATAAATATAATCTCATAAACTGGATTTCTTCCATTGGGAGCTACAAGAGATTCCACTGTGATTGGACAAAATGCTGTTTGAGATAGAGTAAAATGCCCTGAGGAAGAAGTTTCCCATCAAGGAAGAAAGCTCCCACTCCTACAGGCAGAGAAATATTGGTGGAAGTGGAAATAGGAAGTGGTACTTAGGTCTGCTTGAGAACTTCCCAGGGAGTGCTTGTGCTGTGTGGTAAGATTGCCGTGGGACCAAGGGCTGGGATATTTGGCCCACAAAAAATGTTTTACCTTCAATTAAGTTGAATTCCAGCCCTGTATATAACCCAAATAGGTCCTTAACTATCATTTTAGCTTTTACTACCTCATCTCTTTTTTCCTAGTCAAAATTAGCTTGGGGAGATTTAAACTACCATTTTAGCTTTATTCTATTACTTCGTCTCTTTTTCCCCTAGGCAAAATGAGCCTAGGGAGTTTTTCCCTCTATTCTGTGTGCTATTGTCACATAAATGTTTTCATTTTTCATTTCCTACAGTATTGTATGACTTCTTTCTTTTTAAGATCTGCTCAGGCTCTGTTAGCCTTAAGATGAACAAGTCTTCTAAAGTTGTTCACTTCAGCTTTGAAAATACAGGGGTTTTGAACTGAGCATTTTTTGTTGAACTAGTTATGATTACCTAGAACATGTAACTTTTTCGACCTAGAAACAGGGGTGCATCATTAAAAATCACATTTCTAGACCATCAGCTCCTGCCCTCTGGAAGGGACTGGTTCGTGTAAGGGCACTACAGCTGTGGTGCAAGCACTTTAATTCTTAATGTTTATTTCTAGTAGGAAAAATCATAGATCACAGAATGGTTTGGGTCGGAAGGGGTCTTGAGATCATCTAGTTCCAACCCCCCTGCCTTGGGCAGGGACACCTTGCACTAGACCATGTCACCCAAGGCTCTGTCCACCCTGGCCTTGAATGTACCTTTTTGATTTGGGAGGCAGAGGTGTCTGGGATGCCTGAATCATTGTGGCCCATTTGCAATGTGGGTGAAGACAGCCCTCCTGGCTGCCTGAGTCGCAAGCCTGCCTGGCCTTCATATTGTGGCCTTGCTGTTCAAGAACACAGGGAGCAGGGTGTAAAACACAAATAGAGGTAGTGCTGAGGGTAAACAAGATTTTATCCTTTGCCCTACTGTTTACCATAATTGCACTTCTGTATTCTCCTGTAAGGGTTTTATATTCCTAACATGAAAAGATGACTGAATCCAAAGGCTCATTGAGCTGGCCCTTTTCATGCCTTCCTGATGTCACTGCCAGAGTGGGCAATGGTCTGACCTGTTTCAGTGCAATACAGCTGGGGACTTAACTCAGACACCAATGTTCCAAGTGAGTCTGTCAGGCCTCTGCTATTTAAAGCATTTGTATTAGACCTAACTATGGCTATACCCCAAGGTAGACAGCTGCCTTTGGTTTTCCATGTGCCATTTTCTTCCCACAGGAATGCAGAAGTCTCCCCTGTTGCTCAGCAGTGAATAAGCACCAAAAGCAAAAGATGCAAAGCCCAGTTGTAATGTTGCTAAATAAACTCTGAGTGTTGTAGGTAACTCACTGGTTAGAGGGGAGTGGTTGTGCATTATTATATGTTTGAATTAAATAAGCTGTGAAGAATACCTGGTGGCTTCCCAGGTGTGAGTGGCTATGCTCTTGATAGACAAGGAAGCTGGTAATTCAGGGACACTGTCCTCACCCGCAGAAGGCTTCCTGTCCCAAGCCTGGTGATGTTTAAACTACATGCTACTAAGGACATAATCTAACTAGTTCATCTCTGGGATCATACTAAACCTTACAGGGAAGCTGGCTTGCTTCTTCCCCCACCCCCTTTCTTGTTTTCAAATTAGTATTGTCTTTTCTTCTAAACACAGGAAGCTTTCCCTGCATGTCTGCTTTTGTGGCCAGCAACTGCCCTGCCAGTCTGGAGAAAGCTGGTATGGGCTTTGTGATCTGTGCTGAGGAGATTTCAAACCTCAGTCTGGTCAGAGAGTGAAGAGCTGAGTGGCCTTATCCTGGGAGGCAAAACAGTTGAAGCAGGGGTCCCTAGAAATCACTGTCCTGATGAAGCCAAGTGGCAACCTGCACCTGCAGGTTGCCTTGCTGCTGCTTGCCAAGTATCACGAAGTGTCACTCTTTCGGGGACTATGCTAAAAACCATATAACTACCATTTTGTACATAGATGAGGTTGTTAGTGGTCGGGGGCACAGACTCCAGCATCAGCAGACTGCCCTTTGCATTGTAACACTTCTAATACTTTGATGATGGTTGGCTGTCAATGTGCCTTTTTTGTCAGAGCTGTGATGCTGGACTGGGTTGTGTTGTAGTTGAAATTGAAACGTGACTGTGGAGGACTTGCTTAAGTTAAATGTGGTTTTATGTGCTCTGAGATGATATATAGCATAGAGCTTCCTAATAGCACAGCTTGTCAGCATCACACAGTGCTGTGCAACAATACTGAGATCATCTCTGGATTCACTAAACCTGTCTCTAGTCACCCTGTAACACATCTTAATCTCAGCACCATGGTGAATTACACACACTGATTAACCATTCCTTAATGGTTAGGAATCCTTGACTAAGCTTCTTGACTAAGCTTGGCTGATGGCAGGTCAGGAATTTTCACCTTGTGTCTGTGGCTCAGCACAAAATCAGCTTCTGTTTGTTTTCTCAGCATTTGGTAATTACCACTGTTCATTATGGAGGGATGAGGCAGCTGGCCAAAGGTATGTGAGGAGGCTGTGGCAAAGGCTACTATCTGATCTTCTGCATCCCAAAATAATCCCTTCGTCACTGAACAGTCCTACTGGCCAAGCTGGGGTGGAGGTGTGCATATACCTCCCATTTCCTTTCCTGGCAACTGCTTTAAAGAGTCAGAGACAAGTGTCTGGCATCCAGACCTGTGTTTTGGGAAAGAAAAAAGAAAAAGAGAGTTCTTTCATTCTTTTATACTGCCAAAGGGTTTATTGTGTATAATTACAATTGGGCCTATACTTTAGCTGAAAGTATCTGCCGTGCAGATGCTGCCAAAGAAATGTATTTTGGCTTTCTAAACACCTGCTTCTTTGCTCTTATGCATCTTTATTTTTTGCTTGGGATGCATGAATGATGTGGGAAAAAGTAACTCATGACAAGCTGCCAAGCAACACAGTGAGAAAAAGCAGGAGTCAGTAATCAAGACAAGTGCTAGTTTTCAGAAAAATGAAGGCAGAAGTGAAAGATCAAACTTGTCTCAGTGAGTTTCTTGTTTGAGGCAGTGGGAAGGTGTTACAGGCAAGCATGTGGAGCGTAGAAGATGTTAACTTACTGCTTCACAGAAACAGCTTATGCGTGAGGTTTTGCACATTGGCCTGCAGGTATCTGTAATGAATGTTCTGCCATGGTGATTCAGTATCTTTATATCTGCCTATTTTGATTGCAGAAAATAATGCTGTGAGTACAAGCTGAGTTCTGTAACCAGTGGAATGGCTTTAATCTATGTGAAAGGACAGGGGCAGGAGGAAAGGTAAGAATGAGCAAAACATTATAATTATGGGTGATAAATGGCACTTGACTCTGTACCAGTGCCTGTTACGAGTTCCTGATTCACTCTTGGTGCTGCTTATTTTAATCCATGTGGTGGGAATCAGATGATGAGAATCAACCATGACCGGACAAGATGTGACTGTCATTCTCTAAGAGGATAAATTGCTATGGTAATCCTGCCCGTTGTTGGTGGGGAGCTGGCTGATTTTGGCCACCTGTTGGGTAGCTGGAGATGGTGGGTCCCCTTTGGGATAAGGTGTCTTTTGGGTAATTAGACAAATGTACAAACTGTGTCTCAAAAGATAATAAACGATACTGCTGCTTGAGATGCAGAAGTGGCTCTTAGTGTAGAAATGAGTGATTGAGAGGCAAATGCAAAATCCAGCTGAAGCCTGAGTTTTTGTTGCATGCCAGGGGGAAGAAATGCAAGGTTTGACAGCAAGAGAAAGAGAAGGCTGGGCACCTGCTATGGGAAGGGATACTGTTTATAGAATCACACAATATTTAGGGTTGGAAGTGACCTTTAAAGGCCAACCAGTCCAACCCCCTGCAGTGAGCAGGGACATCTTCACCTAGATCAGGTTGCTCAGAGCCCCGTCCAACCAAATAAGCACATTTATTTTGATTGTTGTGCTCATCAGATAAGATTGGGTCACACAAGTGTGCGGGTGCTACTGCCAGTGCAAGGGAAGTGGCTGTGGCTGGTGAAGAGAGAGGACAACAGGTCTGTCCCTTTCAGGATAGTTTGCTTTAAAGCAAAGATGAAACGGGCATTCTGGGCAGTGGGTTTCACATTATTTAAGCCAATCTGATCACTTGTGCTTGCTGGTGGAAAGCTACCCTTACCTACCTGCTTGCAGTGGGGGTCAGATGAGAGCCGTTACTGATACCTTGAGAATCCATAGCCACGTGTGGAGGATAAGAAGCACAACTCCCCTTTCCGGCGTTGCCTACCCATTACTTCAGCTGAGCTGTAACATAAAAACTGCACCCTGAAGGACTGGTGGAGCTAACAGAGCTACAGCTGGCTACAATGCCAAAACACGTGTTCTGTGGGACAGATGCCAGTTCAGTTCTCCTTTTCCCCAGCTGCAGTTAGTGTAAAAGCTGGTTTCAGATGGCTTGCCTAGCTCTAGACTGACATCAAATAGCTCAGCTCTGCAGACCCTATTGCCTTTCACATTATGTCCTATTGGACCTGATTGCTGTTCCACCAGACACTAAGGTAACCTATTGAAGTATATCTGAATTGTTTCCTTCCTCACTGCTAAAGCCCAGTGTGAGGGTAGCTGATGTTATTTATTACCTCAATACCGCTCTAAGAAGAGAAGTAACTCCTGGGAAGTGCAGAATATATTCAGTCTGTTTCCTGTTTGTGACTCTGCCCCCTGACCATTACAGAGCATTGGCACAGACATGAGGCTGGTGATGGGCATCAGTGGGTAATCCAGCTGAGCATGTCCCACAGCTGTGAAAGCTGTAGAAGGGCATTGTGTAGTTCCTGTTCCCTTCAAGAGTGGAGTCCTGGTTTTGCATGAATTACGATCACGGTTGTCACTGCTCTGAGCACCAGCAAAAGCAGCTGCGGATAAATTAGGTGCAGAAGCAGCAGCTGCAAAATCACTGTCCTGCCTGCTGGGGAAAGGCAAAGGTATCAGAGAATTATGATGAACTGCTAAGCATATTTTGCACTCAGAAGGCATATTGAAGGCATTATAAGGAACACAACGCCATATAAAAGGTTTTCTAGCTTCTGCTGGAGCTACCCCTGCTGTTCTTCAAGCCTAATACTGCTGCATAGAATGAACCACCCCCAGTCAGCTTCTCCAAATAAGATCAAAAGGGTCAGCTGGAAAAATCCATAACGAGATGGAACAACTCAAAGAAGAATGCAAAGGCTTTGAGCAGTGGTTGCTGGGAAATCAAGGTCAAATCATGCCTTAATCTCTAAGAGTACAGTCAGGAGTTCAGACATCTTAAATCAGACCTAACAATCGTGACTGGGCAGAACACAAGGTTCATATCTCTTTCTAAAGTCCCATCTTGTGCAAGGAAAAATGGCTGTATGCTGCCAACAGCGAATAAGAAAACATTGTTTTCCTCTTTCAAAGCTTTGTGCTCACATGAGGCTGGGACTTCATACTAGCCACCCTATTAAAAAAAGTCACTAGGGAACCCCAGTGTATTAGTAACCACAAGCTGTGCTGTGTTCGGAGTCCCACTGTAACTGGTGTATTAACAATATCAACTGTTAAATGGCTTTTCAAACTTGTACTTCCGTGTGGCTTGTCCTCAGTTACTTTGTGTGCCTCCAGCTCAGTACCTGTGACCGCTATAGTGCTATTTGCACCTTTTGCAGTGCATTATTTCAGTTATACATTAAGCGTAGCAAACCTGAAGTCTCTGTAATTTACTTTGCAGCTAGCTTCCTTTGCCCAAGCTAACTGGAAGCCATTGAAAACTTGCTGTAAAACCAGCAACAGAAATAAAGTTGCCTTCTGTTTTTCACTCTTGCTGGGACCCAGTGCTTCCTGCTACAGTAAAAATTCAACTTAAAATTACCTGTAAATGTGACCAGCTGAACTTTGAAACAGTAAAACTTTGAATTAAAAGCATTTTGTTAACATGGCTCTGATAACTGTGCAGACTTCAGAAATAGCCCACAGAACCTGGCAAAAGTCTGTTTTGGTGAACAGCTGACTTTCACCTGGCCAACACAAAGTAGACTTAAGTAGACCTTTAAGACTAGGTCTTTAAGACCTAGCAGAGCTTAAAGATTAATTCGTTTCTCACTCTAGAGGTCATGAGCGAGACTGGAACTCACAGGCTCTGAAATCAAAAGACAGGACTCTTCCATATCAGCTCTTTTTGAGAAGCAAATGCCCAGCCACTGCCTCTGCATCAGGTAGGACACAGTTTTCTCCTGCATGTTGTGTTTGTTTCTACAGGGTTTTGACAGAGCTCTGGGATTAGGCTGAGTCTTTTTCCCTCAGGTCTAAAACCAGACTGCGGCTACCAGCGCATGGCCTGTTGTAAGGGTGTGTGTGTTTCCCTTCTCTGAGGCCCTAGGTGAATCCTGCTCTCTTTCATGTGCAACACTGCTCTCATAGCATAGAAAAAGGCAACCCAACTGCAGGCAAGCAGGTGGTGGTTGCCAGAGGCACGTGACCAGAGCAGTGATTTACTCTGTTAACTTGACAGATCCAGGCTCTTTCACCATCTCTGGCTGCCCTGGGATTGTGAAACCTCTTAGCACACTGCAGAATTCCTCACAATAGTAATTCCTCTTTCCCAAAGGTATAATAAGGTGGAAAGCTGGTCTGTGGTTCAACATAGCTTCTGCGAGGCTACAGGGCAGAGTACGTGACGGATTAATTTCTCTTTCACAAGACTGCCTGTGCCGAAATAAGAAACTGTTATTCCCAGGGGCTGGGCTTGCTGAAGTTAAAGACATGCCTCCTTTATCAAACTGCTTTCTGTGATTCCTGCACGTTTCACAAGACAGTTGAGTTCTGGTGAGTAAAATTTACAATCAGAAACATTGTTCCCTTTAGAAAACCCAAGAGGAGTTGCAAGGCATTGTATGTATTTCAAAAATCATTTTTAGGTGTTCTGACACACAAGTGTAACTGATGCTAATGTCAATGGCCCTTTTTAATAAACTCCCTGCAGATGAAAAATGTGAACCTCTAACAAAACAAGAAGCTTAACCTGCAGAAATGAAGTGTCTGCAGCCGGCAGTTTGGCTCTTTAATAAACCTACCTCGGCTAGCAGCCTGTATCCGTGCTGTCTTAGTATGTGAAAAATGTGCTTGGTGCACAGTGATGTCATGAGCCCCAGGCTGATAGCTGCTTATGGCTTCCAGCTGGGCTGCTGAGTGCTGGGAGGCACCACAAGCCAAGCTGATCCCTGTTTCGGGTGAAAGCAGCATCCAAAACCTACCTCATTTCCAGCGTCTCCTGACCCAGATTCCTGATTAGACAGGAAAACATTGACCTTTTCTCCCAGAGCTCAAAAGCAGCAGCTTTCTGTTCATTTTTCTGAGCACGCACACACCCACCGCTGTCCCTTGCTGACTGCTGCAGTTGGCTCAGCTCAGACAACCTTTCTGTGGTGACTCAGAGTTGGTGTCCACTGCTGCAACTGCAATCTGTATTGTTGGAAAAGGTCTAATGTGAGGCTGGCTAAGACAGAAGGGCCAAATTTAGGAAGAATTCATGTTCTGATGAGAGGACAAACCCCAGGGAGATGTTGAATCACTGCAGATCAAGTGATATTAGTATTAAAGTTCTTCACCTTTTGGGTTAGTATCTAAATGTCATGCTTGGATGTGTGCTGATTTGAGTTACTCAGTTCTCTTACTGGCCAGAATTCTTTCTTTGCTAACCCTTCTTTCTCTATAACATTTTTTTTTTTCCTCCTGTTCATCTTGGCATATCTAAAATTAGATGACTGGCTTTCCCAGGCAGACACCTGTCCATGCTCATAGTTTCTGGTGTAGTAGTTGAAGGCCACAAATAGATTAGTTAGCTCTTTCCCTTACTGTACAGTCTCAAAAGGGAAACTGCTGAGACAAGATCTCACAGGAATGTAAATGGCTCCCTTTGTCTATGCTACAAATGAAAAACAAAGATAAATGTTACCCATAGCTGACTCCGTTGGAGACTACTCAAGTTCAGCCAGATTGCTTTGGTTCAGGCATCCCAAACCAACACTGTTTTCATGCCTGAATTAGGAAATAGAGAATTTAACTGATTAATGCAATGCAGGTATTTTCAACAAATCACGTATGTATTTGGGGTTCATCTACAGTACAAGGTTCAGGGATTACTGGAGTGCTTCTCCCTGGTCAGGAGGCTGGGCTGGAAGGCAGAAGAGCACTGACAGTGAAATCTAGTTTTGCAGGCTGGATGATGTGGAAAGGGCAGTGTGCTCTATGACCTGCCCATGAGCAGGGCATACAGGTGGGCAGAGCTTAGCATACGTGTGTGCACGCTAAAGCTGTCACAGACTCTGACTCTTCTCCTGTGGTGGATGCTCTTCATTCACCTTCATCACTTCAGACAGAAAGATCCCCAATGTTTGTGGGTTTTCTTTCTCTGAGGTAGGCAATGCACACGCTGCGGTGGTGCATCCAGGCTGCAGCCTCACAAAAATTGCTTGAGTTTAATGTAGATGAAAATCTGATGTTCCAACTTTGAGTCAACGCGTCATGTGTCAGGCTTTCAGCAGCATTAACTTGCCAATACCTATAATAAAATCCTTATCCATCTGGCTATCCTTAGCCATAAAACCAACACAAAAAAAATCTCAGCTAGTATCCAACCCTGAACCTGTTTTCTTACTGAACCAATCTGGATGTGTCATATGCCATCTAAAAGCTCATCTCAATAACAGAGTTATAATCAGTGGTTTTATTTGAACATTTTGCCATTTTGAGCACTAATTTTCTCTGAGAACTTGCCTTGAGTAAGAGAGCACCAATTACGATAGTTTTAAGTTTCACAGATAATTGGTGTTTAAGATTTATATAGGCAAAAAAGTCTGAATATAACTGATACGAGGAAGATTTTATATCTACACAGCGATTATTCTGTAAGGGCACCAGCATTTCTAGTTTGTCAACTTTTTGTCGGTTATTTGCATTCCTCCTGTGCTTTGGCCAACAGTCAAATCTGATTCTCTTTTAATGCTGCTACTGTTAGGATTTTTTATTACATTGAAAAAAAAAAGAAATTAAAATAAGTTCAGTGTTACAGATGGCAACATTGAAAGGTAGGACATGAGGGGAATGAGCAAGCATGGTTTTCTCCCTTGGGTTTTGTAGCTGTTTGCTAGACAGCAGAGGTACGTTGAGGCCTAAGAGTTATCTGTTCATTGTCAAATTCTGAAACAAAGTGTGAGAGGACTGACTAAAGACCTCTTCAGCTCCCATCTCTGCCTTTATCTCCTTGTGGCTTGCTGACTTCTCCCCCATCTTCTGCTCCTCCTGTTGGTTTTGGGATCCTCTGCTCTTATCTTTTCCCATCTTCATAGCCACCTCCTCTCACTTCATGTTATTTTCATACCTTCTTATCTTTTCTGTATTTTCCCCATTCAAAGGGCATGTAGCACATGCAGTGCTGGGGATATTCACTGAACATAGGTGACAAATTCTTACAGATTGCTTCTGAGCATGATTAACTGCTTGCCCCAGGCTGTAAGGCTTGGTCAGGTGGAAACTGCAGAACTCATAATGTTGGCAAACTTGAGGAATTTCAAGTGTCCTTTCTGGAGTTACTAGGTGTAAGAACGAACAAAACCCATCCCTCTTATTTGGGTTTTTTGTTTTGTTGGGGTTTTTTTGTGGTTTTTTTTTTTTTTATAATAAGAAGAAAGCAATGTACTTTTTCATTCCCATTATAGCTGAATCTTTTTTTAAAAAAAAGAGATAGCCCATTCACTGTCAGCCATTTTAATTGATTGGTTTCTATGGAAAATACATAAACCACCAAAAAACAGTTCCTTAAAAAGGAATAATAATTACAGGTGCTTCTGCCTGTAATACTTGACATACAGAAACCTCACTTACTTTAAAATATCACTTCAGACAAAGAAAGAAGGGGTAAGATAGGCAGTACTATATTTCTCCCTATCTATCTGGGCTGATGAGTATTCATCTTTTTACTTGGACAACATTTTAAAAAGACAACAATTTAGCCAATACAATCAGCAAAATTTTCCTCTTCCATTAACTACGTGTCCAAGAGACAAATGAACAAAGAGTGAGGCTTTGCTATTCAAGAGGACGTTGCAGATTAAATAATGCAATAAATTTAGCTCTGAGTTAAAAGTGAATTTTCTTCTAGCATAAAAATCACCTTTCAAAGATGTTGGAAACTTTACAGGATGCAGACTAAAATGATAGGAAATAGCACTTCAGAGCTATGGATGAGATAATGCCAAAGTGGTGTGTATCTATGGCAGTATTCTTTACAGCATCACTGGATTGACTGCTATGACTGCAGTCATTTAGGTGGAGAGGAGAAACTCCCTGAAATGGCAGTTTGTCTTTAAATATTTAAAATTTAGTATCAAGTAGTTGTCTTCTAAATAAATGCTGTGGAACACTTGCACGTTTATGTAAACTGCTAAACCCCATGGTTCCTGGTTTTTCCAAGATTACTGTTTTTCACAGCAAGACTCTTAACAGTGCATTTCCCATATGTTATCCACTTTATGGAACTGTATGTCTTATTTCACGTGTGCCTCGTTATAAATATTCAGTAGTATGTATTTTTAGTTTATGACCAAATATTTCATCACTTGAGAAGGCAGGTAAATACTATTTTTCACATTTTTATAACAAAGGCAACTAGGGAACAGACAAGTCAATGCTTTGTGATATGATATATTGGCATTTTGCTTGTGACTAGCAGTCTCCTCAAAACTGAAAGCATGACCTTTTGTGAAATGGCATTCTTCTATTGAACAAATGTGGTTTTAATGTATTTTGTTATAGCTGCTTGCTGTTGTGATTATGTGAAATTGAACTGCCTTTTGCAACAGTGAAAACAGCAGTGGGAACAAAGGAACTGAGCTGGTTTTGACTTTATTCTCCTCTGCAAATCTGTGAAAGGATTTTTTCTGTAGCCTGAGCAAATCAGTTGCTGCAAATATTAGATGGCAACTTCCAGTTTTGCTGCGGGGTAGCCTGAAGCCGTGAGTTAGTGGTATGAGAAATGAGAGAAACTCGAGCTGCAGTGTTTCCATTTTTTTTTCCTTTAAAGTAGAAACTCTAGTCAAGCCAAGCAAATCCTTACTCATTTGCTTGTGATTTTTACTCTAACTACAGACCAGCAGCGGCTGAACAGGTTATGTGAGTTCTTTGTGTAGCCCCTTTATGCAAGGGACAGCATCCTCTTTCCCCCAGCTGAGAAAACGGCAGGTCAAATTTCTGCTTATACCAAAGCCCCACTTCCCAGTACTCCTGCAGCAAGCACAGCGTCAGCAATTGTAATTCCTGACATTTCTAACTTGGAGGAGGGGAGTGAGAAGGGTAGAGAAAATCTATGTATTTTAGAAAGAAATAGCAGATACGCTCATCACTGAGAAGGTATCAGCAGGGGGCACAGACAAGGAAATAATTAAAACAATGATATATTCTAGGTCTGGTACATAAAGAAAACCTTTCAGATTTAATCAGTGTGCAGCTGACAGTGTGAAGGTAGGAAAACTAACTTCTCCATTGGGAGCAGCACTGTGTACAGTGAGACATGACAGCTACGAGCTGGAACTACCACCTTCATCTCTGAACATGTCTGTGTTTTAAACTATTTTGCTGCTGCTCACTTTGATAGATATAGCTAAATACATAGGCAGATCTCAGAAGAGTATCACCATAGCCTTATCGCTAGCTTTGCTTGAATCCATGGAGGGAGAAGCTGCTGAGAATGTACATGACCTCTTCATTACAAAGAACTGTGAGATGTTAATAATTGAGATATTTGTTATTCCTTCTTGTATAAAAGGAATATACCAGGAAAAATACATTAACAAACACTGGGAGGATAAGGACTGTCATTAGTAACTTCTGAATTAAAAAATTGAGGTTATCATTCTCTTAGTACACGTGGAGGGAAACTGAAGGTCAGAGGGACCCAGCAGGGGCTCCCCAAGGTGTTTATGACTTGAGATCCACTTAGGGCATAGGTTGGACTGGTGGTTCCTGGGTCTGCTTATGAGGATGTGTCTCCAGAACATGTCTGGCTTTGAGAGATCCTTTCTCTTCCTTTTCCAGAATAACTCACAGCCCATCTGGGGAGCATGCAGTCATAACTGACCTGTGCATAACAAGGAAACTGCCAGCATTTCCTACAGCAACCAACCGTGTGATGGCTGGATATAGTTTGGCAGCTTTGTATCTGACTCATGGTGGATCTGGGCCTGAGGTTTTCTTTCTTTTGTTTTGTTGCCTTCTTATGTCTGCGTCTAAATTGAACACTGAGGAAGGAGTAAGGAAGAAGGATGGTCTTGTGGTTAAACGTATTCAAGTGGAACTGGGAACTATTTCTAGCTTCACCACATCTATAACAAAGGACAAATAATTTAAGATTTTGGGGTGTTAGGGTTTTCCCATTGATGAGGATGAAGATGAAAGCCTTCTGTGGGTGACTGAGACTTGAGTGCTTTGATTCCCAGCAGAAAAATCTAGAGAAAATAAAACGATTTCCAAAATGATAGTAGCAACTAACTAACAGATAATTATTCTGTTACAGGTCCCTCTCCTCTCTGCCAGAACAGCTGTGGTCCTTAGTGAGGAAGAAGATGCCCTGCACTATCCATCCCACAGCCAGTTTGCCACAGCTGGTGTACTGCATGGAGAGACAAACAGGTGCTAATTTATGTGCCAGTGAGATCTGAGTCAGTAAGCAGTATACACGTAAAAGTTTTTACCTCGCTCTTTAGGTCTATCTGAACAAATAGTTTATCCTGTCATACCCTAGGGAACAGTGCCAAACAAGAGCAAAGCAAGAGTCCATCTCCCGTTTTCTCTGACTACTTCAGCAGGCTTTATAGCACTAACAGTGAATAGCAGAGAAATGGCATACTTATTCATTTTGATTTCACTGGCTCTAATGGGAAGTAATTCCCCTGAAGGCAATGGGATTGCAGTGGTGTAAGAGCTGTATCAATTTCTGTGCCCTCAGGCTGATGAGAAAAATAATGTATGACCATACCACAGCCTCAAGGCAGGGAAACATTCTGTAAATGATATAAAAGCAACCTATTTAGCAGAGGAGCATTTAAAAAGTAGGAGCCTAAGGAAAGTTTGCTGCTTGGTCAGTGTACAGAGCTCTCCCCAGTATTTTACATTCCCACCTCAGCAAGAAGAGCTTTAGCTCGTCTAGAAACAAGTCTCCTTCACCAGCCATCACTGAGGGGCCAAAATACCCCACAATAAGGCAAAAATGTTCAATCCCTGTAAAAGATGGATGTGTAGGAGAGGTAGTTGGGAAATGGGAGCAGTTGTCTTTCTGGCTACTCCAGTTTCATGCCAGTGTGGGAAGGCAGACCAAAAGTGGGAGGAAAAAGAGGAAGAAGGTTGAGGAACTGAGGAGCAAAACCCATTGCTGTGACAGAGGGTGATTCCCTCGTACAGTAAACTCACGAGGTCCAGCTGTGGCCCATGAACTTCCCCTCCCCGTAGCCACAGCCCCACATGGTGACCTCCCACCATGACCCTCCTGCTCTGCAGGACCATCTTTGGTGCCGCAGCAGCTGAAAGTGATTGAGCAATGGGTAGGGAACCAAAATGAGGGTGGATGGAAGCTGAGAAGCCAAAGAATCATTCAATAACTTGGGGCCATGTGATAAGGATGAAATGGGGAAGATAACAGTGTTGCTTTCTTGGCTTCAGGAATGTGGTGTGTGTCATTATTCTTTACAACATAAAAAACAGGATTTGGTCCAGCTTCCCCAGGGAGACATGGCTGTGGTTATTCAGAGGAACTGAAGAAGCTGCAGGTCACTAGGAGCAACCAGGATGATGCTTGTGTCAGGCAAGTGATGAAGCACAAGGTGGGCAGTGGGGGGGAAGCAGTAAGGAGACCATGAAGAAAGGTTTGCAGCACATGCAGAATAGCTAGGTGATCAGACTCAGTCAGCATGGGCTTATGAAAGGCACAAACTGCTTCACTAACCTTATGTCCTTGACAAGGTGACCTGCTTAGTGGGTGAGGGAAAGGCTGTGGGTGTTCTCTACCTAGACTTTAGTAAAGCCTTTGACAGTGTTTCCCACAACATTCTCCTGGAGAAAGTGGCTGCTCATGGCTTGGATGGGTGTACTGTTCACTGGGTAAAAATCTGGCTGAGTGATGGTGGATGGACTTAAATCCAGCTGGTGGCTGGTCACAAGTGGCGTTGCCCAGGGCTCAGTCCTGGGGCCAGTTCTGTTTAATGTCTTTATCAGTGATCAGGACGAGGGGGTCGACTGCATCGCCGGTAAGTTTGCAGGTGACACCAAGTTGATCAGGAGTGCTGATGTGCTTGAGGGCAGGAAGGCTCTACAGGAGGATCTGGACAGGCTGGTTTGATGGGTAAGGGCCATCTGTAGGAGGTTCAGCAGGGCTCAGTGCTGTGTCCTGTACCTGGGTCACAACAACCCCATGCAATGCTACAGGATGGGGGAAGAGTGGCTGGAAATCTGCCTGATGGAACAGGACTTGGGAATGTTGTTCAATAGCAGCTGAACATGAGCCAGATTGTGCCCAGGCAGGCAAGAAGGCCAGTGGCATCCTGGCTTGTATTAGCAATAGTGTGGCCAGCAGGACCAGGGCAGTGATCATAACCCTGCACTGGGCACTGGTGAGACTGCACCTTGAATCCTGTGTTCAGTTCTGGGCCCCTCACGAGAAGAGACACATGGAGGTGCTGGAGTGTGTCCAGAAAAGGGCAATGAAACTGGTGTAGGGGTTAAAGCACAAGTCTGATGAGGAATGGCTGAGGGAACTGGGGTTGTTTAGTCTGGAGAAAAGGAGGCTGAGAGGAGAACTTATCACTCTCTGCAGCTACCTGGAAGGAGCTTATAGTGAGGTGACGGTTAGTCTCTTCTCCCAGATAGCAAGCAATAGGACAAGAGGAAATTGCCTCAAGTTGTGCCAGGGGAGGTTTAGTTTGGATGTTAGGAAAATTTCTTCATGTAAAGAGTTGTCAAGCACTAGAACAGGCTGGCTGGTGAAGTGCTTTGAGTCACCGTCCCTGGAGGTATTTAAGACATGTAGATGTGGCACTTAGGGACATGGTTTAGTGGTGGACTTGGCAGTGGTAGGTTAGCGGTTGGACTGGAGGATTTTAAGGGTCTTTTCCAGCCTAAAGTATTCTAAGATTCTTCTATGCTGGCTGTGCTTTAGTGCAGTAGGGTCTGCTTTGGTTCTGAAGGGGTGGGAGGTTTGAGAGAGTAAAAAAAGAAGGCAGAGTGCACATACCCCTTTCTTTGCAGCTGACCACTATTTTTATTTCTATTGAAGAGGATTTGAGTACATTCCACAGCCAACTCACATCTGATTAGTTAAAGATCATTATATTAATGCAACTTTGACTGTAGGAAGTCTTAAATCAGCTTTAACTTTACAGGAGCATATTAACTGCAGTGATTTGTAGTTTTATTTTATGCACTTATCACTACAAGTATGCCCTCAGAGAAGGTTCCAGCAGTTTTACTGCAGTGGCTGAAACCTTTGTGAAGGAAAACTCTGTGTTGGTCGTTTCCACACCCCACTCAAGAAAGTCTCTTTTAACTTCTTAAGCCCAGTGAGACTCAGCCAGTAAATGACAGTAAAAAACAGGTTATTTTGAGTGGTGGCTGTGGGAGGAAGGGACAGCTTGCTCCAAGGAGCTGCGTGTGGAAGATCTTCATTGGAAAATCACTGGGAAAAACACCAGTGCTGGGCTGGGAAAGCATGACTGGGAGCTGGGGGAAGCATTTTTACGGTATTAAGCAAATAAGGGGAGCAAGCCCGGAGAAGTGGTTGGTCTGTGGGATGGTGGTGATGGTGGATATTTAAGCACCAACATCACCGATCCAAAATATCTCAGTTACTAAAAGCTGACTACAACTTAATTATTTGCTTTTTCCAGCAAGGGAAATATTATGTCTTGTGGGAAGTCATGAGGATGACATATCCAAGAACAGTGCATATTTGATCACTAATAATATAAAGTAAACATCTTTTAAATATTTCCAGCAACATCTGTCCTGGTTTAACTACTGGTTCATGTTGCATTCCTTTATGGGGTAATATCCCAGAGAACAGAGCGTGTGTCACTGTGACACAGAAGAATTAAACTTGTGGGATTTTTCCTGTCGATTGAAGCTGAATTCCCTTCCACCTTTAAAAAAATGTTTTCTTCTCCTCATTTTCCACTATTACATAACCATGAATCTCCAAAAGTTTCAGTGCTTGACTGTGATCTTATATGTTTAACATTTGGCTTGCATAAAGAGGGAGCACTGTGAGATAGTGATTTCACTCATTGCGGGAAACATCCAGAAAAAGGAGCTGCACCAGTTTAATAGGAATACAAGCCTAATTTTCTGGGCAAAAAAATAGGTGTTAGCATTTTGAAGGAAAATGTTTCATTTTTACTGGCAGGCACTGCCTTCCTGGTAGATTTACCATTTGTGCCAAAAACCCTATGTTTTTGCAGCAGAATTTACAATACATTCTGTACAGTACTACATTTTCTGAGCAGAAGTGTAGGTACATATCACAATTTAAATAACTCTTTTTTGGGTGGGTGGTAAACAGACTTTCTATCAGTGAAGAGACAACTTTTTGTTAGGAAAAGAAAACCAGAAAAACTTCTTCTGTTACTAAAGGAGTAAAATTCCAGCAATTTAAAGAAATTCTGGATGTGAAGTCTCTGTGACTTTATTATGCACAAAAGTCTTTGGAGGCCAGGAATTACAGACATGTATTGGTCCTTGAACCGCCTCTGAAAAAGTTAAAGGTTTCTCTTCCAATATACAAAGTGACTGAGAAAAAGCATACCAAAGAAATGAAGTTACCTCATAGCTCCATCAGTGCTATGAAGAAACCAAGGTGTGTCAACCAGTTTCCTTACAGGGATGTCTGCGTCTCTCGTATCATCCTGGGAATGTCACTGATCCAACTGTGAGTAAACAGCAAGACAATGGTAGCTGAAGATGTGGAAAAGGAGAAAAGTTGGGAGGGAGAGGAAAAGCCCCAAATTTCACAATAAGGCAAATGTCCTGACATAAGATGGGACCAGTCTGTTTTACTGAGATGGTACCAGATCAGTTACTCCTGTGGCAGCAGTGCTCCTTGTCCTTGCAGTGGTAAATCCTCCCACTGTCAATCCATGGATCAGAAAAGAGTTGTTCACATTTAGAGCACTGGTGAGCATTTTGGCTCACTCACCCAATCAAGAGAGGAACAAGGAGAGGACAGCTGTATGAGGCCAACATTCCCTATGGGGTGGTCTACCCCTGGACGAGGCTGGGTTGCCTGCTGATGCTCCTGTGTCAATTGTCAGTACTATCAGTGTAAATCCCCTCACTTCTCATTGGCATTGAAGCCAGTAACCTGGTTTTGGACTGCTGCTATCACAACATGTGTTGGACTCTGCTTTTGGCTGCAGAAGTGAGATAAAGGATAGCTGGCAGTGGGACTGAAAGAGCAAATACGCCTTTCTTTCCTTCTTTCTTTCCTTTTTTTTTTTTCTTTTTATTTGTTTTTCTCTTAACTTTTATTTTTTTAAGGTTAGACATGAACTCTGCAAATCAGAGATAATAAGACTGACCTAAAGATACAGAGTTAGTTTCCATAGCAATGAGACCTATGAGTTCTCAAAATATTCAAGTCTATTAGGCTAGAAGCAGATAAAAATAATTTGCTTACATAAGGGCATGTCAGATCTCATCCAGCAAAGCGCTCAGTTTTAAGCACATGACTATCAATATAATGGATCCCCATATGTATCTGACTCTTGTTTGCCTGGAAAAGGAATACTTTTGTTGAAAAGTGCCCTTATGTCTGTAGCTGACTCTCTTTCAACCCTGACCCTCCTGCCCAGGACCTTTGTGCTTTCTACTGTAAAGCTATTTTTAATGCATACTCTGGGTTTTTCCATGGGACAGGTTGGTTCCTCTCCACTGAGAACAGGCAGAACCGGGCACTGATCTTTCTTCCAGCCTCACCTCTAGCTCAGCTGGGGAGCACCTTGAACCCAACACCTCGTGATTTGGGTGAGATCAGATACACTTGTAAAGAGGAAGGACCACACTCTGAAAGTATGTGTACTGATAGGTATGTACTCACAAGAAAACTCCTTGTCCCTGCCCCTCCTGTCTCTTCAGCAAGGTCTAGGTGGGGTTACGAAGTCGTGACTGATCTTGTTCTGCATTTCCTAACCACAGATCCTGCAGCACCTGAACCAGGATGGCATAAAGGGAATGGAAAGTCTCTGCCACCACACCACGCAGAGTACACTGCTGTGGTAGTGCACCAAGGAGGTATGTCTGGCCACTGTGTAGCTGCCCCCCATGCTGCTGTTAACTAACTGAATGTAAGCTGGATAGGGCTCATCCAGAATAACATTGCAAGGGCAGAACCACAAATTCAAAATACTTACATTTTCAGTTGTTTAGCTGTGAAAAGTCTTAAGAAGTCACCAGTGAGCATGCTTGAACCTAGTCTTTTGTAACCAGTGGTACTAAATGATATAATAGCTCGTGAAAGTGACCTCTGCCAACACCGTGTTCTAGTAGAAAATTCTGAAATATGTTCTTTGTACTCATGAACTGCACTGGAGTTATTTAGCTTAGAAAGGCTTTTCACAAATTAGCACTGATTATAGGACTGAAGAGAATCGGGACTGAAAGGTATGGTAGAGAAAACAGAAAGCCTTGAGTGAAAACTAATCCCCTGAATATTTCAGTTTCTAAAAAAAAAGAAAAAGTGTTAATGGCTTAAAGAATCTCAGCATATTAGGAAGAACTAATTTAATTTTCTAATAGTGCAAGCTTTGTGAGACACTCCATTAGCTAATTGAATGCATTTCATTTACTTGGTTCCAACTTGGGTGACTGTTTTCCTACCCCCATCTTCCTACGGTGAAAAGAAAATAAAACAGTCCCCAACAGCAAATTGCTGCTTCTTTGTTCAACAATCAATTTAAATTTAAACTAGGATTAGTTTCCAAGCACTTAATAAGGTGCATGTTTTATGGATGCTTTGCAGAAATGACAAAGCTGTAACGCTGCCTGATGGTGCTGGCTGCCTTCCAGCGATGGACTGAGGACACCACGGGATCACAGGTTTTGTGAAAGGAATTCTTTATGTTGTAACTTGTCACCAGGCTACAGAAGTCTCAACAACACACTGCTGTAATAACCAAAATAAGCACTAAGCTGATAATGACTTCCGACTCCCAGCACACTAGGAAGCATACCCATGCTGTAGTTTAGAGTGCGACTGTAGCTTTTGAAGACCAGCTGGCCCATCTGTTCCCTGTACTGTTGCTACTACCAGCACTGTGGAGTTCAGCCTGGAGGAGCTCCTCAGGCTTTTCATGGGTCTATTGCACTCAGTTGAGCCCTCAGCAGCTGCAGCAGCACTTCTGCTGCTCCAGGCTGTACAAACAGGCAAGGGGAAAGAAAGAAGCTACTAAATAAGCTGTGAGAGTTCCTTGACCTATGTGGTGCTGTGCAGGAAAGCAGTGTCTAAAGAGCAGCAGCTCCCGTTTGCAGTGCATGGAGGTGAGAGCAAAAGGAGGGGAGGAAGCAGCTGAGCAGAGCTGTGTCCTTGTCTGCATGGCCTTGCTCTGCTGCAGCACATCTGAGGCAATGCAGGGATGTGGTTAAATCTGCTAAGCAGGGGCAGGACACAGACTTGGGAGCAGGTGGGCATGTTTGGAGACCCACTGTGACTGTGAATGCACTTCAGTCATGACTTGCTGCTTCCCAGGCAAGTTCTAGGGAATTTAGGCATTTCCATTTTCCAGGGGAGGTCATTATATATACTCATTAATATACTTTATTTCCTAGTGATTGTTCCTGGGGGAAGGGGAGGAGGTACAACAAAACTCCTTGGATGGTCTTTCTCCATAAATGCCCTTAACCCTTTCCACTGCTTTCTCTTTTACCTGTGCTTCCATAATGAATGCTTATGTAGTCAGAGCTCCTGGTTGTCGTGAACCTCTTCATGTCTCATATTGCTGGTATGGTTCTTTTCACATACATGGTTTTGCTGGAAGAGCTCTATCAGTCTCATAAGGACTTTTTCTACCGCCACTCTCCAACACATTCCTAGCTGAAGATGGTTATTAGTAATTGTTGCTTTATAAACCAGAAATTTCTTTCAAGATACATTAATCAAAAAAACTGAGAAAATTCTCACTGAAAACTAAATGGGGTTCTGTGAAAAGGGGCTCTCTCTTCAAAGGGGATTAAATATTCCCTGGAGAAGTCTTCTAGCTGCTTGAAAAGCATTGTAGTTTAGCTCTGGAATACTTCTACTGATTTATGACAAAATAACAGCTAAATATTCTATTCTCAGTGGTTTTCTGCAGCAGTGGGTGCCAGCAGTGGGTGCCATTCATTAGATCTTCAACAGGCTTTCATTAGATCTGTTGTGCCAATAATTTGCCTGTTCCAGGAATCCTCAGAGAGCGTCCTCATAGGGCACTGATTGAAACAAGTTAGAAAAATTAGTGTTTACCATGGACTTAGGTACCAATGTGTTGATTTATCTTAAGCAGCCTACTGAATTGGTTCTCTCTGTCAAAGAGAAACAGAAACAAACCATGGTACAAGGTTAACCTTAAGGCATATGTGCGACTCTCAAATAGTACTGGGAAGGAAGAGTAGGTCCCTTTCCACCCGGAAGATTTAGGTGGAGATATGACACTGAACCTAGAAAGTGTGAAAAATAACAATCTCTACTTGCATCCACATCGTGCAAGGGTTGCAGAGACAATGGGCTTGGCAGCTCTTTTACTCCTTTAAAATTATCTAAGGAGGTAATAAAATGCCACTTAGAGAAATACCATCCTGCAGATGTTTCAAGCAGAGGAAGAGTTATCGAAAGGTAAGAGTTTATTTACAATGCATCTAAAGGTCACAAATGGAAAAGAGAAAAAGGATAAACCCGAAGTCCATGACAGACTGCAATTCTGAGATCATGCGACACAAATGCAGCCAGGATAGCAAATATCACTGTAAATAAATCAAGATTCAGCCTTCAGTAGTAGGCTGATTTTCAATCTTAACTTGCCTCAGTGAGATAACCGTGTGTATTACATTTGTCTTGGGGAGAGAAGCAACAGCGTGGTGTGTGTTTGTCAGCAACACCTACACCCTGAGTATTCCTTGGTTGAATTCCTGTCATGCTGCTCGGCAGGCAAGACTTGGACCATATGTTGGGAAAAGAACTGAAACAAATAGCTGAACCAGAGCTCCTCCGAGGCTCAGCAAAATAGGGTAACTTAATTGGCCTCCCAATTTCTTTGTTGCTTCATCCTGTTTGCCCAATGCAATTGCCCAGGTCCTGTGCAATCAAAAAAGCAAAAATATCAGACAGATTAAGCAGTGAGTGTTGCTTAGGCAGTGTCTTGTCCTTAGCCCACAGAATATCCAAGTAGTGCTGCAGTAGCTCGTGATTTGCCTGAGCTGTACTTGGATTGGTTCAAAGCCGAACAAAGGCTTTGAACTGGCCCATGTCCTCCAATTTGCCTCCTCACTCACAGATGTCCTCTTCAACGTCACTGTTCTGTTCTCCCATTCTCTTTGTCTTCCTTAGGACTGTACTAAACCAATTGTGTCTGTCTCGTGGCCTCCTTCAACTGCTGAAGAATTTTAGACATGAACTTGAAAAAATAAGCATCCCCATTCCCAGCCAAGGGCTGAAAAGGGCATTTTACATCCTAACCTGTGCTTCAGTTGCAGTATTAGTAAGTCTGAGCATTGGGGAACAACTGCTCCAAGAGAAAAATGGATTTCTCTCATGTGGGTGTCACAACCCAGTTAGTCAGAGGCGTTGTGAGGAGGCCCCTGGGTAGATATTGGTGCTTGGATTCAGGCACATGGGTTTACCCTTTTTTCTCAGATGGAGAAAGTCTTGCCAGCACTCTTGTGGCTGTCACAGCACAGAAGGGGACACAGGCACTCCTTCTTGCTCTGGACACTGCAGGCTGGCCCGGGCCAGCTGCAGGTGGCTCCCCCACAGCAGCCCCCTGAGCTGTCTCTGCTGGCATCCTTGGGGACAGCCTGCATGGGGACGTCCATCACAGCAGTCACCAAGAGTTATGTTTTTGTGTTTGTTTTTTTTATCCTGATAAGGCATGTTGAGAGATCAGGGAGCACATAGCAGCTCTGTTTCTCAGAGATGTCAGAGGAGATAAACTGAAGTTCTGTGGTTTTTCTGTGGTTTTCTCTGGCAGACGTGAGCAATTCAGTGTACGAGCTCTAGCAAAAGCAGCAGTAGCAAATTGCTCCTAAAAATGTTAATTGGGTTTGACTCCACTGTACTGTTTGCACAAAAGGGAGATGATTCCTACTTTGGAGAGTTTTAAGCTCCCAGGTCACTTTTGCAGTGTACTGTCACTAGTACAGCTCGAGAAACAGAACTTCCCCTCTGTACCAGCTGTATGTATTCAGGCTCCATTTTACAGACTCAAGTGCCTCACATCAGTTGAATCCATATTGCCTTCAGGGTCAAAAGCACAAGTCCCTGACACCACTTACGCTGTGCTTGCTCTTCCCTGTGTGGACAGGCAGCCTGGCTGTTTCTAGAAAGGGCAAGCAACGTCAAGGACTGGGTGATTTAGGACAAGCACGAGGTCAAAGCCAACATGACCGAGCAATTAGATAATCAGTTTCTGAAATCAGTGGCTATTAAGCATATGCAGCCCAGACATCATGATGATTGGCACGTAGCACTGTTGATGCTGAGGCTGTATTAGCTGAGCCAGCAGTGACTTGCTCCAAATACAGGCAGTCTTTGGGAAGAGCAGATGATCTGTCTTCAGTCCCTCTCCTGCTGCATGGTCATTAGGGGTGGCAGGGTGGTGGATTTTCCTCTGGGGTGGACTTGGACCACAGGTTACAGTGCAAAGGTTTCTGTGTTAGGAGTGGGCTTATCACTGCAGAAGCACTCGGATTGCTATCATTTGATAATAGCTTAATCAAATTGGTATTTTAAGGGGTTTTCTTTTTATGGCCCCAGCTGTCATGGAAACAAGTGCAATTAAGAAAGAATAACCTAGAGTAAAAGTCAGAAAAAAAGAGGCAAAACTGTTTTGATGACTAACTTAGGAAATGCTGCTCCTTGGGTCTAGTGTGGGGTTTGTCAGGAGTAAGGCTGGGGAAGCCAGCTGCACTTACACATAGCAAACCAAACTCCACTCACACGTTGCTGACCAGCAGAGATGTCCCACAGTGAACAACCTGCTCAGGCTCAAATGCGCTCAGTCCAGTGACACGAACTTTGTGTTGAATTCCCTTTTTGTACTAAAATAAAGTATGGCCTTTGCTGTCATATATGATTTTCCTTGCTCTTAGTAAGCACTTATGCAGACCTATGAATGTGCATGGCACTTCACCAATCAGGGAAATTGCTTCCCTGCAGTGATTGCTCAACAGGGGGTGGGAGCAAGGTTTTCTTGTGGTAAGATTGCATAGCACAAAAGGCAGCTAGCTTCAGAGTTTCAGCCCTTCTGCACTGCATTGATTTTCACTCTTTAGCTATTGCAAAATAGGGTTGGGTAGTTATTTTTGTAATTAGTTTATGTACTGGAAAGCAGCT
This sequence comes from Neopsephotus bourkii, assembly GCF_033783945.1. Lineage (NCBI taxonomy): Eukaryota > Metazoa > Chordata > Aves > Psittaciformes > Psittacidae > Neopsephotus > Neopsephotus bourkii. The sequence continues at coordinate 14,849,017 of NW_026900684.1, read as the reverse complement.
AAGTGTATTTATGAATTTAAGCTCAATTTTGCAAAACTTTCTACTGGAGAAAAACCGAAAAATGTTATAAAGTCAGTTTTGGGATTTTTGGGTTTGCTTTATTTTTTTATTATTTTAAAGGAAAAATAAATGGTTTCGGTTTTCCAATCGTAGACAAATATTTTTGTTTTGATTTTCTCAAAATATTTTTCTGTCCTGTGTTTTCAAGTTCATTGGCCAAATGCAAATAGCAGATTCTTTCATCCTTTTCTGGGGAGACAAAGAGTGTCTGTTCTGTTTGTCTGTCATTTTAACTAAGGAATCTTCAAACTGATTGTTGTCTTTCTTCTATCTGAAGGGTTACTGTATTCTTTACCAAGAAAAATTCATCATACTACAAAATAGTATTTATGTCTCCACCAAGGCATTATTTAAAACCTCATCTAGAGAAATCATCCTCAAGAAATCAAAAGCGTTTGTCTCTAGAGAGAGTGTGTTTTTTTGGTGCAATCAAGGAGACATAAATAAGGGTTACGAAGTGTCATCTCTATGGTGACAGCATTAAGGCCCTTTTTCAGAGTGCAATGTGCTTTCACTTTCAGAAATTTGGGGGTATTAACACTGGCAGAAACACTGCGAGTTAAGGATCACCACTTTGTACAATGTGTTTGAAAGCATTATTCTAATAAATCTGGATGCCTTAAACACACTTGGTTAGAATATCTCAACAGTGTATCTATGGTGTAAAGAAGAGTAAATATAAGCACTGTATTTTGTTTAGCCTATAACCTGTTAAAATCATATGATAAATTCTGAGCTAAAAGCTTAATTTTCTAATAAATTGTTCTAAAAGCTATTCAGTTTAATTTCATGAAGCAACTTAAATTGCTTTTATTTTAATCTGTGTTGAGAGCAATATCTGCAGATCAGAAATGGGAAGAGTGGAATTATTTGTTGATGCTTAGATGTTTAAGGGAGAGACTTGGAATCCATGTCTGCTATTGATTTCACATGAAGAAAATGGTTCAGATCCATTTTAGTACCAGAAATATCCCACTTAGAAATACAAAGTAGACCATAAAATCTGTAGACTATAAAAAAGAAACCCCATTGAATACTGAACGTTCATTCTATACTGGAGAGTTCATTTAAGGATAGCTCATAATGGAAAGAAACCTGTTGTATTATGCTAAATTTAACTGCCCTTTGCCACACAGGGGACCAGGGGCAAGGCAAGAGAACCTCTGGTCACCTACAAAGTGCTCAGCTTTTGCTGGCAGGAGCTGCAGAACATGTCAGGTGATGATAGCACGTTTTACACAGCAGCTGCTTCTGCAATTGACAGAAACCTAACATCTCGTTAGATTTGGAGTATGCGTTGGCACATTTCAGTGCCCCTGGGATTTTTGTATCTGCTCACATTGGACAAGTCTTTCTCAAATGACTGCTGCTTCCTATGAACACACAGCTCTGCGCAAATGTACCGAAGTGCCCCTTAGTACTGCACGTTGGTGCTTTTTTTAAGAGGGAAACGAATTCAGGTGCATGTTGTGAAATTCAAAGAAGCAGTATAGCAAATCTAGTGTATAGGTATAACACACCCCCCCATACATGGAGGTTATCTATATGTGTAATATATATGCACAACCTTGTTTGTGTTTTCACAAGTTTGGATTTATACCAGATTTGCTTCTGCAGAAGAGGTTTTCTTGAGTAATGGCAGGAGATGTTGGTCGATACAATTCTTTCCAGGACCACATTCCATTCAGATTTTACAGAGAAATGATCAATGAAGATTCAGAGTTTGACCTAGAAAGGTGGTGTATATTAGGAAAGAAAAAAGCATGTCCTCAGGGGTCAAAGGAGGCTTGCAGATTGTCTGAATATTACTGACTTTTGTCCTCCTGCATCACATTGTCACAAAGGATCAGCTGCCAGAAACTAAAGATTTATAAGTTTTGTACCAGATATCAGTTCCTTTCAGATAGATCTGATACAGTTAGGCTTCTTATTTTCCAAGGGCTAGTTAACTCAGACAAGGAGCTCCATCCACTAATTACACTTCCACCTGCAGCTACATTCTTACTGTGAAACTGAATATATTCCTTTGCTTGTGAAGAGTGATCAGTAGTGGAAAACAACTAGTTCTTTCTTTTCCTCTTCTCTGTATCCAGGTGGGAGGATCAAATAGGAAGGTTTATCCCTCTGTCTTGCTTTTCTCACCCCTGAGGAAGAGGGAAATAGCGTATCGTGTATGTGGGAAGAGAACACCAGATCCCCAGGACCAAAAAGGGCAGCTGCTTGGAGCTGATAACCCAGGGGCTGGTCTTTTCTTCTTGAGGGGACTCCCAGTTAGCTGCAGATTTGAGGTAGCCCTACAACTTTTCCTCAAGAAGCACAAAAGGCCCCTTTAGCTCAAAAGCTGGCTTCACATGAGCAGATATTAAGTCAAATTTTATAACTGCAGAAAATCGGGCCTGAATCCAGACCCTGGAAGGTCTGTACACACACACCTAACCCTGCTCACTTGGGCCATGAGGCATGGCTCCTCTCTTCTAATTTCACTCCCGCTCTAATAACCTTTCACCAGCTTCCTAGGTTACAGCAAATGTTGTGCACTGTCCTTTAGCTCCCTCAAATTATTTTTCTTCCCTTCAGGAGCCTTTACATCTGCTATTCCCAGCATTTTTCTAATCCCAATTATGCCACAGCTTTCCAGTTCTCATTTCTACTTGTTTCTTCTAGCTGTCTTGCTCTGTCCTTGGGAAGCTTCCTCCCAGCCAAGCAGGCTCATTTGCTCCCAGGAGAGACCAATCTCTCTTCCCCTTAGTGTGTCCACTTGATGAGTTACGTCTATTTTAAACATGCTGTATAACAACAAAACCCAGGAGTAATTTACATACTTTCTCTATTATTGGTGGTTTAAGAAGGGTGTACTTGGACAGATATACAGTGTTCAATGTAGACACACTGCAACATTCCGCCAGAGCACCTTCACTATTGAAAAATCTTATTCTAGGAAAAAACCAGATTGTAGTATTTTTTCATAGAACCCTCAAAAACCTCAACACTCTCGTCTATTTGGAGCTTCCTAAAACTACTATGCAATAAACATAGCAACGTTAAATATACCTATATCATCACATGTGAATTTGCATTTGTATGTATAAGAAAAATGTGATGTATGTCAAATCTATGTATATAAATACAAACTGTATCAGGAATCCAGCTCTATGACTTTTTATTATAATGTAATGCAAATATAAATTCAGCAGTAAGTAGATGTGTAAATAAGAGGTTCAAAATGAGGCCTTAGAACAAGTGGAAAGAGGGGCAAATTCAAGTGTCTGAAGCTTGTTACCTACTTCTGCACCCATGCACTGCATGAGACTAAGAAACGTGAAATTTACAGAATTGCAGGGAGTCTTAAAGCATGTGTGAGTGCATAAACTTTGCTAAGGTCTGGTCACACAGAGGCTGCCAACCTGATGCTTTGGGTCTTTCTGCAGCATGTGGGAATCAGGCAGGAGGCTTGATGGCTTTGATCACTTGATGGCTCATGTCACATTAGACCTCACTCCCTCAAACAGCTCCTCCAGCATCTCTGTCTACTAATCATGTGGGAAAATCCAGCCCACAGCCACTCAGTTCTTAAAAGGCAGCTGTTGTATTATGTATCATGGTCAGGTTTCCCTGCCCATGGCAGGGGGGTTGGAACTAGATGATCTTAAGGTCCTTTCCAACCCTAACTATTCTATGATTCTATGTTAAGGTAAGATACTTTAGTCACGTTATTTTCAGGCAGCTTCATCCACCTGAGATCCTGACTTCTGGCAAAATACTACACAAATATTTCTTGAAACTTCTATAACTTGGGCTGATGTTTTTTATCATAGTCTTTAATCTAATGTCTGTATTCTCTTGTTTCTTCCTTAGTCCATGGTTAATCGTGAGCGTAATGATAACTGAGAATGAAAGTGCAAAGCAGAGCACAACTGTCTTCTGCCTTCTGCAGGTAATTTCATATATGAAATCTTCCTCACCTTAATCTGCACTCCACTCTGGTTTCCTGGTGAAATGGCTGAGCTCTCTCACACTCCACCTTATTTCACTGGGGAAGTGAGGTCTGCGAGGTGATACATATGAAGGACAGGGGTCTGGGTGCCACAAGTAGTTAGCATCGCTGGTAGCCTCTACTGCTGCTGCTCCTATGTAGGGAGTACGTTCAGGCTTCCTTGTTCTATAACCATGTATAGCATCGGGGCCTTATAGACAGAAAAGACAGAAACTCATTATTTAAATTATTTTTGCTGCTGACCTATTTTAGTGCTCTTCATTTCCTTTTATCTTACTTATAATGCAACAATTTTATATAGCTGTTCCACTTCGCAAGAGCATTGTACTTGTTCTGCCTTTTGTTAGAGTGTGTCTCCTGGAGTGGGGTTTTTCATGGAAACATTCTTTTTTCCTGCTCTGAAAATCTGGCTATTGAAAAAAACAGCATGACATGAATTAAAATTAGCCACCTTCTTCTGGTAAAAAGCAGTCTCTTTATTTTTGATTGGGTGCCTACCTGTTAAAATGGTGCTTTCGGTTTTATTTATATAAACATGTTCAAGAAATGAATACATATTAGCCAAAGACATGAATTTAAAATGGCTTTGATTTACTAATTTAAGTCAATATAGGTATTCTAATCCACAATTAAAGTGTCTCTAATTTATTTTACTTGATTTCAATGTCAAGTTAAAATATTGTTGAATGCAAAGTCACTTGAAATAAGTCTAGTGATTTTGAGAGACTTTTCAGGTCATTCAGACCTGAATGTGTCTAGAAGAAATTTTAGTACAGAATTACACAAGGGTCTGGGGTTATGGGATAAGACGCTGTTCCAGCTGATCAGGTACACACCCCGAAGGCACAGTACAAGAACAGCAAAATGAAGCCATACTCCCCATTGCTGGTCTACCGAGCCTTCAGGTAGGATATCCAGCTCCCATCCAGCCTAGGCACCTGAGTTTTCATTGGTTGAAGTGCAAGGTGATGGAAGGTGGAAGCTAAGGCACAGAGCTAATCTCAATTTCACTCATGCTGAGGTTCACCAGTAGGCTCCACACTGCTATTTCACAGTCAATAAACCACAGGCAATGGTGTTCTCTGCAAGGAACCCTGTGCTGCTATGGTCTGTATGGACCATATGTAAATAAGTAAAACAAGTCTTCAGAAAACTGCCTTAACAACACAGACAGCTGGAAGCTTAACGTGAGGGCTCGTAATTACAAGCTGTGCCTCTCATCTGTGCAGACAGGGCAAGAGTGTTATGAGAACTCATAAATCACCAAAGTCTCTGTAGCATCAATTTACAGTTTGAGATTAATATTGATATTTTTACTGCCAAAACTGAGAGTTGTTAGAGCTTGACAGCATATGAAGTCAGATTTTGCCTTAATGGTTATTCCAAGGCACTTGGATAATAGCTTCAAAAAAGATATCCAAAATTTAGTATGACTAAGTTGTTAAGATCACAATTGCCTGAGAGGGACAGTCGTGTTACCATTTCCGTCATCACCCCTGTAACTGGGAGTTAAGTTGTATGTATTCAGCCATTGAATATCATTTAGCCCAACAAACCCCACACAGTTTCCAGCAGAGGAGGTAATATCTGTGGTCCACATTTGTGGGAAGAAAATTAAAATAGTAAAACTCTAGAAATATTTCATCATTATAGTGGAAAGACAAGTCTTTGGGCATCAACCAAAGTTCCTCCTGCACCAGGCTCAGCCCTAGAGCTTTGTCATACAGGAATATTATAAGGCATAGGGTGTGTTCAGGCCTCTGGAAAAGCCACAAGCCATATTTTTAGTTAAAAGGGCAAACCATTAGAAGTGTGCTGGCAAAGTCTCCTACTGGAGCAGCAGCTGATGATGCCAGATGACTTCATTGCTGGTATGGATTTAAATCAATTTTCTGCTGGTCTACTGATATTTATGCTATTACTTTAGCCAGTACAGCTATATTGATCCAGGCTGAGGAAAAAGAAATCATCCTTCAAATCATCACAGTTATCAGAAAATTAAAACTAAAGTTCCAAACAGGAGGGTGAGTTTTCACATGCAGCAGCTCTTGAAAAACAGTTACGCAAACCAGGAACAAAAAGGAACGCTGTGAAACACTTGGATTAAATGTTAATCTAACTGAACTTTTAAGTGCAGATGACACTTGACTATTCCTCTTCCTAGGCAAAGGTTTTATTTCCAATCCATTTGTCTTCTCATTATCTATATTAACAGAAAATAGATCATTATGTAAAAATACAATTAAAACAAAGTTGATTCCAGTTCAGTTCTAAGTGGGGTTAGCCTCTCAGTAAAGGCTAGTGATTTTGTTTTGACTGTATTCCATTAACCTTTTAAAACTGGGTTCAGTCCTATTCAGCATGGGGCTACATTTTAAATGTGGGTAGCCCATGCAATGATTCCGTATTTCCAGTATCTTATAATCAGCATCTGAGCTCTGAGGAGCAGGTAGTAACTGAGCCTGCTTCTCTGAGTTAATACCTCTTGCACAGTATGGTTCAAAGACCTCTGCATTATGGGGTCCTACTGGTTTATAACAGTTTCGATTATTAATTACAAGTGATAGGGAAATTTTCCTAAGATTATTTCACTAATCCAGTTTACCACACAGCCTCAAGAAAGTCTCATCAGCACAATTGCAGAAGCATTTTTGCACCATAGGTGCAAAAAAGTAAAAAGCCTCTTAAATCAACTTTGCTGCCAGAGAAAATACAACTTGGAACTATGTCCTGATTTTTCCATCGGGTTTATTATTTTTCAGCTCCGTATTATGGACTTTCATGTCACTGTTCATTCCCTTTTCCAGAAAAGAATCTTCACTAATTACATGCATTATTGTTCTGTCTGGGCTCCAGAAGAAACAATGTATTTGAATAATCAGTAAAAATTGAATTGTAATTTAATAGAAAGTCAAGCGGTCTCTCAGTGCTTCCCACTGTGTGATTAATATTCTGTAAGGAATGCCTTCATGTATGTCATACAGAAAGCAAAGTTTAGACTTTCTTTATTCCTTGAAGAATAAAGGAAAGGGTAAACAAAGAAAATCAATTATAATTGTTCCATTAATACGGATGAAGATGGAGTATATCTGTCACTGGGAAAAACCCTGGCTTGGTTCCCAAAGGACTGCCTCTCAACAATTTTGGCTTAGCAAAGGCGTTTGAGCAGGCTATTCTTGGTCAGATAAAGAGAGGGACTGCTGGCAGCGCACACTCTGTGGAGACTTGAAATCTCTGCAGTATGCTCCCTGGTTTGGTTCAGATGCACTGATTCTCTAGCACAGTAAAAGACATATTTATTTGATCAAGGTTTTGGAGAAAGCTGTGGGTATATTCCCAGAATGATGAATTGGGGAAAGACTATGGTAAGAATGACAATAAATAACACTGAGACTGGTTTTCCTTTTGTTTCACTGTTACTGCTAAAATATTAATTATAAGCCAGGGCATTAAATTTTATTTATACTAGTATAAATAAATAATTACATAAAGCCTATCAGTCTTATTCCCCAGAAAGCACATGTGCCAGTAAGGTACATTTAAAAGCACAGAACCAAATCACTGCTAAATACGGAAACATTGCTTAAATTTACAGCACCATTTAGGGAATCAGTGTCCTCCCACTCCCTCAACAACAGCAGAAATAGCTCATCCTACTGGCCAAACAGTAACTTCCAGATGACAATAATTTGACCAGCTGAAGCTGTTGGCTACGATCACTACTCATGGTGGGTATGGTAAAGGATGTTTTATGTAGGTTTCAGAGAATCAAGACCAAAATTGGCCTTGTTGTCTGTGTTATGAACATCTTTAACTTGACTTAAACTGTATAAACTGTATAAACATATAGCAAATACTATGAGTTGTGCTTGGTGTTGCTCACATTAGTTCTTTTCAAATTAATTCCATGTGTGGACTTTTTTTTTTTTTTTTTTCTGGATTTCCTGGTTTAACTGGAACATCCCAATTGCTTTCCAGTATAAAATGGCCACAGCTGGCGTTATCTAGGAATAGCTATTTCATGATGGCTTAATGAAAAGCAGAAGCAGAAGCAAGACGTGTATTTACCACAGAACCTATTAATTTTCACACGAGCTTGAGGTATTTTGTGATTTGCAGGAGTGAGCTGCTCAGAAAACAGAGCCCCAGGCCACATGATTCTAAATCACCCATAAGAAGGTTTTCTATTCTGTTTTATAACTGATATATCAAGCCAGACCGAGCGCTAAATATTAATTCGGGAATGAGAAATGGAGAAATAATGATAGGCTTAAGCTCTGTTACAGTCTATGATTTCAAACATTACTCCAAATGCAAGTATGTCTCTCTGGCTTATTTTACTTCTGCTATTTTCTTCAAAAGATGGAGGCAGAGTTTCAGCACCAGAAACTGCTTTCCACTTTTCATCCATTAACTGTATCTGCTCTTGAAAAGCACCAAATGGCAGTCAGTAAACAAAGGGAACCGCTTGTCAGCAGTTCCTGCATCTCACTGCTAGGTTTTGCTCTTTTTTTTTCCTGCCTAGTTTTAGAGAAAAGGAGGTCTTGGATATCTCGGCCTCCTGTGTATACCCGTGCAAATGGCAGCTGTGGCCTTTACCTGCTTGATGCAAGAATCCACCTTCTGAGAACAACCCTGAGATCACCATCTAATAGGAGCCACCAGCACTGGGTGGGATGCCTCATGCCATTTCTTTTCAGCACCGTGAGCTCCAGCACCTGTTCCTACCTGCCCAGGGCTGTCCATGGCACTAAAACTGCTGCTTCTTAACCCCATGATAAAAAGTTTTAGTTTTGTCCCTGGTTATTTTTGACCTGGAGCAGTTCACTGGTCTAGTTTGCCAAGCCACCCTTGATGAGAAATAGTCATGCAAAAACAAGCAGTGTTAGATGGGAACAAGGGGCTGAAGGTCAGAACTGCTGAACTGGCATCATCCTGAGGAGAACTACACCTGGAGTGGTGCTTCCACACTGGCACACATACCGATGTAAATGCCTTTGGGTCCCTAAGGGGATTGCATGCAAACTAAGGGTGCAGCAACCAGCAGATGAAGGCTGGCACAGAAAGATGGTCTAAGTCTTTCAATCAGAGCCTCCTAGAGGCTCTGAAATCACAAAAAGCCCATGAGTTGAGGAACTTGCATAAGACATGGAAGTTCACACTCTTGTATACTCATGGTTCTCCTTTGTCACTTTCCTTCTTTACTTATATGTTAAGAAGACAGAGATAACAGGGTCCATAGACACAAGAAGTTTCATTTGAGTACCTTAGGTATCTTCAAAAGGTAACATGTATCACCTACACAATAGTATTTAACTCTGCTTTTATTTGCTTAGCTTTTTCTCCTACATTTGATGAGGATCCTGAGTCTGGAAGAAAGCAGAAATAAAAGCAAACTCTACCTTCGTGTCACCTGCTAACAGTCATTCAAGCAGCTAATCGGGCTCCTCTGTGAGAATGACTGAAATGATATAGTAAAGAAGTCCTGCTAGGTCAGGTTTATAATTCAGTTTATCATCTTTGCTTTCCTGAGAAGGTGGTTTCTGAGTCTATATGAGAAGGTCAACCCCCCTTTTGACCTTTTGCCAGTTGGATCAGGAGATAAGCAGAAATTCTAGGATGCAGCTGTGGAGGTATGAGAGTGCACTATATTTAAGAAAATTGGATCATGAAAATAGAGTAATATATATTCTTGAAATCAGAACCAAGAAGCTTACAGATACTATTACATAAATAAATAAATCCTATTTTATTTTTAAGGAACCTAAAAGATTTAAAAGAAGAATAATCTTCTAATCTTTAAACCACTGGAAATGGAGCTATAATCATAGGCGAATCTAGGATATTATGAAATTGAAACAAAAATGCTTAGCTCTTTATCTTAAGAATCCTGGAATGCATATGAATAATATGCTAATTGTAAACCAATCTGCTAACTTGTAAATCTGCAATAACACACTTGCTCCATTACATGCAACAGAGCTCTATAAATAATCAGGTGAATTTTACTTTTCCCTTTACAAGATATCAGTGTCACTAATAGCAAGCTGTGCATTCTTGATTAGCGATTATGTTGCTGTGATTAAGTTACTTCTGGTGCTTTAAAAATAACCTTGGCTATTCCTCTTGTCTCAGAATTGCCATGCAGAAATCATTCACAGGAGTAATGCCTGTGTCACACAATACCATTGTGACGTTACTGGATTAAGGACAGTCAGGCGAAAGAATCCAAAGCACTTTCCAAGATTAGTTTCTCAGGAAAAGTGCTTTCATCAGAAAACCTACGCTCCTAAGAGAATGTAATCCACCGTCTACTGAGAGTAACAGCAATCTTACCGTGATATTTGTTAAAAGACAGGGTAGAAAAGCTCTTTGGTAGAAAAACCTCTTAGGACACCATGTAGCACAGTAGTTTGATCAAAACGGCTTTATCCAACTTGACATTTTTCTGAGACTTGCGCTATTTCTTAATGGTATTAACAGTGCTGCAGAAGAGTTGAGTAGGTAAACTGACAGGCTGGTTTTCTCACTGGCTGCCACTGATACAACTTACACCATGCAATTTTACCACTGCGTGCTCCTCCTGACAAGACTGGGGATGGTAACATGCTGGCTCGTAGAGAACTAAACAGGCAACTAAAGCAGGCCTCCAGATATTATGCCCCTGAATACATTGGTGCTGCACCTGTATCTTGAATACTGTGTGCTGTTCTGTTATTCTTACTAATTTCATAAAATGATCTGTTAAAATGAGAAAAGATACTGAAAGTTGTTCATGTGAATGTACTTATCTACCCATGCCATTCTGTTAATCTTAGCAGCTGAAAGCTAGCAGTAATCTGGAATTAAAGTCAATATATTTGACTTACTTTTTTCAGGAAGTCTAAATGGTTTTGTGTTCTGTCTTTCTGAAATGACTGAAAAGGCTGTAGTAGAGAGCTGATAAACAATTACTTTTCTGAAGAAGATGAATAAGGAGCAGTTGCAACACTTCATAAGTCAAAACCTGGAATTAAATTGCTAGAAGTAGATTTAAAACATCAAAGGAAATTCTTTTTCATGCAGTTCATAGCTAAATTTAATCACTTTTTTGCTGCAAAGAGGTTGAATGACAAAACTGTGAATGAGATTTAAGAGCAATTCTGGCAAGGATATTAGAAGACATGAATCCTCAATCTGATCCCAAAAGACAATTTTTATGTTCCTGTGACTTGTACCCCAACAGCAGAAACTACTGCTGCATGTAACTTACAGAGCACATCCTTGTATATTCAGTGCTACTGGAGTGCATATATTGTATTGTAGCATGATTTATAGCATCCAGATATTGTTGCTGGTATCTTGGCATTTAAGTAAAAAAAAAAAATTGAAGTGCATTTCATACAAATCTTGTTTAATTATTGCAAGATACAAGTGCACTGAAATGTATCAGCCTCTAAATCAGTACTATTTAAAAAATCATTATTAGTGTGAATCTATATATAGACCATCACTATAATTTAAAAGCAGGCTTCAAGACGAATTCTGGTTCCTTTAATGTAGGTACATAGATTTTAGTCCATCAATTTTATTTTTGAGTCTGCTCTTTTATACTGGTGCATTTGAAATTCAAATGGAGCTGTAGTAGAATTACATCTCTGTAACTGCTGTTAACTAGAAACACTGAGAAATCCTTGCTATCGCTCAGCAGGAGGTTTTCATTCATCCCCTGGACCAGAACCTTATTCTCCCCTTGAATAGTGCCAGGGTTTTTTCTTCAATATGCAGGTGTAGGGCACACTTCTTCAGGAATGAATGAGAATTGCTGAGCAGGGCATAAAAGCTTCCAAATTGAAAAGTACCTAGCTCATGTTACTGTCTCTGGGAGTATTTATTGTGCACCTAGCACACAGTAAATAATCCTTTGTGGTTGAAAAATACCTAGATACTTGGTATGAAACATGTAAACAATGGAAGTAGGGTTTTTTTCCTATATAGACATCAAACTGTGCAATGAAACAAAAACTGTGGTACCATTTGACATGCTTTTTTCTTTTTTGCCGCTACTTAATCTTTCTTATCCATGCTGCTTGTACTCCAGTCACCAATCTATCACTTTAAACAAGGGTTCACTGGACAGACACCAGCAGTGCAGATACGCAGTGGCTGCCCTTTTGCTGTCCCTTTAGGACCTGCAGTCCTGCTCCAGGCTGAAGCATCATCCTTGCTGTGCAAGGGGCCCTGAGACCCCAGAGCCATCACCTACTCAAGAGTATTACCCTTGCCTTCATGAATGCATCTGTGGTGTGAGGAGGGCATGATGCAGGCTCTCCTTGCCTGGGGAAGTGTCCACCCCTTGCTGTACCTGGGCTCCTGTGCCCATCACCAAGGTGGCTGCAGGCTGTTCCACCCTCCCCAGGTGCTGAGGATTGATGCACTGTGACCTGTTGTCCCCCTGCCTCTGGCCTGATCCCCCACCAGCAGGGAGGTAGCCCTAGGAAGCAGTCCCTGGAGACCTGACTCCAAGTGAGGCCCACATCTGTTTCCATGGGTGCAATAAGTCTGCTGGAGACTGCCCATTGACAAGTAGATGATTTGTCTTTAGGAAACCAGAGTTGTAGACATCCTCACTTTTTGGGTTTCAGATGCTGTTTGCTGCTTCAAGGGGTCTTTATCCAAAAAGGCAGCTTCTGGGAAACACTTGTAGGTCTTCAGGGTTCTTCACTCCATGGAAGTCATCTGAGGACATGCAGGTCTTTTTGGAGAGTTACTTTTTCTGCTGTTCACCCAGTAATTTCGTTGAGATTTTGTGGGTATTTTTGGTGCTGGCAAAAGATACAGAATAAGAGAGCCCCAGACAAAAGTCTGGCTGGCATGCCTGTTGGAGCTGTCTTGATTTGTGCGGATCCTCCAGCTGCTGGTTCCATCTGCTGTCTCCTGCTTTTTCTTTCACTTGTAAACACCTTAGGGCACAAGCCATTTCTACGTGAGCAAATCCTGGGGGACCAGTATGGTGCAGTACAAATCCTCAGCACTTCAGCAATACATACAATATTAAAAATGCTCAGCAAGAGGTTTCTGTACATTTCCAACCACATCTGAAAGAAACTTCTAATTAATGAAAAATCAAGGCTGGTGCAGTGTTAATTAACACTCTGGTTAAACACATGTGGCAGCTCTGATTTGTGTACTGAGGCTTTTTCTATTGTCACTTTAATAGTTTTCTTTTTCCCAACCATCCCCTAAAGAGAGTATCTGAGTGTTTGATTGGAGATGCTTGCCTGTGCATGCTCGCTGGTGCATGCTGATCTTCTGAGTAAGAACTGAGCTGGTGGACACTGGCTCTGAATCACCAAGGGTTACTTGTTCAACAACATTTTGCTCCTGGCTCCTCCTCTTGACCTGCCAGCTGCTCCTCCCAGACTGACTTGTCACCATCTCTCTTCCCCTTCCCAGTTTGGAATCCCATTTCTCACTCCTCCTCCCTTGTCTTTCCCAACAGCCTTTCAGCCAGATTGTTTTGTGCTCTGTCATGCCAGTGTGGGAGCACACCCAGCCTCTGCCAGGCATCTCCATGGTCTGGGTACAGTCTCTTGCTGTTGTCATCTGCAACGGTGCGACATGCTACCTTGCAACTGGGAGGCAGCTCACACAGGCAGGCTCAGAGACTGGCTTCATCCTTATGCATTGCCTTCATGGAAAAGTGTGGCTGTTTGGAATTGCCAGTGTATCTGAAAAGGTGCTACACTTAAATAGGTGGTGCTTGTTAGATGTGCTTATGTATTGATTTTCATACAGGAAAGGAAATGAGCTTTATTTTTCTTGCCTATCCTTACACTACACAAAGTTCTTCCACAATTAATGGTACATTGTCTAATTATGAAACGCTCTTCTAACTGGTATGGTTATATTTTGTGCAGAAAAAGCCTAATAAGTTACAAAAAGATTAAAGATGGGAAGATACGACTGCAGTGTCATTGGTTACAGATCAAATTGTGTGATTTTGACATTTTCAGCAGCAACAAGAACAGTAATGTTGTTAAAAAAGTTTGCAAAAGCACATCCAGTTTTGAAGCAGCCACATGGTGGACATCAGGACTTCCTCAGGCCTTGCAAACAAGCTGTCTTGCCAGGGGAGGCTCTTTTTGAGATGGATAGAGATAAGCAACACTGCAGCTCCAATACATGTTCTGTTTTTTATCTACCTGCTTAGGCCTGATAGCTTATTTTATTTTAAAATGTGGTTTCTAAATGAACAGCTTTGATAGCTGGGTGCACCAAACTATGAATACAAGAACATAGGAACATACTGCCAAGTTTTGCTGAAAGGCTGAGGAAAAAAAACACCCCAAAAACCTTATGTTTTGCTTGGGATTTATTTGTAGCAGTATTAATGATGCTATTTATTTGGTAGCAATGGCATTGTAGGTGGTGTGAAGATGGAAGATGTGGTAAAGACTTCACTCTTAGCATGTGATTTTCATGCTTCCCAAGGTTTGAGTCTAAGGATTGTTCTTTGTCTGTCACTCTGTTTTTGTTTTGTTTTGTTGTTTTGGGGATTTTTTGCTACAACAAAGAATATGTTTGTTGGTGCTTATGGCAGGTCTGAATTTGGTTAAAAAATGCCCTGGAGATCTCTGCCAAGTTATTGTTTCACTGGAGCATGTATTAGCTTTGTCTACATTTGAATCACTTCTCTCAAGGTCAAATCAGGGCAACTACACTGTAAAACACATCCAAAATAACAGCCATTTGAACGTTAGTACTAAGTTCTCTTTTGCATTATACAGACCTCCAACACCACTGTTTTCAGTTGCTGGCCTCTCTGCTGCAGGTTGCCATCCCTGTTGTGACTGGATGCCGTATATCCCCACTTAGATGAATAGTGTTTGCTTCAGCCCACAGTGTGGCATCTCAGTTTCAGCTGCAAAGGCTTTGGCTTAGGATGCCAGGCTGTGGACTGGAACAACTGAGGCACAGACACATGCCATCCCTGCTGTGGAGAGGGAGAGGTAAGGAAATCAAATGCTGGGATTAGTAGCATGATACACCATGGTAGGAAAATTCACCAGGGCTCATCTATTGGATCCCGAACACTCCCGAGAGCATATTCAAAGTCTTTTGCTTTGGTGTGGAGTTTTGGGTCCTTAAGATTGTTTGTGTTTTGTTTTGTTTTTACTTCTCTTATCAGCATTAGTAGTACTAGTATTAATTCAGTTGACTGAGCTCCTTTGTGAGTTTTCCTCCACTGAGCCAGGGCAGAGCTTGCCTCTTCTCCCTGGACTTGTGAAATGAACTGCAGGAAGATGTTAAGAGGACTAACAGAACTCTGAAGTAGATATCCTGAAGCCATATTAATTATTGATCATGTTAGCAGTTGATGAGTTGTGCTAAATTGATCTGTGGTAAGGTATTGCGAATTAAAAGCTGCTTAAATATTTAATTCCAGGCTCTTTCTATATGGCAGGAATTTGAATGAAAGGCTACACATGAGTCATGACTGGAATCAACTTTTCAGTAAAGACAAGCTCTCGGAATAAAATGTACTATCTAAATGTAAATTGTGATTTATTACAGGAGAATTCTTTTGCATGTAAACATTGTAATGGAGGACTGGAAAGTTTTCCAGATGAAATTCTCTAAATATAAGATGATAGATGAGGATTTTCTTGTTATTGGTTCAGTTCCTGCATACTTCACTGTAATTAAACCTTCTGTATCCGAGGTAGTGCATGAGACACTGTAGGGAGAGAGAGACTGGAAGCCTGTAGGAAGTGAAGGAGGACTATTGGCTGAAACTCTGTAAGTATGCCGCAGCATTGAAATGTTGTACAGCTGGAGCACAGCTTGACTGAAATGAATCTGTAGATGACTGGTGAGAGGAAGTAAGGGGGCTAGTTCTGACACTGGAGATATATATATATGTGTATATGTATCAGGCAAAAGACTTTGCTGATGATTCTGCACAGGGGCTTGTAATAGTAGGAGAGGACTCAGGGAGCCAGTGATGTGTATGTCAGCAGTACCAGTTGAAGAGCCTTTGACAGCAAGATAAGTCCCATTGAATAAAAAGGTCAGCATCGCTCCATCTAAAGAAGAGCCACTCAGATCTCCTCAGCATGCTCTGGTTGTACTGTACTGTCCCACAAACATTTTTGAAGGATTTTGTGGTCTCATTAACACAGTTTTGACGGTTGGCACGCATTCTTGAACGGCTTAGGTGCCACAGTTCCACATAAATCCTCCCAGCCTCTCCACAGAGGAACATCCTTAATGTAAAGCAGGCCTGGTCCTGAAGCAGAAACATGTTTTGTTTCAGCATTATAGCGCATACAGGCTAGAGTTATCTTTAATGAAGAGACTCCTGGCTACTGCAGTTTCTTCCTTCCCTTTCGTCTCACTTCATTCCTCCATGTACCAGAGAGCACTTTGGCAGTTGAGGGTATTTGTCTTGTTTTTTCTCACCCTTCACAAAGGCTGTCCTCTGCTTAACATGCACATTTTTTCCTTCAGAACCATTCTCCTCTGTAGGCTTTCTGAACTGGCCAGCTGCCAAACAGTAGGGTGAGCTGCATGAAAAAGCCTTGATCATTGACAGGCTGTCTTACAATTTCTTTCTTGTATTCAAGATGCAGATGGATGTTATTAGAAAGGTTTTTATTTCAAATGTGCGCGGCTTGTCCACATGCCCGAGATTAGTGCTCAATACTCATATAATGCTTTTCATCCTCAAAGGGGGTTTAAAAGCACCATCCCCTGAGAGGTAGGTATGTGCGCTTTGTTATGTGCTTTGCAACAAGAAGGGACACATGTTAGTGACTTGTTCAAAGATGTGTCACACAGCAAGCATTATAAAGAAAGGAAATCTTTACACTTTCCTAATGTTCTTTTGTGATGTTTTCCTGTCTACAGAAAAAAAAAAACAACGTAAGATTTCACCATGACAACATGTTTTTCCATACAAAAGAAGTGATTGTGACTTCAAAAATTAAAATGCATCTCAGGTTAAAGTGCTACTAGATGAATATGCAGCATTTCTAAAATTTATTTGAAGCCAAACTTCCTCCTGCACTAAGCTAAAATTAATACAGTGGAACGGGAGCCTATGGGGATTATCAAAAGAGACCTAAGTTTGATGGAAGTTTTGGAGAGCTTGCCTCAAACCATACTTAAAACATGGTGAAATTATTTCAGGAGGAGTGATGAAAAATGCCCATCTTATTTAAAGGACAGTGCAAGATTTTTAACCCTCTGCCTTAACTGCATGGTTATGATTAAAACAGCTACAGCAACAGCAACAGTCCCAGTATGAAATCTCTCCTATTGCAAGTTCTTGTAATACTGTACCTCATCTTAGTGAGGAGGGCTGAAATAAGCTGTAGCTGTGACAGGCATCTTTATAATTGTGTGTTCTCACTGAGCATTTACTGGCATGACTATTCTGGTGTGTTTTACCTTGCACAGACGAGTCAATGAAAGTTTCAAGTGTTGACCAGCATGCATAATCTGGCTAGGGCCAAGATCACTCTGTGAGATGTGGTTTCTCTACTAGGTTGGCAAACACTTGAAGGGTGTCTAATAATTGGCATTAAGGGTCTTTGTAGCCTTGGTGAGTCTCAGGGCCTGTGTAGGTAGCTGGAGGAAATAGGTTTGGAAGACAATATTCAACTTAGCCCCATAAGGGATAGTTACTAAGGATGCAAGACAGTGAGACACTTGTCCTGAATAAATGAGCAGGGGCTGGCTGGAAGGAGACTATAAGCACAAGGAATTGCTTGATAGACATACACCTACTTTATGCTTTCTGCGTAAATAGGTTGAGAATAGCCTGTCTTGCTCAAGTCACAAGGAGGGTAAAAGCTAGATAGGCTAAAACAAGTGTTTATTTTAGTTCTGCTCCATCTTCCCTATTTTCTTTCTTTCTTTTTTTTTTTTTCTTTCCCCTCCTCCAGGTTGTAAATAATCACATAGTTATGTCCAGGCAAAAAAAGGACTCTGCAGCTTCTCAGGAAAAATGTTGAGAATTCATTACTGAACTTTCAGGTGTGGCAGAGAGGACTGCATGCTCATACTGCACAGAGGAGGGTGAAGCAGTGGACTGGTATAAACTAACCATGCTTCTTCAACCCCCCAAATCAGATCCTTTCTTTTTTCCATATTAATTCTATGTTTGGATCTTAGCTACAACTTCCTGCTCTAGAAAAGGTATCTGGCACCACAAATTACTCCGGAGAAAAGGGAAAAGTGAGTTCTTTTCTGGTTTAAGAATTTAGAAACCAAAGATTTTCAAGCACTGTAGAATGGGTTCATGCCACCTGTTTACCAGTCTTTTTCCAATGCCATCACATCTCCATCCACCTACAAATCCTGTTTTTACTTCCCACAAAACTACCCTTGGAACTGCTGGGTTGGAAGCTCCTGTCAAGTACCACTTGACTCCCATATGTACAGATCTTTTAAGACTTAGCCACAGTAGGAAAATACTTTCCCTCACTTCAGTGTTCGTCTCCAAGTTCAAATCAACTGAATATCTGCACTGGTATTGCTGGCTTCAAAGAAAAAAAGTGATGTTTTTTACTTGAAAGGCCCATCTTTGCACTTTGAAGGTGTGTTGATGTGTGGTTTTAAGTGATTGTATTTACATTGCCCAGGAGTATCAACCCACTATCTGGCTCAGAGATTTACATATATAGTGAGCGGGACCCTTACTGAAAGAGTGTTAATGATGAGAGTGGGATAAGAATTACAGATACTTCAAATAAAACTTCAGAAAATCCATTTGAATATATCAAAACGTCCATGCAAAAACTTAACTTCTGGAGCATTGGCATTATTTTTGGAACACAAGAGACTAAGACAAATTAATTAAAGATGAAATTTTCTCTTCTACTTCAAACTACTCCCTTCCACGCAAGAGGAATCTAACTTCATATCTGAACGCAATGGTAATGCGAAGGCTGGAGGCAAAATTGTTAGCTATTCACATCAATGGAATGAAGTTATACAGCTCACTTCCACCTGAGAGGAGATCCATTTTAAAAGTTGGTGTGTTCCTAACAAGACGCAGATGCCGCCACTGGAAAAACAGGGACAAGATTAATTTTGTCAGTTGTCGTGCACCCCTTTTGCAGGGGCACTGCTGAGCGTATGTTAGAGAGGTCTCTTTTTCTGGGGGTTTAGAACAGTGCATCAAGTTTTCAGCTAGAGACCAAAAGGGGCATATCCATCCTCTGCCTCAGCACTGCAAGAGCTCCCTGCAACCCTGACAGGGATCAGAGACAAGAAGCAGGCCCTTAGCTGTTTTTAAACTGTAAGGATTTTGTTGAGCTCAATGAAATACATGGGTTTTAATCAGCTGAGGACCTGGGCTGTAGCATGAGGATACACTGAAGCAGGAGAAATGATCCACCCTAGCTCTTCTCCTGTTCTCCTGCTGAAGAATCTGCTTCACGTGGATCCTATGAGGGTGCCAATCCCCACCCTCCAGTTTATTTGCAGGAGGGTGCTTCTGAAGTATTTCAAGACCTCCTTATTCCAAGGACTAAATACACTGAGCTGTCTCCATTCCAGATAGCTTGAGCTGAAGGAAGAGAAATGAAAATTAAATATGGATAACAAGAGTGTGCTTATTGTGGCAGCATACAGGGCTCTCATCATGCCGGTTAGATGCCAGCATATGTTTGCAGTCTTTTAAGTTGCTAATAGCACAAAAAAAAAGGGAAAATTTCTACCAAAAGCTCCCCCCGACAAAACACTTCAGAGTTCCTGTGTTTCAAAAATGTAAATTTTCCGAAGAGTCACTTGTTTTCCCACAAAACACTAATCTCATTCTGTGCAATTCTGTACAATCTGTATAATTGCTTCTTACCTTTCAGTTTCTCTTCCTGACTTAGAAAACACATTTGCAAATACACTTGGCTGGCTACAGATCTTCACTGGCAACTTCCCTGTGGTAGTTGCTCTTCTAAGCACAGCAACAATCAGAGAGTTCATTTTTAATATTTTTTGCTTAATTTATTCTGGAAAAGTGAGCCAGACAGCAGGTTTCCATGTTTTTCCAGCAGTGGTACAACAAGGCAATGGTGGATGCTCTCAGCAGAAATCAGTTGCTACAAGCTAGGAAAACAGTGTTTATCACAGGTAGCTGCTGAATTTTTTAAAAGTACTGTTAAGTATCTGCTTCATAAATGAAATGAACAGCAAAATTAACACAAAAATAATGAGGGAAAAGGATAATTTATTACTGTCTGTCTTAAATAGAGGTAACACAAGGAATACGTTGTGGAAATTTCTACCACACAGTTAGTGACTTCCTAGCTGTGCAGTACTGCTTATTTTTGTCTGTTCCTTCATGCATCTGTTTTTGTATTAGTCAAGGATTTCTTGCTTCAACTTAATGCTTGAATTTATCATTGTGTATTTGTACAGAAGCCGAAGGTCCTGGCGAAAATAGAGATCTCTTTGTAGTTTGTTCTTTACAAATAAAAAGGAATAGAAGTCTTAATTTTCACTGTGGACGTTAGTGGTGATTGTAAAGTCTGTGTGAAACAAGCTTGGTCATAATAATGCTTTGAACACCAACTGTATATATGTCTTTTGTGATCTTTCTAATCGGAGTATTCTTGGACTAGGGATGCAGTGAGCAGTTCTGCACACACAAGGTTAGGCATATTGTCGTTATATTGTCCAGAACGAACATGGCTGATTCTATGATAAGCTTACTGGTAGCTTACCTCAGTGTTGATCTGTCTGGAATATGCTTTCTTGGCATAAGGTAAAATTAGATTTTAATGCTGTTTTATTCCAGATGCTGGACGTTTTTTTCTTGGAAGATGAATGCAGCATAAACTGATGGAGTGTGATACCACTGATTTGTAAGTAATAAAAATACTAACTTTTCTAGCATTTTCTGAGCTTAAGGTTGATTCTAGCCATTTAAATTGGTACCTAGCAGTTGTCACATTATGATATAGGTGTGAATATGCTTTGCCAGGATATGTATGCACAGCACAGAAACATTCACTTCAGTTCACACCCACACATCCCCATATGCTTTGAACAGATCTAAATGGTGACTGAAGGATGAAGGCTGAACCGCATAAACATTATACACAATGACTATTAATTTCAAAGCAAGGGAATAATTTATAAAGGTTGTTAGGAAGCAATGTAAATGCAAATGCTCTTCTAATAAGCACTAGTAATATCACACTGAAACATATTTGTGATGCAGTATATAGCGTGTTAAAGCAAGTGGGAAAGAGCATGGATGATCTCTGCAGAAGATGGTGACAAGACTAAAGAGGTGGAAGCTGACGGGAATGTGGCATTCGGGGACTCAGTCCAAGGAATAGTTCTAGCATGAGCTGACTTAGCAGTGCAGCAAGCAGTGCCTGGTGGCTGAGCCAGGACAGGCAATATCAGGAATAATTAATCAATAATTCATTACAGAAAAATGCTACCAGCTGTAAACTTAATTTGTAGAATAATGTCCTGTGGTAATGCCAAAAGTTATAAATATAGTCATATTTTTTGAAACAGTTAGGACAGACTGAAGCCAAACACTTCAATCATATATAATAAAGCTCACTTTAATAAAAAAAAAGAGTTTCTGATGGTAGGCAATGAAAATTTATCAATCAGTATAGAATCCTAATACTGAAAATAGCACATTTGGAATGAAAGGTCTTAATAACAATGTTAACAACAATCTTTTATAAATATTTCATATTTTTTGTGCTGGAATAACATTCCTACCTCCTATGTGTTTTATTTTCCTTGCAGAGCTTTACATGTTTTATTTATCATTCTGCATGATCTATTAGATAACTTCATCATCTTCTAGTGTTTTATGAAAAGCACTATTGCTGGATATAATTAATAATCTTTCTATTTATCATTAATACATATGATTAAATTCTTTTAAAGATTTGGTCAGCTTTGAATAAATAATAATCCTGTCTTGACTGACTTTTAGACAATTTCCCCTTTTCATACTTCGGCACAATCACTTTATGTTAAAATAATCAAAAGATTATTTTAAACAAGTCAATTATAGTTATTTTAGGAGAAGTTTGCATTTTCTTTTAGGAAATATATTGGTTTAAAAGCAAACCATCAAAATATAAATTTGGGCTTTAATCTGTTCCATAGCGAAACCTTCAAAGGCAGATAATAAGAATGAAATATTTTTTCCTTATTTAGGATGATATTTTCTAAAATAGAATATTAGAAATATATGTGACAGTGAATATATAGTTCACAAATCTGTGTCATGATATACTTTGGGCAGTTGAAATCTTTCCTATGTATATTTTACCTGTATTAGATGATGCATGATTATTTGGAAAGGAGTGGCACGCATGTTTTAACCTATTTATCATTCAGAAAGTGTTGTCTATCTAAAAAGGCTCTGTTTTTATTCTGCCTAATACTTTTGCACTGTGTGGGCACCTGTCCTTGTTGGCAACCTGTCTCAGAGTGCACCAGCATGGAAGCACAGACTTATTGCTGTGAGCTTTGCACCATTTCACTGTAACAACCTCTTTCACTAAACCTCCTGATAATGACAGAAGATGCTATTTGACTGTTTCTATGTCTGTGATTAATTTTCTTTTGAAAAAACTCAAAATGCTGTTTTTTAGTGTTATGTGTAAGTGCACTTTACAGTGCTTTTCTTTATCTCAGAATACCTAAGAAGTTCGGTCAATATCTTTGTGCCTCTTTCCACAGAAGGAGAATCTGGAGCAGATGATTGCTGAAGCAATACAAATTTTGGCCACTTTTCCTTTCGTCTGGGCACCTTTATCAGTTCAGCTGGAGGGAATACTGTGTGGGCTGTGACTTTCTCTTCAAAGACCATGTAAATCCTTGGACAGTTAGCTTATTCTGCTCCCTAGGCTGCCACTGTTAGTATTAAACCAACTAGCTAAAGCCGGTTTGCATACATTTGCAGCTACAGCAGGAGTCGAATGATAAATATTCCCAAATGTGGCTATGCAAATAGTGGCAAATTCTGAACAACTGTATGAAATGCATTATAGTAGTCACAAATTCTTCCTGGTTTTCTGTAAGAAAAAAAAAAAGGCAAAAAAGCCCCACAAATTTGCTTTATGGCACACGCCAAGTTCTCTTTCATAACCTTCTGAATGTTGTATTGCCTTACAAGTACAAAAGGACCATAAACCATAAACGTAAAGGTTTCTATATTCAAGGACTATTTTAGCATGGACTTTGTTAAGCCACTGACATCTTTCTATCCTACCCTCCAGTTCAGGGACACGGAATGATGGTTATATGCTGTGCCTGTACATTAGCGATTGCTAATTGACAAATTGCCACATAACTAGAGGATATTGTGTAAAACATATCTAACAAAGCAAACAAACAACCCCACATGCCCTTCATCATGTTGTAAAAGATGATAAAACCTGGAGCTACAAATAGTAATAATCCCATCCATGTATAAATCCCAGAAGGTGAGAGGCAGCATTCTTGGAAATGTTGCCATTTCATAAGGCAAGAGCATAAAGCTAATCTTGTTTGAAGGAGATAGTCTTCACTTGGTAGTGGCCTTTCTTGTACCTGAAATCATTCATCTTTGACTTAAAATCCAACAAGATTGGCTTCTGCCCAGCCCAGTGGGAACAGCTACTGCTCTCAAGGTGAGCTCTGGAGTGGTTTGCCAGGCCAGAATCTCTGCTCCCTTTTACTGTCCACCACCACAAATGGTTATGTAAGTAACTTGGTTGCTGAGAAGGGGCTGGGAAGCAGATGAGCACTTTTGAGGGCTGGAGCTCAGCCCCTTGGATCTGCTTCATCTGCCATGCTGTCTCTAGAAGATAGATGAGGACAAGTATTTATCCAAAGAAGGGATAAAAGGACATCCATGGTTTTATATCCATACTGACTTTATCTAATTTACTAAACTCCCTAAAGAGGCAATGTTCTGTTTCCCTACCACGGCAGACTGGCCTCTCCTGAGCAAACCGAGTGTTTAATTGTGGGTGACTGATAACTGTTGTCAAGTCAAGTGCAAGACTTTCAGAGTGTGAGTATCCTTCTAAAAATGAGGGTTAGCAATTGAACAAAGAGCTTCCAGAAACGCTGAATGTGTTTCTTTGGCATTTTAGCAGCTGTTTGACCTGACCACTTCAATTTATCTCTTAAAAGAAGTGGAGATATTCAGGAAGCCAGAAACAGCATTTCAAAGGCAAAATACTTTTCTAAAATACTTTAACATGGTGTTTAGTTACAGCTATCTGAAGAGATATTATGCTGAGCTGTCATATTTTGAGTTGTAACCTTTTCATATTGCCGAAATATCAATATTCTATGTACTTCATGTAATGTATATGCTTAACTCTTTGTTCCCTAGTGTAATATGTGGTAGGAAACCCATTAATGTAACAATATGATGACCAGTGCAAATAACCCCCTCCAAAAATGCATTGTAAATCAGGCTGTAGATTGAGGAATAACTGAAAAGCAAAAAATGAATGGCAGGTCCTAGTGTGTGTGTGTGTATTCTAAATCATACTGACTTATTATTGAAGCTAGAAAATAGGAAACTCAGCGAGACTAAGAGAACTTGGAAGTTGCAGAAACGTTGTAAATTTTATTTTGTTGAATATTTTCATGAAAAATAGAGGTTTCCAGAGCTAATTTCATGTGTTCTGTAATAATTATTGTCCTTACTCTGTATGTTGATAATTATTTGCTGGGTTTTTTTTTGTTGTTTCTATTCAGATGTAAAAAATATTCTAATTTCAGCTAGCAAAAAAAAATGCATAAAGGACAGACTTGTATCCACCATGGAGAATATAAACAATCAGAAGCATCTACATTATACAGTTATGACACTAAAAAGGTTTTGATGTGACACATCCTTAAATATTACTAAGAAATTGATGAGTGTATTTGTGCAGAATTCTCTAGCTTTCATCCACTCTCATTTCTAACAATTAACATAGCGTGTGATAGGCCTTTGACATATGTTTATAAAGATCAAGATTTGTTACACTGCTCAATGTACAACTGGAGCCCCCCAAAATCCCATTGGCTGAAGTGAAACATCACTGTGAATCACAGGTATTGTGTTACCAGCTAGCACAATAAAAAAATTAATTGGAGAGAAACACTTCACTTGATGCTGTTACAGCTAATAGCTCTGAAATGAAAGATAATTGCATATTAAAATAGAGTGGGTAGCTCTGTTTTGATGTAGAGATATGAAGATGTCAGGCAAGCTAGTCTGCAGCAGGAGGGAATGGGTGCCCTGAAGTGATTGAGGAGTGGAGCCCAGGATAGCATTCCTTGCATTCCTGCGGCACTGCCCTATACATATGCCCCACAAAAATCAGGGAATTTTAGCACTCTGTGTTGGTAAGATGGCACTTCCCTATAGCTGCAGGCCTGATTAATTTGAAGAAATTATACTCTCTGAATGATGAATGTGAGGCATATTTAAAACTGTTATTTTTTAGGGCAAAGGACAGTACATTTTCAATCTTAGTTAAAAAAAAAAAAGTCCCTCATAAGGACTACTAATAAGCACCAACAAGCAAGATGTAGCCAGGATGCAGAGCCCTCCCTAGTCTTTTCCCATGGTCTGCCCAGAATTATAGGTATTAGCTGCAAAAATATTTTGCTGACACATACGAGTGGGATTAGCCCAATGAGTTATCTTTGTTAATGAGCCATATCTGGAAATTCAGTAGGTTTAGTAGACTACTGTCTGACAGCACAGCCTGAAAGCCATGTGCCTCTAAAAGCCTGAGATTTTATCTCCCGAGACCAGCAGTGTGTGTTTTGTGAGGGAAAAAATGGTTATCCCCGTGACTTTTCACAAGTAAAAAATACAAATCAAAAATTACACTACCTTAATTGTGATTAAAATGCGTAAACCCCTGCTAGTGACTGGAAATCAAACAGATTTCTTACTGTTGGCGTTATTTACATTGTGTGATCTGTATCAGCAAAGGGTACACATAGCTTGCAAAAGCAAATACATTAGTAGTGTTACATGGCTGTTAATGACACATTTAATAATACTTCCATAATGCGTATTTGTCAAGCTGCTGTTGAGACATGCTCAGTGTGGTGATAAACAAAGAAAATCAGCCATGTTACAAGACCTTTATCCTTTACAAACTTCAGTTCATGTGAGAAGAATACTTAGAGGGGACCTTATTGCTCTCTACAGCTACCTGAATGGAGGTTATAGTGAGGTGTCAGTCTCTTCTCCCAGGTGACAAGAGATGGGACAAGAGGAAACGGCCTCAGGCTGTGCCAGGGGAGGTTTAGATTGGATATTAGGAAACATTTCTTCACCAAAAGGGTGATCAGTCATTGGAACAGGCTGCCCAGGGAAGTGGTGGAATCACTGCCCCTGGAAGCGTTCACAAACCGTGTAGACTGCCCTTAGTGACATGGTTCAGTGGTGGACTTGGCAGTTCTGGGGTAATGGTTGGATTTGATGATCTTAAGGGTCTTTTCCAACCTAGCTGACTAGATTCTATTCTATTCTAGTCTAGTCTATTTTAATCCCTTCTACTCTCCCCATAAAAGTATTGAACTAAGAATTTCACACTCTTCCTTTCCTCATTTTCATCCCATTACCAACGAGCGATGGGACAGCCGGCTGGTGGCGATTACTTTTGCGGACAACAGGTGGCCTCCCCAAAGCACTAGGTCCAGCCGATCAAGTCTTTATTGTTTGGGTTTTTTCCACGTCCTCACCAATACCCATAGGATGCATCACCGGAGCTGTGCTGATGCGCGTCCCTCGGGGCGATGGCCACAGCCGGTCAGTGTGCTTTATTTTGGGCTCAAAAACGACACGGATGGTTTCGGCTTAGGGGGAAGGATGCTGAGGCATCGCTGTTGGGGGGGAGGGGGGGTCGCTGGGGGACCCCCGCCGGCCGCGTCCCCCAGCGACCCCCCCCCCGTCCAGCCCCGCCCCGTCGGCGCTCCGCCTCCCCGAGCCAGCAACTTCCCCGTTGCTGAGGAGGGCGAGGAGCCCCCCATCAGCCCGGATGGGAGGAGGGGGAGGAAGCGGCGAGAGGCAGCGACGGTGCCCGGGGGGATGCGGCGGAGCGGGCCGGCGGGGCGCGTAGAGCCGGTTAGAGAGGGAGCGCCGAGCTGCTGTCGCCTCCGCCGCTGCTATCGGCGGGGCTCGGCTGCCGCCTCTTAGTCCAGGCGGCGGCGCTGCGGAGCCCGCGGAGCCTCCGCGCCGCCCCTTCGCCCAGCGCTCCGGCCGCGCAGCCCGCAGCGCCAGGCCGCGGCTGGCCCTCCCCCATCACCTCCCCGGGCGGCGGCGGCGGAGCCCGGGCAGGCGGCGGCGGGAGGCAAGGAGGAGCGCGATGGCGTCCTACGTGGATAACAGCTTCCGCCAGGCGGTGATGAAGAACCCGGCGGAGAGGAGCCCCCAGGTAGGCGGACCCTTCCCCCGGACCCCGCGGCGCCCTCCGGCCAGGGGGCTGCGTGTGTGTTTTAAGCCCAGGAGCCCCGTGGCCCCGGGGAGCAGAGCGGCTCCGTCGCGGGTTTCACCGCCGAGCCCCCCAGCGCTGAATTCCCGGGTGGCAAGCTCCCGCTTAAGGGAGGGAGACAGTAAGGCAAACAACTTTCCTTCAGCTCCCAAATTTTTGGGGGGAAGGGAGAGAGGGAAACGCCAGCTGAGTTGATTTTTAAGGTTGCTTCCGGTAAAAGGGAAAATGTGCCCAGAGTATGATTTTTGGGGTGTGTTTTTTTTTGTTGTTGTTTTGTTTTGTTATTACCCCGCAGAACGCTGCGGCTCTAGGTTTGAATTCAATCCTTACTTTTACATAGCTGGCTGGAGCTGGCAGCGCTGTTTCATAATGTTGGGGCTGAGGTCAGTGGTATTCTTGGCAAGTCCTTGCTCTTCAAAGTAGGGTGAAATCCTTACACAATGGCACCAGGCAGGGATTTTTTAGATACCTGCGCTGGGCTCCTGGAGCCCTCTTTGTCGGAGGAGTGCATGAGTCGAAGCAGTTTGTAAGTGTAATCGCGCTTTGAGGGACTAAGAAAGGTTAAATTGGGGACTGGAGTGTGTACAGAAACGTTTTGACTTAACATGACCTGAAAAACAACTAAACTGAATGAGTTCCTTCTGCTCCCGGATGGTTGCTGCAGTGGCTGCTGCTGCCAACTGTCTAAAGACTAATAAGCTTTACACTGATCCCCGCATCAAGCCGCGGTTCAATGGCTAATGATACAAGGAGTTACTTTGCTTGGAGTTGTAATGCCATCTGTCCTATTTTCTAAAGGCTTGTCCTGCTCTCTGAGCAGTGGCTCTGTTCTGGTTTGGGGAAAGAGATGGCATTACTGATTATTTTGGCAGGCGGCTGATTGGCTGGTGGCATTTTTAAATTGGGGGCAAAGAGGAAACCTTGACTTTCGGTCGGCACCCATAAGTCATTCTTTCTACTATGGATACGTCATTGTGGTAATGTTATTTTTAACCTCATGCTCATGGAATATGTGAGAGACAATAAAAACTCCCATGGAAAAAATATACTGACTGCATAGGCATTGTATTTAGTGTGTCTTTTTTTTTTTTTTTTTTTTTTTTTGTATTTCTTGCCTTTTTTCTATTTTTACTTTTTAAATGTAAAAAAAAGAAAAGCTGCTTCTGGAATGTGTTTTCGTGGTGCTAAAGTTGTTTCTCTGTCCTTGTTTGACCTTTCCAAATGTCTGTTTGCCTTCAGTGCTGGACCCAGCCCTTTTGTGTGTTGTGAAAGCTGAAGGAGGCCAAGTGTTCTCTCCTGGGAAGCACAGTCTCTGCAAACTTGTAGCTAGGTGCCTTGCTTTGGTAGAGCAGTAAATTCCAACCAGGGGAGCCTGCCAGCAGTGTCCGGCCTCGGGAGATGGTTATCAAAGGATGGCTGGGGGTTTGGGAGGAGTGACACTGGCAGATGCTCAGGAACCAGTTGGTCAGGTAGTGGGGCCACCAGGCTGGGTTTAGGGGATGACAATTCCCCCGTGACATGATCTGTGCCATGTGAACTGTTGAAGTTTCTCCTGTCTTTGCCAGTCGGCCCTGCTCTTTAGCAGGGATAACAAAATGAGAAAGGGGGCAGAAAGTAAGAAATGATGCAGTGAAGAAACTGGCCCGAATGCAGGGATAAAGCCGGTGTGAAGGGCATGGAGCAGAGAGCTAAATCAGGAACACTAGGAGCTGCGTTTAATGCTGTAAAACTTCCTGAATCAGCAGACTGGAAGCCTGCTGTGGCAATCGCCACAGGAAAAGAAACCCACCCTTAAGTCCACGAAGCAGAGTGGCCAAAATAATTTGCAAATAAGACCAGATTTGTGGGAAACATAGCGTGTTGTTAGCACTGGAAATACTTGAAACCAGTGGTCAGGCGTACCCTCCTGTTGCTGCTAGGAGAGCAGAGCTTGCAGCAGAGAACTTGGTTGGCGTTTCTGTGGACGGCTCATGGTGGATTGTGTGCATACAGGAGTTTTCTGACATGCTGGTTCTCTGTTCTGGAAATTCAGTTTTACTTTACAACAGTGATGGAATTTGAAAGAAACATGCTTGTGCATACCTGCTTTCAGTCATTATGTAAAATTAAAAACGATGTTTATGTAGAAAGATGCAAAGGCTTTGTTTATCCTTCCTCCCTTAAAGGGACTTTTTATTGTCTTTTTACTTGTATTTTCCTTTCTTTGCTATGCTATCTCATAAAAATAGTTCTTAATTCTGGCTTTTGAGAAGTCATGAGATATCTTTAAAGCTGAGTCAACTTTAAACTTGGAAAGAGAAAATATATTTATCATATTCATGTCAGTACAGGAGATAACTAGACAAGTATGTTAGTAGTGTATTTGCTGGTTACTTGTGTTAACAGAGTCATTGTGGCTCAGCTTCTCCCAAATCACAAGGAGGCGAAGATGCATTAACATTGCTATTCACCCTGGATTGTCATGGTGCAAATTTGGCAAAATGACTTCACTGTGGGCTCAAGAAGAAGAGTGACAGTAGGACAGCAAGCCCGTATTTGCATGTACAGCTTTGAGGAGTGCCAGATCTGATGCTCATTGTCAAAGAAAGCAAACTTAGCTTTGCATGAATTTCTGCAGTGCAAGAGCTTCTCAGTGATTTTGGGCTGGACTGATTTTTATGTTTTGGGGGGGGTGGTGGGAGGTAAACAGCATGTTCTGCAGTTGCCTTGGAAAATCTTCAGCTCTGCATTTCTTTGGTGTATGCTGGTTTACAGAGTTTTTCTGAGTTCTGTGAATTACAGCTCAACATTCCACCGACTAAAGAAGTTCAAAAATAAAGAAGAATATGGCCTGTACTTTAACATGCCTGTTGTGTAAGAGAGCTCTGCTCTTTAATTGCTTTATTAAACTATTCATTTTCTCTTTGAAGACATGAACTAGGAAGTTAATTTAACTACTTTGGGGAATCTAACTTTTATATGTTCGTAAATTACAAATGCCCTTAAGCTGTGACTAATAGCATTGTATTTTTTTTTCCCTCCAAACATCATTTTATATGAACAGCTTTAAGTCTTTTCAAAACAAATTCTTATTGGTGTCATAGGCCATTTTAGAAAGTGTGCAGTTTTATACTGGTGTAGCTTAATCTGGGAGGAAAAAAAAAGTAGGGCTGCTTTTGTTTTCAAACAAGAGAATTGAGCCATAATCTCTTTCTTTATCCTAACAACTCATTTGCATGGCATGGTATGCGAATAACTAGTTACCTCAGAAATTTCACACACTGGCTCACTGTTTTCATGCCATGTAGTGACGTCTGCAGGAAGAAATTCTTTTAATGTATGCTTTATATGTGTTATGTGCCTAAGGTTTTCTTCTGGAAACTGCTGGTGTGGTGCGTCAAGGCAGTTCAGTTTGGTAGTAATGAGTAGCGGAGAGGCAGCAGCATCGGACCACATCTTAAGGGGAGAAGTGTACAGTAGCCCTTAGTTTGATACTGATGTGTCATTTAATGTCAGAACACATCTAAACAGGATGCTCCTGTTGAGCAGATATTCCCTTCTCAAGCACTTGAGAGGAACAATGGTTTAATTATAGGATGTACCTATGCTTTTTCCAAATAAACTTTCAGCTTGTTCCCCAGTTGTGTTATTTTTATCCTTGTAACCACTGATGGCGTGATTGTGTGCAGTCTTCAGATAAGCCAGAAATTAACATTTCCTTCTTGCTGTAGTGATCTCTTAGCAAGTAAATACCAGGCTGTCTATTTTCATAGGATCATAGAAAATCAGCATTTTTCTGCGTAAAGATTTATACTTAGTCTTTAAATTCAGGCTTATTGTGTGTTTGTGTATCAAATAAACCAGAAGACTACAATTATCTTTCAAAAGAGCTTATTTGTGATTTCTTTCATTTAGAAAACAAATACATATTGGAGCTTGGGTTTTGCTTTCAGATTTAGCTCACTGTTGACATGCTACCATGTTACCATCTTTTTGATACTAGTATTTAAAGAGGAAGCTAACACCTGCTATGGTGCTTCTAACAGCAGTATAATGCTGAGAAGTGTTTCTGTCGCTAAATTCTCCTGCTGGTTCTCTGTAGCCCTGAAAAGTGAAGGACTGTGACAGCTGATGCCTGGTATTTGGCTGTGTTACATGGTTATAATGGTCTTTCCATCCTGCATCTCAGGGCTTTGTAATGTGGTTTTTCAGGAGTAGCTTTAGTTTGTGAGGTTTGATGTTCTGTTTGTTGGGGAAAGCCTATTTGGCCAATGAAATGAGATTCCAGACTGCACTTCCCATGGTGGTGTTCAGGCTTTCTGCTGTAAGTAATTCTGAGTGGGCACATGAGCCTGTTAAGGTTTTGTGTTAGCATTGTGGGCATGGTTAGTAACACAGCTTAATGAAGAAAGGCTGTTGCAAGTTCTTGGTTCAGACAGTTTTCTCTTGCTTGGCAGTTGGCTTGAAGTAAAGTGCTGCCATTAAGTTAGCTGTAAGGATTGTTGGTCTGAGCAAAAGTAGCCATCCAGATGCTTTGGGGCTTTGGAAACTTGTTCAGAATAGTTAACATCCCCAGGATGTGTCTGATGAACTGTGGTGGCTTTTGAGGTCTCTTGGGCTCTAAATGGGGAGATGCAACAGAACTAGTTCTAATAGACATGTATACGTAAGCATTTGTCCATTTGCACTTAACTGGGAGCATAAAAAATGAGAGTAACTATTTGGAAAAGGTGAGACCTTTATCTGACAAAGCAGATAATGTATTTGTTTAGAGCAAAAGTAGTATTAGAGAATGTATTTTTGAAGTAAGTATGGTTTGTTTGTTTTTTTTTTTTTTTCCTGCTCTTACTGTTTTTCCTCAAGCTGGTATTACTATGCAGCATAATTCCATGCCCAGCAAACTTAATTGTACGAATATATCTTTTTGTGGCTGATAAGTAAAACCAAAACCCCTTGAGTAGCTCATATTTTCTTGCGACGTCTCTAATCTTACTCTGTTGAAACAGCCCTGGAATGTCAGATTCCATCATCAATTTTCATGTTCTTCCCAAAACTAAGGGCATTTACTACAATAGGCTGCTCAGGATTCTGTTTGTCTTGAAAGAAACTATGTTTATTTCCCAGTCTTTCTGTTGGAGGGTGCATTTTCCCATAGCCGTTCATACCTTTGTTGCCAAGAGCTTTGAGAATGGAAAGAGCGTTGAATTTTCTGCAGTAGCTCTCCCCTGTGACAGAGCTAGTACTTTCTGCACTGTTTCACCAACACCTGCAAAGACCTTGGTGTGATCAGAAAGCCTTCACCTATAGAGTAGAAATAGCTGATTTGAAGCCTTGCCTTTAACACTTGCCTGCTTTCTCATGGTGTCAGAGCATTGCAGCTTGGTTAGCTGTACATTTCTGAGACAATTTGAAACTAGGTAACTTGGAAAGTGAGGGTTTAGCACTGATAAGCTCTGTGTAATTTCCTACTTGATTAATTATCTGTTTGGTAGAGTTTGCTTTTGATTTCTGCTCTGCTGTGGCTGCAGAAGTGCTTGCACTACGTTCAGGGTGGGTAAGTTCCTGTAAGCATGCTTTTGACAGCCTTGTGGACATATGGTCTTGCACCTAAAAGCTGGGAGCATAACGAGCCTTGCTTTGCCATGGCAGTTTTGCCTAGGAAAGTTGCTGAAGGGAGCAATGCTGAGCCTGAAGTCCAGGGATCTGCTCAGCCCAAGCTTTTGGTTTTTGTCTACTTGCCTCTTAATGTGCTGTTTCGATGTAAGAGTGTGTGCCTGTTACCCTCAGTGGTGCAGAAGGGACATTACCATCCTACCTGTCCTCATGCACTCCTCTGAGCCAGGGGGTACCCAGTGATGCTGCTGAGGAGTCAAAAATAGAGGAGGGTTATTGCAAAGCAAAACTGATTGCCATGGCTAGGCTTTTGCTTACACTAATGCCAATAATAAGGAAAATAATCTCTTTAACTTCTCATACAAAAAAGATTGATAGTTTGTTCTTGTCTTGGGTATGAAAGTGTAGACCAGCAAATATAAGTAACACACAAGCTTTTTCCCAAAGTCATGTTTTTCTTTAGTAGGAGGATGCAGTGTTCCATATGTTTTCAAGTTATTCATAGAAAACTTTTTGTATCTGGAAAAAAATAAAAATTTAAATATAATATCTGAAGATGCTTCATTAATGTCATGCTTGTTAACATATGGGTTAGCAAAGGTTTTGTGAAAACAGTTATTGTTTCTTGAATTCTATTATTTTTTATGTATGCTTAAAAGTCTTTAAAAGCCTGCATGCTTATGCATTTTATTGAGTCATAGCTACTAATTCATTCTGATGAATTGCTGATCTGAGTTTGGTAACTTTTTTTTTCCCTAAATCAGAATGTGCTACTTAATCTGTTGGCATGTTTCAAGAATAACCATATGTATACTGAACAGTCATTGTAAGAACTTTGACTTCCTCATTGAGGGGTTTTTTGTATCCTCATGAGAAAATATATTTTGGCTTGTGTTTTGGGAACTTTCCCACAGTAGGAGATCTAATTTTTGCAAGGTATTGTTTGGGAATTGAAAAGGAGCGCTGGCAGAAAGATAGCTCTACAAAGATTCTTTGTGAAGGGCAGCTGAGCCTGTGCGCCTTGTTCGCTGCAGCCAGTGTTGCAGATTTAATTTGCTGGATATATTTTGCTTGAAGGGGTAAATTTGAATAAGTCTGGAAATGGAAGTGGTGCTCTGCTTCCCTTTTTCTGAAGTTGGTGAAGTTGACCACTTTTCTTGAAAAGGGAGAGAGAGGAGCCCTACTGCAGTGCTTTTCTTGCAGCTTTGGTTTGGAGTTAAAATTAGCTATTTGTTCTCCCTGCGTATCTCTAGTATGCCCATATATCTGTAGATGTATTTCTTTGTGTACCTCTGTCTTGTCTGATTTAAGTAAAAAGTGAATTTATATTTGATTTTGAGCAGTTCTAAGGAATTCTGGCCAGCAATAATGAGCAGCATATATATTGTTACCTGATCAAAACATTGAAGTAATAAGATAAGGTAAAAACATGTAAGCATTCTGAGGGAAACAAAAAAAAAAAAAAAAAAAAAAAAAAAAGACAGGAGCTTACTTTTCAGCACTGATAAAAATTGAAGGAATTTTCTTGTATTACTATTTCTATGGATAGCAAGGTTTCTCCATTTTTCTCTTTTTTTTTTTTTTTTTTTTGTATGTACTCTGATAAACACAAGCCACACTATGAAATTGTATCTGGTATCAGTGTAAATTGCCTGGGAAAGGGTGTTAAGTTTCATGGAAGACACATTGGTCAAGTGTGCCTGTTTTAGTACTGTCTTTATCAGGCTCTTTGTTTCTGTTTGCTAGCTTTTTGTATGTCTTAAAGTGAAAATAAACTTGGCTTAATAAATAAAAACATTTATTTCAGTTATTTAAGGTTTCCTAAGGGAAAGATGGATCATGTTCCCTGCAGGATGGTACTTTAAAATTTTCCATTCTGTTAGTTTTGGTTTTGGGCTCGTTGTTTTGTGTTTTTTAGTTTGCATTTGCAGTTCTGTATTTTGAAGGATACTCTTGTCCCCCATCTCTATTTTACTTTTTCTATAACTGGGGGGGGAAATATTGGTAAAGTCTTTTCCATTTGAAGTTAGTCATTTGGACTGCTTGTCCTGTTAACCAAAACAGGTGTGAGATAGGATGTTGTGCAAATGTGATTTGTAAGCTGGGATGGGAAAACAAGGCTGTACCACTAATATAGTTGGTTGAAGCTTCTCTTGAGATTTGACCTGCTGAAACTGAAGGTTACATCTTTCGTGGTACATTGTATTTTTCTAGCAGCAAAGCTCGTTTGAGAGCTTTGTTTCCTATGCTGATGTTGTCTGCTGCCTCATTGCGCTGATCCAACTGTTTGTGAGGCTACAAGGTAAACAGGATAAGTGATACAATCTTGTTAGCTGAACAAAAGTAAAGTGACTTATTTTCAAGAGGTGGTGTGCAAGAGTTTTTTCTTTCTAAAAATCAAAGTGAGTCAATCTGGTTTAGATTATGACTCCAAATGTCAGCGTCGGTACAGCTGAAGGTGTGAAGACTTGTGCTACAAGACTGAGAATAAATGCTTATGATTGTGTGTAGGAACCTTTGAAACAGCTTAACCTCCCCCAGAGAATATATGGTGCTCCATTTTATTCAAACACAATCTTGAAGTATAAAAAAAAACAAAAACCATCCTAGATGGGTTTTTTTTCCCTGATGCATTTCCTAAAATGAGGACTCTTGAGAGAGGAGTCTTCCATTTTTGTTTGGTTTGAGGATTAACATCAAAGGAAAATGTTGTAATAAGTATCTAGCTCTAAGGTTTTTTTCTCCATTATAATACAGTAAGGGTAAGAAACCTGGGTAGTGACACCACCTTTGCATGCACTGAAGTGGGCGGATTGGAGACGCTAAGGTCTGATGTATTTTTGTATTGCCAATAGTAAATCTTGACTGTATTTATGTTGCTTTGTTGTCTGGTAGCTGAAAAATGGATGCTGGTGGGCTCTCTTCCTTGGGGCTGGGGGAAGCAAGGATGGGAAGTGAAATTTAATGTTGCTGAGGTATGCAAATCTTGTTGAGGTATCTGAAATCTATGGGGACATACCTAAAATGTTTTTGTTTTGACTGAGGTAAGTGCTTAATATTGTCAGGAAACCATTCCCTCACCCGCACAGAACATTTTCTCAAAATATGTAATCTTGCTGAAATCAGTAGCGTGCTGCAGTTGTGTGAGTAGGCAGCACTCGCTTCAATGGCTGCGTGGCTTTCCACTGTTTGTCAAAAGCTAATATCAGAATACACAACACATGCAGTAGTAAATATTTAGATACGTTTTGAAGGGAGAGTTCAGTATTACAGATTCCTTTGTGTCTTATTGTCAATGTTACTGTAAGTGTTTAAACTGTCCTCCCTCAACTGTGCAGTGGGCAGAACAGTGATGCTGAGGCAGATACAGTACCCAATCACTTACTTTTACCCATCTGTGTGCTGTAGCTCCTTCAGTTTTTGAAGGTGGCATAGCTATAGTAATAAAACAAGTGCACTTTTATTTTGATAGCTGCATCAATACGTTGAAGTCATGGTATTTTACTACCTTTATGTAGGATGGTATGTATGATAGTGTTGAAATAGCTTTGAACTTTCTAAGTTAACATCTGCAAAATCAGAGTGTTAAAATGTATTAAGTTGTATCGGGGACGAGCTGTCCCTGCCGCGGAGGAGATGATACTGTTAAAAAGTCTTTGGATTCTGTGACAGCTGATTACAAATAGCTGCTATTAAAAAATAAGAGGAAAGGGGATGACTGTGCTCCTACTGACAGTCCTGATGGAGAGCTCTACCTGGGGAATTGCTCCTTGACTCAGGAGGAACCAGTGTCCAAAAAGATTAAAAAACCAGAAGAAAACTACAGGTGCAGGTGCTGCTGAAGCAGAACATGTGACAAAGATGTTCTGTGTGTTTGGGCTTTTTATCCCAGTCGCTAAACTCATAAGATGCTGAAAGCTGAAATGGTATAGTCAGTCTTGATGCATGCTGTGATTTGCTGTTGAGGATGGCTTATGACTGGAAGCTTCTCTAGTGAAGGTAGTAAGTGGCCCATCAATTTAAATTACATTAGTACTGTTGCTTGTAAAATACTAATTTAGCTTGTGGATGAAATACGGTTTGATTATATAGGTTCCTTTTTGGCTGTAGTCTCAAAGGAAAAAGTAGTAAATGTATCTTAGGAAAACAAATGGTATAGTTCATGGAGGATGCTCTGTCTGAGTATGAAGCAAGAAATGAGATTTTTGCACTGGTTAATGATGACTCCTGGTCAGGTGGACTCTCTCTAAACCCTTTTTATTAGTGCAGTAGCTAAGTAGTTTGAATATATTCCCCACTAAGGAGGTAGTAATGAGCAGACGGTAAACACAGTGAGGCAGTTTTCACTCTGAATTATGGAAAGGTACTTGTGAAGGTCTCAGTCTGAGTTGCATTTAATGTTCTCTGTCAATCTATGGTACGCATTGCTAGATAGTACATCAAATTAGTTGGGGGTCTACAATGTATTTATTGCATAAAGCACAAAAAATTGGACCTCTGGGTGAATGGCACACAGTGGTCTGATCTGAAGACTGAAGTATTTCACATGCACCATAGGTATGGAAATAAAACTGGCTTTGCCAGCTACATGCTGACCAGGAACATGCACTTGCTGGAATGAGGGTAATTGAGTTTCCATTTTTGTTATGGCTTCTTTGTCACTGTTGAAAGCTGCTAATTGGTGCTGATGCCTTGTTTTAATTCACGATGATTTAGTTCAAAAATGCCAGCTCCTTGGTCATAGGCCACTGAACAACTATCAGATGGCAACACAACTCCAGCTCAGCTATTAAAAGCAATCTGAGGTAACAACACCAAGGGAAGGATGATGTTGTTGTTGTAGATATTTGCCAAGGTGGAGGAGAGGAGTGTAATCCATTTCAGTCATATTTCAGGTAACTGTCTTTTTTAGTGCTATTAGTTTGTATTAACTGAGTATTGATGGATAGGTGGTCTCCACTATTCCTAAATACTCTTTAAGAAGCTTGTAAGGCTCTCTTATTTAAGATGACTTTCTGAATACTGCTTTAGTAGTCAGAAAACTTCTAGACTATTGGATATTGCTAGAATATCCATATGCTAGACCCGGTGAATTACAGACCAGTCAGTCTCACCTCTGTGCCTGGCAAAATCTTGGAGCAGATTCTCCTGGAATGCATGCTAAGGCACATGAAAAACAACAAGGTGCTTGGTGACAGCCAGCATGGCTTCACTAAGGGGAAATCCTGCCTGACCAATTTGGTGGCCTTCTATGATGGGGCTACAGAACTGATGGACAGCGGTAAAGCAGTTGATGTCATCTACCTGGACTTGTGTAAAGCGTTCTTGTCTCTAAATTGGAGAGACATCAATTTGATGGATGGACCACTCAGTGGATAAAGAACTGGCTGGAGGGCCGCACACAAAGAGTTGTGGTCAATGGCTCAATGTCCGCCTGGAGACCAGTAACGAGTGGTGTCCCTCAGGGATCGGTGTTGGAACCGGTCTTGTTTAACATCTTTGTCAGTGACATGGACAGTGGGATTGAGTGCGCCCTCAGCAAGTTTGCCGATGACACCAAGCTGTGTGGTTCGGTTGATATGCTGGAGGGAAGGAATGCCATCCAGAGGGACCTCGACACGCTTGTGAGGTGGGCTGATGCCAACCTCATCAAGTGCAAGGTCCTACACGTGGGTCACAGCAATCCCAGGCACAGCTACAGACTGGGCAGAGAAGAGATTCAGAGCAGCCCTGTGGAGAAGGACTTGGGGGTAATGATCGATGAGAAAATGAACATGAGCCGGCTTCAGTGTGTGCTTGCAGCCCAGAAAGCCAACCATATCCTGGGCTGCATCAAAAGGAGCGTGACCAGCAGGTCGAAGGAGGTGATCCTGCCCCTTTACTCTGCTCTCGTGAGACCTCACTTGGAGTACTGTGTGCAGTTCTGGTGTCCTCAACATAAAAAGGACATGGATCTGTTGGAACAAGTCCAGAGGAGGGCCACGAGGATGATCAGGGGACTGGAGCACCTCCCATATGAAGATAGGCTGAGAAAGTTGGGGCTGTTCAGCCTGGAGAAGAGAAGGCTGCGTGGAGACCTCATAGCAGCCTTCCAGTATCTGAAGGGGGCCTATAGGGATGCTGGGGATGGACTCTTCATTAGGGACTGTAGTGGTAGGACAAGGGGTAATGGGTTAAAACTTAAACAGGGGAAGTTTAGATTGGATATAAGGAGGAATTCTTTCCTGTTAGGGTGGTGAGGCACTGGAACAGGTTGCCCAAGGAGGTTGTGAATGCTCCATCCCTGGCAGTGTTCAAGGCCAGGTTGGATGAGGCCTTGGGTGATATGATTTAGAGCAAGGTGTCCCTGTCCATGGCAGGGGGTTGGAACTTGATGATCTTAAAGTCCTTTCCAACCCAAACTATTCTATGATTCTAAAATATGGTTTTGTATGTGACATGGTGGTGTGTAAATGCTTTGTTAGCTTTGTAAAGCAGTTCCAAGTACCTGGAGTAAAGAAATCTGAGGTTTGAGGTAGGATACTTCTTTTTGATCCATGTGGGAAGATGGTACTTTTCTGAATGCCCAGGTGAATTATTAATCCTCTTAGCATTCCTCCCTTCTTATGCTTGTTTTTTGTACCTAGCCTAGTGTTGTTGCTCAACCTCTGTTTTACTAATTCTATGTCTTGTAATTTCTCCTTTCTAAACCAGCATTGGTAGTGCTTTTTGAATTTTGTGCCTTAAAGTAATCTCTTCAGGTATTTTTCTTACTAGGAAAGCACTTGGAAAAAAATAGCAGGGTGGTTTTGGCTAATATTTTCATTCACATATATTGATTTCTTCATACAAATGAAGAAGTAAACTCTTAATTTATAAATTTCAGTGCGGTTTATGTTATATAAGCTGTTGTCCACTTACAAAACAAAAAGTACAAATACTCTCAGTATGTCCTCACTGGAGTAGATGTACTTCAAATTTCTAACTTTTAGGTCAATGAATTAGCATTGCTGTTTAAGGTCTAATGTTCTTATGTAGATGAATATGCTATGTGAATTCAAATGTAAAAAGAAAATAATGGCACTTTCTCACAGTCCATTTTGGCTTGATAACGAACATTTAGCCATGACGAAAGTAACGTGGTTTATAGTGACACAACCTACATAAACCCAGTTGGATTTGCTGTTGACATTGGCCCACATTCCATTGTACTTGTTACCTTACATTTCTTTTGAACAAAGGAGGTTTGTTTAAAGCAGGTGCTCTAATGGTTACTCAGCCTTTATGAATAGCTTTTAGGTGAAGTATTACTTTTGTTAGCTGTAGATAATTTCACAAGGCATCTTAATTTATTGTGTGAGGCTTCTATTAAAAAAAGTGCCATCTTGGCTATAGTTTCACGATTTTTACTGCCTCTTATGTTGCTGTTTATTTTTAGAGTGTGGCAGTCACAATTTGTCAGCCAAAAACTGGCCTGTCACCTCTGCTGTTAGCTGATGAAGTGCTGTTCCCTAGATGACTTTTAAACTACATGTAATGGATTAGTACATATCCTCTTTGTTCCAGGGTAATCTTAGTTTCAGTAGTAAATAACACATCTAGAACTTTCCAACTTTGCAAAACTCATAAGGAAAATGTTGGAAAAAAATTAGACTCTCTTATTAAGTATTGCAATCATAGCATAATGTTTTAAACTCAATTAACGTGCTAAAATGGTTTTGAGACTCTGTGGTAAGTTGCCTGAGTGTATCAAAAGGTTTGAGTGCTATTTATGAATATTAGTGAAGAATATTTCTAAATAAGTTGTAAAATGAGCCAGGACATAACGAAGAAATAGCAGGATCACCATCTGGGCTGGTAGGACATGGCTACTTACACACTTTGTGTTGCTTTAGGAGAACAATATCAGGATTTCTTTTAAGGAAGAAGGAAAGTTCTGCTTTAGACAAGTGACATCTGATATCTTACTTGATTTCTTTTCCTGTTTCTTCTATTTATAGATGCCTTGAGTTTGGGATTTATCTGAAAGCTAAGGTCAGGAAGTGCTGTCCTCCAAAAATGCTACTTGTTGTGGTTTTCTGGCATGTTTTCTCCCCTCTCCTTCCCAAAAGGCACTGTACAGAAAGTATTTTTCCACAGTAAAACACAGATCCTCAGCTCTGCAGATTTCATACTCTGGCTGTTTCACCTCTACAAAATGGAACCTTTAAATCATCTCTCTATGTTTATATCAGTTATATGACTGTTTAATATGTAAAAGCCAGTAGCCACTTTAGTTTGAATTATTACTGCTTCGAGTAGTCTGTGTGGGTTGGGATATGGAGGCAGAGCAATGTAGGCTGCATCCGATTTAGTTTGACTTTCTTCCCATGTGGATTTTTAGGTTACCTTAGTGACTTTGTTTCAGACGGGAGTACTCACACATTTTGGGCAGATACTCATCCATTCCCTGTGCTTCCACCAACCGTTTAAGGTCATGGAGGACCTTAAATGTGAAAGTTCTTTCAGACCTTTTAGGTGCTAAGAATAACATGCACATGGTCATGAAACACATCATATTTTTTGAGAGTTCTGGTGTATGGAAGAGGTTCTCCCCAGCTTGCAAACAAAAGGTAATTATTTAAATCAGTCTTCTGAGAGAGCAATTACTTAAATCAGTCTTCTGAGGGCAGCAAAAATGTGGGAGTGCAATGGGTGCTTTTGGCTGAATAAGTGGTTTTGTAGTAGTTGGGGTTCAGTGCAAGTTTTTAAATTCAGGATTGATCTCTCACAAACAGCTCTGTTTAGTTGTTAAAGTTCACAGTATTGTTTATGCAGCAGAGCAACTGGACTTCTATGTTTGTGCTATGACCACTTATAGCAAGTACTTTTGAGGAATAGCTATATGCAGTAAACTAAATTGCATTTAGAATTAGGACTATCAACAGTAGTTGAACGTTTTGTTTAACTTCAGATTCGTGTATCTGGCTGTTGTATAACTTTTTATAATGGGTCTGATTTGTGTTTAGTACTTCGCATTTAGTTTGAGAGACTTTGCAATCTGTTGTCTTGAATGTGTTTCAAGAAAACAGATTGTGAGTTTAATTGTCACTGTTTAACGATCTCATCCTCAGTGTGCAGTGTCAGTTGAAAGAGGCTTATGAAACCAGCTCTGTATGTCTGATATTTTTTAGCTGTTGAAATTCAAAGTACTGACCAGACTGTTTTAAATTTATTCCAAAAAGTAGTGTGGCATTTGTTAAGAAACAACTACAAACAAAATCTTTTTCTATGTTCATCTTTCTAACCTTCTTGGTGCCCTGATAGTTGGTTATCAACTTTTAATTCTGTATTTAACTAAGAGATGGGATAAAACCCCAGGTGTCATTTTGAGATGAGTCCCAGTGCTTAGAAGGCTTGTGAAGTGTTGGGGTCTTGCTCATTTTTCCTTGGCCAAACTCTTCCATAATCTCTGCAGAAGGAGAGTAGCTTGTATGTTTGCAGAACTTTTCATTTGCTTTCAAACAGTCACCATAATAATTAGGTTTCTTTTATGTTTTGCTTTTCTTCCTGACTGTTTACTCTGTGAAGTAACAGGGACCTACAGTTAAGACAGAAGAAGCCCTTAACATCTACTGACTTCTGTGTCTTCCAGTGATAAAATGTAAAGGGGTGGTAATCATCTTTCCGGGTGCTTTGCTGTCTGCTGAAAGCTAACTGTGAAAGCTTTGGAATTGGGTTGCATGTTAAAACGAGTAGTTTTGTGCTTAGATGAATGAATGGAATTGGTAGCTGTAAGGTAAGGAAAGACGACATGTGTTGAGTGCAGAAGATGATCCTTTTTGCATCCACTAACTCAGTTTCTTAGTTTAGTATCTGAATGCCCTCCAAATGTCACAATGGACATGTACCTTTCAAGACGGATGTGCTTTTTTGTTTTGTCTTGGATTTTTGGTGGTGTTTTTTTTTTTTTCCTTCAGACGAAAATGACAAAGTAGAGGCTGTAAGAAGTTATAAAAGCAAGATCTAGTTGTTGTGTAGGTGAGTTCTGACTGCTTCCAGTGACAGGCTGTCAAGCATGGTGTTCTGCAGGCAGCATAATGGTGTACAGCAGCTGCTTCTGGATGTTGAGGCTCAGCCAATTCCAACTTTAGGGATAGCATGGCCCTTGTGCTACCTGCATTGCAGCTGCTCTGGAAGGATAACCTGCTCAGAGTATGCTTGCAAAACTTGCAGATGCTGCAGTCATGAGTAATTTAGAAAATTTTAGTTAGGAGCCTGCTGTTCAGGAATGTACATTCACGTACAGTAGCTTTTCAA
This sequence comes from Neopsephotus bourkii, assembly GCF_033783945.1. Taxonomy (NCBI): domain Eukaryota; kingdom Metazoa; phylum Chordata; class Aves; order Psittaciformes; family Psittacidae; genus Neopsephotus; species Neopsephotus bourkii. The sequence continues at coordinate 14,805,625 of NW_026900684.1, read as the reverse complement.
ACAGATTCCAGCTTAATTCACTTATGATTGTTTGAGAATATTTAAAGGAAATTATTCCTAGAGATTTAATTCACCATTTTAGTTAATCTCCTGAGATCTATGAAGAACTTGTTAGAAGCTTTTCCTGTAATAAAGGGGAGGAAAAGAAAGAGGAGCAGGTGGGAGTGAGTAAACGAGTCAAGTGTGAGAGCACCTGCTAACCAGAATATTGTCGTTTGATCTGAGATAAATACAGAAGATTGAGTGAGATGCTTCTAGGTAGGGGCAAGATAGTGACCTGGTAAATGACCCTTTTTTGGGGAGGTATAGTGGTGGGGTGGTGTGTCTTGTTTTGTTTTTGTTTTGGCTACTCTTCTCATTCTACTGTTTGTTCTCCCTGTTCTTCTCATTCTCTTTGCAATTGAGGGCTTTTCTGCGTGTGGATCTTTATTTCTGATTGGTTTGTGCTGCTAGGATTCAGCTTTCTGAAATTCCAAAATGTTTCACTTTGGTAATGAATAATAGGAGAAAAATGCTTTAGGGGTAAAGGGGAATTCACTTTGTCATAAACACTATCATGTCCTTGCTGTTTATGGACCGATTCCTTCCGCAACCTCAGAAAAAGCCCTGTTATAAATCCCAAACAGTGTCAAAATCTGAAGGATTTTGATCAGCAGTTGCCCTGACATCTCTTAGTATGCTGAAATTTAAAAAAAAACCACACAAAGCACTAGGATTATTTTTTCTTTTTAGTTACAAAATTTCTATTTTAATCAATAGTCTATGATTTACATTTGCTTTTTATTAAAAAATTTGAGTTCCCAATAACAACAACATGATACCAAAATGACACGCATTAGAAATGCTTTCAGACTGTGTTTATGTTGAAAAAATTCTATTCAAACATCTGTTTACATTTGGCTAAAATCAAGTAAATGTCCTTGCTCTCCTGTGGGGTGTGTGTGGTTTCTTTGGTTTTGTTTTATTTTACGTTAAGTATAAATGAGTTATGGCAACTGAAACCAGCATAGCTACACAGAAATTGTATTGATTGGTAGCATGAAATGTTTGAAACAAAAGGAGTATGCTCCAAATGTTCTGTTGTGGAGTAGTTTTTTTGTTATTTTGTTCTCATTTTGATATCATTCTGTAGTTAACGTGAGTTACAGTGATTTAATTTAGATTAACATTTCATAGATACCCTCAGTTTCAACAAACAAGGAAAAAGGAAACAAAACTTCTCAACTTTGTGTAGGAGGACTGAAAAATACTATAAATGAGTGTACGAATGGAGACATACTTTCCAAATTGGTATATTTAATATTTGGAGTTGTGGGTAGCCATTTGTCAGTTTTTCCTCTGGTCTGTTAAAATGTAATCTGGAAAATCAGCTGGCAAGTCCATTATTCAAATGTCAAGCCACCTTTAAAAATACCGATGTCATCCAGAATTAAGTACTAATTAATAACTTTTAGTGGAACCCTGGAGGTGTTTGGTTGGATTTTGAAATAGTTTTGAGAAATAAACTTTCTCATGCATTTTTTTGTTAGCTGCTGCTTGTTTAGCACTTGACAAAGTAGTGGTGGGAAAAATTGTGGGTCTGGATACAAAGAAATACTTTTACAGTCAATGTAAACTTAGAGTAAGAGTCAAAGGTTATTTTTACATGTGTAAGTGACTATTTTAATGCAAGACTATTTGCTCTCTATTGTCATTAGAGCTGGGACAACAAGCAGAAGACTTGAGTGCCTTTTTTTCCCAGCCAATTTAACTTCTTATAAATGAGCTCTCTGGCATGGATTTTTGTGTCCAGCTTCTTTGAGCAGCACTGGAGGTTACAGTACTTCCAATGATAATAATGTAGAGCAAAAACCTTTACGGTATTTTATGACTGTACTGCACATCTGTAATTGCTACCCTGTGGACAGCTGAAAGACATTGCCTTTTTCTCACGGCAGATTTTAAGGCTTTTCTGTTGATGGGATTGGTGGTAGGATGCTGTTTGGAGGGACCCGAGAGGCATTTAAATTAGCTGGGTCATTAAAAAGTTAATTTTACCACAATAGCTTTATCTCTCAGGAAAGAATGTTTTTTTGTGTATCTTCCAGTTATTTATGGATGACAAAAGCTGTTTTTGATACCCTGCATTTGACTTGGTACATGAATGTGTAAGCATCATGCAATCTTCAGTAGCTAATTCAGTTAGAATGCATCCTTATGTTGGTTCCTAGGTCTCCATAATTAGCTTAGGAAGATACTCAGAATTACAAAGATGTGATAAAAGCTTTCACCAGTCAAACTGAATAGTGACAAAAATGGTTATTACTGAAACTGTCTTTGCAATCTGGAAGACTTAAGCAGACTAGCAGACTTAGGGAGCCTGCTACAGTTTCAAGTCACTTAACTCTCCCCTCCTGTGGTTAGGAGAGTCGTTGTCATGGTTAGGCTGGTTGAGTCAAGGTGTGCATGTAGACTTGGGTATTGCTAATAGAAGTGGATTTTTTTTTCTTTCCCAGATGAGATGCTTTGTGTCAAGTGAACATTGCTGCTGTGTAAGGCTTTTATTGAAAGAAACATCTGTATTTCATTTTCCTTCAAAATAAAGAGAGCATCCCCAAACTCTGTAGAATACATTTTGTGTACAATTACTGTTTTTCCTTGTTAATATAACTTTTTTCTTTCTAATGGAACACCCTCCAGTATCCAAACCCATGAAGGACAATTTGGTATCAGTATTTTGTTCTCTTTCTCTTAAAAGGAACTTAATGTAGCTTTACTGGGGGGCAAGAAGTGGTCATATGCAAAAGAAATGTAATGGCCTGCTTGAAAGTGTACTTTAGATCATATCTTATGAACAGGTGCTAATAGTTAAGAATAATATGGGCAATAATTACTGTCTTGGACAACTTGGAAGTATTAGCTGCAGGCATTTTGAAATGTTAATAACCTTCAGCCCACTAGTCCAGACAGTTCCTGAAGGGTGAGGAAGCTGTTAAATAATGAAGTGCAGTGATGTTCACCAGAAGCAGCCTAACAGCCAACAGAGTAGGTACTACTTTGTGTGACATTTTAACATGTAGTAGATGAGCATTAACCACTTCACCAGAATAATGTCTTTCTAAGAGCTTGGTAGTTTTTTTAAAGGCTAAGCCCCAAATGGGTAATAACAGGAAAAGGAATGAAATAGAAGAGGATAGGAGGTCAGAGTATGTGGTGCATGTTTCCAGGTAGCTATTTTTTTCCCCACTGTTAACTGTCCCCTCCAGCCACTTGGCACTTGATTTGTGGTTCTTTAGAAAACATATTGTTTCATTTACCGTAGTGGCTGGAGAAAGTAACTTTCAGAGAAAGGTTATATAAGGAGAAACTGGTGGACTTGAGCTTCTAGAAACCCAGACCATTGTTGTTTTTTTTTGGCTTAAATACAACTGAGATAAGTTTTAAGGTAACCTCATTAATTATAATTTACAGAAGCAAGTATGTGACTGTCTTTTATTGCTAAGTCGCTTGAAGGGCTTTTTCAGTGTGACCAGGTTTTTAACTTCCACCTTTTTTTTTTTTTTTTTAAATCTTCCCCTCCACTATTTGTTGCTTTCATTCAGATTCAGGTAAAAAAATGCTTTAACTGGAATCAGGTTTTAGCACCTTCTTGATTTAAATGAACTGCTTTGGCAAAGCTGTTCATCCACTGACTTAATGACTCTATGTCATACATAAATTCCATACAGTTCTGTGTGTGCGGGAGTTTTTCATGTCTGGACTGGGATGCTCGGAAGGAAGTTAAATGTTAGCGATGCTTTCCTTTACAGAGCTATCAGCCTAACCTACGCTCTGATCAGTTTTTACACCACCAAAAAATGCTTTTGATCCTGTCAAATACTCATTTTGTTCTGAGCAGTGGCATAAACTGTACTAGCAAAGCAGCTTTTGCAGTTGTCTCTGCTCGTGTCAGCTACGTTTGACTGCCTTTGCAGGCTGTTCTTTTTATAGACCTGTCTGGGGAGAGAGGGAGTGTAGGAGTGATAATAACAGCTTTCATTTTCATGAAATTTAGTGAAGTGTTTGCAGTCTCCCTGATACCTTCCTGTACAAGAATTACTTCACCAATGAATTAAATGACAGCTGAGCTAACTGATCTGCAGGTGTTCCTAAATTTTTGGATGTCTGATGTAGATAGGTGTGTGTTGTTTCACTGTGCTGCTATTCATAACAGAAACTGAGACAGACCTTTCTCCAATAGATTGAAAAAATAGGGTGCAATTCATTACTAACCCTATTTGGAGAGCAAAAAATGGTGAGAGAAAAATGCTAAGATAATAAACGCTGCAGTATGAAGCCATTGGGCAGACTGACTTAAAAGGTTGGACTACTGACTATTTCCTATTTCCAGGGGTATGGGATGGCTGGGTCTTTTGTATGATTTCTGATTTCACTAGTCTGGCATATCTTTCAAAACGAAAGTGCTATTATTGTAAAGGTGGGGAGGAATCCATATGTTTGTGGTTGTGTGGTTTGAGGGGGAAGATAAAATTTTCCTGTGGGGAGACCAGATATACTTTTACTAAATTAATGAGATAAGCAAACTTTCTGTGCTTTTATGCTTAGCTACAAAGTAGTGCTTACATGGGTAAAATCAGGAACTAGTTAACCTTTTTGTCACTTTTCATTGGTGATACAGTCTCTGTAAATACAAGTCTGATACTTCAGTCTTTTGTTGCTTAAAAAATTGGCTGGGACAATTTGGAATTGAAAGCAACACTGCTAATATTAATTAAAACAAACAACAGCTTAAAATTTTGATGCAGCATCCTTAAATGAAGACCTGTGTTTGTTCTTTATTTGCTTAAAAAAAAAAAAGGAAAAAAAAAAAAAAAGAAAAAGAATGGAAGTTATCCACGCTGGCATTGGTGGATATGCTGCTAGCACTGCTTCAAAACAGAAGCAACATCCAAAATTAATACATGAAAGAAAACTTGAAAGTGTGAACACAGTAAATAACACTTCAAGATCTCTGTTAACTCCCAATTTATTCTTTTACAGTAAAGCTTATAGTCTCTTATTTCTGTATAGAAACATAGTCTAAAACCGGACAAAGACTTGACCTCTTGTTACCATTAGAAATGAAATAACTTCATACATTTAGGACAGCAAGTATTTCTCTGCCTTTATATGATCTTGAAATGTTAACAGTAGGATCTGTATATGTGTTTGGGGTGCTCTTGTTTTCTCAAAGACTGTATTGCATACAAGGGTTTGAAATAAAAATCGTGGCATGAAGTTCATAAATACCTTAAATAAAGTTTTCTTAATTCTTCATTCCAAACTGCACTGGAGAGAGAGGTTGTATTTTGGTAATCTGAAAACAGATGTTTCCATCATAGCTAAACAGTAATTTTAGAGACAATGCTCCTTGTGTAAACTATAGTGGTAAAAAATAGACTTCCAGCAGTTGTAAGGCTTGATTATTCTTAATAGCTGCATTGTTGCTCATAGGAAGGTTTACAATTTGTTTGTTTAAAGCTTGCTCTGCAAACAGTGGAAAAAGGTATCACTTTTTTTCCCTGATGATTCTTTTTATATCCTTTGAAAACTGGCACTCCAAATCTGACAGGAAAATTGACAGTGTGCTTTGTATGTTTGCTTGTTTTCCTGGTCTGAAGTTAAGAAGGAGCTTCTTTAAGTAGTCATAATCTAGATTTACCAAACTCAAAAGTGAATAATTTCAGCACTTTTGACAGAGTACATTTAACAGCACGTGTTGTGGGTAGCAAAGAGGGAACAGCAAGTAGATGAAGTGGTCCTTCAGCAGCTGCCAAAACTGTACACTGGATTTAAGCCATAGCTATTAATCAGTTCTGCTATGAACAGAAAAAAAAAAACTGCATCAAAAGCCTTCAGGGCGTTGGGAGGGGAAATTCCTTCACTCTGCTAAACAGAGAATTATACTTTATTTAGTCATACAGCAGCTTCTTAAGTTGTCTGAACTAGCAGAGTTGCCTTTAAACCATGTTTCCCTTTTGTGAGTTCTTTTGTTGCAAATGTGCTAATAAAAGTTTTTTCTGAAAATTCAGCTGACACAGTCAGGATTAATTTATTATCTTTCAAACAAAGCTGCAAAGATTTCATCTATTAAAGTCTCTTTCTGTGCTGCACTGAACAGAGAAGGGATGACACGAACCTAAACTGCTTCTGCTGCTGCTTTCAGGCAAAACAGGCATCTAACAACCTCTTCAGTCAACCAGTTCCAGTGTTTCACCACCCTTATCATAAAAAAAGTTTCTTCCTTATATCTAGAAGATAATGCTGTAGTATTTCTAATTTCTAAATTGTGCAACATGGAAAACTACTGAGACAACATCCTTTACTTGTGTGCTGTCACTAACAGAGCATGAGTTGTGCTGGATTGAAAGTAGAGCTCTAGAAACGGGTACGTTGGTGGAACCCGAGGCAAATGTTTTCTTTCAGATTTATATAAGCTACCCATGCCTCCTGACTTGCTGAGACTTAAAGGGATGTATCTGGCAAAACCCCCACAGTGAGTCACAAACTTTTTTCTCTCAGGAAACTTTGAATTTCCATTTCAGGAAGTGGAATATAAATAACTGTTTGTAAGAAGACCAAAAAGTCTTTAGTTAATATAAAATTGAAACACTAGATGTTAGATCACTGATATTTTCAAGGTCCAGAATTAATCAAATGCAAGTCAAAGTATTTGTGTAACTTTCAAAATAACTTTTTTTACTGTCTAATGTTTTTCTAGTTCCCTAATGCAAAGATAGTTGCTGAGATTGGAGATGGGTGTAGCTATAGCAAGTCTCTGTTTTGGTTTCCTTTTGTAAAATTCTGAATTGGGGATTTGGAGCAGGGAATAAAGCTATTAAAAAAACACAGCAAATGGCCTAATAGGCACAGTATTTCTTAGTCATATTTTTGTTGGTAAAGCTTGATTTTTTTTTTTTTTTTTTTGTTCTCATAAACCATTCTGCATAGATAGAAGATTAAAGCTACTCTTGGGTGCTGTAAGGAATGGCTGGCTGCCGTTCAGTAGTCAAAATGTCACTTCTGTTGCATCATGATTTGAAGAAGTCTCTGGATCTGCGATATAGATCACAGCTTCAGAAAAATACCTATTATGCTGTGGTGTGCAGCTGTTGAATCACTTACATGTGCCTACATATTTGCTTGAGTGCTGCAAGGGGTGGTATTATTTCAAATGAGGCATACACCTTAAAATTCCTCAAATAAATTTTGTAGCTAGAATACTGATGCTTCTGGTTTTCTACCTAAACTTTTTCCAAAATGTGCCCCCAATGTCAAAATAAATCTGATTACAGGTATTACATAATGCTGCTCATTTGGAAGGAGTCTTGTGCAGCATGGTCTAGTGTGAGGCATCCCTGCTTATGGCAGGGTGCTCGGAACTAGATGGTCTTAAGGTCCTTTCCAACCCTAACTATTCTGTGATTCTAAGTCAGAGTTTTCCAGTTATTACTACGGTATCTTAAAAGTGGTCTACAAAAAGGAAATTTCATGCTTGTATTTTTTAAGGTAACTAGTAATGCTTGACAAGATAAGGGGGTTTTATTATTATTCTGTGTTGTCACAGCCTCAGCATTTCTGCTGCTGCATGAACTCTCACAGCATAGGAGAAAAATGACTTGGCAGCAGCAAAATAAGAAGATAGCATTCCTTCAATGAGATGTAGTTTCGTTAAGCATCCACAGAGGAAAACCTGCACATATGTTTAGGTTGAGGGAGAGGAGTGTGGACCAGATAAGAAGTTAGAAAATGGATCTTGGAACTAGGGGAAAAGGTAAACTGTTGTTCTTGAAAGAAGAGGGCCCTGCTAGTGAATGATGCTACTGCTTGTTTTTTACACAAGTAGGAATGGTACAAAACTAACTTATTTGACAGCACTGGCTTTCAAGGCCTCCTCAACATTCTACAGTTTGCTTGTTTTGCTGCAACAGTGGCTGGAGTGGAATCGTAATCAAGGAGAATCCTAAATTAGTACTAAGACGAACAAGGAGCGGTGTTGCTGATATATCTTTAGTCTTGACTCTCCTCACGTTTTTCATGTTCTGTTCAGCAATTATGCTGTCAGGGATGCTAACTGATTGACAGCTATGCTTTGCATTTTGGACAGTGAATGACAGAAAAAAAAAAGGTCTTTGTGGCTTTGAAAGGGGCCTGATTTGTGTTGAGAGGAATATTTGCAATTTTATGTTGTTATTTAAAATGCGGGATTTAATTGAAAGAACTAATGCCAGCTCACTTGTGAGACAAATAGGAGGGAAGTAAACACTGTAAAATAAATATGCAGATATATTCTTCTGTTCTAGGCTTATTAACTTTCTATGATGTCTTTATGGTACTGCCTAGTAATAGCAAAGTTAACAGTCCTAATGATCTTATTGAGATAGAGTTTTTTGGCAATCCTTCCATTGTCTCAACTCATAAAGAATCTAGAGGGTAATGATATTGTGGGAGAAAAAATAGTAAAAGTTTAATATCATACTGTAATTAAATATCAAGTTAACACATGTCTCAATGGAAGACAAAGTAATACTTGCCTGCAAAGTTTAAAGACTTGGTGCTGTCCTTGCTGATACTGACCTAATGAGAAAAGCCTTTCTTGTGGCAACTTCCTTATTTTATAGCTTTAGGAGGCTTAGTTGAAATTTCTGTAGTACTGCAATATTTAGTTGTATGTATATGTCGTATATGTAGTGGTTGGCGTTTACCATCAATCACCTTAACCTCTGAGCTGCTTTTTTCCCAAAAATTTTTTTTAGGGAGTATGTTTTCCCTCTGCTTCAGCAGTCTGTTGTGGATATAAGTTGCTTAAAGCCTGTAGCTTGATTTCATGGCCTTGTTTTATACCAAATGTTATAAAAACATAGATTTGATTTGCACTGAAAGAGAAAGTGAGGTATTTTACCCCAAAGAAAATATGTAAGTAATTCGTGCTGTCCAAGGGAACTTAGAGTTCATTAAAGGTCATTAGTCAAATGTCTAACTCCTTGGCTTTTGCTGCCATGAAAATATTTCCATGTTGCTGTGATGTGTCTAAAAATAGTGACCATATCCCCATATTTTTGTGCAGTTTCAAACACAAATACATCCTGTTGATCATGTAAAAAATATCCAGTGGGTATCTACTTTAAAAAAAGAGATGGGTTTTTTCTTGAAGATGAAGGGTGGGGTCACTGAGCAGGAAGAGAGATGTTTGCAAATGGAAACTCAAGTTTTTTGGAAACAAAGACCTATTTTTCAAGAAGGGCGAATATTTTTATTCTGTTCTTAAAGTTTATATGAGCCTCAGGATGCTACACAATCCAAATAGAGAATAATATGATGGAAGACATTTTCTCATGGTGCTTTCTATCTGAAAACAAACAGAAATGGTGCACGCTTGTCCTTTCTCAGGAGAAACCCAACAGTCCAGGATCTAATGTGCTTAGACAAATTGCAGCTTATTACAGAAATTCAAGATGCTGTAACTTGCTTTAGGGTATGTTTATGCTCAATCTTATACTTAGGGCTTCATCTTCGCTGAAATCATATTATTTTTGTTTCAAAACTAAACCCAAAGCTACACGTTTATTATACGAGGTGTACTTGGTTTTTTTTTTGGGGGGAGGGTTTTATGTGTTTTTTGTTGTTGTTGTTTGTTGGTTTTTTTTTTTCATTTTAGAAAGGCTGATTTCTTGCGTGACTTGACTTTTTTAGGAATAAAAGGGGTTAACTTGTACTCGATAACAATGAGTCTTACAGAAAATATAGAAGGGTGGATTGATTTTTCCCAAGGAATAAATAATCCAAATAATGGTACTGTCAAGAACTGGCTATCAAATATACATTAAGATTGAGGCATGAGCGTTGGCAAAAGATGCAAGCCTGAAATTTTATGGAAAACTTCACTGTAGCATCAGGATGGGCACAGGGTTGTGATGATTAGATTTGCACTGAAATATCCAAGTATTAGAAAAGCATCAGTATGTGTTGTAAAGTAGTAAAGAATGTGAAATGAACACTTCCAACAGTATATTTTCTTATATCAAACCATATCTCTTACAATATGTGAGTTTGATAACACTATGGGATCAGCATGGGTGGAGAGAAATGAATTTATATGGAGTAAACCAAAAATGACCACTGGTTCTTGTCTCACGTGAATAAGTTGCTATCGAAGATAGTTCTGCTGATGTGTAACCCTTCCTGGAGTTATCCTTCAGGGGTTTGTCTAGCTCTTTTTCACCTAGCTTCTCTAACAATTTTTCTGCTTCTCACCTTAACATGATCCCTGACTTGCTTTGACTCCATAACTTAACATTTGCTATAACCTAGCTGATAGTTCTTGTAAGACATCCATAAATCCCTCCTATTGAGTTTGAAATTAAAGGAGGTAGATAATTTCTAGGTGCTTAAGCTGTTACATTTGCATAAGTTAGTGCTGGGAGGGGAAGGAAAAATGGTTGTGATGACTTGCAAGTGTTATGGCCTGGCATTCAGAAAGCTCTAGACAGGGCAGTGGTGGGGGAAAAGGTGTTTATAGAAGTAATAAAAAAAGGGGAAGACAAAATAGATTCAGAATATTCAGAAAACATGTTTCCAGCGAGATACTTCACAGAGAAAGTTTCCTGCAGAAGGACATCAGAAACCACACTGAGTCAGGCACTGCTTGGTTGTACAAAGTATCCAAGGATGTGCTATTAGAGGAAACTGCTGTCCATGTGCTGGCGGAGGATGTGCCAGTTGATAGGGTGGTAATCTTTTTGGCTCTTAATTTCTCTGATTCAGTTTTGCAGCACAGCTGCTGTGTGGTACCAGCTCCTGCATGTGACTGTTGCAGTATTTATGAAGTGCAAATGAATAGGATTTGTCTTTGTTTGTGGGAAGACAGGTTAGAGATAATAAATGGTAATTGTTTGGTAATGAGAGAGGTGTCACTTCTCAAATGAGCTCAAGCTATGCTTTTCTTTTACGCAATTGTCGTCTTTTGTTTGCTATAGCGAATGACAACTTTTATGTGAAAGAAAAAAAATGCACAGAAATTATCCTAACACTGAATAAATCTGTTTAAGTATGATCTCATTCAGTTCTCTAAATGGGTTTTGTCCTTACCTAAAGCTGGAGCTGGGAAGGTGGGAAGTGAGATGGCACAGAATACTGGCCTCCCAGCAAGTGAGGCTACTGAAGTTTGTGCTTCTAGTAGGTGTTATTTTTAAATGAATCAAACAAAAACATGGGATTTTTTCAGATTATAGTGAAACTTGGGGAAAAAATTAGATAATGCATTTCTTTTAGAAGCACTAATTCTGGGTAGTGGTGTACTTACCACTCAATAGCTGTGTGAAGGATAAACAGTATTGCTCTTTATGTCAATATTTTTAAAGCTGGTTTCACTGTGCAGACTTCTCTACTGCTGAAAAATGAGTTTAATACAGGAAATCCTGTTTGGGTGCCACTGGGAGGATGACAAAGGAATGTATTTCAAAAACAAACTTATTTGTCAGAACCAAGAGCTGGTTTTGAGCCCTGTTGGCAGACATTGATAGCTTTGGCTGTCTGGGTTTATTTATATTTTTTTTTCTTGTTAATGTTGCGGCTGCTGTTTTCCTGTTACCTTTGTTGTATTGGCTTTCTTCTTTTTGAATACCATCTTTAATTGGAACATCACAGCACATTTATGGAATTGCCCCTTTACATTCCAGATCATAGACTCTTATGAAATTAGAATAATGTCATTGGACAATTTTGAGCTGGCATTTTCCTTTCTGTACTCAGGCCAGGGAGTGATTATTTAATACATTAATTGGGGCATATGAAGAAAACATACGGAGGAAGCTGAAGGTCTGTTGAAATTATGCTGGAGTATACTGCATGCCTGACCTATAGGCCTAAAAAAAGACTACCCAAAAGGCATTCAAGCGGGCACCTGAATGATTTGAACTCTGTTAAGAGATTTGGATTTTGTTCTTTTTTCCCTGAAATGTTTACTTTCAGGTGAGCTGCCAGATTAACAGAAGCCTGTGTTCTAGTACATTGAGTACAAGAAGACCACAAGTGAAATTAAAGAAATTCATAATCTGAATAAGCATGAAAATGTTAATTGTTGTGAGTGCTCAAGGCAGGGACTCTTGGGGTCTGAGTAAGATTCTCTGGCTTGAAATCATAGGTTGAGTAGTCTTCTGGATTAGTAGGTGTAGAAGTAAGTGTGCTGCATGTGGTGGTATGTGATCTGCTGCCTATGGGGGATTGGACTGGTGGTTCTGATGAACAGCAAGTACACTGCAAATTCCAGCTATTACTCTTTTTGGAATGCTTTGAGGTAGCTGGCATGATTTAATTGCAGTCCAGCTTTTTGTCATTAAAATGTGTAATGAAGATGGGCAATTTGTACTTGGTGTAGATTATTTTGATGTTCTTTAAAGAATTTCATAAACTAGTAGGATCTCTAAACTTGCCTGCATCAGCTGGCATCTGGATGTAGTGGCTGACTGTGAATTATATTCCTTCTAAATTATTAACTTTGGATCAATAGACTGAGTGCTTATAACAAATCAGAGCTTTTATTAGCAGCTTAGTATTTAAGTATAACTTTACATTAGCTTTCCTAAGTTTATCATTGTGTGCCTATACTCATTTCTAGGCACAGAACTATGAATTTGCAGGTCCATCTCCCCTTCGCCATGTTTTCAACAAAGCAAACAACTTGCCGTGTTGATTTCTTTTGAATTGAATGCTGCTGTGAAGCATGAGAACTTAACATGAGCCGGCAGTGTGGGCTCGCAGCCCAGAAAGCCAACCGTATCCTGGGCTGCATTGTAAGGAGTGTGACCAGCAGGTCGAAGGAGGTGATCCTGCCCCTTTATGCTGCTCTCGTGAGACCTCACCTGGAGTATTGTGTGCAGTTCTGGTGTCCTCAACATAAAAAGGACATGGAACTGTTGGAACAAGTCCAGAGGAGGGCCACGAGGATGATCAGAGACGGGAGCACCTCCCATATGAAGATAGGCTGAGAAAGCTGGAGCTGTTCAGCCTGGTGAAGAGAAGGCTGTGTGGAGACCTCATAGCACCCTTCCAGTATCTGAAGGGGGCCTACAAGGATGCTGGGGAGGGACTATTTGCTAGGGACTGTAGTGATAGGACAAGGGGTAATGGGTTAAAACTTCAACAGGGGAAGTTTAGATTGGATATAAGGAAGAAGTTCTTTACTGTAGGGGCGGTGAGGCACTGGAATGGGTTGCCCAAGGAAGTTGTGAGTGCTCCATCCCTGGCAGTGTTCAAGGCCAGGTTGGACAGAGCCTTGGGTGACTATTCTATGATTCTAATGAGCTGAGAAAATGCTTAAAGTGGCTATTCTCATAACTTTAATTGGTTTTTACCTTCTCATTCACCTCTTATGAATGAGAGGACTGAATTGAAAGCTTAATTTACAGTATGTATATTCAATAGCAAAAAAATTAAAGGATAAATTGGAGATGTGTATTTTCATCTTTAAAAGAAGAATTGAGGCTTTTCCTGTCTTGTTGATTGTGGTGGTTCATTGAATGTTAAACTGCACTGTAGTTGTGTGAGACAGCTCTGCTTCCCCACTAACTTGGGTGCTGATGAAAAAAGTTGCAACTAAGGATATAAGTTGGGTTTGATTTAGTTTTGAACTAATGTTGCTAAGTAATGTTTATGAACAAATTGATACCAAGTGTTATTCTTCTGTGTCTGAGAAAGGTAATTGCTACTGGGGCAGCTTAATTTTTTTCTCAGGATTGGAGGCCTGCCCAGATACTTAGTTTTTTCCTGTTCCAGTCCTCTAACTTTCAGTTTTCTTGATGAAGCTGAGTGTTTTCAGTGTGCATTAAGCTAGCAAACATGAGTTAAATACAACTGTCACTTTTCTGAGTTACTTTAAAGAAGCCCAGTGCTGGTGGGAGGGAGATAAACCAGGAGAAACAATAGTTTGTACCACCCAAATTGAGCAATAAGTTATTGCTGCATGTGGTTTCTGAGAAATCAAAATTGTGCTGGTCTCCAGAAGATGGAGCTTTAATTATACCCTCAGAAATAGTGCTTGGCCTTACTTATTTTTTAAAAATTCTGGTCAGGGTTTTCTGTCCAGCATTATTCCAATTTGAACCAAAAGAGCATGCTCTTCTTTCACTAATGTGAGTGAATTTTTATATTAAATATCTTGTAGAATCAATGGTAGTTCAGAGTTGTAGGAAAAGGAGAATAATATGCTTGCCACCCAGATAGAGTGTATCTTGACACTGGCAGTTGATGAGTACTGGGAGGGGGAGTGGGGAAGGGTATTTTAAGCTTAAAATTACACTCATTAGAAGAATATTCTAATTGGCATTGTAAAGTGGGAAAAAAAAAACCCACCACCCCACTTATCAGCTTTAGTGTTGACAGCTCTGCTTCATGTAGTCAAGTTTTTGCTTCTTTCAACTGTTTTAATTCAGTAATCGGTGTAGTCTTTGTAACTTTGTTTATACTGACAGCATTGGGTAGGCACAATTTATTTAAAATGGGGCATTTTAATTAATGGCAAGAAGAGATCATTTACCTATTTGTAATTTGTGGCTGTCAGGGTATAAAGAAGGCTGAAAAAGGCCTCAGAGGTATGCAAGACCTGCAGTTTCCCCGATTCAACTTGTGGAAGGAAATGATTTACGGTTAATCTTGTCACCTTCATTCTCCTAATTTAGGTGCCAAAAGGTGGGAAGGATAATAGGGAAGGATGTGTGCCAGAGCTGAGATGAATATCAAAGGCAGATTCAAGGTAACTCAACTTACTGGTTTGAGAGTCCTGAAACCAATTACTGTGTCTGGGCTGGTACTAAAGAATGAGGAACCGGGAATACCACTCTTCTTAGTAATATTGACTTCATAAGTGTCAAACTGACACACTTGAATGTAATCCTAAGCATCTGTCACTCATTCATCTGCCTGTCCTATTTCTTAAGCTGATACAAATAGCTTAGCTTGGGACAGACGGTGGGCAGGGACTTGTGGAGAGTGAGTGGTATCATTCACTGGTAGGTGGTATTACCCTGGGTGAGTTATACACACTTCCTATCTGTTAAATTCTGATTACAGTTCCAAACAGTAAAGTATGCAACCATAAACCTTACCTGTTAAACTGCCCCATGTAAAGCAGGGCACTAATCTGCCTCCTAATAGGAACTGACTAGATTTCCACCCCCCCCCCGCCTCTCCTCCCCCCCAAATTGCATTTCTAAAGTGTGCTGGAACATTAAACTTGAAGGAAAATACTCTTGCTAGTATTTCAGTTGTGGTTTTTTTTATATGTTTTGTAGGATTTAAGTAATGCTTCTCAGTACTACAGAGAGTTGAATAACATTTCTTGGTAACCATAGGAGTTGAATTCACTGTGCTTGCTACTCTTTGACTTGGTAAAATGCACACATGCTCCCTATCTTCCTTTTTATTTCACAGTGAGAACGATCATCATCTTAAAAGCTAAGCATCCTAATTATTGAGGTAATAAATGGTTGAAGGAGCCATAACTCAGTGATGCAGAGTCTTTGTACCGTCTCCTACAGGTGTTTTCTCATAAAGGGCAGATGGCTCATATGTTACTGACTCCTTAGGGACAGCAAATTAGAAGAAGGCAGATATTGCTTACTGCTTCTAGAAAAAAAGGTTGGATGTATGTAACTTTATTCTTTTAAAGGCTTTTCCATGTTTCTGTCCTTGCTAGAAACTTTTAATAGTTCATGTAGCTTTTATTAAAAGGAAAATTAAGAAAAATACAGAATTTTGATCTTGCTGTTTAGGTTACAAGTCTCTTGGAATTGTTTATGTGGGTAAGCATGTATAAATTATTATAGTTTATATACATAATTTATAGTGTAAGTATTACTAAATTTAAGCAATCAGAAATCACATAGCGGGCCTCAACTATGAAAAGAGAAGAGAGTTTGCTTTGTTTTTCTAACATGATACACTTCAGCCTTGTTTAGGACTGAAACTGAAGAACCTCTTGGGTGACTGAATCCCTCATTTGCAGTTACAGGCTGTAATATATCAGAGTATTTCATAAACTGTTTGTATTCCTTCCCAAATTCCCATTGTGGTGGTGGTTATGTTAGATGGTCGGGTTTGTCTTTTAATCATCTTCTGCATGTTCTAGTTAACTTTAGCTGCGGTTGCATGTGACCTCTTCTGTGTCTTAGTGGCCAGCTTTTTGGGAGTACTGTCTTGTAGAACAGTCTCTTTCCTGCATCTCTCCTGTTTTTGAATGAATTTGAGGGAAATTACTACTTGGGGTCTTGAGAACACTTTGCAGAAAGCCTTAAATAGTTCTGCTATCATATAGCTTACCTCTCTCATGGCTACATTATGGCCTCTTAAAACTATCATGTTATTAAGTAGCATGCAAATGTTTTCTATCAGTGCATAAGTGGTTTTGCATCATATATGACTATTTTTTTTTTAAGTGGTTAAGATCTGTTTATGTATGCTTTGTTTGTCCCCTGACTGTATCCTCCCAGTTTTGTACATTTCTATATGTTTTTTTTTTTGTCATAGGCATAAATCTGGAAAAGAAGTTTAGCAGTTGAAAGATTGGCTGTAAAATCAGCTCACAAAGGTATTCTAGTAATACCTTTCTACACTACTTTACCATATTCCATTTTAACTAAACCCTTTGGTTCTGTGCTCCTCTATAAATACCAGGTTCTCCAGCTTTAAAAGTTTTCTCTATGGCACGGTATTCAATGTGGTGTTCATTAAAACTATCTAATATTTCTGGATCATGTCTAAGAAAAAAGAAAAATATATATAACCAAATGTAACCAAAAAAGTAACAAAAATGGTTTTGGTTATATTGTTGCCAGTGTGTTTTAACAGCTTATATTTTTCTGTCTGTGACACCTAAATTTGTTCAAAATCCGTGTATGCTCGGATATAAGAATAACAGTTGGGAGAATTACATGTCCTGTTTAAATGAAGTTACTGTGTGTACTCTGTTGCCCTGTGTGTACGTGCCCATCACCTGACAGATACACAGGGAAGCATAGCATGGGCAAGCTCATGTTTGAGTGTTACAGGCTGAAAGTGATCCAACCCTTAGATTTAGTGGGTTAACCTTTTTGCCTTCTCCTTGCATTCTGTGTATGGTAGTTTACGCTTCCATATTCCTCCTTCCCCCCACCCCCCTGTAATGATTCTTGTTTTGCCCTTTGTGTTATGTTTTTTTTTTTTTTCCCCCCTCAGATATTTGTAAAAATACAGTTGATTCTGAGGAATCTCCCATTGCACATTGCTCAATTTCTTCTTTGTTTGCTCTCTTCTAAGGCGCTTGAAGAAGCTTTGGATGTTTAATTTGCCTTGTGAGCTTTAGCTCTGTTTGATTTGTGATGATTCTACTTTCTGTCACAGCACATGTAACGGGCTGCTGTTACGGAGCAAGTAACACAGTATGGAGAATACATGCAGGCTACTGCTTAGCAAAGAGAGAGAGCAGATAAGTGTGGTGGAGTAGTAAAGATACACAGTTTTCAAAAACATCTGTGAAGGTTTGTTGTTGCTGTTTTTAAGACATTGTTATAGCAGAATGAGTTCTTAAACTGTATTGGTAACATCTGAGCAGCAAAACATCTGTAAATGGATATAAACACATGCAGTCTGAAAGTAAAGCAATTCTGACGAAAGAGGGGAGCAAAAGTGTGGTGTCTCATTTTATTCTTGGTATCCAACAAACTCTCTCTTTTTGCCGGAGGGATAAATAAATGATCAGTCTGCATCTGTATACTCCTGGGTGATTGCAGACCAAATTTTTCAATAGGCTCCATTGATTATATCAGGGTTCTTTTTCCCAAAACTATTGTTATCTAGAACATATAGGCAAAGTGATGCCAGTGTCACATAACAAGTGCTGTAGGCTAAGTATCGGTGGTGCCAGATAAGGAGAAAAGTGTAGACTTGTTCACACAAATACTTGGTTTAGTGTAAAATGATTTCTATTAATTAATCTGTTAAATGTCTAGCTTCTGGCTGGGTAGGTAAAGACAGCAGTATGAGAATTGTTAAAATTATGATTATTCTTGAAGAAATTGAAAAACATTTAAATCCTTCATGCTGAAAAATTGCGATTAACCACATTTCATGTGAATGTAATGCATCTGTAATTTTTAGGGTTCCAGGCTCATTGCAAAACCTTGAATTAGTTGAGCAGGCAGATTTCCTTTATATTGATCATGTTGATCACCTTTGAGCATTGAGTTGATCACCATTAAGCACATTGATCGCTTTTGTCCAACCCCCTTTCCTCAGAGTGTGCTCCTGCAAAATAATAGCAAATATTAAATCCTAATAGTCTATACTTGCAAATCTGTGTTGTAGAAGATGAATGGAAGGAGCAAAATTTGAAGATGTGCAAAAGTCTACTCAGGAGATAATGTCTTTTCTGCTCAAAAATAAGTAAAGAAAATGAGTTATTTTTATAGACAGGGAATGCAAGTAGTGGGTTTTATTCTCATTCTGGAATAACAGGTTTTCTTTTTCATCTTAGGAGGCTGTGACTATTCACTGTGCAGCTATTGTTAAATGATAAGTGTACAAAAAAGTATGGAAATTACAAATGCTTATTTATTCACCACAAATACAGTGAAAAGTTGTGGGGCTAGTACCCATCTGTATGTTCTATGCATTGTTTTGGCATCCAAATCTCAGATGCGTGTACAAGTACAAACTTCATCTTAAATGTTGGTGCTATCTGAAAGTCTATGAAGTGGTGACTTCTTAAAACAAAAACAACAACAAAAAAAAAAAGTAGAAGCAATAACAATATATAAATGCAGAAGGCTGATTGCACGTAAACATTTGGATAGCAAGTGCCTGGGGGCTGGGAGCCATGCAGAAGAGAGAAGGAAGGAAAGCTGTGGCTCCCATAATTTGCTGTCACTGTTATACCTTTGGGAAATAAAAAGCAGAGAGAACAGTATAGGTCATGATCTTTCCCGATCAGATCTTTGCCGTGACGGAAATGCTCAGACGGGTTGTACTGCTATAGGTGTTCTTCCAGAAAGTTTATTTTGCTAGGAAGAAGGGGGTGTTTCCTTATGCAGAAAGGAAGGTGCTTCCTTTTACTCCTGTGTCTTTGTGTTTGTGCTGCAGCTGATTTGCTTAAATTCCTCTCCTATTTTCAGTAGCTTTTTTTTTTTTTTTTTACTGATATGGTGATGCTTTCTGTTGCCAGTAGCTCATACTTAACAATGCTTCTTCAATGCATATGATATATAGTTTTGCCTATTTTACCCAAATATTGGTTGGATTAGAAAAAAAAAATCAAAACTGGAGAAGGATTTGCTTTGTGCTGGGGCATGAGAAATACCTACATTAAATCTTTTCAGGAGTCACCTGGCAGCTTTAGTTTTGGACAGCAGATAATATTTCTTTCTAATGAGAATGTGGTGCGGTGCCTCATTGCAGGGAACAGCCATACGAAAAGACATCTAGATATTGAGCTCAGTCATATATGGTACCTAATACAGATAATAAATTGTGTGCTGCTATGGCTTATCTGGTATTCAGTTTAAGTAGACCTACTATACTGTTACTGTGCTTTGAGCATATGCTAAAGAAATAATGTTGGTTTTCTTTGCCTTTGGTCTAATACAACTTCTGTCAACTCAATCACAAACTAGAAAAATACCTCTTTGTTGTTGTATGGTGTATGATGCTTCATAAACTTAATAGCATTGTTTTTTTAGTTGGTGAAATGTGTGCAAAGGGCAGTTGGAGAAAACCCAACATTATTAGACTAAAAGAATGCCGCTTTGAAACTTTTTGTCCAAGGGTTTTTTTTTTTCGAAAAATAAGAATTTGTTTTCCAGGAAAAAAAAAATATATATAAAGTGGCAGATAAGTATCACATTACAGTAACTTTGTTATGTCAAGACTCTTGACACATTGCTGTAAAAGTTAACATATTTGGCTATACAGTTATCTCTCTAATGAGCTTGTATCGGTAGTGTGCTAGTTTTTAATATGTCTGGAAGCTATTCCAAGTAATTGAAATCCTTTGATTGATTGGTGGTTCTTATTTTTATTTTTTTTAAAGAAGAATCGGACAAACATAGTTATTTCTGTAACATGGTCTGAGAACTTGATTCCTTGTTGCATCACATAAATGTATATAGCATGTTCTCTTACAAGCTAGTAAGTGACTTAGCCTGTTTTCAAATGGGATTTTTTTATTATAGTTCCAGATGTTTGTAGACTTATGTGTTTTGACACAGAAATGAGTTTCAAGTGATTCTGGCTGTGACTAAAAGGGAACTAGATTATCAGTAGTCTGGGGGCATGTGAATTGATGCAGAGTTTATTTAACTTTGAATCTAGTCTTGTTTCTTAATTTGAACATCTGTCAGAGGGATGAATGTGTGTGGAGGCAGCACAAGTTGCTGTAAATGGTCTCTAATGGTTTTCTTCAATAAAAACATGTAAGTTAGTTATCTGAAGACTAGTGTGAGCCACTTGGTGAATACTGAGTTTCACTTTGTTACCCTTGATGGAAGTCACATTCTTCTTATGCTAGACACAGAGAAAGAGACACTAATTGATGCTGGAAGCTTGTGGTAGTATTGAGTATAAAAATAAGGGTTTCCTGCTAGGGAGCACAGAAGAGAAAGTTTCCTCCAACATAGCGCATGTAAACTTCTGAGATTAAAAAGCAAAACAGAGTTGTGTACTTAACTGTTCTTCATTTATTTATAACAACTTCACTAAATTTTGAGTGCTTTTGTCAGAAATGTTTGTGGTTTCCATTCTGACTGCAACTTGTTTCCTTTTGAAGTGCTTCTGGCAATTCTTCTCCCTCCCCCCCAATCCCCCCCTTTTTTTTTTTTTGTCATAGTGATATGAAGCTCAGTACAAACAAGCCACCAAAGATTGTCAACAGTATCTGTGTATGTATCTTCCTTACATACATATATAAAAATACATATAATGTATATCTTAATTTTAGGCTGTGTAGGACACAGTTCTTTTTCAGTTTGGGTATCCCTGAATTTGGAGCCTGTTGGAATGTCTTTGCCAGTCTGGCAGACCGTGTGTTGTCTAGATGTGCAGCCTTGAGAGATCGAAACTCTTTTTCTGCAGGGTGCAGTTTCCCCATAGGCTCGGGGCGCATCCCTTCTGTAGTAGCCTGGCTGGTAGGAGCTGCTGGAGAAAGAGAGCTTACAGGATGCCTTGGCAGAGAGTCTGCGAGTCTTTGGAGAAGGAAAACATGCTCTTCTCCCACAGCAGAACAGTCCTCTGCCATCAGGAGCTGCTGAGTACCACACAGAGCAGCTGGGTACCAATAGTGGACTTACTATGTAGCCATTGCAAAAGTGTTGTCTTAATACACTTTCTCAAGGAAAACTTGAATTACACTTTAATGAACTAAAGGTCCTGATGAAGTATCTAAGTATTTCTAATGTAATTTAAACGATAATAGTGCTAATTTGGATTAGGAAATGGTATAACTTAATGTAATTGGTGTCATCAGGAGAAAAAGTACATCAGAGAGGAAATTTTGGTGTGGATCGGTGAAGTTTTGGTATCTGATGAAGGTTAGTGTAGTGGCTTTCCTTTTTTGTGGATGCCCTACTGCTCATGACACTGGGATCCATCTTTGTCTCCTTGAGATGTAGGTTCACAAACCAGTGCTGAAGGCACTTGGATTTCCTCATCTTCTCTTATTCAAGTCTCCCATATTCTTTTGGTCACTGAGGGGTGAGCTTAAAGTACTGAGTACCTGCAGATTCCTTTGGAGTGTTATATATGTTAAATGCTTCCTAAACTCATGTTCCTAATAAAGTGTACTCGTATCTTCTGTTGGCTGGCAATACAGGCTTTTGTACTATTTTGTTTGTATGTCCTCCTCAAAAATCAGAGGTATGATTAAAACACAAGTAAATATGTACTGATAGACCTTCTGGACATAAAAACCTTAATGAAAGCTCAGATTTACTTTCCCCCACTGCCCACCCCCCCCCGAGGTGTTTTCCAGAGTATTGTTGGCTGTGCAGAGTATGACAGCTCCATAATCTGATAAATGGATATTAAAACACAGAACCAGTTCCACTGTTTAGTGGTTTCTGTCATTACTGTTTGGGTTTGTTGTGTCAAGAAGCTAGAGTGCATGTAGATGACTTGCATACACTATTGTATTTCTCTTCTGTTCACCTTTTTGGTACTTTTTTAAAATAGTGGTCCTCTCAATTCAGAGAGGGGCGCGGGGGAATTACACCTTGACCCTTACTTCTAATCTTCTCATGTAACCAATGTACTGCTGAAACAATAGCAGTCACATCTCATACAACAACATCTTATTTATAGATGGAAGCAGCTGCATCCTCTGTCTTCCCATGCAAGAAGTTCTATTGTTTGCAAATCACCAGGTTAATGAGACTGTGGGAAAACAAAGGCCAACTACAAAAACATTATTAAAGATAATTATTTAACACTAAAAAGAAGGGAGTATGTGGCTGGTACAACTTGCTCTTAAGCTTGTGTTGGATGTGGTGTAAATGTAGAAGTTACCAGTGCTGATAATTTAAGCTATAGTATAGCCTTGAGTTTACTCATGGATTCTTGTATTGCATTTGGCGTTTGGCTACATTACAAAAATCTATTTCCACATGCCTCTAATTTCTGATGTCTGAGGGCTGAACATTAGTTCGGTATGTAAGGAAATGTCCCTGCTCTGTCATACTCCTCTTCCACCACTGAAACCTTTATGCTTGCACACTCCCCTCAGGCGCATTACCTGCTTGGGGGTGCCCTGATGTGCAGTGTGGTCTCTCAGCAGGTATTTTGCACTGTCTTCACCGGGTCACTGGGGCAGGGGATTGCTGAGGACGCAGCAGGGAGTGGGCGGCACTGTCTGGTGGTACAGTTCTCTTTAGGAAATGCTCCTCTGGGATCTGTGACCAGCTGGCTGGCCTCTGAAACTGGAGCATGGAATTTGGGAGCTGTAATAGGTTGCTAATCCCTCTGTTGTCATCCTCGTTTTTCCTCTCTGTTGGATGCCCTAGAAGGAAGAAAGGAAGGATTTATGCCTTCATGGGAGTGATCTCTCAGGCTTAGGAGAGCATCTTGAGCTTTGTTACGGGTCCCTGAAAGTCTGTGGATGAGCATCCAGGATCTCTTTCCCCATCCTGTTTCAGTCAGGTGTTCAGTGGTGTCAGTTTAAAGACCACAGCCTGTGAAGCACAGAATACACCTCAGTGCAGCTTACGCTCCCCTTTTCCCTTGTGTAGCATGTGCTCTTAGGGGCTGTGTGGTGTTTCCATCTAGTTCATGCTGTGTAAATAAAAAAGAAATAATAATTGCTAAATGGAACATATGAGAGGACAGGGGTATTAAGGGTGAGCAATTGTTTTTCAGTGCAACCTCAAGTGATAACAGTGCTAGGTTGGTTTAAAGTCTTTCACGTGAAGTACTCTTTTTCTTAAGACCATACATTTAAAATTTGTGCAAGTAGAAGCTTTGACTAAATAATTAAGTGCATGTTAAGATCAGTCAACATACTGGGGCTCCTCTGGGTGTCTTCTGTATCATACCTGTGACTTACAGTTAAATGCATCATTTGAAAGCTATCTGGTCTTGGTGTCAGTGATCCAATTTCGTGAATCCTATGGGTAAACTGGCTGAATGTTTGTTTTTTACTGATCGACAAGAAATAGAAGGAAGGCTCCAATAGCCCCTGAAATTTCTATTGTCTTGTTCCAGGTTCTGGGTTATTAAATTGCACTGTACCACCTTCTGTTGAACTGGGATTTGGAAGTCTGACATGTGATGTTTACTTGCAGGTGGTCATCAAGTCAGGGTACCTCAGAGCTGCCTTTTCTTCAACTAGCTTGAGCTGATCAGCTTTTTTTTTCTTGAGCTTAGTAAAATATTTATGTTCTAACAGTGGTTGTTTTTCTTTCCTTATGAAGCAGCTATAGTAGTTTTTGGAGAGAATTCCATATCTGAATAGTAGAATATACTGAATGATAATGTTTTTACAATTAGAGGTTTGTTTTATGTCTTTCTTTCTAATTTCAGTTAATATTTTGCTTTCGTTTATTGACTTGAAACAATATTCTGTTCCAAAATAGGGGATCTGGAAGGGGGTGGGGTGGAGGGAGGGGAGTGGTGGGGAAGTTGGGTAAGGCTTTATTTTATTTTTTTTTAATCCATTCTTGAGCTTTGAAGGTAATGGAAAACAAAGAACTTATTTTTCTGGTTGGCTTGTTACTTGGCTCATGCTGTAATGTGTTTATAGTAAGTTTGGCTCTTGATTCAGCCCATCAAGAGAGTTAGGGATTTTTTTGTAATGAGATTTTTTTTTTTTTAATTATTATTATTAAAAGTGAGCAAGGGAATATCTTTTTCCTCTGGAACATATTTTTATTTTTAGAATAAGCCATTATTAGGGAGGTGTTTTGCATTGTTTAGGTCTCTTGACCCTTCTTATCTTGTTGAAAATCTAGCTTCAGTAGTCTTTTAGTATTAGACTGCTTTGTTGCATGGGGTCTTTGGTAAATAGATTAATCTCTGAGTCTTGTGACTGTATTAATCTTGCTCTAGTGCTTAGGTTTGTTGAGGGATTTCTGATAATTAGGACATCTTTGTGCTTAGTCTCAAAACAGTTACTGTTTTCCCAAGGTTTCTAATGATGAAATAGGAAACAGTGGAGGTAACCACTGTATTAGCAGTAAGAAGTTATTTGTTTACTTTTGCTTTTCATGTTGCATAAAAAGCTTATAAATATTTAAGTGGTTTTAGCAAGATACTGTCCTGAAACAGTACCTTCTAAAGCCATATAAACTGTGGGATTTGGTGTTGATGTGTTCATGCAGAAGATGCTAAAAGAAAAAAAAATCAGACCTTTAAACAGTTCAGGTACTTAATTGCATCTTCTGATACTTCTCTATGAGTGCTTGTAAGCTGTGAACTACTGCCAGGCTAAATCAAGGGCAAAATGTATTCTACAGTAGTGTGATTCTTCTTGAATGGCACATAGGTCTTCGGAGAAGCACATGGTGTCACTTCTTGCTGAAAAATTTGTACTTATCAAAAGATCTTGTTTGGTTTGCCTCCTCATGCCTTTTATTGATAGAACAGTCTGGAGAAAAATGACATCAGAGCCAGGTACTAACAGGCAGTGGAATATTTCTGGTGAGGAAATCTTGCGTATGTTTTGTGCAAGTCTGTTTCAGTATATTGCTTCCAATTATTTAAATTTCAACATTTTACTGCTGCTTCCAACTATTTTAGGTTGCCTTTTAGTATCAAGTGAATAGTGAATACAGGGTTCCTTTGTTTTACGTCATGCTGCTTGGTCAGGATTTCTGCGTTCTTTGGGTAAACAGTCTACCCCTTACCTTTTCTTTGTATGCAGTGTATGTTGTTTTTAGTTAAGCCTGAACTTGCCAACAAAGCACACTCCAGGAGTCAACCTGGACATATGTGAGCCATCTCAGCATTGTGAGTGCATTCTTAAACTTTACTCTGCTGGCTTGAGGTCAGAAATAAAACTTATTCTTAGTAATAGCCATATTAAACACTCAAACAGCAGGCTCTTCAAGTGAATGAAATGCCTTTAGCCAGAAGGGCAATAAGAGCATTATTTTTTTTTCTCTTTGTTTTAATTTGCTTAAGAGAATGAGATTACAGCCAGAAAATTGTCTTGTCACACAGCCAGATATTGACTTCTTGGTCTTCCATTGCCAAATGCTCGAGCTTCTCCATCTCACCCCCTGAGCCCTCTGCCAGCTCTTGCCATGCGAGCCAAGAGTGAAAGCTTGGGTTAGTTCTTTCCTTGTCTTTTGGGCAAAATGTCATAGAATCATAGAATCATAGAACAGTTAGGGTTGGAAAGGACTTTAAGATCATCAAGTTCCAACCCCCCTGCCATGGACAGGGACACCTCGCTCTAAACCATATTACCCAAGGCCTCGTCCAAGCTGGCCTTGAACACTTCCATAGTGGTATGAAGCTCAGTACAGACAAGCCACCAAAGATTGTCAGTAGTATCTGTGTATGTATCTTCCTTACATACATATATAAAAATACATATAATGTATATCTTAATTTTAGGCTGTGTAAGACACAGTTCTTTTTCAGTTTGGATATCCCTGAATTTGGAGCCTGTTGGAGCCCCCACCTCTGGGGAAAAAAAAAAAAAGTTGGGCAAAGCATTGCTTTTTAACAAGATCTGAAAATGTGGATAAGCTGTGTTTACTTAAAAACTAATAAAGCTCCTTTTTTTCTTGATGTCACCTTTTATTTGTAACTGATTATAAAAGCATATTTTATAACTTGAAAGTGAGTAGAGTGCTCTGATTTGCTAACATAGAACTCACTTTTAATAACAGAACTATGGAAAACTCAGTATTAAATATTAACTTTAATGCATAAAGCCTGGAAAAGCTGAACTTTTGTTTCAGGTCACTTGTGTTGGTATGAAGTACTTGACAGGTTTTTTAATTTTTAAAAAGAAGATACTCTGTGAGCATAAGAATGTGTGTAAATATTTGTGTTTTCAAGTGTTTGATGTTCCCAAGTTGTGCCTTCTGTGTGCTTCCAAGTACTTTAGCTCATTGCTTCCAGTTTCTTTGCATTTATTGATTTCTTCCCTTCCTGTTAAAAATCTTTCGTATCATAGAATATATTTAAAACTAGCTAGCAGGCTCAAAAGTGACAAAAACTGAGACACATACAGGTTGTGTGCAAAAGCCTCTTTTCTTCAAATAAAAGAATAAATGTATTGAAATAAAAGATGGTGCCCTTGACTCCCTTGTTTGATGTGTACCTTTGAAAAACAAGGCCTTTGTGTCCATCTTAGCTGTTGCTATCTCTTTTCTTTTAGTTATCTTTCACATTTCTTTAATTAGGCTTGCAAGTTTAATCAGTTCCTGTAAAGCTGTTAGCGTACTGCTGAATTTTTTCTGCCAGGACATAGAATCAAGCTTAAAACCAGGTTTTGTTTGCTGATAAATGTTTGTAATTCCAATAAAATTACTTCTCTAAAATGATTTTTTTTTAAGACTTCTTAGGTTTAATTGAATGAAAAAGAAAACATTAACTATTAAAAAGTGTCTGTGAAATCAGGCCTGCTGCAATTCGATTAGTTTATTGGTGGAACTTGAGCATTCTTCTTCAGGTGTGTCCCTAGATCATTGCTGAATACAGTATTTGTTCCCCTTCCCCTGTCACTTGGAAATTCTAGTTCATTTGCAGCACAAGTAAGACTGGTTGGCCTTTCATAAAATCCAGTAGTTATCAAGTGAAACCATACCAATGCCACAAGATGCTCAGCTAGATCCAAAGCCTAAAAAGAAGAAATGTTTAAGGGTGTATTATACAACATTGCTGCTGGAAAAAAAACCACCTTTATTCCACTGTTTAAAATATGAAAATGGTATCATTAATTCTCAAAGCACTTAATATTTTAAAGTAATTCCAGAAAGCTCTATTACATAGAACAGTACAAAGTTAACTGTAGATTTCCTTGCAGTAGCCTGAGCATAGTGTTGTCTCCTTGCACCCTCACTGTTGTGACCATTCCTGCAAATGCCTGACACCTCCACCATCCCCATGGTACAGTTAAGGACATGTTGTTGATCCTAAACTACCTGGAGTTATCAGCTAGTTCACTGAAGGGCAAATAGTCTTTGCATATACTTTTGTGGCCAGCTGTGGCCCATGTGTGCACTGTGTGTGACAGTAACCTTAATCTAGTAAATAGCTAACCTCTAATAGCCAACCCCTTACTTCTTACTCAGCTTGTACTTTCTGTAAGTTCACAGTGCAAGTTAATAATTTTGGAGAGTATGTGTTCTTGCATTCAATCTTGAGCTTAGACTTTTTTCACGTGCCATTGGAAAGAAAATAAAGATATCCGTTGGAAGGAAACTGCTCTGTAATTTCAGGTAATTTGAGTAGAAATCCATGATTTCTTGGTATTGTAAAGTGAAAATGTAGTCTTTCAATGCTTAACAAACAAACCAAACAACAGTAACAAAGAAAAACAAAAAACACTCAAAACAATAAATCACCAGGGAAACCCCTGACAAAACAAAGCATTTGCTGTTCTTGACTTTTAAATTCATTCATAAGTGTTCAAAAAAAAAAAACAAAACACCAAACTAAGAGGGAGTGCAAGTGCAGAACTGACCCCTGGGTGAGACAACTGCAGAGCCATCTAAATCATGACTGTAATGTTGGAGACTCTCCTCTGGCAAGACTTGCTGTGGAAACTTGAGGAGCAACTGTCTCTGTCTATCAGTGTGGTCTTTCATCTCTACAGTACCCACCCGAGCAGAGCTGGCAGGAGGGAGCACATAGTACATGTGCTGTATCAGTACGTAGCTTGTGATCGTAAAGCAGTCTCTGGGAAGTTGCAAGAAGGCCTTCCTAGTCCTCCAGAGCAGAATTCCAATTTAGCAGGGCACTAGAATGTAGATTCCCCCAGAGGGTATGCTTTTTCAAGGCAAGTTTTGGGCCACTGTATGTACTAAATGGAAGTGAGCAATTAGGATTTGGCCAAAGTGGAGTCAAGGTGTTACATGAACTGCGGATTGCTGAAATCTGTTGCTTGTGACAGCAATCCACAGCCAAATCTGGCTTTAATTCTAGTCCGTTCAGTTGTGGGAGAATAAATAACAAGGATAAGCAGTGCAGTCTTGGTGTTCTGCCCTCAGAGTGAAGAAGGGAAGGAGGCTGTGGGATCCCCTATTTGAGAACAGCCATAAACCATATACAAAACTTTGAAGAAAATGCTTGCATTGCTGATTATTTTAATAGATATATTCAGCTGATGTGCTTGTTCTAGAGCTTCTGGCTGCTTCCCATACATTCATGATTGCCAAAAAACTTTAGTTGAAAGTACAGCTGGAACCTACATAGAACTTTTACCAGATTTTGCAGGATTTGGCTGGCCATAAAATGTGTGGGGTCTTGGAGCCGCTGCTGCATTCACTCAGTCTTTTTCTAGCATCTGAGACTGCCAAGAGAGGTGACAAGTTCTTTCCTCCCCTGGTAGTTTTTTAGGGCTTTTGGCCCTGTAGCAGCTGCTTTGATACCTCTAATTCATTTTTGTGCTGGCCGTCAACCATGTATCTTCCCATGGTGGCTAAACGTTAGTATTAATGAATGGGAATGTAATGGAACTTTAATCAATTTCTTTGGATTACAGATGAGGAAAAAGCCAAACGGTAGATGTATTTGCCAGTCCATAGCAACTGCTAGGCTCGTGAAGGAGCAAAAAGCCTCAGGTCTTTCTGAAAAAGTAGAACTGGTGAAATGGGTTAAAAATTCTTGTGAAGGAAGGAAGGTGAAGAAGCTAATGTGATAAGGCAGAAGCCTTTTTTTTTTTTTTTTCTTTCTTTTTTTTTTTTTCTCAGAAGCCCTTGGATGTAATGCATGGGTCCTGCACGTAGAAGCAATGACTTTGTAACGTGAAAGCACTGTAGTTGTATCCCACATTGTGGATGAAAAGTTTACAGTCTGAGTACTTTTTATTGAATTGGACAATTTATCTGAGACCGCTAACCACCTGCAGGTTAAATAGAGAAAAGGTGACCGACAAAACCATCCTTTGATATGTTGGACACTAGAAATAATAATTTGTGTCAAATGTAACTCAGGATGTTGTTTGGTTGAGAAGGTCTCAAGGCTTACAGGCTTCTCTGTTGGTTGTTATCTGGATTACACATGCTGTGATGGTCTTTGAAAGAGAAGCCAGGTCCCACTAGATGCTTTAGTCGAGATGCAGCGCTGTCTGGAGGCAGCAGGCGTGCTTTGGGGAAAGCTTGTCATGATGCAGGAGCCGTATGAGTAACTCCTGAACTATGTTTCTAGACCTGGGGGCAGTGAACAGGATGCAGAGACACCTTGGGCTTCCACAGTGCTAGTTTCGATCCACCCATATTTTTTCTGAGCCAATTCCCTGGAGATTTACCTTCTGCACCTCACTCTCTTGGGTTTCTGTTGCTTATTTCGGCAGCAGAGAAGAGAGTGTCTACATGTACTGCGACTGTGGTGGGTATTGTCTAGCTCCCTGACTTAATGAGCCCTTCCCATCGGGGTTGGAGAGCAGAGAGCAGAAACAGTAATTAGCTCTACCGGTACCAGCAGAAGGCCAGTGGAGGCCAAAGCTAATAACAAGGCTGTCTGGATCTAGGTTCCTCGTGCCATGGGCGTGGTGTCCTTGTGCCTTTCCTTCCCAGCCCTGTGCAGCCCGGGAGCCGATTTATCTCAGTCACCATGCCCAGCCTTTGTAGGAGTCCTCTGCTTTGAGTCACACTGTCACTAATAATCCGTCTTCCTCTGTGCCCAGAGCTCATGGTGAGCATGCTACAGCCACAGTTCTGTGCAGATGATTCTGGAATAAGGCCTCAGGCTACCACTTCGCTCCTGGAGTCCTTCCAGGAGTGCATCTGCAGTGCTTCTGCACAGGTCTCTCATTTCTTGTCATCCAGCATCATCCAAGGCCATTGTAACTTTAGGAAATGTTTGCTGCTGTTTGATATCAAGTTTGCCGTTCCTAAATTCTTGTGCCAGGCTCAGGAAAAGGAGTGGAAACGTGTTTGTGCCTTTTCCATGTTTTAGGATGTTTTGGGTCTGTGCAAGCAGGTAATTATGTTGGTCATATTTCTTAGTATGATATTAGGAATGCTTAGATGCTGATGTGGTGCTCAATCCTGTTTACAGGATTGCAAGGGTTTTTGTGGGACACTGATGGGACAGATCACACCTATTGTCAATCAGAGTGCTTTGGGGAAGGGTGTGATGTTTCACTGCTGTGCTTTTACTGAGCTCTATTTGGGGTTGCTTTTAGTGTTAAAAGTGAATCACCAGGCTCAGCAGTAAATTACTAACTCAGGAGATAAGCAGTAATCTCTAACGAGGAATGTGCATGCTTTTAATGTCCAAGTTTAGAGTTCAAACACATGATTTTAAATTGCTGTGAAGGTATGCATTCAGTGTTTAAGAGCAAGTGTTGATTGCTCATCAGTTGATAAGCAGTATCTTGTTAAGATTTGGTAGATTGGTGGCTCTCATATGCTCAGTCTAAATTAGTTTGCAAAACAACCTGTAAACTTTTCCATAGAAAGACTGAGTTTAAAAGTTTGTAAATAATGATTCTTAAGATCTGGACCAAAATACTCTTGTTAGGAAACCAAAGGTATGTATTTTATTATGCACACGGAATTCAGTGTTAAATCTCTCTTTTTTTAAGTTACACTGAGCAAAGCATGTGACATGGTACCACTCTGGAAAGCCTATGGACGTTGAAAAACCCGTTTCCCTTTAATATAAGTTGGATTGAGATTCTGAGAGACTGCCTGCTGCTGTCCTGCGGACAGGCTTTTCGTGTGTCCATGTGTTTGGTTTCTCCATACCACAACACTTGCTGTTGGTCATTTGGCAGCTGCACCACACACCAACTTGTAAATGTCTTTGTTGGGGCCAGTGAGGGGGAGAAACTAGTCTGACAAATGGAGGGACATGCTTGAACGTCAGTAAGTAAATAAATAGATAAAAAATCAGCTGTGATGTGACAGATATCTTGTTAGCAGTTAATGGAAATTAAACTCTAGTTCAGCAGGCAGTTTGCGGACCAGCTGTAAGCAGTCACTGCTATTTGGATTGCCTTGTATTCTTAACTGTGAAGCCCCTGGTTGAAAATAAATAGTTGGCAGTATCTGTCTCTTCACAGTTGTTGGTGGGGTAACTGAACAAAAATACAGAGCCAGCCAAGTGAGGGAACAGAACAAGCAATAGATGCTTTAAATTCACAATTTCTAGCCTTTTCAGGGTCTTGTGTAACTTACGATAGAGTGGAAATCATGTTCCTATGACCACTTCTGTAACCCGTGGTACAAATTCAGTGTTTTAAGCCATTGAGGTGGAGATTTGACAAACAATATAGGTGTTAGGTCTTTGTGTTGAGCTGTCTGATACCTGGAAGTGGATTTAGGTCTAACAGATCCCTTCAGCAGGTGTGATGAGATGAAAGGGATTTCAAAGTGCTGAGAGAGCTATCTAGAGCTGCTAATGGGGGATGTTAAAGAGAAGGGTGTTTCTAGATTGCCTCAAGTACTGTTTAGCAGTTCAGCCAACCCAGTTTCAATGGCTTGTTTGCTCCAGAAGGGATTTTTTTAGGGGCTGGCAGAGTGTTCCAGTCAAGTTTCACCATGTGACTTCTGTCTTACTTTAAGCTTCTGTGCTGTGCCTGATGGTTTTTCCTTGCAGGTGCAGTGCTGTGTAAGGACTGAATCAAGAGAGTCAAGACCTTCTCTGTAAGGGCAGTGATCTGTTACATCAGCTGAAGCTGCTCTGTGTCACTTCATGTTAAAGGCAGAATAGATGGGCTGAACCCAGCTCATCCACCTGCTCTGCCACCAAGCCAGGGTGGTCCCACGTGCCCTTCGTGCTAGAGCAGCCTCATGTGGGCTGGCTGCGAGTACACTCATGGCCTCTGCTTGTTGGACTTGGACCATTAAAGGGTTGGTGCATTGGCTTGAGTCAGAGAGAAGGTGGCTTTGGCAAGCCACTGAGGCATCAGATGCTCTCCCAGGTCCATCCCATTTGGCAATGGAAATCTGTTAGCTTGTTTTTTCTGTCGTGTTTTATGATACTCAGAGCTGCATTTAGGTTGCAGGGGGGGTCAGCAGAGAGAGGCCATACTTCACCATCACCATGACCCTACAGATGCTTGACATGTATGGGTGTTTTACCCATTTGATATGAAAACTTCTTAGGTGGATCTGCTCCTAAGAGTGCAAAAATCTGCTGAAGTTGGTTCAGAGCAGTGTTCCCTGGTAGGCCCATCTAAGAGATGGAAGTGTTTAAAAAACCCCACAAAACAATATTGCTCATAGGAAGAGGAGGAAAAAACCCACTAAACCCAAAATATAAATATTTGGAGATACTTAAATGCAGCCTCAGTTTTGGGAAATACCTAGGCTAACAAATAAATTCAGGCTTGGAGATTATTCTGTGGAAATAACTTTAGCTTTTTTCTAATGTTTGCCTCCTTTGCACAGAGGAGGCATCCCAGCTCTGGGAGGATGTGACCACCAGCAGCTTTTGAGATGAATTTTTTTGGGTGAGGATTGATTTGCCATGCAAATACATACTTCAGTATGATCATTTGCCTGATAGTCTGGGAATAACTTTCATGTGACCTACTGCTGATAATTCCAATTAAGTTAGTGTCTGTTGCAAGAAATGCTCTGAGATATGCTGCTGTAAGTTCAGCTGCTCAAAAAAAAATAAATGTGATTTTTTTTTTTGCTAGTAACTTTTAAAACATGAACTCAAATGACAAAGCTTTTGTTTAAAGTGCGAGCTGAACTAAGAAGAGTTGTGTGTTTGAATGTTAGGAAAGTTGGGTCTGTCTAATTGAATCTTAATGCTTTATTTAAACACATGAATATAAAAGATGCATATCAGGGTATAAACCTTTGAAATTAGTTGTAGTATATTACCCCCCCCCACACTTTTACTGTATCAGGTTTTATTTTTTTAATTGATAAATTGAGCAACACGTTTTTTCTTTATCAAAACCAAAACTGTCCAAAGCAAAAAGGAACAGTGCAGTCTTACTTCAGCAGATACTCACTGTTGCCTCAGTGGTTGGAAAGGCAAACTTATTTTTGTTTTGTTTTGTGTTTTTGCTTTGGTTGGCCGTAAGCCAGCAATAGAAAATGGTTGTAGACCAGCCACAGAAAATAACTCACTGTATTTTCTGTTGATTATAGTACTACCAAGATATTTCTGTTTCAAATCCTGGCAGGCGCGTGCTGGTTCCTTTTGTTTCTGGACACAAGCTGTAATGGTAATAAGCCAGTGAGCTGCAGGAGCTCTTCACCTGCTCAGCCCTGGGTTGGTGGTGGTCATTTGCAACAAGTAACCTCTGGAGGGGGTGGTCAGGGTCTCCCCTGCATTGGGGGCTTCTGGAAGACTCCAGTTTGCAAACTGGAGGTAGCTGTAATGCTCTAGGTGATTCTGGAAATGAGCGTGTGGCTGGCTGGGTTGGGATTGAATTGTGCTTGGGCACTGATTTTTCTCAGAGCGTGAGGTTTGTGTGTCTGGGTCGGTTTGTTTTTTTGTTTTTTTGGTTTTTTTGCTTGACAAGGGAAGAATGCAATGAGCAGAGGGTGGAGTGTGATAACATTCAGCACTTGGGACAGTGATAAAACCCCCTGTTCATTGCTCAGCTACTTGGTCCCAGTGGCACAAGGAGGTCTATTCCAAGGTCTTGTTTCAACAGCAAGGTAAAATGGCAGAATGTCTGAAAAGTCAGATGAAATGTGAGCAGTGGGGCCTGTTACAAGTTCAGGTGCAGACAGATGGACACAGGTGATTGTGCAGTGGTGGCTTACTGGGATACCCCTTCATCAACTGAACACTGCTGCCTTAGCCCATTGTGAAATTCACAAAGTTTCTTTGCAGTGGAAACTTAAATTGCTCATATGAGCAGTTACTGCAGATTAGTTGACAAAAGACAGTTCTTTAATCTCACAGTGACTTTTTTGCTTGTGACTTGGAATGCCTGTCACACTTAACAGATCTGGTATGCTGTGAATACCAGTCAGTATACTGCAAAACGTATATCATTGGGAATTTTTTAATGATCACAGAATCACAGAATTGTTAGTAGTAGTAGTCCAAATAGCCCATTTCCAGTCCAATAGCCCTTGGCCAGTCTAGTCCAAATCATGCATTTGAAGAAGGAATACTTGAAGCTGTGGTTACTACTTGGCTATGATTTTGAAGTACCAGGACCCAGGCTTTCCAGAAATTTTTTTTTTTTTTTCAGACAATAGATTGCTCTTGCCCCCTGTAAGGAAAATTGTATGAAGATTTCATTTAGGCCAAGTCTGGAGTCATGTACTTCCTTCATGGCAATTTGGCTGGCTTAGTTATGCCTAGATTGTGTGGGCTACAGTCCTTGTGATTAAACTGGTATTATGGGTATTAACCCTGGCTGCTTTAAAACCTGTAGACTAATTAAGCACTTTAAAAACCTCACTCCCAGCAAAAGTATCTGAGAGTTGTCATATCTTAATCTTGCTCTGACAGCTCTTGGGGAATCCCCCAAGCACAGCTAACTGCTAACCCTATTTTTAGTAGGCAGCCCTACCTGATATACTGTGGTCTCCTTTTCCTTGCCAGCCTGGTTGCTCTTGCTGATGTTGTTCTCCTGGGGTCCTTTAAAGTGCTTTGTGTGTCACTTTATTTTCCCTGTTTGGTTCATTGTTTCCAATTTGTTTACTTATTTTAAACAAATTTTGTTATTTAAAAGCTGCCAATCATTATGGTCCTCTGTATTTGGATAAATTTACATAAAACTAATCTCTGCTACATGTAGTTGTTTAAAAATAAGTCCCACTGTATTCAGTAACTGATATATTTGTTAGCACAAGATTGATTTTCATGTAGTGGGATATTGAGTCTTATTTCATATAGCTAGTGGAAAACATGGGGAAAATAACATGCTGCCTCAAAACAATTCGAGGCTCTCCTCAGCATTACCAAAAAAAGGCAAGGAAAAGCCCTAGGAACTGGCATAACTCAGCAACAAAAGATGTGTTTGTGAAATGAATGTGAAAATGGGTAGAACAGGTTTAATACAAGCTTCCAACTGTTGGCTATAAATATTGAAAAGGCAATTACATATTTTTAATGGTGGGTAACTTAAGTGCCTTTCATAATTATGGACTCTGGAGTCAGTAGGAGAGTTCTTTTGTAGTGAAACCATTTTGTTTGCATTTGGATATGCGACCATCTTTTGGATTTTTGACTACAGAACTTGGGCTTTTGTGTTAAGCGTTTGTCTGACTTCTGAGTCTGGAGAGCAGAAAAGAAATGCATGGCACTACCCTGTAATTTCCTATGCTCATTAGTTTGTTCACTGACTTCTACAAGATGGCAGGCTTTAATTTCCCATCTACCGTTTCCACATTTATCCCCATCTTATGGGATGATTACAGTCATGAATGTCTTAATTTCTTTACTTTATTGGGCTAAAAGCTTTATAACCAGCAGGATATGTTGGATCAATTGTACTAATCTTGAGCCAGTATTAAAAGTCTGTTAGTGTGCGTGGGTCATTGAACCTTCCCATTCATTTTTATACCTTTGAGCAGGTTCTCCTGGCAAGATTGAAAACCAAAGCCTGTTTATATTATTACAGGTGAATCTGTGAGGCATTACAGGGAAGTAGAGGTTTTTAACCCTCTTCCAATTAGAAAAAGAATCTAAAATGCAAAAATAAGCATGTAATGTGAATGTAAAATATAATTTTCTTTTGAGGGAGGCTTTTTTTTTTTTAATTCACAAAACAAAGTCTATTTGAAAGACAGGAAGGCTGATTCAAGTATCACATTGAAACATCTTGTTTCTCTACAGCTATTTTACTGTGATCCTATGTTGTTTCTCCAGGCTGTGACTTTGAAGCAGTAATGCAGTTGAAGTCTTTGGAGAAGCAGATTTTTGTCTGTGCTGAGACAAACCAGGAAAATGGGATTTCTCTTTTTCTTTACAAGGGTTTGGAGTTAATCCTGCTTAGCTTCATGTGCAGATACTTCAGTTCCAGACTAAAATTGCTTGTTCCTCCTGTTTCTAATGAAGTTTTAAAATTCCACCCATAACCCAGCACAAACGCTCCTATCCTCCCCAAAATGGAGCTAAAAATAATGATTTGTGTGTGTCAGCAGGTCTTAACAAGATCGATACAAGCTGAAGCAGAGGATGGAAGATTTGAGTTGGTTTGGTAACCTGTAAATTCCCCTTCTGATGAAGGCTGATTCCCAAGCAACTAAATGCTTGGTTACTGTGGAGTAATGTTTTGTCATGAATTTCCTGAAATATAATACATGTTAGTCAAGACAAATTCATACAGGTTTAAGATGGTATTTTTTTTCAGAACCTTAGTGGCTGCTAATACATTTGGCTGAAGTTCAGGTAACCAGTTCTGCGTTTGAGGGCTTGAACAGGCCTTTAGGTTCAAAAGTTGCCTTTAAATCCTAGTTATCTGTTTGGAGTATGAGTAAGAAGGTATTTGTTTTTAGAAACTCCTGAGTTCCAAATTGTCTCATCATTTTCATGGAGAGCTGTGGTTTTGAGGTAAGCCAGTCCTGGAACAGGAAGTTTATGGAAAGGTAGACTAAACTAGTGGATGGCAAACTGGGGATAGCAAAGCTACTCTACTACAGTAGTTGACTTCATACCCATGTGCCTGTTCTTGCTCCCCACCTGTCTCCAACACTACTCGTTATTGCTTCCCACCCCTTCACTTCTTACATTTTTCCTGTGCCAGGCAAAAGGAAGCAATGATAATGGCAATGTGGTGTGGTAGATGGCCCCTATCAGAACAACTCTGCTGAGCTGAGTCCCCTTGAATCTGTGCCTTGAATTTTGAGTTTCCAGGCTTGCAGCTTGTGTGGTAGCTGATGGTAGCTTCTCCTTTGGGAAGGGGAGGGCTGTGTTCGGATGGGTGGTGACTGGATAGGTCTGGCTTGCCCTTGGCATGAAAACAGGAGTCCCACAGCAGTACAGAAGGGCAAATCAGATCTAAGATGAAGTGTGGTTGATGAACAGGATAGGAACTTCTTCAGCCCTTCTGTGAAATCATTGAAAGGGTTGATTCTGCAAGTTTTCTGTCATTTCTAAAAAATGCCAAGCTTGGCTAAAGGAAATGTCAGTTGAGTATGCAAAAGTGACAGACCTGGCTTTATACCTTAGACTATGCTTAGAAACTGAATGTATTAAGACTTGGGAGTTTTTTCTGTGTTCTGGAACACAGAAGCTTCTAGTCTTTGATAGCTTACAGTTTTTTATATGCTACAAAATAGGCTGATTTAAAGGAAATAGTTATTTCAGGTAAATTTACAAAAGTATATTACATAATCTGTATTCATCCTTAAAATATGGCCCGTGGGATTTCATTCATAGAAGTACCAGTTTGGGTCATTTGACATGTAATTTCACATGCTTAAATATTTCATTTATATCTGTGTAGCTGCCAGTTCAGCACTGAGTAAATAAATGGTTTCCTATATACTTTGCCTTAGTGTTGTTAAGCCACAGATCTGTATGTAAACTACTAAGAATGGCTTGCAGGAAAATGTTGTGGTATCTTACGGTGAAGTTAGAAAGAATAATTTATCTTAAATTATAATGTTAATAGGTTGGATTCTGGCAGGATTCCTGTGTGGCAGCACCCTCCACCTGAATATGAAGGTCCTGATGCGAGAAAAAGAATGTCAAAAATTTGTAGTACATGACAAGTACTTCATTTTAATCTCTTCAACAAATTAGTCTTGGTATGGCTCACTGATAAGTCCACACATACCTGGGCATGCTCCTGCACAGCAGCTGTGAGTTTGTTTTGTTGTTTTCTCAGTGCTGGGAAACTGGAAGTGTGCATGGCAGGGATTTTGGTATCTGCAATAATGGATTTTTTTTTGTCACAGTCTAAGTCAGTTTTTGTGGTTTTGCTGCTGTCCTTTGATAGGTTAATATTTGCAAGTTGAGTTCTCACCCTTAGAGTAAGATATTGCCTTGGGAGGTAGGTCTGACTGGTATAACTGACATAGCTTCTCCTGCCTTGCCTGCCCTGCCTTTCCTTTGGAGGTTGCTGTCTCTGAAGGCAGTAACTTATATATGTCTCCCAGGTTGCTGTTGATGACAGCCTGGCATATTAGTGTGAGCAGATGTGAACAAACCTACTCGGGAGCAAGCACAGCTCTTCTGTGGACACAGAAATTTCTGTTTAAGCCAGATGAGATTGGTGCTGCTGTAGTCCAGTCTGTTTCTTTTGTCGATGTGGGCATTGCTTTGGCCGCAGTGAGCTATACAGGCAGCCAGATGGGCAGGTGCTAAATCAGTGCTAGAGAGTAAAAAAAGAAAGTATAAATGCTTGGTACAGCTTCCTAAGTGGCTGAGAGTCAAATTATTTCAGTTGCTGGATATGAGAAGAAAAGGGTCTAAAAAGATAGGATACTGTGGCCACAAGGAAAGAGTCAGGACTTCAGCAGCCTGGGTTTGGATTGTGGCTTCATTGCTCACTAGGAAGAAAAAAATTGCTGTTGTTGTTCTTAGTATGTTATGATCTGGGGCAAAAAGCATTAAAATACTTGATGAGAAAAGGGAGGTTTCACTTGGAGCTAAAATAACTGTTTAGTCAGCCATACAGAAATGACAAATGCCTCCCTTCCTGCCAGCAGTTTCACGGTCTGTTTAAACCCATCAAGGACTTTAAGGTCCCACCTTCTCCCCATTGCATGAGCTGTTGCCTCCATGACCCTGATGCTGGACCTCATGGGTCAGATGCTGCCAACAGAGAGGCTTGAAGTTTGGTCCCTGTGAGCGGGTATTTGTCCTGGGGCCAGGGAAGGTGGCAGAGGCGCAGCAGGGAGGGACAGGGTGGGACCTCCTGTTTTCACAACAGTGAAACCTGGGCTTGGTCTGGGGTCTGGAGCTGCCAGGCGTGGTGAGGAGCTGCTGTGCACCACCTCTTCACCGAGCCTTGTGCCACTGGTGGGTGGCTGCAGGGGACCTAAAGAATGGGTTAGTTACCAAAGATCAGCCTTTCAGAGCTTGCTTTAGACTCAGCAGGCAGATCTTTGAGCCTAAGGTGAATATTAGCTGCTTTGAAAAGGTCCTTTTTTTCATCCTCCAAGACAGTGAATTAAAGAATTAGCTTGTATTTTATTTTTACCCTTTGATTTATAATACACCGAACTATTATAAGATGAAAGCTTCTCTTCACTTGTTTGCTACTTCACAGAAATGAGTGAATTTCTGAGAGACCAATGAATTTCTCAGCTCAGCATTTTGCTTTTTAACTGTGGCAAGGATGAATAGTTGAATTGGGCCTGTAGTTTCACACCTTAATGCAAACCAGGACTGAAACCAGCATAAGTCTGCGATTTTTAGAGGCTTAACTTTTTCAGTCCAAAGAAGTAAATTTTCACATTTCTATCATTTTATTAAAGTAAAAAATTCTTCATTTAGCTGGTATGAATTTGGGGCCAACATTCTGGTTTGTGTTTGTCTGGTTTGTGCAACTGGTATTGACAAATACGTTTGAAGCACAAATGAAATGGATAGAAATGTCTGGGCATAAACACACGCAGATTTTTATTAGACTGGAGAGCAGAAGTAAGGTTGCAGACCGATGTGTTTCTACAGCTCTAATTGAAGTTGAGCTGTGTTAAAACTTGAGTCTCTCCATTTTGTTTCAAAGTACGGTCTTAACTTTAAACTGGGGCAGCTGACACCACAGAAACAAACAAATTAAGAAATAACAGTGAATTAAACAAATTTCAGGCTGCTTCATACACAGCAACCCAAGCATACCACTCTGGCTGCAGGACAAATTTAAGCGTAGATTAGATTTCAGTCTTCTAGACTTAATTTAAATGAAAACATGCTTTGAAACCTGCACTAATTTGTGCTTTGCATTTAATTTTTGGTTCTGGAGTTTCCATTGAGATTTTTTTTTTCAATCTGTTGCCACAGCCTATGTGTAGAGCTTGATTCTTGTAGCAAGATCAGCTACTTTGCATTGCTTTTGCTAAATTTATTAGTTTTTAAGTTCTGCTGGTTGGATAAAACAGGAAACAAGAAGCTGGTGATTCCTCTGTGCTTTTGTATAAATAGTCCTTCCTGGAGCAGAACATTTAACCAGTTGTAGCATGAGGCTTAGCTTTGTTCATCTTGACATTCATAAACTGTTATAAAGTTGTATTTTAAAGAATAAAAGGAAAAACTAAGGAATGGCTCTGAAGTTCTGATGTCTCAGTCTGCCACCTTGTGGCAGTTTGAATCCATGTGTTGAGTACAAAACCCCATCAAACTGCTGCTCTGTCACCTGCATGCTTTTATGTACTCTTTGGGTTAGTTAGAGGCAGCTTTCGGGAGCACTGCGAGCTAGCAGAAATGTTTGTGTAAGTCACACTGCGGCTGAATTTGCTCAGCTAGCTGGCATAAATCACACAGGCCTGCTCGAAAGGCAAACTTCTTTTCCTGAGAATTTCAAAAGTGTAGCTTTTTTTTGTCAAGTAGATAGGATATCAAAATTAACAAACTGTCTTAGTTTACATGCCTCAGTTTTGTGTGTGTATGTGTTATTTTTGTGAAATAGCTTTCATTAAACCATCATTTCAAGCATTTGGAATCTCTTCGGGATTTTACAACACTTGGGAGAAATATTTCGGAAGGACTCTCACATTCCATTAATTCACTTGTAATTAAGAAATTGAAAAATCTACTTGTGTTTGACATTGAGTGCTTGTTAAGTAAGCAAAGCATAGGTTTTCCTGAGATAAACGGAAAACAGAGGTGACCTAATGACAATGACTTGATACTATCATTACTTTTTGTCAAATTGCTTTCCAGCTCTTCAGTGCTACAGACTGACGAGAAGCGTGCATCGTCTACTGACAATATATGAAAACATATTCAGCTCTTTTGACTCTTACTGTAGTTTTCTGTAGATTGCAGTGTTACAGAGAATTTAACTGGAAGGAATAACGCTGGTTGTTACTTAAATTTCAATGCCATACTTTTGATGCTAGGGGGAGCTGTTCCCTGCTAGACACCTCGAAAGAGACAGCTTAAAGAACGGCCTGCAGCGCTTTTCAGAAACAGCCAGTGCACAGCAGCTGCAATGATTTTGTTTTGGTAGGACCCCACTGTCTGGACTCCTGTTTTCTTG
The DNA here is from genome assembly GCF_033783945.1 of Neopsephotus bourkii. NCBI lineage: Eukaryota > Metazoa > Chordata > Aves > Psittaciformes > Psittacidae > Neopsephotus > Neopsephotus bourkii. Next base: position 14,763,897 of record NW_026900684.1, on the reverse strand, counting down.
CTGCTTTTTTTTTTTTGCGAATAAAAGCCCCCACCTTAATTTTCTCTGTGATAAGATGTCTTCAAATTTATCCCTGTGTGGCTGCAGCCTGTGACCCTGATGGAAGCAGAGGCAGAGCTGTGCTTTGGTTTGGGTTTTAAAAATTATTTTTTCCTCTTACCTTCTATTTTTTTTAGATCTCTCTGGATTTCTTTCTTTCAAAGATCTTTTTTTTTTTTTTTTTTTTTTTTTTTTAAACTCAAGTGTCTCCACTACCTGCAGTTCCTGGTGTGGCCCCCTATGGGATGTTGTGTTTGCCAGTATTTGACAAGTATGCTTGTATTCTGAATAAAGACTATTTTGTAAGAAGTGTTCACTAATGTTACCTTGCCAGTTGCTTGCGAAACTGGTCAGAATGACTCCCTTCAGTGATTTCATGTATCCTGCCTGTTTTGAGTCAGTTCAGCTGCATTTCTCTACAACGCTCATAACCTTTGTTCTTGATTGCTTTGTACATCTGCAAGGTTGGTCACTAGGTTTTGGAAACCAGATGTTCATGGGTGCCTTTTACGACACACTTCCACTTTTAGGTCTGTGAATCCCTGTAAGCCAGCATCCTTAGTGGTTCTTCATTTGTCAGTGAATCCTTCACTGCAGCTAAAGCTACAATGCAAGCTAGTGGCAGAAGGTTACTCTCCTAGTCTTCTGTCTGCTTGTTGGAAATGAATTACAGTAGTACCTTGTGGCCAGACTCTTTTCCACGTAATCCACTGCTGTAGGGATCTGATCCCCAGTGATCCACGCCCAGCTTCCCATGGCAGCTGATGGCTTGTGCCTCAGAGTCTGGCACATCTGGTGAGCAGAAGCGGTGCATGGGATCTGCTGGGGTGCATCTTCCCTGATGCTGCTCCTGGGAGCCTCTGCTCACCCCCAGCCTGTGTGACAAGTGAGCAGGTCACTGACTGGCAGATGTGCCCTTTTGCATGCTTTCATTAGTATTTACCAAAAAAGGGTGTGTGTGTGTGTGGAGTGCATGGGCAGAAGGCAAGCAACTACTGTATTTTCTCTTCAAAGCCTTCTATGTGCAAGGTCCCTCCATCCCAAACCATGCATAGTTACTTTTATCCTCGATGTGTCCTCTGCTCCTCACAGGAGGACAAAAGCCTCTGGAGAGCAAGGGCACAGAAGGACCAGAAAAATCAGTGTTTTGGTTTGTGCTTTTCTTCTACTTTTCAAACTGAGTATTTGCATTTTTTTCAGTGCGAGTGAAAGATGTTCTTTTCAATACTGAATGAAAGACACCTGTTTAGTCTTAACCATTGAGTGTAACTCCTGGTATCTTTTCTGATCTGTATCATGATTTAAACAAGCACAGTATTTAACTATTTTATTTGTAGATTTTATTTGTATTTTTCTTACTTAAATTCAAGTTCTCTGTGTGACTCCACTCCTAACATTTTTGCCCAAATACCACATCTAGCACTGTTTCATTGTGTCTGAAAATAGTATTTCTGTACTTCATGATCAATTTTATATATACAAATATTTCCCAGTGACCAAATCTTTTATAAATTTATAGCTTTGATATATTCCATTACTTGAAAACATCATCTTACAGTAGGTTATGAGAGTGGTATTGTTACTGAGAGTGGTGTTAGCTTATTCTCAACTTTGTCAGCATTGACTACTGGTTGCAAGCCACTGCTCTGATTTTCAGTGAATTAGGGATAATACATTGTCTCTTAACTAGCAAGTTTAAAAAAACTGATGATGAAACAGCATGAAATCCATAAGCAAAAGTGAAATCACTCTAGAAGTTGTGGGCTGTGCTGAAATTTTCTCTTAAGTGCCGTATAACATTAGCAAAGCCTCTAGACTGACATTAGTGTTTCCATAGCTGCACCTTAGGAAGTTTTAGTCTTGGATGTTGTTTTCATGTCTTTATTAATGTTGTTTTGTGAGGTGGATCTTGGAGGCTTGCAATGGTTGAATGCAATGCTTCATGTAACTAGGATTGTCTTTATGATTTTTCTTATTATCTCACGCCAAGAATTTTCTGTTCATGCCAACTTCTTGGTGAAGCTTGTGGTTTACCTTCTATTTGAAGAGGATACAAGTTTATAAATGTTTATGTAAATGTGGTATTTTGTTAGACTATTTTGTACTTATCCTGAACATAAAAAGACAAATTTCTATGAGTTTGCTTTATAAAATAAGGTTTTTGGGTATGTTGGCATTGAGAAGCAGGACAGCGGTAGTTGCAAAGTAGCTCACTGGAATTCTGGACCAGGCTTGTTTCCTGGATGTAATGACAGCAAAAGCAGAAAGGTTTCTGTGTTTGTATTTTCTGATGTGGACATACCATCATTCTTCTCCATGTCAGGTTCCAAGGTAGAATCAAAGGTATTCCTGCTACTTGTCTTTAATCTCTTGTAAATGTGTTATTTCAAATATTTCTGCTGCCCCTATTAGGAGAGTTCTGAATGCTCTGCAGAAACTATTTTAACAGCCTGTACCGAATTGAGAATCCTAATAATGTTTTCTTTATGTTTGTAGGATTTGGAGATCGTATATTCCTATTTACATGGAATGGAAGCTTTGTCTAATCTGAGGGAGCATCAGCTAAGGTATGGTACATTATCACTGAGTGCACGTGCACATATGTATATATATATATGTGTTAATGCACTGACAAATCAAAGGAACAGTAGCTTTGGTAACTATACACTACTCTTGTGTACCCTACCTCAAACTGAAAAGCTGGCTATCACTGCATCAAATTTTTCCCTTCTTTATTGTCCTAAGACTTTGTCCTTGTATGTGTGCATATGTGTATGCTTATTTGTTTCTTTTGATTTCTGTTATGGATGTGTTTGGTTTTTTTCCAAACTTCTGGGCTAGAAGTAGATGCTTTACATAAAGGGTACAAGTTCCACTCCCGAATGAAAGTCCATACATAGTCCAAATTGTTTATGTAACATAATAATTGCAAGAACAGGGTCTGTTACTCAGCTTCTGTGTCAATTTATATCTGCTTTCATGTGGATGTTTTGACAAATTATGTATGTAAATGATACTTAGTAAAAGATTACTAATAAATGTCACCACTTTGTTTAATTGAAATGCTTCATGAAGCAAATAAATTGAAGTGAGAACTTCCAGAAGAACTTCCTGTTTTTTGTAAAGATTTGTGTTTGCTTGATTTTTAAGTTACTGTTTTGGTTGTTGTCAGGTAGACATCTACAGCAGAGGTTTCTAAGGGTACTGGGACATGGTGTGAGGCTGGCAGGTAGAGGAGAAGGCCAGTGCCTCTCCTGTATGCTCTATAGGGAGAGAGGATGAATTACTGTTATTTTGCATCCTGGAGTTTGCCAGCATTTGCCACATCTGAAGATGCTGAAGCAACTTTGACTTGACTAATGCTGGTTTAGGTTCCACTTTCTGGTCTCTTGCTTTGTCATTCTGTCAGAGTCCACATTCCCAAGCCAGTATTCTGTAATTTGCAGAAAATAAAAGGCGAGGTTTTCTTTTCCCCCGAAGTGCTCAAGACACATTGCAATGTGAAATGTGAATTGTTGACTTCAAAGGAGTTTCTGTAATTACTTTTGCTTTGGAAGGAGGCCACAATCCCATTCAGTTAAAGTATTTTGTGCCGTGCAATTGTATGCAACTCTTAGCACATCAAGTTTTGTGTAGCTGGAGTTGAACTGACGTTAACTTGTTTACAAAGATCAAAGTGCGCACATATGGTTGCATGGTATGTGCTTCTTGGCTTCCTGTGCAGAATGAGTTTCTTGCTGAGGAATGTGTGGAACTCGCTCTCGCAGCACAGTGAATTCCTAGAAGAGAGCTTCTGTTTACAGTACCATACATGGAAAAGGCTGGGCTCTCAGCAGACGTGGGACAGACAGCTTTTATAGTACCCTTTAGGATACAACATTTCTTTTGGTGGTGGGATGCCACAAACCCCTCTGAGATGCATTAAAAATTAATGTATTAAATATAGCCTCTAGTAGTGAATAACTGACAGCCTGATGATGATCTCATCTTGAATTTATTACATTTGTTTAGGAAGCAGACAAAGATCATGTTTGAGGAAAAAGCGGACACCAGTATTAACCAGAACTAATTAAATTTTTCAAGTATTTGAGGAAGCAATCTAGCTTGTACTACTTGGTCACTGTTATATCTAACTTTTAACACAAGAATTGAAACACTTGGCTGCATTCTGTAAGAGGAATTTTCTCCCCTGTTACTGTCCTCATAATGGGACCAAGATGCTGTAAAACTCGGGCAGTGTCAGTGGCCAACTTGCATGACTTCATCAAGAATGTACTTCCTTCATTCTGTATTTGAGGGGGACAAAACTTGCTTGTTAAAGTGACTCTGTTTCCTGTAACTCCTACTCTTACATGGCCCATTGCCCAGTATCGTTTCAGACCAGCAGGGCACAGACTGTCCTTCAGCAGCATTTTGATTTTTAAATCTTACTTCCAGCAGTGACTTTTCTTCTGCTATTGTCTCACTAGTAACCTCATGACCATCCCCTGTTCCCTCTCAAACCGCAGGATCAGAGAGAGGAGAATCCAGGAGGTAGAAGTAGGCAGTAGCTTTTGGTGTCTGTGAAGAGTTTTGTCAAGTCCTGATTTTATGGAGGGGACCAGTGTCTGAAAAAGAAAAGATTCTGTGGTTCAGAAAGCTTTTTTGCTGTGCCAGGATGCAAGATGTTTCATTAGGTGAAATTGATCTACAAAACATAATAAATAATTACATATAGTATAGACATTGCCTATAAGAAAGGATGTCACAGATGGTCTAAAGAGTAGATCTAAAATACGGAGACAGGGGAAAGGCCATGGTAGGTTATTTTTAATCAAATAAGCCTGCCACTTCTGGACAGAAAAAACAGTATTTCTTAGGCTGAATTAATAAGCAAAATCCTGAGAGAAATGAGTGCTAAGGTAACTTTTATAGGAGCCTCTTGGCTATTGAAATGCATGATCTAGGAAATGATGAGAGAGAGGAGTAAGAAGCCTTTTAAAAGTCACATCAAACCCAGACCAACTCTTCCAGTCCTCAGATAAACGTTTTTTGGGTTTTTTGCCTGAGCATGAATTCTTGAGCACATTTGTCTGCTTAGGATATCATTGTAGGCAGCCATTCATTGGTGTGCTGAGGTTCTGATCATTGATCCTGCGAGGAATGAGAATTTCTTTCCCAAATTTAAATACAGTTCCTCGTTTGAATGTTCACATGAGCCTCTTAGGCAAATCTGTCTGTCTGTCAAATAGCCTTGGTGTTTGCAGCCTGTTTTAGAGCCAGAGAAAGTCCAAGAGAAGCGAGGGAGAGGGGTTGTTTCCTTCCCACCCCCCTTTCCCAGCAATTTACAGGCTCCATTTCCTTAATAGACAGAAATGGCATGCTGATTTTTTTTGTGCCAAATTAACATGTATTTCCTAATATTAGTAAGTACTATTATAGTTACTCTCTGTTACGGCACATTTGTCAGTCAGACCATGAATGCAAAAGTGCTTTAATCCTCCCCTGTAGACAGGATTTTCCTGCAGGAAATTCTTTCTGCTTTGAGCCCTCTGGGGTCTCAGCACTAAAATCTCATGGAAATTTTTTAAGTTGCTGAAATTTTGCAAAATGAGAAGCATCAGTTTACCTTGCAATGTAATTCCTTGTTTCATCTATTGAGAAATAGATAGATTTATCTGACTTGAAAAAGGGAGCAGTTTTTATCCTGTTATATCTGATTAGTGTCACATATCATAGATTTCCATCTATTTTCTAAAATTCTGAATTGTTTCCTTATACAGCAACTTAATTTATCAGATCACTTTATAAAATGAGACCAATATCACTTTACCCATTTTCCAGACTTTTTTTTTTTTCTTTATGGGAACAATTGCATCTAGAATCCTAGATCAAATCTGATCTTGGATGAACTAATAACTTAAATGCGTAGATTTAACAATTTGTTCTCATAAGCTAAAAATCAGATTAGCTTTAAATTGGTGGTTAGTTTCTGCAAGAGCTGGAGGCATGGTCAAAATGCTGACTAACTTCAGAAAGTGAAGTCTTTGTGACACTGATAGGAATCATAATTAAAAATGACTTCTTTCCTTCTCTTTCAGACTGATGTGTGAAACTGTTAGATATGAAAGGCATGAAGCAAATGAAGTTCTATACTAGTAAGTATTTTTACTTCCTTTTGTATAACGTTGAAAGAATTAATTCATTTCAACCGTGCTAAGAACAGTGTTTAATGCCAACTCTCTCACCCAGCTCATAGTCTGTAAACATAAACGAACCACTTTGTTTTCATTGTCAAACAGTGCAGAAATTTGCTGGTGCCAGGGAGGGAGCTAGCAGTGACTCTTGCTTGGTGATATGTGTTGTGTTAATTTTTTTAACCAGTGATCCTATATAGAATTATGCTACATAGGATGTCTTCTCATTAGAATATGTTGTCATTTAGTCTCACATCAATTTTGTCAAACTAGTAGCGACCAGCTTTTCGTGCCAGAGGTGCCAATTTGACATATCTAACACGGCTTATAATTAGCAGGGTTGGGATCTGATGTCAGCCCAGATTTACAGTAGAGATCTGAGGACTGCAATTGCTGCATTCATGAAAGCCACTTATTGAAACAAAAGGTTAATCAGACATTCACTTACTGCCCCTAGACATGCAGACTTGTCTGTGTTATCTGGCATTATTTGAACATTTAGTTGTACAAAAAATGCACCTGTGTGCCTTCTTTTATACATGTGTATTTTTTCCTACGCTGACCATCAGGAGGAAGATGTGATTGAACAAATTTTAATGCTAAACCTTGACCATTCAGCAAAGTGAAACTAATTTCTAATGAAACCCAGTAATCATTTATGTATAGAAATTGCACAGGGTCAAAATCTATAGATAACTTCATTTAGACCAATGTAATATTCACTCATTTTGCAGACTAATTTGCTAGTGACCATTGTGCTGGTTTGTCCTTTTCTAAACAGTTGGTTTGTGTCCATTATGTGTACTAGAATTTCTGTTTAAACTCAATATTTTGGCTTATTCTAACTCTTGGCTTAATTTACATTACATGCTGAAAGGATCAAGGCTGCTAGTTACACATATACTCAAGGCAGGCAAAAGTTGCCAGGAAATAAAATGCACTAGCAGAAAATTGTGAAATCTGGGTTAACTTGAAGTGCTTTTTGCAATTCTTTTGCACTGATTTCCTTTGTCACTCCTTTCATGTGGTTTCATCTTCACTTTGGTAGTTTGCCTGTCATTCCTATTTACTCAGTTCTTGACATTTTTTTTGCCATGATTTATTCAGTATATTTAATGGGCAGTTTGGCAGTTTCTGGATATAGATGCTACTGCAAAATGTGCTTGCTTGTTGTAGCATTTAACATTCCTGATTTAATGTTTAATGGGCTCAACCTGAAAGTTGACATTGAATAAAAAAAAAAAAATCAGTATTTTGAAGCCAGAAATATATGTTCTGTTACTCTTGAGTTATAGCTTTACATTTTATTTTAATGAATAATTTGAGATCTACTTGGTAAGAAAATCCCATGGAACCTGTAGTCTAATTTCATTGTTCTGTTTTTTAGGATAATGAACTTGGAGGAATCCTTTGTTTTGTCCCACAAATTCAGCATGTGTATTTAAGATGTATTTCCCTAATAAAACCCTAGAATCCCTTTTATAGTGTACACATTGGAAAAATTCTTCGAGTGCTACAGGAGATAAGCAATATGATAGCCAGCTTAGAATCAATCCACTCAGTTACGAGCTATGGGAAATAAACTTATCGCATACAACCGAAGTTTTTTTCTATTGAACATGCAGCATTTATCACTTGAATCTCTTCATTAGGTGAAAGCATTAAATTTGGGCTCTAAGTTACAACTTTTCCTTTTTTTTTTTCCCCCAAGAGTGGCATGACTTGCCTTGAAATCTGGAATTGGGTGCTAATCTTGTGTTCAGTAGAAAAATCTATTAAAATAGCTGCAACTGTTGGAGCTGTTAATTGACTTGTCCGAGTGACATCCCTGTGGCACAACTTAATGTCTCAATGTGGATAAGCTAAAACTTCATCTTATGTACTCATATGAAAACTAACATAGATGCCCTGTTTATTTAATCAAAACCTTTTCATTATGAGAATTTTGTGCATATCTGCCCTGTCAGCTGTACTTATAAAAAGCTGATTTTCTATTGCTTGTATGCAATGCTAAAAAGAATTATCTGTGCCCTGTACAAACACAGTATTTTTTCTCTTCTATTTTTTAAAAGAAGTTTTTAGTTTTCATAATATCTCTATGGATTTTTTTTTTTTTTTATGACCAAAGGGATAAAATAGAGCACGTTTAAAATAGGCTCATCTCATCTGCCTTTACCTTACTATCAGCGGGTGTACATGGTAGTGACAAATTCTCAAAGCCTACGGCCATCTCGCTGTTTAAATGGAAACTGGGTTATTACAACTGGCAGTTCATCTTGAGTCATTCTTCATTTGCCAGTCATCCTACTACTTTAATTTGATGCGAAATTAATGATAAAAGGGCTTAAAATCTGCCTGGAAAAATTTCTGAATTGAGTTTTACTTGACACACATACCTGATATTTTATTTTATTTTAGTTTTATCTGCTACCTTTTATTCAAATCTATTTAAGGATACCTTTTAAAAAATACTTGGTTCAGTCACTTGAGATATATATATATATATATATATATATATATGTGTGCAGTTAAACCTCAGGTGTAAAGGGTGGGGCCAGTTCTGCGCAAGCTGTGCCTCACCTAAAAAATCCACTTCGCAGGCTGGAAGGGCTCACTCTCACTTGTTTGTATGGACAGGTGAGGGTCGAAACGGTAGGTGACAAGGTGCATGGGAAGCTGCAGATCCAACCTTGCATGCAGGTGGACCAGCGCATGGGTAGCTCAAGATCGCTCAGGAGATGAAGGTCCTGGTTGGGCACTTCCTCATTGCCTAAGCACCCTTTTTTTTCCAACCAGATTTGCATATCCCACTTGCCCTTGGTCATCCTGCTTGTAGTAAGCATGGTTAAAGCCCTTCCCAAATGTTTGCTTGCGAAGCCAAGTCAGCAGTCAATCAATATGTGGATACATATAGATATATATGTATAGTCAGTAGTTCAAAGAAAAAATACGGTTATTTTTTCATATCTGCATAATAGTAATTGTTGATATTTCCAACAGTAAGTTTCTAATTAGCATTTTCTTTGGAAACCAAAGTTTTAGCAGATTTGTAGAGAGTGCGTATACCTCTTGACAGTTGAACAAAGTTTTTCAGATCAAAATTGAAATGTTTGCTATGATGGCAGAGAGGAATCTTTAGCCCTAAATATTTTGCATCTAAGCAAATGAATATGCCTCCTTTAAAAGAAACATCCCTTTTTTTCCTCTTACGTTGTCATACAGGGGCTGTATGTGATTCCTGTCTCTGTGCATCAGTAGTGTTTGGCGTACTATTTCTGTAAGAAAGTCTTGTATGTCCTTAAGCTTCTCTTACTTTCTTTTCTAAAGATACTGGATTTGGCAGTAAAAATTTTAGGTTTTGATGACCTGCTGTCCAGAGTAATTTGGTAGTAAAATTTTATGTGTTTGTGAATGCCATGATGTAGCACAACATGTTTTTGTGACTGCATTCCTTTTAGTTTCTGAGCAGCTGAACCTGGAACCACTTAGTTGTTTATAACGTAATTTCTTCTTTTTTGTTTTCTTTGCATTTTTCTTTTTTTTTGGTGTTTTTTTGTTTTGTTTGGGTTTATTTTTTTTTTAAGGCAAAGCAAACTCCAACTCAGGTTATTGTGAAGTAAAGTGTGTTTTAGATTTTGGAGAACCGTCTAATAAAAGCCTGATAGGATATATAGTTCTACCTCCCACATGTCCTTACTGAGAATATTGCAAGGTGTGTATTTTGGACTTAAGCTCTCATCAGTAATAAATTTCTCAGTCTGTAGCACTTTAACTGGTTTTGATGCATGATTCTTAGAAAAGGACAAGTGTTTAAAGTGTTTAAAGGAGTTATCTCTTGGACATCTTGAAGTGAATTGTAGTGTTAGTGTCTATGGCTGGAAAAAGCTCTTGTCTAACATCAACATGTTTATGTGCTTGTTTCATTCAGTTGCACAATCTTCAGTGCTTTAATGAAATTCAGTGCTTTCAGAGGACGGTGTTTAAAAAAAAAGAAAAAGAAAAAGTTGCCCATATAAACTGGAGATTGGAGAGAAAAAAAGTTCAGTGTAAAATAGATTTATTCCTACAGAGAATGTCCGCAGCTGAATTGAGACACAGTTATATCTTTAGTTTCCAAATTACTGATTATGATAGACAGGATGTGTAACAAGTAGATGTATTTGTACAATTATGTTTTGTTTTGCCTTTTTTTCTCATTCCCTGCTTGTTATACAATCTGATGAAAAACATCCACCCATGTTAAGACTGTAGTGCTTGTATGGGGAGGGTGGTGAGGAGAGAATAGGTGATGAGAAGGGGAGAAGGCTGTAAAAAAAGGTAAAGATAGATAATTTCAGCTGGTCTTCTTGTATGTAAGAACTAAATTCTTGGGCCTGGTAGCTGTTTAGTCTTAGCCAAGGTTTCTGAATTACATTGCCATGGCAAATCACAAGACCCAAACCCATTTGTTTTGGGCTAGCCATGCGGCCTGCTCCGGAGCTGGCTTGTCCCAGCTGTCAAAGCCTGAAACAAAATCTGGGAAGGAAATAAGGGAACACGACTTTTTGGTTGCTACTCAAATGCTTACAGTTTTCCTAGATGAAAATATTAGTGCCTTTTGTGAGCTAGAGTAGAATGTCTGAAAAATGCTGGAGGGCATCAGCTTTGCATAGCTTTGGGACGTGTTTCATTAAAGGATTGTCTAAAGGCACTGGGGAGGTGAGCCTGAGACAGTGACTGGCAGGGAACTTGCAGAGCTTCCTCAGGAGGATGCTCTTTCCAGGAAAGATATGTGCTCTCATCAGTCCAGATACCATGCATTACACAAAGTCAAGTAGGCATTTGGGATGTAGCTGTAGACTGGGTGTGTCTATGACTAAGCTGTAGTTTTATTTGCAGCTTCAGGTCTATGCAATTAATGTACAGTAATTATGCACAAGGACAGGTGAGAAATAGATCTATCTATGAGTAGTCTTTAAGAATGGGTATCTAAGGGTCAAACTTTAAGTCCTATAATAAATATGACATTTAGTGAAATGAGTGTTCTTTCACAGTAGAATATTGCCCTGAACACCCTTAGGAAGATAGAAGCAGTGCATATAAAACAACAAATAGTGATGCCAAAGTTGCTGCACATTTCTGCATCTCCTAGTTTAACTGTGCAATGAAATGTGGCAGAAACGAGCTAAAAGATTCTTCTTCGGCTGTGCTGAGACCACTTCACTGAAATTTGTCTTACGATGCATACATTTGTGTTGTGAAGAAGTACTTTTATGTTCTGTGCATGCTCAAGAAGTTTTATGATGGCGGTGTCATAAAAACAAGTTATTCCATATAGGTACAATATATGCGATCTATAGGTATATGTGTTTGTATCTTATAGACGTAAAACTTAAAACCTAAAACACTACAGAAAGGAACTGATAGAAAAGTGTCTGAAGATCAAACTGATGTTTCCACTAGTGATATTTGGAGTTATCAGTAAAATTATTCTCTTGTATACTTTCAATCAGAATTTATGTGTTTTAGACAGGATACATCTGTTTGTGGAGATTTTGGTAACATTTCTGTATTTACTGTCCTTGTTTACTGGATGCTCTTGATTTCGGAGAGCCCTTATAAAAGATTGCTTCCTTGGTCTTACAGAAATATGAGACACTTTGAAAATTACTGGAAATGCTCTGAATACACAGTAAATTCTGAATATGTCTGCTGGAAGCATCTGGGAATACAATACAACAGAGAGGAAACGGTCCAGGAGGTTTGTGGTGTGTGTGTTTAAGATACTTCCCAACACAGCTGCTGAATGAGTTGACTAGGGAAGGTATGCACTGGACCTGCTGTTTGTGAACAGAGAAGAACTTGAGGCTGATCTGATGGTTGGAGGCTGTCTTGGGGCGGTGATCATGAAATGGTAGAATTTTGAGTCTCAGAAAAGTAAGGAGGGAGGTCAACAGAACTGCTACCTTGGACTTGTGTAGGGCAGACTTTGGCCTGTTTAGGAGCCTGGTTGACAGAGTCCCTTGGGAGGCAGTCCTGAAGGGCTAAGGAGTCCAGGAAGGCTGAACATTCTTGAAGAATCTTAAAGGCACAGGGAGCACTTGATCCCCATGTGCCAAAAGATGAGCCAGTGGTGAGGTAACTGGCCTGCCTGAACAGAGAGCTTTGGCTAGAACTCAGGAAAGAAAAGAGAGTTTATGACCTATGGAAGAAGGGGCAGGCCATTTAGGAGGACTACAAGGATGCCATGGAATTATGCAGGGAGAAAATTAGAAGGGTCAGAGCCCAAAAGAACTATCAGTGAGCCTGACCTCACTGCTGGACAGGATTATGGAGCAGATCATCTTAGAACAGCTTGGGTTGGAAGGGACCTACAAAGGTCATTTAGTCCAACCCCCCTGCAATGAGCAGGGACATCTTCATCTAGATAAGGTTGCCCAGAACAACATCCAGCCTGGCCCTGAATGTCTCCAGGGATGGAGCATCCATCACCTCCCTGGGGAAACTGTGCCAGTGTTTTACCACCCTCACTGTAAAGAATGTTTTCCTTGCATGCAGCCTGAATCTTCCCTCTTTTAGTCTAAAACCATCAGCCCTTGTTCTATTACAGTAGCCCCTGTGGAAAAGTCTTTCCCTATCTTTCTTACAGGCATCTGGTTGGACTTGATGATCTTAAAGGTCTCTTCCAATCTAAATGATTCTATTTTCTCTCTGGGTCAGTATCCAAATTGTCAGGTAGACCTCTTCAGGCAATATATATTCATTCTGCTTGTGCATCCATAGGCTTTTGTGGAAGTCATGCAGCAGTATATTTAATAATGCAAAGACCTGCTGCATCAGGGCTTTTTTTGTTTGTCTGTTTTTTGTTTTGTTTTGTTTTTGTCTTAAAGTATTCCTAAGGGTGTATTCCACCTTCTGATAGTTGGACAGTTGCTAATCTACTGTTGGGATACTGCCAGTTCTGCACTGCAGTAGATCAGGAATCTGAATTCGTATATTGTGTTGTGGATACATGTTCCATGGGGAATTTCTTAAGAAATGTGTATCATTAATACATTCAAGGACTTGGCAGACAGCCCTATATAAGCAGACACTGAATCAGAGCTTCTTAATAGTGTCAGTGATCAATGTTATAGTTTGTTGGCTTTGCATAGCCAATTCTAAATTTCTGTGCTGTTCTTTGACCTGTTTTTGAGGCTGCTTTGAATGAAGACCGAAGTAAGGTTTACTTGAGGAGATTTTAATTTGTACCTTTTTTACTGTAAATGTGTCATTAAAAACCTATCATGTCTTTGTGGTAATTTTGAGAATAAAGGCTTTGATATTGGAGAAATATTAGTAAGGTATAAGATACAATAGCAGAATTTTCTGTCTTGATTGTCCTCAGAGTGTTTTGGATGTGAGATAATTTTACTTTACTAATACTTTGTTTTCTTGATGATTTAGGAGACTATGATTTTTTTTTTTGTGCTCCAAATTTCTCTTCTTATATTAAGGGCTAATTCACTGTGCAAGTTTAATACCAAGACTTCAATGACATTAGGTCAATTAGCTTGCCTATGAATATTTGCATGATATATTTACTGATTGCCTTTATAAACAGCTGTCTTAGACTGGCACACATTATCAACACTGCAGTAATTTCTGATCTCTGGTTTGACTGAATTTTTTGTTTTTATTTTACTGATTTTATTTCAGAAGTGGAAAAATTCAAATAAATCAAGTACTCTAAAGAAAAATATACTTCTGATTATTTGTTTTCATGAATACTGAAGATTTGTTTCCTGTGGTTCATTCTTCATTTCCCACTCTCAGTACCAAAAGATAAGACACCAATTTTCATCTTGTGTCCATTCATAAAAGATAATATTGGAGTATGAATAAATGTTCAAGTGTTGAAAATTGTGTGTGGCTGGTGCAGTAAGTACGCAATCTGTTTTACTTCTGTGTTTGGGATATGTCTCTTAATTGAGAGCATCTAAAGCTCATTATGAGCATCTAAAATCTTCTGGCAGATGTCCAGTGACTGCTTAAGTAGGTTATTAAGCAGGGTTATAGACAGTGCTGACAATGTAAGTAAGCAAGCTCATGATTATTCTGAGTGTTGCAACAATACAGTACTAGTGGGCAGGATCTTCAGGCAATGAGATGTCTACCTGAGAATCATTAAACTTAAGACGTTTGACATCCCAAGGTACTTCAGGGCTAATGTGTAATTGTGACAATGGTTATCCAATTAAAACAATAAACTACCTTTAGCTTTTAGCATACAGATGATAATTAAAATAAGCAAAGGGGGACAGATTAATCTGCTGAAATAACATCCTGTGGAGCATAAACTTGCAGAGCACTGTTCTTTCCAATTTCTTCTTGTGTAGTGCTTAAGTGCCTGAATGAGGTCCCTGTTCTGACCTGTCAAATTTTCATTGTTTCTCTTCCTCCCTGTTCTGAGTTACTGTTTACTTTCTGAAATTTATAAAGCTTTCAATAACATTGAGTATGATTTCATGAAAATGTAATTTGCTAGGTACATCTTGGTTTGTAATATAAGTTTTTGTCACAACTGTTAGAAATGTTAGAGCTTGTAGGAATGGCATTATATCGAGTGTAAGTCTTGAATGAATACTGTAGTCAGAATTTTAATGATTTATGGAGAGAATAATTCGAAGTAGCTCATTCACAAACAAGAATCTGTTCTTGCCAGTTTCATGACCTTTTTATGAAGTAGCTTGGAAAATATCTCTGAGTTGGAAAGTATTTCTGCACTCTGATGTTTGACTTGTTAGGAGTCCTTCCAGCACCTGGTGTTGCTAGGCTACTGAGTCCAGAGCTGAAGGGAGAACACCACCTCTGTTGTTTAGGTCTTAGAGTAAATATTTCCTTTAAAAGAAATATTAATCAGTAATTATATGGAAGCTATTTCCATGTTTGTTTCTATTGAGACTTGCATAGTGCTTTATAGCTTATTTCATTTCAAGTGCTATCTAAAGGAGACAGCCGAGAAACCAATGACCAGAAGGTGGTCAGGGCAGCAGACACTTCAGTTGAGTATGTGCTTTCAAGTCCAGGTGCTGATTTTGCACTGAGTTGATTATCTGACAGAATTAAAACATGTTGGACAGTAGTCATCACAAAGACCTGCAAATTCTTGTCACTGTGCATCCTTAACCTTTGTTATCTCAGTTGAACCAAATGCACACAAGTAAGCATGTGCTGAACGTGTTTCGTTATTCCAGAGGTTTTAGTAGTGCTACATCTCATTTTGATGGAGAATGAGAATTAAATGGATTGCTTTCATTAAAATGAGGCTATTTCTGCAGATGTTTTAAAGGAAAATGATACATTATGGCTTGTTAGAATAGAATCGTAGAATAGTTAGGGTTGGAAAGGACCTTAAGATCATCTAGTTCCAGCCCACTTGCCACGGGCAGGGACACCTCACACTAAATCATGTCACCCAAGGCTTTGTCCAACCTGGCCTTGAACACTGCCAGGGATGGAGCATTCACAACTTCCTTGGGCAACCCATTCCAATGCCTCACTACCCTTACAGTAAAGAACTTCCTCCTTACATCCAATCTAAACTTCCCCTGTTTAAGTTTTAACCCATTACCCCATGACCTATCACTACAGTCCCTAGCAAATAGTCCCTCCCCAGCATCCTTGTAGGCCCCCTTCAGATACTGGAAGGCTGCTATGAGGTCTCCACGCAGCCTTCTCTTCTCCAGGCTGAACAGCCCCAACTTTCTCAGCCTTTCTTCATACGGGAGGTGCTTCAGTCCCCTGATCACTCTTGTGGCCCTCCTCTGGACTTGTTCCAACAGTTCCATGTCCTTTTTATGTTGAGGACACCAGAACTGCACACAATACTCCAAATGAGGTCTCATGAGAGCAGAGTAGAGGGGCAGGATCACCTCCTTCGATCTGCTGGTCATGCTCCTTTTGACAGAGAATAGAATAGAGGGAGACACCAGAGATGGTGTAGATATGTGATATTTATTGGGTCTTTTAGCACATGAACTTAAATCTGTCTTGTAGCTGAATATTTTGGAAGGCTTTTGAGCATCTTATGTGATCAGGAAATTTGGAATGTAAAATTGGAACACCTGGGCTACCGTAGACAAATGCTGTGAAGAACCAGTATGTGTGAGAGACATGTATAGAAACAAGTTATTTTTTCATGCATGTTTCTTTGATATGCTGTTAATATTGATCCTGATTTATAGTCACAAACATTGTGTACAAGGCCTGCAGATTGCTTTAAATCAAAATAAAATAATTATCTTTAGAAAATAAAACTTCAGTTTTAAGTAGGATATGTGTAGTTACCTGGGGATCTGGGAATAGGAAGCTGCCCCTTCTAGTGGAATAAGTAGCATGAAGGTTTTAATGCAAGTGCTGCAGACTCTGAGAAAACCTGCAAACTCACTGGATCGTGGAAGTCCAGAGACTTATAAATGCTTCCTGATGTTTGAATACCTCTGAAGTATCAAAGAACAGTCAGAAACATGCTAGAAAATGTGAAGCCTTAGGTCTGAAAATACTGTCTACCCGTATCAACAGTGACAGCCTAGTGATGTCATCAGAGGCCACTGCATAATTATGTAACTGAATTTTCCAAACAAAACAGTCAGTGACATGAAGTTACTTTGCTAAGTTCTGCCTTCAGCTGTTTGTGTCATTTTCAAAGTGGAGAGGTGTGCTGTCTGGCTGCAAGTTGTAGTTGCATAAAAGGACTACGTCAAGGAAGCTGGGGAGGGAAACATGATGGGAAGGCATTGCAATCCAGTCTCTGGATTTCCGTTTCTAGCTCCTGAATTCCCGTAAATCAAGATCTCTTGCATTCTGGGAAATTAAATACAGATTCCCCAGGAAATCCCCTGCTCTCAAAGGTGTGATAACACAAGAGCCAAGATTTATAGTAGCTTTCTTAAAATCTTGTGCAACTAATTTCAGTGCAATTATGAATAAGGTCAGCGCATTGGTTGCTGTTTTGGCATTGGCTTTCAGTTTTGCACCACATTAAGGCTGCTGCTAGAACCTGATTATTCTGAAAACTTTATTAGTAGGTAGCTCTATCATAGCAGCTGTAAGAAAAGAATGTTAAATCTTGATACCTGAGTGTTGTCTTCACAGAATACGAATCCTATCTTCTGCTTACGATCTCTTGCTTTTCTTAAGATTTAGGCTCTTTTCCATTGCAGTCAAATGCTTTGGGTGCACGTAGACACACAGGCGTTAATCTAGTCCTAGTGCACTAATACAAGTTACACTGTAGTGCAGCCATTGTCTTGAATCTAGTCATAGTCCTGTAGGCTCTGTAAAGGATGGGTAGAAGTTTGCATCACCAAGATTTCACTCGCTTTCATATATCTAGGATGGAATGACTAAATGTATTAATTTTTTTTTGTCTTCTGACTGCCTCTTAATGTCAACTTCTGGGTTGACTTAGTTCTGATTCTTTGCAGGATAAATTGCCTGTGTCATCTTACTTTCTTCATAATAAATCTTGCTTTCTGTAACTTGGGAAAGTGGATAGCTGTGCTGCATTCGGTACGCAATATAACTTTAACAGTCCTGAGTTTTATCCAGATGAATATCCAGAACATGGATAAACCAAGCCAAAACCAAGTTTATTTACTTTCTATATCAAGTTGACTGACAGGTGCTACTGGCCCCTCACCTCAACTGTTGCTAGGCCAAAAAAACCCCAATCTACCTCTAAGGATGCCTTTGAGGGAAAGTCATAATATCTATCCTACTTCAGCTAATTCTGGATGAAGTGCTTGCATGGACTTAATACCCTTCTGCAGACCCAGTCAGGGCTGTGTCCTGTCCCCAGAAGAACGCTTTTAAGCGCAATTCGCTGTTACCTCCTTGACAGAAGTATCCTTAGGAGGACAAATATTGTTTCTAGATAGCTCTGTTGGCTGCCAGAGGTAGGCAATATTCTAGCAGTGAAAGAAAACTCCATAATTAGGCTTCGATCTATTCTCTAGAACTCAATTTTGATGTTTAAAAACAAAGTGTAAAATGGGATTGTAAAGAAAACTTTTCAAATGTGAGTATTCTACATTGGGTAAAATAGTATTTGCATTAGTTAGTGCTCACGTGGCTCGAAGAAATGCTTAGTAGTGCAGTATAGACTACTTCTGTAGTTCCTTCTGTCTTTCATTACAGGCACAAAAGTACTGAAGAATGCAAATGCATTGTTGATGAACAAACATCAAGTGTAGTACAGAAAGCATGGGAATTTGATTGAAAGCCACCTGATGTTTAAATAGGTTTGTGGAAAGCCAAGATCCTTAAAATGAAAGAATTGCACGTGTTTTTTGTAACAGCACTGTCTAGCAAAAGCTGGCTGCCAAATGGTTTAGTTGAGCCTTTCTAAACAACTGAAAGCATAGCAAGTGTTGAGAAGTGCAGGAGTTAAATATATTTTCATATGAAAGGAATAGATCAGTCTTTCATTTGTTTGTGGGTTTTTTTGAGGGAATCGTGTGCTCTTGAGGAAGGAATGTGTTTGCTAAATGTGTGGGGTGTTTTTTGTTTTGTTTTTTTTTTCAGATGTTTTGTTCAAGACTATATTTAAATACTAGTAGTTGTAAAAAACAAAGAGAATGAAAATCTATACACATTATTTATTCTTGAAGACTGTTTTGGAAATACGATGTTTTGGTTACCAGTGAAAGCTTAAAAGAACACGCAATGTGTTTTGGGGAAGATACCTTGAATACAGACATATTTTGTACTAACGTTATGCTATTGTGACACAGCAATATTGTAGTGGGGTTTTGGATAATTAAGGAATTGAGTTCAGTATTCAGTAGATATGCATGATGCAAGTACCTTAGAAATTCTCTAATATGACTGTAAAAAACAAAAACAATTATCAAAGTACACATAAACAAAAGGAAAATAAGGATAAGTATTATTTATTATTATTATATTGTTATAAGAAAATAAGATAGTATTCTTAAAGTCTGATTTATTTTTTTTAATCAGCACTTTCAGCTGTGAAATGAACAGGTACCTCTTGATTATATATAAAGTGGGTAAAATATGATGTTCATGACAGATAAGTCAGAAGGAACAACTGTTGAAGAGCTAACTTGCAGAGAAAGTGGATAAACTTGTGAACTGGCAAAAAAAAAAAAGAGATTAAACTGAGTGAAAAGTCATGCTGTGTGTGATCAAATAAGAAAAAAAATCCTAAACTATTGCAGTTAAATGTATAATCATTTTAGTTGTTTCTTAAATGATTCAAAGGCAGATTCAAAAGTATCATTAAGAATTTCAATATTAAGCATATTGACTGGTGCCTGTGAAAACCAACGGCAAAGCAACCTCAAGCCCTTTACAAATAGGTGATTTGACAGTGTTGATCAGCTCTTAAAGAAGGGAAGTAAATTTTGCAAATCTAGTAATGTGCAAGGTTTTAAAATATTTGCTATCAATTAAATATATTTTTAATATTTGCTTCAGTTATGCATGGAAATGGCTTTTTGTAAAAGTATAAACGTATCTTCTAGATTATTTTTGCTTTAAAGTTATGAAGCCTTTGACCCCAGATGGGGTTCTTTTCTGTCAACCTACACTTACATACTTAATCAAATTACCAGGGTTTTTTTGGGGGAAAACCCCTCAAAACCCAGCAGAAAACACCAAAGCCACAAAAAAAACCATACCCACAAAACTTGCATAATAATACAATACGGTGTAATCCACATGGGAAAAATACCATTGACATCCTAAAGGAGTTACTTTCCAGCAATATGGGAAACCACAAAGTCTATAGCCATTGCTGAAAACATCTATTTTAAAACCTTTCAACTCTGCTAATTAATGCAAATTTATTTGTATTTAGAATGGCACCTATTAAAAACCAGTAACAGTAAAAAAAATCCAGCAGACTTTCAGCTCAGTAGTAGTGCTAGTGGTATGTATGCCTATCAACTTAGTGCTTACTTTGGGGGGAGGAGTGTTTAATTGGTCATAGAATTGTAGATGCGTAACTTAGGTGCATGTTTATGCTTTTGAAGTGATATTTTTGTTTGAAGTGATGGTTTTCTTGAGTTTATCTGCTTTAACTGGGTCCTCTGTACAGTGTTGATTTTTCTAGACTAACAGATTTAAGGGTATATAGGTCCATGTGAGAAGCAAGCATGTGAAGTGCACTTCAGAAACGGCAGCTTAGTGCATTTCAAGTATGTACATGAAAATGGTTTGTTGTTTTAGCTGTGACTGTGTATATCAGTATAAAGAAGTATTTCCTGATGACTTCCTTTTGAAGATGCTAATTCTACACTGGTGGCTGTGGCTGACCAGTGTGGCTTCGCTGGTCAGGTCACAGGCTGGTAGAAAAGAAATATGGGGTGTATCATCTTAATCAGTTCTTCTGTTCTTGGTCATAGGTAGTGTCCTCAATTTCCTCTGTTAATTATTCATGTTGCTGATGCTTGTCCTTTCTCTCATGGTTATATTACGTAGTGTAAAATGGAAATGGAGCACATTTTTAGACTGACTGGTTTGCTGCTTTGCTCTCAGCTCTTTCAGGCCAGCTCCCTCCCCCTCTTCCTAACTTCAGCTTTTCTTTTAGAAAGCATAATGCACCGAGTGCTGAGGAAACAGCACTCTTTGTTTTGAGGGCCCTGCTGTGTAGGTACTTCTTAAATTGAAGTTCTTCAAATGAAAACCACACTGCTAGCATGTACATAGCGTACTTAGATTTAAGACTGGGTTTTAATACTATGCTGTCATTGTCTTTAAAAGATGTGGGCTGTTCTTGCTTGAAGTTAAACTAATTGTTGTTAAAGACTTGAGACATGTAATTTTAAAAATGAAGGTGCTACAGATTAATTAAGTAATCTGCAACTCTTAGTGTTGCTAGGGATGTGGTTTTCAGATAAGAATGCTTGTGCAGTTCATAACAGCATACTTGAATCCAATTAGTGACTTTCTTTGGAAGAAGTAGGAGTAGTAAAAATTGAAGTAAAGTATACAGATTTCATAGTGTTGACTCTTGAAATGGCTCAAGACTTCTATTGCAGCTATTTCTAGTAACCTTAAACCATTTTATTTTCCTGTCAAACATTGCTTGAACTTATCCAAGAACAGTCTTAAGTCTATGAAAATGATTTTGTGTTACTCAAGGAGCAAGATCTGAATCTGGGTCTAGTTGATGAAGTCCTCATGTAGTTCCTCTATAGAATGAAAAGAGGGGAAAGAAACTCTTGCTTTTATTGGGAATTTATTCTTGTGCCAGGAAAACCCATGAAAGGGGCAGTGCATAGCAGCAGAAGATAAACTTAACTAACCAGTCTAGGTTTAGTCTAGGTTTACCGTCTGAAGGTCAGCCAGTGCTGTCTTAACTTACGAGAAGGCAAACTGATGCTGAAAGGCAAGTTTCTGTCTTG
The DNA here is from genome assembly GCF_033783945.1 of Neopsephotus bourkii. Taxonomy (NCBI): domain Eukaryota; kingdom Metazoa; phylum Chordata; class Aves; order Psittaciformes; family Psittacidae; genus Neopsephotus; species Neopsephotus bourkii. The sequence goes on along the minus strand of NW_026900684.1, from coordinate 14,742,287 downwards.
AAGAAAGGGTGAATGAGATGGCTAGAATTGGGAAAGGAAGCCTCAATTATAGTGGGGAAGATGCTGCAGTCTCTTCAGCAAGAGGAAAGTAATGTATTTAACAGAATATAATACAGTATATTTACTGTAGCTTGACTTCATTTTAATCACTTTCTGTTATATTGACTTGGATTTATGCTGTTAACAAATGTATAGATATATGCTTTTACAAAAGTGAAGGAAATGAATGAGGCATTCTAATAATGTATATATTTTTAGGTGGAAATTAGGATAGTTTGACAGAATTGCTTTGTAAATGATTGAACCGTGGCTTTCTTCCATAATGTTGAGCATTTTTGCTTCTTTATTCCTAATACAGCAGATTTGCTAGTGTTATGGGTAACTTAAATCAAATGTCTTAAATTGTGTGCTCTCTTTTTTTTTTTTTTTTTATTCCAGCCCTGATGATATTGGTACCTGTTGGTATATCCTGCTCTCTGGTTCAGTCTTCATTAAAGAATCTATGTTTCTTCCAAGAAGCAGGTATGTCAGTTATGGATGTACTGTATTCTGTATTTTAAACATAAATCATGAAATGTAGAGAAGTTTTAGAATTGAAAGGCAATGTCTTGTGCTTAATGAAACAGAGAAGTACACACATAAGCATGCTCTGCTTACATTTACTAGATAGTTGCGGTAATAGTTTTATGCCCATAACTAGAACTGAAAGCGCATCGTTGTGGACAGTGTACAAACATCCAAAGTGTCATGCAGATGCTGTCAATTTAAAAATAAAACCACCAAATACCTAACAAATGGAGTGAACTACCAAGTAATCTGTTCCTGTAAGTAACCAAACTTTGAATTGTAGGATGTAATAGAGCTGGTGATGTTTTCATGAGGCTTTACTTACTTTGTAGAAGTCTTCAATGCATTTTTTAGCATATGCTTAAGTTTTGCTACTTCTGTTTAAGGTTGTGCTTCACAAGAATGGATTTGCAACAAAGAGTGATATTTTACATGATATGAAGTTTGAGTGCGAGGTACTCAAAATTCATATTGCTACAGTAAAAAAATTATTTTGAGCTATGGAGTAAATACAAATGACTGCAAGGATTCCAGACTAAGGTGGCTGAACTTGCTAATTTCAGTGGCAGCAGAGCAGAATCACTTTAAGATGTTGGTTACATGCATATTCATTCAGACTGCTATAAAAGGCTCCTTTGAAGTAAATGGCATGTTAATACAATTTGTGAAAGGCGGAATGAAAGAATGACCTGTCTCTCTATGGTATGAATGGAATGAAAGCACTAGAAACTTCCTTACAGTTTTAAACAGTGAGAAGCTACTTCAGAGCTAGTGTTGGTGGGCATATGAAAAATCAGATGTTCAGATATGCCTTTCAGTGGGAGGGCAATGCTGGTCCTGTGACATCCGTTTGATGGTGGCATGTTCTTGGTGTAAGCAAGTATCTTGTTTCTGTAACAGAACAGGCACTGCTGATAAAATGGTATGTTTGATGCACCTTCAAACAGTCTATGCTAAAGGTGCAAAGCTGGTTATTGTAGAAAGTAGAACAACAACAGATTATGGGATCCCTGCTGCTGGCAGATGGAAGAAAATTGTCCCTTATGTCATCCATGAACAGGCAACATGTCAGGAAAAAAAGCTGGCAGCAAGTTCTATCTTGAAATGCCAGGGGAGGGGATGTATGATATCTGAATTAATGTAGGGTGATTGTATATAGTCTGTGGCAGGAATACTCTGTTCCTTTGAATTGCAACAGTGGTTGTGTTTCAGACATCTTTTGACACTTGATGAGAAGTGAGATTTAATAAGATAAATGATGAACTTGAGATTCTTCCTGGAAGAATGAACAGAAAATTGCAGGTTCTGTGACTCAAAGCAGAGCATTTCAGGGCTGTTCAATTGGAGATATTCAGAAATAATATCTGCGACAGTGTCTGAGATCTTGGTGAACTGCAACTGTGGAATTAGAAAAAGTTTCATAGTTGTGGATGGAGATAAACAGCTGTCAAATCTGGTAGCTTGGGAACCGAATGGAAGAGAAACAATCTGTTAGTTAACAAAGATAACATAAATCCATGAAAGCAAAATTAAGAAAGTTTAATTTAAAGATGCAAGTTTTTCTGGAGATCAAACACAGAGTCATTCTACTGAGAGGCTTTGTGCTCAAAATCTATAGTTATTGAAGGGTAGTTGAGGACCTTATTTAAATTTAAAGCAAGGCTAATCAGGATTTTTTACTTTGTAAATGAGGAAGCTGCAATATCTGGGCCTTGGGCTCATCTACAAATAGGAAACTTGGGAAAAGTGAGAGGGCACCCAGGCTGAATTTCTGATTTGGAACACTGGTGGGTAATAAATGATAACCAAGGTTGGAACTAGATGATCTTTAAGGCCCTTTCCAATGCAAACCTTTATATGATTCAGTGGCCTTTTTTGCTGTGTTTTTTTTTTTGTTGTTGTTACTGAGACTGATTAGCAGCAACATTAATGTAAAATTTTACAGTGCCCTATTAAAAAGGGAGTATGATCTTGTGAAATGCTGCGGTCTGGAAAGAACTGATAGTGGTATTTTGAAATCTAGAGAGTAGAGTCAGAAGTGGGCAAAAGGCAGTTACTAGATAACTGCTTAAACTGAGTATTTACATTACAGGGAGTAATAATTTTAAGAGCCTTTTTGAGCATTATGTAGTTTGGGAGTCTTGGTGGCTTATTGCTGTTAAAATGAATTTACTGTGCTTCAGTAAATGGAGCAATATCCTGATGCATCATTAACTTCAGGTAATTGGAAGAGACCTAAGCATTGCCAGGTAGAGATCATCTAATTTTGATTTTGTTTGGCCAAAACACTGTCATTTGAGTAAACGTATTGTAAATTCATATTTATACTATTTTAGTGGTAGTTTTTTTTTTTTTTTTCCCACTTTAATCCATTTTATCTTTGCCCATGTAGAGCACCACTAGGAAATTTTGCCACTTGTAAAGCTTGTGAGTAAGAGAGCAGAATGGAGCTGCAAAGTCTGTGTAGGAGCAGAAAGCAAGAAGTATGTTGCTTTCTCCAAGTCTGAGTGACTCAGAAAATTCTTGTTTCCCTCACTTTTCTTTTCCCAGAGCTTTTAAGTAATTCAACCTTCCTATTCCCAAACATCTTTCCATCCAAAACTCCTAATTTTTTTTTCCCTACCTTAAAATTATTCTTGTTTTCTGGCAGCCTACCCCATGTACCCGCAGTAAATGCTTTTGCACAGGCTCTCTGAGCTGCATCCAGTCCTCTCAGCAGGACTTAGGGAGATGCTGGCGCTGCTTATACTGCAGGCTTCCCCTTGCCTGTCCTTCTGGCTTTGTCCAGTTCAGCTTCATTGAATGATGGCTGGGCAGTAGCTGGCAAAATTTAAAATAAATGTTCTTCCCTGCCCCCCTGCCCCCCTCCCCCCCACCACTCTGAATTTCAAGAGCATTTGCTGTTCTTTGTTGGATTTCACTCTTTTAAAATCTATGTCTGTACAAGGCAGGGTAAAAGTAGTACCTAGTTAGGGCAATTCAGATAGCCGTAGTGAATAAATCTGCCTTCAATCCTGGAGGTGTTTTCAGAGTCCTGTGCTGATTTCCGTCCTGCTCTAAACTTCATGGCTGTTGGCATGTGAGCCTATAAGGAAAAGGATGGAGTGCTATTATCAGATTTATAGCTGAAATGTAGAAGTACCTTAGTGCATTTGACTGCAGATGTTCAACATATTACTTGTATTTGGGTATTGTATTAGCCTGTATTGGCTAATTTAGTTGCATTAGTTTCAGATACAGAATCCTCTGGCTGGTGGATAACACTGTAAAGGCTCCTTTGTTATGTATTATGTCAGGTAAACTTTTCTTTCCCAAATCCATTGTCTCCACGTCTTTGATTCCAAGTGTTAGATACCATTTAAAATTCTTTGGGGAGAGGCAGTGATGACTGGATTTGGCAGACAGGTAATATATAGTTAGGGAAGAAGAATGTCTTAAAATGACAAAGAAACCCCAAACAACCAAGCTGTCTGAAAGCGTAAGAAATGACCACTCCCCTGCCTTCCCACTCAGACAGAAATAAATAATAGTATAGCTGTGAAAAACTAAACAGCTTTGTAATTTACTATATAGAGTCAAAAAGTTGGTAGTTGCAATAGTTTGAAATGAGTGCCATAGCTGTCAATTTTGCCAGAGTTACATAATCTACTGAGTGACTTGTAGAACTGCTTTTAACTAGTTACTTGACAAGTCTTTAAGTCAAAACTGAAAAAAAAAAATATAAAAGTGTTCAAGATGGAATATTGGAATAAGTGAAGCCCTAAATTGAGTATCTTGCTTTGGAAATTTTAACATCAAAACCATGTCTGTTTTGTGAAAATAGTATGAGTGTTGTTTTATTTCCCTTCTGAAATACAGTTTAGTCTAGATAGAATTTCTTTAAATGCCAAGCCATCAGCTAGCAAACAGTGTTCCAAAGGTAAGGCTTGATTTTGTTTAGTTAACTTATTGTTTTTGGAAAACTTGGAATTCAGAGTTTTAAAGAATTTTGACCTGAACAATTAAAGCTAGCATTTTTTTGAGACATAAAGCTTAATCTTGTTCTCCTATTTAATTTTTGTGGATTGCAACACTGAAATTTATTCTGACAGTTTAATGTGAGGAAGATTTTCTTCTACCTCCATATCTTACTATTAATAATTTCCATACTTATTCCTTTTCTTTAATGTTTCAGGCACATATTAAGATGAAACTAAACATTCCTTAGTTCCCTGCTCTCACCACAACCACGAAGCTAGCACAAATTAACTCTTGCTCCCACTGCTGTTTCCCTTGAGTATCTGTACCCTGAAGCAGTTCACATGGTAAAATGAGGTTTATTTATGAAGTCTAGAAAATAAATTAGTAGAAAATACAACTCCCAGAAGGTAGTCCTGGCTCTCCTGTGTTTTCATGTGGTCACTAACAGCAGTAATGTGACAGTTCCTCAAAATATCTTTGGAATTGCCTCCAGCATCTCTTGGTCTGCTCCATGCTCTCATCACATTTGCTCAGCTGCTCAGACTTTCCGTGTGGTTTTAGTTCCAGGACTTTGCTTCCAGTGTAAATTTTACCATGGTCTTTCATCTTATTTGACTTGGAGCTGTACTACAAAAACATCTCCTAGATCTCCCACAGCAAACTTTCTGCTTATCTGTGGCCTCCATGACTGGAGGATGTAACTAACTCTTAGCAGATCAAAATGCAGAATTGCTGGGCAGTTTTTGTCAGGCTGGTAGGCTCTGAAAAGTATCCGTTTTTTCTGCTTTTCTCGTAGAATTCTTCCCAGGCTGTCTGGGTGGTGTGTACAGTGCTGCTCAGGCATGCTGCAGTACCAACTTGCCATGTGCAAACCTGGTTTTGCTCTTGTCTTTACTCACTCATCTATACTCTTTCTTTCCTGTAGGCTCTTCTTTTCCTTCCTTACTGCCACACCCAACCAGTTCTCCCCTCACCACTTCATGTGGTGATGGACAGCTGGGCTCCCTTTAGCAAGTTCACAAATTTTACATACGGGAGCAATTATTTAAGCTTTTTCCTCTAATTAAAAGATTGAGTTTTGAAGCTAAGAGAGCATCTGTTTTTTCTGTCTTCAAAATTAAAAGGGATGTATCTCTTTAAATATTGATGATTTAGCCCTCTAGTCTTTCCTATACTGAAACAACTTGAAAAATGGAATGGAATATCAAATTCTCTTGGAGAGCCATTGAAGAAATTATGGACTTGTTTTGACTGCATATAAAGCAATAACAGAATTCAGTTTGTCCAGAAATTGTTTGTCCTTGTCCAAGTGTGTCCAATTAACTTAAAGTAACTTCTATCAGAAGAAAGCTTAAGGATTTTGGCTTGGGTATATTTCTTTTTTGGTGGTGGTGTTTGGTTTGTTTTTATGCTTTTGTTGTTTTGTTTTGTTTTGTTTTTTGTTTTGTTTTGTTTTGTTTTACATTTTGACAGGTAATGCATGTGAGTATAATGGTGCAGGAGCAGAGCTTTTGGCTATGTACATGCATTTGTACAGTTTTATGTCCTGAAACAGTCATCCTAATTTTTTCTGATGCCTGGGACATGCTGTTTGCTGTGGTTTACATATGTAACTAATGATATGTTTATATTTTTAATAGAGAACTGTCTTTCGTTGATCTTTCAGTAAGTAAAGTTATATTGATAGCTTTAATTACAATGATAAAAAACATTTCTCAGTGTATGACCCTAATATATTTGCAAGTTAGTGTTTATTAATAATGGCTATTCTTGGCTGAAACTTAGAGCAAAACTGGTGTAACCAATGTATGCAAGCATTTAAAGCAAAATCCCCTAGAAAGTTTTTTGGTTTTGTTTTTTCCCACCAAGCAGGAGACTGAGAGTTTTAGAACAATGATTTGAAAGAGACAGGATTGTATTTTTGGGAGCTGCTAGCTGAGTTATTTAAGCTGCAGAGGGAGTTGATCAAGAGCTGTGCTAAGCTCATTCAACTTTCCCCTGTTTCTGAGTCTTGCTTATGGCTAAGTATTAACATCATCATCATGGAAGCATGAAGACCATATGTGGGATCTTTGTAAAGAAAAATAACTTCCCAGGCTATGGTTTCAACTCTTGCTCTTTAATATAAAACTTCATTTATTTTTTTATTTTATTTTATTTTACTTTATTTTATTTCATTTTATTTTATTTTATTTTATTTTATTTTATTTTATTCTATTTTATTTTATTCCATTTCATTTCATTTATTTATTTATTTATCTATCTATCTATCTATCTATCTATTTATTTATTTATTTATTTATTTATTTATTTTGCTACCTGCTGCTGCTGGATTTTACTGTGACCTATATGTTGCTTTTTATTTCTGTATCCAGCATGAAGACCATACGTGGGATCTTTGTAAAGAAAAATAACTTCCCAGGCTATGGTTTCAACTGTTGTTCTTTAATATGAAACTTCATTTATTTATTTATTTATCTACTTATCTATCTATTTATTTATTTATTTAGCTAGCTAGCTGCTGCTGTTGGATTTTACTGTGACCTATATGTTGCTTTTTATTTCTGTATCCAGCTAGTGCTGTTCTGAAGCCATGCTCACCACTGTTGCCACGGTATCATAGTATTGTTGTGGGCTGACCCCTGATGCTGTCCTTTCTTCTGTCTGCTTTGAATGCCTCATTTAAGCATTTCAGTCAGTCAGTTGAAGCTGAAGCATGGAGTGTGATGTAACAGTCTAATCTGGGAAAGACTGAGGTCATAAACTGAAGAGGGGAGTTGGGAGAAGTAGTGGAAATGTCAGTCCATTTAAGACTGAGTGTATGTCTACCATGAACTTCTAATGGATTTTAGACATTGAGAAAGTAACATTAATTGCTTTGTGCCATCTGAATCTACCTAAAGACTCTGTATGTCCTCTTGGGTAGAAATGTTTCCTTTTACCTGCAAGCACAAAATTAGACCATCACAGTGCATGCAAATGTGATTACTTTTTTTTAGACTTAAAACTCCTGGAGAAAATAAAAGCTTATTTACAAGATCGACCATTCTATTGGGAGTGCCTGATCTGGCCATCTGCTTTGATCTTGTTCATCTCCTGTTGGTATTGTGGCCAGTGTTACTAGTGAAGCCTGGAGCCCACTGAAACGTGGCATTGCTGCCTTCTTCGTGAGGTACTGGAGGAACTGGAGCTGCCATGGGTCTATCCCTGACCTCAGCTCCCTGAGGGCTGGCTAGCAGGGAGGGTTTAGAAATTTCTGAGTCTGGCTTCCTCACTTAGACACAGACAACTCTGGCTGTAGCTGAATTAGCTGAGCCATAAATTAACAGGTTCTTGTCTTGTCACGTCACCTGCTGTTACAGCAAAGTTCATGATGCAGAGCACATGCTACTTGTACCAGTAATGTCATCTGAAACTTATGTAACTGTTTGCTAAGAAGTTGGTATACAGTTTTTTTTCAAATATGAATAGTCACTTTTACAGCTAAATGAATTTGGTATTACATATGTGTTGCTTTATCCCACCCAGTTTGTCTTCTGCTGAATAATATAAGAGTTCATTGGGGTTTGAATTTGATCATCTCCCACGTGTGCTGCCAGTATCTGGGGTACTGGGAAAGAGGGCACAGCTCCTGAATGATGAGATTGGGTTGTGTATGGCATTGTTCCTGTCAAAACAATTATTTCAACACTATTGGAATTTTGCTCTTACCCAGCTGATAAAAGGTTAAGGGGCTTAATCTATTACGCTGGCATCTTTTGAAAATAAAAATAGAAATCTAGTGTAGTGGGTCTAGTGCTACCAGGCTTTCTTCCAAGTTTGTAATGGGAGATAGAGGGTAACAACAAAGCAGAAAGTGTCAAATGACCTGAATAACTTCTAAGTGAGCCTGAATATTTCTGATCCCTCTTAAGGTGGGGGAGGTTTTCAGGGATGGAAATACTCATGGTAGGAGAAAAGTCCACTTCAGAAGCCCTCACAAATGCAAGCATTGTGCTAGTTTGTAGGTGTATATCCCAGAGTTACAGATTTCTCTTTCCATATGGAAGACCTGATGATGGACTTGATATGGTCTGGAACATCTTCTGATGCTCAGGTGTGTTGGTAGAATGTTCAGAAAAACTTCATACATTGGCTGTTCTTATATTGTGCTTTATTCAAGTATATCTTCCCCATTGAAACTGCAGTTGTCTAAAAATACTAAAAAGCTAAATGCATGTATTTTAATGACAAAATTATGTTTAGGAATTTGTGATATGGAATATAGAAACAATGTAACTGTATAAATCCAAATCACTTCTTTTATGACAAGTCTTGCCGGTGAACCAACTTAAGTTATTTTTTTGTACTTGCTGTACAGATTAAGTATACTCAAATTTTTCAGTATGTTGTAAGTATGAGATAGAGCCAATGCTAAAGGAAAACAAAATCTGTGTAAACATGGATAGTAGAATTTTTATATGTAAGCATGAATATATCTTAATAGCTCAGAGTAACTGAAAAAGACCTGAAGGAAAAATTAAAATTAAGCAGAGTGATTTAACACTAGATTCATGGGGTTTAATCTTTTAGGAGAAAGAAACCAGAGAAAGGAGAGAATCCATTAAGGTAGCTGAGAGAGGAATCTATGACATCTATGAATGGTACCAACTCTGGCATCCCAGTTTTTTAAATGTTAGAAAGCTAGGGTTAAAATTATAGGTAATTAGTCTTGAAAAAGGCGCTGAAATTGAGATGGGGGGAAGGTTGCTTTTTTCTGGAGGGGTGGGTTCTGTTGGTTTCCTTTTTCTTAGGAATGTTTTAGGACACTCTCTAGGATCGACAGGATGGGAAACACATTCATTCCACTGAAATGTGTTTTTCCTAAAGATATTCGTATTGAAAATCTTTGTGCTGCTTAGCTGATACATTTTTAAAATGTGCTCAAACAAAAGTTGTCCTTGAAAACGTATGTTTTTTTTATTGCTGACTCCACTCTTTAACATATTTTGTGTTTCATTTGATAGAGACACCTTTCTAATCCCAGCATTAGAGTTTCAAATGGGGCATGTCACAATTTCAAGTAATTGAGAACAGCAAGTAATCAGTCTTGTAAGCACTGTTAATCTTTGCTTTTTGCTGTTATTGTTCCTCTGTACATTATAATTGTGATATTTATTTAATTTCTACAGTTTTCACTTATACTGGTATCTTTCTAAAATTTCAGGCTTGAGTTTAGTATTGCAAACCTGTTATCTGAAATGATAATAAATTACTATGAGGGTATGGAAAAAAAATGAGAGCCGTTTCTGAGAAGCTGAGGGGAAAATTCTCTGTAATGAAGTTCATGGCTGTTTCCAAGTTAAACGTGAGACCTGTTATACCTGGATATTCACTACTACTTACATGTTTAATTAAAAATATCTGTCAGAAGAAAGCTTGCTCTTTCACAGTTGATACTGCAGTTGGTGAGATAATCTGTTCTGCAATCTGCTCTGATTTAAGGTTCCTTCTGATTATTAGTATTGAAGGTTTTGAGCTTTTTTACAAATCTGCAAAATGTCAGAAAACTCCTCGGTTACCTTAGAAAACTACATTATGAGATTCCTGCTGAGGGCAAAAGAAAGATCGTGTTTGTTTTACATGCTGTCAGGGTCTCTGGGCAAGTTTTATGAGTCTAAGGAACTGAGAAATTCTGGTCATTGCTTACCCCAAAATATCAACAGAATGAACTGTGTGCAAAAATCAAAATTATGGTTTTGATTGTTAGCATGATTCTGCTAGTAGAATTCTTCAATAAATGGTGTTTTTAACAGTGTTTTTCCATACTGTAGAAGGCTAAAATGCCTGAGAGGGTTTTTTTTTTTTGGGTGACATTACAATTTTTAAATGTTTCTGAAAGATAAATCCAGGGACACTAGACATAAAACAGCATGTTAAATGAGAGAGAATTTATTTTAACATTATAAGCTAAAAATTGTAACTATTACTTCACTTTTTTTTTTTTTAATTCCTTTACAGTTATAGGGAAATTATTACAAACATATCTTGAATACATGTGCTAACAAGATTTATGGAAACTAGTTATGGAGGGTGTTTTTAACCCTCCATGTGAATGAACTGCTTGTATTGAGTGCGCTAGGAGTGTAAGTGGGGTGGAAAATGTCAATATGTATGGTCTTATTTTACTACTACAACCCTGGTTGATATGTCAAGTCATTAATTTTTAATATTTGCAAAAAAAAGTATCAATTTCTAATTATGAAAAACTGTAGGAGGATTTTGAAAAGCTTACTATGTATTTTTCAGGAGGGGAAAAAAAGTCTTCATTTATGATTTAACATCTAAAGGCTTTATATGAGGTTGGAAAAATACTCCTCTGTTTTAACAAATTTCATGAATGTTAATAAGCCACACTGTGTTCAGACAAGGTCTTGCCTCTTAAGTAATATTTTCCTACTACTTCTCGTTCTTTGAGACCATTATGTAGATCTTGTGATGTCAGAGTAATCTCCATGGAAACACAGACATCATTAAGATGAAGCATAAGCAAAGCTGTCTTTATTGAAACTATATATGCAAACATTTTTTTTAAAAAAGAAGGAATATTAAAAAAAAAAAGTTAGGGAAAAAGCTTTCACCTTTGAATGTTTTCCAAGGTAAAATTAGAACTTCGAATTTAAAAATGAAGAGATTTTTTTTTTTTAAGTAAGGATCTTTTCTGTCAGTTGTTCCAATGAGGTACCTGCCTTCTAGCTTTCTGTACTAGAAAGGCTGCAAAGTTGAACTGCTGCAACAAGCTAAATTTTGTTAATGGCATTGCTACATCCACCTTTCTTTGTTTTTATATGTGTATTGTTTATAAACACAGACCTTGATTTTCATGAACCCATTTATCTTGTTTATGAAAGGGTCATAAAGGACCCTAAGTTCTGCCATACTCAGTCTTGCAACTCACTAAGATGTTAAAATTAATGACGCTTTTCAAAACAGTAGTCTCTACTAAGAGAAAACGAAGATCACAAGGCAGTGGCAAACAATGATAGGACAAGGGGCAATGGGTACAAACTGGAACACAAGAGGTTCCACTTAAACTTGAGAAGAAAATCCTTCTCAGTGAGGGTGACAGAACACTGGAACAGGGTGCCCAGGGAGGTTGTGGAGTCTCCTTCTCTGGAGACATTCAAAACCTGCCTGGACACGTTCCTGTGTAGCCTTATCTAGGTGTTCCTGCTCTGGCAGGGGGATTGGAATAGATGATCTTTTGAGGTCCCTTCCAATCTCTAACGTACTGTGATACTGTGATATGCTTCAGGGGCTGACTGATGGGACCTTCTCTGGAAGCACACCTCCAGAATCTACCCAATTTCAAATTATTTGCTGGGGGTTTTCAGGACCTTCTTTTGAAGTACTTTCAGTAGTCAGCTGTAGATTACCAGATTAATGCAACATCTGAACTGGGTTGCATTTACATAAGAAATAAAGAAATCTCTACAAGTATTGCATAGATAAAGTACTCCAGTCTGTCATCTCTAAGGATTCTAACTAAACGTGTTCACAGTACTGAAGAAGTTTACTAAAGCTTTCAGCTGGAGTGCAAATTAACTTTCACACATTTTTGGCAGGAATTATTAAAAGCATTAATGAGATATAAATGTGCTTATCATGTAATTTTTGTGTCCTTCACATGGATTGGTTAGTTGTCAGGTATTCTGTCTTAGCGTGCTGGGTTCTTCCTGCTGGAGCAGTGGGGTTATTGCCCTTGACACTGTGATCCCTGTTCTGTCAGAGGGTAGCTGGGTCCCAGGTCAAGCAAGGAGCTGCAGTGACCACTGAGGCTTTTTTTTTTTTAATCTTGAGAAACATCCCTCCGAAAGTATTATCAAGTGGCATGTACTTAGCTGTGATGTTGCAAGTGAGTCCCTTCCCTGACACATGAGCTGTTGTATCTGAGACTGTAAACATCTAAGCTATCGCATGACACTGGATAAGTCTAATCATCCTTATCCATGGTATGTAGTGAGCTCATGTCTCCAGGATTTGCAAACGGTGACAGGTCTGCAAATGCCTCTTCAACTCAGATTCCAGTTGCCAGCATTTCAGTTTTCCTTTCAGCTGAGGAGTGCTTCTATAAGGTCGCTATTTGCTCTTGATGGGAAAAAAAGAAAAAAGTGGTATCTATAATGACATTGGGAAAATTCAATATATTAAAAGGAAAAAAAGGTGAATCAACTGATTATTTTGATTTGCAGATGACTTCCAATTTTAATTAAAAGTAATATTTAATACATGTCAGAAGCATCTTGGGCTTCACTTGAATATTTCCTTACTTTTCCTAAAAGACAGGCACTAATGCAGTGAGAATTGAAGAAGCCAGGCTATTTTGAAGAAGATCAAATTATCTGATAATGATCCTCTGTCTTTTAGCTGACAAACCCTTGCTTTCATAGTTTCCAGTGTACAGCTCTAAGTGTGGGGATGTCTGCTGCTACCTTCCCTCCTTGCATCATCCCCAGCGGAGGGCTGTTTGCGTCAGAGCTGCTCTGCATGCATGAAGGGCTCTGTCTGTTTTTTTTTCTGAGGGGTCAGAAAATGGCCATGCCAAACTTAATTTTCATCAGAACACTTAAGCCTCTCCCTAGGGATGTCTTGTGCATGTATACACACTACTGAATGGTAACTTTCTTTTAAAAGTACCTGGCAAGGGCAAGTTGGGTGGAGGAGCAGTTTGGCTTTCACAGCCTATTCCTGGAAACCCTGCTAAACCTAGCTTGGTTAGAATAAGCCATTAAGAGGGATTGATGTTTTTCATTCTGATGTGCAGGTACCAAAATGAAATGTGATGGGTTTTAGTGAGAAAGATAAAAGAGGAGGAACTTGACTGAATCCCTTACTATCTCTGGAAGTGGCAGATAGAAGATAGTCCCCATTTTTTGTCCATCTAGACATCTACTAGCTACTTCTCCATAGTATTTCATTTGGGAATTCAGCATGCCTGGCTTGCTTTAGAACTAAATCTAACATGTTTTAATGTTGTTGCAAGTTAAATGTTGAATACTGCATTAAGATTTGACTTTGGGATTTGTGAGAGACCAGACATTCTGTTCGTATTCGTTTCTATATCATTGGAGAATAATTGATGCAGTGATGGAGAGCAGCTGCTAGTCATGGCTGAGGTCATGGAACTGTAAGGAGGAAGCAGTGTCATGCAGCGCTGTCCAGAGGAGTGGTGACTCCACTGTGCTCTGACTTTGTGAAGCACAATTTGAAAGTGGAGGGTAGAGAGAAGATGGGAAACACATTAGAGAGCACTTGAATATAAGTAGTGATGGTAGTAATAGTATTTGCAAGGTGAGGGCTATCTAAAAGCAAATGAAGACTCACTGGCTTACATAACTTCACATTCTAAATATGCTTAATGCAGTGCCTCTGTATTTCATTTTGGTAGTTTCTGTGATTCTCCTAAATGTAGATGTCAACTGAAGCAATATAATTTTTACAAGAAGAGTTTGGAATATTTGGTTTATGCATTGGCAAATATTCCTGTGGTGATGTTAAGCCCATTGCATGTCCCATTTGAAAATTTCAGAACAAAGAATGTTTGTGAGTATATGATTTTCTAGTGTTTTGATGTAAATCATTGCAATACTTATCCATAATATTTCTACTTTTAATATATTGTAGCTTGATTTTTTTTAAGCAAAATTTCATGGAATTTATTTCCCTGTAGAAATGTACCACAAAAAACTCTAAGAATTTGTGAAGCAAGAAACTGTGTTACTTTTATTGTTTCTTGTGTTAGAGCATGTGCAAATGCAATATGCTTTTTGACTTAGAGCAAAAGCCAGTTAAATAGTTTATTCTAAACTAAACTTCGTTACAAATATGGCATTTAAAAATACATAAAACTGTAACAGTATCTTGCACTTTAAAATGGGCTGAAGAATGTGCATCCTATAGATGACCATAATTTGTGTAAGTTTTTTTGTGAGACTTAGATGTAGTCTTATTATAGACTTGTAGTTTAATTATAGACTTGGTTATAGACTTTATTATGTAGACTTGTAATTCAACTGTGAATTAATTATCACTTTAAGCTAATCAAGGTAGTGAATAGCAAAAGAAATAAAGGCTAAAATCACATTATAGAGGAGACCCCTAAATTTTGTATGTCCTTTTTGAAAAATAGCTGTCACAAGTGAAATTGGGCTTTCTGTGAGAGATCTTTGAGGAAGGAATAAAAAGGCTTCTTACTGAGAAACCTTTTCTCAGTTTTCATTGTCAGTGGAGCTGACTTCAGATTCTGCATCACTTTTGATGAATGCATTCGCATTCCAGTGCTGAGAAATAGCTTTCCATTTGGGAGCTGGGCTGACGTGAAAACAGGAATGTGGAGGCCCAAGGCAAGGGGACAGGGCTGAATGATGATAGGGAAATATTCGCTCCTCAGTAGCTGCCGCCTTTCCTGAGAGCGTTGGAAAGAACATCTGTGTGTGCATGTATGAGTATGTCTGGGGACCTGGGGAAATGGATGGGTCACGTCTGGAGAAAACTGAGTTGTCCTCCAGTGTCATGATGATAATAGAAAGGGTAGAAAAAGTCACCCTCAATACCTGAAAGTTTTTGGCTGTCTCTGTGCGTAAGTGCTCATAAAAAATAATGTGTTGCTTGTAGCTTTAGGTTTTCATTTAATTGAGGTACTTTGTTGTTTTGTTTTATTAGTACATCTATTAAATTTGAAGGGTCTTAAAGTATTCTCATTTTGCTGTGTGTGAGCTACTGACATACTTGAACCGATTGTAGTTTTATAATTGCAAAGGGTTTTCTGATGAAAACCGAAAGTGTAAACTTGGGGAAACATGGAAACCCTTAGCTTTCACTTAAAACTTGTCTTCTATTAACTAGTCAGTGTAAACTGAATTTTAGAATGTATTAGAATGAAAATGAAGTTGTAAATGACTTATATGGGTTAAAATACCTATTTTGAAAACACATAGTGAGCAAAAGTTTTTCCTACTACAAATGAATTTATTTGGAAATAATGCTTTTGAATAGTGAAGTGGGAAATTAGACTTTTGTTAGTTGCTTTAGGGAATGGTACAGTTATGGAACAGTTGCTTGGGGAGAATACATAACCTTCCAAGAGTGGATTTTTATTTATCTTTGGCTTTCAAAATTGCTACTGTATAGTGGATTCCTGCAAATCAAATTGCTTTGTGTATCTTTAAGGTTGTGGGTTTTTTAAGTAATTTTATATGCACATCATAGGTTCAGTAGGTTTATGGGGAATAAATGTTACTGTGATAGAAAATGACTCCAGAAGTGAAATGCCTTTTGGACAGGTGCTGAGGAGAGCATCTGTGAAGTTTAATACTCAGGGAACCTCAAGTCAGAGCTTATATGGTAGCAAGAAAAAACAAGTGTTGGAAAAGCTGCTGCAAAACAAGGCTCTTTGGGGATTTTAGGTGAGGCAGCAATATCCTAACCTGGCAGCCTTCTGGCTATCTAAATTACTGCTATAACCTCTACATCTCATATTGACAGCCACCGTTGCAAAGATAACTTTAAACTACCTTAGTTTCCTTTGGTGGAATTTCCTCATGCACATCATTTTAGAGAAAGTAGTTGCAAAGCTGGGATCCTCAGGTGTGTCGCTGACTTAATAGTTGCAAATGAGCTATTTTTAGGAGTTGAAATTAATAAGGCTTAGGTAGGAAAAGAAGATTTGTATCTTAATGTACTAAGGTAATTTTAATTGAAATTATTAAGGAATGATATGATACAACCAACCATGAAGTGTATATTATGTAAAATTCTCTACTGCATTTTAAAATAAAAAATGTGGTTTAACCTTAAGCTCCATACTGAAATCATATAACCACAGGCTTACTTCACACTATAGTAAGGGAGGAAATAAGTTTATCAAATCCTTCATACATTGAAACCCTCCCATACATTTTACTTTAGCTAACCCAGTGCTCATGTAGACTGTATTTTGTGACAAATCTGGGTAGACAAACCAATTTTCTATGGGAAATCTGTCATCAAAATTTGGAAAGAACAGTGTCTAACAAAAGTTACTGAAATAGAGCTGGTATTATGAAAATATGTCAGCCCTTCCACTGAAACTTTATTTGCTGCTACTGATTGTGTCTGATACTCAGCATCCCTCAAGCCAGCTTGCATGCCAGCTTGTGGTCCCTTGTATGAAGTTCTCCTGCTATTTTATAAAAGGCTTTACAGCTTGGGCTTTTGATCAGCTCTGTAAACACACTGTATTATGTGTTATGTATTTGCTTCTTTTTACTGCTTACTAGTGTTTTAAATAACTTGCTTTCATTTAAATCAAGTGTGTTTGGTGGCTTCTTCTCCCCAGTGTCTGATTACTGCAGCTAGGGATTTTGGGTAGACAAGAATGTCATTGAAGTCCTTCTTTTTCTTTTTTTTTTTTTTTTTTTGATGGTTTTTGCTCTTGGGCAAAGCTCTGACAAATTAATTTTGATAAAGCTTACTGACATTGATATCAGTCTTCTGAACTGAAACCATAGGATTGACAGTGCCCTAAGCTCCCAGTACTTTCTTAAAGTTGCATGTCAATAAGTGTTTGTATGACTGTCTAGGTATCAAAGTGTGGTTCTACAACAGATAGTATGCAATACCGTGGTGGTTATTCTACCGTAGTCAGAGCTGCACACTTCAGAAGTGTTGAGACAGAGTGGACAGTCACAAGAGTTTTCTAATTTTCCCTGGTTGCATAAATTCCTTACTGATGATGAATTTTCAGCAGCAGATTGGAAGTTAGGAAGTTTAGCTGATGTGGCATATTTGAGAAAAGAACTGCAACATCTGAAAGGTCATTTAACTTTCTTCTGTCTTGATTTACTTGTCTTCTTGTCTGCAACGCTTCACAAAGAGTTTCTTTGCAGCCTGAAGTGCCTTGCAATCTTTGGTCAAAGATAATATATACATGTGATGTGCTGTCTGCTCTGATAAGTTCCGTGCTGTCATAGGAATCTGAGCAGTGAAGCAATGACATGGTTATTTGCTGTGAGAACTGGTGTGTCAGTAGGATCAGAAATAGTTGTCTTTATAGTAATTTAGTACATGCCTTTTGTCTTATTGTGTTGACTACCTTTTCCTTTGTGCTGAATCCAAATAAGTTATGCAATAGAAAGGCACATCCAAAACAGTTTTTAGTTTTTACTGTGATTGCTAAACTTGAAACTTTTGGATGTCAGCAGCAATTAGAAATGGGCAGAAGTTCAAAGCTGATACTTGCAGGCAGTAATAGGGGAAGAAAAAAACGGTGGAGTGTAAAGTGTATATGCAATTTCTGTTGAAATTAGTGCTTGCTGTGAAGCTAGAAAATGGGCTGGCAAACAAATACAGCAATAGTATGTTCTAGACCAAAATCAGTAGTTACAAAGAGGGGATAAGGATCTGCAAGAAGAAAGGGAATATTTCTGTGTTTTCAATTAGAATATCAAATAAGTTTTCTTCCTAAACAGCATTTTTTACATTTTTATTTTTCAATCAGTGAATTGGTTTGCTTTCTCTTGTCTCTCCCACCTTTCCTTTTTCTTATGGAAAAACTGTGTGCATAGATCAGGCTAATAAAAGTCATTTTTGTAACAGTCTAGGGAATCAAGATAATGGTTTCATTTTATAGTATCTTTAAGAGTAATTGAAATTGTATAAAATTCAAGATGGCATTGTAGAGTAAAGCACTCTGTGTTTTGTTGCTGGACTATAGGAGGAAGCATATGTTTGCCTCTAGGAAAATAAGCATTTTGCCAAGAGACTTCTTCATTGATGTTTCTTTTCAAGAGGCTTAGTATTATGGAGATTTTTTTTCTATTGTGGAACTCTCATGTACCATTAAATGCGATTATTATTTTGATGAATAAGCACAGCTGGCATTTCTTTTCAATATCTGATTGCTGCCTTTTTGAGCTATATACGTGCTGTTGTCAAGAGATTAGCCTTTGGGGTAGCAAGTTAAATTGTTCATTTCTACTAATCGCCAGACAGGACAGGAGAATGCAGATAAACTGGTTAGATAGACTGTTCCAAATAGTGTATGAACTTCTTTAGTTTGCTTGCTATGAAATAAAGCTTAAAAAAGTTACTTTCACAGGCATCGAAGCTTAAGCATGTCACTGTGACTGTGCATTACAGGATTGGTTAAAATTCAGATTTTAAAATTTTAAGGGGTCTGGTTTGCTTTTCATAAACTGATTTAATAGCTGTTGCCCTGTGACCTTCAGATATGAAGGTTTCACATGCCTATTTCAAAGTGCCAGGTTGAAGACAGGGAAAAGCTAGATAGTTACATTGGCCTTTGGCAAATTTTCAGGCAGGCTACAAGAGGGTTGCTGGGGTTCCAGCTATTTAATCTGTCCTGCCTTCCTGTCTGTAGTGGGAAAAGTCTGGCATTAACCAGACTCGCTTAAATACGAACTACCTGGAGGGGGACACACGTAACCAGAAACAAACTTCAGCTGGTTGTCTTTTCTTCCACTCTGGCGGTGTACAACTAAGGATCTAATGACCATAAGGTCTTGTATTTCACTGAATTATGTACTGGTTCTCTGCATTCCACCCTTAATGCTGGCATTTTGAGGATTCTTTGCAGTTAACTTGTGGAGACACATTCGTTTAATACAGGCAGAGCACTTCAGAAACTGAAACTAAAATAGCTTTCTATTTCATAGCACATGAAGCAAATTAGTATCAAGCTTAATTACAGAACTGAAGTGGGAATGTGTCATGAAAGGCAGAACAGACTTTTGTCCTCGTCAGTTCAATTTGGGAATACTGTAATGTTAAGCATCCTTATTTTATTAATCTATTGAAGTAATTATAGTTGATCAGCCTTTTCATTCTTTCCTTCATATGCTAGTTAGCTTTCTTTATAGAAATGCAGATAGCTTAGGAAACTTAATACTGTAATGTCAGAAGATACTTGATCAAACTCTGTAATGTAGTTCAGAATCAACCGTGCATCTTCAGTAGACAGCACTTGATTGACACTTATTTTAGTGTTAATAGAATTATTTAGCAAATATTCTTAGAAGAGTATGTAAATACAAATTATACAGCTCTTGGTGTCCTCGGGTATCATTTACTCGTTGAAGGACATATGAAACTTGCATTGTTCAGAGGTATGTACATTTTTTCTATGCTTTACAGTATCAGGAGAAGACGTAAATATGCTCACGGGTTGTGTTATAGTCTGGGTTATGCTCTGATTCAAGTATTTTTCTTCTTCAGCTTTGGCAAGCGTTCTGCAGGAAGCTTCAGGCGTGGCTGTGAATGCATTGTTTTGGAGCCATCTGAAATGATTGTGGTAAGAATTTCCTTCAGTTGCTTTCAAGTTTTACAGACCAGCTTTGTTAACATTTCAACTTCCAATAAAACTTGGAGTCTTCAATTTCACACATTATCTTTTTATAAATCTAAGATGTCATACGTAACTTTCTTGCATTCTTTGCACACATACTTGCATTATTTGAGTGATAAAGGCATCTTGTAAAGTTTACAATATTTCTTGTAAAACAAACTTTCTTGTGCTAGGAGAATAGCAGAACAGTTTGTGGGGTTTTATTTTTGTTTTGTTTTTGTTTTCTTAAAGCTGCTTTATTATTAAAGGTAGGCATAGATGCTTTAAATTATTAACCTCAGGTTACCTTAAGTAATTAATGTTTGATTGAATTAAATTTATTCTCAGCTGTCTGAGGTTTAGGAAGCACTTTGAACGTTTTAAAATTCTACCCGCTTTCTGGGTGAAGGTTATTTTGTTAGCAGTATCTGCTCTAGTCCAGTGGCAGAACAGCATCATCTCTGATCTTGACCTCTAACCAGAAAACTAAAACTTCGGTTTGGTTTTTCCTCTGTCACTGAGATAGCAGTCAGCTCATAATACAGGCATGACAATTATCTAAGCCTTATATAGGTTATAGTTCAGATATAGGCTGTGACACTAAACACTTTTTTTTTCCTAAAAAAAAGTGACTGTTTCTGTAAAACTTGCAGAAGCACAGGAAATCGTAGCACAGCTTTAGGCTTGTGGAAAAGATCAGGTTGCTTGTTTAAAGTGGATTGGTAAAAAAATAGTAGCTGTTTAACTTACCTTCATGCAAATGCAAAGCTTGCTTTTGTGGGTTTTAAGCTCTTTGTGATTTCACTGTAAACAAAAAAAAGATGGTTGTGTAATGGTAGCTTTTTCTGTGGGATGTTTGATGATGTATTTCCCCCTTCCAATTCTAAGTAAAAAAAGTCATTTTACAGAGCTAATACTACATAGTAGGAGACAGAGAAGGCATATGTGAGAAATGCCAGTTGCCTTTTCTACTATCACTAACTAAAGTTTTCTGTAACTTTACTTTGTTTACATCTGGACTGATGGATAACATTGGGTCAGGGCCAGGTACACCCACATGTGCTGACTTAGTCTTAAAAAAAACCCTGCATAAAATACCTCTGGAGTGTTGGGGAAGCTGAAATGAAAAACTTCAGCCTTTCAAAGGAATAAATGTACCTTGAATAGGAAGAATCCCATGCCAGGTGTTTGTCAGGCACAGTAACTTTCTGTCTCTGGGCTGCATGAGTCCTATGTGGGGAGGGGAAGTGGGAGAGATGTAGGGTGTGCATGTGACTGTGAAATAGATACTCGGTGGTGGTGGAGTAAGCATTACCAGATTGCCTAGTGAACCAGGAACTGTGTTCATCCCCTTGTATTAGTACACTGGAAGTTGTATTTACTGACATGAGCTGATGAGTATGTGACATTTCTGACACAGATATGCTGCAAACTCTTAGGAGTCTTTTGTCTAATATTTCTTTTTCTTGTTGAAAAACATGGAGGAACGTTGCAGGGTGCCTTATAGGCTCTTCTATACATCTTCAGAAATACTGTTTATCCCTGGGGGGTGGAATTGAAGTTAACTGAATTCCAATATAGAGCAAATGCTGAAAATTGTTTGCTTGTTTTCTTCTCCCTGCTTTCAGTCTGGAGTAAGGTTTCTATAACTACTGTCAATATAGACGTCATGTTGCTTTTCAGCCAAATTACTTTAAAAAAGATTGTTCTTTTTCAGGAAAACCAGAATTTCTACTTCAGATATTTTCACTGCCATATACTGTTGTGTAGTAGTTTAGGACTATTACTTTGAAGACTCTGAATTTGGGAAAACTAATTTTACATTGGAATATGCCTAATAGCTACTTTTTATTCCTCTTGTTGTTGCTTTAAAGTGATTTGTTTTCAGGCAAATCCATTAGAAATTATTATTATTAGAAATCCTTCTTTTATGCCTTCAGAATATTTGAAGTGAATAATAATACCAGTGGTGCTTATTGAAGAGTGAAGCCTTTTCTATAGGTTGGTTAGGGAAGATACCAAGTGACAAATAGAGATTAGTATGGAAGCTAGCAAGTACTTTCTCATACCACTTTTTTTTTTTGCAATGAGTGGGGAAATGTTTGTATTTTTAAAGAGTAAGAATGGAAGGACGGGATAATTTTGAAAAGTGGTTGTATTAAATGATTCAGTGGTGCAGTTCACCAATGTTTGTTTGTTTGTTTATTTATTTATAGTAGTGGCTTCACTCTTAGTGCTAAAAATGCACGAAATTCAAAGCTAAAGGTTGTGTTTTGAAAAATAGGATTTAGCATCACAGAATGGTTTGGGTTGGAAAGGACCTTAAGATCACTAGTTCCAACCCCCAGGCAATGGGCAGGAACACCTCCCACTATACGAGTCTGCTGAAGGCCTTGTCCAGTCTGGCCTTGAACACTCGTGGGGATGGAGAACTTGCAGTTTCCTTGGGCAGTCTGTCAGTGCCTCACCACCCTCACAGTAAAGAACTTCTTCCTTATATCCAACCTTAATCTCCCCTGTTTAAACACATTACCCCTTACAGTCCCTGATGTATAGTCCCTCTCCTCTTGTGTTTCTTACAAGAAGAAACATTTCTTTGGGGAAATGACACTCTCTTGCATCTATTGTAGGTTGATTACATGGATGAAAATGAGGAGTATTTTCAACGTCAAGCTTCTCATAGGCAGTCTCGAAGGAGATTTAGGAAAATCAACCAAAAAGGAGAGCGACAAACGATTATTGATACTGTTGACCCTTATCCCGTGGGGAAGCCACCTCTACCTAGAGGCTACCATACGGTAAGCTGTCTGTATTTATGGTTTCCCAGAACATCAACAGGAATATTACTGAAAATAAGCAGAATGGCTAAACTTGCTAGTATCTTTAAATAAGTGTGCTTCTGTAGGGAGGTTTCCCCTTAAAATGGTGCAAATTTGACTTCATCAGTACATAGAATCATAGAATAGATGAACACACATGAACATGTGTACATCTTAAATCTTAGTTCAGAGTTGAAAACATGTTTCTTATGGTGTGAATGTCATTTATGATTTCTTAATGTTCCAGTCATTATTTTAAATTGTGAAAGAAACTATCTTCTCATTTCCTTTTGCTATTAAGTTACAGTACAAATAGTTTAGTGTATAGTGTTAAAATGTCAGTTAGTGAAGCATTCTTTGACATATAACAGTTGTGGCCTGAAAAGGACTGTGCTGCATTGCAGCAGGCCAAAAGCTTGATTAAATATGTCTTTTCTTTCTGGAATTCAGAATTTAAATGTCAAATTACTTTTACTGGTGTCTGCCTAAAGAGCCTTTTTCACTTGGTTTCCGTGAGCTGCATAGTTTGCCCATCATCAGGGAGATCATTTGGTCATTTCACTTGATATCTTCTTTTGGGGTAATCTTCACTGTTGAAAGCTTTCAGGCTTTCTCTTGAGATTAAAATAAATTGCTAATTAACATTTATTTTATAGCTTTCAAATTGAGAAAAGCTCTATTAGATTAACATGTTTGGTATTGATTTCAACCATAAGCAAAAGACTAGAAAGGCTGTTTGTCTTTCGCTCTAGTTTATTTGTTTAGGTCCGCAAACCTTCTAGAACCATAAAGGAATGCGCATAAATAACTTTGTGCATATTTAATCTAAATGAGTTTGTTGGGCTGAAATTTTGCACAATATAAGCCACATGCATGTAAATTTGCAGTATTAGAACTTTAGTGTTCTTAAAATACTGTCTTTGATCCAATGCAGTTGTAGGTTTTCTCAATTTTTCCTTCTTTATCGATATTCCTTGACTTGTTTGCCAGTTCCCTGTATATTCAATGTGTGTCTCTAAGTGTGTAGATGTTTGATTACATCTGTTAATTATACAGGCTTTTCCTCATGAGCTGAATAATTACATTTTATGCCAACAATTTGTTTTTGTTTATACAACAGATTTTAATAGTTTAATTTTCAGTGCGGTTTTAACTGCCTCTAAATTTAAAACGGATTGAGCTAGTTCACTTGGTTTGAAGATGAAACACTTGTCTGGTTTTCTGAAAAAGTAAATATGCAGTACTGTACTTTGTAGGAATTACAGGAAGAATTACTTTATTTCATATTATTTATATGTGTATGTTGTGCTTGGCAAAGAGTTCTAGTGTGATTTTGATCTAGCTCTAGAAGGGCAATATTGAGATTACAGACAGTGCCATTTGCATTTGTAGGTCCTTGCCTGTTGTATAAATTTCACTTTAGGTATGCTTAATGAGTTTTTGTAAGCTTAACTGGTACTAAGAGCAAAAGTCCATTGTGTGCCATTCTGTTGTGCAAGTTCATAATGATTTTGTGTATGTGTTGGGAATTTCATTGCAAGCAATATTTCATATTGAGTTGGAAGAGATTGCCAAATAAACTGTAAAATTTGCAATAATTACAGACAAATGCTGCTTAAAAAAAAATGTAATATAATGCATATGACTGAATTTCCCCCCTCCCAAAGGAAATTGAGTCAAATATGCTCAAATGAGTTTTACAGTGTAGTCAAGAATCTCTGGTCTATTCCCGCATATTTTTTACAGTATTTGGTGATCTTGTGTACATTCTTCTTTCATACTCAAGTAGTAATATTTCTACTGTTTCAACCATACACGTTAAAGGCTGCATTGTCTGTTTGCCCTTCCTATTTTATGTCCCTTGACCTCATTTTTTTTACCTTATTTTCTTAAAAATTCACTGAAGAAAGCAGGTTTTTTGAAACACATAGCTATTCAAAACATATTATATAGCCCAGATCTTGTGGACTTTTTGCCCATCCATTCTTTGGTCAGTATCTGTAAAGGTCTCACTTTTGGTTCTACTTTCTAATTTTGGATAAGGCAAGAAGCATCTAAAATCATGCAGATGTTCAGATATTGCAGTGAATAATGTGCTAAAGTAAAATGGAAAAAGAATTAATATGATGCATTTGTTTTCAAGTTTGCTCTTCCTTGTGGATGTGTTCTGGTTTAGTGTTAGGTACATGAGATTCAAAGTAATAAAGCTGCTTTGATAGCATTCTCAAAATCTTCACGTATTTTCTTTTATTTTCTCTAAATCCATAGCTACTGGGTAGAATGATTTTAATTTTTATTTATTTGATAAATTGTTCATGCTTTTTTTGCAGTGGTCTCTGAATGCTTTCCTTCAGAAAGTCTGAAGAAAGTTTTCTATATCTTTATGAAAATGTAGAGCATAACATAGAACTTACATGAAGATGCATGGCTGTGCTTTTCAAGAGTTAAATGCAGTGCTCTCAGTTGTGGCATGGCTTTCTGCAACAGAGTCAACCTGTAGGGAGGATGATGGACCTTCATTAACATAATTTTAACATTATCTTCATAGTGGTGGAATGTACTATGGCATGTCTGATAATGTTCATCTTTTCCTTTCCTCCTATATGGCATTCATTTCATTTTGGCTCACAGGAATGCACTAAACCTCAGGTATTGTAACTTACTGTGTATGGTCCACTAACAATTTACTTGTGGAATTGCGGTGTGATATCATAATGCTGATGCAATGTAATGACTAAAGTTGCCTCCTAGCCTTTGCTTTGATACTTCAGCAGTCTCACTGTGATATAAAAATACTAATGTAAATGTGGAATTTGGTGACAGCTCAGTGTCCCTTGCCCAGCTTTGACTGATCCTTGCTTTGATGTCTGTGATTTAGAGAAAATGGAGAACAATAAGCAAAGAGAATATTTAAAATACTTAGTGTTTGTCAGACACTTTACTCAAGAATCTCTTTCATGACACAAAGGACTTAATTTTTGATTTTGATTTTAAAAGTAGTCCCCCTGTTGCTGTTTAGTTATCTTTATGTCAGTAGAACAGGCAAATTATAGTGTGACAAGATGAGCATCAAAGGAGCAGCAGAAAGATTCCGTTAGCTGAAAACTTGTAAGAGTGCTTCTTGTTTGTCTTCCATTATGATTATGTGCGTAAAGAAGGTGGATTTTGTAGACCCTAACAAAATATGCGTAATTGGCCATTATTTGAAGCCCGCTTGTCAAGCTAGGGAGAAAAGTATGTCTGAGTGTCTTTTGAATGGTATCAAGCCAGAATGTCTTTTGAATGGTATCAAACCAAACAAAATAGAGAAGTTTTCCCTGACATCTGATCTCAAATGCAAAGTAATCTGAAGATCTGAGTGGCATCTTTTAAAGTTAACTTGTATTTTTAGTTGCATTTCTCACTGCCACTACTAAGCATCCACCAAATACAACGTTTGGTAAGAATGTGTCTTGTCAAACTGTAAAATGTCCACACTCTTATGTCTGAGAAATTTCTTGTGATAGAACTGAAAACAAATTAAAACTATTGCTTAGCTTCAAAATTCTTCCTTTTCTCAAATATTATTTTGGTCAATTCTGATATTTTATCAGGAAATTATTTTAAAAGTTCCTTCTGTATCACATTGTGCTGTTCACTTCTTTATATAAAAGACTGAGATGGTTGAAATTTGAGTATGGTTCCAGTATCACAGGCAAGTGACTTCTGTGCTGAAGTTCTCCCTTTCTTCAATATGTATGGTACAGTTGTTCTAGGAATCCAGTTCCTAATCTCCAGATCAGTGCTCACCACTTTTTCAATGGAATGATCCCAGGTAACCTATGGTTACTAAAACATTATGTCTAAGAGTAATAATGTGCTTCTCAAATTCTGATAGGAATTTGAAATACTTTGTAGTATTTTGATATGTATTGTACTTAGGCATGTTACTTTTGGAACAAGTGTTGCTGATTTCTAGGTTGAGGAAAATAGAAAGTTAATGTATGGGAATAGAATCAGTGTGCTTTATCAGGCTGATAAAATGGCATCCTTTTCGCCACCATTCGTATTTTGGTAAAATGGATCTGTTATTTTTCAGGGAAGAAAAAAAAATCCTGATAAGTTTAGGTTGAGCTGTTCTTACTTGAATCTGGAAAATCTTGTTTGTTTTTTTTTGACAGCAGATTTTTACCTCTGCTTCTGCTGTATCAGAAACTGCCTTTAACAAGATTAATGTTAACACCTTCTTACTTAATAATAGAAATTGGATTTAACTTCTGAATGTAGATTTTCTTTCTGTGTGTATCTATACTTGAGACTACTTAAAGTTTTCAATGAAAAGCCCTTGTTTTGAGTGACTTGACTGAAAGAGTGCGGACCCATTTTTCTGGGTCCGTGCTTTTTTCTGAGTGCCTACATGGCTTTTCTTCTACTTTAGGCTGCTTGTGCTTTTTTTTTTTTTTGTTTTGTTTTTTAAACCATAAAGTAGCATATTCATCAATGGAGTGAATTTAAATAAGGATAGACTTCCTTGTGCTATCTTTGTGTGAGTAAACTTTGTGGCTGTTTCAGTGCCTCTGTGAGGAATGGTCATACCCAGTCTGAGTGTTGGTGAGCTGGTTGTTATATATATAATGCATGACACATGTAGTGTAAATTGCAGAAGTTCATAAAGGAAAAATAAGTTCATCTAAAATAAGATGCTGTTATTTAGTGGCATAGTGGTTGTGAGTAGTAATTTGTAAGTCCCTGTTTTGTTATAGGCTGTATCTCCTGTGCCTTACACTTGGTATGTAAACTGATATGCGAGCTTTTATTAGTCTGTACCATAGCTTTTCTTTGCTAAAGGCAAAATATCGAAGCTTACTGGGGAATATTTATAGAGATGCAGGTAGGTCTGTAAATAAAACACTGAAGCACCAGTGAATAGCCCTGAACAAAGACTATAGTGTGTGGTGCTTTACTCTATCCAGATCTGAATTAGTGAGAATCTTTCCAGATTTGAATTAGTTAACAGGCTTATGAAAATTGCTGCTAGCGCATCCTCAGCCGGTCTTTTTAAAGCCAGCTGCTGAAATCCCTGCAGAAGGTCTTTCTGCCTTTTAGTAGCCTTTTTTTATCCTATTTAGCTTGAGACTCACATGAGGTGACAATCTGTTTATCTGGTGTTAGAAGGAAAAGAGCAGTGGGTATGGAGCTGTCAATAACTCCAGCTTCTTCCCCAAGTTACAAGCATGTAATTATTTTATCCTCACACACTGTGCTATAGAGCCAGTCATCACGCTGATGTGTAAAGGGCAGACAAGTATTGTCCCGGACTTTATTTGAGGGGCATGACTGAAAACTTGCATAAGAAGAGGGATGGAAATGAAACCATGTCTAATGTTGCTGAGTCAAGTTTCATCTGCAGCCATGACTTTGTGAAAAAATTAGGGTTTTTTTTCTAGCTTTTTTAAAATATTATGTTTTAAAAAGTATTTGACCCTGGTCATATAGTACCAAACTGTAGAAACCTTGCTCGCTGCCTCAATCTTCTCTTACAGCTAACAGTTAGAGCAAAGCATTGGCAAAGTATCCTTTTTTTCCTAGTAAAATTTGCATTCACATTGTCTGCTGAGAGTTTAAAATTCCAGGATCAAAAATTTGTGTTCAGAATGTTCTCTTTTATGAAACAAATTTGCCTTTTCCTTTGTCTGCAAAATTATATTTTAACAATCAACAAAGCTGCTCTATATCATATAACATTTAAGAAGGATTTAAAAAAATCTGAATTTTAATTTTTTCTGCCTGAATTTTGTGCCAAAACTTAGTTGTTTTCCTTTATTCAGTGGATGTGGCTACTGAAGTGATGTGGAAGTTTACAAGAGGAAAAGTGGTTTCTTGTGGCTAATATAGTTGATGAGAATTAAAAAAAGCTGATTCTATTTTATACTTTTATATATGTCCAGTATAACTTCAGACAACACTTAATGTTGAAAACATTAATAAGCTCAATACAGTTGCTTCTCTGCATGTATATTTATGTTTGTTGTAAAATATGTATTACTGGATGTATTCCCGTGGACCAGTACAAATGATCACAAAATACCTTGTATGTGCTTGCTTCTCAACCATGTAGAATTTATAGGTTTTTGTTATATCTTCATAGCAGCCCTCTAATATCTGAGGGGGGCCTACAAGAATGCTTAAGAGGGATTCTTCATCGGGGACTGTAGCGACAGGAAAAGAGGTGATGGATCAAACTTAAACAGGGGAAGTTCAGGTTAGATATAAGGAAGAAGCTCTTTACTGTGAGGGTGGTGAGGCACAAGAACAGGTTGTCCAAAGAACTGGTGAATGCTTCATCCCTTGGCAGTGTTCAAGGTCAGGTTGGACAGGTTGGGCGACATGGTCTAGGGTGAGGCATCCCTGCCCATAGCAAGGGGTTGGAATTAGATCATCTTAAGGGCCTTTCCAACCCTAACTGTTCTATAATTCTGTGATAAAATGTGTTCTTGTTAGTGCATTGTATTCTACACAGTAAACTGATGCCAAGAGAGTAGTGTACTTAGTCATCTTTATTACATATAGAATTTCAGTTATTTTAGTTTGGATCAGTAGGAACAGTTGTCAGATACTCAGTCTACAAGAAATCAGTTTAAAAGAATGTTGTCAATCTTTCAAACCTGTAAATAGCTGCAGCTTTTAATGTTCCTGATGATTATTAGGATTATCTAGAACTTTCATTCCAATGTAACTTCACTTAATAAAACAAAAAGTAACCCACAGAATCAATCATGAATATTCACATTAAAAAAAAAAAGAAAGCTTTCTTTTGGGAAGAAAGAATCAAATCTGAGTTAATTCGCCAACTCTAGGAAAATTATTTGATAGGGCAATGAAAAAGGAAGTGTGGGCACACTGAAAGCTTGACTTTATACAAGGATGTAAAGAATATGGAGAGATCATGGGGAAAAAGACCAGTTTTTTTAAACACCCTTGATCTTGGAAGTATTAATCAAGTCTTACAAAGGAAAAACTACAAACAGAAAAATTACTGGTATCCTAGTCAGGTACACTTGGTCATCAAAAACGTTTGGGGAAGAAGGATGTTTAAGGGGTTTAGCTTTAGAGGCTTGCATGAGTTGTAGCAGCTGAACCTATTCAAATATATCTAATTTTTGAACTCGATGCTAATTTAGTGTTCCCTCAGATAGTCCCTTTAGTCCCCCTCAGGAGAGGGGAAAAATATGAAAAGCAAAGAGAAAGGAAGCCAAGAAGGATCTGTTAAGTGGCATATGCCGAATGAAAGCAAAAAGGTCATCTTGCATTCTGTTCTTGTTTCTGAAACAAATTAATGTAAGCAAAAGAAATGGTAATTCAAAACATAATTGTACACACACCTAAATTTACATTGTATTGTATGGGAAGTAGCATGGCATGCCAGGGTGTTTTAATCACACTTTTACACAAATAATGTGTGTCTCTTTGCTCAAACAGATTTCTTTAGTTATAACAAATTTGGTATAAAATAATTTATTGTTTCTTTCTAGTGTTTATATTTGAAATAAAAGATACTGTATTGATTGTTCCATTAATTAAAAAAAGGGACTAGTTCTTAATGTCAAATGTGAGTGTCCTTTTACCAGGAATATTGTAGTTGCTTTTGTTAATTTACAAAATTCAGTCTGCAGTTTCAAAAGTGACTGTTTTTATTATTGCATGATGGTGATGACATATTCACAACGTGGAATGAGATTGATGCATACATCATACTAGGAAGTAGTACAAAATACTAAATATGAGTAGGCTGTGTATATAATATTTGAACAGACGTGGTAGTGCTAATTCCTGAACTGTGTAACTATGCTATATTACATAAAGCAGGTGTATTTTGAAGTGAGACACTGCAAGAATTGTGAGGTAATTTTGTCTGAAATATGAAATTCCTGAGATGACTTGGATGGTTCCCATTAACCATTTTTTTTTGCATAGAAGTTGGGTGTTCCTGTGTGGGAACATCCACTGGTAATGTAATAATGTCAATACATAATTCCCACCCCTGTGTTCTGTGGCAAAAAACAACCTTTCAGCCTTTCTTCTTTCATCTGTGTTGTAGTGTTAAAGTTATGTATTATGTTATGGATTATAGTTAATATATGTGCAATGCTATCATTTTATTTTGTGTAGCACCCGAAGCAAAACAAAATTGTTAGTTCATAATCCTTTCAGTAATGTCTTCTGGCAAGCTAATGCAAAATTAATGACATGCAGTGTGTTATTTACTCAACTTGCAGCTTCTGTCAGAGGATGTCTATTTTTATATATTACATCATCCCTGCTGCAGAACTCATATATCCATTGGGATTTACTGTTCTTCCATTCCCTTTGGAAGGGCTCACATTGATGTCATAACTGTATTTGTAACTGTGATTCAATTTGGAAATTCGAAGACAAACACTGAATCTATGAAGTATTTTATGCAACCGAAGTGTCAGTAATACTACCGAGTTTCTTGATTTTAGATATATTACTAGCACTAGGTCCTGTTTACAGCTTGTGCAGTTGCTAGTACTTTATGACCACACATATGTGAAACTTTGGTTAATGATAGCATAGATTTTCCAGAGTAGCATGACTTTTTTTGCTGTTACTGACTTGTGATGTACTATTTTATATTATATAAAAGATTGCTTTTCAGAGATGTAGGGCATAAAACTAAATGTGAGGCTTGTCATCAAAGCAGAGAGTTATTCATGCAGAAGAAAAATGAATTTTTTATAACTCTTTTCTAAACTGATTGTTGTATAATGTAACTTAATACAAATATTGGATTTCTACCACTTGAACTTCTTGAGGGAGATTAAAAGTCACACACTCTTGTTTTTAATTTTTTTTATAAGTAGGATATGCTCATTAGCGTAAGGTTGTTCATTTAGAAACAATGTTTGCCTATAAAGTGCATATGGGAAAAGGGATCTGCCTATGCATTATGTTTGTGAAATACCAATAAGGATCCGTTCGACATTGGCATTTCTATACAGATAAGCATCATGAGAGATAGTCCTAATGTAGACATTTGCCTGCTAAAGCATATAAAGAAGCTGTCAGTTCATTTTTCCGAAGCATCTGAGCCACTCTTTTGTAAGCTGTGCTTGATGTACTGACTTAAAGATAAAATGATTAGCATTAGGTGTCAATCTTTCCACAAAAGGTTTTCGTTAATTTTAATAGTGCTTTTGTATTTCATTTGAACCATTTAAATGATTATTTTGCTGAGTGAATTGCAAAGCTCTAAAAAATTAATTAAGTAGTACTTTAAATATCCTGAGCAACTAGGGAAGTATGTATAGAATTAAAACGTGGTAAGGTGGAATGTCTGAAGAAGACAAACAGCATCCTGGCTTGCATCAGAAATAATATGATAAGCAGGACTAGGGAGGTGATTGTCCCCTCCCTGTACTCAGCACTGGTGAGGCCACACCTTGGAATACTGCGTTCAGTTTTGGGCCCCTCACCACAAGAAAGACACAGATTCTGGGGCATGTCCAAAGAAGAGCAAAGAAGCTGATGAAGGGTCTAGAGCACAAGTTTGATGAGGAACAGCTGAAGGACCTGGGGTTGTTTAGCCTGAAGAAGAGAAGGCTCAAGGGGGGACCTTACCACTCAACAACTACCTGAGAGGACGTTGTGGTGAGGTGGGTGTCTCTTCTCCTGAGTAACAAGAATAGGACAAGAGGAAATGGCTTCAAGTTGTGCCAGGGGAGGCTGAGATTGGATATTGGGAAACATTTCTTCATGTAAAGGGTTGTCAGGCATTGGAATGGGCTGCTCAGGGAAGAGATGAAGTTACCATCCCTGGAGGTATTTAAAGGATGTGTTGTATATGTAGTGCTTAGGACATAGTTTCTTCATGGACTTGTCAGTGTTAGGTTAATATTTGGACTTCATGATCTTAAAGGTGTTTTCCAACCTAAATGATTCTAGGATTCTAGGTCCAGAAGGCTATTCTTACATTTTTTATTTTGTATTTGCAAATATTTTTTTTTCTTCCTTGGACAACTGGCATATGTTTGTTCCTTACTGTTGTAGTTATCAATTATGAGTGAAGTGGGAGGGAGAAAGACAAGACTGTTTCCTATGTATTTTGGTACGTTGATGTTATAGTCATGCATGATGGTTCTAGTAAAAACTGGAACCTGTTCCAACACGTTTAAACATGACACGAGTTTTAATGCATAAGTATGAAATAAGTTTAAGGAAGGAGATTATTAGAGGCAATGCAAGTGTTTAGTAATAACACAAGAATTGTAACCTGCAACTCCTGGCTTCTAGTCTGATGTCATGATCTTAAACAGTAAATTGTGGAAGTAATTAGAATGGTGATAGTAAATTAAATGTAAATTGTATAAACTTAGTTTAACATAGCTTGGATTTTCATTTGTTAGAAGCTTTGTGCTGCTTGTAGCTTTTTCTATGTGGAAATAATGGCATAATTCCTATTTGTGAATTCTTTTTTTATATTTTTTTTAAGAGGTGCCCCAGTTCCTTAAGACTAAACATTTCAGATATTGAAAACATGCTTAAGAAGTAAGGGAGTTGAGCAGGGTCTCAGAGATAGATCTTTAAGGTTGTATCTGGAATGCTAATTTAGTGGTGGTGGGTTTCTTGGGGTGAAAGAGAATGAGGTTCTTTGATTTCTTTCATAGCTGTGTTTGTTTAAAGTGAAGGAAATGCATTTGTTACAATGGTAATTGCACATTCGACATGGTTCTGCTTGTAAGCTTTTAGTTGAGACTTGGTAGCCCAAGTTGCATATACCAGGCTTCTCTCAAAGTGCTGTCACAGCTGTCAATGACGATGCAGCAATATCCATCATACTTTTCAGGTAGTTTTAGTCTTAAAATTTAAACAAAAATTTGTCTTGGCCAAAGGTGCTGGTTAGGAAAAAAGGTGGAATGATTTGTTTTATGTAAACACTAAGTAATCTGAGATAAAACCTTCAAATGTGTAGACCCTTTTTACCCTCTCTTTCACTGCCCTGTTAAGATGCTTATTTAGCCATACTCAGGTTGCTGTGAAGCAAAGTTGTTCTTGGATGTGAGGTTAAGAATTCTGGAGCACTTTTAAAATTCATGGTATTTGCACGTCTCTGATAGGAAGATTATTTTTTTTCTTTTTTCATAAAAATGCTTTTGTTGTTTCATGTAAGGTGTCAAAGTGTTAGCATTCTGTTGTATGAGTAATGGGTATGGGGAACTGGGCTTCAGTTTTGAACTATTAGCCTTAATTATCTTTGATTTTTCAGATAGAAAAGTTTCTACAGGCACCTGGAACAGCCAACAGATGTTATGGGTGTTGTTTAGGTGGCTGGCATACAAACTCTGTTTGCTCTATTTTGCATTGTTTGTATCTGCCTCTGTGTGTTTATGCACACAGTGCTAAAATGTAAAATATTTTTCCTCTTCTTCTTTTCATATCACTAAATTACATTCTCTGTGTCACACTTAAATGTTGCAATTTGGAGAGTATAAAGGCCTGTAGCTAACTGGTTTTGAAGTTTGCAAATGATCCATGGTACACTAAAGATCACCTTCAAAGTAAGCACACTGACAGCTTTTTCAGTAGTAAACTTGGAATATAAAACTGTGTAAAATCAAAGTATTAGGGAGACTCAATCTAGGAGGTGCACTTCCACCTAGTTTTATTTAGCACTTCTATACCTAGGTAACTGATCTTGTAAATGCGAGGGGAAAATGTAGTGTTAAATTTACAGAATGGGACATCCATTAATTGCTGGTACTTGGCTCCCTAATTTATTTGACTGGGAAAGAGGAGAGGGAGAAAGCATTTCTTAGAATTTTGTATTAAGGTCTCTCTACCTGAATGATGTAATGTGTTCTGACTTTTTTTCCTATCTAAAAAAAATTTGGCTCATTTTGCTTCCTAATTATTTCTAAAAACAAAAGACAAGTGAAGTTGCATGGGGTTTGTTACTGATAAAAGCAAAAAGTCTGGATAAATGATTTCTATACAGTTGCTAGAGCCAGAGCACAAAGCTCTCAAGGTATATTAGTGAATGGTGCATTACACAAGGGAGAATATGCAGGGCATGAGGTAAGAGTTCTCCAAAAAGAAAGTGATCTTATACTGGTAAACTGTTTTAGTGTTGAGTTTAATTTGCAGCCCCTAGAGTATGCTCTTTGGAGAGTCTCCTTGGATAAGACTGTGGCTGGAGACAAAAACAAAAGTTACTTCCTTACAACATATAATTGAATTGAATGAAAATCCTCTGTAACAGCAACCGGCCCTTTCTAAGTTAAACTTCCCCAAAATACCAGAGATAAGTAATTAGTTACCTCAGGACATGTCCAAATAAACATTCAAAAAGATGGACAGAAAGGTCTCAACATCAAATATGGTAGTAAAAATGACATATAATTTCCACCATTGTTTGGGGAATCTGGAAACCTAACTGGCAGAATGGAGGCTTCCTGTCGGTCCTGTTTAAGTCTGCACCTTGAACATAGTGATGAGTTTCAGATACTCCTTGAAGTTTCTAAAGAAGTTCAAGAAAAACTGTTAGCAAGTATATTGTATTCTCTTCAAATAAATACTCCCCCTCCACTGCTGCCAAAATCTCCTGATGAACAAATAAGCAACACAAAGCAACAGGAAACCAGCTAGGATTTAGAGAGGCTTGGAAAAAAATGGTTTTTTGTTTGGTTTTAATCCATTAATATTTAAAAATGAAACATTAAACGTTTGTTCCCCTGCTTTGGGTGGTCTCAGATTCATTCAGTTCCTTACCAGAACAATCATCCTTGCAATTCAAACATGTTAGAGTATTTCAGGTAACATGATTCCGTGGGGCTGGTAAAGAATGTAAGTCTGGAACGTGGGCAGTTGATAAAAGTCAGGGAGTTTTCTGAGGTAAAATCATGCCTTTAACAGTGCAGCAGTAGAATACACATGAAGGAGGTATGCATTTATCCAACTTCCATGAAGTTTTCCTGCATTATTATGTATTATTTTGGGATGCCTCGCATAGGTGAAGAGCTTGTGTCTCCAGATTCCTGCTGTGAAATTATTATGGACACAATGATAAGTGGGGTATTTTGTGAATATTTTTTTGTTTTGCTTTTCCTCCAAGACAGTGAGGTGATTTGTATCTCAGCAGTGAACCTCGTCCCAGCAGGTACAGATGTCAAGGTATCATCTACATCTGGTAAAGCAGCTTTGCTTGTCCTTTATGGCCAATATCCTCGTTCTTGACCTTGACAGAGTGTTCACTCTTTTGCTTTCAGGCTTTCCTTCACATTTTAAAAGCAGAAACCACATTCTCATGTTCTCTGATTAATTAGGACGTTATCTTTATCTCTTGTCCTTACACTAAAATGAGAAAATGTTATGAAGATTGGGGAAAACTGCATCTGTCTTGACAGTCTGCATTTTTTACACTCCTGCAGTACTGAAACAGTTAAAGAAATTAATCTATGACTGTTCTGCCAATTGAAGTCATTAAGATCTCAAATTTTAATATCTAATTTTTAATATTTAATAATGAAAATACATACTTTTAAAGCCATGTTATATGTGTTAAGGTTTAGGCTTACGTAAGTAATAACCCTTTGCTTTATCTAAAATCTCAGGTAAATCAGCTAAACATCACATGAAATGACTTCACAACCATGCACATTAAACACAATTTTGATCTTGCAAGTAAAATTTAATAAGTAACACCTTGTAAGTGTTGCAGGAACACAAAAGTTGTGTTGATCTTAATAGTTTGTTTATAGTAAAAGCAATCTTATGTTTAAAGCATAAATAAATACATTGTCCAGAGAGAAGTTTGTGTGCTCTGCTACTGTAGTGAGCCTTTGCTGAAGTTGCTCAAGCTAAGTTAGACCCACTGCGAATGGGACATCTTGTCACATTTGGGATGAATATCCATCAGTTATAGGTTTTCTTTGTGTCTGTTCTAACATAATTTTAAGATAATTCAATGGCAAGTATTTTAAATGAATACTATAACTTGCTCCTATTTTAAGTTGGATGGCAGGCAAGCAGAAAGCTGTACTGAAAACAGAGCTGTGCACAGAAGGTGACAAATGAGTCTGCCATCAAAGGAAAGATTGGCAGCCTATGGCACATCCACCCAGCTGAGGCAACAGCATGACTGCTCTGGGCTTGTCATTATTTTAAAGATCTGGATTATAGATTCATTTGCAGCATCAGATCAACAGAAGGGCGTTTGTTCAAATGGTCTGTAACATTAGTGAATGTGTTATCAAAACAGCACACACCGCTCCATTGTAACTGTTGCTTTGGTGTTGCTCATGGTGTAGTGAACATTACTATAATGATAATGCCACAGAATTATGAATAAAATTAAATTGGCAAATACTATTGCTTTATCCATGCGTTTTGGCCAAAGTGGTATTTTAGTCATTGAAAATCACCTTGGAGAGCAGATGTGGTAATTTTTCTTTATTCAACATAGTTTTATTTAAGGTTCTCAAAGTTCTTGAGAAAATGAAAATGTGACAGGTGTGTGTGGACCATCCCCTTTCTGCATTACCCTGATAAATAGGAAATTGCTAGCATGTGATTGGGTCACATGGCCAGAGATTTTAATTACTGGCAGTAAATTTGCCTAAATTCATGAGAATAAAACTTTTGGATTGTATGGGACATTTAAATGTATTGTAGCATTTGGAGTGAATTACTGTTCCAGATTTTTAGTGGTTTCAGTTGGTGTTTTTAAAGCTGATGTGAGCTTCAGATCATATTTAGCAATCTCTCTCACAAGGCCAGTGGGAGAGTGATAAAATGATAAAATTTAGAAGCATACTCCTGGGAGCTTAAGTTTTATGTCTGTAGTCCTGAACTGAAAATTAAGTCTGAAACCTCCATTTTTTTCCAGGTGAGGAGGATGGGAGGAAGCGAAGATACTTCGCTTTACTTTCCATAAAATTACGTACTACATTCCTGCACCTTTCAATTTAACTGTCTGTATTCCACTTGCACAACTGTGTAATATTCGTGTAATGGTCCCTTTGCTGTGAATCGTTTTGGGACATGTAGTGGTTGTGGGGTTTATGCCTTATTCTTTCATCTTTTTTTCTATTCCTTTGACTTCCTGCCACCCCCCGGTTTTCTAGCTACTGGAGTCACGAAGTGGCACTAAATTTGGTGACCTTACTGTGTTCTGTTGCCTTTTGTCTAAGTTTTTGAACATGAAGGAAATGATACTCTTTAGAATGTGCTTAAAGGGAAGGGGAAAATGTGCTGATAACTTCTGGTTTTGAGGTACTTCTGGAAAATAATGGGTTTTGCGTATGTAATCTTTATCAAATTTAAAGTACTCCTGTAAATAGGTACGAGTTAAGGTGACTGCTTAAAGTTGAAGATTTGAGGTAATCTGTTGCTGCAGATTTGTTGTTAACCTAAAAAGGTTTAATGCTCCAGTTGGCATCGACACTATTTAGGAAAATAGTATCATGGGGAGATTATGTTCTAGCACATGAAATAGTTGAGAGGCATTGCAGGCAGATGATACGTGGTGCTGAGATCTCTGCCATTTCTTACCTGGGATTCAGAATTACAGTTTATGAATCCTGAATCCTGTGAGTAGTAAAAGGATGTCCTAACATTTGTAGTTACTTTTGAAAGGTAATTTTTAACATTCTTAACTGTGCCTGCAAAGAGCTGCCAGCTGTCTTCTAAGTTCATTATTTTGAAAGCATCTGGGTATAGTCCATAATGTCCAGTTGTTGCATATCAGGTTTATTAACATCTCACATTAATGGCCTAAAAATATTTCAAAAAATTTCTTGATTTTTCTCAAAATTTAAGTCTAAGCACAGAATCCCTACATGGGTTTTGAAATGCACATGAACGCAAAGTTGTACTTAAGTTTCGTATAAACTATTCATACTTGTTTATGATAGAAACTTTCCAGGATACATTGTTCTGGTATCTTACACTGATTTAAATTCCATTCGTTCTTCACTGAAACATCTAACAGTTCACTGAACTTTTGTTTTAATTCTCTTTCTATGAAATATAATTTATATGGAATTATTTTCTGTACTGAGAATGGACAGTACTTAGTATCACAATGCACCACTGAACCTGAAAAGCGGTGGTGTTTGAGCAGGAAGGAATATGGAAATGGAATCAACCATTATTTCTTGCAATTATTTTGATTCACAAATTGCCTGTGAGTTGTGTTTTCTTCACCTAATTACATAAATAGCACTTTTTACATTTTTGACATAAAGAGGCTTTTTTTTCTGTTTTGGAAGCTACCAAGGATTTGAGGTTAATTTAAATTTTGTATTAATGTATGAGAGTCTGACTTAATTTCCTGAGAGGCAAGTAGGGGTGTATAGTAGTGACCAGCATAAATAGCAAGGAAGTATTTCATGGCACTGTCATCTAGAAGTTTTGACTTTTAGTACTGTTTTAGTGGTTTTATTTGCGGTTTTGTGTTACTCTTCAAGACTTACGCCACAGAAACCTAGGCTAGATTTTGGTTAAATGGTGCAGACCAACACAAGCTGATGCAGAGTAAGATGCATGTTGATAGTTATGTCTGTAATGAAGTTCAGAAAGTGGTGTGCTCCCTTCCTATGCTGGGGAGTTTCTGTCTTGGCAGAACTTAATTTTTCCTGACATGAGCGTAAAACACCACGCTCAAACTCTGCTTATGGTGTTAACCGCAAGGCCACCAAATCAGACTCAAGAGGGTTTTAATTGCTTTCTCAACAAGGAGTATTTTTTAATTTTGTACTGGAGAGGGTTTGTCTGAGCTTCCTAGAATGAATAACTTCCACTGCTTCTGGTCAGCACTTCATCAGAAAATTGATTGTGCTCAGCATTAGACTGTTTTACAAGGCTTAAGCATAATTTAACATTTTAAAATCAGCTGTTGGTTGCCCTGGCACAATACAATTGCAGCAATTCTAAACTAATTTTTGTAATTCAATTGTTTGAAGAGTAACTTATCATTTAGCATATACTAGAAGACCAAGGGCACAAGTGTCATTGAACTCTCATAAGTTTAAATATATTACATTTCAAATGTGGTGTGTACGAAATGGTGTCCTTAGAATAGCTGTGCAAAAAATAGACCAGATATTTCATGATCTTTTCTTTCCTTACTAGATCATTTCCATTAATTTTTATGGCCTCATTTAATAGCAGTCATTGCTAGTACCAAAAGAAATCACTGTGCAACAAACTAAACTCATTATCAGTGGATAGGCTATTCTGGTGGAAGGCAGCCGCAGCTTGTATGTCATAGTATTCTGTAGTATTCATTCTTTTTCCTGTGTGTTTATGCCTGTGTAACAACTTTTAACGTCTTTTTTTTTTTTCTTTGTGTTCTTAAAAGAAAAAACAAACAAACAATCCCCAATTTTGAAGTTACTTAAAGCACAGATGATCTCTGATTTTAAAGTATGTGTTATAAACCACTGTCCTGAATTGGAAGCCTAATGGAAGATTGGCATGTCCTGTATACCCTGGTGTGGTTTCCCCTGTGTCAAGTGACTTGAATTCATGGCATTTAAGACGTACATTGCATAGGGCTGCCAATTAGTTTATTGCTTGAGCATGTTTCAGCTCCTCTGCAGTATGTGGTTGCCGGTATAATATGAGAAGTGGTATAGGGTAAATGGGAGTGACTGGGGAAATTTCTGAGTACATTCAGTGAAGGAAATTATAAAAGCCGTATGTATGTCTATCTCTTCCAGCTCTTGCTTCCCCATTTTTAGTGGAATTTGTGTATTCAGTGTGCAGGGAGAAGCAGGAGCTATATTCAGAAAGACTTCAAATGATGTGTTAAAGGGTTTTGGACTTTTATCTGTCACAGCCCATGGGTATCTGTGGCCTGCATAGTGGCAAAGCTGCTGAAAATCTGAGAGCTCAAGTGCACTGTTTATAAATACTTGATAACAATGTTTACAGCTCTGCAGCAGCACTCTTTTGGGTGTGGGGAAAAAGGAGGTGATGTCAAACCCTCTGCTTTATCCACATCTTCATGAAAAGTCGTGTTCAGCTCAGGATTTGGCGAGGTAAAGGTGGGTCTTTATTCCCACCCTGACTTCAGTAATATTCTTAGGAACCAGCAGGGAACGGATCCCTCCCCTCTGGGGCTGCCTTGATCTTCAGAGGCTGATACCAGATACAGGCAAGAGCTTGCTGTTTTATCTGCATTGTCCATCTCTACCTTAATGAGTGAAATGGTTAACTATACGAGTGGGTGAGCCTCAAGGAATGTATCTTCCATTTGACTTGAATATTTCGGTGGATAAAGGGTGAGGGAGGGAGAGGAGAGAGAGAAATCCACTTACATCACTCGAACTGCATTGAGTGTGTGCCTGTGTGCAGGTTAAGAGACAGACTACAGTGTCTTTGCTTTCTGCAGGAAGCAGCAATGCCGTTTGTATCCTAAGAGGAATTTTTTATTTAGAAAAGGAAGCATTCTTTCTACCCAGGAAATGGCTTTCCTTGTGCGTTGCTATGCCAACTGCCTGCAGCCATGGTCTTCCAAAGTAAGCACAATAACGTAATTATATTGGCGTATTGCATTCAGACTCATGATTCTCTGGGCTTTTGTGTGTGTGTAACTGTGTTGTATTTTTATTGCTGACTCTTTGGGCAGTAGACATGCTTGTCTTGATTGCGGGGAACAGGCATCATAAAATTAAATGTCCATCAATGTCATGCTGCTGAGATTAATTGTGCAAACTTGGTTAGCTGAGTGGAACAGAGATCACTGGTCACTACTCTGTCAGCATCATTAGCAGCCAGGGGAGGAGGTCCCTGTTTGCGTGCTCTGCCCAGATTTTGGGGGAGTGGAGGGTAGTGGTGGAGCGGAGGGTAGTGGTGGAGCGGGGGGGAGGCTGCGTGTGTGAGTGTGTGATTGCAAATGAAACAGGAGTATTAACAATGCTTGGCTGAATGCTGGAGGCTGGTTCCTGCACCCTGACTAATATAATACTGTATTAAGCCTTTTTGAGGGAGTCTCTGTGCAGTCAGCCATTTTAGCTTTTTTCCTCCTTTTTCTTTTCTTTCCATTCCTCAGGCTTAGGGAATGGTTTTGTTCCCCTGGATGAATGCTGGATAATGTAGGGTTTCATCAGACTCTGTATGTCTTGACACGCTTAGACTTTGTGTTACAAAAATGGAGACTAACGCTGTCGTTTGGATTGCTGCTCTGCACTACAAGTGTGAGGGGGGTTTTGAGCTTACCAGTAGTGACACTTTTAGCTCCAGCTTGGTTTCACCCCCTCCTCCTCTTTTTAATTTAATGCTGTAGAGGGTGACTTGCCATCCATAAGAAATTGGTACATGATGTGTAAATTCAGTTCAGTTTATGTTTCTTCATTATGAAACCACTTGCAATCCCAGCTAACCATGGAGTTATGGGCCAGCAGGAGAAACACTCAGTAAGTATTGCGAATTCTGCTTGTTCTGTCAATAACCTGTCATGGGCAAACTGCATGGAGGTTGAAACTGCTTGTCGTCCTGCTTGTGGGCTTTCCTGCTTGTGAGTTTAACAGTGGGTTTTGAGGGAAAGCTGTACCTGCTGTGGCATTAGCGTCGGTGGCTGTATTTAAGATTGTTTTTAGCTTAGAAAAGGCAAGTCTGTAGGTTCATTTTGAATGTTAAAAATTGATTGAAAAAATGCTGGCATACCTTAATTGAGCAAGAAGCCATGAGCATTCTGTTAAAATCAGTATGCATTTGTTAAAACTTTAAAGAAATCTGCAAACTCTATAACAAGTGATATAATAGTAGGTGGTGATAAGAATAGATTTCTCCTGCCTAGTGTATGGTACTTGTGTGCTGTTGCCTTGTAGCATGGCATTTAACATCTGCGATACACTTATGCTGAAAATGCAGAAACTGTTAGTAAAACATGGAATGAACAAAAGGCGTAAGTGCTGCTGCTTTCTAATTGATCCCATGAGTCAGCTACACCTTTGTCATGCTTTAATCCCATAGGCTGCCTGTGTTTATTGTTTGGAAAAAATGCATTCATAAGCAGAAGAGCAAACATTATTTAAAAAGGCCTCGGGTGTCAGGAATTAGATATTTAGGTTTTACACGATAAAAAGATTGTAGAAGTGTAGATTCTTACTGCTCAGTTAACACACTTAAATCTTCATTCCAGCTTTTACTTGGTCCAATATAATTTTCAGTCTTACAATTGGTTTCTTGGAAAAATATTATTATATATGTTATGTGCATACTGCGTATGTTTAGAATGTGCATGGGAGTGTGTACAGTATGTTCAGCATATACAGCTGAGAACTGTAAATATTGGGAAGATGTGATAGCAGGAACTTTTTAAAGGAGGAACATTTTCTTCAAGAATTCAGTTAGATTGTGTAGAAATATGGAAGCTAACCTAGAAACATTTCAGAATGTGTCTAGTGGATTTTTCTTATGCATGCAACAGACATATCACATTTTCTTGTAGACTCTTCCTTCCTCCCCTTTCTTAATT
Source organism: Neopsephotus bourkii (assembly GCF_033783945.1). Taxonomy (NCBI): domain Eukaryota; kingdom Metazoa; phylum Chordata; class Aves; order Psittaciformes; family Psittacidae; genus Neopsephotus; species Neopsephotus bourkii. The sequence goes on along the minus strand of NW_026900684.1, from coordinate 14,699,098 downwards.
ACATTCTGAGTATAAAAGGAGTTCATATTACCAAATCATTTGCTGCTCATGAAGTATTTAAAACTGAATCTAAAAAATAAATAAATGAAATTAATTTCCTTCTGAACTCAAGTAGTGAAGAACTAGAAATAGAATAGGATACCTTGAATTTGCAAATAGGAATAAAATGAGAAAGCTGCATAATTGTTGGTTTTTCCTTCTCTTTGTACTCTTCAAAGGATGTTGTTGAAAAGTTCTAGACTGATTCTGATAAGCCAACAAGTCTAACTGATGTAAGGAAAAATATTGACCAGGTATTTTAGAGACACTATGTTGCATGCTCTGTCATATTTTAGTTGTATTACTTTGAGTTAATTAAATTGTAGAGATGCAGGATTAATAAAAGGGAAAAGATCAAAGTATTGCTTTACAAGAAAATTAGTTTACCGTAGAAATGTCCACATATATGTAAGAGAAATATTTGACACAGGGCTGGCACACAGTTGCAGAATTTGCATGAGCAAAAGGCATAGTTTAGAGTTTATATAGAAGTTTAAGATGAAACTCTTAGAACACAACATAGCTCAGTGAAAAACACCATTTTGGCAATGAAACTTTCCATGCTTGCTCTCCAGGTAGAAGTTATTTTGCTTGGAAAATGGGACCAAAAGATGTGAATTTTTCACAGTATCACAGTATGTTAGAGATTGGAAGGGACCTCAAAAGATCATCTAGTCCAATCCCCCTGCCGGAGCAGGAACACCTAGATAAGGTTACACAGGAACGTGTCCAGGCGGGTTTTGAATGTCTCCAGAGAAGGAGACTCCACAACCTCCCTGGGCAGCCTGTTCCAGTGTTCTGTCACCAGATAGAGAGGAAAGGCAAGCTTGGAGTTTCAATGTATATAGACTTTGTCTAGCTTTGTCTACAAGGTAAACTTACTGAATTAGTACTTTTTGTGATGTGTTATTTTCATTTTAGTATGTTCCTAGAATCCTAAATCTTTTCTTGGTATGTGACTTATGTCAAGGAGAAAGCCTCAATTACTTCTGTGACATCCCCACCTAGAGTCTCGCAGCCTGATTTGTTGGGACAGTCTGGAATTGGATGCAAAAATCTCTTGTGCAAGGCTTCCCAAAATTCTGTGAATTAATTTTAGTTAATGCTGTTAAATCTTAATTTCACATTAGCTTAGTTAGGGAATGAGGGATGTAGCTTAAATCTACTGTTCTGTGAAAATGGTATGCAAACTGGCCATTATGTTCATCATGGCGAAAATGAAGAGAGGAAAAGTAAGAAATTGTGTTGTGCTTCCTACATTATTTAATATAAGAAATAAAATCAGAAGCATCAGTCAAGTGTGCTGCTCCTACATACTTCATGTTTTATAAATGGGAAGAGTCTGAAGCAGTGCTATGGACACCTATTTGAAGGTCATGTTGATCTATTGGTGGTGCTCCTTCATACACAGCTGTTGTCATCTGCTGGACGGGGAGTATGATTTGGGTGAAAGATGGCAAAGAACTGTAAGCTGGATTGTTGCAAAAGTTGTTCTGCTTCGTTTTTGTATTTAGTGTACTTAACTAGATTTTGTGTATTTCACTAGGTTTGTTCTGTTTGCCTGTGTCCTTGCTGGTTTTGAGAGTCTTCTCAACAAGCTTTGTAGTGCATTCATTATAATTTTCATTACCTTAGATGTTAGGAGGCTGAGTGATGTTTCAAAAAAAAAAAAAAAAGAAAAATGTTGCTTTGTAGATGTTGAAACAACTATCCCTTGAAAAGCTTCACACATTGCATCTTATACCTGCTTTATTATGTGAAAAAAGAATCACGTGAAAGTCTAGCGCAAGAAGGTTCCCACGGTAGGCTGGGGCCTTCTAAAATGTTATCTTTCTGTCTCATTTCTCCTGTGCCCTTCCTTGCATGTGGTGTTTGTAGGAACTTTAGTCAAGGTCATTAAAAAAATAAAATTGACAGGTAAAATGTGACTCGAGATGCGTAGCTTTCATGAGTGTGCAATGATTAACAGCTCATGAATTGCAGAGTACTTTGGAGTGACTTACTCACAACCTTTAAGAAAGTTGAAGTTACGTTTTTACTCTGAGTGTTATTGAAATAAAGTTTGCTAATAAAGGATATTTTTCACTGCCAGCCCAGTGACTGTCCTTTAGTGATCACGTAGGTAGTATTGCAGTCTTTTGGTGTACTTCACCTGTCTGGAATTACTGGAAAACATTAAAAGCGGCAAGTCAAATCCTTGGCTTGTTGTTACTCTATTTTAGTTCACAAAGATCTGTGGCACAGTGCTAGGTGCTCCCTCACTCCCAGGAATGAGAAGGAAGTGAGTGGTATTTTGAGGAACAGTCTTGAGTGGGAATTGTTCAAATAAACTTGTTCTAGTTTGATACGTAGTAAGGTACTGGCTAGCTTGCTTTCCTAAGAAATCTAGGACTGTACAGAATAAGCATAATTTTCTGTTACTGGAAGAGGTCATCCATGTTATTTTATAGCTCAGACAATAAACGTAGCCACAGATAGTTATTTGTCCTTTGAATGAGCTTTGCACAGCACGAATAACACATGGAAAAGAGGTGTGATTTTGTGATCAGGTGGCTACACTTGGAAGGCTTTTATGTGTTTATATATATATATCTGGAAAAAAAATAGATGTAAAAAAAAGAATTCCAACTAAGTAGTAACCTGTTGGCTACTGCAGCTGCTGCTGATGGTGATTTTGTTCATTTTAATAAATTACATTGCAGTGGGACTTGATACAGGTTTTTTTCTGATTTTGTTAGGCACCTTTATTTTTATCATTTATTGAAACCAGTTTTCTGGTTTGGCCCCTTCTGATTATTCCGTTTAATTTATATATTTTGAAAGAAATATCCTGTCTGAAGGCCAATAAAGGAGTTATGGATTTTTCATATGATTAGGAATAGTGTTTCACCTCTTCATAGGTGCATTATGATACAGTCTTTAATTACATAACCATGTATCTTCCATAAGATTCTTCTCAAGATGGATAGCTCTGGTTTAATGAGAAGCTGTTTGATACTTTGGGCCAGCTTCATTGCTCAACAAGCCAGGTTGTGGTTTAGGCATGCTAGTCAAGTTCTACTCGGAAGATGAAAGTATTTTCTTTTTTCTTTTGTGACTTTTTAAGGTGCTTGTCAGCCAAGTGTTAATGTGATTCATTAAAGTAGTGCAGGGGTGGCATTGTCTTAATTTTTCAGATAGCTCTGCTGAAGCAAATATTTGGCAAAAAATAAGGACAGAATTCTGAGAACTTAAGATGCTCATTCCTCAGGAGAGCTAGACATAAGTAAGTGTTAAAAGTATGGATTTTATTAGTTTAATTTCTGCATATTGGCCCAGTTGAGGCACCCACGGCCTGATGATTATTTGAAAGGTTGATTTTAAGTGACTTGCCTGGCATCCTACCAGAGATCTGTGGTGGAGCCTGGCTAAATTCCTGTTCTCCAAGACAACATTTAATTGCAGATTTTTCTCAAAAGCTTATAAATGGCAAAATTTGGGTCATTTCATAGGAATGACAGTGAAAGCATTAGCTGCCTGCAGAGATGGCAATGAAAGCATCCTTGGCTCATAGGACATGTACTGCCATCTTTCTGTTACTGTTTCAAGGCCTGAGGATTGCACAACATATTTAGGAGAAAGGAGGAAAAGATGAAAAAAAAAAAAAGAAACCATACCAAAAAAAGCTACCACCTCTATGTATTTTGTGTGTGTGTGCACACAAAAGTGCTTCCTCTAGCTTCCTAAGAAGTACCTGAATTTTTTTCAGGTCAACATAGGTAGTTGGCGTAGATGATCTCACAGTAGGGCATTTGTTCAGCAAGTTTATGAAGTAGGAAAAATTCAGGCTCCATAATGAGAATTGTGACTAACATAATCAGTATTGTTGGTTCTGGTTTACATAACAAAGTGCCCAAATCTAGTGGTGGTATTGGAGTGGTATTTATGATGGAGCACCTGGAAACGTGTCATTTGCAGTCACAATACAGATTTGAACCTGAAAAGGAGAGTCAGCTTTTTCCAAAATGCTATTTTGAGACCAGCAGAGAAATGCTGTTGATCATTACTGAGTTCTTGGCACTCCTTCCTTATCTTCAGCTGAAAATCCAGCTGAAACTGAGGGCTGCTGATACCCAACAGGAAGAAAAAAAATGAAGAAAAAAATCCCACAAAAATAAGTAAAATAAAATACATGCAATCAAAAAGCCAAACATCAAAAGAAAAAAAATCTCATAAATGCTTTAAGGTACTGTTGATTTGCTCCTGATCGTACAAGTTAATAAAGACACAGGAATAATAGAAGCTATAAAAAAGCAGAAGATAATGGATTGTGTTGTGCTAAGTAGCATAGGTTAAAAAAATCAGGGAATTAGCAATGTGTACATAGAGTAACATGAAGTCCATTGTAACTGGGAGCAAGCACAGTCACGTAAGGAAATCCTGTGCCTCAGTGTCTAGAGTTGATTCTTTCACCTGCAAAATATTTGCACTCCCTTGTAGAATACTGGCTCAGGAATTTTAACAGTGGTACATATGCTTGAGCTTTAAACAATTTCCAAGTGACATAAACGTGACAGTTTAGCAAATGGACCTCTAAAAATATCCCAATAAGATGAAGTCAATTAGGTTTTTGGAAACTTCATTTTTAGTTATTTAAGGAAGGAAATCTCAGATAGTGATATGCGAAGAAATAGTTGTGGCTTATCAGTGAATTAGAAACCACTGTCAGTAGTCTTGCTTGGTTTTGCAGTTGTGGTTGTCGCTGCTGGGACTACTACAGTATGCAAAAGCAAGGGGAAGTGTCTTATGTTCTGGTTCTGCTACTGAAATGACCTGAAGCTTATCTGTAAAATACTTCTATACTTGATAGGTTTACAGCTTGTCTGCAAAATCAGTGAAATATCAAAAGATAACTGCACATGATCTAACAATATGAGCATTAGGAACCATGATTTCTAATTTCTGAACTAGAACTTGATAAACAAACTATGTTCAGACCATCAGATCTCTGGGATAATGAATGACGTTGGCACTGGAAACTCTTCAGTATAATTCATTTAAGCTTATTTAAAGTTTGTTTTTCTTCAGCTGTCTTAGCTATTTTTTTATTCCTTAGTGTATTCTAGGCTTTAAATTGCTACAGATTGGTTCTTAACAGCATCCTTGATGTTTGAAAACCTTAACTAATTTTACTAACCCTTTCATGAATACACAGTGGCGTGATTTTCATCTGAATGAAATAAATACATACTTTTCAGGATCTCAGGATTATTTTATTAAAGTCCAGTTTAGATTTTTGATACCTTAGTTGCAACAGCAGATGCATAACCAGACTATTAATTCTTTTAGCTTACTATTAATAATGTATTCTTGTTAGCATTCTATGCATTTAAAAATTAATAGGAGTGATACTAGCAGAAAGAAAAAAAACCCTTGATTGTAGGGTATTTCAGGAATTCATGCAGGTGAGGGTAATACTGAGGCAACGTTTCCAGTGTTCTTATTGCCAGTGAATGAAAAGTACTACTGACTGTGAAGACCCTACATGAGAAGTATAGTTAATGTTAAGGATTTGAGAAAAATGACATACTAATTTCTCAAGATTTACCCTTGATGAAAGAACCATGCACCTGCCACACTTTATTTTCATATTGTAATTAAGAGAGCTTGGTAGCTGTGGTGCTAGAGAAGGGTGGGATGTCCCTGCATGTCTGCAGGAGTTTTAGGATTCTAACCTCTGCATGCTTTATCTGTTAGTCTGCTACTGAAATTTAACTGCACTCGTACGATATCCCAGTGCTGGCTGGTTGGTGGTTCTTCCAATTTTGTCGGCTTGCCAGTAGTCTTTTTTGCTGTTCATTTTGAGATGGTGATGATTCAGCTGAGAACCACAGGGAAAATAAAATACTGAAGGGGTCCCTGCTCAGTGGGTTGCTTGTGAAAGTTGATCGTATGCCCAGGAGCTCGAATTTATGAGTGTTTGTCATCCTTCCCAAACCTGCATTTGTATGGTGATGCTAGAAGGGCAGATAGAGGACAACAGATTGCAGTGCTTTCATGTGGGTGATGCTGAAGGTAAATAGCCTTATGTTAACATAGCACCTGACCCAAATAGTGCTGCTACTTAGTCCCTAATACAACTGAGATACAGTGGTGGAGATGACCTATTGACTTTTTTTCTTTTTTTCTTGGAAAAGATGAAGGATTACAGTCAATTGCATTTGGTGAAATAACTGGAAGATAGGATGAAATTTTGTGTAAGTGTTGCTTGTAATTTACACTTGTGATGCTGGACTTGCTTCTTAGGCTGGTGCAATATGGAAGTATGCAAGAATGTGGGTCCAGCCTTTGGCCTTTGGCCCAATGCCCTTACTTGTCTTTTGGGGTTGGTATCACTGCAGATGTGAAGTATTTAGCTAACCTGGCATTCTCTACTTATCCTAACTTTAAGCTGGTCAAAAAGCTAAAAATACGGGCAGCAGTCTTCTTGTGATCCATGGTCTCCATTGCAAATGTTGGAGCACAAAATCCAAGCATGCTTAGTTCCCTTTCCCTGAAAAGTGAAAGAAGATTTTCCTTACTGTGGGAGTAGTCTGATCATACAGCTTGGACTGGCTAGTTTTCTGGCCTTTCCTGAGTCCTGTGTTTAGGCAGGCAGATTGATGTCTCATATAATATGCCATTTCTACAAAAGCCTGTCTGGAGTGCCTTAAAGAGGCATACAGTAGTTTGACCTGCTACAAGTTCCATAGTTCCCATGCTTTGCAGTCCCTGTGCTGGTTAGTTGATGGGGGTGTGAGTCCCCCTCCTTCAAATCAGAAGGGCTTTCTGATTTTTGCTTACATGTTGCCCAAGTTCCAGTTTAGTAACAACTGTAAACAACAATAGATATCTCTGAACCATTTGACACAGAGTGAAGTTTTTTGCCTTGAATATGAAGATGGTTGTGACTCTCTACAGTCAAATATATGCATACCTCCACGACATTTGCAGCTTGTAAGGGAATGACACTTCTCCTTTGGACCAGGAATATGAAAACTGGTTTAACTCCAGCCTTCTCTTTCAGTCCCAGCTTTTTAGCTTGAATCAAGAGCCAATTGCGTTTAAAAAATAGAAGAAAAGCATGTAAGTTAGGATGCAAAGAAATGCTAAGTATTATGTTACAGCTGCATTTAGTATCTGTTAATAAGCTAACAAGTGCTACAGCAATAATGAAATGGAGTTCCATGGTGCACTTGTAACTTTCTACCTGCAGATAACTTGCTTCAACTGAACGAGAGTTGGCTGGAGACCAAAATACTGATGTTTGGTAGCAGTAATGCATCTCATGGTAACTACAGTTACATGATCTTCAGAGCCCTATGGACAACTAGGAGCCACATTGTAAGCCCAGACAATAGCCCAGTGGTCAAATTCCTCAACCTGTGATTTATTTCACTCAGTCTATAAATATTGCCTCATTTTATCTGAGTGCAGCCTGTCAGCTTGCTTGCTGACAAGCACAGGCGCTGTGAGCTGGGTCATTTGGACACACCAGCTGGGTAGGATTTATTAGTTTATAGCTTGAATCCAAACTGTGACTTTGCAAGTAAGAAAAATGGATTAAAGCTGCTTCTTTTTTTCTCCTCTAAAGAATGATTTCATAAAAATGACGTCTTGCTATTTTGTAGGTCTGCTCCCTTTGTGTATTTAGTCATGTTGGCTTGCTTTATAGTTAAAAATAGGCTTTTACTGTTCTGTGCTGCTGTTACCCCTGCAGAGCCAGGAGAATGGGAGCTGGGTTGTGCTCTTAGGACTCCATCCACAGCATTGTTTCTTAAATGCCTATCTGCTGTTGCATGCCTGCCAACCTAACGAATACTGTGGAGTTACATTAGTGTCAGGAAGGTGGGTCAGATCCTCTAACGTGGGATGATTTCAAAGGGTGTGGTAATGCCTGAGAGAGAGGATGTGGCTGCAGAATTAGACAATAAATTTAATATTGGTAGTGGGATTGATGGCTTGAAAATGGGGTGATGAAGGACATTGTACCTTGGTGGAGGGGTGGGAGGGGAGAGGGAGGGAAGGAGAATCCATTACTGATTTTTGGGAAATTTAAACTGAATTGTGGGAATTATTTCTTAGCTAGCTGTATTTTAGCTTTGCTGAACCATTATCGCTGTTCTCATTTTAACCCAAACACATTTTCTGTGCTCTTGACTTGCTTTTTCTTGTACGTAAGTAGTTAAAAGTTCGTCAAAGCCTGCATTGTACATTGCCTGCCTCTGCTGCTTCTCCATTCAAGGTACAGCTTGACCTCTAAATCTTAATGTATTCATGATAACAAGCTAGGAAAATAAAATATTCCAAATACTTGGCAGGCAATAGCTCTTTACTCTTCTAGATTGCTCAGGAAAGAGCCAGATGTCAGACTTGGATGTATCTCCCTGGTGTGCTTGCCTTTTCAGTTTTGACCCACATCACCAGTGGATTTTTTTACTTAGGTTTTTTGGCCTTTGAATTAACAGCTGGCTGTAGAGGGATTTTGTTTGAAAGATCCATAAATAATATAGAAGATCTTTTTTTCTATTGTCCTTGCTTTTTAAGGAGCTATGAGGAAAAGGAAATGCATGAATTTATGGATTTGGGAGCCTTCATAAAGTTTCCTACTTAAATAATTAACTTTGCATCTGGAAGTGGTTGTCCACTGGATTTTTTTTAAGGCAACAGGGAAGACTCGTACTGATTCTTTTAGAAGTGAAGCTGTTCACAGCTGTAGGAGCAGAATGAAAAACAAACCAAAATTAAAGCATTCTTACTTTCTGTTAATAACTGTAGAAGTTGGTATGCTAAGTGTTCCCCTCCTTACCTGTTGGCATGTGACTTCTGTGGTCTGACTCCAGTTTCTGTCCTATTCAGTCTTGCTTGTTTTCAAAACACTCAGTTCTTTTAGTTGATAATGGGGTTTTTTTCAGCTTCATGGGAACGCGAGTGTTTTCTTGCAATTCAGTGAAAAGGATATCAGATATTTCTGTTCAGCAGAGGTCCAAGGTCCCCAACTACAGCTGCTATTCCTAAATAAATGGATACTAAAGCACACTTTCACAAACAGCGGCATGCATGTCAGCAGCAGTATACAGAAAATCTAGTTATCTGCCTCTTTCCTGTTGAAGGAAGAGGTTGTTTAGACAGCTAAATGTCACTCCTACACCTGCCACTTCCACTAGCGTTGTACATTCCTATTCTTTCTCTGATGATGGTACCCAGGGAAAACTAAATTTAGGAATTCCTGAGTTAGAGTAATATGATTGTTTTGTTTTTAAGTGGAGGTTCAGTGTTCCAGCTGGGGTTTTATTCATTAAGCACACAGAGATAGCATGTTTAATGCAGTAAATAGTTAAACTGTCTACCCCTTATATAAAAGAAATTAACCTTCTTAATCTCTGGCAGCATGGAGTGTTATAGCAAAGACTGTTCTAGTGCTGTCATAAACCAGCAGTTAGGTTTTTACTCTTAAATTTTCTGGTTATTGAAAGGTGACCTTGTGCAGTAGGTGATGCATGTGCACACATCCTGGGTCTATAGCTTGTATTCTGGTAGGTAGGAGAAAAAAAGGTGAAGTTCACTAATTGTATCTGTAGAACAGGCTTCCAGTATTGGTCCCAGTATTTCCAGAGAGATTTCTGTGCTGTTTGTTTTTCTGCAGTTTTGCAATCTGTGATGTAAAATCTCTTCCTAAATATATTTCATGGTGTCAGTCGAACATAGAAGTTGCTACATGGATTGTGTTTTTTAGTTGTATGCTGTTGACAGGAAAATGAGGGTTGATTTAAACTCTTATGTGCACACCTGCACAGACACAGATATGTTGTGGGAAATCGCATCTGAATGTCAGCATTTTAAGCAGAATAATGTGGTTCAGTTGGCGATGTCTCCTTGCTCTAAAGCAGCCTTGGTTTTAGCGGGCTTCATATCAGGTCTTGTTTTACTTATCTTTTGAATATATTGTTGTGGACATTTGTAGCAATTAGGTGATTTAGAAAAGGGGGTGAGGAAGGGAGCGCTCATTGAGCTTAGCATTTGATATTACAGATATGAATAACTGCCACATAGACTAGAGAGAAAAGCTGTGCAGGTTGTTTCAGAATTAAATGGAAATTTTATTAATATAAACAATGGTTCTGTGTTGATCAGTGTCAGTAATTTTAAGTGGCTTTTCACAGGTGTTGCTGCACTGTGCTCCAGAAATTAGGGGACATCTTTGTGCTTCCTAAAGACTGATGAAATAGCAAAAAATGGTCCTTTACATTTTCCCTTCCTATGATCACAGTGAGCACACACAAGTAGGTCATTTGCCTAAACTAGTAAATATGTAGTAGTTCAAAGAAGTTGGAATTTCATTCTGTGTGACAGAACAGAATCTCTGGAGGTACTAGGAATGCATGATACCACATAGAGTTTTAAAAGCTTGTGTCAGTGTGAAAAATCTTCATTAATTTTCTTTGGCTACCATATGAGGGAAAATGTGAAATACTGAGCAAGCAAAACTGGGGAGTTTTACAGCAACATCCACTGCTGTTATATTGCCATGGCATAAGTACAGTTGCACCTTCAAAACTCATAAAATAAGTAATAGAGCTGTTTGGCTGCTAGCATGTTAGTACAACAATAAAAATAGATAAAGTAAAATCATACTATTTTAAGATTTTGCAGCATTGGTCACTTATAAAGGGAAATACCTGTCATTTTAAAATATTTTGAGTTGCCTTGTTGCTGTGCTAGTTTTACATTATCCAGAAAAACAGGGAGATTACTACCTTCATTACTCTATGATGCAGACACAAAACCTTTTAGCATTTGTCTCAGAAGTACTGTTTCTAAACTTTAAGATGTTCTTAATAACAATTCTTTTAAAGTTTGCCTTATTTCAAAAATAACATCCCAATGTTTAAGCAACATTATTTGCCTCGTCTTTACCACCACTTTAAAATTTTCATTGTTTTTAAATGCTCACTATGATGCAGTTAGCAATCTGAAACCAATGATTATGGTAATACACATTTTGGACTTATGTTAAAGAATGCTACAATCAGAACGTTCTTTAAAACAGAGTTTAGCAAGTGCCCTGATGTCTACTTGTGTGTCAAGATACACATCTTGTAATACTGCAGTTCTTCAGTTTATTTTTTTTGTTGTTTGAGATGAAGCAGAGTGTGCATCTTTCATTGTCAGACAAGGAAAAAGGAGGAAACTTCCATTGTAGAGCAAGCACATAGATCAAGTACATGATTTCATATTTGGAGCTAGTTATTAGCTGAAAATTATGCATTTCTCTCCTACTGCTTAAGTTACTGAAAACCAAAGTTATCGTATTGGGAAAGAACCACCCACTTTTCTCATTAACTATTCCTTGATACTATAATGCAAAGATAACCCTTTAGTTAAACCTCCAAGGGTGGCATTGACTTGGCTGCAACCATCAGACTTCAAACAAAATTTTCGATCAATTGCTCCTGAAAAGTCATGTCGTTTTAAATTTTCATCACATTTATTTCAGTTAGCCTGCTATTTTGTAGAGTATAAAAAAAAGAAATCGCTAGGTTTTGCATCTGTCCATGGCAACTCCCTGCATATTTATCTCTTTAAAAAGCATTTTCCTGGGAAGTATACAGACTACTTGGGTCTTTACTAAGAAGCTACCAATAAGAAACTCTAAAATGTTGCTATGTTAATCATGTTGATTTTTGTCTTTTTTTTTTCCTCCTCTGGTTAGTCTGCTTCTGAATGATACCAGATTTATCTGTTTGAAGGAGTGACATGTCTTTGGAAGTGATTTTCTGGGTCAGTGCCATTAAACACTGTTGTACAGCACATTCATAGCTTCATTTAGCTTTGGTTTGAAAGCCTTCTTCAACACAGCTATTGTGGAGTCTGCTTTCGAGACTCTCTGTGGTTTATTAGGTAGCAGTGTTCTTTCAGCTTGACACTGACTTGACATTCATTGCCTTTTACTAGAAATACTTTTTTCCTCCTTCCTATTTCTTGATACTGATCGTACCCTGTCTCAGCTCAGGCTAAATAAGCCGTGCTTCTCTTGCACTTTATCAAATACTAGCTTTTCTTCTGTTAATCCTGATAGTTCTCTAACTCTATCCACATGGGTTTAAGTCCATCTTTCTTGAAAATATGAAGCTGGGAATGTGTTTAACATTTCCAAATAAGGTCTCTGCTGGGGCCATGGAGAAGAGCCCAGAATTTCTGTATTTCTGTATGATGAGTGCTGTGATCTCATTGGGTTCTCCTGCTGCTGCATCACCTGAACAGTTCAGTCTGATAAGCTGATAAGCTGATATGCTGAAAGTCTTATAGCAGTAATTTCTGACAGATAAGTTCCCAGGTTCTTGGGTTTTGTTTCAAAATGCATGATCCCACATCTTCGCATATTGTACTGTATTTCTTTAACTTCAAGTAGCAGTGACCGTATGCTCACAAAAGAGTGTCCTGCTCATCCCTTGTACTAACAGTGATACAAGCAGGATTTACCAGCACATTGTGGTTTTCTTTTTTTTTTTTTTTTCCCTCCACTTTGCAAGAGGAGAATTTTAAGATCTTTCCTATACCTATTATTTTTCATCTACCATCTTTAAAAAATAAACATCACTTTTTTTTTAATTCCTTTTACTATTATAAGTTAGTTCAGTGCAGTAAAATTCAGTGCTTCAGTTTAGTAGTACACTGCAGTAATTCAGTTTAAACAGCTGCAGTTCAAAACTGAGAATATCCATCCCCTCATGAGTGTCTGAAAGTAAGCTCTGTTAGATTGGCTAGAGTGCTGTACCCATGAAATGAAATATTCCGTGATTGGTTATAAAACAAAAAGGCAACACATGGTGTAAAAGCACCCTACTGTTGGAGGCTTCAACACTTCGAATTGTATACATATCATAGGTATTTAGTGTAACTATTTAAAATGTGCCCGGGATAGATGTTTTCGTGTTTGGGCTAGATTCTTTACTTGTCTGTAGTGGTGTTCAATCCTGAGTGCTGCTTTAAAGCTGAAAATAAAATGGGGATGCAGGTGCTACCAGTTTTATCCCTGCTGCTATAATTGCTCTTCAGCATCTCCTGTGTCCACCTGGCAGATTTGTGTAAACCCCAAATGAGTCTGTATATGAGGTATGCGTGAGCAATCCCCTTATTTGTTAAAATGTTATACGGGATTTGAAACATCTCACTTAAAATGTCTCAATTCACATTTCCTGTAAAGATACGTGTCCACATAAAGTGTTCTTGAACTTATTTTGCTTTTACATCCTTAGACATAAATCTTTTGCCTGGTTTCCTGTGGAAGCAAAGTTTCTGACCAGGTTCTGTTCCTTCCTCTTTCACAGTTTCTTGTAACAGGCCAAAGAGTTCAAAATTTAACCTTATAAGCCTCCAGAAGTCCTGAAATTAGAACATTCAGTTTCCAACTAGCAGTAGTTCTCAGCATACTAAACACCCGAATAGCCACAAGAGGAAGTATTTAGAAATATCTAACTGTGGGAAAAACATCAACTAGAACATGCATTATGTTAACATGAAAATCAGTTATTCCCAAGAGAGGTCTCTGCAAAACCAGGCTTTTTTTTTTGTTTGTTTGTTTTTTTGTTGTTGTTGTTGTCCTCCAAGTCTATTGGTATTAAATAATGGGGAGCTTTTACTGAAGTTCAGTGGTTGAGCTCAATTTTCTGCACTCCTACCCTAGAGATATTCCAGAAGTCAATTGAAATGCCTCAGAATGGTATTTACTTCAGCCTGGATGGCAATGGTCATTGTGTGCCAGTCCCTAGTTGTCAGTTTTCATCATGTATATTTCCACAATACTAATTCCCTTCTTGATTTTATTCACTGTCTTTGGGAAGTTGTTAATTTGTAGGTTGTGCAGGCTCTGTTAAAGCTCTAAATGCAAGTTCTTGGTTGGGACAGCGGCAAGCTACCAAGAGTGATGTTAGGTTCTTGTAAATGTGCAGATGTAATACACTGGAATAGAGATTCTGCTTTTCATAGTAGTTGAAAGTGACGAAGAATGGGGTCTGATCTAAATCTGATCACTTTATGAAGCAAACCAAACTGATTAATGTAAAATACCAGATACTTAATGAAAAAAGAGGAGGAAGACCTGAAAATCCTGCATGCTCCCTTCTGCAAGGTTTCACTTCCGCTGCACTTTTTGGGACATTTTTTAGCAGATTGGTTCTCCATGTGGTTAACGTCATCAGCAATTTGTCAGTACTTAGATGCTTACCCACAGTCAAAACAGTTGTAGAACAGTCTCTTTAGTTTGATCCCTAGAGCAGAACTGCTCTAACTTTAAAGCCATCACAGATCCCATGTTTTAAAAGTACTAAATTATCCTTTGTTGCCCAGTAAAGAAGTTACACTTTCACCAGGTGTTTTCTGACTGAGGCAGATTTCTGAGTAGAGTTCTAAATAAAAATATTCTGATTTTGCAGGTTTGTGCTGTTCATTGTAAATGTGTTATAATGGTTTGAGTTCAGAATTTCGAACAACTGAGAACAGCTTTGGAAAATTGTTTAGGATGATTTAGTTCAGTTTAGTGTGATTTAGTTCAAATGCATTCTGCATTTTTTTTCATTTCTATTCTTGGTTCATAGGCACGGTAAATACCTGTATGATGCAATTCCCAACTCCCTTTTCTAATTTTTATACATAATTTGAGTTGTTGCCAATACATTGGCATCTGTGTTTGCTCAAGGAATAATGTTTATGCCAGATTTCCTGAAGAAGACAATTTTGAATATAAAATGCTGCACTGAACCTGTGACACAAACATTGTCAAAGAAAGAGCAGCTAACAGATCTGGTCCTATAATAGAGAAGTTAAATAACGATGGGTGTGTGTCAGGAGTGCGTTTCATACTTTTCCATTGAACAGGGTTGCCCCTGAGAGCTTTTGCTAATTCCCCAGACACCCATTTAAATTTCCCCCCCTCTGTCCCTCTGCAGAAGTCAATAATCCTTCAAGCAAAGGATAATTACATTCGATGCATGAAATGCTCAAAGGATTAGCTGCTGAGAGCTATGAGATGTACAGTCAGTAAGTAGCAGTTGTGTGTTTTGGGAAACAACATAAAGTTAACTGTGTGCTCGCTCTATCTCAGTCTTTCTGTGAGACCAGCAGCTCACGTTGTATTAGCTTAAACCTCTAAATAGTTTTTTTTGGGGGCTACCTATAGCAAAGTATAGGTGGAGGAAAATATGAAGAGCTTGCCAGAAAAGATCCTTATCATGTGTGTTTTTGCTAAAGGTATTCTGCTGTGGGCTTTGTATATAAACAATTATTGTAACAGCAATAGCACCCAAATGCACTGTTTTCAGAATATGGGTTGTGCTTTGTGTTGTACTCAAGATGAAGAATGTTTTTAAGGGTAGGTCTTCATGAAATTTGAGCCATGGTTTCTCATAAGCATGTCTATTTGAGGAAAATTTGGAGATTCAAAATAAGATACTATTGTATAAAGTGAGTGATATAGAGAAGACATAATTCAAGTTGGAAGGTTTTTATTTCACTCTTGCTTGAGTTTTCAGAGAAATTACATAGATACTCCTGATGTTTCCCATCCCACCCCTAAGTACAAGGAAATCCTACTTCCATGGGAATTGCATTCTAAGTTGAACTCTATATAGTTTAAACTTTTATTTAAAATTTAACTCTGCACTGAACATGTCATGCTGCATCATGTCTGTAGACAGAATCAATAGAAATTACTTTATTATTCTGTAATTACTTACATTGACTGTTGTGTTTCAAATCAGTGAACCATGAAAATGTTTTTCTTGATGTCTCTCTTGGTTAGCAAAAGAATTATGTTGAAATAACATGTTGATAAATACCCACCATTATTAGAAGTATTTCTTCCTTCATTCATTAAATAACATAAATCTGGGTGTATTCTTAAAGCACATATAGCAGACTTGCAAACATTTAATGTAAAAATGAACATTTATGTAAATAGTGAAATAAAATGTTACTGAATTTATAGGATACTGAAGAATACTAGGTTGGTGATCAACACTCTTATAGTGCAAATAAAAAATTATGATTACTGTCTTGATGAGGAAAAAAGTGGGAAAGACTAAGGCATAGTACTGATTTTATTTGGCTGCTGTTGCTCTTCCTACAAAACATACAGAATACCAAAGTAACTTTGTTCTGATTTCCTTATTTAGATTTGTTGGACTGTCATCTATAAAAGAAATAAACAACTTTTGGTTTTAATTAGGGTGGCTTTTATCATATTATTAGTGGAGAGGTACTATAGAATATGCACTTGGATGCATGTGGTTAGAGGCTGAAGAATCAGTGTTTGCTTGCATTTCTTTAATTTCAGAAAGTGGAAATAGAGGCTATAAAGGTGATATTTTGTGTTGTCTTAAGTCTACTGTACTTGCTTGGCCTGTTTCAGTGGCACTTAGTTACTTACATGATCATTCGTTGGGAAATGTTACGCCTTGCTTTCTTTAATTACATCTTTCTGCAGATATACTTCAGTCACTTTGCAGGCTTGATAAATATTTCATAAAGTGCTGACTGGCCTTCGGTAGAAAACGTTGTTTGTAAAATGCTTACTGTTTGCTCTAAAATTAGTGGTATAGTGGAGCTCTCCAACCAGAATTCCTCTTGTATTTTAGAATACAATTATTGTGTCCATCTTTCTTATTGTTGCTTTTATACTTGTTTTCACATATTAACTGCATTTAAAAAACAAACCAAACAAACACCTTCACAACAACAAAAATAAAGCCCAACTACAGAGGAATACTATTTAAATGAAGAAAGGTTTTGGCATAATTTTGCTGATTTTTTTTTTTTTTTTTTTTGCTGTTTTCATACCTTTTTATGCTTTTCTTTATATTTAGTTTCTTGTCCAGTAAATATGCTGAAAATATATTCTGTTTTTAAAATGCTGTTAGGGGAGAAGCCGAAAGATTTCTTGAGTTGCAGTAGAGACTGTCTTTTGTTGTACAGAAAGATACACTGTAGGGCAGGAGAAAATCATGATGTTCTTAAAATAGGAGGAACATATTCAGAGCAAAGTAATTGTTAACTTTGCATGCATAAAGTGGTGACTCACTTTGAGGGTGGAAGTAATAAAATGCTGCTTTTAAGATAGGAAGATGTGATAAGACTTAAGGTATTGTACAGTTCAAAATGGAGATAAGTCTTTGTCCTTTAGTTTCACATAATTGTTTAAGTTTTCATTTGTTTCAGGGTTTTCAAGAAGTAAAAACTTGGAGTTCTGAGATGTACTGTTTTTCCTCTTGTTTCTATCCGTGTGTGTAAACTGTTTAAATGTGTGTATGCACACATGCTGCTTACTTAATAAGAGCTACATGTATGACCTCTGTTAAATTAAAGTTATGGCTTTGGTGTTATCTATTTTATCAGCTTGTGTTTTGTATTAAAAACTTCTGTTCCCATGTTATGCTTCATTAGATCTATGTGTATGCAGCTGTAATATTTCTCACTTACAAAGGTTATCCTGAGAACAGGTTAACAGGACAGCTATCTGACCTTTATAATGACTGCTAATTATTTAATGCGATGTACATATAACATATTTTGAAACTGTATTTTCTTAAGAACAAATCATG
The DNA here is from genome assembly GCF_033783945.1 of Neopsephotus bourkii. Lineage (NCBI taxonomy): Eukaryota > Metazoa > Chordata > Aves > Psittaciformes > Psittacidae > Neopsephotus > Neopsephotus bourkii. The sequence continues at coordinate 14,681,444 of NW_026900684.1, read as the reverse complement.
CATTAATTTGTCTGAATTACCCCTCTATGTTTTTACTGTGTCTCCTAGTCCTTTCTGATGCTGTGACTCCCAAGTGTTCAGTTATAAAGTGAAGAAATACTGTAGTTGCTTCTGGCTTCAGCAAAGGTGTAGTTTATTGTTGCAGAAAACTAAATGCTTGTTACGTAAAAAGTACAAGTTGCTTTTGATCCTTAGGACTTTGAATGTCTCCTTAAAACCAGTCATCGTTTAATGAAAATGGTAAAAGAGTTTAACATGGCTCTTCAGTTCTGATGCCATTTGTGTTGATTTCAGTTGGTGATAGGGGATATTACTGAGGCAAAGGGTATGTCCTTAGACTTTCTCATATTGCTGCATGGTCTGGAGGATAAAAGATGTGCAAGATTTAGCCTTTATGCACTTTAAAACAGTGCAAGAAAACCGTTGGTTTTCCTTTTATACCAAAGTTAGTGCTGAAATGTTAAGTGGAATGATAGCTGAATACAGGCACAGAAAATTTTGTAACAGTGAAATTCAGTAGCAAGGCAAATATACCTGCTGTGGTGAAATTAACTGTCATGTTTCTTGAAAGTAGAGGTTATTGTTCCTAGCCATTTTTTCAGTGGGTACAGTCGTGTGATTTCATTATGATATTTTTTTTAATCATGTTGCACTGCAAGTAAGGAATAGGATGTAAATATCATGGTTTGGGGTAGACACCTTTGTGGTGGTTGCTGGCACTACTGAGGTGGTTGAATGTGGCATTTTATTCTTGCTCTGCATACCTAAAATCATTTACCAAACACTGTGCTCCTTAAGTGACCAGTGTAGCCTGTATTGGGTTTGCCTGGAAAGGTTTTGATAGCAGGGGGTACAAGGGGTAGCTTCTGTGAGAAGCTGCCAGAAGTTTCCCTTATGTCTGACAGAGCTAATGCCAGACAGCTCCAAGACAGTTGGAATGCTGGAGCAGTTCATGAAGAACTGCATCCTGTGGGAAGGATCCACACTGGAGAAGTTCATGAAGAACTGTTGCTTGTGGGAGGGACCCCATGTTAAAGCAGGGGAGAGCGTGAGGAGTTCTCCCCCTTAGGAGGAAGGGGCAGCATAGGCAACCTGTAATGAACTGAATAAACCCCCATTCCCTGTTCCACTGCACTGCTTGGGGAAAGGAAGTAGAAAAAATTGGGAGTGAAGATAAGCCCAGGAAGAAAAGGGTTGATGAAAGGGTTTTCATAAGGTTTGGTTGTATTTCTTATTATCTTACTCTGATTTGATTAGTAATAAATTAAACTAATTTCCCAAGTCCTTTTTGCCTGTGAGGGTAATTGGTGAGTGATCTTTCCCTGTCCTTGTCTTGACCTATGAGCCTTTTGTTATGTATTCTCTCCCCTGTCCAGCTGAGTAGGGGAGAGAGAGTGCAGCTTTGGTGGGCATGCAGCATCCAGCCAGGGTCAACCCACCACACTTACACAGAAGACTTAAGCACATGTGGTTTGTCGTGTCATCCATGCTTTACTTTTTCTCCATGTTGTGTACAACTCTGTATGTGAAATGTTTTAAATAGCAGTTTGTGACTAAGATAGAAATGTGTGTATTTCTCGCACACACTTTTCACTAAGCTCATCATTTAACTGTTTCAGCTTACTTAATTTTTGTACTTTTTCTTTTCCTCACACAACTTCTCACCTTAACTTACTGGGGATGGGGCAGTCGAAGTGGATGCTGCTTTCGGGCATGTAGCACAGAGACGTAGTATTCTGCAAAGATGTGAGCATGTGCTTTCTGCTTGTACATAGTCCTATTTGATTATGATCAAAGTGGCTAGTTAAGTTGCCTTAAGTAAAATGCCTGCTTCTGATTTTGTGCTGTCACCACTTGGCAAGTCCAGCTCATGCAGCATGGCTTTGACTTGAGGAGTTATTCCAAAACCAGTAATAACCAAACATTCAGCAGATTGTCTACAGCCAAAAAGAAAAAGAGAAGTCTTGCTTTTATTAGCAATGTATTGAATCAGTTATTGTGGAATCCCCTGCCTCTTCCTATTGCCTGTGTAATAACAAAACCTAAATCTTTGCCGTTCATTTAAAACACTAATTGCAGTCATTATGTTAAACGTAGTTTGACTTCATTTTTTGGATTTGCTTTGATGTGAGGTTCTTAAGAACTGTTATTGCATTGATAAAAAATAAATGTAATTGTTAATGACATGGAGATATTTGCAGGGCACTATGAAAAAATTAGCTTGGTGCGAGACTGTCTTGACATGCACCTCCCTATGGAGTTAATATTTATTTGTGATTATAAAGTAATTACTTTATAAAATGTAAACTCCTTGAAATACTGTACCTTTGCAAGCTACCGTTAAACGTGTGAATCTTAAATGATTTGTACATGTATCTTAAAATAATGTGTAGGATTTCTACTTCAAAATTAGCCTGGAATGCTTTAAGAGATTGTACTTGTGGGATCAGTCATTGACACATTGCAAAAGCTGTGGTGGTGCACTTACTATGCATTCTGCCTACAAAATGGACATTTACTTGGAGAATGGCTCAAATAATGATAAAAAAAAAAAAAAACCGATGTAGTGGCTTGAATATCAGTATATACTTTTAATTTTTGTGATAATTCAAATTTACTGGTTGGAAAAGGAAGTAGCATTAGTAGTCTGATGCTATCCTAATGCGGATACTATTCTAAACAGGTACTGTAACTAATGCACTCCTTAATGCTGTATTTTCTCCTTTTGGTATATCATCATCAGTGATGAGCATAACCTGATTTTTCTGGAGGCAGCATCCATGGCTGCATGTGTTAGACTATTGCTTTTGTTAATTGCCCACCCTTTGTTGATTAGTATATGAAGGTCAACTCTAGCTCTTTGCTTACTGAAGCTTTTTAGGGTTATTAATGTCGGGTTCCTGGTTTTAGCTGCTCTTTTGTGAAATCTTAAGAAAGAATTGTTTAAAATGTAGCCATTTTTGCTGTCACTGTTGCAGTCATTGCTATGCTGGTGCAGTGTAGTAAGGAAGGTGTGTTAGGATGTAGGGAATGCCAGTCAGTTTAAATAAGACTAAGGTTTCCAATTATCTGCTTTCACCACAAATCCCAAAGCCAAGGTTCTCTTAGGGCATGTTCCATAAACAAACAAACATAAAACAGGCAAACAGCAGTAAAATCATTCAGTATCTTTATTTGTATAGAGCCAATAATTTCCTCAAGCACACTGTCCTGTGACTTGCAGATTTCTTTTCTCATAACCTTTTATACTGATCAACGACTTACATCTTAATGCTGAATGAGGTGTTATTTTCATTTCCATACAGGGAGAATGATAATAGTGCTAAGGTAGCATTCATAACTGACATGGGCGAATACACTTTATGTGACATTCCTGGTACAAACACACTCTGTAGAGAGTATCTATCTTTCCTGGGCTGAAATAAATAAAAAAGAAATTAATGAGGAAAGTTTTTTTTTTTTAATTATTGAAGCCTTTATTGCATTCCAAACTTGATACATTAATATACTTTTATTAACTAGTGGTGAGATGCAAGCTTCTTAGGGAAGCTCTTAGGAAGAGGAGTATTTTGCCCCTTAAATAGCATTTAAATATTTCTTCAGACAGAAAATACCTTACTTTATCCAAATTCACTTTGCAGTCTGACAATGTTTACTTAAAACACTTTCCTGGCAGCTGTGTGCATAAAGCAGTAGTAAAAATATACATCACAAATCTTGGTGCATCAAATAGATTGTCTCAATTTATCCTTCAGCACTGTGTGTAAGCAAATTCATTTCAGGATTGTAGCTCTTTGCAATTGTGTCAGTCTTCCCACATTTCCTATTTGGCATCCCATTATTTCACTCAAAGTATAACAGATAGGTCAGTGGCTTGGATTTTACTTGACTCTACTTTAACTTCAGAGGCAAAGGAGTTAGCCAAGCCCAGAGCAGTGCTTGTTTACTTGCTGTTAACCCCCTTAAAGGAAGCCATTGATATTGAAACTAGTACAATATTCATCTGCACTTTAATTCTGTCAAACCTCATAGCAAGACACTGAAGAGTTTTGGTATAAGGGTGATTGCTTCGCTGTTGTTTGTCCTCAGAGACATGTTTTTCAAAAATCTTGTATTTGCAGCAATTTGGTGGTATTTTGCTGACCTCTGCATGAATTAAAAAAAACTGCAAAACTCAAAATTTTACACAGCATTCTCAAGCCCCGTTAGTTTTCTTAATTTATTTGGTTTTGGCACAGAATAAAGTGTGATATAAATTTATATTAACTCCTTTTGCTGTGTTATTTACCTCAAATTGTAATGACGCTTTTTCTGCTCCACCTATAGCTTCCTGCAGATTTCACAAAGCTGCACCTTACTGACAGTCTCCACCCACAGGTGACCCACGTTTCATCTAGTCACTCAGGATGTAGCATCACTAGTGATTCAGGAAGCAGCAGCCTTTCTGATATCTACCAGGTAAGACTGGAATGGGTATTGATGTGAAGTGCAAATGCCAACAGTTTTCACGTTTGTAGCTAAACCCTGTGCTATTGTCTATTCTCAGTTTTTGTCCGAAGAACCACTCAAGAGACTTTAAAAAATCTAATTTTTATCTGAATCATAATAATTTCAGGATTTTATTATCCATGGGTCCTGAGGGAACTGGTGGATAAAGTTGCTAAGTCATTATCCATCATATTTGAGAAGTCTTGGCAGGCTCATCTGGTCCTGGCTTTAAAATGAAAGAGGGAGATTTAGATATTAGGAAGAAATTCTTTATTATGAGGGCGGTGAGACAGTAGAACAGGTTGCCCAGAGAAGTTGTGTCTGCTCCATCTCTGGAAGCCTTCAAGACCAGGTTGGATGGGCTTTTGAGCAACCTGGTCTAGTGGAAAGTGTCCCTGACCATGGAAGGGAGGTTGCAACTAGATGACCTTTAAGGTCCTTTTTAACCCAAACCACTCTATGATTCTATGTTTGAAAACATGACAAGTAATCTGCAGCACAGTAACATGGCTTGTGTTGCTGTAGTTTGTCAGGGTATGAGTTGGCAATGCAGAGAGATAGCATTTTGCAATGTATCAGGATTGTGCTTGATGATTTTTTTTTTTTTTTTTTGTAATTTATAATGTTTGGATGAGGAAATCTTCCTGAATGTTAGCATAGACAGCCCGTGTGGCTCTCCAGCAGATGTCTGTGGTGGGACCTAGGAGGTGAAGTGGTTCAGTTCCTGACTCTAGCACTTCAATTTGTCTTTCTCTGATTTGCCATACATATAACAGCAGCTGTGGTGTTTACAGGTCAGAATTTCAAAACTATAGGTTTGGGACCTTGTCATGTCAGGGACTTTTCTTCCTGATGCTGTATTTTACAGTTCTTAGATGTGTTGGCTTCAAAATAGAGAACCTCTTCAGTGTCAAGGAGAAATCAATACACAGTGAGCAGCTTGTGCTGATCTGACTTGAGGGGCATATTCCAGTTTCCCCACCACGCAGAGACCTGGTGCCAGCCCCTCAGTAGTGATTTCTCCCCTGGCTATTCTGGACATTGAACTGGTGACACTTACTTTAAATGGTTTTTCTGAGGGGGCTTGGAGCAGCTTGAGTTTGGAGGTTGACCATGAAACTGATCCAGAGGGTGTCCCTGGAGCACTTGGAGGTATGTGTGCTTCCTCTAAATATAAATTGGAAAAAAAATTAAAATGAAATAAAAATGAGGAAGTCTCCATCCTTCACTTAATGTACACAGTTTTTGCAATGTCAGAGGAGGATTTGCCCTGATAGGAAATACAGCAATCTGTTATTCTGAAAAAAAAGGAATCAAATCTACTTAAAATGTTGATCTATCAAAATGCTAATAAAAAATTAACAAGACCGCTTCTACATGAAGTACTGTTTACTAAAAGAGGAGTAATGTTTGTTTGGGGTACTTAAAAAAATGCAAATTTAATGGCAAATAGCCATTTTATCAATGGGAAAAGCATCATTTATATGAATACATACAAGTTCAGTTGTAAGCATATTTGTAGCATGCAGCTTGCTTCAGGGAATAATCTTGTAAGCTTTTCTGTGGAAGAAGAGAGGCTATAAAAAGGCCCCAGTTCAATTTATACAGTAATTGCAGTAATGCAAAGGTTTATTTTTGTGAAAAATGTCAAAGTAATTCAATACTTTAGATATAGTGTATGCCAGTCAAGTATGTTTGTCAGAATTTGTTCTAAAGAGAGGACAATTACTTTGAAGCAGGAGTCAGGTTTATACTGTGAGGGTGAAGAAGATGTAAAATCAGCTTTGTTCTTCAAGTGTTACAGGTTTTCATACCTTTCATTCCAAAGACCTTAACGTAAAAATAACAAGTATCTCTAGAGACACAGTTGTAGGTGGCATGTAGTTATAGTTATGCAGCTACTCGCTAGGTAAGTTGAAAATAGGTTTTTTTGCAAAGATTTTCAGCAAAACTTTCATAACTGTGGAAAAAGATCACAAACTTTCTGGGAAATTAAAACCAAACAGCTGTACAGTTCTGTATATTTGTACAGCAGCTTCAGAGAGATACGTTCAACCTGGTGTATGATTCCTATGATAAATTTTGTTTGCAATAATGGAATCAACATGATAGTTGCTGTTTGGAGAGAGTTAATGGTTTTCTGAAGTATTTACATGGAATCATTTGCTTCTAAAGTATTATTTTGAATTTAGTTTAAAAATATTCCATTCCTGTCACTCTTAAGTATTATCTGGTTTCTGCAATTTATCTACATTTAATACCTCATTTAAAGATGTCTTGAAGATGTATTGACAACTGTGTAATTGTACAATGTCAAAATAATTGTTAAATAGCCAATGCCCATATCAACATCAAGAAATATGAGAATGTATTGTGGAATGCAACCCCATGTTTTTGTGTTAGTACACATATTTAAAGAAAATTAATTGACAAGTGCAGGTGTGGAAACTGATAAGGTTCTTAAATTATTGAATTTAACCAAACAGTACCAAGTGTTGTTTGACTGAATGATTTCTGTTATTGTGGTAAATCATTAATTTCTGACTTCAGTTTCAGTCACTGAGGAATGTAATGTAACAACATTAAGTTAGGTTAAAGTACTGCCAAAAAAGTCAGCAACAAAATGAAATGGCTGCAGTTTGAATTCAAGTCAAGAATTAACTAAACAGAAATACTTTGAAACCAAGAGATTGATTCAGTCATTCTCTCCCAATTGTTTGCCTTTTAATTCTCTCACACATGTTCACTGAGAAACAATAAGCTATAACCCAGTCATCTACATGTCATTTTTTTACTTCAAATTTAGTGAAACTTAGGCAAAGCTTATTGTGAGTTTTTCCTCTGATTCCTATGATCTGTGTATAATAGTATTTTTCTGTTCAGTACAGTGGACTTCTGTTCATTATGGCTAAGTAGACAACAGGATTTAGAAAGATTGCCATCTTACCTTGCAGTTGATAAATATTTTTTTTTTAAGTTATACTATTAATTTAGATCTTTACTGGTGAAATCTGAGGTAATGATATGTCATGTTTTGCAGCCTAGTAAGTTTTAGTTCTGTAGCCTTAAAAACAGCTGTTTGCAGTGAAACTGTGTTCATGGCCTTTTAAGATTTTTTTGAATAAATCATGAAGCTGAATCTTCAGATGCTTTCAGCATTGAGCTGAGACTATTTCCTTTTAAATATTAATGCTGTAACTATATTTGTTTATCAAATGTTGCACATGAAAGAACTCCTTTTAGGATAGGAACAACTTAGCAAAATAAAATAAGCCTTGATGTTTACCCCACCCAAGTTTCAAAAATATTTCAGGTGCCAATTAGTAAGGTCCTTAAGTGTTGTTACTTTTATTTTAGGAAATAAGTTGATAAAGTGACTAACTCTGTAATGTAACTGTAGAGGAAGGGGATGCTGAATGTTAATAGATTGTGTGCTGGCTCGTTTTGCTAACAATACTTTGCTTTTGTCTTGTGTTGACTTGGCAAAGCAAATCGTTCACTCATATATGACTGCTTGCTCTTGCTTCTCACGCTTAATTAATGCTTCCTATATGGAAGCATATACCTGTTCCTATATGCTCCTAAAGCTTCCTATACCTGTCCCATATATTATCAGATGATGATCCCAGTTTGAGAGCAAGGAGATTTAAGCCAGTGAATGTGTGTTATTCCCCCTCCTTGTTTTGGGAAGGTGGTGTTGTGTTAGCTCAGCTCTTTCCTTTGCCAGCCTTTCTTTGCTTTATCTGTCCTCAGCCTGATGGCTTCCTGCCAGCCCTACTTGCCCTCTGGTGTCTGCCCAGATACTCCTGGCGGTGCAGGAAACTGGGAACATCCTTTCTGAGACCCTCCCAGGATGTGTGTATTGCTTGGAAATTTTCAATATGTCAACTTAGTTTTCTCACGGGTCTGATATGGTCCACCATGTAGAAAGCCTTCCTGAGGGAGCCCAGACTTTTATCTCTCAAACCAGAGTGTCGGTGCAGCCTGCCCTTAAGTCACTGTATGCAAAATAGATAGATTATTTTTTATTACCTTAGGATTAAGTCATTCATTTTGACTGTAGCAGCCTCTGCAGTGCAGGGCTCTGGGTAACACAAGACCATCTGAAATGGCTCAGGTAAACTGTGTCCTACTGAACTCCTTCCACAGTTTTGGCCAAGTTCTGTGCTGTACCTTAATACTGCTGGTGAGTTCAGGTCCTGTAATCTGTTTTGTAGTTTGTAGCCTAGGAGTAACTTCCAGAGTCGTTGTTCTGTATGTCTGTGGTCTCAGCAAACATTGCTCTGCTTAGTGAAAGTAGAAGATAGTTGGTGATAGGGGAGGATGTTGTTCCTGGTGTGCATTGTCTGGATTTGTCACATCTTTCCATCTCTAGGGAGGAAAACTGCTCAGACTGACTCCTGTGAGATGTGGGTTGCTGTGTTGTAAATTTTGTTGTAGGTTAGGAAAGAACAAATACGAAGAGAGAGTGCAGTAAAGATCTTAGACTAAAGGAGTTTTAAGATATTTCATGGCCATTTGCACTCATATCAGCAGAGTATGAAAAAAAATATTTTACTACCTTAAATTTATTGTGTATATAATAACTATAATGGATTGTAGTATAAACAAGTATTTAATAAATAAATACATATTATAATTACATGGATTGAATTTCATGGTAATTTACTGATATTGTAAATTTTATCCAGTGAGTTGAAAGCTAATATAAAACAAACCCCCAGACATTATTTCAGCCTGTGAAGACACTGGGTCTGATGTTTCTGTATGACAGGAGGAAATATTTCAAGCTAACAAATCAGTCATGGAGCCAAAGGCTAGCTGAGAACTTACAGAAGGCTCCTTTACATCCTTGCTTAGTTATTTCACTGTATTTGCTTGATTAGCTGTTTTCACTCAAATCTAGAAGTGATTTTGGACTTAGAGATCCTTAGCAGTTGGAGCATCCATTTTTATATTAGTACAATATTAGCCTTTATAGACACTTCTTGAAATTGGGCAGGTTCTCCTTAGGTACCGAATGTGAAATAACTCTTCACCTCAGGCTTGAAGCTGTCTTAGTCTCCTGACTTTCTTGTTAGTGATGTGACAAATAAAAAATTAGGCTGTCACTATTATGTGGTTCCTTTGAAGCTTCAGCAAATTTCTTTTGCCATCTCTCCAACTGCGAAGAAAATTTTTATCGCAGCTGGTATTCAGACTCTGGAGAGACATTGTTTTGTACTTCAAGCTGCATCCAGCGTTTTTCTTACATGCAGTCTCTTTAGGTTTATTTAAGTGAAGCTAATTTCTCTTATTACTCAAGAAATAAAGACAACATTCACCTATGAAAGCACTGATTTCTTAGGTTTATTTAATCCTTAATTACATGCCCTGAGAAGCTCTGAGCCTCATGATTGATCGTCGTACAAACTCTGTTGAGTATTCATCTTGTGTTCTGGATTTTCCACTCTGAGGTTTAGAAGGAATCCCCTATGCTCAAAGGAGCTAATTGAGGTTTTCCTTTTAGTGTTACACAAATGCATGGCTATTGCTTTATAACTAAGGGTTCCTTTGTGGACATGCTTGATTTTTCCAGCATGAAGAAGTACAAAAGTACTCAAACTGGGTGGGTTATGAAGTTTAACATGTCAGCAAGATGACCTTGAATATTTACTGTCATACTTGATGCTACTAATCCTAAAGCAGCTTTTTGCAATGGTTATGTAGATAAATCAGTGTGTGCTTTTACCATAAAGACAGATCCAATTATTCTTACTAATGTAACAAAGCCGATGCAAACCCTTTTGCATGTGTTATCAAAAGGAGTCCTTGTGGGATGAACTGTTTGATTCTTCACTGCTATGAATGCATACCAAGTGCAAAAGCTACATTTGTGTTCCTTTGCTAACTTTTGCATAATCATAACATTTTGAGAAAGCTGCTTGAATTTACTTTTTCCCCCCAAAAGATAAGGTGTATTTTTAAAGGTGTCCTATATTATAACTTTTCTTATCACTCTGTGGATTGTTGCATTAAAGTCTGAGCTCCTATGTTGCAGTGGTTTGTATTTTTTGATATGTAAGTTAGAAATAGTTGCTTTATCATTAAGGTTTCTACTAATAGCTTCAGTTGTTGAAAAGATTTAATTAGCTCTATATAAAGTGTTCATCTTCAGGAAATGATTATAGCCTTTAGTAGTATTTTTATTTTCTGAACACAAAGTAGAATGTAATTCAAGTTTAAGAATTGTTTTTAAAATAATATCAACTTTTCTGGGTAATAGAGCTTCAACTTCTGTCCCATTTTGTGATTTAAAGAAAGCCAAATAACTTCTAATAAGCAGATTTTGTACAGTATGTGGAATTTTCTTATGCATGATAGCATTTTATGACTAAATTTAGTTCTGCATTCATTTTACTAATGTGCTTTTGAGAGAGCTTAATCTGGGAAAGTTTGCAAAATTGACTGCGAATTAGTCAGTCCCGCTTCATTGGAATTGTCGCTGTTGGAGACTTCTGATTCTGACAGATTGGTGTCATAAGCTCTGTGTCTACTGTCTTATAGTCACCAAATTTTCTACCAGTCACTTTTGATGAAGGCTATTTTGAAAGAGTAGTTACAGCAGCTCTTTCAAATACATCATAAGGAGCATGCATGTTAAACACAATAAGACTGCTAATGAAAATACTGCTGTCAGTGCTATCACTTTTGTGATTTGTTTGTATGTCAGTAACATCTTTCTTTACTCTGCTTAGGAAGCACCTAGCATTTTTTTCTTAAAAAGACAAAACAAAAAATCCCAAGCAACACCAATAAAAGACCAAGCAACACAAAGTGAGAATGATTTGAATACTGTGAAGGTGCTTTCTATATTGACAAGACTGTTTCAAAGCTTGTGTTGTGCTGTAGGACAGAAGGATCTAAGGATGACACTAGCTGCCCTGATCCGTCTCCAGCCATATGGTACTATTCATAAGGTGGCTGTATATGATGGCATTAAAGTAACAGATGTCAGCCACATCTAGTGAGGCAGGCATAGGGAAGATGATTCTATGAAAATACCAAAGTAATTTGTCTTATCTTCTCTGTGTTTGGAGGTTGACTTAGTTTTGCATGATTGTTTTTTTTCACCAGTGCGAGAGACAGATCAATAAAACGGGCTTAAGTAGCTGTGTTTGCCCCATGTAGCATTTTAAAAGTAGAATACATTGTATGTTTCCAGAGTCTCAAAAACAGACCATCCCTATAAGGCACATGAAATTTGATTTCTCAAGCCATGGCTTAAATCTTGTTCATTAGAAACCTACATTTCCTTAAAAATGGTTGTAGCTGAGTCTTGGCAGCTGCTGTGGTATTAAATCAGGTTCCAAGAAAAATGATCTTTGTCAGCTGTGACAGACAAATGTTTGTGGGATTTATTAAGTGTTTGGCCTTAAAACTGAATTACTAAAATGTATTTACCTATAGGTGCTATATTAATGATCTCAGGCTATATATGGACCAGCTTTTCCTTTCTTTTAATGCAATTTAAAGGAGGTTAAGTTTGGCAGATATTCTCTATAGTCCATTTGTGGTGCTTAAGCAGTTACTTCATATTTTTTCTGTATCTGTAAATTTTTATACAATTTATCAGGAAATGAAAGCCATATTTAACATGCATACAACTGGAATTGTAAAAGAAAAATATAGTCGTAGGTTACTGGGAGATAACAAAATTCCTGTAGTGTTTTGATGCTGTACTTATTTCCCAAAACTGTTTGCTTGAGACTACATTGTATTCCTAAGCGTCTGAAAATAAAAAGTTGGGGCAGGAACAGAAACTGTTTAAAGTGAACTGTTAATTTAAAAAAAAAAATTACATTTAGCTAATATTCCAAGAAATTTTTCCTTGAAATGTAACTGCTTTCAGTTCTCCCAAGACCTACTGATTAAATAATGTCTGTTGAATCCTGTTTGTGTGTGGCTGATTGATTGAAACAAGTGTTAGAAGTGCTGTATAAACAATGGTCTTGAGTTGATTGTTAGGTGTTTTTAAAACATATGCAAACAACAAAGCAATAGAAAAAAATCACGAATTTGAGTGATGTGTTAGGTGATAGAATTCATTTTTATAAACTTAACTAGAAAACTGTAGTAGTGAAGAACACATTTGAATGTTTTCATTATTTTTTTATTGTTTATACATTAATTCAGGCTACAGAAAGTGAGGCTGGTGATATGGATCTCAGTGGGTTGCCAGAGACAGCAGTGGATTCTGAGGATGATGATGATGAAGAAGACATTGAAAGGGCATCCGATCCTTTGATGAGTAGAGATATTGTTAGAGACTGCTTGGAGAAAGACCCAATAGACAGGACAGATGATGACATTGGTAAGTATTGCAATGTAGTAAAATACTGCCAAACTTGTTCTCTACCAAAAAAAAAAAAATCAAAACCTGAAAACTTTTTGAGCTTGAGGTTTTATTTTTATCATTGGCTTTTGTAGTCAGTAAGTTTAATGTTTATTCTGTAAGGTGATTCATAAATGCGATAAAATCAGCCAGTCAGGAGGAAACCACATGGAACATGGGTGGTAGAAAGGTCTTCTTTCTTCGAGATATTCAAAAGCTGTCTGGACAGTCCTGGGCATACAATTGGCTGTAGGTGGCCCTGCCTGAGCAGGTGGGTTTGACCAGATGACCTCCAGAGGTTCCTGCCAACCTCAACCATTCCATGATTTTGCATAAACAAGGACTCAGAAAAAAAATACTTTCAGATCAAACTGAATGCAAAAATGCCTACCATTTAGGGAATATAATCCGTCAGCAGGACTACTAACAAAAATTGAATTCTGTAGTTTTGGACCACATAAAAAAAATGAAAATAGAGGAGAAGTTTGCTGTTGAATACAAGTGCAACTCCAGTGCACACAGAAGACAGGGCAGAATAGACAGTAACCCTGTCTAGTTCATCCAAAGGGAATTTTGTAAATCTGCTGGATGATGGGTGCAATTTACTGTTAAGTCGAGCCTAGGAAGGAATGGCTTTACCAAGGAATTTGCTGTTTTGTGAAATGTTCCTTCTTAAAACCTTTCAGTGTTTTATTTAAGCCTGCCATAGTCTTAAGGGAGTTATTGCTGTGGCCGGAGTATTACAAATATCATTTGTTGTATTCAGAGCTGTTACTTTACAGTTCTTCCATTTTATGCTTTTACTTTTCAGAGAGCTTCTATTGATGATATGACCAGCCAGTCTGTGTCTACAGAATACCCAGTAATTACAACAGGCCACTGTATATGATTTATTAGTATACAGAAACGATTGTGCAGCATTTTAGTTTAAGTAGCCTCAGGCGTCTTGTTGAAGAACTGTCTTTACTGCTCTTTGTTGTTTTGACATGCATGACTCAGTGGGCTTTTTCTCCTTCAGAACAACTACTGGAATTCATGCATCAATTGCCTGCTTTTGCCAACATGACAATGTCAGTGAGGAGAGAGCTCTGTGCTGTAATGGTGTTTGCAGTCGTGGAGAGAGCAGGAACTATTGTACTAAACGATGGGGAAGAGGTCAGTAGAAGTGGCTTTTGACTCTCCTATTATACCAAACATCCCGGATTCCACAAGGTTAAGGTCCCCTTTTGTTGCCTAAAAAAAAAAAACCCAACATTGAGCAGGTAAATTAAATCTGGTTTTATTCTGGATTAGTTTGAAAGCTTTTGTTTAAGCACTCACACAACATTTCTTATACAATAAAAGCATAAGAAAATATTCCTTATAATGCAAAAAATGCTTCCTGCTTAATGGAGCTGATTTTGGGAGTTTATTATTTCATTGTTCAAGTGGTGTTTTAAAATTTTTTTTTACAGTCTTACGTAAACTCTTAAAGGTAAACTTAAGTCCCAATTTTCGTAAGCTGGAAATAGCTGCACATTTTAGGCAAACTAGCTTATAAATGTTTTTAATAGGTACTAAAAAGTAACTTTTCCTTTGGAAAAATCGTGAGGGTAGTATCTATATACTATGATATTACAATGTTAAGTGGTTCAGTTTTCATGTATCCTGTGCCATTAATTTGTAGCTGGATTCCTGGTCAGTCATTTTGAATGGCTCTGTGGAGGTGACGTACCCTGATGGAAGAACAGAGATACTCTGCATGGGGAACAGTTTTGGTGTTTCCCCTACCATGGAAAAGGAATACATGAAAGGAGTGATGAGAACCAAAGTGGATGACTGCCAGGTAGCGTGTCGTGCTGTAATACGTGCAAAATCACAAACATATAGGCATAATGCAACTCGATACCCAGATGCAGTTTTATTTTAAACTGCATATATGTAAAATCTCTGGTATGTAACCCTGAACAATAGCTGGAAATGTGGCAGCTGAATACCCAGTCTGGGAAATTGAATTCTTTTTATCTGGAGAAGGATCATTTTGGATGAAGAGGTTTGTCAACATGCGTTCTCCAGAACTTGAGGCCCAGAAGCCTGGTGCATACATACATACTCAGTCAGAAGAATCACTGTTATTTCCTTTCAGTTAAATATCTTAAGTTCATATAAAAAGACAGTTTGCTCTTGACCAAAAAAAGAGACAAAGGTTTAAAATTTTAGTAAGCTATAGAAGTCAATTCATAGTTTGTACAGTATTTTCTTTTTCTACATTGCAGTGGGTGCTTTTAATTATATCTGCACAGTGCAGGTGCCAAGAATATTCATTTATTTTTGCACTTTTTCTTGGCTGAACAGATGATCACAGAAAATATTTTTCCTGCTATATGCTTTAATCCAGAAATAATTTGTTTCTGTGTGCCTGCACTTATGTAATTGAGTGTTAGTTTTCTTAATGACTGACTTTACATGAAAAATGGAAATTATTTACAATAGCAATAAATGCAATAAATAAAATCTAGGTTTTCCCTTCAATCTCTTTAACCCTTCTAAATACCACACAAAAGCTTGCATGGAGAAAAAAAGTACCAGCTAGGATACTGAGCTTCATCTCCAGCAGAGAGAAGGTCAAAGCTGCTAAACAAAAATGGCTGATAATGCTAAATCATTCTGCTCTGATGAATCTTGGTCTCTTCTAACTGGAAGATTGTAGTGGAAGTACTCTGTGTATTTATCTGCTTACTACAGCTGAACTGCTGTAACGACAAATTTGGCTCACTGAAACTACTTTATCTTGTCTATTAATAGAGTACTTGCATCTTAAATCTGAATGCTTTTTGGAAGATTTTACGTGTTAATACTGGTGCGCAATGATTCTTTCCAGTTTGTTTGTATAGCCCAGCAAGATTATTGTCGCATCCTCAATCAAGTGGAGAAGAATATGCAGAAGGTAGAAGAGGAAGGGGAGATTGTGATGGTGAAGGAGCACAGGGAGCTTGATCGCACTGGAACAAGAAAAGGTCACATTGTCATCAAGGTAAAAGGAAAAGAGAGAGTGTCTTGCAAAAGTCTGTGTTCTAGAAGCTTAATTTTGCAAGTTAGGTTCAGGATTTGGTCATATATATGCATATTGTAAAATATTTATTTGAAAATAGTTAATATTTCTAGTTTTCTCTTTAGAATTATGTACGTTGATAACTACATGATTTCCATAGAAATTAATTACATAATTTTTTTTACATTTCTTATCACAATGGTTAGGCTGTTACATTTGCTTATCTCATAGGTCAGCATATGCCAGTATTCTTTCTAGTGTAATACCTCTTCAGTATGAGAAGCCAAATTTGCATTTGTTGAAAATCTGCTTTAATAACGAAGTCTTTTTTTTTTTTTTTTTGATAGGGAACAGCTGAAAGGTTAACAATGCATTTGGTGGAAGAGCACTCTGTGGTAGACCCAACATTTATAGAAGACTTCCTGTTGACATATCGGACCTTTCTTTCCAGCCCAATGGAAGTGGGCAAAAAGTTGTTGGAGTGGTTCAATGACCCCAGCCTCAGGGATAAGGTTGAAATCCCCTGAATTACATACTTGTTACCATTTGCATTGAAATACAGGCTTTTTGTATCCCTTTTTATGTCTTCAAATTTGAGCATCTAACTAAGTTCTGTGTTTTCCATATATAATACCACATGACACAATTTGGCAAATACTTTATGACCTTTTATAAAAAGAGACAAGGAAATATAGTTAATGTATTGTTAAGAATGTGTTGAGCCTTACAGAGCATTAAAAAACCCCAAACACAACCCAGATACAACAAAGCAATCTTCCCTAAACAGAACTGCCATGATGGAGGAATAAGGCCTTGTATATCCAGTTTTGGGACACTCTCTGCTGAGGCTGTACCGGGCTTCAGTTTTGCACTGCAAATGCTTTATTTTCACTCATATACAACTTTCTCACATGAAAAAAAATACCTAGTAAAAATTTCAATTTCCAGATACTTTTTTTTTTTTTAATTTGAAATGAAATATATCAATCAGTTTAGAAAGAAAAATCAACTTTTATTTAAATCTGAGTATTTATTCTATAAATGCTCGTATATCTGCGACTTGGAGAAAGGCTTTTACATTTGGCAGAGAGGATGGGCTTTGCAGCTAATATTGTTTAGCATGGACTTGTTACAGATTCAGAGCTGTAGTACTGTAGTTCATCTTTAACTTATTTTTCTTGCCCTCCAATGGATAACACCCCCAGCCTCTGTAAAACCAGGCACCAGCACAGTTGCTGGCATCAGGTCTGAAAACCTGCAACAAACAAAGAGCAACTCTTTGTTCTGCCATCTCAATAACCAACCCTTGCTGTCATCCACTAGCACTGACAGAAAGGAAAGAGTTAGAGAACAGCTTGGGACAAGTGCAGATAAGCAACTGGGGAGCAAGGAATCTGGAAAATTTTTGCTCCTTTATGTTAGGGGCTGATAGGCAGTGAGGAGAGGGAAAGGGTAAAACTACCTGAGAATGATCAGTAATCAGACTGGGACATTTGAGACTCACCCTTACTGATTATTTTGCCTAGCAGCAGGGTATTTTACAGCTTTAATTCTCTTCTAATGATGTTCCTGGTTGTGACATAGTAGCATTCCTCTGTATTCAAGCCTTTCCAATGCAGTGCTGTTTGCGTGTACCTTAGTGAATTTCAACTTTGAAAGCAGCATTGATACTGAAGCTGTGGCTGTAGTGATTTAAAATATATGACATAGTACGGCTTATAACTTCCCAGCCAATTTTAGATATGAGCCTAAATTTAACCAGTCAGTGCCTGGATTTTCCAGGGTCATCCACATTAATGAAAAATGCCACAGATGTTTAACAGAAAGGAAGTTCATCTTCAATTTCAGAGGTGGAAAAATCTCAAATATGTCAGAAATGCTACCCCAAGCCTATAGCCTTGTGGCTGGCAACTGCAGTGTGTAGTGCTGTGCAGTTGCCTTCTGTTAGAAATCTGAGCTCTCGGAGTGCATGATTAGTTTAGTCAATAAATTCGATATTTTGTCTGAATTCAATTGCTTTTCTAAGGTAAAAGGCAAACTACTTGGAAACTGTATATGAGGGTGTACATGAGGGTGGCAGGGTTTGGTTTTGGATGCCTGGTGTCAGACCTTTAGCATAAGAGGCTGCAGAGGTTTAGATTTTGTGCAGATGCAAAGAACAGAGAAGGGTTAGCTTTAGCTGATTAAAATTTGCATGAGATCTTGTTCTTAAGCTCTTTTTAAAAATGTTTAGAGGTTTTCCCCTGCTAATTTGCTTTCCCAGCATAACAGAAGAAATGCAGCTGTATTTTTAGAGATAACTTTGAATGGCACAACTGCTTTGGATTCATTTTAAAAATAGCTTGAATCAGTATTAATTCAAGATATAAAAATTCATATTTTGACAGGACAAGTGCTGCTGATGTTCCAGGTCAAATCACATATGAAGCTAAAATTTAATGGTGCAAGCATGTAGTTTTTAAAAATACAGCTCTCATTTTGTGGCTTTACCTTCAATCGGTAGTATTCTTTTAGGGTGTTTTCCTAACAAACTGTAAAATACCAGCTAAGATCCTTCTGAACTTGGTAGTCATAGTTGCTTGGGAGGTAGTAGGGGTGGAGAGAAGGGAAGAGTAGTAAACTGAAAGATTGACTGTAAGGAAAATAATTGCATTTATTAATTGTTAAAACTTCTCCTTCTCACAATAGCTTCTTTTTCCTGTTTCTAAACTTACAATAGCTCTTTTACAAAGGTAACTGCAAAGTGGCTTATCTAAAGATTTGTGAGATTCAGAAACCAATATAAAACAGTATCAGAAGCTTTATGATCACGTGCTTGAAGAATTAAGCAGATTTGGAAATGTACATGAACAGGAAATTGCTGTAATAAGTCAGAAATTGATCAAACTTGTGGCCTTGTACCTGTGTGCCCTGTTCCGTAATCAGATTTGATACAGCTAGTGTTAATTTTCTAACTCATGGTATTCTTTGTGAAGTACAATATACACTTGCTTATAGAAGTGAAAGCAACTTTAATAATCAATTCATTCTGCCCTCAATTGCATATTAGTAAAGTTAAATTGGGGTGGGAGGAGGGTGTGTGTATACATACAAATATTTAGGATTCCAATGGAAATTTACAGGGACTTTAAGGAGCAGTATAAAAAAAGCCAAACCTTGACACTAGTACTGTTCTGGTCATTCCTAGAAAATATTGATATTCTTGATTAATTTCCAGGTTACACGGGTAGTATTGTTGTGGGTGAACAATCACTTCAATGATTTTGAAGGAGATCCTGCTATGACTCGATTTCTGGAAGAATTTGAGAACAATTTGGAGAGGGAGGTAAGTGAGGTGTTTTTTTTTCTGACAATGTTGAATGGCAAGGAGTACACAGGCTGTTGTTATATATAACTCAATTTGCTTTTCTCTTGTAGAAAATGGGTGGACATTTGAGGCTGTTAAATATTGCTTGTGCTGCTAAAGCTAAGAGAAGATTGATAACCTTAACAAAGCCATCTCGAGAAGCCCCTTTGCCTTTTATCTTGCTGGGAGGGTCGGAAAAGGGATTTGGAATCTTTGTTGACAGTGTAGATTTTGGTAGCAAAGCTACAGAAGCAGGCTTGAAACGTGGAGACCAGGTATGTAGTATTTTAAAATGTCTTCCCTCCCGTGCCCCCTTCTCTTCACTAAATAAAAGTAACATTACCTCTGTATTTTTAGATACTGGAAGTGAATGGTCAAAATTTTGAAAACATTCAGCTGTCGAAAGCCATGGAAATCCTTAGAAATAACACTCATCTGTCTATCACTGTGAAAACCAATTTATTTGGTAAGTTTGTGTGCACTTTTCAGTCTAATTTCTGTTCTAATTTAGATGGAGTCTTCAATTATTGTTTTTAATAGTTTAAAATAGGGGGTTTTTAGACACTTTTGTACGGGGCACAATAGAAAAAAAAAAAAAGCAGCTTGCAGGTCCTAAAATACCTTAGTGCATAATTGAAGAGAAAAAAAAAAAATAGGGTCTGAGATGAAGTGACCTCTCACAAGTGCATGTTTCTGGATTAAGAGGAACTATTGTGACCATTTAGCTCAAATTTATAAAACACGCTTATAGATGGAACAGTCCTTTCCCAAGAAAGAAGCCTCTTGGA
The DNA here is from genome assembly GCF_033783945.1 of Neopsephotus bourkii. Taxonomy (NCBI): domain Eukaryota; kingdom Metazoa; phylum Chordata; class Aves; order Psittaciformes; family Psittacidae; genus Neopsephotus; species Neopsephotus bourkii. Next base: position 14,661,417 of record NW_026900684.1, on the reverse strand, counting down.
GTTTCAGCTTATCAGTGATCTCAATCTGTCTGCTGAATTTGCTCACAGTTTTTCAATCTATGCCACAAGATTAATAGAAACTTTCTTGTTAGCTAGGTGAAAACAATCTTGCTACCCTCTGACTCCATTTGCTTCACTTCTCCCTCTAACAAGTACTAAAGCGGTCATGAAGGAGCCTTTAAGGAGGTCAGGACCTCAGCATCACAAATAAGTCATAGTTTGTGGGTTTTCTTTGCTTTTTACCACAGAATACTTGGGTTTGTTTGTATAATTTAGTGATTTGTTCCCCAAATATCTTTTTTCAGGATCAGGTTCTTCATTGCAAATAAGTAGGGCAGAACATTACCACAGGATGTCACTTCACTAACTGATGATTAAATATGCTTAGGCTATTTCTGAAAGTCATTTGTCAAAGCTTTTTTCTGGGGATTTTTTTTTCTTTGCGTTAAAGCTTCTAATATTTCAGTTGTCTTTAATGATTAAGGCATATCTTCACATATCTGTATACACATGTTTAGCCATACTTGTTTCCCTATGTGTAAGTTCTGTGTTAGCATCCTTCGCACACTAGATTTTTGAATCTTATGCTACTTTTGTTGCTTTAGTATATTTAAGATATTAAGATAAATGGCAATTTCTTCAAAAGTTGTTTTTTTTTCTAAGTTTTAAACCTTGTTGTTCTACTGCAAATACTGAAATCACAACGCAATAGTCTTAAAACAGATAACTTCAGTGTTTCAAGTATTCCTTAATCCTAAACAGAGTTTCATTTTCTTTTAACAGGAATCTGTGTCTAATTTGTCTCTCCAGCATATTTGACAGTAGTTATTGGCTCAGATTACTCTCTTCCACTTTTATTTGTGTGTCATATTTGAAGCTTTTGAATTTTTATGGTTATTTGTTGTGCACCTTTAGAGATAAGTGAATATTAAGAGCAAAATTAATAAACACATCATAGTAAAGCCTAGCCCATAATACTCATCCTCAGCTGATTGCACTTGTTCCTCACTTCTGTAATTCCATGGGTTTAATTATCAGTTTTCATTTATCAAATGAAAATCATCAGATGATTTTTCCATGTATGTATGGAGACTTGATCTCCAGCTGAGTGTTGTGTGATTTATTTAAATATATCAACTCTTCTCTGAAGCTAAAAGTTTCAGTACAAAAAATACTTTACAAATTCTGCTTCAGAGATGCCTTTTTGCTAGGAAGCTGAGGGGAGCCTGAGAGGGCTTTTTGTATATCTGGCAAATGGACATAGCAGCCCTGTCAAACGTGCCGGGTGTCTCAGTAGTCTCATACTTCCTTATATTTCCCTTATGACTATTGCAGTTTCCCCTCTGATCTCTGATTTTTTTTTTTTTTTAATTTTTGTCCTTAATTACTTATTTTGTTGCTAGTTAGCTGTTTAAGGCCTCCTTAAACAGATCATTTCCTATCTCATTTTGATCCAGTGTGCTCTTTTTACATGTGCTACTATTCTGCAGAAGCCAATGTCCTTAGCTTGGAAATTCAGTCCTTCAGTTGGCACCATCCATGCAACCATGTGGTTGGTCATCTAGTGTATTTCTGTTCTGGGCTGGGCTGCATTATTGATATACTGATTCATACTACAGAAAATGAATGTCCTTTTAAAAATTTAAATGTTTTTTAATGTTTTGCATGAAAATTAATTTAATACTTGAATTGACAGAATATCCTAATTGATTTTTTTTTTAATGTTTAATATTCAACTGGTCTGTTGTGCAGAGCTTTCTTTTAAATTTTTGTTCTTTTTCTTTCTGCCCTTTTCCTGTATTGTGTAGTTTTTAAAGAACTCTTAACACGGTTGTCAGAGGAAAAAAGAAATGGAGCTCCCCACTTGCCTAAAATTGGTGATATTAAAAAAGCAAGTCGTTATTCCATCCCAGACCTTGCTGTTGATGTGGAGCAGGTCATAGGATTAGAAAAAGTAAATAAGAAAAGTAAAGCCAACACTGTTGGGGGAAGAAATAAGTTAAAGAAGATACTTGACAAGACTCGAATCAGTATTCTGCCTCAGAAACCATACAAGTGAGTTTTCTATTTCCTCTTAAATGTGCTTTGTGTTAAATTTTAATAATTTCACGATACTTGTAATTTGTCATGATGCTTTTTAATTTATTAAGGCAAACCATGCATACACCTAAAAAAATATACTATAAAATAGTAGTCTGAATATTTAAATGATCATAGACAACTAATAATGCAGTTCCTGACATCAGTCTGGACATATTTTGCTTCTTATAAAGTGATAACACAAATACTTTTAAATGTAATTTACTGTTTTCTTTTAAGGGGACTGGAAGCATACCAGGCAATTAATTTCAAAGTAACTCTGCAAGCAGGTTTACTTGCAAATGGTTAATAGGAGAAATTATTTAAATTTATGCACATTCCAGTGATTTGTCAGAATTTTGACTACTGGCATAAGGGACACTGAAGTTTAACTTGGATTCTTTGATAGATTTGAGTATTTTTTTAATGAAAGCTAAATACGGTATCTGATATCTTTTATTCTATGAACGCATTTTAGAAATTGTGTTCTGATAAGGATTGTTGAAAATAATAGAAGTTTTATGATTTTATGGGAATCTGATTCTTGGCCAAGGCAGATGGCATCAATTGGAAAAGTTAATTGTAGAGGATAGTTGATGTCTAAATCTATGTTTTCTTTTTCATGTCCCATTGAGGAAGAAATCTATTCTATGTAAATTCACTGAAAGACACTTGTGCTGAAAATGTAGGACTTTTTCCTGGTATTACTTTAAAAGAAAGTTTGCTTAACTAATGTTAGGTATTCTAAACTAAAGCAATACTGTTCTGAAACGTTATAAGTAGACTACTAGTAATAAAAAGGTTAACTTGAATATGAATTATTATATCCAAGTAATGGATGTTTCTTAAATTGACAGAGATACCTTTCAGTAGAGAAGAATATGTGAATCTTATCTTTGTATTGCTTGTCTTTAGAATGTTTTATTTCACTGGTCTTATATGTTTGTTCCTCTGATGAGCCATGAATACTGTTAGGTGGGATATTTTTTGCTGTGTTCACCATTGTGCACAATTTTGGCATAAAATTCTCTTGGGTTTTTTTTTTTTTTTTTTTCTTTGATTCCCTTCATTTTTGCGCTTTTTCTGTGCAGGGACCTCTTTGGGTAAGACTTAGAAAAACAGTGCACTTGACCTATTTTCTTCTCCTTTTGCTAGCTTTGCATAATGCGTTACATATAGCAATTTGTCTGCAAAGCCTGTTGACATTCAGTTGTTTGTGGTTTCTGCATAGAGATGTGTAGCTGTATGTAGACTGTCTTGTTTATGCGCTTTTTTTTCCCTATTGTGTAGAAAATTCTATCTAGTTTTCCCTAATAATTAATGGTATTGCATATATTAAGGGGTATCACCTATTCTCGTGTGTATTTAAATACCAAAAAATCAAGAGGGATAATAAAGCTGATTTACTCATTAATTAAAGTAGGAATTCAAAGACTTCATCTCATAAGCTAGCTGACTCATGAAACCGTCCACCTTTTCTTGAATGTGAATACTGTGGGTCCCCAGTGCCTTCAGAATGTATCCAGACAAAATCAATCTTTAAAATGGAATTAGGTCACTCTTAGATGGAGCTTGTCTCTTTGTGAGACACTAAATCGGTATCGGGTGAATCAGTTTGAGCAGGATGTAATCCCTTCTGTCAGTCTTGCTTTTTAGTCAAATAATGTCAAGTAACTTCCTGACCTGAGCAAAGAGCACCATTTACTCTGCGTCTACAGGGAAATCTCTCCACCAGCTATGAGGCAGCTCTTGAAGTGTTCTTCTGGTTAAAGACTCCACTTGAGCTCTCCTCATTCTTTACTCTTCTAATCCAGAGTGGTTTTCTGGGCTATAGGCTCAGTTGCTCCAAATAAGGATTAAACACAACCCCCACCTCCATTTCTAGCAGAGTTCCTGGTCTATAGTGCCGCATTCCAGACAAAGAAGCAGCCTCCCTCTCTCCTATATGCAGCCCTGCAGTGGGATGCACGGTATACTGCATTTTGAAGGAATAAGCATTCAGTGACCTCTGCCTCTCTGTTATCTCTTCTGTCCTTTTGCAGGAAAGTTAGTTCTTAGTTAATGGTATCTCCCTGCATGGGAAATGTGTGCAGGAAGGAATAGAAATGCCTTTCCTTTAAAACCATAGTCTCCTGTCACCATCATAATAAAATATTTTACCTAAGAGCAAGGGCAGTTGATCATTATGGGACTTGAGGTTTTCTACTGTTGCTATTTGTGTCTGAAATTTTTGGGGTTCATTTCTTGTCTGCATAAGTTAGAACTTGTTCAGATTCTGATTTAAGTTTTTTAAATAGTGTAAAGTGAGTGTAAGGTAAATACTTCCCAATTCATTATAAGAATGCTTAGAATCAAGAAGAACTTTAGAAAAATTGCTTTCTTTTTCAAACTAGCATTTGTCAGTTGATCCACTTTACTCTGAGGCTGCCTTGGTAATGATGCACAGGATAGAGATAAGGTCATATAAAACTGACAAACAGTGAGAGGAATACATAATGCAAATGAAACTATTAATATAAGGGGGAGGGTCACATTGTCTTAATTTAATTTTAATTTAGAGAAAATTCTGGTGTTGGCACATTTATGAAATATGCAATAAAGCCGTTTAGAGCCACCAGAAAGCAATTTGAGGTTCAGGGGCTTTGGGAAGTTTTGTTTGCTTGTTGTTTTTTTTTGCATGTGGAGTTCCTACTTGAAAGACAAGATTTCAGTTCCTGGGAATGCTTATAGTTGTAGTGAAGACTTATCTGCTTGTGGCTTAAAAGGAAAGTGCTGTGTGCTGAGCTGATAATCACTGCTTGTCACAGTATTTTGTGCTTTATGTGGAAGTACAAAAATACAGATGTTCAGATTCAACTTAACCTCTGATTGAGAGTGAATCCAAGAACCCTTTTTCAGTGGACTTGAGTGTTTATCACTCACATGGCTTGGAGTGTACTCTTTGTCATTGTCAAAAAATAATGAGCCTAACAGCTCCTCAGAGCTTAGTGGTGAACATGAGGATCTTCTGGCAGTGTGAGCAGGCAGATCTCATCACTTTGGACATTCAGGTGCTACTGGCAAAGAGAGACAAAGCACTGTTGTCTGGAGAATTTTAACTTCTAAATAGTGATTACTGTATTAATAATTGGAAGTGTGAAAATGTAGTGATATAGATGTCCCTATATCTCTAGTATAGCCCAAACTCGGGATGTCTGTAAATCTTGACTGTATTTCTTTCTGGACACAGTGACATCGGAATTGGCCAGTCTCAAGATGACAGCATTGTGGGACTGAGGCAAACAAAACACATTCCTCCTGCTTTACCTGTCAGCGGAACCCTGTCATCCAGTAATCCTGATCTACTGCAGTCTCATCATCGCATCTTAGACTTCAATACTACTCCAGGTAAAGATCTGTTTCTGTTGTTGCCCTTGACCTTATAATTTCCTGTAATTGATCTCGTTGTTTGGGTTTTTTTTATGGACTTCCAGAGTCTGAAGATGCATGTGAGTTTTTATTAACTGTATGCTGTGGGGGGGGGGGCCCCCCCCCCATTAGCCAGATAGATACGAATGCATTAGGGTTTATTGCATTTGTTCCAATATTCTTTACCCAAATATATTAGATGTCTATTACTTAAGTATGTTGTATACAGAGTGCCTCTTACTGATTGAATACTCTTGGCCGTAAAACTTGCTTTGCTTGGTATTTTATAATTTCCCGGGTAGATCAGTCTTTGCAAGACTGCAGTATTTTCAAATAGCACAGTAGGTCGTTAGCTTACAGTAAAGCAAGAGGCACTGGACTGGGACACAGGACCTGCATTTCAGTATTTTTCTGAACAGACTTACATGGTCTTGTACCACATCTGTAAGGGGCAGAGTTTCAAAGTTCCCTGTTAGTCACCCTGCCTTACATCTTTATGCTTATTTTTTTGTATATAAAGTGGTTTAAAATCCCATTCAGAAATGGATTAAAAATGAACACAGCAGACAGGAACAAAGTGTGGGGGAGAGTGATGGAGAAAAAGGGGGGAGAATTCAAGAAACTTGAGAGCCTTATCTTGTGAGAAGGATTTAGCTGGAGATCCTGGTGGGGTTAGGATTTGGGTTCTTATCTGACTGCAGGAAGGTTCTTAGTGGGAAACCTCTGAGTTAAGTATCCAAATCTTTGCTGTTAAAATGTAGCTGCTGGAGGAGGATATGGTGATTGTAGCTGTACAGATACTTGGTTATTTTAGTCTAATCTTTAAAGTATTACTCAAAAGTAGAGCTGAAAATTTAGCGCCTTCCTGAGCCTGAGGGTTTTCAAACCTTACCTAAAGTGACAGTGCTTAAACATCAGCCTACATACTTGCCAAGTTGGTGCAATCATCATTCTCAAAACTGTGACACTATCACCTCCATTTTTTTTTTTCTTGGGGCTAGAGAACACTACAAGAAGGTGGTGTATGATTTTTATACTAGTGCCTAAGATTGATCCTGAGAGAGTGGGAAGATTGTTTGGGGTTTCTTTTTCTATTTTATCCTTGTGTCCATATTCTTTATCAATAAGTCTAACTTCTTATCATCACTTTAGCTATTAATGAGTGAAGATTCTTTTCTCCAGCTTGCCATTTACCTAGACCAGACAGTTCTAGGTAATTAATGTACCCCTAATGCTGAGTACAACACTACAGCTAATTTCCAGAGCTGTGGGCATCACTGTCTCCCACAGCTTGAACAAACTCCATTAATTGAGAAGGAAAGCCGTTACAGGTCTGAAGGTCCTTCAGGCACAGATGGAGTTTGGATAAATTTAACAAATGAATGGTGTTCTACTGTTTGCTTTGAGGAAAGGAGATAAATAATGGTGTAATGCTGTTGCTCCAGTGTTAATAGCTGCTTTCACATTGTCTTTATACAAAATGTATTAAGTAATTTGAGCTTTATCATTTATAAGAAAAAAGTTTGGTTTTTTTTAATTTTGCTTAAAATTTGGCAAATTTCCACACACTGAATATTTTTAAGGCAATTCACAAGTATAATTTCCCCTTAAGGAGGGGAAAGCGGGACTAAAATAAAAGACATATACCTTACTGTGCCTTAGGGATGGTTGCATTGTAGATAGAAGAGTTGAATTATCTATTCAACTTTGTATACTTTACAACTTGGAAAAAAATTTAAGCCTTCAATTTTAATTTATTTTATTACTTTGGTCTAAATTAAAGATGGAGGCAGCTTGTAAGAAATTGAATGCACTGGAGAAGAAAGGAAGAAGTGGTGTAACAGCTGTCCTTCAAGGCTTTGGGGGCTATCCCTCAGGGCAAAATACAATTTGGTATTTTGGAAGGGTATTTTATGAGGAGAAAATAAAAACAGCTTGAAATATGCAAAAAGTCGTTTTAGTTTCTCTTCTGACTTGCTCACGCTTTTTAAAATATACTTTTTAAGGTTTATTTTTAAATGCTCAGAAAGTCAATAGCACTTTGATTTCTCTTGTGCTGTCTTCGCTGTTCGATTGGAAGTCAAAATAATAAAGTAATGATGAGCAGCCTGTCACTGTTACTTTTTTGGGTTTTTCCCCCCCCCCACAAGCTTTCTGAGGGACTAGATGCTTTTGATACAGCGTTGCATTATTCAGCCTGCCACTCCAGTTTCCTTCTTTGAAAAGCAGTGAAGGGAGGTGATTACAATTCTAAAGTGCTGTTTTATTTTGGAATTATTGTGCTGAATTTCTTGCTACCATTGCTATAGCTGTAATCATTTCAATTGCTGTGACTCCTCTGTGTTCTCTATAATGCTTTTGCTACCAGCTCTGATAGGTATGCAGTCTGAGAAATTGGATGGTAAAATACAGTGCTAAGATAATACTTTTCTATTTGCTGTTCTCTGCATTTCTTCATGCTGACTTCAGTGATCCAGCAGAGGAGGTTATTTTCTCCTTATACAAAGCACTTCTTTCTTGGGAGCATTAAGCAAGTTCTCACCTTGGTATTGTTTACAGTAGCTTCCCACCTTCATAGCATTTCTTTGAGTGACAAGTATTTTGGTAACGGCAAGAGGCAATAAGAGACCACTGGAGAGTGGTTTCAGTATTAGTGCTTCTCAAGCTGAAAAATACTACTGTAAGCTTAAAAGTTACAGACTTAGTTGTGTGAAATGTGTAAACTGATATATTTAAACTTAAGCAGCCGTTGTGGCATGTAAATCAATTCCTATCTGAGAGATTAATTTTAATGCTTTCCAAATGATTATTTTGGAGACATGCAGCAGCAGTGGGAAGACGCTGAGTTTTGTTCTTTTGTCACAAGATTTCTGTTTCTGAATAGATTTTCTGTAGTAACTTGAATACATGTTATGCACAGTCAGGTCTTATAAGAAAAGACTGTGGTTGTATCAGAGAGTATGTTTTCATCTGGCAGTTGTTTTTTCAGTGTTTTTTTCATAATGATAGTTCTTTGGCTGTAGATTCAGAAGACTTTCTATTTTTCCCTATTTTCTTGTTTGTGTGACCGTAAAGATCTCAAAAAAAAAAGGAAATATTTTTTCAAAATATATTTATTAAAGAAAGAATAATGACTAGATGTCATGCCACACAAAACTGGAAAAGGTTATTCGTAACAGAGGGAAGAAATTGAATTAATTGAAAGTATTTGTCAGTTAAAAATACCTTATAGTAAAAAATTCAGTGGTGGGTAGCTGTATAATTTTAGCTCTATTTATTTATTTATTTATTAAATAATACAATTATAACAATCAACTTCAGCTGGTTAATGGGTCTTGATTTCCATATGCTAATGGAAATATCAAAAGGTATGTTGATTTGGTATTTCCTTATGGCTTATGGTATTTCCTTATGGCTTATGGAAATGCCAAATCCAACAGGTAGGGTTAATTTCCCAGATTTCCTAGAAGCAGCTGCCTTGTAGGTATTCACTGAAAGTTTCTTGTTGTCAGACACTTGGAGAAATAAAGAGCAAGTTTTCAGTCTGTTACTTACATTGAAATCATGATAATAAAGGTGTATCAAAGATAGAATATTTTTGATTATTAAGTACTTGCACGCAGTAATACTGTTGCAATTTATCTGTGTATACGTGCATTCTGGCCATTATACATGCACCTTTCTAGCTACTTACATGTACATGCCTTCCCTTTGTATGTGGCACAATGGTTGAGTGTCATATTTAAGCAAATGAGTCTATTGTCTTAAGAACACCCTTAGGAAGATTGGCACTCCTATCACCTGATTTGCTTAAGGTTCTTATGTGTCAGTCTATAGGGTAGAGTCCTTGATTTTCCTCAGGCTAAAATGGAATTTACCAGGACTCAATACTTGTGAAAATCTGCGTGCTCATGAGTGTTTCTGTCCAAACTTTGTAAACATGAACATATTTTTGTTTTGCCCCATGACTAGCCTTATTTCCTTTCCTGTTTGTTAATAGAACTAGTCTTTAATTAAAAACCCAATTAATCAAAAAAGGTGTTTTATAAGGAGAGATGTGAAACAATGTGAAACAATGATGCCAAAGTAAAAACTGATAGCACTAGTAATTAGACTTAACTAGACTCAATGTAACTGATACTGTTGCTTCTTCTTTTTACAACCTTTTTTTCCTTTGTGCTTTACTAAATCGCATACCTTGAATGTAATTTTTTTCCCCAGACTTGCCAGATCAAGTTCTGAGGGTTTTCAAGGCAGATCAGCAAAGTCGCTATATCATGATCAGTAAAGACACAACAGCAAAAGAAGTGGTCATCCAGGCTATCAGGGAATTTGCTCTGACTGCAACCCCCGATGCATATTCACTATGCGAAGTTTCTGTCACACCTGAGGGTGTAATCAAACAAAGGAGGCTTCCAGATCAGTTATCCAAGCTTGCTGACAGAATACAACTGAGTGGCAGGTGAGACTAGAGACTGTAAGCTCAAGATGATGATACCAGTTTATTAAGTCAAAATTCTGTTAATAGAAATGTTATTTAATTATTAACATTCTGTTACTTTAAAAGAAATTGCTCTTTATGAAACCTATTAATATCTAGGCATGGTGAAATTCCATTTATTCTATGATTCCAACTTGATCGTTACTGTGACTTTCACTAGTATTTGAGTATATCGTATCAAGCATCTTTTGGAATTTTGTTTTTGCAGGTATTACCTGAAGAACAACATGGAAACAGAAACTCTTTGTTCAGATGAAGATGCTCAAGAGTTACTAAGGGAAAGTCAAATTTCCCTACTACAGCTCAGTACTGTTGAGGTGGCTACCCAACTGTCCATGAGAAACTTTGAGCTATTTCGTAATATTGAACCCACAGAATACATAGATGACTTGTTTAAACTGAAATCAAAAACAGGTTGCACTAATCTAAAAAAGTTTGAAGAGGTGATAAATCAAGAAACATTCTGGGTAGCTTCTGAGATTCTAAGAGAAACTAACCAGCTGAAAAGGATGAAGATCATAAAGCATTTCATTAAGATAGCACTACACTGCAGAGAATGCAAGAACTTCAACTCGATGTTTGCCATCATTAGGTATGGCCCCTTAATAACGTTACTTCTGAGTGAAAAAGCAAAGTCTTACTTATATTAGTCTAAACCAAAAAGTGTATTTAACAGGGTAAACCAACATCAACACTTGGCAATCCAATAAAGATGGTATTTACCAGTAATCTGATTGTGACATCAAAATTTTTGCTGAAATATTATTTGGAATGCTACTATTATGTACTTATCACTGAAGGTGTTGAAGCAAGAATCATTGCTGAACATGGCATTAGAGAAACTGCTGCACTTATTTAAAGATAAAGATCAAAAGAAACAGCAGTTATATGAAGAAAAATTGTAACATCGTCATAAATGAGTGGGTTAATTTCCTAAAGAGCGCTCATAATTTTATGCATAGTTCCCAGTATCGAATTCATTGAGCCATGATATGTTGGCTTTGGTTTTCTTTGTATCAATAGTTTCTTGGATGGAACACTGATAGTAGCAGACTATGATGCCTTATAATAAGCTGTAAATAAAGCTCTTTTAATAAGAATAAAAAAAAACACTGCTAATTTCAGGCAGAAAACCTTTCTTAGTTTTGGAGCGAAAAGGAGGATAATGTGTGTTTATGCACATTTTTTAAAACATTCACGTTCCCTTTAAGAGCTTTCTGAATTAGGCAGAAAGAACCTGCCAGAAAAACAAAACCAACCAAACATTACCCCAAAACACACCACTAAATATTGTCTCTTATGAAAAAGCTTGAGCAAGTTGCATTAAAATAACAATTGTATCACTGTCTCTGGTACAAGCCTGTGTCACGTTTAGTCAGCAGATTGATTATTTTTTTTCTGAAGACCTCTAATTTTGACTCATTCAATCATCCCTGGCAGTGTTCAAGGCCAGGTTAGATGAGGCCTTGGGTGATATGCTTTAGAGCGAGGTGTCCCTGCCCATGGCAGGGGGGTTGGAACTTGATGATCTTAAGGTTCTTTCCAACCCTAACTATTCTATGATTGTATGATTCTAAATGTGGCAGGTTCCAAAGTCAAGGAACTATGCTGATAATCAGTCACTCTCTCTGAGACATGAAAATCTCAAGATTTAGCTCTATTATTTCATAAATAAAAGCAGCATGCCTGCTGGGAAAAATGCAAGGGAAAGATTCTATAAACCAAACTTTCCCATAAGTAGAAATGCATAGCAATACAGGCAATGACATGAAAGGTGGTGATGGGGAAGTTTGTACCAGCCACAGCTTCAAAATAACCTCAAATAGATAGAATCTGTTATAATAACTTGATCTAGACACAACAAAGTCAGGTGGATTATTGAAGCAAGAAGGTGGATCACTGTGCTGTCACCACCTAAATGTAATGTAAGTGGAAGATGTTTTTTCTTCCAGTCTGGTAATTTGGAAATAAGTGGTGATCCTCAGGTGCTCCTAGATGATAATATCATTATCAATTTAAAACACTGTTCTGAAGTAGTAAGAGTAAGTACATGCTCTGTATAGTTACTCATCCATGCAGATATCTCCAGTATTGCTAGCATTTATAAAAATGAGCCTCACTGTTCCATAACGCACACTGGCAAAAGGAAGTTTTCACTTTCTGTTCCTTTATTGACATTGTTGTGCTATGCTATTCTGGCTATATGGTATTTATCCCATACAAAATTTAACATGTTATTTTCTAAGTATTTTTTCTTGTTGTTTATTTTAATTGTTGAACTTTTTGGCATTGTTTGTTTCTTTCAAGTGGCCTGAATTTGGCACCAGTTGCAAGGCTCCGAACTACTTGGGAGAAGCTTCCAAGCAAGTATGAAAAACTGTTTCAAGATCTACAGGACTTGTTTGATCCATCTAGGAATATGGCAAAATATCGTAATGTCCTTAACAGCCAAAATCTACAGCCCCCCATTATCCCCCTGTTTCCTGTTATCAAAAAAGACCTTACATTCCTTCATGAAGGTAAATGCACAAGTACGTCATCTTTTACCAGCTGACTAACTAGCTTTGCTACCTGATAACTGATGTTGTTAATTGCTGATTGTAGGAAATGATTCAAAAGTGGAGGGCTTGGTCAATTTTGAGAAGCTGAGAATGATTGCGAAGGAGATACGCCATGTCGGTCGCATGGCATCTGTGAATATGGATCCCGCTTTAATGTTTAGAACGAGGTAAGTGGGATTCATTAGACCTTTTTCCAACTGAGAGAAGGCTAGGTATCAACAAGAGGTGCTTTTCAAGTGTCCCTTGTACTGGAGCAGTATGAGTTGTTTTGCTCTTGTAAACAATTTACTGAAATTCTGTGGTGTTTCGAAACTGGAGAAACAATTATGTTTTGTGTTTATCAATGTATATTAAGATGTTTTATATTATTCCTTAGCTGCCAGTTACTTCATAAAAATGAGATTCTATTAGTGGGAAGGAGGGGGAGATACTGTCTTATATGCTACATATTAATCTGTTTGAAATGTTAACATTGATGTGTGCCAGCCATAAGGCTTTAGTAGAAGTGGGAATGTATCTGCAACAGTGTCAGCTAGTAGTGTTAGAAAACGTGGGAGTGAATGCTCTTTGGCTTCATGTTAGACCAGCTTATTGCATACTCTTTTTCTTAATTTGAGCTGGAAGAGTTTGTAATACCTGAATGTATGCCCGAATCAAGGCTCTTTTTAGTGTCTGTGGGCTTCCAGAACTGCTTGTCCTGAGGTCTGGTCTTTTTCTTTCTGAGCTTGTAATCTTTCTCTATCTCTTCTTAAACCCATGCTTTACTCTTCCTGGCTCTCACTTGCAGGAAGAAGAAATGGAGGAGTTTGGGGTAAGTGGTTGGAGACAACGTGCACAGACATTCATTCTTCCCTTGCCATTTGCATTGTTTCCTACTTGCTACCTAATTTTCTGGTGCTTTGATATTTTTTTCTTTTGTTAACCCTTTTTTACTGACAATACATTTTCATCCAGGAGTGCTTTTGATGTTAAAAAACAAACATTGTAAATTATAAGTGATTGTAAGTAGGAGCGGGGTGCTCTCCTTCCGCACCTCCAGTTTAAATTCCCAAAGGAAGTGACTTTTGGTAAAAGAGAAATTGTAAAATGGCAAGGTTGCAACAGCTGAAAATTGCTTTTAAACTTTCTTATCCCCAATAAGCAACTGTCACAAATACAAAAGTTAAAACTTATAGTATCTGCTAAGTTAACTTATTTTCATCTTACAATTCAGCCATCACTTTTAACAATTCAGGAACAATGCATAGCTTTCATATAGGCATACATACACTAAAATGTGCATGACATTTATTTCATCATAAACTAGCTGATCATTTTATTTAACAAAAAGCTGTCTTCAGTCTTGCAAGTCACAAGGAAGTTCTGTTCTGTAAAACTGGGCTGCATATTTTGTATACAGTCTGATTTTAAAAGTATTTAGTTTTCAAAATGCCTTCTGTATATGTATTGGAATTCAAACCTCAGCTGTAGTCTTCTGTCAGCATTGCCTCTCTGCATGAGCTTTTTCTAATGCTCCAATCTTCTCAGTAGCTGGCTTATGTGAGAGAGCTAGCTTGAATGCTTTTCTAGATGTGTGAAGTGATATTGCCTAGTTGGAGCAGAATAGGTTAAAATATTTGTGTAATTAAAATAGTGCCTGTAACCAAGTAAAAAATTTTCCTGACCCTCATCTTTCTGTCTGTTATAGCTGTTTGACTTACTGGAATGAGGCATGTAAGCTTTGACCATAGACTGACATTCATGCAATCTTTTGCATGTTTCATGCTTACCAAGTGATACTGTGTTGGACTAAGTCATACTTTTCCCCTCTTTTCTCTTCCCTCCTGCACCCCTTCACTCCAGATCTCTCAGCCAGGGCAGTACAAATGCAGCTGTGCTGGATGTCGCACAAACGGGGGGTCATAAAAAGCGGGTCCGTCGCAGCTCCTTCCTTAATGCTAAAAAACTGTATGAGGATGCTCAGATGGCCCGGAAAGTAAAGCAGTATCTCTCAAACTTGGATCTGGAAATGGACGAAGAGAGCCTCCAGACACTGTCTCTGCAGTGTGAGCCAGCCACCAACACATGTGAGCATTGTCATTTGTTACGTATTCTTCTCTAAGGAAATAATTGGGAGCAGTAAGTAGACAATGAGGTGGGAAATGATGTGTCTAGTTATTTTGAAGTATTAAACATCTCTGAATCTTAAGGATCATCTTGCAGATTGATAATACAGAGGCATAGCATTTATATAGGAGATAAGGCTTTCAGATGATGTCATGATGAAGTGCAAAAGGGTTCCTTAGATTTTTCCATATGGAGGGTATGGAGGACCCACACAGTTCTGATCTACCCAGGCTATTGGTGTGAATAGAGTTGGTCATCCAGGATATCTTGGCCTTGGGAGGGAACAGGGGATTTCTTTATGTCCAGGTGTTTCAGAAACAATTGAAGGGCTGCACCTGGCTGCAGCAGAGAGGGACCTTATCCTGGATATTGGTTTCATTTTGATTGAGGGAATGCTGTATCTTATGCTCTTCTCTTCCTTCAAGGTAGCAAAAAATAGTAAATGGAGTCCTTATGATAGCCCAGTATAACTTCCAGTCATGCTTTTGGTAACTATAACAGTACTCATTTATGAGAGTTTTATTCTGAGAGAGTTAAATATATTTGATAATGTACATATTTAAAATATGAACATTAAGAGGGAAAGGATTTAAATCTCCGCCTCTTTCCCTCTTCATCTTTTCTCTGTAAAGGTGTCCTACTGCATTAATTGTACAATTTAAGCACCTTTTAATTACTAGTTGAGTGCTTCAGACTGCTCAGATTGAAACTCCCACAATATTTTAACTGCTATTCATTCTGCACTTTCTCCCTTTTCTTGCCAAGTGCCAAAGAATACAGGAGACAAGCGATCTGGAAAATCTGAAACATCACCAGTGGCTCCCCGGGCAGGCATTCAGCAGAAAGTGCAGCAACAGCAGCAACATAAAGTAAACCAAGCATTGCAGGTCCCTGCTGTATCTCTCTATCCTTCCCGCAAGAAAGTGCCAGTCAAAGACCTCCCACCATTCGGTAAGTGGAACAATGACGCATTTGGTTTAGTGCTCTGAAGTTTGTTTGTTTATGTCAGGGAGGCCTTTTGAATCAAGATTCAGTCATTTATTTCTGGTAGGTTTATAAGCAGGTTATGCCACTTCGTGCAGTGTGCATGCTTAATTCTTTTCTCTAAAAATGGAGTAAAAAATTGAGGAAAGCACCCTGTCAGTTTAATCAATGTAAGTATTCACCCATTACTAGCAGCTGGAAGGAATGAATGTTTCTGACTGCCCACCCTGGGATTTTGCTTAACTTTTCCAAAGGGATTAGTGAATTGGAGCTTTTGAGTGGTCCATCTGAGATGCATCAGAAGTTTTGGTGTTTCTTTCAGAACCTGAGCATTTAATGTGAAATTCAGGCTTGCTGAAACTGGTAGGCCTGAAGATTCACATTGAGAATTGTCCCTTTGGCTTCTGCTCCCTAGTGCTTTTTTTTTGTTGTTGTTATTCAGTCATTGCTACCTGTATGTCAAGCATAGGTACTGGACTATAGGAATTTTTTCTAATCTGATTTCCAAATCTGTGCCAGCATGTGTACATAACATACATGCGTTATTAAAGAACTTCTTACATATCACTTGCAGTATGGTAATATTCCTAATAAGTATATGTACCATAAGTGGCCCTTCCTATTGGGAAGGTAATTTCAGAATGGTGGTGATTTCAGAAAAGCTTAATTCTAATTTCACTTTTTATTAGTTTACTTGTGCTCTGCTTAGGCTGCTAGTGAAACATTAGAAGCAGCAAAGTAAGAAACAATTCATTATTTATCTAGCTCTTGTTGATTTTAACATTAAACTTTAATCTTAAAAGGACTTTGAACCTCCATAGACTTTGCTATTACTCATGGTAGGAACGTTTTGGAAAACTGCTGGGTTATGTTGATGAAGCAGCTGTAAATTACTGCTAGCAGGATTCTGATCCAGCAGATCAAAGATAAATTCTGTAGAATTCATGAAAATAACCTCTACCGCAAAAACTGTCAGGGAAGCTCCATCTTCACTCTAAAGACTGTCCCAGGGTGGATTTTTGAGGGGAAGGAAAGAGAAAAACAGATAAATGTTGCCTGAGGAAAAACAATTCTTGATGCCCTAGATCTCTACATCATACGTCATCTTTAGGATGTTTTTACTCTTTAGTTTCCCAAAATAAGGTGGTGCAGAGATAGTTCTCAAAAATGAAAGGCAGAAGGGCAGCTGCAGGATGGCCTTGTTTTGGAAACCTGGTTTTATTAATCTTCTTACCATCTTTCTTTGACCTTGTGGGCTACTCTGAATAGAAAAGAAACAAGAGAACAGTTTCAATTCTTACTAAATAAACCTTCACTGAACAGTGAGATATGTGTGTCTCTGTATTCAACATAATTTAGTTCAAGTTCCTCAGTAACCATTACTATGCATATCCTTGTTTTGTATAATTATATAGGCAGCATCCTGAAACACCAAATCTGCATTGTGTTTTCTCTGACAAAGTATTTCTTTCAGGTGGTCAGAATGAAAGACCAGCTGCACTAATATGCAGCACTATAGGTTTCTATATTAAACCAGGAATAGGTTTAAACGTTTTGCTTCATTTAATCTGGTGTCAGAAACTCACAAATATCCAGGAAAAAAATATACTTTTTTTTTTCCTGTGTGCTGTCTGCTCTGTAAATGCATTGTGAAACAGAAAGATGTATTTCTACTGGACTTCATATCTACCTACATTAATTCTATTTAAAGGCATTAACTCCCCGCAAGCTTTAAAGAAAATTCTTTCACTATCTGAAGAAGGAAGTTTGGAATGTCACAAGAAACAATCTGAAGACACAGTCTCAAGTGCATCTTCACAGCTGTCATCACCTCCCACTTCACCACAGAGCTCTCCAAGGAAAGGTATTAGGCATTCAGTCGTTCTCATTCTGTTTCCTGTTGAAGCTCATAGACTTTGGAAACTTCTGAGAAAGCATTTGGACGCTCAGGATAAATTACTGCTGCTGCTCCTATTTTTGTCACATATGGTCAGCGACAGTGCAGGAAGTTTAGTGCAGAGTGGGGTATGTGAAAGGATACCTGGGAACCTGATTTCGGGGATACCTGAAAGACCATGGTTAACAAAAGCCATGAAAGATAGCCTGATGTGATACAGGATTTGATGCAGAAGTTCACTCCCACTGTAGCTGCTTCTGACAAAAATATCCCCATCATCAATATTTCCTGCCAGTGGAAGGATGGGTGAACTGAAAAATCTTTGTACAGCATACTAGAGGAATTATTTGCTGTGTCATGGATCAGGATGGGATGTGACCTCTATATGATAGGCAGGTTTAAGCTATTCGGGATTCAAATAACTAATACACAACATTGTACTAGCAGCCTCATTATTCAAACACTGGATATTTAGAATCATAGAATAGTTAGGATTGGAAAGGACCTTAAGATCATCTAATTCCAATCCCCCTGCCATGGGCAGGGACACCTCACACTAAACCATGTCACCCATGGCTCTGTCCTATCATTCCAGTGCCTAATTAAGAGTCCCTCCCCAGCATCCCTATAGGCCCCCTTCAGATACTGGAAGGCTGCTATGAGGTCTCCACGCAGCCTTCTCTTCTCCAGGCTGAACAGCCCCAACTGTCTCAGTCTATCTTCATACAGGAGGTGCTTCAGTCCCCTGATCATCCTCATGGTGGCCCTCCTCTGGACTTGTTCCAACAGTTCCATGTCCTTTTTATGTTGAGGACACCAGAACTGCACACAGTACTCCAAGTGAGGTCTCACAAGAGCAGAGTAGAGGGGCAGGATCACCTCCATCGACCTGCTGGTCACGCTCCTTTTGATGCAGCCCAGGATACGGTTGGCTTTCTGGGCTGCGAGCACACACTGCCGGCTCATGTTCATTTTATCATCGACCAGCACCCCCAAGTCCTTCTCCGCAGGGCTGCCTGTAGCTGTGCCTGGGATTGCTCTGACCCAGGCGTAGGACCTTGCACTTGTCATGGTTAAACTTGATGAGGTTGGCATCAGCCCACCTCACAAGCGTGTCAAGGTCCCTCTGGATGGCATTCCTTCCCTCCAGCATATCAACCGAACCACACAGCTTGGTGTCATCAGCAAACTTGCTGAGGATGCACTCAATCCCACTGTCCATGTCACCAACATAGAAGTTGAACAAGACCGGTTCCAACACTGATCCCTGAGGGACACCACTCATTACTGGTCTGCAGCTGGACACTGAGCCACTGACCACAACTCTTTGTTTGCGGCCATCCATCCAGTTCTTTATCCACTGAGTGGTCCACCTACCAAATCGATGTCTCTCCAATTTAGAGACAAAGATGTAATGTGGGACAGGGTCAAGCGCTTTGCACAAGTCCAGGTAGATGACGTCAACTGCTCTACCCCTGTCCATCAGTTCCTTAGCCCCATCTTAGAAGGCCACCAAATTGATCAGGCAGGATTTCTCCTTAGGGAAGCCATGCTGGCTGTCACCAAGCACCTTGTTGATTTTCATGTGCCTTAGCATGCCTTCCAGGAGAATCTGCTCCAAGATTTTGCCAGGCACAGAGGTGAGACTGATTGGTCTATAATTCCCTGGGTCATCCATTTTCCCCTTCTTGAAAATGGGGGTTATATTTCCCCTTTTTCCAGTTGTTGGGAACTTCACCTGACTGCCATGATTTTTCAAATGTGATGGACAGTGTCTTAGCAACTTCATTCACCAGCTCCTTCATGACCTGCCCATGGATTTCATCAGGACCCATGGACTTGTGCATGTTCAGGTTCTTAAGACTGTCTCGAACCAGATCCTCTCCTCCAGTGAGCCTAGGGTCTTCATTCTCACAGTCCCTGCATCTGCCTTCCAAGACTTGGGTGGTGTGGTCAGAGCATTTGCCAGTGAAGACTGAGGCAAAGAATTCATTAAGAACCTCATCCTTCTCCAAATGCAGGGTAGCCAGTTCTCCTGATAGCTTCCAGAGAGGGCCCACATTGCCCCTAGTCTGTCTTTTATTCATAATGTACCTATAGAATCCCTTCCCTTTAATTTTCACATCCCTAGCCAAGTTTAATTCTAACTGGGCCTTAGCTTTCCTAACCTGGTCTCTAGCTTCCCGGACAACATCCCTGTATTCTTCCCAGGCTGCCTGTCCTTGCTTCCACTTTCTATAAAACTCTTTTTTCATTTGAATTTTCCTCAGCAGCTCCTTATACATCCAAGGAGGTCTCCTGGCCCTCCTGCTGCACTTCCTTCTAGTTGGGATACAGCACTCCTGAGCTTGTAGCAGGTGATCCTTGAAGACCAACCAAGAGTCTTGAGCCCCCCTGCCCTCTAGGGCTATATCCCATGGAACCTTACTAAGCAGGTTCCTGAAGAGGCAAAAGTCTGCTCTCTTGAAGTCTAGGGCAGTGAGCTTGCTGCACACTGTTCTCACTGTCCTGAGGATCTCAAATTTGACCATCTCATGATTGCTGTAACCAAGGCTGCTCTGGAGCATCACATTTCCAACTACCCCTTCCCTGCTGGTGAGCATGAAGTCAAGCATGGCACCTCTCCATGTTGGCTCCTCTATTACTTGCAGAAGGAAGCTGTCTTCCACACACTTGAGAAACCTGGATGGCTTGTGCTGAGCCGTACCATCCCTCCAACAGATATAAGGGTGGTTGAAGTCCCCCATGAGGACAAGGTCCTGTGAGCCTGAGATTGTTCCTATCTGTCTATAGAGCGCTTCATCTACGGAGTCCTCTTGATCAGGTGGTCTGTAACAGATCCCCACAGTAATTTCCCCCATCACTGTTCTCCCTTTAACCCTGATCCACAAACTCTCTGTTAACTGCTTACCTGTCCCCAGACAGAGTTCCATACTCTCCAGCCTATCCCTAACATAAAGGGCAACTCCCCCTCCCTGTCTGCCAGGCCTGTCTTTTCTAAAGAGCCTGTAACCTTCCATTCCAACACTCCAGTCATAGGATCCATCCCATCATGTTTCTGTGATGCCTATTATATCATACCCCTGTAGACATGCACACATCTCTAACTCCTCTTGTTTGTTCCCTGTGCTACGGGTGTTTGTATACAGGCATCTGAGCCAATCTCCAGATGAGGCCGGCTCATTGGCTGGAGTGGCTGGAATATGTCTCCATTGCTCTGATCATTTATTATAGGTGCTGGCACCTGACTGGGTGTGTTGGGATGGAATGTTGCCCCCCTCCCCCAACACACCTAGTTTAAAGCCTCCTTGACCAGTCTGGCAAGCCTCCTACCAAAACCCCTTTTCCCCTTTGTTGTCAGACCAGCTCCACCAGCCTCCAGTATTCCTGGCCCCCCAGATCGAATCCCATGGTCTAAAAATCGAGTCCCATGTTCTAAAATCGAGTCCCATGGTCTAAATTTGTGTATTTGATGAATGTTATTACACATTGGAGCTTTTTTGATTGAGTTTTTTTTAAGTGACTTCATCAAGTAATTTTTTTCATTGAATTTAGGAATTTAAAAGGTTTTTTCTTGGTTTCTTTTTTTTTTTTTTTTTTTTTTAAGCCTGTTTTGTCATTGTACATGTTCTGGCTATGAACAGACAAAACGGAGAACAGGTATTTTCCTGTAGTTTAAAGAACAAGTCCCCTTGAAAGTATGGTAACCTAGTTGTATTGCACATAACTTCTAAATTATCTTTTAAGAATATAATAAAAGTTCAATTTAATAGTTGCATGATATAATGTTATGGTAAAAGACATATATTGAGGTTGAGTTCTCATAATAGAAGTTCAGAATGCTAGAGACGAGTCTGTTGGAGACTTGTGTAGCAATAAATGTCCCTAAACTGCACAGGGATCATAAAGATTTGGAACTCATATATATACTGCTTTTCCTACTCTCATATCAAATGGATAGCTAAGCCCTTTTCTTAAGATGGTAGATGGCAGTGCCAGTCAGTTGAGGCCTTATGGCTCTAGATTGATGGACCTAACCAGTTCCTCTCATTTCTTGTAAGTGAGAACAGTAACAAGAATAACAATTCATCAATGGCTTCTGGGATAAGTGGGGCTTATGGAAACAAAGGTGGAAAAAAATAAGTCCAATCGGATTAGCAGAGATTTGAAAATAGGAGAGATGAATATCACACGAAAGTATAAATACCTATCCAAAATCTTTACTGAAGTGATTTTAGTAAGATCAAATGGAAGTGGATGTTATGTAGAAAAGACACAGATTATCACCTCCAGTCCTTGTAAGCTAGCATCATAATTTCTCTCAAATACTACATGAACAAATAGTGAATTTCTATATATATGGTAATGCCTGTGCATTCCTTGAAAAAGAAATTGGATTCTGTACTTGGCTTATAGTGGGAAAAGTAGTTTTGTTTTGTTTTGTTTTGTTTTTTCAAAAAGCAAATCATAAACATGATTATGGAAAAGAAACCAACCTTGGTTTGGTGGTGATGTGAAGCTAATAGTATGTTCTTTCAGACAAAAATGACAGTATTAATTCCATGTTCTTAGCAAATGATTTGGGATGGCTCTGTTGAAGTCATCTTGACCCTTGTAGACTGAAAGCGGAAAATGAAAACTGCAGTTACTTGTTGGAAGTATATTGTTTAATGATCTTTAACTTAACTGGCAAGAGCATTCAGCACAACTTTGTTCAATACTAAAACAAAAGCTGAATTTGCTGAATTTGTCTCTGACATGGTTTGCAGATTTTATCTCAGGCTGGCAGTGTCAGTGCTACCTCCAAATTACAGTATAATTCTGGTAATATATGCTATTTGGAATGCAATTAGTTAGCAAAGAACCACAAAGAAAGCTTGAAAATCTGGCCCATTTTAGCCAAGATACATAATAAGCAATCAGCCCTGACATCTGGGCTTTATATTGTACCTGCTGTTCATCTCTGAAGTGTAGCTTTGCAGAACAGGAAAACTGTGTACGAAGGTCCCTTGGAATACGTTAAGCAGTAATATTGTCCAGGGCACCTCTTTCATTCCAGTCTTGGAGGCAATGTTTACATACAGGCAGTTGTTTGAGAAGTGAGCTCTCATAATGTGGGCATACAGTATAATGATGCATTTGAAAATTATCTGGGAGAGGAGGGCAGAGAAGGAGGAAGGTGAGCCATTGGTTTCTCAGTGAGTAGTGCTTTTTCCCCAGTCTTAAATCTCTTCATAAGAGACAGAATACACAGTGTTACATAGTTCTGCTATCTATCTATATCTTCTGCTTCTGTGCAAATGTAATTGTAATTTTGATTTACTATGGTGGCCGTATTGCCAGCTGCCTGGCAAGGACTGAGTAGTCTTCTTGGAGACTCTGACTAACATGACGTTCCCTTTGCAGGCTATACTTTGGCTCCTAGCAGCACGGTGGATAACTTCTCAGATTCTGGTCACAGCGAAATTTCTTCCAGATCTAGTATTGTCAGCAATTCCTCTTTTGACTCTATGCCAGTCTCTCTGCATGATGAGAGGAGACAGAGGCATTCTGTCAGCATTGTGGAGACAAATCTTGGTGTGGGAAGGATTGATAGAAGAATGATGATTGAACCAGATCAATACAGCTTAGGGTAGGAATATTATTTGTGCTTACTTACTTTATATTTTCATACTTATGTGGCATGTATGTCTATATTTTTTCATTTACCTTTCCCTGTATCTCTCTCAAATACTATTTTTTTTTCTCCACTGCTTTTAAAAATTAGCATTTCAACGCCATGTTCTGTGATAAAGTTCCTTTTTCTGACAAGAAAAGGTTTTGCACTCTTGAGTATGTGATGAGGTCTATAGAAGTAAGAGTTTATCTCAGTAGACCTTATCATCTGAGTATTTAGTAGTGCTGTAGATTATCCTCTTTATGGCAGACTAGTATCATAGCCTGTTTTCTAGATGGGGAATCAACTGAATTAGGTGAGAAAATATTCATACAGTTATTGAGTGATCAAGCTAGTAATTTTGCAGTTTATTTCATACAAAAGTATGTATTTAGATAAAAATGTTTTACCCTGAATATCTCTTCTAGCCAACAATAATTGGAAGCTAAAATTTACATTAGGCTCCTGGATTTTTAGGTAATTTTCTAGGTAATTAGCTAATGTGGGGAGGCTAGTGCTGTGAGTTCTCCAAATCTCTCTAGCAGTGAGCCTCCTGAAAATAACTGGAGATCTGGATCCTATTTAGTCTCCATTTACTTTTCTGACCTGTTATTTGGATGTTTCAGTCCTCTAAATGATTTCAGAGTTTTTAACCCTGTGGGGTCATGTGCATGGTAAGCGAGTTCTAAGACTGGTATAGTTCAGTTTTGGGAATACCAGGCTATGCAAACTCTTTAATCAGCTGTCTTAAAAATGTGGAAGAGCAGGCTTCCAGTCTGCACAGCAAGCTGCCCTGGAAGGACAAATCCCAGGAGCCTGGATAGCTGCTGAACAAAAGTGACACTATTGGTTTTCTCTAGTACTATGTAAAGTGATAGTGTCAGGCTTTTTTACTTCCTGAAAGGCTATAGAGAACACATTTGCTCCATGAAGTAGCATGTGTTTCCAAATGAAGGTTAAAATAAGTTTCCATTTGCAAGAACTGTTGAAAAGTTGGTTGTCAGAGTTTCCTAAGCAGAAAAGAAATTCTGAAAAGCTGAAACTTAAACCTGAATATCAGCTGCCTCCTGCTAAAACTCTTTAACTTATGATCCTTTGCTTCCCATGGCTGGGAAAGCAGAAGGTACCTATCTATTGGTCTGTCTCCCCTTATATATGCCAAAGGGCTGCTGCAAAGTTGGGTTTTTACCTTTTGAAATGACTTAGTGAAGTCAGGTTATCTGTCCAGTAACTCTTTTGTTGAGGACAAAATTGAAAGGGAAGTGTTCTGTTTTCAGAATGGAATTAGTCATTAATGCAAATAATACTATGAATTGCATCATAATTTTCAATCACAGAATCGTAGAATAGTTTGGGTTGAAGGGACCTTTTAAAGGTCATCTATTCCAACCCTTGCCTTCCTCTGAGTATGTTTGCTTTTCTCTTGATTGTTGAATTCTTCATGTGTTGTAAATGATCTCCAATTTCAATGCTGGATTTATTTATTTTTATTATTTTTCCCCCTTGTCAATGTGCATCTAGCTCATATGCACCACTGTCAGAGACTAGAGGCCTGTATGCTGGAGCAACTGTGATTTCTTCTCCTAGTACGGAAGAGCTGTCACAGGATCAGGGGGACAGAGCTTCACTTGATGCAGCTGACAGTGGCCGTGGTAGTTGGACTTCTTGTTCGAGTGGTTCTCATGACAACATACAAACAATACAGCACCAGAGAAGCTGGGAGACTCTGCCTTTTGGACATGCTCATTTTGATAGTTCAGGCGATGGGGCAGGACTGTGGGCCTCGGGCAGTCATATGGACCAGCTGATGTTCCCTGATCACGTCACAAAGTATGGCAGGCAAAGCCAAGGCAGGGAGGGCCTTGATCAAGCACAGTCCAGAGCAAGCTGGGCATCCTCAACAGGATACTGGGGAGAGGACTCGGAAGGTGATACAGGTACCATAAAGCGGAGGGGTGGGAAGGATGTTTCAAGTGAAGCTGAAACCAGTAGCATAACATCTGTACCAGCAGAGGAGTCAAAGCCAGCTCCCATGCCCACTCATATAGCAGTATCGTCAAGTAGTACAAAGGGGCTTATTGGTAAGTTAAGTTCTGTTTATCATGAAGTATTTTAATTAATTTGCTTATGGTTCTTCATATTGTTCTAAAACTGTATTTGTTTTGTCTGGATTTATTTTATTTTGTTTTATTTTCAAAGCAAAACTGAACATTTTTCACCTCTCAGATTTTCACCTCTAAATGTACATTTTTTGCTAGGGAAAATATCACTTACTGTTAAGTCTCCGCACCTTTGTGTTTCTAGAGAGCCTGCCATACATCAAAAAGCCAGCTCAACTGCTGGACAGTGTACTGAGAGGCTGATAGCTGATGTATTTATTTAGAAGTGTTTTACTCTATATGTCTGTATGACTTCCCTAATAATTGTGAATATCCTTCTTTCTGTAAATGGGATCTCTTTGTGTTTAAATACCAACAGAAGTGTTTCTTTGGACTGCTGAATCTGAAGAGGTTCCTAAGAAGTTAGAGCTGTTGAATGATTTATAATCATTTAGCAAAAGAAAGATCAAACAATATATAAATTTATATATGAAGGTGTCTTTGGCAGTGGTTAATATTTTTCTCATACTGTTCCTTCTGCACATCCCAGTCCCGAGGCCATGCAAGCCCTCTACATTTTGGTCTCTTGCCTTCCTTTCATTCCCCTTCAGTTTGCCTTTCTTCAGGTTAATATGAAGAGCTATTTAAAACCATTTTGCACTGACACAGCTGAAAAAGTCTGCCAAATTGAGGTCATGCTGAGACCACTGTGATAAACTGCTTTTCCATTTTCTGTCGCAGTATATTGCTTAGCAAGGGCCCATTGCCTCAGAGCTTGGGGGTACAGATCTGAATCCTTGAACTATGAAGAGAAGGAAGCTATTCAGTTCAAGACTTTAGGTTCAGACTCACACCACTTGCTAATTTTACTCTCTGATACCCCTGGTTCTCACCAGAATGTGGAACAAGCATGCTTCCAAACTTGCCTCTCAAGGCAGTGCTTCCCACATTTTTAGAGACTTGAAAGAATGGAAGACCTGAAAATTTAAGCCACCAATTCCATGCACTTCAGTACTATTAATTAATTATCCTTCAAATATAACTGCTTATCACTGTCCAACATAAGCCACTATTTTCACATGGTTCTTTTGCATTGAATAGACATCTCTTCAGTATTCGAATAACATTTTTCTACAGAATTTCTTCTGCATCAGTTACATTTCAGAAATATTTGAATACAATTTCTCAGAAACATCTTCATGCTGCTTTGTTCCATTAAAACAGGTTGTCCAAGAAAAATAATTTATATTTGATTCAAAATTACTTGGCTTTGTTACAATACCAAGGCTTTATTTTTAGTCTATTAAAACTTGCATCCAAGTAGCACTGGTCCATTTGAAGCTCGTACTTCCAGTCAGTTCCATGCTGCCTAATGCAGGGTGATGTTGTCATCACCACTTGTGCAAGAATATACAGTGTATGACAAGCTGTGGAGAGTAAATTGTCTATGTCAGTGTTTTTTCATGCCATGTTTGCCTTTGCACTTTGAGTTAAGTGGTCATGTACTGAAGGGCCAGGCCCACAGTGTTCAGTATCAAAGTCCCAGCTGACTTCTTTAACCAAACATAACTTCAGAATAGTTGCACCTATTTGCTGTTCATCCCTGCAGATGCTTAACTTGCTTAATCACTGTTTCCTCCCTAGAAGTTCTCTGCAAGGTAGAACTTCTAAGTATGCCCAGAGTTAAGCCTTGTTCAGGTAAACAGTTATGCCTCTATGAGGTCCACAAACTAGGTGGTGATCTTTCCATCACTTATATAAAATCATATTTAATCATTGTTCTTAAAAGGCATACTTTCAAGTTTTAATTTTGGAGATAATACTCCCATAAGAGCAGTGAGCAGTAGTGCATATGGAAAGTATGCACTTCCTTACGTTTTGGAACTGTAGTTTATGTCTCATTAAGTAGTAAGATTTGTAGAAAAAAATAATTTACCAGGTGCCTTCCCTCCCCCTGCAAGATGCTAAAAACAAAAAGATACAAAGCCCAGCTTCAGGATTAAGATAGTCATGTGCTTGAGGACATGTCAGTATTCCTGATGTTTGCCACTTATGTGGACTCCTGAGTCTTGCACATTACTTAGATCAGTGTATGTTTTACTCTATATGGTTCATAGTACAGCTTCAGTTGCTAAGTGTCAGCAAATTCCGTGTGTAATTTGGTGAATTTTAATAGACTAGTGCTTCAATACTGGAAGAATAGCTAAATCCTGTCTATGTTGTTTATTCGATACTTTCTTGCATGGTTTATTTTTCAAGACCTTATTGTCTACTCTGTATTAGTTAACTTTTGTCCTTCAGATTTTCATCTCCTGGGGTGTTGAGTTCATTGATGTTCATTTAACTTTCACTATTTGTTTTCCTTTGAGCAGTTTTCCTCTTACTATCTCTCATAATAATCTGTTGCTTTTCCTGCAGCACGAAAAGAGGGTCGATATCGGGAACCACCTCCAACGCCTCCTGGATATGTTGGAATACCTATTGCTGAGTTCGCAGAAGGTGGTTCCCATCCAACCAGAAAGCCTCCAGATTACAACATAGCACTTCAGAGGTCTAGAATGGTGGCACGGACATGTGAGACTCATGGGACATCAACTCCGCAGCAGCAGTCACATGGCCATTCAACAAGCAGGCCTGTGAACAAACCTCAGTGGCATAAACCAAATGAGTCAGATCCACGTCTTGCTCACTATCCATCTCAAGGGTTTTCCGCAGAGGAAGATGGTAAATTTCTAATTGTTAGATTTTGAGTGACCTGCATGCAAAACTGGTCAATGCTTTCACAAACAAAAAGCAAATTACACAAATGCATTCAGACATTGAAATTCTTGCCATAATCTGGCTCTCTTTCATCTTTCAAAACTTGCTATTAACTTTTTGGAAGGGGAGGAATTCAGTTAATTCTTAATACAATTTCATATTTGGAATGCAGGTCCACCTGAATTTTGGTCAACCAAGCAGCTGGCTTAGGCAACTTCTCTGGCAGTGCCTATGTTCACCAGGTACAGGCCTGCCTGCCCTTCAAGCTTCCAGCATACCTAGTGTTTGACACTAGCCATGTATTTAATGGTCAAAAATTATCCTGGTCTGTAGAATATCTGCCCATCTGTCCCACAGAGCATTGCTGGTCAGGCTTATTTGGATAATCGCATTCTATCTGAAACTCTTACGCTGTGGACACAGGCTCTTCTATACCAACTGCTTCATATAATGAGCCCACTACTCTTTTGCTACCTCGCTTGCCCAAGTTTGTCTGCTTCTTTATGCTTTAGCTCAGCTATAATGATACCAAGACTATATAGACATAGTCTTTCTGTTTTTCTACAAAGTGCAAGCATAGGTAGATTACATCTTTAGGGCTAAGTGCTCAAAATTTAGGCAGCCAGTGCCCAAATGACACATTTGAATGCTTTGTTTTGCTAATGAAAGACAGGCTAACATTCTCCTTCCCTCCCTAATGCTTAGTTAGTAAGACTTTATATGTAGGATGAACTCTGCAGTTGAACCTGATGGAAAAAGTGAAGTCTGCCTTAATCGAATTGCCACAAACTTTGAAAATTACCATATCAGAGACATTTAATTGTTCCTACAAGTGCTGACTAAAGCTGCTCTCAGGTTTGATGCAATCTTAAGTTAAAGAAATCACAGATATATATTCAGGCAAAAATGTAAGATAGCTTTATGAAGCTATTGGATATCTAGGCATAGCTCTTAACGTTCCTCAAGCTGAGGAACTTCACCTAGCGCAGTTATAACAATTGTCTTATTTCCTTTGAGAACAAAATTATGAAGGAATACTTCTCATGAGACCTGAAATGTACAGATATTTAGATTGGTTGAAATTATATACCTAATACAACAAAATGGAAAAAACATAAGCACCATACAGGGTTTTTTTTAATTCGGTAGCAGTCTTGTTCTGTATGAACTAAATTCTATTTTCCCCTATCCTATTGTGTTTGCAGAAGATGAACAAGTTTCTGCTGTCTAAGACTTGGGCTTTTCTGGATCCAGAGTGAGCCACCTTAAAGGAGAGCACAAGAAGACGTCCCTAGAATAGGAGCCTTGGAACTATAGTTAAAGGATGGTGGACCTATTTGCCTCCTTCCCTGCCTTAAAGCAGCATGGGGCTTCTTCCTCTGCCCCTCCCCCCTCTGTCCCCTCTCCCCTTGCATGTGAAATACTGTGAAGAAATCGCCCTGGCACTTTTCAAACTGTGTTGCTTGAAATGCACAGTGCAGCAATCTCCAAGCTACCACTGTCGCTGTCTGCCACATCACACAGTATCATTCCAAATTCCAAGATCATCACATCAGGATGATTAACTCTGGCTGCACTTCCCAATGCCTGGAAGGGTTTCTTTTTTAAATCTTCCATTTAGATTTTAATTACAATCCTAGCACTTAGTCTCATTGGGATAATGAGATAAGCTAGTTGTCAAATTACAATTGGCCTATAACCTACAAAGAGAGAGATGCATTGAAATCCTTCAAGGAGCAGTGCTTATTTGCTTGTTTACAATGCCTTTGTTACGGTTTTGTATGTTTGCGTTTTGGAGATCAGCTACCGCATCTACATAGTGATTACAGTATTATTTCATACCTGTAAGTAGGGTTGCCAGCCTGAGCTCCTGGAAAAAATGTTGCTGTCACATGGCTGAGCAGGGCCGAAGGGAAGGCAAAGGTTATGGGATGCAGCCGTTCCTTGACCGTCTCACTTCACTCTTAATGTGCCCCACCCTGGAATCTTCAAAAGTTTGGACATGCTAGCGGGAATGGCATCCTCAGCTAGGTCTAAATGTAGAAAGAGGTTCTTGCAACTGGCTGGTGATGGAAAGAGGACACTGTGTGTCTCATACCTGTGCCTTGTGGAATACAGGATGGCAGACTAGAAAAGAAAGTGTCTCATTCTAATGAGACACATGGCAACCCCACCTTTAAGTTATATATTATTTTTATTTTTTGTTTTTACGATGTAATAGAATATTGAAAGAAAAATTAACTGGATAACATTGCGGTGAAGGAAGTTGAGATGTCACAGCTCATGTCAGCTGTTAACACTGATCTAATAACCTCCATCTATTGACTTTGGCATTAGGGGATAAACGAGCCTTTAAGTAATGAAAAATAACACGGTTAGATTTGCCAGCCTTTGCAATGCAGAAATAGTCACAACTGTTAATGGCTTCATGGAACACTGCATGTGTAGAGAAGGCCAATGTGTAGCAACCACCTGCTCACAGCTGCTATTAACCCTATAATGACTGAAATGACCCTCCCCTCTATTTTTGTGTTGTTTTTGCACAGACTCCGGAGAAGTGAAGGCTGCCAATCCGAGTAGTACTCAAATGTGAGGAACTGCTGGTCTTGGATTTTTTTTTTTCCATTGAACTCAGCTGATCATATTGATCAGTAGATAAACGTAAATAGCTTCAACTTTTAAAGATCAAATTGCAGTGTTTTTTCACTGTATCAAACAAATGTCAGTGCTTTATTTAATTCTCTCTCCTGTAATCATAGCTTTTGTCTATTTGCTTATATATCCCATTGTCAATTATGCATTTGTAATTTTACATGTAATATGCATTATTTGCCAGTTTTATTCTCAAGGCTATGGACCTCATGTGCATATAGAAATACAGAATCCTAGCTCTATCACAAGTTGCACAAATGTTATATAAGCATTAAGTAATTGTAGACCATAGGACTGCTAATCTCAGTTCGCTCTGTGATGTCAAGTGCAGAATGTACAATTAACTGGTGATTTCCTCATACTTTTGATACTACTTGTACCTGTATGTCTTTTAGAAAGACATTGGTGGAGTCTGTATCCCTTTTGTATTTTTAATACAATAATTGTACATATTGGTTATATTTTTGTTGAAAATGGTAGAAATGTACTATGTTTATGCTTCTACATCCAGTTTGTATGAAGCTGGAAAATAAATAAATATAACATTAATGAAGTCCATATTGATTCTTATGCATTTTACATGTTCCACATACTTGAACAAATTTATGAAAAAATTTTACTTCTCTGTGTATTAATATTAAAGGGAAATTGCCAAGTGATGTGGGCAAACCATTGGTGTGGAGTTTTTCTTGATATATACTTGTGCTGCTGATAACTCCTGGAAAGTTTGGTGTGTGTACTGCTGAATGAGAATGACTGATGTGTTATGTGTCCCCAGCAGGAACATCTGAGGTGCCAATAGAGGACTATAGTTATAGTCTTAGGTATATATTGAATGTAAACAATATTAAAGGAATGATTGTGGTGATTTTATGTTCTGAATGGTGTGAAAGTAAAGAATACGTGTTTTAACGTTTTTGAAATGATCTATTTGATTTTTTGTATTTCAAACAATGAAAACACCCAATACTATCCCCAGTAATAAAAGTTGACATTAATTCAATGTCAAATCTGTAGATATTTTTTTTCCCAGGAGTTAGTCATTATTTTCAGTAGAATGCAGAAGACTGGGTTAAAATGTCACTGCTACAGCTATTATCAGCTGTATCCCATTTAGCTTTCAAGTGCTTGACAGGTGTTGTTTCCAAATCTAAAATTGGTTCATTGCAAAGAGAAGCAACAAAATGCTCTCTCTAGATTTAAGTCTTCCTAACATAACCCTAGAAACATTCCACACTGAATACAATCAGAAGAAAGTTAAAAAGCATTGAAAATACAGGACTTGTCAAGATTCTCTGTCACTGGAATCTCTAGGAGGGTAAGGAAATAAGTTATGGAGATGCAGATTTTCATGGTGTGCTTGTGAGTGGGATTACTTTCTGTGAATCTCTGGTTGTACTGTTGAGTATGTTTCAACAGGCTAGAGAACCACCATTACTAGTGGCTGACATTAGTAGAATGAAAGTACATTTTTACATGTCTTACCTGCAAGTTTGTCCTTTGGTAATACTAAAGGTAATTCCTCTTAGCAGCTTGTGAGGTATATGAACCGTTTGCAAATTTGTAAATATTTTTTCAATATACTTGATACAGTATTGAATTCCCTATCCTCCTGTTCATGCCTCCCTTCTGAACACATTATGGACAGACATCCACAACACTCATGATCCAATACATGTAGCTCGTTGTGGATTGGGAGATAACACTTCATGCAGCAACTGATTCAGTTGAAATAAAGGCCTGCTAAGGTATGTCTTCTTGTGAAATAGATTTGATAGTTGTTCTAGCACATGTAATATGAATTTTGTACTTACTGTGTGGCTGGCTGCAGCAAGATGCAGACAAGTAAACTACCAGTTGCTGGTATTTAGTGTCGCATTTGACAAAATCACATGGAACACTGAAATCTAAGGAAGTCTCTGTTTTTGTTTGAAGAAACATCATCCAACTATCTGTACTCTTTTATGAAGTATTTTTTAATAAATCTTATTGAGGCAAAGGCTGCTTCTTTATGAAGTATATTACACACTGGAATCAACATAAAAGAAAAGCTGAGGTACTGAAGGTACTGCTTTAATGGTTTAACTGTGGTCATCTGGAGAAGCATGTGTGTTTTACATCTGTATATCTAAGATTAAAATATTTGGTGCACCTAAAGTGGGGGACTGTGTTGCTATTTCAAAACAAAACTAAAAACTCAGAAAGCCTTCTGTTTGCTTCAAGACTCTGTGTGCTATGAGGATCATTATTAATTAGTAAACTTAGTCCCAACTTGATCATCAAGAACTCCAGCAGCAGTCCCTTTCCAAACTGCTACTTCCTCCTCTTACAGCACAGTTCAAGCACAGGTTTTTCCCACCTCCCATGCAGGTATGTAGTTTCTTTTACTTGATACCATCTCTACCTTCATTTTATTCCTTTGTGTGTTTAGTCCAGGATCTATAAAGGATTTTCTATTCTGAGACTTGTTCTCAAGGTTTTATGAGGTCAGGCTGGTAGGTTGTTCCCCACACTTCTCTCATGTTTGTTACTCTTCAGTCACCTGCTATAGCTCCTCACATGATAGCTCCACTGGACCTTATTATTCAATCTGTGATAGCCAATGCTTATTCTTTCAAAACTCCTGGGGAGGATACTCTGACTATTTTTGTTAGCCTCTGTATTTAATGACATTTTCCATATTGAAGGAGAATGTTTCACTTTGTTAGGTAGCTATAGATGGATTATTCCTGAGCTCTGTTCTTTCCTGGCCACACAGTGGCCTTGATGACTCAGTTTGGTTTTGAGGTATTTATTTGGTTGAAGAATATTTTGCTTTTTGTGTCAGTGAAAATGTCTAATTCAGCCTGACTTATGTCAATTTTGATTTTCATCTCCATCCTTGAAAATACTGCTGTGTTAATCTTTGTTTACTTTCCTGATTTTGTTTTGGGTTAGAGGGTTAGATTTTTCTAGTTAGTCTAAAAAATTGTTTTGTTCTGTTATTCTGTTATCCTGTAACTTTGTCCCACATGTTTCTTCCCCTTGTTGATAACACACATTCTGGACTCTTTTTGTATCTTGGGTAATCTACGATATAAATGAATCTTTCACCCTATGTAATGTTAGCTGAGACCTTGACTGAAGAATTTTATTCAGGGCTTTGTGCTTTGAGAAAGTCTGTGCCTTTTAGAAAAGGTTACAGGAGAATAAGAAAGCTTAAAGGTCTGTGAAACACAACTTCCAAGGAAAACTGGAGTCCTGTTTCCTATGACTCCCTGAGCTAAAAAGCTTGGCTGCCCCAGGGCTCTGCATAATGCCTCTGAATCTGTATGCTGTAAGTGGAGATATTAGCACAGTGCAACTGTTTAAACCTAACAAACAGATCTGAAAACTGATGAGGCTCCTCTGAGATTAAGGCTGAACATAAAAGTTTCTAAAGAATTTTGAAATATTTTTTTATGTTCGACAAAATCACAAAAAACCCCTAAAATTTTGCATGCTCTGTGTGTCTCAGTCCATGGGAAGTTCATTTGTCAAGTCAGTCATTGATGAAAAACACATAGCAAATTCACGTTAATAAGGCTTATGTGTTTATTGCTCTTGAACATGATTCAAGAAATAATTCATGTTTCAAGTGCTTTATTGACTAAGAAAGAGTGTACTTAGCTGCTTCTTTTCTCAGCACATATGTGCTTTTCCTCCTTCTCATGCCTCAGTTGTTCTTTAGATGCACAATTCTCCCTCCCTGTTAACCTCTTCCTGTTGCTTATATTATCTGGTTTCTCACACAGCTTCACTTTGCTCCTTTGTAGAACACAGTACCACCCATTTCCTTCCTCCCAAAGTGTGTTTTGTATGCAGTCTTCGGAAACAATGGAAGGAGGCAGCGCGTCAGTGCTAAAAAAGCTTGAAAGGAGGCAGGGCAAATTCAGACTTCAGTTCTTTGTCTGCATATGCATAGCCCTTTTCTCAATTGTTTCCTGAAAGCTGGTTTGTGCAGGTTTCTATGTAGTACCCTTTGTGTATCTGCAGCATACCACGTACTTTGGTGTACTTGCAATAGTTGTGATCTGATGAATACAGAACGTTTTTTTAATTTGCTGAAATCTTTTATTAGACACAAACAGAGTGTGGCTTAATACCAGCACAGGGAGTTGGGGGGGACAGGAAATGGGATGGTGGGGGACTTGCCACGGATCGTGGTTCTGGCTTGTCTTCTCAAACCCAAAGTCTTACAAGGTAGAGGCATCTGGTGTGTAATTAAAAGGGTCTAGTTTTTCTGACTTTTAAAAATCACATTTCTGTTGCTTTTAATCACATTTGACCAATTCTCCATGAAAAAATGTTTCTGTCCAAAATAGCATCATTAATGACCTGTACAGGACTTAACTACATCTACTTTCTGTATTACATTTGGTTGGTTGGGACATCTCCATTATGGCACTTGCTCTTCAAGCAGGTGGCTTTTCAGAGTAGTGAGCATAAGCACTCTTTTGGTGTAGTTTTGTGCTTGATCTTTTCGATGCTTTTCATGGGAACTGGCATGACACAGGGTGGGGTTTTTTTACTTGCCTAACTACTGTTTTGAATTTTTTGTTTCAGATTTAGGGTCATTATGGTTTCTGAAATTTGTATGCTTGAACTGAAATCAGGAGTATAAGGTAGTTTTATATTACCTGCAGTGTTGGCCTTCCTTCCTAAGTTGTAAACTTGTCCTCAGTTGTGGGGTTGTCCTTATGATTGTGGCCTCATAATTTTAATAGCTTTAGCTGAAATTTCACTTCCTCTGCATATTGCTAAAGGAGTCATTGCAGCTGAATGCATTTGCTGCCTGCTAATGGGCTGATATTAAGTCCCTCTTTGCATCTGGTGCTAGTTCAAGCACCACCATTTCTTTCTCTTGAAGCACATCAATTCTATATGCATAAGACACACTTGACACTTAAGATGAGCTTTTCTTGGGCAGACTTTCATTTGCAGAGTTAGTCTTTGGACAGCAAGCAGGGCATTTTGTCTTGAGGATGCATCTCAGCATGCAGACATGGCTAGGAATGAAAATGTTGATTTTTCTGTATCCTGAGAAGTCCTAGCTTGTACTGTTAGAACTCTTAATTCTTCAAGCAGTTCACAGGTGCCTGAAGAACTTATGATTTCTCACGGTAGCTTGTACTGTAATGTCTTGTTTGCTGATTATTTTCTTAAAACAATCTTCCTTACTGTCTAATGATACTGGGTGTCCTGACAAGATGTTCCTAAACAAATAATTTTTTGTGGATTGGAAACTGAGTAGCAGATTTACAGCTGTTTCTACTACCAGGGCATGCGTAGTCCTGACTTCCAGTCTTTGCCAAATGGGGAAGTGCATAAATATCTAGTATGTAGTTTGTATTCTCAACATTTCAAACCCTGAAGAAAAATGCTTATTTCTAATCAGTGGAAAACCAATAATGCTATGTTTTTAACAAGATCTTTATAAGCAGAAGTTTTACTCTTTTTTATTAGTTAATCTTCCTTTGATTCTCTCCTTCTGCTCCCTGAAATTGCAGCTATATAAGCAGTATCTTCAGTTTTATTAAGGTGTAGACCTGTACCATACTTTGTTCTACTGAGCTATCCCAATAGCTACATGATTTGCTACATATATTTTCCACAGCAGAAAGTCCCAGTTTAGTTCACTCCAGAGCAACCTGCTCTCTGTAGCTGAGAAGGCCTTGCCCTCAGTTCCTATAAGCATTTATGAAGGTTTCCTATTGGTATGGGCCACTACAAAACAGCTCTGTGGTTGAAGCACGAGCTTCTGCAGATTTCTGATGCTCTAAAAGTGTGCATAAATGAAAGGCACACATAAATATAAGGGGAAGAATGCAAATTGCTGAAAGTGGTCATGTCCCACTTTCATCCAAATGAGCTGTAGTTCAAGTTCCTGTGGCACGATCGGCTGAAGGCTCTCCTGCGGGCTGGCCCACTTTCAGAGCCTTGTTGAATCCCTCCTTGCCTTGTGTCCTTGTGGAGACAAGGGCATAAAGCTGATTTAGCTGTGTGGTCAGTGGTGTCCTTTTGATTATTCACCTACGATTGTCAAATAAATTGCTGTTGCTGCTGTTTGGGAGTTTGGGGTTTGTAGGTTAATGGCTTATACATTATTTTACTGCTTTCCTCCTCCCTTCAGCTGTATATTTTGCAATCTTTGTAAATTTAGCCTATAGCAATATTTGCTTCACATTTGAGCTCTCACTGTTTTGTAACAGCGGAATCTGCCCTTCATTCCAGTCCCTCTTTGCTTTTACCTTTGCTTACTACATCAAATTTGGATGCTTAATTTAGACTGGAGACCCTCTGAGAAAGCCAGCATGTGTTTATAAAATAATATCAGTGGGTAACTCTTGTTTCCTAACGACTTTTTTTTTCTTTGTCAAAGCTTACTCTGCATTGCCAAGGTTAAAAAGAAAAAGAAGGCTCATTTCTCTGCAGATTTCTTAAATTATGCATGCACACTTAAACAGTTTTAAAACCACTGCTTGTTCAGTGAAGGTCACCTTCTTTCACCTGAAATATTATTTTATAAATGAAATGTGCTGGGATTTTAGAAACATGGAATTGGCCAGATGCACCAAATCAATACCTTTCATAAATCTGCTAAAAAGACGTACTTACAGAATGCTGCATGTTGATGACATAGCATTTATTTGCGCTACAATGAACTGTGTTCTTCAAAGATGAGAGTTCAGTTAAATTTATTGACCTCTTCATCCAAGAAGAAAAACAGTGATGGAATGACTAAGACTAGTATTGTTATAATGGCCTGGAGAATATGGACAAACCTATTACTTATTTAAATCTTTACTATTTATCTGTCACAAACAGTGACCTTGGTACTTTCAACTTTTCATTGCAAAATAACGTGTTCCATTCCAAGGAGAAAAGTGTACAAGGAAGGTAATTAGTCCAAACCACAGAATGGACATCACACTGATCTGACCTTCTCTCAGGAATCTTTCTAGGTACACTCACATTCTGGCCAAACCACAAGCATGCAGAGCATGAGTAATGCACGCAAAAAAACCTTGAATGCACTTAGGTTTGCAAGACAGGGTCACGGCAGTTCTTTTGCTGGCCATTAGTATTAGAAACATCCATCAGATGAGATTGGTTCTCTTTAGTTTACAGATCTCATTTCTTGTCATGAATCAGTGATAAATGTAATCCCGACAATGAACAAAGTACAATTCAGAGAACAGGGTGTAAAAAAATACTGTGAGAAAAATACTGCTTCAAAATGTGCCATGGGAATTAATATCTGAAGAAAACAGTTGTGAAATATTGTGCTTTAAAATCAAATTACCTGCATTCATAAAGCTGACTTATGTGTGTAGTTTGATAGACTAATTCTGCCTGCTGATCATTGCTTTGAGCTCTTTTTGGGTCTCCCTTTCATCTAAAATGCAGTAAGTAATAATCCATCTATGTCTGACATGTTTACAGGTGACTAGAGTGCAGGACAAACAAGACTCAAGGCAAGCTCAGTATGCTTGGCATGTTTGTTGCCTCCTCTGTAATCTGCACCAGAGGTGTTGCCAGGCTCAGAAAGGCCATTATTGAAACTTGGTAGGACAAATTCCATGACTGGAGTGAGGCTATTGGTGACTGCAAGCTGTTCAGAAGGGGCAGGTGAGGAAGGAGAGGTGGAGGGGTTGCCCTCTACAGCAAGAAATAGATAGAATGTTAAGACTGAAGAATAGCCATGAGCATATTGAACGTTTACCGATAAGAAGTAGATACCTAGGCAACAAAAGGGAACCCTGTGGTCTACTAAAGGCTGCTTGATCAAGGAGAGCCTATTGACAAAGCTGCCTTAGTCCTGGCATAATGCTTACAGGTTTTTGTCCTGTGGCGAGACTTCAACCACCTTGACATCTGCTGGAAAAGTAGCATAGTGAGCTGTAGGCTGTCTAGGGGTCTTGTAGAATGCACCGAGGATAAATTCTTAAGCCAGGCAATAGCCCTATCAGAAGGGATGAAATATTGGACCTGATGGTCACCAATGCAAATGAGCTAACTGGTGATGTCAAAATTGGAGACTGCCTGGTCTGCAGTGATCATGCACTGATGGAGTTTGTGGTCCTGAGGGATACGGGTCAGGCAAAGAGTAAAGTCAGGATCTTGAATTTTAGGAAAGCAAACTTCCAGATGTTCAAGAAATTAGTCAATAGGACCCTGGGAAATTGCCCTCAGGGTCAAGGAAGCAGAACAGAGCTGGCAGATCTTTAAGGATGCTTTCCATACAGCACAAGAGCTCTCAGTCCCTACACGTGAAAAATTGGGAAAGGAAGGCAAGAGGTCATCATGGCTGAGTAGAGACATGCTGGTCAAACTAAAGGACAAGAAGGAGATGCACGGACATTGGAAGCAGGAACAGGTATCTTGGGAAAACTACAGGGAAGCTGCCCACTGAGGTAGGAATGGGGTCTGAAGAGCCAAGGCATGGATGGAGCTGAACTTGGCAAGGGATGCAAAGAATAATAACAAGGGCTTCTATTTAGGTATGTAAGCTAGAAAAGGAAGGTCAAAGAAAGTGTATCCCCACTGATGAGCAAGACTGGGATTGAGTGCACACTCAGTAAATTTGCAGACACAAAGCTGAACAGTGCAGCTGACATGCCTGAGGGAAGGAATGCCATCCAAAAGGACCTGCATGAGCCGAGAAGTGGGCCCATGTGATAATCAAGAGGTTCAACGAGGCCCAGTACAAGGTCCTGCACCTGGGTTAGGGCTATGCCTAGCTGTTTTGGGGAGAGGTCCGAGACTTCAAAGCTAACCTCAGAAATGCTATTCTTAGTGAACGATGTGCAAGGCAAGGATGAGCGATTAGTTTCTGGGTGTGCTAGAGACCTCCTGTGCTGACTGTGCGGTACTGCACTTCTGGGGATAACTGAAAAGCTTTATTTTAGTTTGTCTACTTTTGTAAGTGTTTCATACATCTGCCTGAGAATCCTGAGATGACTTCTTAGCATTTTTGTTTTCTAAAGGTGCCACTGCAAAATTCTACGATTTTAAATTAATATTTTCTTAAAGAAAATTGAATCTTCTCCTAAGGTAGGAAAAAGGCTAGGATCTATCTGGAGTTTTGAAAATGGTATGTTATCCACACATGGTGAGCACTTGTGTATCATTTACTGCAGTGTAAATTTCAGAGATGCTAGAATTGCAGTGGATTTTTTGGTGTCTTTTTTCTTTGTTCCTGTTGGGTTGTTTTTTCCTTAAAGTGGTGATCATGAGCCAGCTCTGAGTTCTTGGCAGTGGTTTGCATGTCCAAGGAGAATGGAAGAGCTGGGAATGTGATGGTCTAAACTGTGTATTCCTACTTAAGCTGTTATAAATAATGAATCCAATGTTAGCATCTTTATTATTCTATTTGGAGTAGTTTGCCTTCAAGCCCAGGTTTTGGAAGCATATGTATCCTGTTTACATTTGGAGATTGTTACTCTGAAGATAGAGCCCATGACGTGAGATGAGTTAGTGAAATTGCTCTTTATAAGGGTTTAAAGGAACATGTGCCTGTGTGTCCAAACCTTATTGCACCAACAATGCACTCCTATCACAGGAAAACATAGCCACTATCTTATAAGTAATCTCTAGAATTGAGGTCTTTTTTTATAGAACAAAGTACTTGTGTCTCTAAACGTATATCACTTACACTGACTTTCCATTATGTATTCATTAGTGCGCCACTGCAAGCCATATGCAGTTTGACCTTTCTTGCTCATGGCAGGGAAGTATGCCAAGTGCTGTTGCTGCGCTAGTATTAAAAGACAACCTAAAAACGGGACAGCTCAGAAGAACACTAATTACACATGTGAGGGATGCTGTCACATTTCAAAGAGACAGGAGCTCTATGTGAGTCCAGTGGAGCATAGAAAATTCTGGTTATTGAGGACTGTCAAGTAGTATCTTTAACACATTCTTAGGATTATCAAAATTTATAGATTTTCTTCAGTACTAACTAAATGCTTGGGGGAGAGGTTGCCTTCTGCAAAACATGTTGTTAAGAAGCCTGTTTCAAGCTGCTTTATTATAGTATCAGAACTGGGAAGCAAAATCTGGGTACTGAAGCTTTTTGGAAAAAACACGCACCAAATGCTGTGAGACTTGTTTAGGAAAACAAATCATGCAAGCTGACAGCAGGTGACTGTTTTGAACTTGATCTGTCAGCAACAAGTGTGTCACTGAATTCTTGGCAGTTTCTTGGTGGTCAGCAGGCTATCTTGGATGAAAGCTGGTATGCAGACATTTGGCAAACAGGCCAATGTTCCCACTAGTTCTGCTCCCAAGCTGGTGCTTCACTTGACTACTTGGACATTGACTTTAAAAATACTTTTCAATAGTAGGAGGCACACAGGAACAGTGACCTGTTAAGTATTGCCAATAGGAAGACAAAACTCACTTTGCTCTGGAAGGGACCAACAGCTATGGCTAAACAGGCAACTTCAAAATCTGCCAAAAAACTTAAATAGCTCTGAAGATCTCAAAATCAAGTGCAAATGTTGCTCAGCAGAATGGCTTTTGGAAAGCTTAGATATGAATTCAGCTCAGAGATTTAAACAAAAACTTTCCTTGTCAAATAATTTAAACTGTTTGCGTTTATGCTCATTGCTGAACACAGATCTGCCTCTAAGCTGCTTGACATTTGGAGTGGCTTTCTGCAGCTCTGCTCGCCAGCTCCTTGTGCATGATGTTTAGCTTTGCCTGTGTGCATGGTCTTGTCTGCTAAAAGTATGTAGCATTTTCAAGGCACAGCTTGTCTAAGTTTTCACAGAATCACAGAATGGCAGAGGTTGGAAGGGACCTCTGGAGGTCATCTGGTACAATCCCCTGCTCAAGCAGGGCCACCTACAGCCAATTGCCCAGGGCTGTGTCCAGCCAGCTTTTGAATATCTACAAGGAGGACAACCTCTGCCAGTGCACAATCATGCTCACAGTAAAAAAGCATGTCTCTGTGATCAGA
Source organism: Neopsephotus bourkii (assembly GCF_033783945.1). Lineage (NCBI taxonomy): Eukaryota > Metazoa > Chordata > Aves > Psittaciformes > Psittacidae > Neopsephotus > Neopsephotus bourkii. Next base: position 14,619,730 of record NW_026900684.1, on the reverse strand, counting down.
TGGAGCCTCCTGTGTTTCTACGTTTGCCCATTGCCTCTGGTCCTGTGACTGGGCAACACTGGAAAAATCCTGTCTCTCTCAGCTTTACACCCTCCCTCCAGGCGTGTACGCATGAATAAGATCCGCCCTAAGCCTTCTCTTCTCCAGGTTGAATCACAGAATCATAAAAACCTAGCCAAGCTCTCTCATCCCTTCTTCACTGGAAAGATGCTCCATTCTCTTAATCGTCTTAGTGACCCTTCACTGGACTTTCTCCAGTACGTCCATGCCTCTCTTGTGCTGGGAAGCCCAGAAGTAGACACAATGCTCCATGTGTGGCCTCACCAGTGCTGAGCAGAGGACAAAATGGCAACACCTTTAATGCATCCCAGGAATCTGTTATCCTTCTCTACTGCAAGTACACACTGCTTGCTTATGGTCTACTTGGTGTCCTCCAGGTTCTTTTCTGCAAAGCTGCTTCCCACCTGTGTAGGCCTTAGCATGTATTGGTGCATGTGGTTGTTCGTGCCCAAATGCAGGACTTCACAGTTCCCCTTAATAAACTTCATGAGGCTCCTGTCACCCCATTTCTCCAGCCTCTCAAGGTCCTTCTGAATGGCAGCATTACCCACTGACATATCACCCACTCCTCACAGTTCTGTGACATGAGCAGACTTTCTGAGGGTATGCTGCTCTTCACTTTCCAGGATTAGCTGCTCTATCGCTTTCCCAGGGACTGACGTAAGGCTGGCCAGCCTATAGTTCCCTGGGTCCTCCTTCTTGAAGACAGGAGGGGTATTTGCTTTCCTTCAGTCTTCCAGCATTTCTCCCAGTTGCCATGGTCAATCAGAGACCGTCCATAGTGGCCTCATGATAAAATGTGCCTGCTCCCTCAGCACTTGTGGGTGTATCCCGTCAGGGCTCATGGACTTAAGTAAGTCCAGTTTACCTAAGTATTCTCTGATCTGATTCTCTTCTACCAAAGGTACATCTTCCTTACTCCAGATTTCCCCCCTTGGTTTCTTGGACCTTATGGTTTTTGAAGGATGGACTTAAGAGAAAATGCTGAGGTGAAGAAGACTTGGTACCTCAGCCTGTCCTGTGTTACCAGGGGCCCCCCTTCATTCCTCACTGGGCCCACATTTTCCCACATTTGCATGTGTAATCAAGCTCCTAAAAATGTTCATAGGCAATGTTTTCAGAGAATTTACCTATGAAATAAGTTATTAACATAAGGGCCTTGCTGCAAGCATTGTGTACAAGCAAAACTCTCTCTTCTGTTACTGTATTAACATAAGGGCCTTATTACAAGTGAAATCATCTCTTCTGTTTCACAATCTGTTACATTATAATTGTGCTCTACATGCTGTTATTGCTGTTGGGGATAAATCCAGCTGGTACTTATTATCTCAACAGATTCACTGTATAATTGGAAACTTCATGTACTTGTATCAGTTGACTATAACCTACTTTAAGAATAGAAAAATATAGTTCATCTTAGTGAGATAGCTCTCCATAAAAAATGTTCTGAGAAGATGACATGTTTTTCTTGGTTCCTCTCTCTCTCTCTCTAAGTCTGTGGTTTTTCTCCTCATCTGTATTCCTACAATTTATTCAGGAATTTTGTTATCATGCATTTTCTTAGAATTGCAAACTGATAATTGTTTGGGCATATATACAAGGAATAGATCTGTGGAATAACATCAGCCGAATTTCAAGTGTCTTCAGCACACATTGTACGTCCCATCATGTGCACAGCTTGTGATGTATACATGGAAACTGAGAATGTGTGCAGCTGCAAAACTGCCACATCTAAGTTTAAAAAAGAGGGCTGTAGTTCTGTTTCAAAGTAACGCGTATTATCAGATACATTCACAAGCCTGAGAAAGCTTCTGTCTTCAAACAATATCCTTCCTATAGTCACCATCTTAATCTTGGGTAGTGTAGTAATACATCTTCAAACCTTAAATATGAGGGTATGAAATAATTGAAGAGAAATTGGTCTACTTTAAGAAGAAAGGACTTCTCAGATGACAAGTTTCACACATCCAAAATAGGGCTTAAAGCAGCACACTCTTTCTGCAGTTGTAGACATTTTAAATAGAAAACATGTGAGTTTCTTTTTCATTAGCAAAATTCTCTTTCTCTGCTTCCTTCTGTCTGCATTCCCCTTCCCACCCCCAATGGACAGCTTCATAGTGTTACTGAAGCCGATTCAAGCATCAGCTGCCTTTGAAATGGGCAGCCCCCTCTGGCAAGCTGTTCCCACTTTGTGTTAGCGCAGAGCTTGATATGCCAGATACAGAAACTGATATGGCTGGAAACAAGTTCAGGGGAAAAAAAATGTAGTTGGATCAGCTCCCCAGAGCAAGTAGTGGCACAGAAGAAGAAAAAGCAACATGTGGCCAGGAAGGGGAGCTGTGCAGAACAGAATGATCCCATTTTGGCAGCTGCAGCCTTTGCTCATTCTGTGATTCCTTATCATCCCTGCTTCTGTTACCTTTGTAAGGTGCTGGCTGATTACTTTATGTATGGAAATGTTCAGCACTTCACTGGTCCTGCCACCTTGTACAGTTTTCTGCCCTGTTCCCAGGCTCAGGCCTCCAAGTCCAAGGTGGAGGATCTGCATTTTATTTTGTTGGACCTAAGGAGATTCAGCTGAGGGGTTGTTGCAGTTATGCTAGAGTGAGGTAGTTAGTAACTAGATTTAGTATTTTACAGAAGTGCTATGGTAGGAACAGGCTACTTTTCTAACACTTAACACTGTGGTTGGCTGAACTAGGAAGGATGAAGAATTTAATGCTTCTGGGCTGGATATGTGTACTGTTGAAATTTATTATCCTTCAATAGAGCCTTTGAGTTTTCAAAAGGTGAAGTTACAATGTTTTTTTTCTGTGTGTGTACCTATGTATGTATGTACAAATGCATGTATGAGTTCCAAGTCTGAGCTTAACTAACATGTCTCCTCTAATATTGCAAATAATTCAGCCCTAAAATCCTTGGGTTTGTTATCTTCATATAAACATAAATACTTTTAGGCAGAATGAGGAATTTTTTTACTGCAACACAAATGAACTGCACAAATGAACCACAACACACAAGCTCACTTTTAAAACCAGCTAATATAGTGTTAACAGTTCTTCTTGGCATATGAAACTTAGTAATGTTTGTAGTATAAACAGAGCCAGAATTCACGTCTGAAGATAATTGTATTTGGAAGCAGTTCTGGCCCATTGTTTTCTACTGGTTTTGACTATCCCAAGAGGAGGAGGGCAGCTTTTCAGTTTCAGAATTTGAAGCTTAATGACATGTTATAGGAATGTGATGATGATTGAGAAAGCTGGCTTATTTTTGTTTCAGTTTCTCTAAGGCTTTAGTAATTCTTCTCTAGCTGCTCTGTTAGCAGCCGCTTTGTCGTGAGCGTGTTGGTGGTTAACAGTCTCCCCAGAGTGGTGACTTGCAGGAACTGCAGATCAGCTGCTGACAAATTTAGGCGCAGAAACCGCTACAATCCAAATATAGTTTAAGGATGCGTATTCAAGGAGTGTGCTGTTCTATACATGACTACTTATGCAATATAAGCTTTACCTTCACTTAACATGGAGCATACATCTCTAGCTCTTTTTGAGCTAAGTTTAAAATAAATCTCATCTAGTTTTAGGTTATTTTTGCTCTATATTATCTAATGGGGCGACAATATTACAGGATCACAGGCTCACATTCCTCACAGAGATGGTGTCAATGCATTATTTGAGTTTTACTATAAAATAATGGTATATCTAAACTCCAAATAGTTAACCATGGAGATTAGTTTATTCACTACTAACATTATTGTTTCCTGAGTAATTAATTGCCTGTCTGCTCTTCGTTCAGTTGATTCAAGCCCCTGTTTTCAATAATGAAAGCTTAGACAGCTAACTTTTAGAGAACTATGTAAGCTTAGAACTAGGATGTAAGCTTAGACAACTAACCCACGCTCAGGACCTCTGTCCGCAAGACAGGTTCTCGGTTCAGCTGTGCATGCATCAGTATTTGTGGGAGGTGCCATAGGATAGTCTATCTGGCCTCCACAATGGCATGGGTCTAAGATAGGTGTCTGGCACTGCAATGAACATGTTTAGGCTATCTCTGGACATAAGGTAGGGGCAACTAAACTGAGTTTTTTTCCATCCAAAATAGCTGCCTCAAATACCAGCTGTTCTGTGGCATTAACCTCTTTCTTTCTTTTTCTGGTCTTTTCTGAAAGTATTCTTTCCAGCCAAGAAACCTTTCGTGACTGATTTTTTGTTATGTCTGTTCCAGCATTCTAAGTCAAGTGTTGATTTTAGAGTACTGAAATACCAAATGCTACACTGGCTGAGCTCTGTTGCTACAATATTAGAACACTACAAGTTCCATTATTTCCACAGGCTTTACTGCATGATGTGTCCAAGGTGACCTAGAAACCTTTGATAACTGAGCTAAATAACTGATCTGAACAGCCCAGGTGTGCTGCATTGGAAAGAATGATTAACTGCAGGGAAATAGTGTTTCTGTAGACAGAGACTGAGTTGATTGCACAGGCAGGCTATTAATATAGAGATACATTTTCCTGAGTTATACAAGCATAACATTCCATAGAAAAATGGCATAGATATCTTTATGCTGTCATGAATCATCATTGACTGGCAGTGATTTAACTTGGATTTCCCTTTTGAAAAAGGATCTCTAGAGTGAAATTGCTAAATGCTTATTATCTAGTATTTATCACATGCCAGCATCCCAAAGATCCAATTCAAAAAGGGCTCCTTTGTAGCTTGTATTGTTATAAAAATATATGCATAAAAAGACAATGCCTGACTGAAAGGTAATTTAATGTTGAGTTCTGGACTTAAAAATTAGTTGGCAGAAGAATAAATGCATCTGAGCAAGAGGAAGTTCAGCGTTCAATTGTCAAGCTGATGTTAGTGTGTTAGTGCATATCGGGGTGTGCTTTTTAAGTCCACCTGCTGACTGTCCCCATCCACTATTCTTTGGTTTCATCCTGAAGCAGTATCAAAGTTAGTGAACTGGATTCTCCTGGGGTGAAACACTAGCAGAAATGCTCCAGAGTCAACTAATGCTCATCAGCCACAGATTGGTGTTTAGTTAATAGAATCATAGAATCGTTAGGGTTTGAAAGGACCTTAAGATCATTAAGTTCCAACCCCCCTGCCATGGGCAGAGACACCTCACACTAAACCATATCACCCAAGGACAAACTAGTCCAACTTGAATGAAAAGACAAACCTAACCATGTCTGGGGTGGATGTCAGGTCCTCAGGATCAAGTATATTTCGTTACAAATATATCCTATTTGCCTACAGTGCTTCCTAGTAGTCTACATCACATGCTGGCATGTGCCATTGGTAGGTTGTGACTCCACAAAGTTTGTCACAGATGGTAGACAACTACAGCAATGCTTGATAAAATGTGAGCTCACCTGAAACTGGTATAGGTAACTAGTATGGAGTGGAAGGCAGGGGAGGTATAGTGAATGGGAAACAGGACTCTTGTCAAACACTCTTTTTTGAATTCAGCAGTGCCTCCTCACCTCAAATGAAAGGGTTTAAAGTAGTGCATATAGTAACATAAACTACTGTTTGTAGTTTATCAGTAGTCCCTGCTGTTTCTACAAGAAAATTAGACAACTATTTTTTAATTATTTTTTGAAAGATTTTACATATGCATTCAATGTTCAATTAGCAAATCCTAATGTTTGTTTTCTTTCTTTTTCACTGGATTCAAGCAAACTGATTTGCACATGAATGATATTCTGTGACACAATTACTATATATTAATAGTAACTTCTGTGTTACTAGCAAGAATGTCATTATAGCATAATAGGAAATTGTAGTTATGACTGAAGGCATACATTTACTAAAAGTTTAGTTATCATATTAAAAATTAGTATCTGAGAGATGTTATACTTCTTTGATTTTATGATTCTATGTATTGATTCCTGCAATGTTTCAGTATAGAGTATAATACTTATTTTCACAGATACCTAAATAAAGGACCAACATGCTGCAAGTCTAGAAAAATAAGAACAAAAGCTTAGAACAGTGGCTGCTGACAAATTTTGCAGTAACACAGACAATGAGGTAAAATACTAAATATCTGTATTTGTTGTGAAATCCAGCTCTCAGATCTTACAGAGATGACAGGGAGCAGCAGTACTCTGTTGGTGTGTGGCTATACAAGTCAACAATTATTCAATGTACCTAAATGCTGCTGCTACTCTGTGGTCCCTGGACCTACCTGGAATGCACCTAGAGTCATTCTCAACCTTTCAATGCTTGCAAAATCAGTAGAGACCATCCAAATGCCTTTGGGTCCTCCCACCTAATATGAAAACACAGTTATAGCAGGGACTGCTCCCTATATGTGCCAATAATGGCGCATTGCCACTGGTAATGTAAAGCGGTCTATACTTTAACGGACATATCCATGAACAATTCTTTTAAAGAACCAGTAGTATCACCTCAAGCATCTTTAATCTATGAATCCTGTTCCACCATTAAGTTGCATAATCCACCTCCTCTTCAGTATCCTTGTAGTGGAAGCAAAGGATGTCTCACTGCTACCAGCTGCTGACAGTTAAATTAACACTGTTCTCTCTGCCTTCATTGCGCAGAAAAAGGCTAACTTGGTGGGTGATTTATAGTGTGTCACACTTAAATGGTCTGAATTGCACAAGGAAGGACCTTCTTTCTTTTAGATTTTCTGACTACAGAAAGATATTAGATCAGCTAAACTAAGTGCTTATTTTAGGCAATATGAATTACTTTCTGTGCTGATAATGTTGCCTTCAAGTTAATTATTTCAGATACCTACTCATTAATTTCATATTTTCATATGATCATACACTTTTTTTCTCATTATTTCCAATAGCGCCCTCCCTTACATGGAAAGTTTGTTTCTCTACTACCACTAGAGAAGCTGATCTCCACTGACTGAGCACTAAGTGACCCTGGAACATGAAGAGAACAAGCGAAGTTCAAGGATGTGAATATGGCGCAGCTAAAATTTCTGCCGTGTTGAGATTCACTAGAATCTGGTGGAGGACAACAGGAGGAAGAGTTGTAAGTACTTATAGCTACAAAATAAGAAGATTGTTGGATGGCTTTATTTTAACAACAGCTGGCTTTAAGCCATTTAGCCTTCCCAACTGCTAACAGTCAAATTTAGCAGTGAGTTTAGCAGCAGTGAATTACAAAGGCTCCAAAGTCCTGTTTGTTGTGTAAAAAGAAAGAAATAAGAAATGTTTTGAAGAGCGAATGACCTTTGCCTCCCCCAAGGTAGATAAATTATTTTTTTCAGTTGCAGACATGATTTGTAAGGGGAATGTGAGCCTTAGAGAAAAAAAGTGGTTTCAAGGAGTTAGCAAAAGGCCACTGGATCATGTTTCAAAACTAGATAACTATCTGACCAAAAAAAACCAAAACCCCATCCCAAAAATTCCTGACACAAAAGGTGTCCTGTGATTGTTAAAGCGATAGCTGAGGAACTACATGAAATTATTAGGGAAACATAAGTTGAGCATTTAAATGTATGAGTAAAGGAACTCAGTTTTTTACTATAAACAATGCTGAATGTGTCATTCCTTGCATGTTCAGCAGGTGGCAGGCATGTAACTGTACAGATTGCCTGCCCCTGCCGAGGACAGCATGGTGAATGGTATAGGAAGGTTATTGGGGATTGGAAAATTTAATCAAAAGGCCAGAATTATATCAGGTTAAGGCTAATTATGGCATTGAAAAGATTATTTATACTTTCACACAAGCCAAAAATACAGATGAAATCAAATATACCTCATGTTTGGTGCTACAGTGAAAAAATGTTGCCAACAATAATGTAGGCAGATATATATATATATATATATACACAAACACACACACACATATATATATATATATTTTTTTTTTTTTCCTTGCAGAGAAGGGAAAAAAGACCACAAGTGACATACTTGCTGTGAAGGCCAGGCTGGATGAGCTTCTGAGCAATCTGAGAGTTGAAGATTTGTCCCTGCTCACCGCAGGGGAGTTGGACTCAATGACCTTTGAAGCATTTATTTCCTTGAGATAAACTCACCGGAGAATGTTGCAACTAAATCAGTGATAATGCTTAGTAATTGTTTGGGTGTTTTTTTTCTTGCCATATGTTACCTATTCTTCAGATGCAGTGATCTCTAACAACAGGACAGAGTTTGCTGAGACCAGTAAACTGGTGGAAGAATAGAGGTTAGGCATGAAGTTGCTAGAGCCAATTATATTCAGTATAACAGGGTACTGGGAACTAGTATCAGAATAATTCAGGTAATGTTAGAAAAGACAAGAAAATCACTCTGATTCACATTTAACATTGTTAAATTGAAAAGTAAGGTTTGTGAAGCGTAAGTTGTTACGTGCTAATAATCTCGATGCTGCTTAGAAGGATATCTTGGGGTTTGCAGGTATATGAAGACCCAGATAAGGAAAAAATTCCCCCAAACCCCCTAACAAAGCTTGTTGTGATTTAACATGAAGGGAATTCTCCCTATTTTGTGAAAATAACAATGCGAATGAATCCACACTGTGCAATGAAGAACTGTGCAATTGCCAAGTTGGTTGTAGAGAGACAACCTCCTGTAATTATTAAAGTTTGCATACCAAGATTAAAAATATTCAATGCTTTTACTAACCCTTCCAAAAAGAGGTAAGAATAAGGAAGTTATGAGTCTTCTATTTACCTGAGAAGCATTTACCACAGATGCATGTCTCCTGTCTGCATGACTCCTCTTTGCAGCCAGACTGGATCAGGAAAGACTTGAACTAGGTTCTGAGTAAACTGGTGTCTACCTGTCTATGCAAAGGTGCCTGTCTGATTTCTGGAAGTGGTGTACCCACATTATGGTGGCTGTTTCTGTGCTGTTTAGCCATCATGACAAAGTTAGTTAGTCTGGGAGCATGCTGTGAGGTCGTTACTGCATTGCTTCTGAAGCTGGGGCTGGTTCAGGTATGCATGCATCACACTGGTTTGTATCGTGTAGATGTGCCTTGTGTATTATGGCTGGGGAGGAAAGGCCAGGGCTGTCACAAGAAATAACCTTCAAAATCATATGACTTTGGCATCCCAAATAGCTACATACTTTGGAGAAGCAGGCAATGCTTATTGAACTTGAGATGGGAGTGAGGCAAGTGGATCAGACTTCGGCATTTTGCCTGAAAGGGCATCACCTTTGTCTAGGCAGTATTGACAGAAAATGATTACAGCTGGTTCAGTTGCTGAACCATCAAGTGCTGCAGCCAAGGTCTGGGGAAGCCATCCTTGCTGTGACAGCCAAGTCTGCTGTAGGTTTGTGTTTCAAGGTGATATGTAAAATGCACTCATCTCTCTTAGATAATTAAAGCAACTCCTGTGTAAGGGCTGCTGAATGGTTACATCCAGCAAGCATTTATTTAACCTCAAGCAACGCTATAGCTATTGATATATTTTTGGACTGGTGAGGTTTGTTTATCAGCACTGCTACTTTTAGATTTGTATATGTGTTTAGCCTCACAGTAATCTTTCTTCTAACACCATCTTTGGAACAGCTGGATATATTCATCCATTTGTGTTTTCATTTGCATATAGGCATGCAATTGTCTCAACCTTATTAACATATTTTACTCAGGTTTTCTGGACCATATATTTAAAGAACTCTGAAGTGGTATCAAAATTTGAGATAGCATCATAAAGAGATAACCCCAAAGTATTACCTGCAATAGGTGTGTGATACGAAATAACCTTCTCATCAGTTGGAAGAGATGACTTTACTGCACCTACAGTTTTGGGACAAAACCACAGCTGTAATCTGAAGGTATTTTATTTTTAGCTGAGTGCCACACTTTCTAGAAATGTATTAGAGAAAGGTCAATGAAGCCATTGTGCAATTTCAAAGAGAGGTTCTTTTCCAATGCATTTCTTGAGAGACACTGAAATAAATATTTGCAATCCATCTTGGATTGCACCACTGTAAGCACCACTGTATCACTCATCAAAATGGTCACTTATGCAAGGCCTCTGTAAAAACATGTGTTATCGCAAGGCAGTTTATTGAGCAAACAATAGCTAATGTCAATGTACAGTGCTGTGCACTAAATCAGTGAGAGGGGCTTTTGACTTCGGGTTTGCACAGGTTCACAAAAGAATTTGTTCACTTCAGTCTCAGCAGACAGCTGTGAGATGTGTTAACCTCCTGGTGAATGCATTCTCATTTCTTTGTTTTACGACCTGTAAGTGCCTTGCTGAATGAGGATGCTATTGATAAAAGTAACTACATGTTTTTTCTTTATTCTTTGCTTCTTTTCAAGTGCTGTAGAGGTAAATTACTGAGATGGCATTCCCACTGAAAACCATCAAATAATTCCAGTATGCATCATGAGGAAATATGGTTGATTCAATATATTATGCCCTGTTCAGTTAGCTAATAATTTTGTAGTAATGACAAAGGGCACTATTACTTACGAAAATCACTGTTTGTACAAAAGGCTCATAACACTTTTAGCAGGATAAACTTATATACTCAAGTTGCCTTGACAATAGCAAATTGGGTGCTGATCTCCCCAAACAAACCCACCTCCTATTAAAAACTTATAATGCAAAATGTGTGGGGAAAAACCCTTGCAAGATATTAGAGATGAGTAATTTGGATAGCTCCACAAACTTTTTGCCTTAGAATTGCACGAATACAGTATTCCTAATCATACCTCAAAGACATTTAAAAAAAATACGCTTGTGAAACTGTCTTTTTTGCCTGTGTGCTCATACACAAAGATGACCACAAAGAATGGTTAAACGTGTCCAATAATAATTTCTTCTTGACATACCATTTAAACCACGTCTCCTCTTTACCTGCTGAGCTCCTGCTTTTTCCTTCATTCCCCTTTTCCAACAGGTTTATGGCTTTGCACCATCCCAGCTGTACCTACTGCAGACGGAATGTGAACACCCCGCTTACTTGCTGCAGAAGGGTGTCGCTCTGATGTGTATCCCTGACACTGTCTTGCTGCAAGGGGCTGTCTGGAGTATAGGAGAGGTGGTGAAAAGCTTATTGATGCAAAGGGTGTTACACTGTGAGCTGTACAAGAAGGATACGTTGGAGATATTCAAGGCCCACCTGGACAAGTTCCTGCATGATGTACTCTAGGTTACCCTGCTCTTGCAGGGGGGTTGGACCAGATGATCTTCTGAGATCCCTTCCAACCCTTGGGATTCTGTGACACCAAGAAAGGAATCAGAGGAATTTTGGATTAGTGTGATTTGTCCAGGAGAGTTGTTGCCACCAAATTACAGAACTGTAGAATCAGCTAGGTTGGAAAAGACCTTTAAGATCATCAAGTCCAACCATTACCCCAGGACTGCCAAGATCACTGCTAAACCATGTCACTAAGAGCCTCGTCTACACCTTTGCTGTTACAGCGGAGCATGCTAGCTGGGTTGTGCTGAAAAAAGCCTGACACCACCATTTATATTTGTGGGAAAAAAAGTTAAAATTGTTCACCTTTTTTTCTTTTTCATCCATTATTTTCCTTCCCCGGCAGCCAGCCCCAGGCACTGATGTGAAAGAACAAATTCACCCAGGGAAACATGCGTCCTGAGGCGGATGCAGTGGAGATGAGCTGGCAGCCGCGCTGTGCGGGGTGAACGCCGAAGCGAAACAGGGTTGGTACCGACCCTGACTGGCAGCGGTGCTTCAGCCGCGGCCCGTTTGCCGGCGGGTGAGAGGCAGGGCCGCCAGCCCCATGTCATCCTCGCCTTCGGCCCTTCCCTGCCCGCCCTGGGCTTGACACCTGAGGGGCAGGGTGCTCGTGTTTGGATGAGTTTAAAAGAACGCCAGATATCTTTTGGAGGCTCTGCTGTCGTGTTGCAGATTACGCGGTGCCGCTGCTAGGTGGCAGTGTGATTCAGGAAAAGCGGGCAGAGGTGGTGCACGGATGGAGCCTGTGCTGGGGCGTCACCAGCGGCTGCCGCCCGGCAGACCCCCAGAGGTAGGAGGTAACTGCCTCCCCGTGACGGGGTGAATAGGGGAGGGTCTGCATCAAACCACATAGAGCTATGTAGTCTTTTAATTGATCAAAAGCTTTTTTTATTATACGATTGTTTGACTTGGGGAGGAGAATGGGGACTCAAATCCTTGCTCTGCTTTAAGTTAATTCAACATCAGGGGAATAATACAGGTGTCAGGAGGCAGGCAGCAGCAGGTGCCCCTGCAGCCAGGGTGCTGCAGAGCCACCCTCCTGCTACCCCAGCCCCAGCAATCCCTGCGAGAGGTGCTGCACATTGGTGTGGTTAGGAGCTAATGGGAAACTGCTTACTGCCAAACTTCAATATAGAACTTTATGTGAATTAAAGTGACTGTTGTCAGGGATGAGCTGCTGCTTTAGGCGCCGATGAGTATTCTTGGTTTATTTCTTTATTTTTTCAAACAGGAACATCCTGGAAGATGTGAACCGAAGATGTCTCAATATCTGACTGCATCACCTTGAGAATGTCTTTCCTTCTGGCTCTTCTCCTTTTTGTGAGAAGACCGTATGTTAACTTGGCTGAACATAAATTAAATTACACTGTGATAATTGATGTGCTGGAAGTAGTTTTATCTCAAGAGAAAGACACAATTCTGGGTTCAGAAAGCTTTGCTCTGTATAAACAAATGCTGTTTGGTATAGATGGTATAATGTGTTCCAGCTTTATTTGTTCTGAGCAAAATGTGCCAAGGATACATCCAGTATTTTTTTTATACTGGTAATTGGGAGTGGAAGGGAAAATTATTTTCATCCATCTGATCCTGGTTGTTATTTACTCAGAAATGACAATTATTTTAAAGAGAATTAATTATGAGCCAGTCATAGAACTCTAGTTTAGTGTAGCTGGCTGGCAATGACTGATTCAAAAGTGGTAATTATTACAGGTTTGGAAAGAGAGCTGAAATGACCCAGATGGTTACCCTGATTAAACTGATCCAAAAGTCACCAGAAGTAGTGCTAATCCTCTATTTCTACTGGGTACAGCAGCCCATAAAGACCTGCAATAGCAGGGGACAGGTGCTCGTGTATCAGGTTGAGGCAACTGAGAGCTGTACTACAGACATCCTGCCATAAGCCAGCTGGATAGACTTTTGAAGCAGAGGCCCTGGTGGTGAAAAGCTGAGAGGTTAAAACACAAACACTGAATGAAATAGACACCCTCTGGCTGAATGTTATTGGCCCATAGTCAGTAAAGGGATAAAGCAAACTAAGAAAATCATCTGAGAAGGAAAATGAGAGCAAGAAAAACCCCTTTCAGAGTTGAAGCTTTCTGGAAAATTATCAGGCCAGAGTTTAAGTAGTGTTTTGTTTTCTGTCGTATCTGCAAGTGTTATACTCCAACAAAAAGATAAGATTGTCTGGCATTAGTCTTATATGTGACTGGTTTTGGAGCACTTAATGTACCCTGGCAGTAATAGCTGTACAAATGTGTTAGTGGAATCTGCTTCTCTGTAATAAAAACAAACACATGATGGAAATGTTTAAAAGAAGTGAGGAAAAAGGCAAAGAAAAAAGTGTTGATGTGAGAATGTATTCATGACTGCTAAATCTGGTAATGTTGAGGAGGGATTAGAATAATAGGTGAAAGGATGCAAGGACCCTTAAGACTGAAAAAATGAGAGAAGGATCATAGTTGCTATATGCTTTCTTCAGCTAAAGAATGACAATAAGGAAGCTTTTAAAGTTTGGCAAGTTGTTTCCAAGGTTGCATATGTATATTTCTGACATTCCAAATTACATATAGGCTGGTGGTTAATTGTTGTTCTGTTTGCATGGGAAGGTAAGACAAAATGAACTGTTCTCTTTGGAGTTCCTGGAACAGGCTGCTGATTGTTACGTGACTACTTACATTAACTATTACGTTAGAAGTCTAACACCAAGTGAAGCTGATCTCTCCTTGCCTTGGATTTCTAAATTCTACAGGGTGCAAAAGACAGACATGCATTCAACTGGTAAAAGTATCACACCATTCAGTCCTCTTTCAGGGAAAATAACTGCCAACATAGTAATATCTCTTTATAAAAGCTTAATGTGGTTAAAATGAGGCTGTCCAATAATTTGCAATACACTGATTATATTTTAAACAATGAAATTGGACAGTCTTTCTTCAAATAAACTAATCTCATCCTTGTCCTCTATAATCATTGCTGTAGAGCTTAGGAAAACCATCAATTGCCCTGTGCTGTTAATTCCACTTATTTCTCTCTATATTTTACATTATAAATATTAAAAAGTGGTAATTACCTGAAAAGTCAAAATTAACTGATCTTTGTTGGAAAGCTGTAATGACTTAAATTTATATCTTGTCCACAGCACTCCTCTTGACATGAAAGGAGTTATAAAAGTGTGTTCGTAAATTTGCCTAACCACTGTAGAGATACTTTAGAAAATAAGGTCTTCGCTCCAAGAAATATCAGTTAAACAGATACTGAGCCAGCAAAGACAGCAAATCCGATGAAAGAGATAGGGAAGGCTGTTAAGAGAAAGGATTAAGTTATTCATCTCTGAATGGCGTTTCCATTACCGTGAAACTACTTGGAATGAAATGGGCAAATAGCTTTGTCTGAAGAAAAAATAGCTGCAGTGTGGTGGTATCATTTGCTGAGGTTATTATGAGATGACTTTGATTTGGAGGAAGGGTCAAGAAGAGTTGGAAAGGAATTTTAATCAGTGTTAGTAGGAAAAAAGAAAGGACAGAATACAATTCATGCAGAGGAGCATACCCTGGGCAGCAGGCACTTAGGCAGCTGGGCAGACTGTGGGTTAATTTCCTTCAGCAATGCTTTCTTCTATGTCTTTCCAGGCAGGCCATGGATATACTAGTCAAGTGTTTGCACAGTGCCACTCACAGCCTTCCAAAACCTCCCACTCTGCTGGTTAGTGAGATTGGCAGTGAGCTGCTCTGTTCTGAACTGAGCAAGTGGGAAAGAGGAAAGAGTGCAAAGGAGGGCAGTCTGAGGCAGGCAACACCATCATGAGACTCCAGCTTTTGACCAGATTGCATTACTACTCGTGACCTAAACACGGAGCCTGGATTTGCACAGTGTGGTTCAAAGATTATAAATGAAAGTTACAGGTTTTAGGAGAAGCAAACAGCAGTGAAGGGAACTTGATTGGAGTTGTACCAATGATAATACAGTGATTGGAGCTATGTTCTTTTTCTCTTCCCTGAGCCACTGTAAAAGAAACTAGTTTGGTTTCAATTACCACAATGATTTTTTCATAAAAATGAAACAAGAAAGGGTTTTATAAAGACCATGAAGTTTCCCAGCCTAATAAAGGTGCATTCTGCTATCTTCTGCTGTTTCAAGGAAGAATAATACCCTGTGGGGACAAAGGGAGGGATTACTTGCCAGGTTGCTTTTCAGAAACTCCAGTGTTGTTGATATTGGGAAAGATGACCACATTGCTATTATCACTGTTTAGGAAAATTGGGAGGGCTTGGTTTTGGCTTACATGTGTTTGCGGTTTTTTTTTTTTGTTTTGTTTTTGTTTTTGTTTGTTTGTTTGTTTGTTTGTTTGTTTTGTTTTGTTTTTGTTTGCTGTTTTTTTTTTTTTTCTTTTAACTGGTAGGGATCCAGTTACACAGAGGATGGAATTATGTTCGATTTCCTTAGTACATCTTGCTGTTTCCCATTCCTCTGTGTTTCCATTGCCCCTGTACCTCTACCCTGTTTATGTGCGCATATCTGTCAAAAAGGTTAAGATGGAAATATATCAATTTCTCATTGGGAAGCAGGTATCCTGGTACCAAATACTCACAGTGGTTTCAGGGTGCCATGAAATGAGTTTTGGGTCAGAGGTGCAATTTCTGATCCCCCCCCCCCCCATGCCTCATCCTTCCCAGATATTAACAGTGTAAAGGAAACCTAGAAAATTACTCAGTCTCTTTTATTGTTCCTCTGCACTATTTCATAAACCTGCAGTGCTGCGAGGTTATGTTCAGAGACACTGCTGCCTTAAGCCAAAGATGATAGTGAATATTTTAAAAGGATAAATAGTATAAATTGAGTCTATCATCTGTTAAGTAAAGCAGTCAGCAGATCTTGCTGGCTCTCTGAGTGGGGTGCGAGAGCCTGGTCATAACAGATTTGACAGAGGTGGGGGAGAAGGGTGATAGATGGTTGCTGGCTCCATGAATTGGAGATGACAGGGGAGCAGTGAATTTCTGAGAGAATATTTGGTATTCTCAGCCCAGAAAAAAAACACCCCAACACAATCAACTAACAAAAGGGATCTAGATCATATTTCAGATATGCACACTTTCCACCAGAGCATCCACATGACCTCATTCTGCAATTTAGTGAGAGCTTGTGGTAATCATCAATTGCATCATTGGATCCAGAGTTCTCAGATGGCTCATTATTATGCTCACTATTACACTGTTGTTGAGCTTCAATTTAATTTTTTTACTTTTTTTTTTTTCTTATTTAGCTGCTACCTTTCCTTTGTGCTTTATCAGCCAGTCTGTTCTACTAAGTTCTAAATAGTTTCATAAAATCTCATGGCTTTGTGTATCTCTACTAAACAGAAACAATATTGAAAGCAGCACACAATAAAATGGTAAAATGAATGCAGTAATGTACATCCATATTTCTAAATTCTACGTGTTACCATGAACCCCTGATGTCAAACGGTATAATGTTTTACCTATAAATAGAGACATACAGTTGTTCAAGTCTTTCAAAACTAGCCAAGCAGGAATACAAACTGACTTTCATTCCCATGGCTGTGCTATACTGATTGTCCCTTAGAATTTGTTTCCAGTCTATAAGCCACTATAATTTCCTGCATATTCTAAGTAGTCTTTTTGTGCCAAAAATGTCCTGCTCTGTAATATTACCTTTACCAATGCTAATCTAAAATTGTAATCCAAACAGTGCATCAGGACAGACTCTTACACCCCAGACATACCAAACTGTATTTCAGTACTGTGTTCAGTATTTGCTTGGGGTATCATTAAGGTACTTCAGCTGGGTTACCACATATTGGATCAAATTTTGCCACCAGAGAATAAATGCAATTTACATGATGGACAAAAATGCCACATTAATATCCATACTGTTGGGAAGGAACAGAACATCTCTTTATTCACTTACTGCTAAGACGACTTCATGTCTTCAAAACAGGCATCTCAGTGTAGTGTGAAGAAGGTGAAAGGTGTCTTTCTAGTTTGTATAGCCTCGTTCACATTCAGATGCTGATACTGATGGGCTTGGTATATGAAACCTAGTTACTGTAGGTTATTTCACAGGCAATGCCAATCTCACCATCTGCAGATGTACCAGACTTTGTCATCGCAGTGCTGAAAGGCAATTTGTTGAGAACATAAGAATCTATCTGCACTGCAGGCAAAACTGTGACTAGAAGCAGAGAATATTGAGCCTTTGCTTGGTTCCTCCAGGGCTTTGCTGTCATCTTTCTTTAAATAGCGTTTTTGTTCCAGGTCTTAGTTGTTCTTCAGTGATTCTACCAAATTATGCACATACTTGATCAAGTTGGATACCAGTGTTTAGTTTTCAAGCATCAAAGGACAGTGACTTTCATTTCTGTTATTGCTAAAATAATGAATTGCTCCAGATTTCCCATAAAAATTTTTTATCTTTAGTTTCATCTTGTGGCTCTGCAAGTCTGGTTTAACTAGCTGCAATTAAAAATGCATTAACATTAAAACTGAAAAACTCTCATTTTCCTTCCTATTGGTATGCTTGCCTGCTTGGAAAGTTCTTTTATTTTTCTGTTGAACTGAGACATCTATGTAATGTTTTCTCCCATTTTCAAGCAAGTTCAGGGCTCCCAACATCTTTTAGTTTCCAACATACATTAATTATATATATGCTTTAAAGCCTTTTTTACCTCCTGTGTTCCTGCTAATCTGTAATCAGGTTGCTCTGATTTTTTTACTGTTGTGACACCATAACAGAAACTAGATTATAGTGGTGTAATGTCACACATAATAACATAATAACATGAAAACATGCAAAACCTGAGTTTGATTTAGCTCATTTTAGCTTGATATCTTTACACCCAACCTTGATTTCTCTTCAGATGGCCTCTTCAATGATTAAAACATTTTGAATGCTTCCATAGGAAAATTCAAATAACTGTTTTAAAAGCAGACTTTGCAAAAGACTCTTATGAATCTGACAGTGTGTACTCTGGAGCAGTATATGAAGAGATTAGGCTCTTGATAGAAGTGATTTGATAAATTGTACCAGCAAGCTCTGATCAGACAGCATTTTAGAAGTCTTAAATGTCAGTATAGGGTTTCCTGTGTCAGACCTTGTGTTTGTTTTCTTCTTCTATCTTTTCTCAATTCCAGGTTAAAATCTCCAAAACCACTAAGGCTCAGGCACATAGTATAATTTTAGAGAGATAGGGATCTCAAGACAGGGACTAAAACAGAGTCTGAATGAATCTTGCTTTTTTAAATTTACATTGTATGGAGTCTTCTTGCACACCCTGAAAAATAAAATTCACTCTATCTTCTTTCCAGTGTAGGTTTTACCTATTTACAGCCATTCTGTGACAGCTGTTATAGGTTTCTAGGGATTCATTCTCAAATTTCTTTTCATTTTTGCTTTTCTATCACTAACTATTTATACTGTCTGTCTTTGACTTTTTTCCAAGCAGTGAAAAGTGTTGATATCTTCATATAGTCAGAAGAACCTGGCAGATCACTGTGAAGAGCATCCAAAATGACACTCCCTCAACTGTGTGTGTGTATGCGTGTGCGCATGCATGTATTGGATACATTTTTAAGTACATGTCCAAATTTTAAAGCTAGGCAGTTCTAGCCCCGGTGATAAATATTTTTGATAATCAAACCTGACAAAAATTCTGGAAAGAAGGTACTGGGGAAAACCACAGGAAAACAACAGAAACAAACGGAAAAATGTCTCCACAACAAAATCTGACCTTATTTAACATTGTTGGTTGAGAACAGAAGTATTGCATCAGCTTGTGTGGAGCATTACTCCTCTGAAAACATGCAGGGGTTTCAGATGCTGCAGGTGATGGCAGAACGTTCCAAGTGGTGGGCAAGAGTAAAGCAGGGCACAGCTGGATGTTTGGTGAAAGCAGACCTCTCAACACTGGAGGCCATTCAGGCTTTTGCGTGTTCCTTGTGTAGGAATGGTGTCACTTTCTACATAAGTCTTGGAAAGAGCCCTTGTAATAGTTAAATGATCCAGAGAATAAAGCTAGTAGCTTGGGATTGAGACAGTTGATTTTTTTGGTTCAGTGATTAACTTGACCAAAAAAAAGTAGAGCAGGTACTGTTTCACAACAGCTTAAAGACAAATATTTTTCCCCTTGGTGAAAAAAGTCACAAACCCCAGAATGATTCAGTTTGGCATAGAAAATTATTCTGACTGTTTTGATTAAATGTAACCAACTTTGAAAGGGGAAACTGACTTTTTTTTTTTTCTTTTTTTTCTCTTTGCAATATTAAGACAGATTTTTTAAATTATGTTAAATATTTCTTGGCTATAAAGATATACTAAACTTCACTGGAATTCACAAGTGCAAACATTTGAGACTCCTTTCAATTTTGTTGTAGAAATGCAGAATCACCAAATTTCAGTTGCTGCTTTTCAAGGCAATATTAACATAGCAAAGTGTTAATCAGAGAAGCTGGAAGAAATTACAGCATCTGAAAAAGACTATTTAAAAAAGTACCTATTTGGCCTACCTAGTGCTGTCATGGCAAATCCTCTGTTTCTTCAGTGAGCTCCACTTGGATGGCTGTGTGCACTCATGTTGAAATACCCATTAAAATCAAGAGGGAATCTGCAGAGCTCAGGAGTGTGGAATTTACTGCTGTATTATTGACTAAACTACCCCTCTAAGGCAGGTATGGCTAAGGAATAGATCGGGCTTTGAGAGCAGCAAATGCAAAAGGTCTCAATTTGTGCTTTCACCTTACTGAGGAATGTAATCCAGAATGAGAGTGAGCAGAAAAAAGCAAAGTGATGATGGAAAGCTGAAATGTTGTGTCATGCTTCCTATGAGTTAGCTCTGTTTAGAACTTCAGGTTTACTCTTAATTTCTGATGCAACCTCTTCCTGCATTAAACAAGATGCCAATTCTTTAGTTGATACTGAGATGACGACTGATTATATGAGTAGGATGATTGAAAGGATGAATTTTAATGCTATAAAAATCATACCAAAGTGTTTGCTCTTCTGACAAGTGAGATAATGTTTTTATTCAGCAGCAAATAGAGGGTGAGCAAATGGTTAACGTTAATGGGATGGGAAAGTTATGCATCTATGTAGAGGTCTGTATAAAATGGCTGCTTGCAGCCTTAGCTGTTAATTAGCTCTAATACTGGTTCAGCAACCACAGCCAAGCTTCGAGTGACCTCACTGGTGTGGCATCTAGGCAATTATCTTAGGGATAATGAGCCCCTTCATCCATAGCAGAACAACAACATCTCACTTGGCTTTCAAAAGATCAGAGCCAATCTGCTGCTCATCAGGGTGCCTGCCATCCCCCTTGTATCACACCTTATTTCAAACCTAACCTTTCACATCTTACATTAATTGTTTTTAGATTAAAAATTAATGAATCAATTTTAACAGCATTTGTGGGGGGAGGGGAGGAGGAGGGAAGGGAGTAATAGCACAAAGTATCATCCAAGTGGTAATTTAGATCTTAAATATTCCTGTATGAGTTTTGAAAAGAAAGAGAACCAGCATTCCAGGTGACTGGTTACAAATGACTGTAATCTCTTTCATCTATGAAGAACTGTAATTAATGGAAAGTATGGTCCTTCTTCCTCACCAGTACAGTTTTAATGAAAATAATTCTTACTAGCTAATCACATAATGTACAAAAATTATAGAAGGAGCCACCCAAAGACTGTACCTTTTTTTTGAATCATTTTGTATTCCATACCATGGTGTAGAGCAAAGCTTTTAGAACATTTGACCCTTCACAGAGGTTTTTCTTTCATTTCAGTTCATTCTTAAAGGGTAATGTGAAAACTTGCTTGATTCCACTGAAATAATTGAAGATGTCATGTCTAAATTTGTGTAAGACCACTCATGTTTATTGATGAGCTATGAAGCTTTTCCCCTTGCTTTGAAGAGTACTTAGGAAGATATGTCACAATTTCACAAGGTGTGGCAGTCACTGCAGGGACATGACATGAATGGCTAATGTTTTGAATTGCTTTGCTTCAACAAATTGGAAATACTGAAGCTTGAATACTGCCTCCATTCCTAGACTTTGCAGACTTCATGTGGTTTCACCTTTTCTTCCTTACTTCTACAATACAGATTCTGTAAGTTTTTATTAACCTGAAAGACTGGTTTAATTTTCCTCATGGTCTGAGGCAATAGCGCTTCTTCCAGCTAAGAGTAGCTATTGCGTTTCCTTGAAATGGCAGCTATAGAAAGCTACCCATTGCCTAATATAAAGCAGCAACGTGTAGATTTGTTCTGTTGTCCTTCTTTCTTTAATATGTCCCAAGGATAATAAATCATGCTGTGAGACCCACAGAACGTATGTTTGGTGGCTCTGAAAATATCTTCTTTGGTTTTATTCACGTGGCTATCTCAAATTTACTTTTATGTTCATTCAGCTGGACCTCTCTACTTAGTTTTTCATACCTTTGAACTGTTAGTTTCATAAGTATTGGTTTTGTTGTTTTTTTTTTTCCTCTGGATCAAACCAATCAAATACAAGTAATTAATTTACATTGTAACCTGCAGACTCTTTGTTATCACACTGAGCGATTAACATGTGTAGGATACTTGCTTAAGAAAGTCAGGAGATTTTAATGATTATATATATATAATATATAAGTTGCCCTTATAATCCTTCTGCATGGCTTAAAAATTACTTTGAGTTTCAGCTGTTCAATCCTCATGAATGCAGTAAGCTGAAAAACCTGTTATGGAGTTTAAATTACACAAGTAATTTAAAGGCAAGATATTTACTTTCAAAAGGTAACTCTGCTGGAGACGTTCAACAGCGCAACTTTCTGACTGGTTTGCATGATGCATTGTGAAGGATGACAGCAGTGTTTTGGAAAAGGCAAAAAGGCATATGCCACATTGCTTCCTGTGCCTTAACAGCTAGCACCAATGATATCTGATGGGTCTTTCTCTCACAACCAGTCTTCTTTTATTTTGGTTTCCTAGCGAATGCAGCTTCTGTTGATGTGCTTAAATAGCCATTTTCCTACATTAATTATCATCTGCTCAGTTCTTCTATTGATCCATTCTTGTATTCTGTTTGCCCTTCCAAGTGCTGCCACAGCTTTGATGAAGAAAAAGTAAAAAAGTCTACTGTTACCCCCAAACACTTCTCCTTTTTGGTGGATAGGCAATTTATATAGGCTCTTTTGCCATTAAAATCCCCCTTATGAATCTTTATGAGACATCACAAATTTGCAGTGCATATATAGAGCACAGTTCAATCAGCAAAGGTTAATGAAGACAGCCTATTAATATCCTGCTGGGTTTGTTGCTGAATGCATTGTAGCAAAGCTTAGAGGCTTTACTCTCAAGGGAGCTGCAGTACTGTAATGCAGGGCATGCACCATTATGAGGACAGAGAAATGGAGAATGCTTGTAAGTTCGTAGACAAGTCTGACAAAAGAATGGTAATTGAGATGAGTGATTTAAAATTTAAACAACGTGTGAGGACCATTCATAAGGGTCCCTCTCTCCTATTTTGCTAAGGTGGCTATGGAAATGGGTAAGTTATTAAGCACATAGTTTAATAATGGAGGCAAAGGAAAATCTGTGGTCCAGTCAAAACGTGGTCCAAAAGAATGTCACAGCCTTTTTAACAATGGTGGGCTACTTTGCTCTGTGACTGGCCCAGTCAAACCAGTATTATTTAACTTTATGGAGGGAGACTAATGATAGGTGAAATTTCTTCTCATAAACGTGAATGGGAATGACTGGCTAAGGCTTGTAATCAAGGTACTCGAGATAAGGAGCGGCAGAAAATGGATGCCTGATTTGCAAAATTAATTCTCCTGCATCACACTTTACATCAAAAGAATTATCTTTCCTTGCATTCTGTGTTGTTATCAATCCAAGTGTAGTGTCTCCTACAAAACAGGAAAATCTTCAGCACAGTTCTTTACCACTTTACCAGTTTTATATTTTTTTCTGAATTTTCAAAGCATTATCTATCTGTAATCAAAACCTTTTTTCCTTTTTTTTTTTTTTTTTTTTTTGTAAATTCAAGCTAGCTCTTGTGCATTCAAGGCTTTAGTTAAATCTTTCAAAGTAATGATTTGCTAGGGAGTGCTGTGATCCCCCTCTTCCCCCTTTTTTCTTTTAGCTTTGCTTGGAAAATATTTTTTGCATCATTCCTAGTGTTCTTTGCTCATTTTATAACCAGCATATTACTGAGTTTTCCACATTGAATAGAAATGTTTTTAGCAGTGGTTATCTTTTTTTTCTCTCCCTCTATTTGCTAGTTCTTAGCCTGTAAAATATATTTTACTTTTTTTGTCACTTTTTTTTTTTTTTTTACCCAGTTAGATTACATTACATGCATGGGTATAAATTGTAAAAGACATCTATTACCCTGGAGTTTCTCATCTGTCTTTCAGTTTAAACTGTCTTGTTCTCCTATGGTATTGCAAAAGAAGAAATGACTGCTAGTCCTCATAGGGAGACTTATAAAATGCCAGTGCCATTAAATGTGTTCCAGCTCTGTTGCTTGCTTGTTCTGAGACCTCTCTGATTCACTGTTATACTTCACTGAAGTTTTGCAGCCTGGGCTCTAAAGATTACTCTCTTTACTAATGTATGGATAACATGCCAGTGCTGACGTGCTCAGAGTTGCTGAATGCACAGTTTCCTCACAGTTTAAATAATTGCAGGCATCCAACACCTCCAGAAAATCAGTTTGCTTCCTCTTACGGCAAACTATGGGTATAGACTCCTCATGTTGTGCATATATTTGACTTCATAGGTCATCCACCACAGTTATTTAAACTGTCTCACTCTGCTTCATTTTCTGTCTGCATTTCTTTTTTCCCAGAGCTCATGATTTTGCTTCAGGCTGCTCAGGTTGTTATTAATGATGCATCCTATATTGATAAGGAGAGGAAAAAAAGACATTTTAGATGAGTTAGGCTGAAGTACTCCTCTCCTCCTTCTGTGATTATCAGGGGAAAGTACTCTTTGCTGCCAGGCCAAATTCAAGAGTTTGGGGGTAGTCAAGTCATCCGAAGGTTATTAAAGCCCAGGACCTAGGTGGTTTATATACCAGTCTGGTAAAGGAAGCTAGAAACCACAGCACTAAAGCCAAAGTTGCTCAAAGTATTACAGTCATTGCAAATGAGCACCTTTGAGGACAAAACCCCTGCTTTTGATTCTAGAGGTTGTTTGTGATCTGGAAGAGGAAGGCAGTTTTGGTACTGAAGTTATTTCTGAGAGCCCAGCTAGAGAGTAAGCTGCTTGCTGATAGCAGATGACATCCATATAGTCTGTTAGAGGCTTTTCAGATTCTCTGTCCTGGTTTTGAATGCCGACTTGTCTCTTTTTGGAGCTGACTGACAACTGGTGGTATTTTGAACAAATCCTTTGCTCAAAACCCCATAGAGGAAAGTTCTCAGGCCTCTTTGTGTTTTGACAAGAAGGGCTAGAAACCCACTGCTGAAAATCCCAAAGGAAAATCACAAGTTTTTCAGTAGCTGATCCCCTTCAGCTGGAGTCAGACTAGTTAAAAATGCCAAATATAGAATGTCCTGGCTACTCTAAAGATACCTTATCTTGCTGCAGGAGAGAGCTGTTTGAAGGAAATATTTTTTTATTACTGTACCAGTATATTGAAGTCTGAAGACACTCTCCTCATGTTGAAGTCCTCTCCTGCCAAGCTGTGTAAAATGGACAGTTTGTGCCACACAGCTTAAACATTGGGCAATTTCTAAATGCTATTGCAGAACAATTGACAGGAAAAAATGCTTCCTGCCTGTTAAGACATTCCTTGAAGTGATAGCAGAGCTAAGAGGAACAGTTTCAGAAATGTGTTCCATCTAGGAAAAAGTCCTGTAATTTGCAATACCTCTTTTTATGAGATAGTGTGACAACAGTGATTTTAAATGCTTGTGACTATTCGTGCTTTAACATGAGATCAGTGTTATGCTCTTGTTACTTATTCTAGTTATAAGAAGATGTGCTTAAAAAGCATGTTAAAACCAATATAAGTCATTCACATGAATTACTTTAAGTATAGGAAGTTCTGGCATTTGAGAGGTAACAAATACATTTATAAACTACTCAAGTCAATGGTGTTTGAAGGATGTTAACATAAATTAATGACATCTGGAAACCAACAAGTAGATGAAGATGGAGAAAATAAAAATTGGTGAAACTTAACTTTATTAGATGCTATTTGTCCATGACTAGAAGTCTAAGCTGTATCCTGAGGTTACTGAAAAGTCACCTTTAATTTTCAAGTAAGTGAGCATTTACTGAATATTGCAAAACTGAGTAAATCATTTTCTCATAAGAAGTTACATGAAACTTCATAAGCTTAGTAGGCTTGAAAGTTTCTCTCTTTTGGGGCAAGTTGCAGCTATGTAGAAGAATGAATGTAATGATGGCTACAGTTTTTCAGATTATTTCCTTCTGTATCTTCTTCAGTCCTTAGTGTCAAAGAAGGTTGAATAGCTTTTCACTACTCCCTTTCCCTGCAGTGGAGATGTACAATTCTTTTGGTTTCATGACAGATCAGCATGTAGAAGTTTAAGAATTTGTCTTTCCCTATCTTGATTCCCGAGTAACTCCTGTTCAATTTATGCACTTCGGACCACAGGGTTTGTTGGGTTTTTTTGTTTATGTGGAGTGATGATCCTTGCTGAACATTATACTATTTAAGTCTGATAGAATACCCAAGCTTTAGCAAAGACTACCAGGTTTTACATATAACTAGTTTGTTTGCAGAGACCAGACAGACTCCAGTGGCCATATAACCCACTACTGTATGGTTTTTTGCATGACCGCTTGTTCTCTAGTCAAGAATTTCAAATTAGTATTTTAAGAAACAACTGTAACATATCCACATGGTTCCTATAAATTAAACAGGGGAATAATGTATGTGTGCAAGAGCATGAGTTATGATGCCTATAGGAACCATGACCTTACATTTCCTGACTTCTGGGTGTTAAAGTGGGTTTTAAATTCCTAGTCACAGTAGCATTAATATAGTGCAGCAAATACTTTTCTTGGCTCTTGCTCATTTTTCTCACAGACCCCACTACTAGTTTCACTATTTTTGGGGGGAGAAATAAACAAAAATCTTAGTATATGCTTAGGATCAGCTGATTCTTGTTCTACCCAAGTTAACAAATCCAGGTCACACTTTAGATAAAACAATCAGCAGTATTTTGCTTAGTTTGCACAGCAGGAATAAGGGAGAAGGTGAGAGTGCTATTCAGGTATGGGTACTTGTTAAACAGTGGGGAATAAAGAAACTTCTAAATAAAACAAATCATGCTTGCAGGTGGAACACTTGAAAAAAAACCAAGAAAAAAAAAAGGAGTTTAACTACCGGACTGCTTCTTTTTTTTAGCACAGAGGGGATTTCACAGGGCTGTAATAACAATTTAAAGCTTAATGCAGACCTGCAAATGAGGGGTTGTTTGAAACTTAACATGATTCCTTTCTGTGAATTTATTAGTGGCAATTCTGAACAGTAATTGTGTCAGCAGTGAGGAAGTGCTGTTATTCTCAAAAGCTTTATATGAAATATATTTAAAATTGAGACATCTGATGAGAAGATGGTGGGCCTGGACTAGAATGCTGCTTCTGGAAGAGTCTTGAGTTTTGATGGTGATACTAATGAATGTCTCCTTGTTTATTTCCTTGAGTTAAAATGAAAAAAAAAATGATGCTTGATACCATAGTGATCTGGACAATATCTACTGCCTTCATGAAGCTCAGTCTCTAAACTATTGGTGTAGACACACAAAAGGGAGATTTAAATAATGAACTGTTACTGCCTGACCCATTTCCATTCTGAAATACTGGCGGAGGCATCCCCACTGAAATTATCATCCTGACTAAAAGAGTGTAACAATATTCAGCGTCCTTAATAATTCTGAGGGCATTCACATTTCTGGTTTGTTTGGTTTTTTTTTTTTTTTCTATTTTGCACATCATGCTACTCATTTCAAGGTAGAATGATTACATTTTGTTTTGTTGAGTAAATATTTGCATTTGGCCATCTTAATCACAGGAGGCGACAGTGAGAAAGAATTTCTAACCTGAAGTCAGATATTATGTCCCTAGTTAAGAATATGTTTCAATACGGAGAGAGAATTGTAGCTACAGAAAGATAACACAATGCAGAGTACTCTGTGGTAGCATTTTGTCTGTTAAATAATGGGTTCAGTAATTCTGGTAACTATTTATTCTGTTAAGTCCATTTCATTTTATTGCACCTTCCTAATTTTGCTGTTCCTAGCACTTGTGCTTACTGGACTGGTGCAGAATTGATGAAATGTCTATCATTCAGGCAGCTGATAATCACATTTGTTAGGATCCATGATCATACAGTGCAGCTACAATTACACAGGAGGTAATACCTTCATTTTATGTACTTTCATTTTATCATGGAGTTACTGTTGCTACTCCACTAGTTAACATTAAGCTCCATTTTTCACTTTAATTCTATTAGTTTTGTGCAGCTAAAGCAGCATATCTTGCCCAGTTTCACAGCACTTCTTGTATATAGATTCAATGTTTCTGATAATTTAAAATCAATGCTTAGCTTTACTTAAACTTCAGAAATTCAAGAACTTCTGCAACTTGTCCTGTTTTCTTTGTTGTATTACACTTCAGAGTTTTGTATTGTTCCCTACAGTTTCACTGATGAAAAACTGAATGCATAGGTGTCAGCCTTCTTTCTTAAGAAATGAGGCTTGTGCTGTGCAGCTGTCAAGTTTATCATTACCGGTTTTTGAACTCATTGCCTGGCTTCAGCCATATTGACAGATGGTCATTGACAAAGACCTTTCATACCTTTGAGACATGTCTCTACAAGCTTATGTAAATTGTTGGCTGGATAGAAAAGGGAGATCCAAATTGGCATCGATGACATGGTGGTGCTGAGGGGCAATCAAGGCAGGCCTTGCTCTGAGCTGGCCCTGTCACCCGGCACCTGTGAGAGAGGCAGGAGCCTGAGGGAGTGAAGGGGATGTGATGGAGAAGGAGAAGCAGTTAGAGGGGGGGCCACATGGAGATCAGTGCAGAACTGGGTATCTTCAGTTATGCTGCCAGTTGAACAGCCTGTTACACAGGTTATATGGTGGTGTAGGTAGAGTATGAAGGATAGGTGAGGGGGAGACTGAGCATGGAGTGGTCATACTGGCAGATTACTTGGGCCCAAGCCTTCCTCTGTAAAGGCCCCCATAAGGCTACATGCTGTCTTCATCTATGAGTGGAACTTTTGTTTTAGCAAAATTAGACTCATGTCACCAGATGCCATCATTGAAGGGTCTGAGCAAGTGTGTCACTTACAATTCTTTTTATCCAAATTTTGCTAATTTGACATTTTGTGTATCTTTGTAAGTTTTTGTCTAGGAAAATTAATGATTTGCCAAAGCCCATGCTGTTGTTGTATTACTACTGTTGCTTACTGTAACTACTTACAATAAGAAAATAACAGAAATAACATGGATTCTTGTGGATTCCAAATATGCTTTCCGAGAGAAAACTTCAGCTGTTATAATTTTAAGTAAATGGAGCCATAAAACTGTGTAGCTGCTAAGATCATTGATGATTGCTGCTGAGAAAGTTTATTATGCTCTGGTTTTGATGATACAATATGCTACTATATTTTTCCTTCATGCATATGCTTCTGCCTGTGCAGTATGCCAAACAGCGCATCATAGAATATTCTACAAGCTAAGGAATTTTGGGGATGAGGCTTGGTGGTAGTAGTTTTGAATTACACTGCATGAAGTTCTCTACATAATTCTTAAGTGGGCTAAAATATTGTCATATGCTGAATTTGAAGTCTGTTTGATTTTTGTATATGGACTAAAGGAATAGAGAGCTTATTATGCATTTGTGGGTAGTTTTGTGCTCCAGGAGAAATGTTAGGGATATGGCACATTGTAATGTGTAATCTGTTCTGAAAGAAAAACTGTAACTGTTCCTTCTATTGAGATTGACCTGGTTAATTCCTGGGATAGCTGCAGTTATGCAGGGGTTGATGCACTGTGCAATATTGGCCAAGCTTGGCTGGCAGCTGCCTTATGTCCTCTTCTACTTGGTCAAGAATTATGACATGCAATCTTGCAGCATAGGCAAGTTGCCTATTCAGATTGCTCTGTATTCTACTAATGGAATTTTTATATT
Source organism: Neopsephotus bourkii (assembly GCF_033783945.1). NCBI lineage: Eukaryota > Metazoa > Chordata > Aves > Psittaciformes > Psittacidae > Neopsephotus > Neopsephotus bourkii. The sequence goes on along the minus strand of NW_026900684.1, from coordinate 14,590,344 downwards.
GCTAGACTGGGGACATAGTTACAGCAAATAATATCTGGCCTTAAATTTCTGAATTAGAAGTATTCTAGGGCAAAAAAGAAAAGGAATCCAATGCTGCTGACAGTATGCTTTTTGGCATTTGGGAAAACTCACCAGTAAATTTTTATCTTTTGTAGGGTGCAGATGGTGTTATGCAGCCATTTGGTCCATCCCTGACAGTGGCTTTTTAAAGCTGTTTGCTTGCCAGCAGAAACAGGAAATGAAAATGTGTGCAGAGTTGTCATTTGAAGAAATGGTGTTTCCTGTGCACTGTGGTTCATGTGGATGAAGAAGAGAATGTATGCCAGCATGCATGCATCCTCAGTAAGTAGACATATTCCTATTGTGTATTTCACTGGTGAAAAAGTTGAGTCAATCAAGGAGGTTAGTTTGCTTACTTGTGTTTTACTCTGGGCCTGACAGAAGAACAATAAGAATTTTGTAACAAATCAGATATGGTCACCACTGCAATGAGAACCTAAAGATATGAAATGTCACGTTTACACGGACCTTTCCTGAACTTGTTGCACTGCAGCCATGATTTTTGACTCAACTGCTTGAGGTAGTTTTGATTTAAAATATTTAAACTTAGCATTAAAATCAAATCAATCAAGGTTTTGACTAAGGTTGTATTTGTGAAACAAACACAAATCTGAACTGAAGAATTCTTCCATTATACTTTGCTCTGTGTCTTCAAATTTCTGTCCTTCCTGGGGTTTGTGAACATAAATGATGTTAAATTTGCAGATCATCCTTTTTTTTCTGTAGTCAAAGGTGATGTCAATATTTTCTCTACAGGTTCTGTTGCCCTAGGTACAAATTCTGTTACTCTGTAAGTAAATCTGTGTCTCTACAGATAGTAAGGGTAAGAAGGAAATCACTAGGAAACAGGTAGTACTTCCCCGAGGCATCTAACGCCTGCTAATACTTTGATTATACAGGAAAAAAGCTGAGCTTGATTATAGTCTTAAAGAAATGTGATCTAGTTGTTCAGAAATGTTTGCTTCTTGCTAGTTTTTTAGGTTAATTTGCTTTTAAAATCCTTTATAAAAGCCTATCACAGGTCTAATATTACTTGGTAGTCAGAAATTTAAAGAAAAATTCAAAAGATATTTAAAAGCTGTTTCAGTTGCACTTTAATGTCCTTTTTCTCAGAGACTTTAAATTATTCTATTTAACATTATTCTGCCTTATGTTAGGCTCATTTAAAGGGCGTAATTGCAATACACATAGCAATATGAAAACTGATCTTTGGACTTGGACCAATGTTTCCCTCCCCACCTCCAATGGTTATTGGAGACATTTATGTAAAAGCTGTGGTGGGTTGTGTGTATATATTTTGATCTGGGTGAGTGCCTACTACAGCAAAATGATTTGAGAGATAAATATGCATTTAAATAAGCTTATTATTGAAGTAGATGAGAAGTAATAAACCAGAATTTCCACTATGAAAGTATGTAGAAATTTAATACAGATATGAGAAACTGATAATATCATAATATTATTGTCCATTTATGTATAACAAGGCTTTGGCTGTATTTCTGATATTACTTATCTTAGACTGTGTTCTGAGAACAGCTGCAGCACAAGTATTGAATTAGAATTATTTCTGAGATACAGATACTTAAATTTAATACCTATAAAAAAGAGTTTCCTGGATCTTTATCTACTGTAATTTGTAGTTAGAATCATAAAATCATAGAATAGGTAGGGTTGGAGAGGACCTTAAGATCATCAAGTTCCAACCCCCCTGCCATGGGCAGGGGTACCTCACACTAAACCGTGTCACCCAAGGCTCTGCCCAGCCCAGCCTTGAACACTGCCAGGGATGGAGCATTCACAGCTTCCCTGGGCAACCCATTCCAGTGCTTCACCACCCTTACAGTAAATAGCTTCTTCCTATCCAATCTAAACTTCCCCTGTTTAACTTTTAACCTGTTACACGTTGTCCTATTACTACAGTGTCCCTAATGAATAGTCTCTCTCCAGCTCCCTTATGAGCCCTGTTCAGATACTGGAAGGCTGCTATGAGGTCTCCACACAGCCTTCTCTTCTCCAGCCTGAACAGCCCCAACTTTCTCAGCTTATCTTCACACGGGAGGTGCTCCAGTCCCCTGATCATCCTTGTGGCCCTTCTCTGGACTTGTTCCAACAGTTCCATGTCCTTTTTATGTTGAGGACACCAGAACTGCACACAATACTCCAAATGAGGTCTCACAAGAGCAGAATAAAGGGGCACAATCACCTTCTTCGACCGGCTGGTCACGCTCCTTTTGATGCAGCCCAGGATACAGTTGGCTTTCCGGGCTACGAGAGCACACTGAAGCCGGCTCATGTTCATTTTCTCATCAACCAACACCCAAAGTTCTTCTCCACATGACTGCTCTGAATTTCTTCTCTGCCCAACCTGTAGCCATGCCTGGGATTGCTTCGACCCAGGTGTAGGACCTTGCACTTGGAATGGTTAAACTTCATAAGGTTGGCATCTGCCCACCTCACAAGCATGTAAAGGTCCCTCTGGATGGCATTCCTTCCCTCCAGCATATCAACTGAACCACACAGCTTGGTGTCATTGGCAAACTTACTGAGGGCGCAGTCATCCCACTGTCCATGTCATCCACAAAGATGTTTAACAAGACTGTTACAAACACCAGTCCCTGAGGGACACAACTCATTACTGGTCTTCAGCTGGACATTGAGCCATTGATCATGACTCTTTGCATGCGGCCATCCAGCCAGCTCTTTATCCACGGCCATCCAGCCAACTCTTATCCAGGTCCTGCGAGCGTGAGGCTGTACCTACTATCTGTCTATAGAGTGCTTCATCCACAGATTCCTCTTGATCAGGTGGTCTGTAACAGATCCCCACACCTGTCCCCAGACAGAGTTCCATATTCTCCAGTCTATCCCTAACATAAACAGCAACTCCTCCTCCCTACCTGCCAGGCCTGTCTTTCCTAAAGATCCTGTAACCTTCCATTCCAACACTCCAGTCATAGGAGCCATCCCACCATGTTTCTGTGTTGCCTATTATATCGTACCCCCGTAGACGTGCACACGTCTCTAACTCCTTGTTTGTTCCCCGTGCTACGGCTGTTTGCATAGAGGCATTTGAGCCGAGCTCCAAATGAAGCCAGCTCACTGGCTGGAGCGGCTGGAATATCTCTCCATGGCTCCAAGCATTTATTATAGGTACTGGCAACTGTCTGGGTGTGTTGGGATGGAATGATGCCCCCCACCTCCAACACATCTAGTTTAAAGCTTTGTTGACCAGCCTGGCAAGCCTCCTACTAAAACCGCTCCATGAGTTTCACCAGCCCTCAGTAGACCTGGCCTGCCAAATTGAGTCCCATGTTCTAGATACCCAAACCCCTGACTATGGTACCACCGTTCTAACGATTTATTAACCTGGCCAATCCTCCTAGCCTTTCTAAGGTCCTCCACTGTATCCTGGAGAATTGACGAAAAGACTATCTGAGCTTCACAGCCCCTAACCACCTCTCCCAGGGCTCTGTAGTCCTTCCGTATGTTCTCTGGACTACTGCTATCTATATCATTAGCTGCTATATGGACCACTAGAAGTGGGTAATAGTCAGTGGGACTTATCAGAGCATGCAGCCTCTCTGCAGCATCCCTGATCCTTGCTCCTGGTAGGCAACACACTGCCCTTGAGACTGGATCAGGCCAACAGATGGTGCTTCTGTGCCTTTCAAAGTAGAGTCCCCTTCTACTATGACCCACTGCTTCTTCCTGGCAGCACCAGTAGTGATTTTCTTTACCAGTGCATCAGCTGGTTGTTCACGGTGCGAGGTGTGTGTTTCCTCCTTAGCCCCTTGCACAACTGCAAAGTGGTTCTGGGTGGGGACAACAGATTTAGGAGGAAGCCCCTTGCTTTTAATTCTCCTTTTCCTCCTTATTTTTTTTTTTTTTGATGTGTGGTGGGTTTTATTTTTTTGTTTCTGTTTTGTTTTTTGTTACTATTTCCTAGCTTCCTGGGTTAATGGCCTCCTTCTTCCCTCCATGAGCTACAATGGACGCTTGGGGCCCCTGCAGTTTGGGCCTGGAGCAAACAGTCCTACTTCCTCTCAGCTTCTCTGACATCTTGCAGCCTATTGACAGCGTCCCGCAGCTCAGCCACCTGCTGCAGGAGGGCCTCCACCAGGGAGCACCGGGTGCTGCCCTGCCCATTGTGCACCTTTCCCTCACCAGACCAGTGCAGGCACTCTCTACACTCCGAGCTCTGCCCTGCAGCCTCCCCTCTCACCGGCTCTGTCTGGGTGCCTACGCTGGCCACCGCCGGGGCAGCCAGAGCAGAGCTCCCAGACCGGGCCCTGGTCATGAAGCGAGTGCTCACCATCCCGCACAAACTGCCCCAACCCGCCCTCGTCGCCCGCGCTCCCTGGGGCAGGTTTTTAACCACTCAGGGCTGGTGCCGCTCCTCCTGGCTCCACCCCCTGTGAGTCCCTGCTCGCGTCAGCTGAGCTGCCGGCTCCTGGGCAGGGCCTGTCGAGGACTTGAGGCTCCCTCGGTGGCTCTCGCTGCTCTGAGTTGAGGCTCCTGGATGATGACCTGCTCAGGTGTTGAAAGCGTCCTCTCTCGAGCTGCTCACCTCAGCAATTCAATAGTAGTTCATAAGTAATCTCTGAATTCTCCATTTTTAGAAAAAGATTTTGCTTTAATGCAGGTGAAGGCCAGTAGTCAAATGAGTGTTCTAAGGAAGTGTGGATTTCACACAACTGCAGGTTCTGTGCTAATTGACAAAAAGAACTGAAGACATTATTTGTTCTGAAGTTCGTAGTTGGAGTCTCGACAGTTGTGGAGATGACATATACCTCAAATCTAATTGCCTGCAGGCACTTATTTACTGAAAATGGCAGTTGCAAATTTAGAGGACATTTGGCCAGTAGTACTTTTAAAGGCATAAAAAGAAACAGATTTGGAGAAATATGAATTTTTCTTTTTGACATTTTTCATAGTAAGGGCTCTTCCTTTTTCATTAACAGGCAGCTATTCAGAAAAATGTGGAAAATTATAATACACAGTTGTGGGAAAAAATGCTCTTTTCTTCCATTCCTCCCCCTTTTAATAAATCATTGAAATTCAATTCTGAAGGTGAACAAAATAAAAAAGTGTTTGTTATTCAACTCACACAGCTAAGAAAAAAATAAATACTCTAAATCCTTTGGCCATCTGGTTCTAACGCAATCACTGTTATTTCACATTCTGCTTAAAAAATTCTGTGTTAATATTCATTGTATATTCTGACTCTCGTGACCAATTTCAGTCATCGCACTAGTTAGGTGGTAACATTCTGTGGTAAGAAAGAGTAAGAATATAACTTGGGGTGATTAAAATAATGGGTGTCTCAGAGCATGCTCTGTCTTCTAGTTCTTCTTTCTTGGAACACAGCTCTTTCCTTGCTGCTAGTGATAATATTACTTACTGGTGAAGTGGGAATGTGTTTAAAATACAAAACAATGTGCTTAAAAATTCAGATCACTAGGGAAATACCTAGACCCAGTAAAGTATGTTACACAGGTTTATTTGTGTACTCTGGTTTTTACGTCCTCATGAATATGTCTGTAATAACTGTCTTTGCGAAGATCCCCCAAAAGTCAGAATGAAAGGTGAAGGAAATAAGATAATTTAACTGACTTTCTGAGCAATTCAGTCAGATATACAAAACAATAGGCATGTTCCTAAGTGAATCATCTACTGTCATGGTCTAAATAAAATCATAAATCAAATGTGTTTGTTTAGTAGTGAATATTCCCATCAGAATATGACCAGAACCCCTTACTGTAACCAAAGCTTGTTTACAGCCTTCAGTATTCTGAATTACATTTTTTTTTTTTTTATTGCTAGCAGAAACTGCTCATTCAGGAGGTAAAATTGGTTTATGAAAATATTGGATATAGCAATAAATGCAACCTGATTAAACGTGAACTGATATTGACAAAAGAATGATAAATAAATACGTTGCTAAATTGATCTAATAGTTTTTAGTATGTATTTATTTGAACCTTATGAATGAAGGAGTTTAAAATAATCCTGGTTTTATACAGGGTTTTTTTGTGTTGCATTTTGGTTTTGTTTTGTTTTGTTTTGTTTCCAAAATAGCTAAATTAGTGGATAACTGATTTCCATGAAGTCTCAATAAAAGACTCACCGTTAAGTCTCATACAAGTAAATATCAAATGCCTAGTTGCTGCGTGTGATGATTTTCAAACTAAGTCAATCGATACTTCAAAATAATTGAATTTACTTGTGTCTCTTCCCAGGAGATATATCAAGGATTGTCTGAAGTAAGCAGCACTGTGAATCTGCCATGTTTGTACTGACCGTGTCGAGCATGGTATTTATATTTACTGAAATTACATTTATGTTAGCAGTCTTAAAACATTTTAAATTTGCTTTTCACTTTAGCATGCTTTTACTTTGTTTGTCTCTTATCTATCTAGATGTGTGGGATCCAGAGAGCGGAAGGCTGAGTTAAAAATGCATTGATCTTGCAGTTTACAGTTTATCAGAAGTAGTAGAGCAGTAACAGAGAATGTAGCTGGGAGGGAAAGTGTTTAGACCATAGGGAATAGTCTGAAGAAGAAGGGGAAGATGGAGAAAAAGAAAAAAAACAGTTGAACTCTGTAGGTCATGTCATATCTAAAAAGCAGAAGCTACTTTTCAAAAGGAAAAAAGTGCAAACAATCCAGCCCAAGCCCAAGCAAACAAAATAAAACTTCCCTGGAGCCTGCAGTAGTGTGTTGGCAAAAACTAGACTTCAGAGGTAATCTCAGAGTATTTAATTCAGTCATCAGATTTTAGAATTATTCACCAAAATAAAAAAAAAATCCCCAAGCAGTTGGGAAGTAAAAATCTTATGTGTTCACCATTAAAACATTCTAAGTTCTGCTGAAATGAACATTTGCTATTCGGTTATTAATAAATGTTAACTTCAGAAGATGAAAAGTCATAATAGGAGCTAAACGCAGATCAATAATAAAATTTTTATTTCAAGACTCTCAAACTTTCGAGTTGTTTCATAACTAGATTGAGCTCTGAATTGGAAAATGTAGTTAAATTCTCTGCGTTCTTTTGGGCCAGTACATCTTCACTGAAGTGGATGAGGCCAGATCTCTCAGAACTTGGAAAGTTTTCCTGAGTGCGTATGGAACTGGACATTTACCCCACAGGGAAATGAACTGAACATTTGAAAATGGCCACTATCATTTTAGGTATGTGGATTATAATCCTCTGTTTGAACTTTCTTAAATTTAGACATGCTGAAAATCAGTTTTGTCAACAGCATTATTTTCCTGGTTAAGTCATCTTCCATGATTGCTTGGTAAAAATGTATTACAGAGGTAAAATAAAGAAAAAAAAAGAAAAAAGTTGACTACTGTCTTTACCTCAAATACACCTGTCTGCTTTGCAGTTTCTTAATACTAATATTAAATGCGCAAGGGAAATGGCAGAAAAGGCTCTGTTCCAGTCTTTAGCTGTAGTGACATGAAATGCTACTACTGTAGGCTCAACAAAAGCAGATTTTAAAGACACATCATTCCTGCATTTGCGAGATGAGTGTCCTATACTGCCTAATTGAATAAAATTTGAACGTGTATGTGCCCAACCAATAGACAAATTTGGAATTCTGATCAAAGCTCATTCCTGCCTAAATTGAAGCAATTGTGCCTGTCATCATATGAGCAATTGTTTTTTAATGATGCAAGAAAAATGAAAGTATTTCAAAGTGCATTTGAAAGTTTATTTAGCAGAAGTAGATGGAGATGAAGGTAAGATGGAGTAGTGGTGTCTTTTCCTGATGCATGCTCTAGAAGAGGATTTTCTGAATATTTACAATAACTGCATGAAGATTAAAAAAACCAGTGTTTTTTCCAGTGATTAAATATAATGAACAATACTCAGAAGCATTGCCTTTTGAGGAAATGTTATGCAAAAGTTGCATGCTTTTCATACAGGGGCACTAAGAGAATAAAGAAAGAATGATTGGGTATGTACTAGAATAGAGAAGAACAGAGGATCCTGTGGCTTTGGGAATCTGATAGATTTGCTAACATAGCGAAAGAGAACAATTCCAAAGTGGTGTTGAGGAAGAGGCTGACCTCTTGATGAAGGCTGGTGGTGAAGGAGGAAGGAGATCTAGGACAACAAAGGAGGAACTATATTGACAAACTATGTGGAATGGCACTTTAGCTGAAGCTAAATTAGCTGAAGCTAAAGTAATCTCTTCATCTATGAAAAAGGCAGCCAAAATTTTTAAGATTGGTGAGCCATTAGAGTCAGAGCTTAGTTTGATTTGACATTGGGTTTTGCATTAATACCAGTGGGATGGGGGGAGGTGGAGGTGATGAAAGTAAGGAAGGTGAATTTTACATGATGACTGAACAGTGTTGTTATTTGATTGACGTATTCAGTGACATGAAAATGAAAAATAGACTGTTGAGACAGTTTCTGCATTATCTTTTAGTTTTATTTTCTTACCCACCTTTCAGCTTTATGTTTCTTTTTCTTTCTTCATTCATGTTTTTCAAAGCAGCAACTTCTCATCCCATAAAATCATGAATGAATATACATAATGTCATAATTTGGTTTGGTGTTAACTCTAACATTAGAGAGACATAAAGTGAGGCATAACATTTACCTGGATGTTTTTAAAATCCAGGACATTATTTGCAGGTGTAAATAATACCAAGAAAAGACGTAACCCTCTCTGATACAAGCTTGTATCTAGATTATGTTTGTAGTACAGCATTCTGGAAAGAATTTCACATTCTTAACAACAACAAAAACCCCACAAAATACCCCCCCCCCCCAGCCCCCTAAACCAAACCAAAACACTCCCCACCCTCCCCCAACCCCATATAGCATTGGGTCAGATTAATGCCCACAGGTCTGGTAAAGCAATTACATTAGGTTAATGTTCAGTAATGCTCTTCAAATGTTTACCCTCTTTCAGGAATATTTGCTGAAGGGGAAGGAAATACTTGTCTGTGTAAGAGTACTGTGGATCAAGCATCAGTGAAAAGCTAGAAAACTGAATTTGAAGAACTGAAGAAATAGTGTGACACAACGGGAACATCCACCAAAAAAGCTTTGACTGTGAATGAGGTATGTTGCCATTTAAACTTGACTTCAGTTTGGAGCAAGGTCGGGGACTATAAAGAGTACAAAACCAGAGGTATTACATCTAAGGGGCTAAACAAGGACTAATATATCAAATACAGGAAGAGGCTTGACTAAGGGGAAATCCTGCCCAACCAATTTGGTGGCCTTCTGTGATGGGGCTACAGAACTGATGGACAGCGGTAGGGCAGTTGATGTCATCTACCTGGATTTGTATAAAGTGTTCAACACTGTCCTACATGACATCCTTGTCTCTAAGTTGGAGAGACATCAATCTGATGGATGGACCACTCGGTGGATAAAGAACTGGCTGGATGGCTGCACACAAAGAGTTGTGGTCAATGGCTCAATGTCCAGCTGGAGACCTGTAACAAGTGGTGTCCCTCAGGGATTGGTGTTGGGACTGGTCTTGTTTAACATCTATGTCGCTGACATGGACAGTGGGATTGAGTGCGCCCTCAGCAAATTTGCCGATGACACCAAGCTGTGTGGTTTGGTTGATACGCTGGAGGGAAGGAATGCCATCCTGAGGGACCTTGACATGCTTGTGAGGTAGGCTGATGCCAACCTCATAAAGTTTAAGCATGACAAGTGCAAGATCCTATGCCTGGGTCAAAGCAATCCCAGGCAGAGCTACAGGTTGGGCAGAGAAAAGATTCAGAGCAGCCCTGTGGAGAAGGACTTGGGGGTGTTGGTCGATGACAAAATGAACATGAGCCGGCATCAGTGTGCGCTTGCAGCGCAGAAAGCCAACCGTATCCTGGGCTGCATCAAAAGGAACGTGACCAGCCGGTCGAAGAAGGTGATCCTGCCCCTTTATTCTGCTCTTGTGAGACCTCATTTGGAGTATGGTGTGCAGTTCTGGTGTTCTCAACATGAAAAGGACATGGAACTGTTGGAACAAGTCCAGAGAAGGGCCACGAGGATGATCAGGGGACTGGAGCATCTCCCATATGAAGACAGGTTGAGAAAGTTGGGACTTGAGCCTGGAGAAGGCTGCATGGAGACCTCATAGCAGCCTTCCAGTATCTGAAGGGGGCCTATAGGGATGCTGAGGAGGGACTCTTCATTAGGGACTGTAGTGATAGGACAAGGGGTAATGAGTTAAAACTTAAACAGTGGAAGTTTAGGTTGGATGTAAGGAGGAAATTCTTCCCTGTTAGGGTGGTGAGGCACTGGAATAGGTTGCCCAGGGAGGTTGTGAATGCTCCATCCCTGGCAGTGTTCAAGGCCAGTTTGGACAGAGCCTTGGGTGATATGGTTTAGAGCGAGGTACCCCTGCCCATGGCAGGGGTATTGGAACTTGATCTTAAGGTCCTTTCCAAACCTAACTATTCTATGATTCTATATATTGCCCCAAAGACAATGTTATTCAGTATTAGAAAGACATCTATACCTCTTGAATGTCCCCAAAATGTAGAAAGTATGTAATATAGAGCTGAAATCAGTGGCTTAAGTTCAGTGTTACTAATTCCCGCATAGAAACGAATGAACAAAAAGTGAGAACTACAATGCATGTTTGAGTCTGGCTTCAAACTTTTCTGTGAATGTTATCAGAATTTGTTTTATGGGTGTGGCTGCTTACTTGGTGGTCAAAGAAGTCGAGTACATCTCTACAGCAATAATTTGGTGTAAATCTAATGTGGTTTATGCATGCATTGATCATTAGTTACTCTGCTACCAGTGGAATAACACACATGTAACATTAGTACTCAGAAAAGACAGTCCAAGTAACTACTTGCTCTTTGGAACATCATAGAAGTTAGCTATCTTTTCAAGTTTTCCTGAGCACTGGTGAGCAGCTAAATGGGTAGTTTATTTACTGGAAGCCAAAAGAATGCTGAGCTGCAAATACCCTTAGTTTTCAGAAACTTCTAACAGGGATATAAAAAGAGAACTTTTCAAATTTGCAGTCAGAAAGAAGGCACAGGCTTCTCAAAAACAGTAAGTTCTTTTAGAATTAGGTGTCTTTTCAGTGTTCTCATAATTTGAATTAAGAGAAACATAGTTTTCACCTGTGATTACTGAACAGTAGACTAGGCCTTGTGGGAGTTGATATGAATTCTTCCATCAGCATCAAGGGAGACAGAATTTTGATACTGATTTCTGGATGTATGTGTATTATATTCACAAACAGCTACAGTGAAACACTCTGCCCACATCCTTAAATCTGCATTTCATGCTTCTACATACAAAGTAGGTATAAAATCGCATATACTATGCTCTGGAGCTTATAGCCTTGGATATGAAAAAATTGGATCCTAAATGTGTTTGTTGACAAATATACAGATTCCCTGAGAAAATCCTTAAATGCAAAAATTTACTGCTGGCTATATACAGTATGTGTGCAAATCAATTTCAATGACATGCTAAAGGATGTTACAGACTTTTGAGGAGTGTTGTGATAGCAAGTTTAAAAGGTACTTGACAAATATAAATTACCAATGAAAACTCAAAGCAAGAAATAGTAAACTGTGTCTGTATTAGAAAAATAGTGTTGAGAGTATTAAACCTGATGGAGGTTCAAACAAGCTGCATTAATGTGCACGTTTTACAATATATATAATACAGCACCATTTTTAGGAACAATAAATAGTCCACTGAAAATGTCTCAGTTTTTCCTGCAAGGGGATAATTTTGGAGAGAATATGAATCACTTTTTTTTTTTTTTTTTTTTTTTTTTTCTGTTCAGTAAGCCGCAGAGGTGTATGACCATTCAAATTTTTTATTACATATTTTTTGTGCATGTTCCTTTTTTGTTCTGTGTACATTTATGTCATTGAGTTTTATTGGCATGGCAGTTTGCAAAAAGTGAGTTTCAAAATCATGTGCATGATGTTGAAAGGAAAATGAATTTTAAATTTACATGCATAAAGTAATCCTACCAGAAGTGTTTGCACATTCATCTACTCAGGAATCAGGTCTAATGGTGATGTTCATTTCTGTCTAGTCACAATGAATGAAGTGCACAGTAACTTGTGAAGTCTTTAAAATTACACTGAGAACTTAGACATTTCTCAGAAGATTGTAACAGTTGTATTTCTATGTTAGGTTGAGTGATTGCAAAGATCTTTTCATTTGGTACAAAATCATTAGAAGGCCCCAATAACCAGGTAAGCTGGAGAACATATTGCTGTAACTTTAACATAAATTTTATTTTCACTGAAGTATAAAAATACTTTTATTATTCTGTGTACTCTTTTTCATCTGCCTTCTCCCAGCTTCCCCATACAACCCATCCCAAACTCGTCTGGTAATATCTAAAATGGTATAATTTCTGCCTAGGGGCATAAAAAACCCAGTAACATTCAAGGTTCCTCAGAGTAGCCTGTATTTTATATAGGTAATTTTCAAAGAGGAAAATTGTACTGCAGTTCTACAAAGTCTTTGGAACCTCTGCATAGTGATGTTGATTTGCAGTACTTATATAACTTTCATGTGAAGCTGATGAACATAATTTAATTCTGACATCTATTTAAAGGTCTTGATCAGTTCGGGTTGAGTTCTTTTATTGGATCAGGACTAGACAGAAGGAGATTCTCATTTTTTGCTAATCATCTGGTCTATTCCTTTTTGAATGGAACTCCATTTCCTCTTTTATTGTGCTCTCTGGAGCTTTGTTCAGGCTGGTTTGTAAAAGACAGTGGTGGGGCTTCCAGTGAAACCTAGAAGAACTTTTACAAAAAGTCTCTACCATTAGTGACATTAGAGGGCACGGGATATGAATTTATGTATTTCTTTGATCAGAAGTTTTGGGATATAGTCTAAGTTCTAATGGCTAAATAATTTTATTTCTCAATGAAATCCAAAAAATACTGTTATTTACATATTAAAAAATGGAAACTGACTGGATACAGAAGGTGTTTCTTCCATTAATTGACTTGCATTTCCCACTGTGACATTGAAATCCAAAATTAAACTTATAAGTAATCTGATATAAATATTAAAATATGCTCTCTTCCACATGCCAGATGTTAATGAGCAGCCTGCAGTCACACAGGTTACATTTCCCTTATTTAATTGCCCCCCAATTAAAGTAAAAAAGTTTCTTTTCTAGTTTTCTTTGTTATTTGGTGAAAAGCATAAAAATTTTAGCAGTTTCACTGGCCAATGCACAGAGATTTCATTTTAAGTCTTTAAAACTACACTTATATTCTCTTTCTAGATTCCTCTGTTCCTTTTTCCATTTCATCTAATAGTAATTATATGCTGTAGCACAAATTTGTGTTGCAGAGAAAAGTATTTACTATTGAAGGTGAATTGTTTCCTTTCTGTTTGCAAGAGTTTTATTTGCCTAATGAAAGAGATGATTATTGAATTATGGAGTTAAACTAGAGCATCTAATTTCAAGCTTTGTCCTTTATAGTCTATTACCATAGCTTCTCTTTCCCTATATTTTTCATTTTCACATCTGGATCCATTATATTGTGCCTAACTGGAACTACAGTCTTAAAAGTCAATACTTTTCTTGTTTCTGGGGCTTGCAAGTTAGCTTTTATTAATTTATAATTATTATTTTCTTTTTAAGTCTCTATCAAACTAAATGTCAAAATTGTGGAAGAATTGTAGCCTAAAGAATTCTAGTAACATGTAACTATGCTCAGTTTGAGCATGGTTGGCAACAGAACTATGTAGTGACTATGTAGTTTAGAAAATAGTGATTCCCAAGAGAAATCCCTTTTTCCTATGATGGAATGAGCCTTCAGATCAAAGGTTTACATACACCTAAAATGTAATTGAACTGCCTAGCCTGGCAGAAAAGACAGTATGTGCAACTCACTTGCTATTATTCTACTCTCACGCTGTATTGTCTAGTTATGGAAATGGTAGAGAACTCAGACTCCCTAATTAAAATTATTTTAGAACATAGAGCTCTAATACTTCATCCAACACTTCATGTAACCAACAAGAACACTGTCTTATCTTGAAGGCAGAAAGATGTATAGTAGATAGACCCCAGGGTCAGGAGAAACTTTTATGAAGCCCTTAGCCAAAGGTGTGCTAAATACATATTGACATTTTTGCATCACTTTGTTATTGAAAGCAGTAAAATAGTGTTTATTTAATCATTATGCTTTCTTTGTGTATGTCTTCAAAAAGCTGTAACCTGGATGGTAATACTTGTCCTCTGTTTGATGGTAGAAGAGGTAGAAGTTGCTGGGAGGGAGAATCTTATTTATGTAGTATTTGGGTTCCTACAGTGTCTTGCAAACAAGATTGCAAGATGCATACAGTGCCAGAATTAGATGTTCACATCCATAGTCTGGGTCGTCATCATGTTTCTCTGGGAATGATAAAACACCTTTTCTATAGCACAGTGTAGCAAAACATCATTATTAAGCATTTCCACTCAGGTTGATAAAAGGAACCAAATTAACTTTAATTAAATCCAAAGTGACTTTACTGAAAACCCTACTGGCAGATGAAAAGCGTGTAAACAAACTGCTATCTTTTCTTCCTTTCAGTTTTTTTTCTCTGTAGTTTTTTCTGTGATGTATTGAAAAGAAACATTTTTTCGTACCCAAGTAACAGAGTATTTCAGTAGGCTTGCATTTCTTGCATAGAGAGAAGTGACAACCACAAGAAAACTAAGGCACAACACCTGTTTAAAGGGACACAAGCAAAATGCCTTTTCTTTTTGGATATTGTATTTTCTTTTTCCCCAAGTGTATGTTTCTTCAGCCCTTGTACGTTTAATTCTGTTTATCCTAAGCTCCAATTTACTTTTTAGTAGCCCTTTTAAAAAGATTAATTCAAGCTATTTATGTGTATGAGTGAAATTTCGCTGTATTCTGTTTTAAGGCTATCAATATTTACCAACACTACTTATATAGGGTTTGTTTCCTTTACTGTTGAATTACAGGTAGGGTCTGACATAAAAAAAAACCACCATTCCACAGGTAATTAAAGAAAACCAAACTAAAATAAGAAGGACTTATTACAAGATTTCTCAAGCATATATTAGCTATATCAAAATACATAATACTGCTTTTTGAAACACCCTCTACCCAGCTTTTTGTGAAGTTGAACCCTTTTATAAAGCTTATATTTTCTTCAGAAGGAAGGTTTTTTTCCTGAGAAAGTGGTTGAGTCAGGACTGAAATAAATAAATGAAACAGGTTTTCCTGAGAGGTGGTGGAATCTCTGCCTTTGGAGATATATGAATTTGCCTGGACAGGATCCTGAGCAACCTAATTTGACTTTGGAGTTGGCCCGACATTGATGGTGTGTGTTTGTAGGTTGGATTATATAACCTCCAAAAATGTTAAATTATTCTATAATTATATGATACAGCTGAAGTGGGAAATTTGTAGCAAAGTGGTAATGTCAGATGATTTTAAATTTAGATTGTAATAATGAGTATCCATACAGAGTCACCTGAATGCCAGATGTCCTACAGGGTTCCAGTGGGATAGTTTGCAAAGTAACAGTCATCACATTTCGAATAAGCGTTGCAGAAAGAATGGATATTTACTTTGGAATCTTTCCAGTGGGAGAAAAAAAAAAAGTAAAATCTGATTCCAGAAATTGGAAGACTAGTATAAAGCTTCATTTCCGTGTAACCTGAGCATTTTCAAGCCAATATGCATTTATGAGGTATAAAAGTAAATAAATCCATTCCAAAATGATGTGAAGTCTGTTTGAGTGCTCTTCTGATAAGCAATCCAATTTTACAAACAGCAGTTATTTCTACTGTGGATGATGCATGCAAGAAGAAAAATCTTGGATGTAAAAGTGTCTGAAAGCTCCTTAAAAAAAATTTGAGTTTTCTTGGAGCTGGAACTGGGAATGCACCTCTGCTAGCTCAAGGGAGCAGGTAGGGGATTGGAAGAATTCTTTAAATGATTGCGTGGTATATATTACCTGATAGAAGAATAGCAATACCTTTTTCTGTCCACTGTACATCTTCCCTCATACTATTTCCTCCTTTCAAACAGAATATTTTCTTTTCTTTACACACCCCATCAGGCATTTTCTGTCAGCTAGATATGTATTTTGGTTCTCATTGTGGAATTATGGTCCCTTTTTGTGGGGACAGCAGCCATAGCTTTCACCAAAAATGGAAATTCTTTCTTCCTTTTGGTGTCCTTTTGCATCTCACTCAGTGTTATGGCTCTCTGACAGAGCTTTATGTAGTCAAAACATTTTAGCAAGCTTTTATTTGGGTGTTCAGCAAGTTGCCGTCAAGGATTTTGCAAAGTTACTGCCAGATTTAATGTTTTAGAAATAATTGAGGGTTTTACATTCTTTTTCATGGGAGAAACAAGTTTAACACCTAAGGAAATTCAAGTGTTACCCTAAATTAGCTTTCCAAACGTAGTATCTCATTGCATATATGGTTATCAAGGAGGTAGAGGAAGTTTGTATGCATATATGGTTATCAAGGAGGCAGAGAAAGTTTGTATACATGTATGTTCATCAGAGTGATGGAAATAGTGAAGCTAAGCAAAGGCCAGATCCCTTCACTTCCTATTGCTTATTTGCAGCCCAATGGTGAAAGCAGAGGGAATGGCTTAAAAAGGAATTTTAGAGTAATAATGATTCTAGTGTTCAGGTTAGCCGAAGTACAGGAGGGCAAGAGAATTAGTCCTCCAAGAACTATATTAGGGAATCTATGAAGAAACCTAAATTTTCAGATAATGCCAATGTCTTGGAGTTGTTCTTAGTTGTAGCTTTTATATATTTGCTACAGATAAGAATTAAATTTAAGGATCAGATTAAGTATTAATGACAAAAGTCCCATTGACCTCTGGGATGATCTCTGGGCTTGAATTTTACATAGCTTGTTTTCTACTAAGATGTTCTGGGAAAAGCATGAAAGAAAAAACATTCTAAACATTTGAGTGAGTTTGTTATTGATGTGAATGAATGTGCTGTTAGAAAGAGGTAAGCTAGCAGACTACGTTTTCAAAAATAAAAAATGTTAATTCATGTTCATTTATTTGCTTCCTTAAAACTTGGATATGAAATTCAATCAGAGAATAAATTGGAACAATTTTTGCTTAATGAAACTGAATTGAAATAACTGATATCCAGCTGAGTTCTGCATGGCATGTTGATTTTTTCAATTCCAGACGAAAATAGTGATCCGAGTTTGCTTTGAAAAAGATGCTGTATAAACCATACTGTCTCAGTCTCCTCTTCATCTCAACACTAAAATAAATAGTCATTCTCTAAAACAGCCCATAGGAGAACTGAAGTATAAATAGCAAAATGCATCTAGTTCAGACACTGATTCAGCCATGCAAATAATTTTACTGTACTTATAAAAGACATTCCTACCCCCTCCAAAAAAAAAAAAAAAAAAAGGGAAAAGAAGAAAGAAATTAATCTGACAGGGTCTTTTCAGCATCAGTATAGTGAAAAACAAGTTAGAGGAGTTAACAATCTGTAACTTGTCCTGAGGGAAATGAGGCTTTGATATAAAATGTCTTTTGCTAATGTTAACATCTTAAAGAACGTAGTCTGCAAGAACCATGCAGGATGGAGAACTATTTCAACAAATACACAAATGTCACTGAGCTACCCATCATGAAACTCTGCTACACAGAAATTGTGCTGGTGATAACACCTTCTAAGTGCCTTAGATGGGTAAGGAAGAGCAGTTTTACCAGTGTTTAGGGTTTTGAATGAATCTTGTGCAAAACTTCATCTATTAAAATTTTTATGGAGCAATCAGTGCTTAGAGAACTGGAGACTTCTGCTGAACCAGCATGGAATGCTTGGTTCGTAAAAACTAAGGAGGACTGATTACCAGTTAAGTTCAGCATATGAATGTTTAAACCCTTTGATCAGTGCAACTATACATGGAAGCACCATATTCATTTGCGTGAATTCATGGCAGCAGTAAATATCACTTCACAACTCTTAACACAGATATCCATGCAGTTGGTCTCTGATAACCTATGCTAAGACTTCTAGGAGGCTCAATTACGTCAGGCTGTGGTTGTGGTTTCGCATGCAACCAACATCATTACAGTTGCATAAGGGAGCTGCCCTGGGCTTGGCTGCTGCATGGTCCTGTCCTCAGCCAGCTGAAGAGCTTTACCTCAGCCACACAATCATGACACCTCTTCTCCTGTTCTGCACAGGAAATGCTGAAACAATGACTGGAGTCTCAAGGCACCTTTAGGAATTGGAGATTTTATTGGAGGTTTAATCTGAAATCAATCATTGCTGATATGCTGTAGTTGCAAACAGAAGACCTACTTTTGTTCTTCTGCTGAAATTCCAGGTGGCTTTTTCAGTATAGACAGACTCGCAAGGAACAGGTTCAATGTTTGTCTATCTCAAATCCATCTCTTAGTTCATCTGCTGTTCTCCCTCCTCTCTTTCCATATGCAGACAATCAAGTCTGTCTGGATAGTGTTTAAACACATTATTCAACAGATGATTATTCAATAACATTTTCCAGCTGATCTGACACCAAATACAGTCAGTATTCTGTAAAACTAGTTGAAAGCTGGTTTCTGCCTCAGTGAGCATTTATACCTTCCCTCTCTGTAAACATACCCTCACAAAAAAGAAAAAATGCTAGCAGTGGGTCAGAATGATGGAGTGGAGGCTAAATAGTGGGATTTCTTTCTCAGGGCTGCTCTAAAAGTGCTGAATTAACTGACTTTGCAATGTGACTGGTCAGGGACAAGTGAGTAAACACGTCAGCTGTGGAGAAGGAATGACTTTGAATGTGCCTGTCTGTCAGAGATTAAACTGTGCTGCTGGTTGAACAGTTAGTATGAGTACTTGTGTACCTGTTTCAACTAAAATTAGCTGGGTTTGTGTACCCTTTTGGAATAGTAGATCTTCGGTTAACTTGGTTGTGACTGTGGCCTTAGATGTGGCGATGGTAATGGACAAATTAGGTTCAAAATGCTGAGTGCTGTTAGTATCATCTGATTGCAGATACAGAAAAACTACAGCTGCAGGACATATATTTTAACATTGGTGACTAAAGACTGATGCGGGAAGGAGAACAGCACATAGTAAAATAGGTACTGAGTGAACTTAAAGACAGACACCATAATATGGGGAAAAAGCAACTCTCCTAAGCACAATGGAGCAGAAGAAATGCTTGATACCTTGGGCCAGAAAGCAGGCAGGGCTGCCAGCAGACATCGATGTTGCAGCATTCTTTCCCCTTTTAATTCAAGAAACCTACACAGAACATGCTACTTTGTTAACAGTGATCATCTGATATAGCTCTGCTCCTTTGAAGTTGAATGGAGGATGATTGTCATGTTAAGAAGCCAAAGCTGGAAAGATGGATTTTGGCATTGCATTTGTATCACACATTGTATCTACAAAGGATTACACTCTTACTCAAATTTTATTTAAACAATTTAAAGTCTCAAACCTGGAGTCATGATGACTGCCTGCAATTTGAACATGCTGATACTCCAGGCCAAGGGCACAACAATATTAAAACAAGCTTTTATTAATGTCGTTAAATCATCAGCTTGTTTAAACTTGTTCCCTATCTGCTCCTCAGTGACATCAGGTCTTCCTGTGAATTTTATTTCCCTGCTGCAGTGCTTTACCCTTGCAAAATGCCCACTTCTGAACCAGATCTCTGCCATTGTTCAGTTTCCCACGCAGCAAAGTACTGATGCTCAGACATTAAAAATCCTAAATAATCCCTTGTCTAACCACTGTGTGCATGAAAGTTGTCCTCTTTCTCGCAAACATATCAGCCTGACTATGAAAAAGGGAGCAAGACTAACACTTTATGATGGTTAACAAAGGATGCCTAAATAAATTTCCCTTCTTCACTCTAACTTCTCACCTCAGTCATTGCTGACTACAGAATTATCAACCTTTTGTACTCAGCATTCCTCTAATACAGCACATAGCAAAAAAGCAAGGAGACAGAGCTGGGAAATGCTATTTTTCTGCTTCAACAACTCATTACTAGTTGTGGACTGTATTTATCAAAGTTTTTAAAATGATTAGCTGTAAATACCATGGTTTTGCTGCCTAGTTCTTATTTCTGTGAAGGAAGATGGCCTGCAAAGGAAGGAAGATGAAACTGCAAGGAATGAAACTGAAAGGAAATGAGCTGCAAATGCAACTCTGTACACACCTGTTGTCTGTAATACCTACCCTTTAACAAAGCTGACTTCACTAACCTGCTGTGTACTTTTAAACTACTTACTGTACCCATATACTCTGTGATTTTAGATCACTACCTGAAATTCAGGGTTAATTTTTCTTTTTCTTAAATCTTTTCCAGAAGGCCTGAGGAAGATACCTTGTTTGACCCAAGTACTAAAATCTTTGAAGTAAAAAGGATGCACCTTGGTTGTTGGGGTTTCTTTACTCTCATGGTTCCTAGTTTTTCAACATAAATTATGTCAACCAAGTAAATTGTAGTGGGCATTTTGCTGCCTTCTTTTTTTGGTTTGATTAAAAAATGGGGAAGGAATTGGAAGGCATTTGCAATCTAAATTATTGAAGTGTTTTCTTAATATAAGATCTTTAAAAGATGAGGTACCTCATGGCTTTATACTCACAGATGAAATATAGACATTCAAAAGCCATAAAGCAGCTGATAGGAACTTTGGTTTCAATTTGCTTATTTTGGATGTGACAGGCATACTTCAGGTATTAGTTTGAGTGTTACGTGGCTTGTAAAATGAGAAAATGTTTTCTAACCTTAAATGCTGTAACTAATGGTATGGTTCTAATGAATTGCAATACATGTAACTACAGTGAAAGACAACAGCTGGAAATCTCAAATAGGTCACAGGGTATTTGCCAGATGGATTTTCTGAAAAAACAAACCATATATATACACACATATATATATATGTATACAAAAACCCCTATAGCAAAGATGTAGAGGTTAACAGAGAATTATGATAAAAAGGTAGTAATGTCAGTAATGATTTGCAGTATAACAGTATCAATTACTCTTGCAATGATGGGAAACTGTTTCTAGATCATGCAAGCAGATAAGTAGGAGTGGAGAGTTTTCATTCTAAGATTTCTGCATGTTCGGTGTCTTGCTCCTTTGCCTGCACTGAGTCTATTTTGTGGAAGATATGCACCATCAGATAGTCATACTCATAGTTGAATAAAGGAGGCAGAAACAGAACAGTTAAAAGAGCAGTTACTGAGGTATATACTTAATACGCTATGAAGAGTTGATAGCGTTATTAGTCATTCCCTTTTTCATTTTCATGAAATATTGAGCAGAATCAGTCACATAGAATATAAACACTTAAGAACTTGGGACTTTTATTCCACTCAATCTATCCTAATATATTGTTTCTGCATCTTTGTCAGTAAAAATGGTGCAGAATCCTTGTAAAGACCTGCCCTTCTGGTGACTTTGTAAAAGAACTTAAATAGAACAGGGACTAAAAAAAAACATAGGACAGAAAGATGCAGATCATTTTAGAACATTTTCACTTATATTTGAGCAGAGAAGTGGTCATGGGCCATTGTTATTTTTTTATTATTTATTGAAGTGCTGCTTTTGTTCTAGTTTGGATTTATTCATATTTGGGCTGAGCAGAGGCTGATTCATTCTTTCACTATTGCTCAATCAGAATGTAAAGAGAAGTAACAGCAGTACATACTCAGGTAAATTATATTGATATAAAACTGCTATGGAAAGAGCATTGGCCTTGTGGTTGGGAAGATCTCACAATGAGAAAATCAATGGTAAAATTTATCCCTGAATTTGCATGAGCTGTGACATTTTCATATGTATACATACACACAAATATATATAATTTTATCATGGAGAATGTACAAGATAATAGAAAAATTCCATAATTTTTCTGATCATGGCATGCCTATGTATAAAATTGACCACACTACCCAAACTGGATGAACAGGTCAGTGAATTAAAGACAATGAAACTGCAAAGGAAAAAAAAAGCTTCTATTAAGACACTTTTGTTCTTTTGTTGTAAGCTTTCTGTCAGTTCTGATAAAACCTGGAGTAGCAAAACTACTGAGATAGTAACTATATTTGTGTAATGGCACAGATAGCAGAGACTGTTGAAAAGTGCCAGTGACTCATGTTTTTTCTGTCACTATAGTTAAAAGCCTGCCTCCTAAAGAAGTGACCTAGCAGCAGAAAAATTCGTATGATTTCTTCTATGCATTCAATATGCACTTACACATCACTGTTCATTCCTATGGAACAGCAGGTCAAGTCAAAGTTCCAGATGAAACAATTTGTTCTTTAGATAGAGAAGATACATGAGCAAGACACATGCAAAGACTTTGTACGCTTTGACCTTTCAGCTGCCCACAGGGTTCAAGTGCCAGTTACCACAGGAAATACATCAGTCCTGGTTTCCTTGTGCTTGGTACTTGTACGGATTGTATAATCAGAAGTGTTTGCCTACCCAGGCTGTTCTGGTACAGTTTTCTTTTTCACATCAGTATCACATATTTTAATTAATTGATTGCAGCATAAATTTTATCGTCAGCCTTCTTCACTCCTGTTATGGAACACTTATTAAAACTTAGACTCTGGCATTTTTGCATTTCAGTATATGAAGTTCATTACACTGACATTTAATCACTTCAAGATTTACAACCTGATTTTTCTAATGCTAGTAGACTGACATCAAAGCAAAGGTACACTCTGCAATTTAGCTTACAAATGAAGTACTGGAAACTTGGATAAATCAGGTTAACTTGAGTTGATGTCCTGAGTTCAGAAGTACACCATTTTCCTAAATGTTTGATCAGGTCAATAAAAAAACCCCATCAAATGCTGGCCTTTCATGCATCGCTTTCTGGTTAGAGCTTTGGAAGACACATGACTAGTATGTGATTACCAAGTAATTGACTGTCACGTAATTTTAAAAGGAGCTCTACTACTCCCACTTATGCTTAGAACTGGAAATCTTTCAAGATCACATAAACTATTACAAGACAAAGTGTGAACATGCTGGAGGAACCAAAGGGACAAAACTGGGATCTGATCTGTATGAGGTGTGGAAAAATAATAGGGACCTTGATGGGATGCTGAGGGAGGGAGAGAAAGAAAAGAACAGATTTAAGGGTCCACAAGGAGCACCTGGGAAAGAAAGGCAGAGAGATTTTGAAGATGAGATTACCCAATACAGTATCTCGGCTTTCTAGCATAGTTGAGAAGCTGCTGTTATGGCTAATTATTGAAGAACAATACTGCAGTTTATGAATATATTTGTTGCTTGCAAATCTAGGAGAAACCAGATGCCTAAAGGATCACTGGAACAAAAATAGAAAGTGGTCTTGATGCACTTCAAAAATGTCTGGATCTATTTGACAAGAATGAGTAGTTGGTGGAAATAGTACCTGAGCCAGGATAATATGTAAAAGTGTATTAGGTAATACACTTAGGAGTCTACTGTAAGGGAAGTTCATGTACTCTAGGATGTTTTTTCCCACTTCACCGTGATTTATTCATAGGACATCCAATATAATGATCTCTCAGCAAATAAATTGCTATGTAATTTCTAGCACTTAGATGTCCTATTCACCAGGTATCACATTCTTACCTGTAAAAGAATAATCCCCCTCCCCCCAAGTAATCGTTTAGGGGTTTTCATGCTTTCCACAGAAAAATGCTACAGCAATTTTGTCATGTTTTGTTTTCCTTTATCCAGAATTGATTTGTACATAATACTAAGATCACTGATGATATTCTCAAAGGTCTTTGAGAAAAGTGTGCTCCTACTTTTCTCAATGGTGTGTTAAAACCTTACCATATTAAACCTTCTGCTAAAAGTGACTTTTTTTTTTTTTTTTTTTGTAACCAACTCTTAAGAATGAAGAAAAAGCTTCAGTATTTGTAGGATTTTTCTTGCTGAATTACTAACATTTTTTTATTTACTTTATGGAGGGGACTTTGAGTTGTGCTCTTTTTGCTGCAAGGCTTGACATCTACCAAGTTCCTTTCTCTTTCATCTAACTTGAAAGAGGGCTAAATAAATTGCATCCAACACAGTATAAACGTGCTTGCTAGGCTTTTATTGAAAGAAGGTTTTTTTTTATTGTAAGGAGACAGTTAGAATTTGTAATTGATAGATTCTAAAGGTCTTGTGACTCACCATCTTCCATAGCTCTGTTCTCTAGCATGTAAGTGGAGATCTGGACTGTTTTTTAATCAGACATAAACAGGAAGGCATACATCACTTTCAAGAAGAAATTACCTATTCAGTTCCTCTAAGAAAAAATTTCTTTGTGTTTCTTTGTTACTCCCATCACAAGTTATCTTGTTTTCTTATAGTGATTATTATTGACTGTTGTGCAGCAGTCTGACAAAAGTCGCAATAGTATCTAATTAAACATCTGGCAAATGTAGACAGTACTAGTTGAAACTCTTTACTTAGTAAATGAGCAATTCAACATTCGGTTCAGAAGTGGTTGAAACCTTTGACATGCACTTTCTTTAGCATATTAGACTTTTACCTCTGAGTTTAGATTGGACTGTACCCTGCATAACTGTGTATAAAATTTATATCAATGCAGGAACTACATGACAAAACAAAATAATTTTAAACTGTGAAAATGCATAGACATAATGTCAGTGGTCTTTTGTAGCAAAGCATCCTCTCTGATGATTAGGAACTCTATCAGAAAGAAAGTCTAAATTATTATCTGGGTGGTTAGGAGAAAGACCATGGAAAGCAAAAGAAGGAAGCCTTTTCTGACAGAAATGAAAGACACTCAAGAATTCTTTCTGCCCTCAAATTTTCTCCATGTAGAGTGTCAAGTTAAAGGACTCCAATGAGTTAAAGCAAAATGATAGGTGATCACCTGAAAACAGTCACTGTTGTCTTTTATGTGGAATGAACTGACTTATTTTGCTTTTTTTTTTTTTTGAAGAGAAATGTAAGTAAAGTATGATGGAATACTTCTGAGTATGTGCTATAGGTGAGGTTATGCTAGTTAAAACTGATGGATGTCGCAACAGTTCTTTATTTTGAAAAATAGAATAAAAGGGTTTTTTTGAAGATGTAGTCTTCAAATCTTAGCAATAGTCTGCACAAGGCAATTTAGTCCTTCAAACATTTGAACTGATTTTTTTTTTTTTTTTTTTTTTTTTTTTGCTACAGTTGTCTGTGTGAACCAGAGGGGTGGTAAAATAGGAGAAGGAAGAAGAAGTATTCCTAGAGTGATAGAAGAATAAGTGTCAGACAGAACCTCTAGATAAAGTCTGAAGGTTAAGTGATGTGTTGAAGAAATTTCTGATGGGTTGTTACATATATTTTATAGAGTTTAAAGGAATACTCTTGAGTAAGCTGAAATTAAACAAAATGGTGTGTTGTGCAAGGGGTTCTGCTTTAATAGGTTGTTCTAAAAGTGGTGAAGCATGGGATGTGAAGGAGGCTGGGAGAGAAACAATGCTTCCTCACAGGCACATTACCTCACTTTTTTACTGAGAAGCAGTGCTTTGTGTCTGGGGGAACATTCGCTGCAGTCTAGCCTCTGGTCTGAAGTCTAAAATGGCACAGCTTCTCTTCAGCTTTGTTATTACAAGGGGACTGTGGCATTACCTACACGCAGAGAGGCAGTAGCAGCACAGTGGGACTCTGCACTTTACTCTGCAGGGAAGGAAGGTAACACTACCAAATGGATCATGCCCTGTGCTGACACCTCTTGGCTTCACTGTGCAGTGAGGTGTGGCAACACAGATGGACTGGGAAGCAGGACGTAGAGGACATACACAACTGTTGATCTGACGAATTGAACAGAAAAGGGGTTAGAGAGGTTTGAGAGATGGCAGGAGAGCATGAAGAATGTTGATTATGAAATCTGCATTAAAGAGGGCAAAATCACTTTTGACATGATGGCCTTTTATTTGATTTCTCTGCCTCTGCACACTGAGTTAGTGTGTAAACAGACCGTAGTATAAAGAACGTTTCCAGAGCTGCTTCCTATAACTAAATTAAAGGTGTAAGGGAAAGAGGAAATCATTGTAGAAAGCTTTTTGTTTGTCACTGTTCACGTAAATGACTGTAACAGAGGTTCAAGTTTCCCCAGTTTTTAGGCTAGAGAAACTCCAGAACATTATCTTCTAAAAATGTAACTAGGCTGCTGGTTTTTTTTTGTTGTTTTTTTTTTTTTTTTAACAAGAATGAACATTTTTTGTTCTGTTACAAGAACAGTGAACTTTAGTTTTGATACCTATGGAAAACATTTCTTAAATCCTTTTAATATCTTTGTCACCATCCTTTGTGCTGTTCTTACTTTGCTTCATTTTTTATTGTAGTGGGTAACAGGCAATGAACTTTGTATAGAATAAGGAAAAGTTTATGTAACATCAATATCATATTTCATAGATCATCGTCTCATGGTGTGACACTGATAGTACTGAAGTGGGAGCTAAGAAGCTGATGGTGACATATAGAACTTTTCAGAAATAATGTGTTACTGTTGCAGATGGAGTCATGCACTTGACTTGTAAGAAAGAAGCAACAATATACTTTATTGATTTAAACCAATGAGTTAACAAAGTTCAATGGTAAATGTGACCGTGGTTGAACAAGATTTGGTGGCAAGGTATGCTTGGTTATTTATTGCATAGAGAGCAGGGTCAGACAAAACTACAGGGAGACTCACCCGTTACGAGGTTCAGGAGGGATGCCTTTTCTTTCTAAACTCCTCAGAGGGAAGTTTAGGTACAGCTGGATACAGACTTTGTCCCAGTTTTGGTCAGTGGTGCACAATCAATATGTACACAATGAATCCTTTTTATCTCTTAGATGAGATTTCAAAGTTTAGCATGTGATTAATCACTTACCAAGAATCTGTTGTGGCCAGGAATCTCTCAACCTGGAGGAGTTACCCACTCAAGGGAGGATCCTGGCGTGCTGCCCGCTACCATACAGGAGAGCTCAACTGGCCCTCTGCTGTCTGCTATCTATAGAGTCATATGTGCATGCCATCAAGACATGTGGGTCACGCTTCCAGACAGCCCTTGGCTACCATCTTGTCATCCGTTCTCTGAAGTCCAGAGTAAGCTGGATGCAGGCATCACACAAACCCCCATTGGTGTTTACAGCTTAAGCAGGGGGAAGGGAGGGAACACACTGCCACAATTACTAATTTGCTAAAACTCTCAAATTGTTTGTTTCAGGGTGCTTTCATATGAATAATAATAAACAAATGCATTTCAACAATCACTCAACTCTGAAGAGGAGTCTAACAGCAAAAGCATAAAGGTGTTCGGTGCTTAGACCTTAAAAAAGGAAAATCAGAAAGCAGATTTTTCAAAGATGGCCCCTTCAAAGTTGTCTAGGCTAATTCCTAATTCCTGTATGCAGGAATTTCAAAGTGTTAAGGTGAGCACAGGTTCCCTTCTGTCATGAGCCCTTGACTTAAGATGAGTTTGACAACCTTGCTATGGATCAAGGGTACTGTCACACTCATAGGCATTTCTAGTGTGAGAGGAATAGCAGAACTATTTGAATGGCTACATTTGCTACATGAAGAGCAATATTTGGTGAGTACAGATATAATTCAAGGTGTGAATGACTGGGACATTGTCTATGTTGGGTTTCACAAACATTTCTGTGTATTTTTCTCTATTTAGGTTTGCATTTTTGCTTCTCTAAAAGCAGAAATTGAAGCGAAAGTTATCTATGAGGATTCAAACTAAGCCAGTAAGATGGTGGTATCACAACGCCAGATGGCATTTGGAAGCAAGATGAAGCTGAGGTAAAGTCACACTGCCTGCAGGATGCAGGCTTTGGGAAGAGTATCCTCAGAAAAGGAAGACTCTTGAAACATCAGAAGGCCATGGGCAAAAATTAGTCTTACAGCCAAGCAATTCTACTGCCACTTCCCTTTTTTTTTTTTTTTTGCTAATTTGATGTGGAATACATACATATGGACTGCTTCAGCTTATATCAAGTTCTGAAATCAGATGTGCTCTGGATACTTGTTTTTGAGCATCTGTCTGATGTTGGTGAGTTGGATGTTGGTCTGTCTCCACCATTACATGGGAAGGCAACATTTAATGTAAAGTTCAGTCTTAAACAGCATGCAACCGTGCAGACAGCCAGTTCACTGAGATTTGAAAATACCTGTTAACAGGACATTGTATACTACTTGTAATGAAATGTTTCCCATTGCAGTATAACATTACTTTTGTAGTATAAGGGCAAAGGTGCAAATGTAATGTCTCATAAAGACAATGCAAATGCTCACCAGTGTCCCATTTACTGCACTAACATACTAGTTAAATGAAACTTTTGAGCTTAGTGTATTCTGCATGCTGTGATGGTGAATGAGAAGAAAACAACCCAAAAACTCAGTTCTGCACATAAGGGGATATTTCCTTTCTGACTTTAGTGAAGGTTATCAGTCCTCTTGGATACGTGGTTTGGATAAGTCTCACATGTGTATGTAACTTCTTAGACACATGTAGCCATCTAGGAAAGCTTGTAAGAGGAATAAAAATCCTTATCACAAGAAAATATTTTACCTAATTATACATATTTTTATATAAACTTACTAGTCTTCAGCTTGAAATAATTGATTTTTCTTGCTGATTTCATTAGCTGGAAGCCTTCCCCTAACCTTGTGGTAAAGATGTATTTATAGCTGATTTATTACCACTTGATCTTCTGTTGATGATATCATTCCATCTAGTTCTAATCATTCTAATCATCTTAGCAGTTATTCCAATTAAAGTTACTATTCACTGATACTTGTTGGTCAGAGTTGTACACAATATTCCTAATTGGGCCTTAATTTCCTTTCACAACAGATGTCTTTCCTCATACATTTGGGAATCCGTTAGCTTTTCATAGTTTCAGCAATCACTGTTCATAGCCATCTTCCAGTAGACTACTTCCAGTAGACTACATTTTCCAATATATCTACTTTTTTATTCACTTTTCAACCTATACAATCACCTGTAATTAATGAGCCAGGAGTTCTTAGCAGATGTCCTCAGGTGTATGATTCTATTCTGTCTACTATTAAATTGTATCTCAGTCTACAGTTCAAATCAATATAGTAATTTAATGCTTTTATAAGATGATCTGATCTTTGTAATAGTGACAATACTGCACAACTTTACATTGTCCACTAATTTAATCTGTATTTTCC
This sequence comes from Neopsephotus bourkii, assembly GCF_033783945.1. NCBI lineage: Eukaryota > Metazoa > Chordata > Aves > Psittaciformes > Psittacidae > Neopsephotus > Neopsephotus bourkii. Next base: position 14,561,119 of record NW_026900684.1, on the reverse strand, counting down.
TTAAGATCTTTAAATAACTTATTAAACAGGTTTCATAGGACACCTAGTAAACTCTCCTTATTCCATGGCTACCTAGTCAGCATAAGCTGTTGTTGATCCTTCTAGACTTAGCTGCTTTAGAAATCTTGTATTAAGGCTTATCTTCTCTACCTTTAGCAAACCTTTTCTGCAGGCATATTGCATCACATGCCTCAATTAAATCTCTGATAAGTAACATTCTTCCATCTTATTCTTCTAGCCAATAAAGCAGGTAACATTTGAGAAAAAAAATATTAGATTGGTTTGAGATGATAAAGCCACATTAAAATTTTATACTGCTTTCAATTTATCTCTCTGCCCTTAATTCTTCCTTCCAACACTATTCTAGGTCTTCCCCCCCTTCTTCCCACTAAGCTAGTTTAATATGTCTAGTGACTCCAGAATTTGTCTTTTTCCCCATTCTTTTGAATATAGTTCCTGCGTTTATTGTTCTCAAGTCATAAGATACTGCCCCCAAAAACATTAGCAGCTGGACTTGCAATTTCACTTGACAGTTTCATATTTCTGTATTCCAGCATGGAGATTATGCAACCCAACTTATTTTTTGCTTTATGAAGTATTAAGAATATTAACATTTATTTCTCTCTCAGGGTTCATAATTTCTGATGCTCTACTTTCATTTTCACTTCTTACTACACTGATGTCCTTACCATTAACTTTATAGAAAATAAAGGCAAAATATACATTTTATATGTGGATCAGAACTAGATTAATGTTAACTTTTATTAAATCAAATCTCTATTAAATAATAAATTCTGTATTTACAGCCCTATAACTTTTTTTTCCTCATGCTGCTTTATTTTTATTATTTGTAAAGAATTTTTGCTCATTATTTCAATGGTAAATGTAAATGTAGCTCAAGAAATATCAGCCATTTTCCTTCATTTATAAGTCCTCTAACTTCTGAGGAACAGTGTGCTCTCTTTGTTCTTGATAGATTTGCATGTATACAAAAGCAGCTGATTCACTGAAGGAAGCCTATAAGCTTTTCCTATTAGCCTTTCTTTTTTTTCTTGCTTGCAACGTATACTCTAAATAGTGTCTGCATTTGGATTTAAAGTAGTCCCTTTTTCTATGTTTTAAAAGCGCTGCATTCCTGAATTCACTCTGTATGGTTTCTTTAGGTCCTTCCCAAAATCCCAAACATTAGTCATAGGCAGATCTGTTGTCTGTCTTGCAGTTTGATAAAGACTGATTCAGTTTATGATCAATGAATGCAAGATTATTTTGTATGAAAAGCTGTTCTGTAAAACCTTGTTTCTTGCTAAACCAGTGTCCAAAGCAGCATTGATTTTCATTGGTTCACTGGGTATTTATTAAAGAAATCTGCATTATAGCAAGTTCACAACTACCTAAGCCTTCAGCTCTTAATGATGGCATTTATATTGTATCTGGGTTTGGGAGATTACTCTCCCATGTTCACTCAATCACTACTCTTTATTTCTCATAATCTTATATAAATTTCTCTTCATATTCTATCCCAATCTTAGTGATTCTGAAACAGTACTCAAAGTGTTCTCTTCTGGGGCTTTTCAACTTCTAACCTGCAGAGGTTGTAGTTTTTCACCACTGGATTAGTTTTCAACCTATGGTCCATAGGCCCAGGGAACTCTAGTATCTATATTTCTATACATTTCTATAACATACAGAGCTGCTCAGTTGCTTCAGGTCTTATTTCTGTCCTACTTGAATAACTGAAAGATTTAGCTTTTTTACTTAAATCTCAAATAACTTTTCTTCCTGTTTCCATTCCTTCAATATCCAGTTATGTTTTAAGCTTGATGTTAGGCTTGATAGTTGAATGTGTTTTACTCAAAAAGTAATTCAGTGGAGAATGGACACTTTTTTTTTCTTTGTTTTCCTTTGAACATGAATTTTTTTTTTTTTTTTTGGGGGGGGGGGAAGGCGTTTGTAAGCTTTCATCATTTTGTCCAATCCTCCAAAATACAGGTTGGAACTAGCATAATAATACAATATTAAATCTTAAGTTTGGGTTGGTGGTTTTTTTTTTTTTGTTATTTTTTTCCCTCAGAATCATAAAATATAAAATTTAAAATAAAAGACTTTTGGATGTAAATATTTTTATTACCTGAACAATATATATATATATATTCAGGTATATATATATAATATATATACCTGAACTTTATTACCTGAACAATAACTAATAAACTGACGTTAAATGCTGCTGATGTTAATGTAAGTAAGTACTTTTTGAGGAGAAGAAACTAAACAAAAATGCAAAAGGCTGCAAAACATCAAAGTTTTCTCTGTGACAGTGGTGCTTTTAAAGTTTGGGAAACAATAGCAGAGCTGGATGAGGTTAGAACATTACAATAATTAACAGAATCCCTCCCCCCCAAAAAAAAAAACCAAACAACAACAAACCCAGATGAAGCAACAATCCTTCAAGCAGCCAGATCTCATTAAAGAAGACATTTAAAAATCCTGTTATTGAAGAGGCTGATTTAGAATAAATATCAGTTGTATTTCCCTACAAAAAGGGAGAAAATTTCACCTGTCGTACTTTGTTATGATTATCGGAAGTATATTGCTGCTGAGGCACCAGGCAAGACTGCAGTAACTCTCAATACGCCAGTCAGCAATTACTGCCAGCATCCAAGTATAAAAAGCTGAGTAGAGAAAACTGCTTGTTTCACTGGATATTTTCTTTCCATATGGTTTGCTACCCTAGGTTCTATAATGCACGTTGTTCTCTGAATTTCTCATGGTGTTTCAAAGGCACCTTATAGTTCTCCCCAAGGAGAAACATATAATTTCACCCCTAAATAAACCAATGAATGGAGCTGGGTGGAAAAGAACTATCTACTGTTTGATGCTATCTACAAGTAGGTTCCTTAGACATAAAAGAATCAACAGGATTCTCAGAAATAGAAGATATTTAAAAGTCAGTGTTCATTGTAATATATTATTATGACAGTATTTACAAATACTCCTATTGAGCAATGGAATTCACTCATTTTGAAGTTAATGTTAAATACACTACTATTTTACAACCACAGGTTAACTAGTTATGATGTAGTGCTTGCTTTCTATTGTATGATCCAGGTGTTTCACTGTCAGATCTTGACTGATGCCAGCTTTCTATATGTGTTCTTGTTCTGTCTGGAACCATAATTGACTTAAGTGTATTTTGCAAAAGATTTGCTCAAGAAATGGAAGATTAATGGCTATGAGCCCAAGTGAGTTATTCCATCTTTTTTTCCTTACAGATTTTAATCTTGATATAATGTATAACTTGAATGGTAGTCATAGGTTTCTGATCGGCAGAAATACTAATGCACAGTGCTAATAATTTGGCTTTATGACTTTTTACTAGTTTAGAGAGCTAAAGCTTGAAGGAAATATCTGCATGTAGTCTTTTCTAAAACTGAAAATAGTATTCCTCATTTACACGAGGGAAAATTATGTACAAAAATTTATAAATTGCCAAATGATACATTTGAGACCTGCTTAAAAATAGAACTGATATCCTGCTTTTATGAACAAGAGACAAATTTCCCATTTGTTGTGACTAGCAAGTTACTGTATCATTTTTATAAAATCTCTTGTAAGAGCTGTAAAAAGCATATGTTGTCTACACAAGGAAGACATTGGAGTGTGAATATGTAATTTTTACAAACATTCTTTAAAAATTGAAGTGAATATCCAACTTCAAAGCAATATTTAGAATACCTGGATGAAATTTTCAGAACTGCGATACTAAAAATATTGTTTTAAGTTGAACAGAATAGAATGCAAACTCCAGGGGTTTCGCGTGCTGTGGGAGAGAGCTGCATTTTACCTTCAGCTGCACAACAGTCATTCAATATGCCCTGTAAACTCGTCCATTCCAGAGAATATGCAAAGAACCTGCAACATAGCTGACCAACTGGGTCCTTAAACACAGGTTGGATTTTGGCTCTTTCAGTTGAACAGCAAACTGAGTATTAAATTCAGAAAAATGGTAGCCTGCTGGCAGTTTGTCCTGAGCACCCATTTGTATCAGTATCACTGAACGAACTGTTCCGTGAGAATTATTCAGCGAGCTCTTTGCAAAGTGCAAGAACATTCAAAGCTTTCCTGCTCTTGATTGCTACAAGACAGCCCCACTTTTTGGCTTCATATGCTAATACTCCACAGTTAGTGTGATGCAGATGATGGCAGACATCAGACACACATAGCTTTTAAGTTATTGTATGCCCATATTGCAACACTTAGGTATTTTGGAGGCTTCTGACCAACTCAAAAGAAAGATTTGTGAAGTAGTATTTTTGTGATTCACTGTTGGATCCTTCTGGAGTATGTGACAGCCTCAAAGTAACTTTTGCAGTGCTGAGAGCTGCTTTGTTTGTGGTTCAGCTGGAGCTTCTCCAGAATGTCTATTACCTCTCCGGTAACTGGGAACTACGCTTGGAAAATATTCAGTGAACTACAGATTGCTGTGTTTCTGCCAAAAAAAAAAAAAAATCAAGATCTGTTGAAGTCCTGGCAGCGGTACCTTGCTGTGGAGAAATACTCTGAAGAAAAACAAATGACCATTAATCTTGGTAGGACATTACTATCTAATAGCTAGTTATATATTGTACGTCAGTTTTTGCCACCTAGATATTGCTGTCGTAGTTTCCCTGAGCAACCACCAGCATTTAATTTCTCTTTGCAAATCAGTCTTGAAGCTTTGTGTCTTGTACTTTTAGTCCAAAATTACCACTGAATGTCATAGGAATCTAAGGGCAATTTGTTTGAATAAGGTAAACAGTATGAAGATCAATTTGAAAATAATGTTGGACTTGAAATAACTAGGGAAATGGTTGATAGCAAATGACTGATTGACTATGATGAAAAAGACCTTGCAATAAGTAGCAGTTGCATTTCAATGTCATTGGTGGATTTCACACATCCATATGGTGTTCGAGAACAAATAATTTCGTTAACATTTGGAGTTATCATTACAAAATGCCGTTCTTTTCCATAAAAGTTTATTGGGGATTTTTCCTTCAACATTGTAGCTTCATGGCATATAGGTTAGCTTGACTGATTTTTCTGCAGCTGTGGCAATTGAACTGGTTTTGTGATCTATATTGATAACAAACTGAATTCATGTAATCTTTCTGCGTCTCTGAAGTGCACTGAGTCACAAAGGAAGTGTTACTGTGAAATACCAGCATATTTTTGGAGTGAATGTCAGAAATATGAACAAAAACTTTCATGCCAAGTAGCTTTATTTGGTTGCCAGATATGCAAAGATGAGGTAACTGGACGGGAACTGCCGTTCCTGCTGAATTAGGAAAAACTGTTGTTGCAAAAGGGTCATGTGGGCCCTATTGATTTAGGATCTAGATCTAGTAAAGCTCAACCTTTTTCTTATTTGAAAGATAATTTTCCACTCTACTGCTTTGCTCCTACCTTCTTTTCTTTTCACTTATTCTTGGCTCTGCATTTCTGCCCTTCTCTCATGCCAGCCTTGGTGCCTGTCAGAGAGTTACAGGAGCCAACTGGGTTCCATAAGGCAGCAGAAAACACCTCTTGCCCCCTCCTTTACGTTTTTTTTAGCTAGTTTTCTACTAAATGCTTCAACTTCTCCTATGTGGAAGGCCAAACAAATGCCAGGGCTGGTTCAATGCTGATATAAGTGCATAGCAGTTGGAGTAGTGCAGAGGGAGGAAGCAGTGGGATCAGTGCCAACTGGAGCTAGTGAGCAGCCAGATATTAGTATCATCCAGTTCTGTAGGGTTTTTTTGACACTCAGGAGTGAGAAACAGTCTCCTGAAGCACTTTCAGTAGCCCAAGAACAGCTAAACACCTCTAATGGCTGGCAGCAGCTCCATTCCTCCGAAGTGAGAGAGTGAGTATAAATACTTTAAAAGAGCATTTTTGGCTAGTTTGCACTCCTCAGCTGTAGAGACACTGAACTGTTGCCAACTCAGGGTGCCACTCAGTGAATCTGAGGAATGAATTTAGAATAAATTTTCCAGTGACTCTCTAAGTATTTGATGCTACAGCTGAGGCAGTTTCAGTTGAGTTCAGTCCTCAAAATAATGTGTAATACGTTGGTGTGCAACTAGGTCTGTTAGCTTTGATGTAGAAGGTAAGCTCCAGGAGGAAAAGTTGCTGATAATGCCTAGTATTAAGATACACTGGTAAACACATAATCTGCAACTGAAATTTCTCTTCAAGATATCAATATTGTGTACATCAGAGAATATAATGACCTAATACTTTGATCCAAACAGTCAATTTTAGGGAGGCTTATGAATTCATCCCAAGAAGGGAATAAAGTGATAATGGAATCATATTTCTTTCACATAATCCTGATCATTTCAAAGAAAGAAAACTCTGTTTCTCCAAACACAGTGTGAACCAAACAGTGAAAAATAATTTCCTTTTTCACAGTTTAGAGCAACTTTCCAGCTGGTACTTTATCCAGATTTTTTCCTAGCTGCTTGGTGTTTGAACGTTATGGCTTTCTTGCTGCTTTTTTTGCTTTGTAGCTATCTGGTCTGTCATGTGTGTCTCATGTTTTAAGACATCCCAGAGAGCACTGCTTTGTTTTCTGAAGTGCTCATCCAGAAAGTTATGGTCAGCTGAATTGTTCTTGCAGGCAGAAAGTGAAACTGGGAAGTTTTTTCAGTAGCTGAAAAAAGCAGGTAGTAAGTGCAGTCACAGTTCACGTTTGGGGAGAATAAGGAGGTGAGCAAATCCTTGGTCTCAGCCTTACTGGTAGCTTAGGCACATACGAGTTTTAAGTAACTGGGAAGGAAACCAGAGATGCAAAAAAGTCCTCAGCAGCCTGCCTGAACACACTAAATAAATGAATACAGTTCTCCTCAAAGCAGTGAGGTGTCTGTTATTTTGGGTTCCCAGTGGAAATATGACAGTTTACAGGTATTTTTAATGCTGTGTAAACCACAGATTTCATGAGGGATATATATATGTATATATATATATTTATCAGAGTATCATGCAGATTAAGTATTCCTAGCCAGCATTAAAGTTGAATAGTATTCAAGAGTACTGTCATAAGGTGGCTGCAGTTCAGTTGCAGCCGTCATTCCTGCCTTGCGCTAAGCCACCTTCTCATGGAGGCTATTTTCCTCCCTTTTCAGTGTTTTTTATTTCTTTTCTCTAGGACAGAATTTGAGCTGAGTTATGTCTGTGTTTTCTATTCTCATGGGCTCTAAAAAGGGAAAAACTGTGTGACTAATAAATGAGCTTAATGTCACATGCATAATGGTTGAAGCTCTTGTGTAATAACAGCAATGAGCTCTCTTGTACTTGTCCCAGTATGATGATTGTGTCCTGGAAAGAGCAAGTTGGTCTTTGAAAATTGGTGTAAGTAAAATTCTTGCCTGTTCCCAGCACCCCGTAGGTGGGATGAAAATGTTGAACAGAACTCTGTTGACTGATTTGGGACTTTATATCAGGGAAATGAGGTTGGGTGTGAATGGAGTTGCTGAAACATTTCAGAATGCCCTTCCTAAAAATTCTGCTCTTGATTGGCTTCCAGTGTCCTCTGAGTAACCTCTGTGACAGTTTTAGGGAAAATTCTCTGGAAATTGGTTGGAGTATGCCTAATGTGAACGGTGCATTAACGCAGACTTCATCTTTCTGATTTGTAGGAACTTTGAGGATCACCCTCGTTCTAGACAGACTCTTTAGAGAACTGAACTAATAAGCTTCTCAAAAAGTCTCTGAATGGTGACTTCCTAACACATTTGAAGTCCCACCTTTAAGTTTAAGAAGCACTAGAATTTATTAGTGCAACACCCAAATTAATCCTTTTTTAGGTGGACCTTCTTTCTCATCCCCCAGGCTCTCTCAATAGTTATGAAGTTGTTTGTTTAGCTACATCTAAATGAGATTGCTGAATATCAAAAACAAAACTTCCCCAAATCCATCAGTCTGTGCTGACACCCAGCATGGAAAATTTCAGGTAAAACTTTAGTGCCAATAAAGTTATAAAAAGAAATGCAGACAGGGAATTCTATGGGCCTAATGCCTTCAGTGCTGCCTCTGAAGAGCTTAATGTAGCAGGAACCAGAACAAATTGGAGCTGATGCATACATGACAGAAGGATCTTCCTTCAGTCTGGCCTCTTCTTCTGTCAGAACTCTTAGCAAGTTTTGTTATCCCTAAACTGCCAAATAATTTCTTTTGCTATGCACAAAAAATTCAAGGTCTAAACCCCAAGTACTCTAGAGACTGAGTATTGTTCTTTCCAAATGTGCACAACTTTCAGATAGTTGACTACAGCATTTATTACAGGGACTTCTTACAATAGATGGTAGAGGACTGAGGGAAGATTTTGATCTAGATATTCCTTCTTGGCGAAGTAATTCAGTTTTCTCTCCCTGACTTTTGGCTGTCATTAAACACTCTTGATAAGATCCAGTTCTCCAACTCAGGAGATCCCAAGCTCTGCCTGTTTGCTCAAGCACCACAATAAGTGGCAGAAAAGAGCTGTGGGGTTTTGACAGAATTAGCAGCTCTTTATTAGGCCAAGAGTATGAGACTACCATAGTCTACTCCCTTTCTTCCTTCCTTCAGTCTAAAAGCAGGTTTCCAAACCTTTCCTCTCCATGATTACCACACTATCCCCGAACTGAAAACCTGCCACATGGCCACAGATATGTCCTTTCTGCCACAAAACCTGTCATCCCTACAGCCATCCCTTCAACCCTTCTATGTATTCTGTTTGGCTTGATTGTGGGGTAAACAGATGGGGTTTCCTCATATGGAATCACCTCATAGAGACAGTAGGCACTGCAGCCATGAAGCAGTTTGGGAATCTGTATTATAAAATAAAATTGTCAATGAATATTATTTTACACTGGTGTAAAACAAATTTAACTCAGCCTGTGTAAAATTTCATAGGCAAAGATGAGAAATATGTTATATGCAGACTGAACGGTAATGACAACAATAAATATTAAACATAGAATCATGGAATCAACTAGGTTGGAAAAGGCCTTTAAGATCAAGTCCAACTTTTTTAATGACTAAAACCAAAGATGACAGCTATGTTTATAGTGATTTTGTACTATTCAACTGTACATCATAGATGCTGTTTTAAGGTTGATGCTTTTTTATCAAGTGTTTACCCTTATGTGCTAAAATACATGTACTTATATTTGTCATAGATTTTTGTTGTCTCTGAAAAAGATCCCTGTATTGCAGGAAGCTACAGCCTTTGGCCTTAGTTACGATGTTCTCAGTACTACAAGGACCTGCATATTTAACTGACTATTAACTCAAATCCATTTTTCCATGAGGTTTTGATTTATTTCATTGTTTTCTTAACAAACAAATTAATTTGCTTTTCAAAAATCTCAGTACAGGATATCTACATTTAGTGCAGGTGAACGAGGAAAGGTTTTATGCAAGGATAAGGAAAGCAATATCTGAATTGCCTCTAGGTGGCAGTGAGTCATTATTTCTTGGCATCCACTGAACTGGCTGTTTCAGTGTCTGCAAGGGGAAGCTTCCTTAGTTATAGTCTGAGCTTTGTTCAGTTTTCAAACCATTTTTGATAGCTCTTGATATCTTAAACGCTGTATAATAAGTGGTTTCAAATGAGTTGTCTTGGAAATATGGACAAATGTAGTACTTGACGTGTGCTGTGAATCAGCATATCTGTCTTCCATGGTTTCATGTGAGCAGAGGATGCACAGGCAGCCCACCTGGTTCACAGTGACTGTTGTGTGCATGCACGCGCACACACACACACACACACACACACACACACACACACACACACAGCTAAAAGGGTGTGTAGCATACACTAGTGTATTTAAACACTCTGCATATTTGTGTGGACTGTGAGAACTAGTAACACTGGTGGGTCCACAGTAGATCTTCCTTTTCCCAGAAACCAACAGCTTCAAACTGTGTATTCTCTATATTTCTGCATCTTTTGCATGATGATGTGGCTGCACACTAGCACAAATTGCCTTCAAGATGTTTATACAGCTGTTTCGGCTCAGTGCAATGATGGTGTGTGTGTTATTCTCTTTGGCCCAATGACAGTTTCTATCACTTGAGCATAAGCAATGGACCACACTAAATGCTGCTAACAAAGAGATTACAGGCCCTCTAGTAAGTCCTTGCTGGCTGACAATATTAATTGTAATGTGGAGGAGATGGAAATTTGCTCTGCAATTGCAATTCAGGCTCTGATTTAACAATGTGTTTAAATCAATTACCTTTAGCATGTGCTTGTGTTGACTGCATTTAGCTTAGTCACTAACTTTCTTACATCTCATCTGGGGAATGTTTTCATTTTTATGGACGTACTTAATTCCAATCCAGGAAGGTGCTTTTTGTGCATACACAAAGGGAAGTATGTTCTTAAATGCTTTACCAATTGCAGTATATATCACCAGCTCTAATACTGTGGGGTATGAGCAGGAAGCATAATTTTGAGCTGTATGGGTTTCACAATGTCCACTAGAAAAATGTTTTAAAACATATTCTTGTCATGAGCAAAGCATATATCCTTCTGTCCTTCTAAATATCATCACATTCCTATTCTGGATAGTAATACAAATGAGTTTTATTCTTTTGTTTGTTTATTTTTAATATGTATCACTTCTTGACTCTAGTTCTGCATGCCCAAGATTAACAAATACTGGTAGTAGGTCATCAGTAAAAGGCTAGTGTTAGAATCATGATGGCTCACAATAGCCTGAGAGTTGAGTGTGTCGGTAGAAATGTTTTGTGAATTATGCCAAACCAAGTAAAATGTGAAATGCGTAAACAATTTTAAAATGACTGAGAAGCAGATGATATATTTGGTAGAGATTTCCAATACAATATATTTTGGTATTAAAATTTAAGATGACTCTGAATGCATCTCTTTTAGAAAACACTGCGGTGATCAGACTTAGCAGCTTGATGGATGTGAATGAGTAAGTCTCATAAATTGAGATGCTGTGACTGGGATTGCTGCATTAATAGGAATGAAATTATCATAGTGTTAAATCATACAGCTATACACTTAAAAGTACATGCTGAGAATAAATGCATATTATATAATACGTCTTTGTCTTCTGTTCTCAGCCCAGCACTATCACAGTGCAGCACAAATATGAGTGTTGGTAGATTCTGACAGTCTCGGGCAAGACACAGTTTTTGGAGGCAGGTTTAATAAGTGGTTACATAATTGCCATTACTTTAATGGACCATGATTCTTGCTCCTGATACTAATGGAAAAAAATAGGAGCTGGCACAGAATTCTGTTACCAAAGATGTTCCACAAAATTGTATTTTTTTTTCACGGAAGTCAGTATGGCATTGAAACTTCACTTTGAAATGAATTTTATGCATCTTTAAGGTAATTACTCTTTTCAGGACATTCTCTAATTTCATATCCATGTTCTGATTTCATAAGGTTCTCTCTGGCTAGAATTTTCCTAAGACTGAGCAATCACTACTAAAGTTGTATCCCAAATGCAGCATTACCTAAATGTAAAATTTGTAAACTAAGTCCTCTGAAATTACCAACAGAAATGAGGATAGCTGTCTCCTCTACCCTTATCTTACATACCTATGCAGAAGAATGAGAAAATATGCCGATACAGTAGACCATCACTTTGATACATGTACAAAGACAGTAGTTTCAGAAAAGCTTATGTCATAAACTGTGTTCCTTTATAAACCTGCTATTATTTGAAGATGTTCCACATTTTGCTATGAAGGGCATCACACAGAAAGAGGTATGATTCTATAATCAAATTCCTGGATTCTTCAGGATATTTCTGTAAAACCTGCTTGTTTTGATTAGTTTTAGATCATTTGGCGCCATTCTCAATAGGTTAAATTTCTGTCTCAAAGCATGAAGTATAATGCTGGTTTGCTGTATGGGAGATTTTCAGGGGAGTATGGCAGTGGCTTTGTGAATCTCACAGGGAAGCTCTGTGCACACTGTCAGCTGGTTGTCTGAGAGTTGGAGTTCTCCAAGTCATCCTACATGGAGCTCAGTAACAGGGCGAAGCCAAATTTTCCTTATGGAAATACATCTAAACCTGTTCATCAGCTCACACTCATGGGTGTTTTCTCAGTGTGACTTTATCTTAGAGCTGGCTGCTTTATGCCCAACCTTTCGACAGTATGTGTGTTTTGACCTTCTTAACATTGTCTCTCAACTTAATAAATGGTAAAACTTTCTGTAGCAATTGTTACTGCATTATTATTTGCCTGTTTCAGGATAGGTGAACTGATTTAAAAGAAGAAAAAAGCCCCCTGTACATTTAAGATGAGACTTGTGAGAATGATTTAAATAAGAACCCTCTTCAAAATCCCTTTCTACTTGATGGGGATTGTCAACCCAAATTTGATGAAAGGCTTGTCAATGCTGCTTTAATTTAAGTACGTACTGATCTCCTTAGTTATGTTGATCGTCCCTTGTATGCACTTATATCCACATCAGCAGGTAGAAAATAGTGAAAAATTAAGATATTGGAGTGCTGGTTAAGAAGCTTTTAATTACATGTATTGTCTTCAAAGTACACTGCTTCAAAGATATGGGTTAATTCTCATGAAATTTGACTGTTTCTGAAATTTCAAAGTTCTTTTGTTAGTTTTGACCAGACAAAAAGAGAGAACAGAAGGAAAAGAAATATTAATAAAACCAAAACATCCCTCAAATCTGAATTAATTCTATTTGGATTGTGGACCCAAGAACATATTGCAATATTTGAAAGGCTTTATTTTTGTCCTAATAACTGAAAGGAATATATTTCAATACTTAAACTGACATGAACTGCAATTGCTTACTTAAAACTAGCCTTAGAATTATTTACTTAAATTTGAGTCTGCATTTTGATGTTATTTCCTTCAATGTCAGTAACTGGGTGCTTAATGCTTGACTCCAGTTACCTCTTTTTTCTTCTCTGAGAATTCCGCAAAACTGATGACTTATGGTCAGTAGCTTCTTGCCTTGATAAACATTCAATGATGAAATATTCAAAGGGTTCTACTGGAAGTCTTTGTTCTGATCCTTCATTCCTTCATTTCTTGTTGCTCCTTACTTACTGTGATGGCCTAGGTGCATCAACTGCTTTGTGTTACTTGTCTTTGGTACTTCTCAGACTGCCAAATGTAGGGTTGTTTTTTTTTTTTAAATAAAATAAAGTTAACAGTTCTGAATTAGATACATTGAAAATCCTTTTGGGTTCTCCTGATGAGCAATGTAGCATTAGCTTTGTATTTTTCCAGACAAAACATATTCTTATTTTCTTTCTAGCTAGAAAGAGCCTGCATTCAGCTTTCCTTGCAGGAATGTCCATTCTCCAAATTAATCCAAATGAAGCAGATTTTCCAAGATTAGATGAAGTTGTAAAATTTTGACTCCTCTTTAATCTAAATCAAGATCTCAGGTATGGCTTGAAGTTTTTAACATGTCTAAAATCAGTGCTGATGTAAGAAGTATTTCCATTTTTTTTCCTTTTATTATATACTAAATACATTGTTTACATATTTCTATATTCAATCCTTCACTTTATACTTCATAACCTTGATATGAGGAGAAAAAAGATATTTCATAATATGTGATAGACAAATAATGGTAGCATCCCTAAGTTCATTCACCTGTATTGTGTCCGTGTTATGTCAGTTTACTGGTGTCCTGTCACTACAGCACACCAAGACTACCCACAGATTCTCATCTGGTTGTTGCCTTGCTGTCTATATCATGCTTTGTGTTACAGCAGAGATACAAATGGGTCCCTTCTGGATTTGTGAAAGAGATCAGATTTACCACATAAATCATATCTATCTTTCTACTGTAGTTAGCTACCAAAGAAGTACCTCTTTAAAGATTGTCTCAAGTGGATGTTGCATTCTGATTTCACTATTTGAATTGCTCAGTAGTGTTCCTTCAAAAGTATCAGTGTACATTAACTTCTTAGATACTACCCTGAGCATCTGGCTATTTTTATAATTACTATATTTATAATTACTAGAAACATTATTATGGAAAGGAAAATACAACCCTTACATTCTCTTACAACATTATATTCTGCTCTGAGTCTTGAAACTGCAATTCCAAATTCAGGATGAAAGTATAGGTGAAAGTCTGGAGCGAGTCAGGTTAATTAGCAGTACTTTCTTTCCACAGTTACAAAGAATCCAGCTGATAATGTGGATGTGCGAAAAACACAGACAAAGCTCTGGAGGCCATCCACTGTAAACTAAGATTAAAAAATCTATGGTTTATGCCAGTGATTTTTTTGTTGTTACTAGTTGATCTGTGATAACTGGACGTGTAGGTGCGGTTGGTAATTCTGTCAAGCTTTATTTAAGCTGTGCCATATCTCACATTTAATTGAAATATATTTAAAATTGTGTATGTGTTCATGCCTTTCAGCTATGTCTAGTATCATAGAGGCTGAGAGGCAGAATAAATTAGCCCTTACTAAGCACAGTGCTGGCAAGCTAGACTGATCATTTAAAAATTAGTTTAGGCACTTCTATATTGCAGGGAAATTGCCAAAGCTTACTGAGAAGGAATTAAAGTCTGTCTTTCCCCTTTCCTCCTCCTTCTCTTCACTGGTAACAGCTGCTTCAGTAGCTCTGACAGTCTTAACAACCATGCAGTTCCCCTCCTGTCTTCCCTCTGCCTGCAATAATCTCAAGTTACCTGTATAAGCATAGGGCAGATATTTCTCACTAGTCCTGGGTTTTCCAGACCTGCTCAAAGTGTTGCATACCCAGCTTTCACTGCTTTTTATACCCCCACTCTCATACATAAAGCCTCTTCTGAAAACACCACCAGAAATGTATATGCTCACCTAGTATACTGTAGTCAACAAATTCCTTCAGGACTGTTTCTTGCTGACAAAGTTGCAGCCCATAATCAGACTTCTCCACTGGAAAAGATGGTCCCATTCACACACCTTCCTGCCTGCCTCAGTTCTAGGGTCTGTTAATGGTGCTGCTGTGATTCTGTGTGGAGTCACACTCCAGAGCAATCTGATTTAAACAACAGCAAACAACCCACACCATTAAGTTGTCTTACTGCATAACGGCAGGTGAATGGCTTGGGCCTGGAGAGAGCAGGTGTTTTCCTAAAATTGCTTTGGTGCTGGAAAAATTATTATGTAGGACGATATCCTAAGATGTTTGTGAACATAAAAAGACTGCCTGTGACTGCTGCTTAGAAAAGTGCTGGGAATGAGTTAAATTCTCTCTCTACCTCAATATGTAAAGGTAATATGTTATTTCAGGAGAAATTTGAGGACTTTTTATTCGAATGATGCCGAAGCATCCTGGCCTGGCAGGTGTTTTTATTAATGTATTTCTGGTGTTGGGGAATAAAATCAGATTACCTAAAGATTTTTCTGTTTGCTAGACCTGGTTAGAATGATGGTAACACAGACTCTGTGCAAGAAACATTGTGTTGATGACATAATATATGTCTGAAATGATGTAGTGTTTTCACAAATCATAAGATGAAGGGATAGCTTATCTTCAGATTTTAGCGCTTGCTATTGCACTATGAATTATATTGTATAATCTTTGTTTCCATTCTGAAAATTGTCTGCAGTCACATATTCAATTTAGAAGAAAAATGTATAAAGTAGATTAGGTTAAGAGAACTAACTCCGCATTTTGTAATGCTGGTTTAATAGGAAGCAGTCCAAAAAGAATACAGTAATGATAGGCATAAATGTTAGCATTATGTATAAATAAATGTCAGGAATGAGTTTTCTTCTATATTTGCCTTAAGAAATGAGTTAGGGTGGATGTCGCTTGTGACTATAAATACAGAATATCTGACAAAGGCCTGGCAAACAAGAAGTTTATCAGAAAGCAGGTGATAGGAAATCATGTAACATTCAACACAGATCTCTCTTGAGTAATCTTTCCCCTCCTGCCTCTCACCCCTCCCAGCTTGTTGCAGATGAGATTGATTGTAATGATGAACATCTTTGGTCCCCCTGGAGGCAGAGGACTGGGAACTGGAGAAAGGCTACATCTGGGAAGTTTCTGAAGAGCATGGGGAAAGGTAAGTAAAGAAACTCATGGGAAAAGAAAAAAACAGATGGCATATGAGGCAAATCACAGGAGCTATGATTAACCTGACTACCAGATTCAGAAGCTGATTTAAGTACTCTGTTCAAGTAAAGGTTTAATTTTTTTAAGATACACAAAGACGTGAGCAGTTGCAGTTACTTTATAGAAGCCAGAGAAATCTCTTACATGTTAATTTTCTTTCACATTCCTTCATCTTCAGCATTTCAGTGTGGTGATATTTTTGAGACAACTATAATGTATAAAACCATGGAGAACTCAGTTAACCATTAAATGTGAGAGACTGGTACACTATGATTTTCTGATTTAATGGTGATAATGAGTGTACAGAAGACAGTTTTGAAAATAGTCTGGTAAACAGAAAAGTATTACATTACTGCTCATTATCTCATGAACTGAAGGTACTTGTTTTCTGTTTGAATTAATGTTTAGCTAGACTTAAGCAAATACATGTTCTGGCAACAGTTACTGTATTAAGCAAAGAAAACATATTTTAAATTACTGTAAACTAAGATTAATAGATCAATAATTTAATTATCAGGTGTCTTAAAACTGTCTGCAAAATATATGTTCTGACATCTCAGCAATTTGATTTGTGGTTTTAGGCATTTTAAGGGAAGACCACATAGTGATACCAACTGCTGTATGTAATAGTAAATTAACACAAGGAGATTTGGCTTTGGGCAGGATAGCTGCTTTTGAGGTTGTGAAAGCTAAATACTGATCATTTTGTATTTACAGAATACACTCTCTTAGGTTTGTGGTCGAAACCATTAGCAAAATTTGTAATGTTTACGTTCTTTATACGTCATGGTGATATTTTCTGCAGCTGATTTAATCTTTGGAGCGACAAGAGAGAGCTGTCCTACAGGGAAGAGAGGAGCCAGGGCAAGGGTGAGCACCATGTGTACACTCAGCATTGTTCATATCCATGGTTTTGGCAGTTAGACAGCAGGGTCCTGATAGCAGCACTGGGGGCTTTAGCCTCTTCCCTGCCCTGCTGACTCTGCACAATATTCTAGCTGTAGTTGGCATTAATAGACCAAAAAAGAAAGTTTATAATGGTAAGTTGTCCAAGTTCACAATTGCCATACTTTCATAGATGTCACTGGCTCTTTGAGAAAGGAAAAGGGTGAGTGGTGATGGAGTGGCTGACCTGATAGCTGGCTGGTGGAAAGTTTGAGAACACCTATAAAAATGTCTGCTCCTGAGTGCTGCTCACATCTGTGAAATTTTTAGGAGGTATTCCAAATTAGCTGAGTGTGAAATATGATTGTGAGTAATCTGAATTTTGTGGACCGCAGCAAAAAATGGCCAATAAAACAGTAATAATAGTAAGAAAGAAAGTCACAAAATGATTGTTAAAAGCATAACTCAACCAAAAAAGTAGTTTTTACAAAACCATAATTGTCTTTTACATGGTTTTCAACTGTAATATCTCAGAATAACTAACTCAGAATATTTTAATATACTGACAGGAATTAATTATTTCATTGTAACCTTGATTTCTTTTTTTTCTTTTCTTTTTTTTTTTTTTTTTAATTCTGTTGCTGTTATTAGGCCAGTGCAATAAATTCTGTGGTATGCTACACATTGTTTTAATTTCACTGCCAACCATTACTAAAGGAGCCCAACAGAAATCAAAAGATGGATGTATCTGTGCATTGAACTAGGCATGTATGTTTTCAATTCTGTTAATTTTCTTGTGGTGCATTTAATTTTATTTATAATTACATACTTTGTTGTATGGTGAGGAAATGGCATGTCAAGATTCTTCTTTCTATCATTTCTAGCAGAGCAGATCTTGTAGGGAATATAGATAGGAAAGAAATACTTGTAAAATCCTATGTATCCTGCGCATGGAGATTTGGCTGGTAAATTTTAAAAGTCCTTTACATACCAAGTGCAATTACCTGGAATGTCAGAGCTTATCTGCCTTTAGCTCCCACAGGATGTTTACATTTCGTGGAGTTGATATGTTTTCTCCTTTGCTCAGGCTAAATGTCCAGGCAGCTATTTCTATGTCCTCAACCAGTGCTTGAAATTTCTGAAGTTGTGAACTCATTTGATTAGCAAGCCATATTAAAAAAAAAAAAAAAAAGGAAAAAAAAGGTATGCTTTTAGAGTAATTTTGTTAGCAGAAGAAATGGCATCTGAATTGATAGCATTACTGACACTGCTGTGTTTTAGAGCTTGGCAAGCCTGTGCATATGTCTGCCAGTTGAGCCTACAGACTAGGTTGTTTAAATAACAGTTGCAGATAGGACAAAGCCACACTTCTTTCTAAATATTTACCTGTATTTTCTACAGAGAGTAAGCTTTTTATTACAAGTAACACATATAAAATAAAAGAAGCTAATTCTTTCTAGTTTGCCCTTTGCTACTGCAGCCAGTTTTTCAATGGGTGGATTTTCCACACAGCAACAGGAAAGTTGAAAGAATTTAATTGGTTGGAAAATATGATTACAAAATCAGAAAAAAAATTGCAGAATCGAGTGTTACACCTAAAAGTATATTTTATAATGAAGTGGTGGTTTGTTTTTTTTATTGTGGGGTTAGGGGTGGAGGCAGGACTTCAGTTTCTTAATATTTCAAGTTGGCAGCATCCTCTTAAATTGCTTTGTGAGAGCGGAGTGTTCTGGCTGATGAATGCATACTCTGTAGTGTGTGATACCATGCATATAAAATGGTTTATTGAGCAAAATAAACAATTCTCTGCAGTCTCTGACAGACAATTCTACATTTCTCTGCAGCCTCATAACTGACAGCTATGACCAGTCAAGTTTACCCATGCATTTGCAATGCCTTCTCTCTATTTTCTATGATTTAACCCTAAATACCTCTTTAGTAGTGCACAACTGTCACTTGTTTTTTTTAGTTGGAATTTGTTGATACTATTAATCATGCAGTATTTTTCTGCCTCCTCAGAGGCTTTCATAGGCTTTCTACTTTTCTTTCTAATATGTTGTGTGAAGCTGTTGTTACTTTTTAATTAGAATACATATGATTTTTCTACCCATTATTTTCATTTAGCATAGGGAGGACTCAAGTAGTGTGTGCTTTTTAGTGTTGCTTTTAAAGGAACAAAATTTCTGCAATTATTGTCATTATCCAATTTTCTTATTTTCTATATGGAAAAGTAGAAATTACAGTAACACACGGACCCTCACTTTTTAAAAAGTTTTACTCTCATTTGAGAGTTTATTATGCACCTGCTAAGTACATAGTTTTTATTCCGTCCTTGTAACTGATTTTTATTTACTTGTGCCAAAATGCATAGGAGGAAAGAGTTGAGATAGTATAGCCATTATAACTTCATCCAGTATGTCAAATTGACCTCTAAAATTAAAATGGTTTTCTTTTTCTGGTCACAGTTTTTAACAGGGTAAGATTTCTGCACTCTTAGAGACTCTTCCATCATCCTTCATTAGTAATAAGTATACTGAAAATAAAATGAATAGAATCTGTACCTCAGTGATAGCTGTGTGGTTCTGTGCTCATTATTTTAAAAATCTAAATAAAGTCAATATTTAGCTAAAAATGAGAGGTTGATCAAAATCAAGCTAGTCTTTTTAAAGTACCCAGTATAGACAATATATTTGGTCTGCTGACCGCTACTTGGGAATTATGTGTTAACGACAAAATTTGGAAATTGAAGAGTTGTGCAAGGCTGAGTGTGTTCAACCTGGTGCACTGTTTCTGCTGGGCTGACCACCTTTAGCATTCCTGAAAGGAGAAAACTCTCAAAAACCTTATCTTATGACTGATAGATTTCAAAACACTTTGCAAAAGGGAAAAGTGAGCTTATTCCCAATCTATAGCAAGGTAACTCATAACCAAGCAAGTTCCCTGCTTTGTAAATGACCTTTTTGCTGAAGCCCATGGAAAAGGTCATTGACTTAAAGAGAAACTCAGAATCTGTGCTGAGGAGGATCACTGTCCAGAAGTGCAAAGTGATGTATTTTTCCCTGCTGTCTTTGAGGTACCTGGGTTGATGTCAACAGAAAAAATGCAGCAGGAGGCTATGTTGCTGGTCTATTATTTTTTTTTTTTTTAATAGTGTTAGGAAAAAAGGTTTCATACTACAAATATTAAGTAACTGAGAGAGACAACTTATCTTTTAGTAAGTTTACAGTGCACTGTGTGTTTCCACCAGCAAGATATTAAAGTTTTATGATTTCCATTTGACAACCTCCTCAGCACCTTTGTGCTTTAAAATCCAACTCTGTTTTCCTAGTAAAACTGTTAACTTATGACCATTGTAAATTTCTATAGCATGGATCAATATTGGTTTTCTGAACCTGCTTCTCATGAGACTTGTTAAAATAAACAATCTGATTGAAGAAAAAATCTTTATATTTAAATTGAGCAAGAAAGTGCTTGAGTCTTATTGCTTTATTTTGAGAATTTGAAAACTCCTGTGAAGACTTAAACATACTCAGGTTTGCCTAAGGCAATGTGTAATAGTTTTTATGATTTTTCAGTCTAAGAATTCAGCATGAGGAGTAAGAATATTTCATTCATTCCAGTCACTGAGAGAAAAATTAACTGTTTGAGCAGCTCACATTTCTTGGCTCCCAAAGGCAGATTATTTAGATCCATTTTGGACACCTTGGCATATAGACTGCATCATGGCAAGCAGAATCTGACATGCCGGCTGCATTACACATTGCCTATGTGTAAGTGTTTGGGTTATACTACCTGCCCTCAGAGTGTCCAAGACACCTGTGCAGAACTGGCAGATATGATACAGGACGAAAGGAAGACCCATGTTATTCTATCATGCCAGATGAAGGCCAAGCTAAAAGCCCTAAAGCAATTGAAAGGGCAGTAGCTGCCTATGGATGGGCAAGTGTATCAACCACACTAGACAAAGAGTTGGAGGATGAACACCTCTCTGTTCTTATTGAAACCCTGAGTGGATAGTTCATATGTTATGAAAATTTGATTCCACTTCCTCCCCTACTCTTCCCATTTGAAACTTTCTAGTCGTTATTGACCTGATCTGTTTTGTTTTGGTTTAGGTTTGGTTTTTTTTTTTTTCTGTTTTTGCATTTTTGCTTGGCCTAAAACATTTATTTTCTTATTTTTCACATTTGTAAAACTTCCCCAACTTCTGTAAGATGGTTTTGTTTGTCTGTCTATTCATTAAACATGAATCCTGTCCATGACTGTAACTGGGGTCAGTGCCCTGCATTGTGTGTTTTGAGCATAGTAAGTTAAATAGGTAACCTCTTGTGATACGGCTATTCGATGTAGTCATGATCAACTGCTCAGAATCACAAGGTGAAAGCACTGAACAGAAGCAGAAGTTAGACTTAACGAGGGGGAGAGTCACTAGGGGAAATTCAAACAGTAGCTGGTTCAGTGCGAGATGTTCAGATTTTATGATATGGTAACAGATAAGCTCACTCCTAAAAGTGTCCCTGTCTTCCCTACAATGAGCAGAGAGTGGAAGACTAAATATTTAAGGAAGAGTTGATGCGTCTCCCTAAACTAATGGTTATTTCTGATAATGACTTATTATTTTAGTGACTTTCATATCAGAACATGCATTCTAATTAGAAACAGACTGCAATGAAAATGTTTGAAAAGGAAATATTTTATTCCCTTCTCTTTTAGAGATTTTGTTCTAACTATCATTAAAAGAAATTACACAGCACTCATGATACAGAATTTGCTTTACATACCTGCACGCAGAACTTGAAATCAGCTGGCTGGCGGGGGTAAAGACCTCACATGTGAATTCCACGTGAACTGTTGCTTATTAGAGCTTTCCTGAATTCTAGTGTAGCTTTTTCAGGGTTAGCTAGTGCCAATGTACAGCTGGAGAAATGATGATTAATGCAAACTTTATGGATTAATCAGTATGAGAATCAGTACTTCAGAGACTCAGAAATGTGTGCAAACTCTGCTGTTCCAGTGCTCATAAATCTCAAACAGGTATCTTGATTGAAATGGTGTGTTTTTTTAACTCTGAATCACTAAGTAGTAAGTGCGAGACTGTTGCAGAAAGAAAAGTGGGGTGGGTTCTTTTGGTGGCAAAGAAAGTAGGGAAGGAGGGCATAGGGACTGTTCTAATCTCTCCTCCATGGTTATAGATATCTATCTATCTATCTGTCTATCTATCTATCTACCAAAATATCTTTTGGTTTTTTTTGCTTTTATAGCTGTTATGTCTCTTGTCTTGTACTTCCTGAATGAGGTGTCTCTCCTGTGGGCCTTTTACAAGCAGATTAATTAAAATATATTAAAAAATCTGCTGTTGGGGGTCACCTTGTTTTCACTAGATTTTAATTGAAAGATGTTAGACTAATCAATGCAAGATAAGGAAAATGCTAACGTGATATATTCAATAATCTGCAGGTGGAACAGTTTTGGTTGAAATTTACTCTGTTTTCTGCAGTTCAAGAGCTGTACAAAACAAACATAATAACCCTGCAGTTAAGCTGTATTTGCTTTTCTTTATCTCATCAGAGAAAGGTGAGGGTGCTGGGATGTATAAAGGGTTTCCTTTGCTTCAGCACCTTTCTTGTACATTTCCCAGCACACTTGCACATCCCCGGTTGCCCTTTGCTTCCTACCATCTCTGGAGACTAGATCTCATAAAAAGAAGCATTTAAGCAAAGAAATATTTATGATAGTGGATTCCTTTTGCTGTCTTTCTTCAAAACTGAAAGCCTTGGTCTCAGTAGACAGAAAGAGGAATACAATTATCTCCTTAGAAGAAACTTGCAAAGTCTTGGCCCTTTTTCATCATGGACATTACTTTGTGTTAGTCTCAGGGGGAAGAAAAAAGATAATAGCTGTCATACCCCAAGATAATGAGGAACAGGAAATAAAGACAGTAAAATACCTTTAGTAAATATTCCTGAAGACCGATGGGAAATAAGAAAGCATTTGGACAAAATCATAATAAACTAAAAATGTGTTTAAAATTGTTTTGGTGACTTACCTAAAAATACCTTAACTGTGAAGGAAATTGTCTTGTATTGAAAGCATATTAATTAGTATTAGAAACAAATCTTCAGTATTTTCCAGTTTTAACAGTTGTATCTGTGTATTTTTACTGGAAAGCGGCCCAAAATCTGACTTCTGAGAACTTGCATTTTGGCTAATTTTAGCTGACGCTTACTTTTTGTGCACCAAAAAGTAAAGTACAAGCAGCTTGTAACCATTATGATTGTTGAGGTGATCATGTGAGTTAAATATGTCAGTGATTTCAAAACCTATTTTCTTTTCTTAGGTTGTCAGAAGCCTGCCTATTTAAATGCCAATCTACTCCACTGGAGCTGGTTTTGATGTATGCCAGGGAGAACTGAAATCCTTGCATTTGCATCATTTAAGATAAATAAAAATTATGTAGAAGATTTGTTAAGGTCTTAAAGGAACTATTTCCAAACTAATTTTATTTCTAAGTAACAGTTACATTGTTCTCAGAATATCCATTTTATATTCAGAGATACACAGTGTAGGTGCTTTAAAACTATATAAAAGAATGCTTTGACCTGGAATTGCTGTTTTAAGCACAAAGCTCGTCTTACCCTTTACAGTGGAGCCAGAAACAGAGCTCCATAGAACACAAAATCCTTCTGTTAAACAAGATGTGTGCTTTTGGTGTGGTGGGGGTGTGTTGCATTGGCTCTTGTTTTTTCTGAAGAGCTGTTTTTGATCCAAGAGCACATGGGAACCATTTTGGGTCCTCTTTGTGCCAGGCAAAGTACAAACCTGCAAGAAAAGGGACAGTCCCTGGGTGAAGTGTTTGAGTGTGCTGGGTTTTGCATTTGTGCTAGTGGGATCAAAAAATCTGTTAAGATTTATGTTACTTTACCTGTGTTATCTAATAATATGCAGAAGAGTCATTGAGTGAGCTGTGCATAAACTTTCAGACAAACTTGTGCATTATCATAGCGGTAGCACCTGCAATACCACTGACATGCAAATAGCACCTGGGGAACCCTACTTGTTATCTGACTGCCACGTTAACGTTCCTAAGGGCAGATGATATCTGGATCTTGGATCCTGCTTTGGTTTTGTGTGTCTCAAGATATTTTTTTTAAGAGACACGCTGAACCTTATATAACATAACCCACTTAAAGTATGGCTGTAAAAAGGCCTATACATCTCTATCCTGTCCTTGGGAAATATTTTTGTGTGATCTTGGTTCTCTTAATTTTTAGAAAATCCAAACAACTCTGGTACAAATATTTTTTATAATGATGCTTAGTGTTTCTGTACTGAATAAGAGAAAAATAATGAGGCCACCTCAGGAACCACAGCATCAGAGCAGAACTACAATTTCTATAGAGTTTACACTTCCTTTGTATTTGTGAAGTGCCTTTGGGTGGTAATCTTTAAAAATTCATATTTCGTTCTGTTTTCTTCAGCCACAGGTTGCTAGGGGCTGCAAACTAAGGGTTGGGATAACTACAGCTATCCTAAATTTCTCTCCTGATCAGCCTCTTCGAGTGAGAGAACTTGTTCACACAGCAATGAAAAGTCTTGGGATTGGTATATTTTTTTATTATTACTACTACAGCTGTTTTGTTTTTCCTGGTATAACTTTATGGTTTTTCCTTTCCTTCAAGTTTTAGCTTAATAGGACTTAATATGGCTTGCATGTGACACATACTTGTTGGGACTTGTCACAAATGGTGAGATTGAGATGAATGCCTGCCTGAGGCAGCTGTTCATTCAAATTGCCTGGGAATATAGTGGAGACAGAATATCAGATCTACTGAAAGTTGAGACACTAGCCAGATTTTGATCTCAATTAAAATGTGTATGTTTGACACTGATGTCAGTGACATTATCTCAGATTTATATCCATGTAATTGGGAACAGTATTTGATCCTCTCCGGCTGGTCTGTCCCTTGAGATTTTCTTAACTTTTCTCTGTAGTGCGCATGCAGTACAAAGATTGGCCCTGTTCATTATTGTAACTTATCTTAAAACATTTAGAATGGGTGGCAGTCATAGCAAGTGAAAGAAACATCCGGGTATTTTCATCTGACCCTTTAAGATATGAGCACCTATATTCATCACATGGCAATTTCTTCTGGATGGGTTGAATATTTATTGCTGTTAACATTTCCATGGTCAGAAATATACTGAAGTCAGAAGCTTTGCAAAGTAGGGTGATCTGTGAAAGGAATTCCTTAAATTTGAGTGCCCTGGATTAACATTTACTTGGTATCTGAGGGATAAAAAATCTGTGAGGCCAAGGCTGCTCAGAAGTCCAATTGCTGCTGCAACAGTCTTTTGCCCTGTGCATGTTAGTGAATAATTCAGTCATCCTGGGAGAGGTTTTCAAAAGAGGTATAAATGACCATTTTCCATGATGCTTTTGTAAAATCCATCTTTGGAGGTGGGGTAGGCTATGCTAGGTTTTGAAAGATGCTGAACCATCTTTTCTTCTACCAAACATGTTATGGTATGCCACCAAAGGCTTTGATTGATCCACTATGACCTTAAACTCTTAACCTGAGTACTCTGATTACCTTAAGTTACTGTTAAAATCAGCAGAGGATCATAACTCTTCCAGAATGCAACTCAATTAAATGAAGATGTGAACTGTCTTCTGGTCTGGCCATTTTATCTCAATTTTAATCAGGGAGCCCAGACTGACTTGGTTCCTAACCTGAAATGTGTTGAATTCCAGACTTCATGTCTCAGTGCTTTGCAGCAAAAAGAGGCTAATACAGTATTCCTTCCTCACATGCAAAGTGGAGCAAACACTTAAATTTGTGGGGTAATACATGTATCTAAGATTGATAAAGCTATTTTCTTCAATTTTAAATCATGTGCTGGAAGTATGTACTTTCTAACTGTAAAGGATTTTGTGGAGATTAATGCTTGTACATTATTTGAAGATGTAAACCACCAAATAAATGATGCTTTTTATTATGTTATTTTTGTTACTTTTGTTTGGGGAAAAAAAGAAAAGAATTTACTGTACAGTGAACCAGGTGGAATAATACAAGAGAGGTCTCCAGTACAGTGATTGTGTTTTGTGATGAAGGAAGTGCCAAATTGTTCGGTGCTCCTAGGTGTACAAGTCACACTTCTGTTCATCTCATTTTGAAGTGAAATGCTCTGGAAATTGAGTATATGAGTAATGTCAGATAGTCAGGAAGATACTAGTAGAATAAAGTAAGTTGCTTCAAATTAATTACTAGGGAAGTGCTTTGCAAAGCAGAACTGTAAAGCAGTTAAAATTTTCAGCTGGCTCATTAAAAAGTGAACACGTTATATTCATCAGTGAATTGGTGATTAACATCCCATTTTATTATCACGTAAAGTACAATATCTGAAAACTAATGCACATATATCTTCAAGACACATAGCCTTCCAATGCTTCATCTGTGAAGGTGTAGTTTGGTTACTCATTTATTATGAATTTCATCTGCTTGGGTTTTTTCACTTTGAACATTGATTTTACTCTTTTGAGCTGGTTGGTTTTCTGAAAGTAGAATGTTTTCTAGCTGAACTTAGATCTGAATCTCATGGATTTGTCTTCTGTATTTGTTAATTCCTCCTCAAGTGGATTTGTACGGGATAATTTTCAATTCTCAGTTAATTTTTGTGTTCTGTCACTTTTCTAGATGATTGAGCCCAAGGCTGAAAGTAGAAGTGCACAGGGTTAAGATTTCTAATAGCATTGAAGTACCTGAATGTTTGAATAGGTTCCTAGTGTGTTGTTTTAAAGAAAACTGAGTCCCTGAGTCCCTTTGCGATTTCAGACACTTGATAATATCAAAACACAAAACCAAACAAAAAACCTACCAGTTAACCCACTGTTCTCATGATACAGGCACCAAATGCCATTGTAAAAAGTGATTTGGCCTCAAAATCATGGGCATTAGTGGTACTACAAACACCTATGTAACTTCTATAGTTCAATGTGTATAAAATACATACAAGTTATATATAGTACGTAATCTTTTTTCGGAGGCTTTCCTCGGGAAGCAAACTCAAGTATGCTAGCAGGGATGGAGCTCTGGTGTGCTCCCATAGGAATCCTGCTATGGACATTAAAGAAAATAGGCCTGTGGGGTACACTGGCTGTGCTGTTGGAACTCAGTCACTGTGAGCTGGACTCTGTAAAAAACAGTGTTTCTAGGCATTAAGCAAAACCCCCAGGGTTAAGCATGCAACAAATGAGGGAGTTCTCAGCACTGCAGTTTTGAATTTGAGCACTTTGAATTTTGCCTTTCTTCCAGAGCATTTTGTACCTCTGCTCTCAGTGGGCACCTGGGTACTAGGGCATGTAGTAAAGATTGGCTTGGCTGTATTTGTAACGTTGTGCTGGGAAGGATATTGAAAATTGAGCTACTAAACAGTTTGGGTGTGCACGTAGTCAGCACTGCTTAAGGCATTACCCCAGGAAGTGTGGCAGTAGAGATGCCATGCTTGCAAGTGGTCATGCTGTTGTGCTGGGCTGTGTTCAACTCTGTCTTCAGAACACTAGTCCATTTGCTTAAATAGTGTCCTTCATGGTAAGCAGTACAGCGCTGTGTGGAGCAGTTATCTTCAGGAGAAATCATTTTACTCTGAGTCAAATTTCAGTGTTAGTGGCTACAGGGGAAACTGAGTTCGATCAATAGCTTCCCTACTCCCCCGTTTTCATACCAACCATGATTCATTGTGTACCCAGATTCTCTGTGTTTCTCAGTTATGAAGCAATGAGTCGAAAACTGGCATTGACTTTTCAGAATGCTGCAAGGGCTAGATCCCCTTAGGTTTCCATCCTTCCTGAAACTGAACAATTCAGCCTTCAAAAATTTGTTTGGCTTCTGAAGTAAGGGTGTCATATCATTTTACAGTAGTGAGTGTTTCTTCCACTTGCAGCAATGTGGAAATCACCACAGGGACCAAGATTGTTCAAGTGTTCAGCGGGAAAAGCTATATTCCGTTCATAAATCTCTGAGTCAAATCTGAAATAAAAGTCATGCAGCAAACCAGAAAATGAATTTTATTTTAAATCGAAACAGGGATCAGCAGATATAGCCAGGGATTTGGAAATGATTAAGTGTAAGATTTAGTTAAGAAGTTTCACCTCTCAAGAAAATATAAAACAAACATTCTTATTCCTGACCTATAGATCTTTACTGTGTTCAGAATAATAAAATGACTGATCCAATCGCATATTGATGCAGAAGATCTTGGGGCATTTTTACTGAGACATGAGTCAATAATGGATTTTGTGGTTTGGGCTTTTCTTTTCTGGTTAAATCATGTTTTAGCTTCAGCTCCTCTCCTCCCTGAATTTTAAGTCCTACTGGCAGCTGTTAAAATGTGAAGGCTGTATTTCATCTTATCTTTTCTTACATTAACAGGAATCTTAGTGTAAATTGTGATTGCAGTACTGAAGGTCCAAGCATGCTTGTTTGTTTCTTGTCCTGCCGTCATGTTCAGTGAAGAAATTGAGAGTCAAAAGGAGTATGTAAATCCAATGTCTTAAGTGGATAAAATTAGAAAACCAGGTTAATGTTGTGTCTAATTGATTCAGTATGTGCTTGTAGTTTTCAGCTTTGAATCTTAGAAAGATTTTGAAAGCCTGTTTAATCCAGTGTTCTAGGGGTGACTCCTGGCATCAGCTATTAACCAGACTTTCCCTTATTCATCTTGTCTCTCTGTACTGTTTTTGAGGCTTGGCTCATGCTTTCCCCTACTGCAACAAAGAAGACTTCTTCTATATCATACTTTTCCAGATCTGAAAGCCTTAATGCTGGTAATGTTGCTGTATCTTAAATAATAGTACAGATAATTCTGTCACATTTGGATCCTGTTTTTCTACTTTGTTGGACTAAGGAAACAACTGATACTATGATTTAAAATAGCTTGATTGGTATGTTGAGGTGGTAGGAAAGGTATTCAGAGCTCTAAGATAAACGCCTAAAATAACCATATACTGTCTGTGTATAAATTATGCATCAGCATAAATACCAGTGGGCAATTTGAATCTGGAAAAATACATGATAGAGGGGGACTGAGGCTGGCTGGCAGCTTTGAGTAACCTAGTCTAGTGGAAGGGGTCCCTGCCCATGGCAGAGGGGTTGAAACTAAGATCTTTAAAGTCTCTTCCAACTCAAATATTCTATGATTCTATGACTTTTGTCATTTCCGGGGGGGGGAATGCTGATACTTCTGATGTGAAACATTGCTTCTTTTACTCCATGGAGGAATCTGGTAGGTTGGAGCACTCCTTTCAGTCTGCTGCTAAAGACAGAAATAGAGGAATCCTGGTCTTCAGCTGTGGCTGTTCTCTGGTTAGCCACTTTTTCAGAAACAGTTATGAGTTGAGGTTAAATTTGTAGATGTCCACACACAGACTGCGTGGGGAAGCTTTTCCCATAGTAAGACCATTTTTTGGGGGGAGTGGTGTCAAGATCAGGCATTTCAGCTTTTGGAAATAGGAAACAAGAATCCCTCCTCTGTGTAGGATCTCTGTGCTTTTCCAGAATTTCTCTAGGCTTTCTCTCCTGCCTTTACTTTTTCTCTTATGATGAATTCCTATATCAGAAACTACATTTTATCAGTTGCAGCAACCCACTGAAGGGAAGTGGGGGATAGTTTTTATCTCCTTACTTTGGCATTTTCCTTTGAATTGGAGCAAGAGTTGCTACTTTTGATTTGCTATTAGTTCTATTAAGTTTTGTGAGATTTAAGGCAGAATCACTGGAGCAGTGATCTCTGAAGAACTGTTCAAATGAGAACTCTTCCTGAGAGCGTGATGCATAGGCTGGCAGATCTGTTGAAAGTGGCTTTGTTTCATCATTGGTCTTACTAAAATTCACTCATGTTACTTACCTTTTATTGGCTTATAAGTGCACCTAAACAGTTATGCCAGAATCTAAAATCCAGAAAATAATGATTTCAGTCTTCTGCAACCTCAACTTAACATCATGGTAATACAGCAGACTGGAAACTGCTGCTAGTATTTGTGAGATCTCATTCTTTGTCTTGCTGTATTGAAATAATTTACTTAAAACATCAATGCTTTTTTCTTTTTCTTTTTTTTTTTTTCCCAAAATAAAGAGCTAATGTGAATTAGTATCACAGATAGGAAAAGGAAACCAGAGATACTTATTTTAGCTTAATCTGAAAAGTAATAATATTAAACATGCTGCTGCATCAGTTCTATAGTTAAGAGACTTAAGCATCTGGAAATGAAGATGTGCTAGTGGTAAGCTTTTTAAATAGAATTGGGATCCTAGAGATGGGAGGATAGAAAAATATGCTTAGCTTAGCTTCCTGGTAAATGAAGCATTTATTATTAATTAATGCTTAGGAAGATAATGGTGTAATAATGGGTTGCAAAGATCAAAGGGAATAAATCTTCCAGGTTTCAATTCACATAAAATTTACACACACACTGAACTTTATCTGCAGAAGTAATGCCATGGAACTTGGTACTGAGTTTGGATAGGGAATTCTGAAGGTAATTCTGGAGGTAATATTTCATGATAAAGTACTCTTTGGATTAAAAAGAATTACGTCTATTATGTTAACCTTTCTTTGTCATGCCCTTCATCAAATTATCAAATTGTTACTTTTGTTGTAGGCTGTCTTTTCTTTCATCTATATCCAGACATCTCAGGAAGAACTCTGTGAAACTGGATTGAGCAACCTGGTCTGAAATCAATTTTGACTCTGCACTCTGAATGGCAGGTTGCCACTAGAGGATATGAAATCCCTTCCAACCTGAAATAGTCTATGATTCTGTGTTATACTGCTGAGAGACGAGAACAGGGCCCAAGTACCAGGAGATTTATTTGAAATTTCAAGTACACTTGGAATTTCAAGTACAATTATACTCTGCCTGTACTGTGGAAGGCAGTTGCCACAATACAGACAGAGTATAATTGTATGTTTTAGCATTAACTGGCTTGAATTAAAATCACCTGCTTTTCTAAGAAAGCAAAAGAAGAGAAATAGATGGGAGTGAGTTAGGAAGGGAAATATATGTTCATGAGGTGCTTTAACCCGTTGAATTATGTGGTGCTGAAAATGTAATAATAAAAGTTTGGGGGCTTTATTTTAGAAGGAATTTGGTGTTTTGGAAGGACCAAGGTTACACTGGCCTGGATAATGGCAGCAGGGAAGTCAGCAGTGAAGAGCTCCAGTATGTTGTGTCTGTCAATCTGCACACCACAGCCTACACCAGCACTTCTGAAATGTGTTCTCATGCCTAGGAGAGCTCACTCTAGGATGTAGATAAGTTTCATCTGTAGTTTCACCTCTCATTCTTCTTTTTCTTTTTTTTTTTTTTTTGTCCCCTCCTTCTTTCCTCTTAGCTGATATGGATGCCACTGCTTTTTAAAAAGTTTTGTGCAGTGAACTGAATGACCTTTTCTACTTATTCTGGACAAATCTTTTTTTCCTCAGTGGAGACAGGCACTTTCTCCATCAACAGTGAACTTATCAATGTAAAGCAAGTGGGAAAACTGAAATCTGGCAAGTTCCAGCAAGCAGCCTTAATTTATATGCCAGCAAGTCGCATGGATTTACAACACATTTATTCTAGACAAAAATGAATAGTTGCCATAGTTACCAAAGCCCCATAAGATACTGTACAAAACTGGGGAATAAAAAGCAATATAATGAAAGGACACATTTGCCAATGAATAAGAACAGCCCTTTATTTTGGTAATGTTTTAACCAGTGGAGTGGTGACATCATGACATCATGCCAGTTGCTATTATATGGAATGCGAAATCTGACACAATATTGAACCCTTTAGGGAGTGACTACACAAACATCCAGCTAATGCATTTCCAAGTATGCTTCAGATGTATCACTGGAATCTCTCTAGAAAGTCATATGGAAAAAAGCTGGTGCCTTTACTGTTTCATACAAAAAAAAGTTTTCTATCCATGGGGAAAGTATATCTGGTTCACTTATTTTTAAAACATGCAAAAGAAAGTATTTTAAAATATTGGTATATATATATATTTTTTAATCTCTCTTGATACTCTACATACATGGCTTGAGGTGGCTGAGAATTGCACTGCTGCTAAAACCACTGAATCCTGAATGCGCCAAAACTTTGGCAATGTAGTGAAAGCAACTGGATTGCTTCTGCTAGTTTGTGTTGGTAGGAATCTAATACCTATATATGCCCATCTATGCCAGAATGGCTTCTTGCCACAGACCATATGTGACCTAGATTTGGGTGAGTAACATCTCATTGGAGAGTTTACTGCAATGTTTTCAAGACTGGGGTGTTCACTGGAGGAAATGGAAGGTTTTGACAAAGCTGTTCAGTGGTTTAGGAATGCACGAAATTTCATAGACTACGGAGAAGAGGAACTATGCTGCCAAAGTCTGTCCAAGTGTACAGCTAACTTTAAAAAAGGTCAGGCTAACTAAGCACAGCTTAATATTGCTTAACTTCTTTCCTGGAACTCACCTCTGCATTCCAGAGAGCTCCCCTCAGTTAGGAAATGGCAAGACCAAGTTCACATTTATGTATTTATTTAAGGTAATTACATAACTGACCAGTGGTTTTTCCTACTTTGAAATGACTGTCATTTTTCTAGAATTTAGTCTTTGCTTTAGAATTTAGTTATACACTTGATAAAGTTGTCAAAGGTCAGTATCTTTTTGAGATCATCATTATAAAAGCATTATAAAACAGAGATTAAGAGTCTAAGTTAGAAAAGAAATACTGAAGTGTGTATCAAGAAAAAGTAGAGTGTATAAGTGTACCCTTTTGGGTCAAAGTAATACCCAGAACAGCAATTGGTTGCCTTGAAAACTCTAATTAAATCTAAATCTACTTAATGATAGTGGATACTTATTTCATCTGGAATCACTAAAGACAAGTCCAACAATCAGTGAATAAGCTATGTACTTATTAAAAATTTGTAAGATGAATGAAAATGCATGAATAGATTGCACTCTTAAAAATCTAGAAACCATTTCAAAATAATGCTCAGCACAAATCCAAATCAAATCTTGAAAGCATGAACTCTCAAAAAGTCAGCACAGTTGGTGTTATTTCCTATAGAAGTATTATTGAAGCTGTTTTATTATTTAACAAGGTGGCTAGGGAATTTGTAACATATAATTATGCTATTAGATATGATCTTATTTATAGAAGAAAAAAACCTAGCAAAACCAGAGGATTGTTGTCAAGACTCACTCAAGACTTTATATTCCATGGATGTTTCTTCATAGTGAAAGTATTTATGTTTATACTTAAAAATATTTATTTTCTATGAAAATAAGGTAATAAATA
Organism: Neopsephotus bourkii; assembly: GCF_033783945.1. Taxonomy (NCBI): domain Eukaryota; kingdom Metazoa; phylum Chordata; class Aves; order Psittaciformes; family Psittacidae; genus Neopsephotus; species Neopsephotus bourkii. The sequence continues at coordinate 14,527,803 of NW_026900684.1, read as the reverse complement.
TTTTTTACATAGTTCTAAAAAAGATAATAAATTGCACAAAGCTCCTTAACTGTCAAAGCATGAATTGCATTTATAAGATATTTGAAGCACTTTTGGTGTGTGCCAAGCACACATGAATTGCCAATCACAAATTTCCAACCTGAGTATGCATCACAGCTTTATTTGTAATGTGGGGATCCAGGATGTGCATCTCATCTTTTTGTAAATGCGTAAGTGATATCTAAAGCATTTTGGGCCAGTTCAGTGGCAATACTAAAGTAACAAAAGGTGATATTGAATGAAGCCTAGTAGAATATACCACATTTAAGTATTCTTCTTTGTCCTTCTTGCCAAATCTGATGACTTCTATTGAAAGTCGGTTCATGCAAGTATTCACCTGTGATGAACTGAATGAGGTGATGTCTTTCCTTATTGCTTTTTTACTCCTTTATTGATTCTACTGTAGCAGCCTGTGACTGGAGAAAATACTAGGCAGAAGTATGAAAATATTTCTGTAGGCAGAAAGAAAAAGATACCTTAGGGATGCTCCTTTATGGTGATTATCTGAGATCATGTTAATAACTACAAAGAGAAGGAAATTCTTACTCTATAGGACTGGTCAAGAAGATGATTCAATGGTTTATCAGACCTTTACATTCATTATCATTATGCCCGCTGCCAATGACTTTGTAAATGGTTGTGCCTGACAACCATGAAAGAGGATAAACAGGAATAAAATAAATAAACTAAGTTAATTTTACACATTTGTGTTTATTGTGGAAGAAATTAAGAGGTTCACACCCTGTAAGGCTCAGAGGAGGAGAGGGCTCAGCATAGGATCTGTTAAAAAACACACTGACCGCAGAAGAAGCTGTACTACAACTAGATGGAAGAAATCCCCACAGAATCATCAGGATTGGGTAATATTCAAATGCAAGTTCAAAAGTAGATTAAACATGAATTAGGTGACTTATTGATGCTAGTCCGCAGGAAGTGCAAGCTGCCATTCTGACTCCTGTACTCAGCAGATTGACAGAAGCTCTTGGCAAGGGCAGACTTTGATAGACTCAGGGTAGGCAGAGTTCAGCACAGCTATGTTAGCAGAAGTCATACCTTTGTAAGGCTTTTTGGGGCCTTTTCAAGGCAGCAGCAGCAAGCATATCAAAGGAGTGATCAAGTCTGCTAAAGCAATGTACTGAAGTTTCCAAAGGTAAACCTTCTCTAAGGGCTTTTAAGGCATTAGTGGGCAAGATTGTAGCATCAATTAGTATCTGGCTGAATGAGACATAGAAGAATGTCTTGGTTAGAGAAAAACAGCAAGAAAGTGTGCAATGATCCCATGTTATTTAAGCTAGTGAGGGGCGCAGTGGCAGGCAGGATAGACTTGTAGAAGGACTTTACAAGACCCAGGTAACAGTGAAATGGTAGGCAAAATTTCGTGAAGATACATGTAAAGTAGCCTGTAGGGAAAAACAGTCTGAGCTTTGAATTAACATGATAGGCTATGAACCAGCTATGTCCCAGTGTTTTCCATTGCGATAGTCTCCAATTTTGGCAGATTTAAGCAGGATCCATACATATTTGTAATGAGGAATGGAAAGTAAATCACTTTCTATATATGCATTTCTCAAAGTCAGTCCACAGTCATTTCTAAATGAGAGAGCAAGGTCTTGAATTGTACTGTAACCTGTTCCATTAACTGAGTAGCATAGCAGTTTTCATTTTTTGATCACAGTGTGTAGCGAGGGAGCAATTTCGTTGCCTTCCCAATACAATCCAGGCTTGACTGTGTATGGGATTTTTAATTAGTTTCCATCCACACACATGCACATATTTACACAGGAATATTTATTCAAGAAAATGCATTTTTGGGCACATATCCAAGTTTTATGTGTAAAATAGTATTGGATGTGAAAGAAAGCAGAACTATATCACCCAGACAGGGAAGGAAAACAATGTGATGCAAAAATCCCAAATGATTGAATATTCATGAGAATAAAACCTGTTTAAACCAAAGATGTTACAGTCAGCCATTTCTAAGCAATCCACAGGTTGAAATTTATATATATATATATTTAATAAACAACTGGAAATTGTAAACAACATAGTAAAATGTAAACAATGAAGTAAAAGACAAATAGCAGACATTCTAACAAATAGTAGCAAAAAGGGCAATGTTTATCAGCTTTTCTTTCCTCCCCTCTTACCACCCTGAAATTGTCTATGCTGCTTTAGTATATCATGGGGCTATAATATCACCTGCAACAGAGTCTTGTTTAATGAATATGGGATTCAGCTCTAGGAATTCAAATTTTTGATGCCCCTGGGAGTTGATGGTGATGGCAGGTAACTGTATCACTGATTATTATAGCACAGAATTGTCCTGCCCCATGGTTGATACTGGGGGCTGGGGACATGTGTGATTCATTTGGAGACACAGACCAGCACAGTAAACACCTCGGATTCTTTGCTTGGCGCTGCAGTTACATCTTGAGTGAATTTTGTTGCTTATCCAGCAAATCATTAAGAAATGCTGTCTGTTTTCTACAGCGAGAAAACAAAACACCACAAGAAAACCAGTATACAGAGAAGCTGTGATTGTCCAGGCTCATGTTAACAGAAGCAAGACTAGAACAGAAATTGTCTGCTTAATTTGGGAAGTATAGTATTCTGTCTAGCTCTTAGCCTCTTGTAAACAGCTTACTCTTTTTCCTACGGCTTAGGAGCTTGTGTGGCTGGTAATCATCCCTTGCGTTTCCAGAATATTAGCTATCTAATGCCTGTGGCATTGATATAGTGGAGTGCTACCTACAAAACAGTAGCAAATGCGTAAAAAGGGGTAATAATGGTAATACCAGAGAATGGTGACAATAGGAAAATTTATATAATGGCAATAAATGACAAAAACTCACAAAAAATTGTATTCTTATTCTGAATTCTTTGGCTGGAAATATAACTAAAATTTCATGTCAGCTTAGACTTGTTTAGAGAAGTTTAGATTTTTAAAAGAAGGCTGTAAATAACATAGGCACACTAGCCAGATGTTGCTTAAGCTGTCCTCCTTACAAATATGATGATATTCAGTCAGTCAAGGAACAGAGATAAAGCAGTGTAACTGCTCATATAGGTGGGAGCCTGAAGTAAGAGAAGGGGATTGCTTAGTATGATGAACTGCTTAAACCCAAGCCATACTGAAAAAAAATAATGTTTTTATGTATTCATGAATTAAAAATATATCTGAAGGTGTAAGGTGTTTTTTTTTTAAACAATATTTTGAAAATACAAGACACAATTGTCAAGTTGTGTGTTATTTGAAAATGTGTTACAACCTGTTCTTTAGCTAAGCATGTGATATTGTTGCAAAGAGGTTGGACAATATTATGATCCAGCCACTATAGGTGCCTAACTATGAAATTTCTTAGCTAAAGAGCATTGTGTACCCAAAACATGCAAAAGTGAACTTCTGCATATAGTGTTTTCGATTGAAATAATATTTTCCACAACTAGAGACTAGATAAGATTATCTCTGATCGTGAGGACTAACTGTAGATGCCAAACTAATATAACAATGATTGTTGCAATCTTAGTGCACTATTTTCAGCGCTCAGAAGAAACATCTCCCAGCTGTTTCCAGCACAGAGCAACTTGAACTCAACAACTGAAGAAATGAAGTAGTAAACCTATTGCCTGCACCTGAAATTCATTACAATTCCTTAATAAGGTATGTCTTCTTATGACTGTTTCCATCTTTAAAAATATAATTTTATTTCTTAAAGGCAAAAAATGGTCTGTATTCATGTGTAGAAACTCTGTTTTATCAGCCTAAGGAACAGAAAGAACCTCAGGCTCACTGGATCTTGAGATTGCCTTAGGAAGAAAGAAAAAAAATGGACTTAGTGCAGATGTTTCAAAACAGATAAAAAGTTGGGTTTATATCAGAAGAAAGTTAAAAGCCATACTGATGTTCCAGAGTGTGCACTTGCCAGTTGATGGATGTATGTTGATATACTGAGGAAAACTGTAGAACATCAAGTGCACTTAAAAAGTACATTTTATTGTAGGGTTGTTTGCTTTTTTTTTAAAGATTATATCTCACACTAAAATAAGAACCAGTATTTCAGTAAATTTCATGGAGTCACCGATGTGAGTGAACTGTCAAATGAGTGTTCTTTATCTAGCTGTAGAGCTTTATTTACACCTGAGATTTTTTATATTTATTTTTATGCTGAGTAATTCTGAAGAAGCTCCTTGATGAGGGATGTGCAATTTCTGCTAATGTTTCCTCTCTTCCTTCATCAGTTAGTCTTGATTGCTGGCTGTTTGGTGAGACTTTCTGCTTTCTAAGAGTCATCGCATGCTTTTTTTTTGCACTGAGAAGTCTCGATTAAGAATGTACAAATAACTTTTATTTTGGGAACGAGTGTCCTTAGGAATAATCAGTATTAATACAAATAATGAAACATGAAGTAGGCAATAACAGGCACTAGTCATTTTTTGAAAAGACCTCTTTTTCTCTTGAAGTACATGAATGTTTTTATACATTGTATAAATGACAGAGCCTTCAGTGCTTTGCTTTATTTTTTTGTTACTTTATAAAAGCTTTAACTGACTTTTAAAGTTAGGATAACTTCTGTGCCTGTATAGCCAACAGATGTGCGTAGAATGCTGTGCATGTGATGCTTTGGAGAACAGAATATGTCTGCTTCATGTAACACTGTATTGATGCTGTGCAACTCAAAAGGTTAAAAATCTGAAGGCTTTGGCAAAGCCAGTGCACTCTTGCAGCTTGCAGATTGTGTCAATGGAATCTTCTTGATGATGTTTTGACATGAAATACCTCATCTATAAATTCTATCTTCATTACACATAGTACCTGAGGAAAGGAGCTTTACTGACCGTAGTCAGACACTATGACCACTGATCAGAGTAGAACGGGAGTCATGCTATGAAGGAAAATGCAGTGACCAAGAGTCACTTCTAAGATGCTTAGGAAAAGAAAGTCTTTAAAGAGACTCTTGCTTGGTTTAATCTTCAGCTGGGTTTTTATTTTATGGCAAAAGTCAGTTAATCTGATTTTGGTATATGTGGTGCCATGCTGAAGGTCAGAATATGGTGAAGTTGCTGTCAAGCTAACATAGGTGGTCACTGAGAAGTGCAGGTGGAAAAAATGGTGGTGGATGCCTTCTGTGCCCCTCTTATCTGCTTGGTGGTGTGAGAAGCTCTTGGGTACCTTGGAAATTTACTTCTGCTTTATTAAATGAATGCAGAACTTTCTTTTTGCCTGCCAAACATCTTCAGACTCAATAAGTTTAGCTTAACAGTTAATTGCTCTTATGTTTAGGTGTCCCAGTAAATCCACCAGTATAAAGATACTAGACTCTCCGTTCTTCAAAGGCCTTCTATTTTGCCTCAATTAAAATGCAATCAATATAGTCTCAATTTCACTAGCTGGTATGCAAATTATCAGCCAGTTATGGGCATACCTATTCACCGCTGTTCTCTACTAGAATAATTATGTTTATGATTTCTCAAGTTTAAGCCTTTAAAATTCAGACTGAAGTTTCATAGCAAGCCATCCTTTATGAAAACAAACAAAAAAATTAAAGGCTTCACTGATACTATGCCCTAAGAAGCTTCCTTTGCAACTATGATCAGTAACAGATAAAAACAGCAGTGATTTTTTGGGAACTCAATGCTACAGGCTCCCAGTACAACCAAATATGCACGCATGATTTATGCACATGGATTCAATTGGTGTGCAGGCTAACAAAATAATTCACTTCAATACTGATGCTCATGAATGTAGGTATGGAAGAATTTCTCCAGTAAGTCCAGGGGGCCTGTGGGTGACCATTCTGCAATAGTGAGATGAGCTCACAGAGTTGCTGATCACAGTCCCGGGGAATTCAGAGATTGTAAGGGGACTACCGTACTCTTAGTTATTTTGCAGCTCTGACACTGATTTAGAGGTACAAAAGTGCACCTGTTGACAACCTAAAGGCATTTTGTTGCCTGTAGCTTTCTATAAAATATTAGAGATTTTTCTCTAGGGTAAGGCTAGATTACTTGCAGAACAAAAGTCAAAAAGATGAGCAAACTATTTTTACAAGGGCTAGAAAGGAAACATCAGTCTTCCGAAAAATCCAGGAATACTACATTAAATTAGTAAAATGAATGCAGGTGTGACTTACCTTGCTGACTGACAAGTATCTACTTTCTTGTTGGCTTCCTGCTGGCTGTTTTGAGGGCTGTGTTCCTGCTGCACTGATTTAATTCCTTTGTGGCAATTTTTCTATATCCTCTCTCTTGTATTAATGTCACCTTGCTGCATGACTGACCAAAAAGAAGATATCTGGCAAGAACAAGGATATGAGAACCTGGGCCTTAGTAACAGGCTTTGTAAACAGTATAACTTTGAAAAGAACAATTTATAAAATGTAAGATTATCTTTTTTGTCTATGATCTGTGGGATATTTCCAAGTAAGAAAACACAGGAGACACATTTTTTGAATACTGACAGTATTATTGACTGCTGCACAGCAAACATCCGGTGGTCTGTGATTTCCTCTGTGGCATTTACTGCCAGCTTGCCAGAAGCTGCATTGCAATTTTCAAAATATGCTGTTTTCTTTATAAAAAGCAGATCTCATGGCAATGTGTTTACTGTTTTAAAATCATCTAATAGCAGCTATAGCTAGTCAAGGATGAAAAAATCTTTTAAATATGTAGTGGCCTCTTTTATTAATTCATGGTAATAGACTAAAAGGTACAATGTGTAGTCCAATTTTTTTTGCAGATATTTTGTCTGCTGACACTTTATTCCTTTAAATCAAAACACTTCCAATAAGTAGAGTCAATTTCCAATTCATTGTATTTCTGAAAGTATTTTTTTAAATCAGTTTGTGACTAATGTGCTGAACATATTTTGTAAATGTTTTATGAATTTCTTTTCTGAAATGATTGTGAAGTACATAATTAGATGCAATGTATACCAACAGGCAAACTGTAACTGCTGAATGTGAAATAATTTCTCATTTTTAGTTACACTTTTGACATTTAATTGACCTTTCCCAAAAGCAACAGTGCATGCATAAATGTACTTAAAGTCTGCTTCTTGAAGTAATGATTTTTCTCAGCCTTGATTGAATTTAGAAATGCACATCTAGCAATTTTTTTTTTTGCTTTAATATTTCTTCTAATTAGTGGTAGGGTTTGGGCTTTATTTATGCATTTCTCTGTCTCCCACCCCCCCAAAATAAGAGAAGAATGACCTGTAAGAGAAGGGCCATTCTTGCAAGCTGCTCCCTCTGCTGGGTTGTGCTTGGGCCTTTCACTGAGCTCTGGGCAGGCACATGGGTTGTGCAATTCACATTTATTAAAAAAAAAATAATTCAGGTCTGGATTAATACAGCAGTTATCTCTTCCAGAAATCAAGTGCCATAGGGAGAGATGGGGAGAAAGCACACTGGTATTGATAGCTGAGCTATGCAAGAGTGTTTTGCATATCAGTGCAACTGAAGCTGCTTATCTATAGGTGTGTAGGGGGTACTATTGTCTAAGGCATTTTTGGAAGTTATCCAGATTAGTCATCTGAGTCATCTCTCTCTTCTGATACTTTTGCATTTATATAGAATCATAGAATAGTTAGGGTTGGAAAGGACTTTAAGATCATCAAGTTCCAACCCCCCTGCCATGGGCAGTGATACTTCACACTAAACACTAAACCATGTCACCCAAGGCCTTGTCCAACCTGGTCTTGAACACTGCGAGGGATGGAGCATTCACAACCCCCCTGGGCAACCTATTCCAGTGCCTCACCACCCTAACAGGAAAGAATTTCCTCCTTATATCCAGTCTAAACTTCCCCTGTTTAAGTTTTAACCCATTACCCCTTGTCCTATCACTACAGTCCCTAATGAAGAGTTCGTCCCCAGCACCCCTATCGGCCCCCTTCAGACACTGGAAGGCTGCTATGAGGTCTCCACACAGCCTTCTCTTCTCCAGGCTGAACAGCCCCAACTTTCTCAGCCTGTCTTCATACGGGAGGTGCTCCAGTCCCCTGATCATCCTCGTGGCCCTCCTCTGGACTCGTTCCAACAGTTCCATGTCCTTTTTATGTTGAGGACATCAGAACTGCACACAATACTCCAAGTGAGGTCTCACGAGAGCAAAGGGGCAGGATCACCTCCTTTGACCTGCAGGTCGCGCTTCTTTTGATGCAGCCCAGGATACGGTTGGCTTTCTGGGCTGTGAGCCCACACTGCCGGCTCATGTTCATTTTCTCATTGACCAGCACCCACAAGTCCTTCTCTGCAGGGCTGCTCTGAATCTCTTCTCTGCCCAACCTGCAGCTGTACTACATTTGTAGATACTTTGTCCTGCAAAGTTTTTGTCTTTCTAGGGGCATTGAATGATGTAGCACTTCTTGAGTATTGCTTCTAATGTTTACATGCTGCATAGGAATAATTCACGTCCATTTGGTGGATTTCATATGAAGCGTCACAGTTACATAAGAAAATGTTTTCTAGCCGTGGATTTCAGTAAAAGATTTCTGATTCTCAATTTAGTTTATACACTTGAACCCTGCCTCTTCTTAAAACCTTTCTTCTATCCATCTTCAAGATTATCATTCCAGAGAGGTTTATCTCTGTAAATTCCAACTATATAACTAATTTAGACAGTACCTTGCAGGTCAGTGGTTTTTTTTCATTTTTCTTTCTGCTGTTCACTTTCTTTGTTGACCTGCAGCATAAGCCTTGTCTGAAATATAATCTACTAAAGTTAGGAAACAATCATGTGAGTTGTATTACGTTTGATTGGTACAAAATGAGTAGAGAAACAGAAATCCTGAACTTTCCTGTTGTTGAAGAAAACAGAGCATGAGAAGATGGGAATGATCCCATTGAATTGTTTTTGATATTAGTTCCTTTATTGCAATTACCACATAATTCTCTGCTGACACTTTCTCCTTTTTTCTGTTACATATCTGGAACTGTGAAAATATTTAAAATTTTAGTAAAACATTTCAAAAACTTTTAGTGAAGAACATAGTGTTTTCTTGTAGTATATTTAAACTTTCTAGTCAATTCATGTATATGGAACCATATATAATGTAAATGAGCATACTTTTTTTCTCATCATGTTTTAATTTTGTGATATGTTTCTCTTAGACTATATTTTTGTGCATGTCATTTTTAGTTGTGAGCATTTTACAGCCCATTTTACTTTGGAGATTTTATGTTAAGTGTATTTTTAAATACTCTTTAAAATACTGCTTTATATTGGCCCAGATTACTAAGTTGTTTAGTCCAAACAATCTGACAAACTGTTTACAGTGTGTTTAAAAGTGATCCCTCCAATAACAGGGAGGGAACCTGTTACTAATTTTGTGTGGTTTGCTTTTGATCAGAAGAGGGTTTATGTAATTTTGTCTAATGTATCCTGTAGAAAAAGATCTTGGAGGAGCCCAGTTTCTCACAGACTGCGTGTATTAAACAGAGAATTAGTCTCATTTCCCTGCCTGGCTGAATTAAACTGCCATTCTTCTATGCTAAATGAAACCATTTTACAGGAGCTATTGATACAGCTGTGCTTCATAGTAGTCTGTAGTGTCGTCTTTCACTTGGACCAACAGTCCTAGTCTCATGAACTGAAAGTACACTGCGCATTACATTAGAGTTTGTGTTTCTCTTTCTTATCCTGGTTTGGACAAAAATATCTAGGAGTTAAGTGGCATTTTCTCTGGCACAAGATTTTGTGATCTTTTCTTATGAAGTGTTTCTGTTTTCAAGAGTTGTCACTTTGGTTTCAAAATTTCCTGGCCAGGTCTAATCTTAAATCATTTAGAATTCCTTAAAAATTCTTTGGCAGGTGAGGGTGGGGGAAGAGGTTCGTTGCATACTCCAACTGTGCAACAAAGGGGGCTAGATGGTTATATCTGGACATAAAGATTTAAACTTGACATCAGTATGTAGTGGATGATTTAATCTAAAAGCTTCATCTCTTATTTCCTTCAACATGCTTCATTCCTGCTCACAGGAAATTGATGTTCCAGAGGAAATTGGCCTCTGGAAACATGAGGCTATCTGAAAACAAAGGCTACTTCAACTGAGGAAAGATAATCAGCCAAGGTGCTCTCTATTTTGCACCGGTTATAGAGGGCAGTGTCTGACTGGGCTTTCAAATAGCTCATGACTGCTCTCTCTTTTGACTATGAGGAAGAAAGGAAGATGAGGGCTCTGCAGGTTAAAGGTATTTTCCAAAAAGAAAAAAAAAGAAGTAAAATAGATGTGGCCAACTTTAGCACCTATACCCATTTTCACAAAGCTAACATTTTGGCACTAGTAACACTTAAATTCTACCTTGGATTGTTTTTCTATATGATGTTTAGAGGGCTTTTCCAAGTAATTTTCTTTTAAGATGTGTTTTGTCTGTGAAGCTTAGTTGCATTTTTCAATCCTATAAATTACACACTAAACCTGTAGTGCATACTGCTGTGTGAAAAACTATTATTTTTCTGTGCAGGCATTTATGAAGATGTTGTCATGGTGTTATGACATAAACTTAAGAATTATGTTGACTTGTTAAAAAAGCTATCAATCTGCTTATTTGACTGCAATCGTTGATTTTTGTCTCTTTTTCAGAGAGTGATGAAAGACTAAAGTAATTACTTTCATTGTCATATGGCAAGGTACAGGGATGCTCCAGTGAAGCATTTGCTTTTCTAGATAGGTCATATGAAAGGGAAAATTTCACATGAAAATAAAGGTTCATAACATAGGAAATTGAGATTGTGTAAGATTTTGAGAGGTAATCAAAGTGTTGTAACTAAGACTGTTCATAATAATTAAAAAAATATAATCCAAACATGAAGTAATTTGCCCTTCTTTGCACACAACAATGGGTATTTTAAAGCTTCCATTCTGCAAATAGCTGGGATTGTGATTCTAGTATGTACCTAAAGGAAAAGCAAATTATGATTTTTCTAAACATTTTCATAGCTTTTTTTTTAATGTGTAGCCATACCTACAAAACCATATTCACGTTACGTTATAGAAGATGAGCAGTTACAAATGTCTTCTTAAGTTTCTTAAAAATTAAATCTAGATCTATTTATTTTCTTTTTAATTGTTAATTGACATTTTAGGGCTTGAAGTATACCTGGACAGTTACAACAATTCTCATCTACCTTTCAGATAATTAGAGAATTATTACAGCCTCTCTGAGCTGGGAAGTGAGACATGCCGAACAAACTACATCACGGGGTTTAGAGCAAAAGGTAGCAGCAGGATGAACTATGCTTACAAAACTCCCTAGTACTATTCTTTGTATACCTTGTAGGTTCGCACAGGGCCGTATTTCCTGAGATCTTTTTCACATTAAAACCAAAACCAAACCAATCAAAACCAAAAAATAGAAGAACACCAAGTGAAGTCTTAGAGGCTCTGCAGTTTAGCTCTATTTATATTTCTCTGAAAGAGGGAGAACTTCTCCCATCTCAACTCCACTTCTTGTTTATCTTAAACATCTGTTTGGAGAACATTTGTAATAATTATTGCATATTGCCTTATTTTAAATTCAAGTGAACTTTAGTGGGAAAGAAAGTAACAGTCTTCACACACTGACTGAAATATTATCTCCTACGTGGTATTGTGTTCTCTGTATTGAAGCCATGCTTTTACACTCCTGTGGGCTAGACCTTAAAAATCTATTCAAAAGCCCTGAAGTCCTGTGCCTGTATTAGTCTTATCAGTGAATTATTCCAGGGACAATGTTCAGAGTACCTCCCTTAATCAAAAGTACAGGGAGAAACAGCTCTGCTAAAAATCCACCTATGGGCTCCAAGCAGACAGCAAGGAGTAATCAAAGCATAAAAGGGCAAGCTTAGTCATTGTTGCCCAGTTCTTCAGTGGTTTCCCTGCAGTCTTTATCTACCATAACTGAACTTGGAGCCTAGGAACTACTGTGATTAAATTTTGGTCTCACAGTCTGTGTATTAACCAGCTCCTTGCCCTTCAGCAGCCAGAGATGTTCAGCAAAAGCATCTGTAATGAGCCACAGCAATGGAAAGGTGCCTGCCCAGGGCTCTCAATGGATACAACAGCTCGATGGAAAGCTAGCAGGTTCCCATTTAGATTGCTGGTACCCAGTCACAGCTTAAAATTGCCTTTTCTAAGCAAAGCACTTTGATCTCGTATGTGACAACACACCCTCATACACTAGCAGATATAAAATAACTTGTCACACATGGGCCATAACAACACCATAAAGCAAGCCTGCTTGTTGTTCTTAGCATGAAATGTAGATTGCCAGAGTCCTTCTGCCAGACAAAGGGTAATGGATAACTGGTCAACCAGCCTGCAAATTTTACCACAGCACATACAACCTCAGTTTTCTTTTGTTTTGTTTTCTCCTTTCTCTGGATGCCAGCTGTGCAATTTGCTGAAATTAGAGCTAAACAAGGAAAAATAATGTCCTAGGTATCTATCTTTATATGGCTTGTTTTATTTGAGTAATGTTAGGGAGATATATAGGGCAATTGTGCAGGCAGTTGCATGAGAAATTTATGTATGATTTTCTTTTGTTCCACAGTTGCACATCTATTTCACTTTATGTATCTGTGCTTTCAGACATCCAATAAATTAAACAGTTTTCTTTATTCATATAAATATACCTCAGAATGGCATAGCAATTAATTTATATAGTAGGTAAGTTGATTTGACACAAAATTGCTGAGTGATAAGGAAAACATATGTCCCTGGATAAAAGCTACGCAACAAAGGGAAAGCATTCAGTTGTTCAGCCTAATTACTGTCTGAATAATACTCAGAATACTGTTCTCCTTATGTAGATCATGGCTGGCATAACATCCCTTGCCCTCTTCAGGTTCAAGCTACTTCAATTTTGTCATAAGAAATCCTGTATCTTATCTGTTTGAAGTCTCACTCCACAAAACAGAAAAATTTTGTGTCTTCTTTATGACAAGTCTTTGAGTCTACATCTTTATTTTATAATTTGTGTTTTGATGTTATTATGTGAGCAGAGCTCAAAGCTGACTCCTCAGGAAATTGTGCCCTTGCTTGTAAAGCAATTTGATGCAAAACTGATCTAAAATGTACTATTTTATTATATGTAGCTTATTATATGTAGCTGTCTGGTGACTTGTTGAGATGAGATTACATTGTTAGGCAAAAGTCCCATCAGTGTAACTGATGGCAGTGTACTGGAGGTTGTCATTGCATTTATCTCTTTATTCTTAATGAATACCAGCATGAACCCTAAAGTCAAATTCTAATATAGTAGTAGCCACAAGATAAGAGAGCAAGAACAACAGAAAAGAAAAAATAAAAAAAGCTTCTGTTAACACTCTTCAGGAACATCAAAGGTGCTTTTCATTTGAAATGGCATGTTGTCAATCTGTAGTTCACCGTTGACAGGGGGAATTGCAAGTGTTTTAAAACTGAGTGGGTTTTGAAACTGTTGATTCTGTCTAAAACTCAGTTGGGTTTGTATGTAGCACTGAATAAATTCATTATTTACTATTAAAAACCAAGTAGACTGATAATTATTCTTATCCAAGAAAACTACATCAGAGAAAGTGAGTGCTACCCTTTCCATCTGGCTTTTTAAATACTGAAAAGAAAGTAGGAAGTACAGTAAGCTTCCTGGAGGCAAAATTGGGGTGTTTTTTAATGGCTGGAGAGATGTTAAGTGTAACCTGAACTGTAGTGCACAGTATGTGATAAGAATTGAAGGCTGAAGGTCAGCAGTGGTGTTTTGTGACCATGTCTGTTCAACAGACGCTTAGGGCAAAATAAGTAGCTCATTGATCTAAAGGTCAGTTGAAATAGGAATACCTGTATTTTCCTACCACTTGCTTGTGTGAGATTTGGCGTTTCAGTTCTTCAGTAAAGATCTCTTCTGATTGAGCATCCTAACAGAAGGTAATACTGAACATTTCTTAATTTTTTCCTAAGTATATCTAATGGATATATTTATGAATATATATTTTAATAATATTGATTTAAATATAAATTCAAAAAACTGTTAATTCAAATATAGATTTATGTACAGAATGTAATAAAACCATTAAAGAGATGTATGTATACTCTTCAAAGGACAAACATGCTTTTTTGTTTGCCAAAATTAATTAGGAGATGATGGAAATGGCCACATAGGTTCCTTTGAAAAAGCACATGTATTATTGTTGTTACACTAATGTTTATGCGATGATATATTGGCTTTAGCATTCTTGGTACAATGATGACACAAAGGTTTTTACCTCTGCCTTCTGCTGAGATACTAGATCAGACAGAAGAAGAGAATGAAGTATACATGAAAGCTTGTGGGACAGGTTCCAGTGAAATTGAAATGATGCTATTTGTTGGTAAAAGCTGATGAGGGATGGATACAAATTATGTTCTTTTAGTTTGCAACCTGGGGGCTGAAAAGAATGGTTTCATACAGAAAAAAATAAATAAAAAGAAAATAAATGAAATGTATTAAATAAAAGACTGGGGGAACAAATTCTTTCTGGCTAAAAATCAATGTATTCTTTTTTGTTTTTAGTTTTGGGAACTAGTTTCACAACAATAACTGGTACACAGTCAGCTTTCTGTTTAGCCTGTGGATGGCTGAGAGCTTGCTACTGTCTTCTTCCAGGTTTTATAGTAAGCAATCACCTTTTGTTTAGCTGCATCTTCCCTGGGGCAACTCTTGAATTATTTGGAAGCTGCAGAACTTTTTTCTAAGGTCCAGAACTTCACAGAGTATCGTTCTCTGTGTGTGTTTTCCTTCTCCTATTAGTCCCATGTTCTAGGATGGGCAAAAACTAATGACTTGTTTTCACGCTGAATTTGCTGTTTTGTGTGGCTTTTGTTTGTTTGTTTGTTTTTTAATTTATTTCTATGAATACAAATTCCCGGAAGGCAGGAAAACAAAGATTACCAAAAGGGTTTTGGTTTGGGGTTTTTATTTGTTTGTTTTACCTGGCACTCCCCATATTTTTGCACTGTCAATAAGGTTAGATGTTTTTCTAGCTCACTGGGAGGTTTTGCTAGGTAGATGCTTTAAAACTCTCCATATTAAAGTGTAAAAAACCCCCAAAAAACTTCTTAATCAAAATTCTTTTTCAAGATTGGTACCTTCAAAACTCAAACAATGTTCTTATTTACTTCAAACTCTGTAACTGACAGCACATCTGAGTAACATTGAAGAAGAAAGTAGGTCATGCTGTAAAATCCAGTTTCCCTAACAGGAGTGCCCTTGTGCCTCATTAATGTGAGTTCATGTTGATGCTGCTGTTTTCGAGCTCTGTACATATGGCAGTGTTACATCCAGTGAGCAAGAACACCAAGTCAGGTACTGAAGAGGTCTTCAGAAAAGTGCTTCATTGAAAGAATGGGCTGAATTTCATTGTTCAGAATACCAGCAAAAAGCTGGTATTCTTAAACTAATCTCTCCCTGAGAAATAGTGTTCAAAGCCAGGTTGGTCAGAGTCTTCAGTGACATGGTCTAGTGTGAGGTATACCTGCCCATGGCAGAGAGATTGGAAGTCAGTGATCTTAAGGTCCTTTCCAACCCTAACTATTCTGTGGTTCTATGATTTCCTCTTCAGCATTTGTGTATGGGATAATAAATAGTAACATGTATAGGTGAGCCTGACTGCTGGGACAAGGAATCTGCCTGCAATCTGTCATCATATCTGGGGTATCATTTCCTTACCTTCTTGTCCCCTGGCTGTGCAATGTTGGCTTAACCATTCATACTCACATTTTTTCCTGGTTTGGCAAATGAGAGTCTGGCACAGTTGCCCCATCAGCATCATACCTAAGATCTGGCTTTAAAGAGGATTGATGGAACTTTATTTCATATTTTCATGTACTCATTCCAGTACTTTTATTAGCCAAACAAAAATTTTTCATTGAGAATATGACCTGATGATCTCAATGGACCCAATTGATTCTTCTGGTTAAAGCAGTGGCTGCCAGTTTCTTTATGTTGTTATCTGTTTCGTAGAGAATGAATCTGCAGTCTGCTGCTTGGACGCAGGTATTTCCCAGGTGAAGTTCTGCTTGAATTTCCCTACAACAGAGGTAAATATTGCCGCCTGAAAATGGTGGTGAGCTGACTGCAGAAACAGGTGGCCTGTTGCATGCTGGTCAGGATCTGTGACGTTGAAAGGCTTGTGTTTCCTGATTGCCATTGGCATCCCAGCTCCTTGGGAAAAGGCAACTTTAACAATCTCAGCTGCTGACATCATTTCTGAGTAGTGTCAGTCTTGCACATCAACTTAAGCTGACTAAATAACTGAAGTGCTTTTGCTTACACAAAAGAGAATTAGTATAATTTAAGTTAGTCACCTCCGTGCAATTCAGTCTTTTACTCAGAATATGTGGGCAGCAGTTTTCAATATGGTGTTTGATGAGAACAGTTCCCCACTCTTTGCACTTATTATCTTATGCTTTTTCTAAGAAGTTTGCAAGTGTTAACATTTTTGTTATTTAAAGTATCATATCAATAACTGTACATTGAATTAAACCAGCTCTATAGGATCATCAAATGTTAATTAACTTAATGTTTAAATTTTAATGTTTAAATGTTAATTAAGTTAAATTTAGGCTTAAATTATGCCCTTATAGTCTTTGCAAAAAAACGCTGTCAGAATTACGTACTACAGAAAAATTACAACAAAAAAAAAATCAAATGGGGGGGGAAGTCACAGCTGGTAATAGTAATGAGATAGCTGATTGTTGTGCAGAATGGTAAAACAAGAGAAATCACACTTTGGAAATTAACACAGCTGATCTATTGGCTATTACTCTTAATGCTAATATCTATTTTGCAGTCAGAATGTTTCTGCAACCCACAATCAACTTATTTTTTTCTATTAACTTGTGTTTCCTTGCTGCTGTAGAATTTTCCTCTGAAGTTCTATACCTTATGTAAACGTATTTGAATGTGTCCTTGTAAAGCTAGAATACAGAATCCTGCAAATAACAGCATAAATATCAGTTTCAGATGTTCTTATTTAGCCACACACATACTACATATATACATATATATATATATAAAACTTTTTAACTAGAAGAGCTCTCTTTCACCCTTGTGTGTTGGTTTGTGTATGTTTTGGTTTGGGTTTGGATCTCCCTCCCCCTCCTCACTCACAATGAGGTTTTGCTCCAATGAATCTTTTGGAAGGAAGGCATTCAATTAAAATAAAGAAGGGATCTAAAAATAATTTTTTATCTGGTTGATTTTTATTCTACTAGTTAAATCTGCTATGATTAAAAATGTAAAAACCTGCATCTTCTGTGTGAGTATATTTCCTCTTTATTTGTTTACAGGAGTGATTAATAACAAAATATTCCGTTCCTGTAGCGACACTGGAGAGAGTACTGATAAAGCTATTACTTTTTTAAGACCTTAAACAAACTAATTACACTGGCACTATTTCTATGCTAATTTACCAACACTACAGGCATAAAATTGTTCAACTAACTATCTTAGGATTCTCTGTTGTAAATTTGGGAGTAGTAATATTGCTGGTCATATCCGATGTGTTCATTTTACTAGGCAATACAATGTTGTTACAGACTAATTTTAAGAAACTGCTAGTGGATTGTATGAGATATTAATTGAATGTTATAGACACTGCAAGGTAGCAATATTTCTTACAGATTGAATTAGCTCATCTTTGGAAAAGACTGCAATAAAATTATCTCTGTTTTCAATGCCTCCAGGAAGTATGATATGCATTTGGTGTTATTTATGTAGCTTCATCTTCTGATAGTTACAATTAAAATTGCATTTTGCATTGGAATTTGTTATCTGATAGCATATTATGATGTAGCATATTTTTCTCACATAGGCTCACTAACTGGATAGAAGATGTTATTCTTTCTTAGCATTAAACAGTGGTAACTTTTATATGATAATTTGTACTTTTTCTCAGATACAGTGTTATGTGTATTTCTGCCAGATGAGCATGAGAAAACTTTTTGTTCAGAGCAGGTGAATTTCTTTTCACATATCTGAATATATGGAGAATCCTGTTTGAAGAAAGAAAGATCATATTAAAAAAAATGGTAATAAATAAATTAACAGTAGAAATAAAAATAAAGCATTTGTTAATATGTTATACACCAAACTTTTCTGAGATTTCCCTAGAGTATTAAATGAGACAATTTTACCTTAATTGTTTTGAATTGGACAGTATTCCAAAATTTGAAAGTGTTGCAGTATCTGAACATAAAATAGATGCAGTCTGGAAGGCCAGTCTTTAGCACTGATGAGATTCATGCTTGTTTGTTTGTTTTGATGGAAGCATGAGTGACCAAAGCAGCTCTGGAGCTGTTAGCATCAAATAATTTATATGTTCAGGACAAGGTGGTGAGGAACTGGGTACTCTCTGGGGCGGGCTTGTAGGACACTGGTGGTACTACAGTGATGTATGAGTTCTGTTAACTCTTTCCTTCCCTCTATGAAACTGCAATGAAATTTAGAGAAAAACATATTGACAAAGGTGTACTTCCAATCTCATATCTTGTGGGGTTTTTTCTGCTTACTGCCATGTTTCTACCATAAATGATGGTACTTAGCTTTGCTAAGTGGAAATGATGGAAATGGTGGAATGATGGAATGACGAAATGATGGAATGATGGAAACTTAGCTTTGCTTTTTTTTTAATGTGATAACTTCCAAGAATTTGTAGAAGTAGAAAGACAATGCTCCATTCAATTACTGAAATAATGAAACCGTTACAGAACCAGAAGTTGCTGTTGTGCCCTTGACCTGAATACTTTGCTCAATTCTAGCCATCTAGGGGAAGCTTAGAGTATAGCTGCTGGAGTAAGAAGAAAAATAAGGAGCTGTTTGTACTGGAGTGCTGAAAGAGTCTGTCTTTATCTAGCTTGTAGGTTGTATAGTTGCTTGCTAGAAATTTATTAAAAGGAAAAACAATGCTGATTAAATACCACGGAGAAACTAGGCTGGTCAAAGAGCAAATGCATGCAAGACAAAGGATCCAAGATGCTGAATACATGTACAACAAACATTAGATTAGTTGGGAGCTGGTAAGCCAGAAGAAGAATGAATGTTTGAAGTAGCCTTTCTTCAGGTCTGCTAAGGCTATTCCATCTAACCAATTTGATGAGAGAGTGCTTACGAAAAGGTTAGGCTGTATAACAGATTGTCTCAGGTAACAGGGAGTTAAACATCATGACATTGGAAGCTGTTTTCAGTGTTTTATTCCTAAAAGAGTGTCTTAAGCACCTTACCCACATCTGGATACTATTATTTACAGGTGGCTGCTCTGATTCTCTTTCAGCTCAGATGTATGGCATGCCTTATATACAGTGAAATTTTAGATGTTGTCAGTGCAGCTGCATTACATTACTTCAGGGCTTATCTTGCTCCAAAAGCTTGTAATTCAGGCTGGTATGTTCAGAGTGCTTGTTGGATTTAAGTGTCTAAATCACATTGATGTCACACATAAATAAGCATCGTCACACTGATGTCGCACATAAATAAACATCAGTAGTTAGATATATTGGTTGGAAGTCTGCACTCCTTAGCTGCAAATAGATTAGTGATTTAACATTGCAATTTGGGATTTTGAAAAATGGCTTTCCAATCTTAGTTCTGTATTTCACTTATATTTCTGTGCATTGGTCATATTGCCTATTAACTGACACAATTAAATAACATACAATCACACCGATCTTATTGCTTTTCCTGTAAACTAAGAAGTCCATTCATGAATTTGTTCTATTTCAACAGAGGGATGAGTTTTCCTCTGAAATTATTTTGGCTAATTGGCATGAAAGGGTCAAGATTCACTGCATTAGTTCTTTGTAATTTTCATTACCTTTCATATTGCTATTTTTTCTATTTCCTGACAATAAAATCCTGTTTCATTTTTAGAGGGTCTGAATTTTAGATGATGCTTCTGGTATAAAGAATATAAAAAATAAAAGTATATATTTACCAAAATTAGGTTCTCACGAAAGTAATCTCTTTGACTTGAATAAGGCTATTTATTTGAACGACAGCTATTTAGCATCAGTAACATGGATCAATTTAATTCTATTTTCCAGGGAAATGTACTTTTATCATGGGATGTTGCTATGGTCACAAAGAAATTGTTTAGCAACTCCCTCTAAAAGCTGCTTTCTTATTCACACAGAGAAAAAGCACTCTGAAGAAAGATCTGAATAAAAGGTATCTATTGGAATAAAATATAAAATGTTTTTCAAGGAGCTATAATATCTTCTAGGTATCAATTAGCTTTAATTTCAGTGTTAATTCATTAAAGTGTATTAATTTCTAATGTCAAAAGGGGCTAATGAAAAGTAATTTCACTAAATTTAATCATTCTTCTATACAATTTTTTCAGATACTGTGATACAAGAGAATTCAGGATGAGGCCTTGCACTGAGCAGGTGAAAGAGCAGAGGTCCTTGTCATGATTTTAGTTCTTGTAAATTAAATTATGTTAAAGAATTTCTGTCTGTGTAGTGTATAGGCTGAAGCTAATTGTAGGAGCTTCTAATTGAGCTTCCTATGAAGACAAGTAGTCTGCCATTGAAAAAATTTCATTTTTCAACTAAAAATTACCTTTTCCTCTCTGTTTCCAAAGTAAGAGAATGTGATTTCCCATATGCCATTCTTTGTGCCCACATATAAGATCAGTTTCTATAACTTTCTCATGTTTTCAAGAGCGTTCTGCTTCTTCCACATGTACTTGTCAGTAAGATGGATCATGACGGTCTGGCAGAACCATAGAATACCAGGTTGGAAGGGGTCATGTGGTCCAACCTTTCTAGGGAAAGCATGACCTAGATTAGATGTCCCAACACCCTGTCCAGATAATTCAAGTGTCCACTGCTGGGGAGATTATTCCAATGGCTGATTGTTCTCACTGTGAAAAAATTTCCTCTTGTGTCCAGTTGGAATCTCCCCATGAGTGACTTGTGTCCATTACCCCTCTTTTTTTCCATGTGACTCCCGGTAAAAAGAGAGTCTCCATATTCTTTGCAGCTGCCCTTTAAATACTGGAACATAGTGATAAGGTCTTCCTGGAGCCTTCTTTTCTCAAGGCTGAAAAACGGCACTTCTCTGAGCTGTTCCTCATACAGCAGGATTGGATCATCTTTGTAGCTCTCCTCTCTGGACCCTCTCCAGCCTGTCCATGTCTTTTTTATGTATAGCAGGGACCCAAACTGAATGCAGTATGCCAGGTTATTCCACAGAATTCCAGTGTGGCCTCCTTGGCAACTACCTTTGCCTCTCTGCAAACTTTCATATCACCCATTTCATCAGCACTGTTTTTCATATTTAATTCTAATTCATGAATAAAAATTTCCTATAGTTTTGGGGTTGGTATTAATTCAATTGTCTAGTGTGGTAACTAGCCTAGAAGTACAAAGTTAGCCATGACTGATGAATAATTCAGATTAAGGATATTTTTAATCAATTAGCATGTGCCCTCAGTGTATTGTATATGGCTGCTGTAGGCTCAGTGTTACATGATAGCTTGTATCCATACAGCTATCAGAATTTACATAACTTACAGTTATCACATCTTAGGGCATTTATTACAGAGAGCTTTTTATTTTTCCTTTCTTGTAGTCTTTTGAGGGTTCTCAGTTCCACAGTTAGGTTTAACTACTGTTGTGCCAACATTCCTTGGATCTTTGTACTCCAAAACACCCAGTAAAGAATGTGATATTATACTGGCACTTCTGTGATTTTTCTTATAAATGAAACTGATCACAGCTTTGAACTGAGATTCTTTTTCCACAGGAAATAGCACTGAAGTTAAAGGATCTGTAACACCTCATTTCCATTTTTTTTCCTGTGTAAATAAAATGCAACTGTGTATGAACCCTTTTTCTAAAGCATTGAGAATTCTGTTAAAGGAATGTGATATAAGCCAAAATATAATAGTATCATTGCAACTGATGCAGTGATAAAGACATCTGAAAGTGGCAAAGGTGGAAAACCCATCAGGCTGCGTAATTTTTTTCTTTTAATCTCTGGCAATGTCTATGTTTGTTTGTGCCTGTGTTTGTTATGTGCATATGCGTGGCACATACATAGATAATTGTATGTCTGTTTGTGTGTGCATGTGTATCAAATATCTTAGATCTCAAGCTCTTCATTGATTTTTTTTTATTTTTTTTTAATCCAGGACACTCTTAGTTTACTTTATACTTTTTCTTCAGTCACCTTATTGCTAATTTAAGGAATCTGTCAAAATATCGACAGACCTTTGCCCTTTACTTCTTATAACTGCTTGCAGAACAAAGCTTCACCAAGAATGTAAAAGTGCCGTGAAATAATTCAAAGAAGGAATTCAGAATAACTTTTGAACAGTGAACCAGAAGTATTGAAGTGGTTGTAAAAGTGTTTCTCGAGTAAGCAATAGTTCTGCTACTCTTAACAATTCTGGATGGTCTATATACACAAATATGATCCACATAAACTAAAACCACATTCACATATTGGTCAATTTAGCCAGAACTCAGAAGGGTTTTTTTTTGCTGGGTTTAAGTTTCCTTAGAGAGAACAAATGGCACCTAATCCACACAAAAAATCCAGGAAAAAGACAACAACAAAACTGCAGAATGAAAAAGTCTTCTAAGCAATTATTAGATCATAAATGATTTGCTGTAATTCACCACACTGAATAATTTCTTCTTGTTATCTATTTTTTTTTCTAGTTGAATTATATTAAGAAACAGAAATGGAATCTGAATTTCTTTTGCTGCTAAAATACAACAGACTGCTAACAAGATCAAGTGAAACTTTGGTAAGTTGAATGATTATGAAGACAGGATAAGAAAGTTTGGGCTGTTCAGCCTGGAGAAGAGAAGGCTGCGTGGAGACCTCATAGCAGCCTTCCAACATCTGAAGGGAGCCTATAAGGATTCTGGGGAGGGACTCTTCATCAGGGACTGTAGTGATAGGACAAGAGGTAATGGATTCAGACTTAAGCAGGGGAAGTTTAGATTGGATATAAGGAAGAAGTTCTTCACTGTGAGGGTGGTGAGGCACTGGAATGGGTTGCCCGAAGAGGTGATAAATGTTCCATCCCTGGCAGTGTTCAAGGCCGGGGTGGACAGAGCCTGGGTGACATGGTCTAGGGTGAGGCACCCCTGCCCATAGCAGGTGGGTTGGAACTAGATGATCTCAAAATTCCTTTTCAACCCTAACTATGATTATGTGACTCTAGGATTATGTGATTCATGTGACAACATAGGCAGTGTGTCTCTGAATGAAATTTCTGAGTACTGGAAACATGACATTCAACTTTCTCCTGTAAGTGAAGAATTGCTAACAGTGTTACATGGCCTTGGTAATTTTTCCATTAATATTGCGTAAATAAGATTCAAGTCTAGGCTATAGTTACTTGCTTTTATAATGTATGATTTTGCAATTACTATTATGAAAATGAAAGATTTGTGATGTATCCTGATTGAAATAATAGAAGCCCTTCTAGGCAATAGTTTAAAAGCCGATTTAAAAAATAATAAATTTCTGAGAGTCTTCGTTAAAATTAGCTTTAAACAGCATTTGCATTAAAAAAACAACACCTTTACTAAATCTGCAAAATATCAAGTTCCTGCTTCTTATTGTTAGAGCTGTCCATTATAGAGAGAAAAAAATAAGTCTGAAACTCAAGATCATAGTCTTGAGATTTCATTTACCATAATTTATCATAATAATGAAAGATTATCATGAAAATGTTGTCTCTAAGCCTAAAAAATATCTGATGCGGGATTAGTGCAAGACTGAGGCTCTTTTCCTACTTAAATGAGGTCACAAAATCAGAGCACACAGACAAAAAGAAATTCTAATATTGAAAAAGTACTTCATGGTGGAGTTCAAAATTGGCTTGAGCTAAAACAATATACTTTAAAGATTATAGCCTGAGAAACTAATATAAAGAGGCACTCCTCTAAAGCAGAATTAAAATGACTATTAAAATGATCAAAAGGGCTCAAAAAAGGCAGCAATGTGGGACCAGTAAAAGAGCATAGGATGGCCATGGTTTGTTTATGGTGGATGCCCCAGACAATAGAAATTTGGCAGCATATTTAGTCAATAGCACAGGAACACCTCCCCCCCCCCCCTTTATACGTAGTTCTAGAAACAGTCGTGTTTCATTGATAAAATATTAGAATTATTAATTCATTGCCATGTGATATTAGTAAAACTGCAACCTTAATCTGGGAGAAGAGACTGAATATGTATGTTTGTGTGGTAAGGTTAAGCACAGTTGTACTTGGTAGATAGACTGAAAATTTCTTGTGATTCAAGACAGTAAGTCAAATATTTTCAAAGATTTTTTTTTCTGGATAAGTCACCACATGTTTATCTGCTATAATAATTCTTGTATCTTCTTTTCCTACACTCAATACTGGCCACTGGAGGCAGAACTCTGAATTAGAAAGCCAATGTGGCAAATCCTGCCGTAATACGCCCGTTAGACACATTCCACAAACACATTATTGTTGATACACAGCAACCAGTCTTGATGGTAGTCCAGAAAATAGGAAAAAACAGAAAGGTTTCCTTCATATGATTGTGCAAACAGTATATAGCTATTGATTAGTTATACAGGCTGCTTCTTTGAAGAGGAGTGTAGGAGAAATTGCTTTAGTATTTTTGGGTGATTTACTTATACTGAACCTGGCAAGGTCCATTAAATACTAGGGGAAAAAAAATCAACCTGATGAATTAAATTTCTGTAAATGTAATTAAATCCTGTCCTAGGTTTGTTCATGTATCAGTAAATTAATTGCATTTAGTCAAACATTTGCTTTGAGTCTGGACAAAATTAAATTAATTTCCCTAGCTGTGAACTATAGGAAAGCAACATACAGTAAATTGCTCAAACATTCAGACTGTTGACTCAAAAGGCAGAGTTGCAGCAGAAATGTTGATATATTCAGTAAAAGGGGCTATCAGAAGAATTACGTTTAACTTGAAGAACAATTAATTTTTTTTATTACAGAATTATATATAACAATTAAATTAGATTAATTAAAAATACTAGGGAAGCTTTATTTCCTTCCGCCTTTTGGGGTTCAATTCTAAACCCATGAAATTTCTCCTCAACTTTCAAAGTGTGGTTCATGTGGGTGAGACTAAGCTGAATCACAGTTTGACAGAACAGCTCACAAAGATACGCATGCTCAGGAAGTGGTTGGAAAAGTGTAAGTGGAATGAATCTGAGAGGAACTGGGACAAGCACCATTATCCACACATGAGAAAGGTTTCATATAATTGTCATTTGCATGTGTGTTGAAGAATATCTCAACTCACTGTGGGGTTCTGTGGAGAAAAAAAACCAAAATAGATTCTGAACAGATTTTGAGATAAAAATCTGTTCCATTTTTTGTCAAGATCTGCATTGAGAAAATGAGTAAGATAGGTTATTTCTACAGTCTTCCTCTCTATTTCTGCTCTGAGCTAAGAAGTCTGTGAACAAGCTCAGTGCCGAGCTGAGCTTGCACTGTAATTGCTGCTGAGTGGCACAAGCTCAGCACTGCTGGGTAGGTGGGTCCCAGCTCTGCACTAACAATATTCATTAGAGTTTCTGGCTGGGACTCAGTGGGCTTGTGAAAGGTGAAAGAATGCAATGCACTGAGGCTGCCCTATGCTGTTCACAGTACAAAAGTGTGACTGGGGCTGTCTGCTTACGTGATCAGGATATTGATTAAGACATGAGGGTTCTAGGGACATTATAATTATTCATATGATGTCAAAAGAAGAGACTGAGAGCATCATCTTATGCGTGCCCTGTCGGTGAGGAAACATGAGCTCAGATACTTTCCCTCTGCATGAGTGGTCTAACACTTGATGTCCTGTGACAGCTGTTCTCCTTCCAGTAATGCTAAGAATTACTTTAACAACATTAGAAAAAGCCTTCTTTGCACAAGAAAAGCCTTCTTTTGCTTTGTCTACAAATGAGTTAGAAACTCAAGAAAAACTTCAGGGAAAGATTGATAAAATAATAATCCTGATATGATCTGAAGTGGGTTTTTTTTTTAACTACTGTGCCAAAAAAGCAAATTTTCATAAAGCCATGTTTTAGTTAAGTGCAAATATCTGCCTGAACTCGAGAAATACTTATCCTTCCCCAATCTCTGATCTGAGTTGTTTAAAGTTTAATCATTATTACCTATTACTTCGAGTAAAAGGAATAGAAATGTGAATGCTAGAGATGGATAGAGGATTCATTTTTTAAATGCAAATCCGACATTCTCACTCAATTTGTCTTTAAACTACTTTATTACTCATATCCTCAGCCGGCTCTTTCACATTTCCTGTTCTTTTACTTATGGGGGTTTACTATTCAAAGCACCTACCAAACTAGATATAATCACAGAATGGCAGTCAAGGTCATCAGTTTTGCTCAGTTCTGTGCACATTTAGTTGCATTAAACCCTAGACAAGATAAAGTATGGGAGGATGCTTCTGTAATAAACTCTGTGTATATAATGTTTAAAGGAAACTTCATAACCAAGGCAAACAAACCTGCAGAACAGTGTCCAGACTTGAACACCATACAAAACACTAAGAAGCCCAACAAAGATATGGCTCATATATAGGAATCACTGTCAGACTAAACAGCAGTGGAAAGGAAAAAGGTATGTTTATCATAACACTTTATGTTTTGCCATCTCCTGACTGGGCTATACTTACCACACAAATACAGAAAATCATTACTTGAAATGGTACCTTAAAAAAGATGCTGGAACAAATTGTTAGTTATGAAAGCTAAAAACTGTAACTGGTTAAAAAGTACATACTTTGTAAATTACAAGTAAATCATGCTTGTAGAATTTGTACAAGGTTTAGACTCAGTTTTCTCTTACTGCATCATGCCCTTCATCTAGATGTCATTTACTTTTTGTATAATGAATAACTAAACTTGTCTGCACAGGTTCTGAAATACCTCCTACTCATTTAAACTGCATACTTTGTGACACAAAGTAAATAGTTGATTCACAGCTGGATGAAAAATATGCATGTAAAATTAGTATCACTAAACAAACAAAAAAATTATTTTAGGTGTGTTAATTTACATTGCTCACTGCTTTATTTTCTACAGACTTTCAATTTTGTATACCACAATATAAATTCATAAGAATAAAAGGCTTTTTGATTGTCAGAACTATACCATCCAGTTCAGTCGGTAAGGACATATGGTTCATTTTGGCTGCGCTGTCCTATTCTTTTTCCCCTTCAGCTCACACATCTCTTGGCAGAGAACTCTTAAGGAGCTGTTTCCTTAGAGGTTTTTGTTGAACTGGCTCACATGCTTAAAACTGGGGATTGGAGACTTAATAGACTTCATCTGTATGAACTAAAATTGTTACCAGTTTTGTATGGGTTAAACTAGTTTGTTACTGTAAAAATAACAGTATAATACAAATACAGCTCCTAGAAAGAAAACCAGGATGCTCCACTGGGATTTTTTTTGTCTGGATTTTTTTTTTTTTTTCGAGTAAAGCAGTGCTAGTATGCCAACTGTTCTTGTTCAGAGAGAAGGAAAGCTTGCAGTATGACTTGAAAAGCCACAAGTAACATAGAAACCAAACTAGAAAGGACAGAAGACTGTCAGACAAAACAAAGCAGAACTTTGTAGCTAGAAAACAGAATGTGTGAATGCGGCTATAAGGGGAATGACATAGCTGAGGCTCTAAGTGCTGCAAATAAGTCAGCTAAAGTTAACTTACTCTACATAAACTATAGCGCAAAACATAAACTGGAAAAAAGATAGCTGAGAAAAGGGTCATCTTAGAATCTGTTTAGTAAAATCTGGAACGTAGTAACTCTAAGTGAAAACTGCGTTGAAATAATGTGAGAGAAATATAGGAAATGCCATGAAAAACCAGTCCTGTCCTCCTTCTACTTTAGTATTCTGTTTTTAGCAATGACTCTCAGTGCTATAACACGTTTTAAAGAAAGCTGGAAGAAGACATGTGATAAGCAATTATAAAATCTGCCCTGAGGAAAAAGTTTCTTCCTGCAACACATGAGTTTGAGGTTTGTTTATGCCCTGAGGTATGAGGATTAATATTCCCTCCAAATGCTTTTATAAGGCTTTACAGTTTCTTTTATAAAAATGTTCATTTTTATTATTATTATTTTTAATTGTGCTGACCCTCTGAAAGCCAAGGTTGTCTGCAACAATAAGTTCCACCACATAGTTATTTATTTAAGTGACAGAAATATACTTTATGACTTTAAAAGGCAACCAGAATATGTGGCTGCTTCAAGAGACGTACTGAGGTCATCACTGACTAAACACAAAGGTAAAAATAACTAAAAAGGCAAATCATATTTAAGGGGAGTAGGGGGGTGGAATTAAGGGAGAATAGATACAATGACAGCACTGTTTTACCAAGCAATTGTAATTCATCTGGTCCTTCTGACTGCCATATACAAGCAGCAAGTGTGACAAACATCAATTATAACCAGTTGGGAAGTATAACCTCTTTAGATTGCATAAACCCCAACTTACTAATGTTCATTGAAGATGATTTTACCTAAAAGAAATCTCACAAACCTCACAGTCTTAAGTTATTAGAGTAGCTGCAGCAATTATAGGAAAAGAGGGGAGGCTTGCAACTCTTGTTTGGACAGACATTTCATACATTTGTGAAGCTTGCTCAATGTATGTATTGTAAATAACTGAAGTGAGAATATATTCATGTTTTTAAGAATCTGTTTTCTCAAGCTGCTGTTTTAGGTTAAAGAGCTTGATCTTGAAAATATGGACGGCAAGACTGCCTATGCACATGTTCATACATTCAAATCTTTGTAAACTGCAGTGGGATCTACATTGAAAACACCATAATAGAAAGGCAGCTATGAGGAGAATTTTATTTTTACTTTTTTGTTTGTTTATATGTTTGTTTGTTTTAGGAATTTATATGCAGGACAATTCAAAGCTGAAACTGCAGTGCCATCAAGGCAGTAAAGATTAAATAAATCCTCTCACATTCTTCGTTCTTAAAGAAAAGAACACATGAGTATCCTTCCAGTATCTGAGCTCTTAAGAGATACTTTCATTTTTTCTTTTTTTTTGTTGTAGTAGAGTGGAAATATAGATATTTTCTGCTTTTTAAATGAAAAATATGATTATCAAATAAGAGCATGTGTGTAAAAAACAAGAATCTTCAGGTAAGTATCAAATCTCACAGGAGTTCTGGAACAAAAAAGAATAAACGTAAGACCTAGTAATTCTGTGGTGACGCATGCCCATTCAATACATGCTGAATATATGATTGGTAACAGGAATTTCTCCCTGCCCAAATATGTTGCATCTGTAAAAAGCAATGTGAGAGAAAGAACAGATCAGAAGAGGAGGGATATTAAAGAGGATGAAATGGGAATGACAAATAAAGGCCTTAGCTGTGGCATTTCTCTGCAGAGCTACAGTGGAGGTAATGAAAAGCTATCTTGCTTCTGGTGATACTTAGGGAGCAAATAGAGAAAGATAACCTTCTGGAGTTTCTGATGCCAAAGAGCTCTGCTGCTTATATCAGTCTTTCAAATGGCCTTTGTGGCCTCCAAGTTAGTGACCTAAGGAAAAAAAACCCTGCTATTTTGCCTTCTGCCCACTTTCTGCAGCACTGTCTGTTATATGGACACTCAAAGAGGAAGTTCTTCCTTATTTTCAATGCCCCATTCAAGATATGAGAAGATGCTCAGAGGAAGAAGGGCTAATGAAAAGTTAAAATATTAGGTAACTCTTCAACCTTCCCTCCCTCATGCAATATTTTAGAGTCAGAGATATTTGCAATTCTCTTTTTTTTTATGCCTGTATTAAAATCAGGACTCTAGGCTCTGGCTGGTAAGAACTTGTAGCTTAAGCTATTGTGAAATCTGAAGGACTTATTTTATTTGCAAACTGAATCAAATTCCATTTTTATTTACCCTGTTAACAGCTAGCACTGAAATGTGTATAATATGGATTCTTTTGTGCCTTTATTTTTTGTTTTCTATTTTTCTCTCTAATGACTTGTGCAGACATTTTCTGCTCGTTACATGACAGCCAAATTTATGGTCAGGCTAGGGGAACTTGCCATTTTGTGTGTATGTATAAAATTTCAAAGAACTTAAATAAGCAGGTAATTTTTAATTCCTTTAATCATAGCATTTGTTTTACTCTAATTATGTTAGCAGTTTCAATTATGTAATTGAGTTAAATAAAATCATCAAAGCCTTGCAAAGGAGTAGATTTATTGTTTTTTCTCAAATTTTTATACAGCATTGAGTCTCACTCACCTTAGAAAAGGTTTATCTATATAAGCAGAGGAACTGAACAAGACAGACTATATCCTGATATCCTAAGTCTGATATGTGTGCAACGATGGCTATTGCCTGTTAGCTGCAACATGCATTTAAGCAAGTCTGTTTCTAATCAGAAGAGCTCTTTGGCTCTTGTATCTAATTATACCTTTAAGATTCTCCTGCTTAAACCTATGCATTGCTTTTGAACAGAGGCACTTTCCTGAAAACAGGGTATGCATAGCAACTAGTTTTGTATTGAATGCTTATTTTAAACCTAATGAGCTAAAGCATCCTAGACCCCAACTATTTCACAAGAGGGTATTGTTCATTGTCTAAAACAATGTTCTTGCAGTGTGATTTACTTTGTTTAACATGTACACGTTGTTGTTTAGGTCCAAAATCCATAGTTAAAGCTACCAAAGGACAGATTTTCTGCACAGATAGCATAGCAGCCAGGAAGGAGCTGTTCAAGTCTATTGAGCAATTGCCATGACCTTTTAAGAATGTGATTTATTTTAAATTCCATAAAAGCTCAAAAAGCATTTTCTATTTCAAGGGGTAACTTCATCTGGAATTTGTATAACATCGTGCACGTTGTTGGTATTGTGGTAAAACAAGGTCTTCTTTCCTCTTTTATTCCAGCCATTTCTCCCTAAGATCTCTGCACTCTTTCCATGGATAAAGAACCTGGTATGTTTTATAGTTTTATGGGTGTTGGACACAGTCCAGCAGATATCTAAATACCAAGTTGGGAATTGCAATAAAAGAGAGAGTTATATGGGATATGAAGGTGTTGAAGTGTTGTTGAAGGAGAAAAGTGACATGGACAGCTATAGAGCACAACAGTTCGATCTCTTAGAGAAGACTTTGAGACATATTTTGAAGATGGATTAACTAAAGATGGAGAGTCAAATGGAAAATGGGAAAAGACAATATGGATTTATAATATCTACACAATGACATGGTCTCTTTCTTTGGTAGCACAAGTGATTTTATAGACAAGTAAAATACAATAGAGTTAATCTGTCTGGAGTTTGGCAAATAATTTGATTTAATGTCTCAAGGACAATTATTATTTCAAGATGAGAAAATATAGTAAGCTGTGGTATGGCTAATGGACTCCTAAAATGAAGGTGAAAGAGGTAATGTTGAGAGGGGAAGGAACAGTCTGAAGGGCAGTTACATTTAAGAAGTGTGTAGGCCTGAACTTAAAACTAATTTTACTGAATGTTATTGCTAGTGGTCCTGGCATATGGGATTAGAGCATGTTGGTGAGGGGTGCTACTAAAACTATTTGCAAGCTAGTACAGAGGAGGATTAGAATTTTCAGTTAGTAAAACTACTATAGCAAGCTTGTAAAAACACTGGTTTTATCAGGGATCTGTGGAAATACAAATGTCAACCATACAGTAATATTGGCTAAGGAGGACAAGTTATTTCAGCTGCTACATCGTTTTTATTTATTATTCTTTTTAATAGATTACTTCAGCAACACCATTTTCTTAAGAAAGTGTTTATAGGAAATGTGGCAAAGGTAGGGAAAACTATTTGCAGATTCAAAGCTTTCAGAAAGGAGCAACTTTTGACATTTTTTATGTCACTAATAAGAAATACTTCTTTTTTGAAAAAAAAAAAAAAAGGTGTAAAACCTCATGCCACCTCGAATGGTCACTAAACTGGAAAGATACAAGCAGACAGTGGTCGAAGCAGTGAAGGTTGAGGGCTGCCTTGGTTGCAGCGACCACAAGATGGTGAATTCAGGATCTTGTGTGGTAGGACCAGTAGAATAGCAAGTAGAATTGCAACCCTGGACTTTAGCAGGGCAAACTTTGGCCTTTTCAAGCAACTGCTAGAGGAAATCCCATGGACAAGGCTGCTTGAAGGTAAAGGGGCCCAAGATAGTTGGTTGGCATTCAAGGACTGCTTTTTCTGAGCTCAAGATCAGAGCATCCCGACACGTAGGAAGTCAAGGAAGAGGGTCAGGAGACCTGCGTGGCTAAATAGGGAATTGCTGGGTATGCTCAAGTGGAAGAGGAGGGTTTACAGGTCATGGAAGGAGGGGCTGGCCACTTGGGAGGAATATAAGGCTGCTGCTAGAGGATGTAGGAAGGCAGCTAGGATGACTAAGGCGTCCTTGGAATTAAAGCTGGCGAGAGGGGTCAAGGACAGCAGAAAGAGCTTTTTCAAATACATGGCAGATAAAACTAACACCAGAGGCAATGTAGGCCCGCTGATGAACGGGACGGGTGCCCTGGTGACAGAAGATACAGAGATGGCAGAGTTACTGAATGCCTTCTTTGTCTCTGTCTACTCTGCCGGAGGCAGTCCTGAAGAGCCCTGTACCGCTGAGACCTCAGATGAAGATAGGTCAACGGAGCGGTCTGCCTTAGTCGATGAGGAATGGGTTAAAGACCAGTTGAGCAATCTGGACATCCATAAATCCATGGGTCCAGATGGGATGCACCCGTGGGTGCTGAGGGAACTGGCGGAGGTCATTGCTAGACCGCTCTCCATCATCTTTACCAAGTCTTGGGAAACGGGAGAGGTGCCTGAGGACTGGAAGAAAGCAAATGTCACTCCAGTCTTCAAAAGGCAAGAAGGAGGACCCAGGTAACTATAGACCAGTCAGCCTCACCTCCATCCCTGGGAAAGTGATGGAACACCTTATCCTTGGTGCCATCTTAAGGCATATCAAGGATAAGAGGGTTATGAGGGGCAGTCAACATGGCTTCACCAAGGGGAAGTCATGCTTGACCAATCTTGTAGCCTTTTATGAGGAAATAACACGGTGGATGGATGATGGCAGAGCGGTGGATGTGGTCTACCTTGACTTCAGCAAAGTGTTTGACACGGTCTCCCACAACATCCTCGCAGCTAAATTGAGGAAGTGTGGTCTGGATGATCGGGTAGTGAGGTGGACTGTGAACTGGCTGAAGGAGAGAAGCCAGAGAGTTGTAGTCTATGGGGCGGAGTCTAGTTGGAGGCCTGTATCTAGTGGAGTGCCTCAAGGGTCGGTACTGGGACCAGTATTATTTAATATATTAATCAATGATTTAGATGAGGGAATTGAGTGTACTATCAGCAAGTTTGCTGATGACACTAAGCTGGGAGGAGTGGCCGACACGCCAGAAGGCTGTGCTGCCATCCAGCGAGACCTGGACAGGCTGGAGAGTTGGGCGGGGAATAACTTGATGAAATATAACAAGGGAAAGTGTAGAGTCCTGCATCTGGGCAGGAACAACCCCAGGTTCCAGTATAGGCTGGGGAACGACCTGTTAGAGAGCAGTGTAGGGGAGAGGGACCTGGGGGTCCTAGTGGACGACAGGATGACCATGAGCCGACACTGTGCCCTTGTGGCCAAGAAGGCCAATGGCATCCTGGGTTGTATTAGAAGGGGGGTGGTTAGTAGGTCGAGAGAGGTCCTCCTTCCCCTCTACTCAGCCCTGGTGAGACCTCATCTGGAATATTGTGTCCAGTTCTGGGCCCCTCAGTTTAAGAAGGACAGGGAATTGCTTGGAAGAGTCCAGCGCAGGGCAACTAAGATGATTAAGGGAGTGGAGCATCTCCCTTATGAGGAAAGACTGAGGGAGCTGGGTCTCTACAGTTTGGAGAAGAGGAGATTGAGGGGTGACCTTATTAGTGTATATAAATATATAAAGGGGGAGTGTCACGAGGATGGAGCCAGGCTCTTCTCAGTGGCAAACAATGATAGGACAAGGGGAAATGGGTACAAATTGGAACACAAGAGGTTCCACTTAAACTTGAGAAGAAACTTCTTCTCAGTGAGGGTGACAGAACACTGGAACAGGCTGCCCAGGGAGGTTGTGGAGTCTCCTTCTCTGGAGACATTCAAAACCAGCCTGGACAAGTTCCTGTGTAACCTTATCTAGGTGTTCCTGCTCCGGCAGGGGGATTGGACTAGATGATCTTTTGAGGTCCCTTCCAATCTCTAGCATACTGTGATACTGTGAACAGAATGGAAAGACATTCTGTTTCAGAATTACTGATTAATAGTAACTTTTTTGTTTTGTTACTGGTCACATTCCTTGTCCAGGTGGTTCAACTGAATCATTAGCCTTTGATTTAGGCCATTACCAAAGATCTAGCTGTATAACAACCACCAGGAATTTTGTTTCCAAAATGGCACCTGTTACACTGTAAACTGTGAATGCTCTTAGGAATTAATTTGCTCACTAGCTTATTAAGGAGGATGGTTTTGAGCTGTGTCAAAACAGTTCCCAAACAATTTTCAACAAATGCCAGAGATTTTTAAATAGCCATAAATACTGCCCATGCTGGCAATAAAAGCATACATATTTCTAACAACAGAAGTCAGCCTCCTTTGAAATAATGTTTTTTAGACTGTGAAAGAGGTGCTTCAATTGCAGGAAAAAATGAATTCTCCTTGGTTTTAAGACTCTGTTGATAGTAATATAATCTACAGTATCTGTAAAGTGCTGTTTATGATGCTACCGTCAGCTGCTGCTTTGCAGAATAACATTAGAGAGTGACATTTACTATAAGAAAAGATTCTGAGAAAGCAAAGTCAGCTACAAAATAAAATCAATGATTGCTTGCTTTCTTTAGATGATCCTAGTTTTAAGATGCAATTGTAGCTTTTTCCACTGGAATTAGTTGTGAACAGGGAGCATTCACTGTATATGACTCTCCCTTAGGTTATTGTATAACAAAATTAGTTATAGTGGGCCTGAAACTGGTACTAGCATGAGAATATTGGTACAATGCTTAAACAGATAATAACATTTACAGATCTGGTGGGACTCTGGCTGAGGTGCTTTTATTTGATTCTTCAATGTGCTGAAGTAATTTTTGACCACTAGATGGGACTATACAACTTCATGCAATACTATTAGCAGCAATATTTGAGTTTGTTTCACTTGCAATTAATACTTTTCTCCTTCCACGCTTTGCTGAACAAGAGCTTGTCCCTACCCTTTGCAAAGGGTGAAAGCAGGGCCTCTTCTAAACAAGGATCTCTGTAATGCTAGTGAGAACAACAAAACAACAAACATTACATTCTATCCTAATAGAAGATCCAGCATGCATATAAACAAGTTTTAAAGTTGTAATAAATCAGCATATCCTCTGTTGGGAATAACACTGCAATCATGCTGCTTGACTATGCACTACTACTACATGTTTTTTCTTCATCATCTTTTTCCTTGGTATGCAATTATCTTAGCTGTCAGATAAGATGTCAGACTCAGCTGAGTCTGACTTTCTAAACTATGCATTACACACATTTCTTTCTAATCTTAGGCTCAGCCAAGGTTCTGCGATACTTTATTCAGATGAAGATGCTATAAGAAGTAAAAGAAATGAAAACCAGCTACCCCTTTCCCAGCTAATTCATTACATTCTTCTTTAGTTTTTCTATGATTAGATTCACAGTGATCTGGAGTTTCTTGCAGTAAAGCACTTACCACTTTGATGAGCTCAGCAGGTTTTATTTCATTGTGAAAGTCTTTGGCAGTTGGAAATCTGATCTTGGTTGGCCATTTTTCTTCTAATGCACATTTTTCCTTTATTTTTTTTCTTTTTTCATTTTACTTGTTTTCAATCTTAGAGCTGTAATTGCACTGTGGTTCTTTTCATTTGGTTCCTAAAGATGTTGACTTCAACCAGTATAGGATAACACATTTAAATCCCAAAGCTATTTTAATCTTGAACGTGTGAGAAAGGTCTTGACCATGTCATAGGGTCGTTTCTGAATTTATTTTTTTTCCTGGGGGTAATGTGAATTTCAAGCTCTGTGGCTTTCTTTTCAAAAACTAAAAGAAAGGAAACAAAGCACTATTTGATTTTTTTTTGTTTGGATGGAATATTCCATGAGAGCATCTGGAGCACATTCACATTTTTATGACCAGCTCTAATGAGACAGTGATTTTACCCAGTCCTTTTGTGGGAAATACTGTCTAATGTACTGATGTGTCTACAATGCATATCTAACCTGGCATTTACCGTTTAAGCTCAGGCACTGAAAGCCGTTTAATTTTTTGTTTGTTGTACCCCACTGAGAATTTGCACTCTAAAATAACAAACCAGGAGATCAAGATACTATTATTTCATTTTAGCACAGAATAGAGACAATATCTTTAACATGCTGATGTGTCATAGCTCATCCAGCTGACATGCACATGCACTGAAGAACAGTGGCTCCTCATGAAAGTGACGTATTGGTAGATGAGTGTTCATTACTCAGATACACTCAGCAAGATAAAGAAATGATTTCCCAGGTTCAAGCAAATGCCCTTTCCCTCTAGGGTGTAGTGATATCTCAGATATGGCTTACAGTTAACACAGCGGAAACAGAATGATCAGATTTTCTTTCACCATTGCCAGAAAAAGGCTCTCAACTAACATAATCAATATGGTTTCTAGTTCTTACTGCTGTATGTATGCCTGTATGCAATAGGTGTCAAGATAGATAGAAATATGCATTCTGTTTATTTAATGACAAATGAAGTGTGGTTACAATATATTCATATATATTTGAAACTGTCATAACCTTGGCTTATACTCATTTCTTTGTCGGTGAGGAAATCTGACTGGCAGGGTCCTTTGGCACTTCTATATATACATCTAGCTCAGCATTGCATAAGACTTATTGTCTTTGTATACAAAGAAAAAGGTAAGCTGTTCTGTGCATATTATAGAAGGAGAGCATGGATATATGTATGTGTAAAAATACATATATGTGCATGTGTGTGTATGCTTTCGTAAGTGCACATTGGAGGCTACTTCTCCAGACACTCTCCCAGTTGCATTTAAAAAAGTTCTCAGTGTGTCAAAGGTACCTTGAAAAACCAGCAGAACTGTTCCAGCAGTAGCACCCTTTATTTGTCAACTTGCTTTAAAAATGAAAATTGGATTCAACTCTGCATATCCTGCTTCATAATTGTCTTCAAGAACTTAGTTTCCAGCTATATCTCACAAATTGGTATGCACCGTGAAGGACAAAGAATATACAACAGCTGCAGTTTTCCACGCAGAGATGCTTGGCATTGCAATATGCACTTACTTATTTCTCAGTTTCTTATCACTGACTAA
This sequence comes from Neopsephotus bourkii, assembly GCF_033783945.1. Lineage (NCBI taxonomy): Eukaryota > Metazoa > Chordata > Aves > Psittaciformes > Psittacidae > Neopsephotus > Neopsephotus bourkii. The sequence goes on along the minus strand of NW_026900684.1, from coordinate 14,490,438 downwards.
CAGGGGGAGGAGCAAGATTATATGTGTGTCTGCAAAGGGAAGACTGCAGGTCAAGATTGTTTAATGTCTAAACAGAGGCTGGATCAGATCTGATTCCCTAAGATCTAGGAAGCCAGACCAGTCTTGAGAATATTCTTCATTCCTTTCCTGAGCTTCAAAAAGCACGTATGTAGAAAAAAATAATCAAGCTTTCTCCCTGCTAAAAACACCCTTTTAACAGGAATTTTAGAGTTCTTTTCTTCCTCCAATAGCTTAGACTTTTATACTTTCCTCCACAGAGAAAGATTATTACTGCCGCTCCTGTTGTTTAGCTAAAGAAGAGTGTAAGTGCTGCTGCTGCTGAGGATATAAAACTGAGGGAGACACACTTAATTCCTTATCCTTCATATTCTCAAGTGCCTGGACATTTTATTCAGCCTGCCTGCTAGAGAGAAAATTCTCTCTTTAAGCAGACTTGCTTTTGCATTAAAATTCCTGATTTTCACAAAATACATGATTATTGTTACTTCTTAAAAATCACATATATTTACAGGTAAAGCTAAAATATTATCTGCATTTGTGTGTAAAATCTTAAAGTTACACAAGATTTTATGCAAAGCTTATTAAATTTATGTATGTGAAGAGAAAAGCTGTATTTTGAGGAAAACCCCCAAATGGTAGTGTGGAGGTTACTTTTATATGATGAAGTTAGCTGTTCCTCCTACTCATAGCTTTATGCGGTGTCAAGAGGTCTACCAGGGACATATGAGAAAGTACCTGCAATATGCTGATGGCATCCAGACTTTTTTCCTGAGGGAGCTGGGTGGACTTCTTAGCCCACCAGGAATATGGGGTGTGAATGAGGGCTGCCTCCAAATACTGAAGTCTGCCACCAATTACTAAAGTCTGAGGGCTCAACAGCTGTAACACAGTTACTTTGAGGAAGAAATGTCTCTAGCTCTTTTTATCTTAGCCGGAACAATCTGATGAAAAGTGTTTCCCATACCAGTGGTTGAGATGACATTAACTGGGTTAATGAGATTGGCTCTCTTGGGTGGTGTTTTACGCTTTCAAACCTGCCCTGACTGTAGAGGTTAAATAAGTGTCCAGAGATGTGGTTGTTGAGCTTGGAGACAGGAAGGACGTATTTTGAGATTTGCTTGTATTGAAAGCGGATTAACTGTGGCTTTCCTTCATTTTTATCATGTCAGAACCTATAACTCTATGAACTCTATCTAATGGTGTGGATTTTGTAGAGAAATACTTATCTGGCTTGAGTTACAGGCTGAGTGAAGCAAACATCAATGTGTCACATTCCCTGGGGTGTGTAATCATTATACATTGGCTATTAGACTACTCACAGAGATCCAAAACACTAACACGTTTCTTCAAAAGGGTAAAAGTGTACATCTTCCTATTAGCTGCCTGAGCCTGTTTGGAAGTTTGTAGTAAAAGAAAAAAATGGCATCTGGTGGCCTGTGTCAGCCAGCAACACCTTTTGGACTCTCAGGTCCTGAAGGATTTCATAACATGTTCATTTTGAAATAGTATCAGGGCTAAAAACATAAGACACTTAAGAATGCAGCAATGTGTGGTCTCACTGGAGAAGAAGAAAGCCAAAACAATTGAGGAATCATTTGAGAGTATCTCCTAGTGGATAAAGATCTCTAATTTGCATATAAAACAGAATCTGAAAATGTTAAGTTGGGCCATGATTTGTGCCCCTAAGAAAGGTCTTTTCATCTTTATGCAGAGATGAAAAAAACCCTCAACCAATCAACAAGCAATCTTCCGTCCCCCTCCCAACATAGATATCTCTGGAAATAATGGACAGAAGAGCTGTCAGGTAGGATGCATTCTTTATGGCTCTAGGAAAAAATGCAACATTTTGGTTTTTAATATATACTTAAGGATTACATAAACATATAATAAAAGGAGGTTGCTTTATTACCAACAAGAGGAAAAAGCTGATACTGGGCACTTTATTAATACTTTTTTTTTTTTTTTATTCCTGAGATGTCCTCAGGTTTCCAGCAGATTTGTGTAGAAAACTCAGAAGATAAATACTCCTATGCATGCAATTGTTCAGCATGCATTTCAAGAGATGCTGTTCCCCCAGGCAGCCGCTGGTCATAGTAAAGATTACCAAGAAAGATCTAAAGTGTGCATATCTGAATATGATGAAAGAATGGTAGAACAAAACATGACTAAAGACTCTGAACTGCTGCAGAAGAGGTGGACCTATTAAAGCATTCTAAGTTGAAATGAAGATAACATACCTTGAAAATCTTTTATAGCAAAGTGAGAAGGCGGGTCATGCTAAAGTGATAACATCAGCTCTGTAGTTATAGATGTCTGTAAGGACCTTATTGGCATGGCCCTGTTTTCATAAGGCAGCCCTCAAGATGTGTGGCTTGTGCATCACTGGCAATAAGGAAAATTAAATAGAAAAAGTCTTTGGCCTTAGTCTCTGAGAATAAAAATAGTTTGATTTCATTATTTACAGAAGGTCAGTGTTAGCTGAAACTGACTAGAAGCCACTTACTGCTATTGCTAAAAGGTGCCTGGCAAACAACCTGTACTGAGTAAAATCATCATTTTCAGCTGCAAATACATGCTTTCTGAAAGAGAGGATCTGAGGAAAAAAAAAATGTGGATGGAGATATGGATTCTCAGACAAAAGTGACTCAGTAGGACTCCAGAGCTAGGTTATACACCTGGCAGATGATAAAAAATAATCAAACAGACCTGCCCTGCAAAGGCAAACTGAAGGGTAATTCCTTATACCACCACCACACTATCTTCTAGGTGGTAAAACAGACTTCACTTAGGAAAAACACATCACTCTGCACCTTGCATTCATTCTGGGCAGCTGTTCTCTCTTCATTGTTGGAGCTGTGTATTTATAGATAAATCTGTGCTGTGTCCATTGAATGCATCTTCATCAGACATTAACTATATTACATAATAGTTCACAATGGAGTTCAGTTTAGGAGGTATAAGATGAACCACTTGCTATCTAGCCTATTAAAAAGTTCAAGTCATCATTTGATCTTGGCACCATCAAATACTAAAACAGCAGAAAGTGGGTGGCAATTTTAGCGATCTAAAACTACAAGGTAGAACACCTGCCCCAGATACACTGCCCTAAAACACTGATATCAGAGCACATGGGGGTCTGCAGTTGAAAGTGCAGATAAAGTAGATATAACTTTGTATAATCTGTTGCCTCTAATAGCCTGTATATGCCAATATGGAAGGTGCCGCCATGTCACGAAAATGCTGTTGAACCGATCTGTAATTGTTATGGAGTTTATCAATCCAGAAATGCTTGTTCTACTGAACTCTGCTTTCCTACAGAACTTCTTTGGAAGAACCGGACCAACCAGGTACAGACAGGCTTTTTTCTTTTTTTTTTTTTTTTTTTTCTTAAATAATGGGGGTCTGCATGATGATGAGCCTTGGGTATTCCAGAAGCCAATTTTGGGATGGCCCTTATGGTTGCTAATCCTGAATGATAGTTTGGTATCCTTTTACATGAGTAGGAAGGAGGGGAAGAGTTGATCATGCTTGGGGCAAAAATAAGACTCAGAGTAAGCCATATGCTTATAAATGTAAGAGTCCCTTATGGAGACCTGTTTTCTGTTATTCACTCCTTAGATTCGTATTTTAACTCCTGGGATCCTAAAAAAAAACCAGAATTTGAATCATCAGAGAACCAGGAAGGTGCCTAGCAGGTCCTCAGCAAACCTTCTCTAAAGGTGGTTTCATTACTGCCCCTAAACCACTACATGATTTTACCTCTGGTAGTGTTAATTTTCAGGATTTCTTCCTGCTCTTTCCAAAATGTCAGGCTCAGGCTGATAAACTGTGAGGTGAGCTCTGGCAGATATCTCCACAGAGGATCTGGATAACATCTGGCAGGCAATAGTTACTCTATTTTAGTATTGCCAGGCTGCGGGGAGTGTCCCTGAGGGAGCCTTGCAAAATGGGGTACTGTCAAGCCATGCGAGCCTGCCTGTGACTCACATCTTGGTGACAGTGGATAGCTGGACTGACCCTCCCAGGAGAGGGTGCAGAAAACACCTGCAGCTTACACACCTCTCTCTAAGGCATCCCTCACAGATAAACAATTTTACACTGCATGGCCAAACCTCCCTAAAACTTAGGCTGATCATCAAGCTGGAAGGAGGGGCATCACAGTAAATATGTAGTGATGTAATGGGTGTAGACTGCAGGCTTCAGCCTTATGCATCCCAACGACACAGGTGGACTGTCCTGGGACAATCCAAATCATCTTACCATGTGTTTTTGCATGTGCTTAGAGCCAGGAATACACAGCCCTATGGAAGCATTAGGCATGTGAAATGCACACAGGAGGAATAACTAGGTCAAATTCTTCAGGATAATGTCTCAGGTACAAGGGCATGTGGCTATGTAAGAACAGTCACAACAATCCCGAGGCTGCAGAAAGAGATGGCATGTGTGTACAGCTGTAGCAATCAAAGTTCCATCATTTTTTTCTCATCAGACTTGTGCTCCAGGTCCTTCAGCAGCTTTCTTACCCCTTTCTGGACCCACTCCAGCACCTCAATGTCTCTCTTGTAGTGAGGGGCCCCTAACTGAATGCCAGTATTTGGGGTGCAGCCTCTCCAATGCTGAGTACAGGGGTATGATCACTGCCCTGGTCCTACTGGCCACACTATTGCTGATACAAGCCAGGATGCCATTGGCCTTCTTGGCTGCCAGGGCAAAAGCCAGCTCATGTTCAGCCGCTGTTGAATGACACTCCCAGGTCTTGTTCCACCAGGCAGATTTCCAGCCACTCTTCCTCAAATCTGCAGTGTTGAATCAAGTTGTTATGGCTCAACCTCAGGACCCAGCACTTTGCTTTGTTGAACCTCATACTACTGGCCTCAGCCCATCAAACCAGCCTGTCTAGATCCTTCTTTGAACCTCCCTTCCCTCCAGCAGATCAATGCTCATGCCCAGCTTAGTGTCACCTGCAAATTTACTGGGGGTACACTCGATCCCCTTGTCCTGTTCACTGATCAAAACATTAAACAGAACTGGCCCTGGTACAGATCCCTGGGGAGGACCACTTATGACCAGCCACCAGCTGGGTTTAATTCTATTCATCACATCATAATCTTGTAAATGTTTAATAACTTGCCTTTTGTGTTAACACTCCTACACAGTTAAGAGCTAACAGGAGATCTAGGCAGTCTCTTATCATGGGCAATGTACGCAAAGAATATATATGAAAAAAGAAATGATGATGGGAAGAAAACCAGATTATTTATTTGTTATACTTTGTTCATCTTGCTTTCTAAAGACAAAAGACCATAAGACAACCACAAGCACAGGATTCATGTGGTAGCACAGATGCCACTCCCAGCAGGCTTTCAGTGAGTGAAAATTGGGCTCATCTTTTATATTCAAGAGCAATCTTCTCTAGCTTTGCCATTCACATATTTGCTCTTGCAGTGTCTTACATAGCAAAATAGTGACTAAGATGTTTAAGAAATGTAATCACAAATTCTCTGCATCAGCAAAGTTCCTCCTTTTTGCAGGAACTTATGCATTTTCTATTCAATAGTGAAACTGCAATAACTGTTTTTAAATAAGCAATTTATCACTGAGAAAAAATATAATCTTATTTCTTTGCAGTATTTTATGTGTTCTTAATCAAAGTTCAGATCTTAAATCTGGTGGAAAAACTAGTACTAAAGTCCATGCTCAGTAATGAAGGTAAAATGACATATAAAAACTGCTTTTTTGAATTCTCACAGGTTGTTTTGTTTTTAGGTTTTTTGGGTTTTTTTAGGTACAGTATAGATTAGTTCATTTCTCACGTCAAGGTTTTTCCTTTTATGGCTTGATTATAACCTACCAAGACTCCTGGGACAGAATTCTAACGTAAGTAGGTTTGTCCCTAATATATTCAAACCTCATCATTTTTGCTTAAGCAAAGTTGAAGCATGAATGTTAACTACTAGAACAGTAGGCTTTGGATTTTTGTAATTGCTGTGGAAACACAGTGGAATAAGGAAGATGTGATTCTTTTATGGTTCTGACTGCACTGTTCATCAGGGACATTGTGCAAATCATCTGATTTAATAGAGACTGATTCTGAAGTAAGTAAAAACAGAAGAAAAAGTCTCCCAAAGAGGCTTTTAATCATGTAGCTTAAGAGAAGGTAGTTTACTTGCCATGATACTGCTTTTCCACTAGCAGTCTTGCCTCCTCCCTGTCTCTTACTGCAAAATAAAGCAGCATTTGAGGAAGAAAGAGAAAGGGATGTGATCATAGCAGAAGCATAACTTTAAGTGTTGTATCACTGATGAAGGAGCTATCTCAGGATCAACCCAGAGAACTAGGTAAACCAGTGCACAATAGGCCATTCTCCAGATAGAGCTTCTGTTCTGCTGCCTATTTTTATATTCACATTGCTTATTATATACTTGGAGATGCTTACAACATATAATTGCAGTTAGTTTTGTGTACTGTTATGTGATTTAGGTGATTTGTTTTTATGTGGAAATAACCGATGAACTCAATTGTATGCTATTGCCTGCTATGTAGCACTTTCATAGCCTACCAACTAGATATCTTCAGGTCACCAGCAACTGTCCCTGACTTCCCTCTGATCATCCTCCCAGGAAAGAATGAACTTTGATGAAACCAGATGAGCTCAGCAGTGACGAATTCCACGGTGTCATCAGCAGGCAACAATCCAACACTGCACACCGTCTCTCCTGCTCTGAAAGTCTGTTACAAGAGATAGAGCCTGACATCATGAACTGGACAAATTAGGCAGCTTTATAGGGACTGGTCTATGGATTAAGGAATGGCATCTCTCTCTTTGTGTGTGTGTGTGTATATATGTGTATATGAGACAAAAACGATGGTGTATTGAAAAATGTGGGATCTGAGCATGAGGGAGGGACCCTCTGTGAAGTATGAATAGGCAGAGCTTCTCAATAGTGTAAGCTAGAAAAGGCGTGAACTCTGATACATCCTCTCTGTTTTGACATGCTTTTGCCCTTTTGGGTCAATGATCTTTTTGACGTGCACTTTTTCATAGTTGATAATCTGTTCATGTTGCAGTCAGTCTTTTGTCAGATTTCCACACACCCCCCCCCCCCCTTTTTCAACAGCTTGACCTTCTTGTATGGATTTCAGTTCTAGACACTTTTACAAAAACCAAGTTCAAACAGTGCTTCTCTACAGCCCCATCAGTCTCCTGAGATACATATGTCTAGTGTCTTCAGCTTCAGTTCCCTTCTTGCTATGTTGCATTGGGTGCCCAGTCTGAAGATCTTGATGGCTTAGGGACTTGCCATAGGAAAGGAAGTATAAAGCTTGATCAAGAAGTGTAATTTCTGAGCTATTTATATTTGAGTTTGTATTAGACTTATAATTGAGTTTGTATTATGATTACACAGTCCAAGGGTAGGTTAAGATACAGAGCACTTGCTTTCCTGTCTGCATCTCAGTCCAAATCTTCATTCACTGTTAATTACTGACTAGAAGACACTGCCCTAATTTTGTTGATACCATGATATAAAGACTTCCCCTTTTCCCTTGTACCCTAACCTAAATAGTATAAATCCTTTGCTAACATAGCTCATGTAAGTAGGCAAAACAGTTTGAATCATTATTTCTGACTAGGAGAAAATTCAGGAAAAAAACCCCACTACAAAGTATGACATAACATAATTTTTTACATTATGTCATATTGATGACATAATGAAAATAAAATTATATGGGTAATACAACATTAAAACTTGAGAATTCAAAACCCTCCAAATAACCCTAAACATATAGGAAGGAGAATTCTGTGAGAAAAGGTTGAAGAGATCGTGAAGAAGAGGTCATTTGTCAATAAATGAACAAGCAAAGAGACTTATGTGCAAAAAGGGTAGAGGGAGCCTCTAGAAAGTCAGGAGGAGATTGTCATATGGCATTCGTTGTGCAAGAGTTTTTAATTTGGGATGTCTGATAATTTGAAATTGGTAAAAGTGAGACTAAGAGGCAATACCTGAAATGCTACTCTACTACTCTGTCTTTGGTACAACTTCACACTTTTTAATCTTAAAATTCCCAAGGCTAACTTGTGGTCCATTATGCCTTTGTACCTCCAGGAAAATCACTTGAGTTCTAGGAAATTACAGTGGCTACTAATCAGAGAAAAAGCCTTCTGGCTTGAGATCAACATGATAAAGGAGAAATAACGTATAGTTCAGAGTACATGAAAGCACTGAGAGTGAAATCCTAAACCCTAGTTTTAAATTACCAAAGAGGACCTATGGATACTGTTCTGGTAGTCATTAAATGAGAAAGAGGAATTTAGTAGAGAATATAATTCTATTTTCGGTATACACAAATCTTTGACCTTGCTGCATTATTCACTCTTTAAAATTGAGGAACCCAAAAGTCTTACATTATACATAGGCCATTCTTTTAATTTTTTATCAGTACTTTTCTTACAATGTTATTTTAAAGTCAACACAGCTAACAAAACCATTTGTTACTAATGATCCAAGTTGCTGAATATTTGTGCCATACCTGAATACTGTTAGAGATGTCTTTTGAACTGTTGTTGTTTACTGTGTTTTCCTTCAGATTTGCTAAAGGTCTTTTTTCATGGGGGTAGGGGGGAGAAGTTAGTAAGAGTGAATTTTCAACTATGGGAGACAAGAGAAGCAAATACAAGGTATTTTATAAAAGCATTGTGCCTGATAAGTACATGGTCATGATATCAGAATCCATTGTGTTGTCACAGTGTAAGCAGTATCAAAAGTTTTCTTACAAAACACTGGCAGGGTTCATCTCTTACAGGAATATAAATAATCCAGAATAACTTTTTAGAAATGCATACAATTAAGATTCTGAATTAAGGCCAGGATTCCTGTCCTTCATGCATCTGGTGTTAGAGAATGAATATTATGTTTGTCAATACCTTTGCTTAAGATTGGAAAGAAAAATGCATATTTTTATAAACTTATGAAAAAGTATTGGTCATTAATGGTATAGCAAAAGATACTGTCACTGAAAACAGTTCTGTTACCTGTAATGTGAATATTATTAAAAAACAACAACAGCAAAAATGCACAAAAAAGCCCCAGAATGACATATTGTATTTTCATTAATTTACTATCTGAGAAATGAATTCTGGAATGGATTCAGATTTCATCTACTTAATAACTGACATAGAGATTAAAAATTTAAAAACATTTGGCATTTCACCCTTTCTTTAAAGGCTGACATCAACTTCGTATTGCTAACTTTTCCATATAAGCCAAAGCTATTCTTTTGAGATATAAATTTCTTCGCAGCCTTACTCAGCTGTGAAATTTCTTTGACATTCTTAAGGCTCTCCTGTCTTTCAGAGCAGTCGCATGAATGCGGATAGAAACTATGACCACTGGAAGAAAGCTGCAAATGACAGTGAAACAGTGGGCAAAACTTGTACTAGAGTACAAAAAATAACTTTATGCATGTTATTCTCTACTGCTGGTAAGTTTACTAAAGGTAGACGGCTAAGAGCAGTACACCAAATTTAGGCTATTAAGCACTTACTCCCACCACTATGTCATTAAAGTAATTACATTTAAATTATTTTTTAAATGTATTGAATTATTGTAAATTATCCTAACAAACAAAAGATGGCTCTTTCCTACTTAGGTTAGCACATATCCAATGCTTAGGTTGCACTAATTTTAGTGATGTTCCTCAGAAATGCCAAACTGAATCGTCAATTGCACAGTTCAAAGGAGACAATCTTTCTTCAAATAGATAATATTCTCATTATATAAAATTCCTCTTATTCACAGCACTATATGAAATATTAAGTGCATACTTCAAAAAGTAAACTGAGGACTAAATATGTAATTTGTCTCACATTAAGTGGCAAATTTGACTTATTTTGCTTCCTTACATCCTTTAAACTGAGAAAGTCAAGTATCTGGTTGGTTTCTTTATGGGCTTAGTCTTTCTTTATGGGCTTAATCTTACTGAAATAGCTATAATGCCGTTAATTTCAGTGACTGCATGATTTTATTGAAGGCTATGTGAACGCTACTTCAAATTTTCAAGGTTAAAAATCTGGAAAACTTAGGAAAAAATGACATAGATTTACTTAATATTTAATAATTTTATGGAGAATAGTACAGAGTGAACATAATATTTAACAGAGCCTTTATACAGCTGTGCAAAACAGCTACTACTAATGAGCCACCAAAATTGCTTTAGGTATTTTTATAGTGATTAAAACCATATGGTCAATAACATTTTCCACAGTATAACAGATTTAGTAGGTACTTTTTGTGTAATCAAACACTGATTTACTTAGTTATGAGATGATTTTGTGATTGGATAAGGATGACAGACAAAAACAGGTTAGAGGAAAATACTTATCTCAGTAACATAATGTTATCCAGTTGAAGACAATAGCTAGTCTGGATTTGCATCAGGATAGAAGACAGCATTTAACCCACAGTTCCTAATTCTTGATTTTTTTCAAAGTTATAAAGAGAATAAATGTCTTTTTCCAGAAGCTTGACAAATATTCTCCGCCATAATTTACATGCATAATCAGCTTTTTCTGCATAGTTACACCTGCATCCTCCCCACTATTTACCAGGAGCCAAACCTATAACGCTGAAGATGAAACTTTGCAGATTTGCATACCTATAGCTGTGCTTCTCAATTAGATCAATACACCTGACATGCACCTCCTACTGAAGCTGGTGCATGTCAACTGTGACTGAACAGTTTTGGAGCTTTTGACATCATTGGTGCTCTCAAATACTGCAATGAGACAGGTTGTATGTGTTCCACATCCATGAAGAAGTGAGGAATTGAGGGCTATGCCTGCAGCAACGGTCAGTTCTGAACAACTTAATTTTTAGTGTCTTGCCTTTGTGATAGATTTAACATTCCCAGATTGGTGTAAAGTTGTTCAGTGAAGGAGTGTAAGTTCCTGTATAAGTAAGGAGTTAAAATTCTATCCCTAACATATGCCTAAATAGAGCATGTATATTTAAAGCCTCTTTTTTTTATATGATTTATAAATACTTCCTCTTACACACTTAGTTACAAGATCCTTTTTTTATTTTTTTTTTTTAATTTCTGGAGACCAATTCCTAGATTTTTTCTGTTGCACAAAATTCTGATTATACTGTAAAAATGCTGCTCTGTCCCTAGCGGCTCAGTGGTTAATGCACTCATACAGAATTTGAAAGACAGTGGAATAGAGCACAGAAAGACTCCTATTTATACTTGAGACAAATTACTCCCACATCTACCATCTATTTCTTATTCTTTATCTGTGGAAAAAATGGTTTGTTAAGGTAAAGCAAAGATTGTTAGGATTTCCTACATATGGTATCACACTTTTAGCTCAAGGCTCAACAGCTAAAGGAGAATAAGACACTACATGCAAGAGGGGGTATACATCTTCAAACACTAGATAGGCACATGGATATGGGAGGGACTTTGTATTCCATGTGAAATGGTATGACTTCTATAGGAGAGGTTGAAAAGCCCTGTAAACAACGTACACACCAGAATTCATCATTTCTTGATCTTGGCAGAATTAAGTGAAGATTTAGTCAGCTTTTCATCAAATATAACTCTGTACAAAACACTTCTCTGGAAATAACAGATCCGAAATACAAGGCAATTCATGCAGAAATTGGGGAATTAGAGGGTCGTGATTTTCATTGTATATTTCTTAAGCAGTATATTGAGCTAGATATATATGTCTGTCTTTTTATAGTCACACTCCTAAATATCTTCACTTTCTAGGATATTGCCTTCCAGAGGCCACCCAAGAAGCTGGTTTGTGGAGAGGAATTGGTAGCTGTAGCTTGTTTAGCTGTTAGTAAGCAAATCTGAAACCTATACTTTCAAAGTAGGTGGTGCATATGTAAGGAAACAAAGTCATACTGTGGCTCTGTAACATGGGAGTGATTTTCTTCATTTCTTCCTCTAGGAATGTCCTGGGCAAAGAGTAAAAAGGAGAAGTGAAATTGCTTGGTCTACAATATAAATTCATATCAGTATCTGCAAATAAAAATGAAGCATAATGATAATGGAAGGATTGCTTTTGGGTTTCGTTTTGTTTCTGTTCTCAGACTCTTGCTTCTTTTAATATTTAAAACTCATTTTGGCTGAATGTTATGTCTCAGTTGAGTCCAACACAACATATCTACCTTTGAATGCTCTGGATAACTTTACAGTCTTTCAATCCACCAAAAGGATGGAGTGGTGTTAATGGCCATCTTCATAAGTAATTACATCCAAGGGGTTAAAATCTATTTCAATGATGCTTTCTCTTTAATGGAAATGATCCTGACCCTTCTCTTGCAGATATCTCTGCACAGAATTGTATATAACATCAACGCCGCTGTTCTCTGCATAAGCTCTGCTTAATTCTCCGATAGAACATGCACCTCAGCTGATACACTTGATGCAGTACCTGTAAAGAAAAGCAGTTCTAATACAATAAGCTGTGGTAAGACAAACATAAATCACTTCTCTGTGTGTGTGCATAAGCATCTGCCTTCTTTTCTCCCAGTAAAATCTCTGAATCAGAACCCAAACCCACATAAATCTGCAGCCTTCTGTGGAAGACATACCTGATTTACAACTTGTCCTTTATTGGATAACTCCTCCTTTTGTCTGTCACTTACATGATTTCTCTGTGGAATGCGAAAGGCACCTAAATACTACAGAAAGATGTAACTTCCAAGTTGTACTCAACAATTGTGCTGTGTGCAAGTTCTTATTGATTTGTTCATTTTCTTGGGTCTGCAATAGGTGTATGGAAAAATGGAGATTTTCTCTTGGACATAGCTGTTGACAAAATACACTTTTTCTTAAAGAGAAAACTCAGAGGGATATCTCACAGGCCCTACCTTATACAACACTGACATGTTTTTGCTTTCAAACTGCAGTTCTGATTCATACCACTTTTAATTAAGTAAAGCTAAACAACTGTTGCTAAATGTATCATATTTCAGGGGGAATGGTAAAACAGTAAAACAGTGTCTTATGAAACTAGCTGAGCAGGGTAAGGCTTATCTGTACATTGGATACAAATACAACTTATGAAGTCAGAAATATGTGTAGTAACATTTTTTTCCTAGTTCACTGTAGTATCTTTTATTTTCTTTTAAGATGATGGAGGTGAACAAAAACACCAAAAAGTTGTTTCACTCATGTTGGGAAAGAGATTAGATGTTTTTTGATCCTCCATCCTATTCTAAATCCAGTTCCTTAGTACAAAGAATGTTTTCTGTGACTTATGTGCTGGTGTTTAAAGTAAAAGTTGTAGAATATATATTCATATGTCAATTTTTTTTTTTATTCTGGAAATAGCATGGGAAGGGGAATAACAAAGGGCAGAAATTAAAAATTATTTTATAGTTCCTTTCTATAAGAAATATTTCCCCAAACTGTAGAAACCAAGGCAGCCTGTTTTCTTATAGATTTGTCTCAAGACAGTTTAACTTTGAGGTCTAGGAAGGTTTAAGGTCATTCTGCAGCCTTCCCCTAAAGAAGGGTATTTAGAGTATATTTCTCTCTATCTGGCTGCTTATTTTCATGAAGATTGAATAAATGCAATTATTTTTGAGACTGTTTGACCTTTGATAAATTCTTCTGAAATCATTCAGTTCATATGGAAGTGACTGAAGACATATTCAGACACTGAAAATGGTACAGAGAAAGTTACTGAATCACTTTCACAGGAAACAAGATGGAACAGAACAATGGAAAATCCATGATAAAAGATCTGCGTTGGACCTCAGAGGTAACGAAGCCTCCCCAGACTTGCAAGATGAATTTAGTGCATCAGATGTTCTCATTGGTGTTGGGCACATTAGTTTGTGTTTTAAATGCACTTTATAGTTTACTAATGGATTTCAGTGTTGACATTTTATTTCCTTCCTTGAGACCTGTTACCACTCCTATTATTGCATTTGCTTTTCTAGAATGAGTATTGATGTTACTATCATTACCTAGTATCTAGAGGTCATCCTTTACAGACTCAGAGTTGATGAAATCAATTTCTGGTTTCTGCTTGATAACAAAAGCAAGAATATTTAGAGACAGAAAGAAACACAAACTCTCTGATCTCCATTGTGTTAGTTTTCTGAGGTGTCTTAGAAACACTATTTTGCAATCACTTTCAAAAGACCTTCATATGTTGCAAGATTTGCAATAAACTCTTCTCTCCAAAAACTCACCCCCAACCCACTCAAAAAGTATTTTTATTGTTTTAATTTGTTGTGTGCAAAATAACTTTTCAGTGACAGTGTTCGATAGCTTTATCCTGTAGTCTACAAAAAATGTTTTAAAACATAAATGGTAGTTTGCTACTATCGTGAATCTGTATTACAGTGTGCTTTCACTTTGATAATCTGTGCATTGTTAAACGCTTTAGTATAACCAAGACATAAACAGTTTTAGAGCTGCACTGACTTTAAGTGAAAGGATGACAACAATTCTTGCAGTTGTGAGTTACTCTTCTGCATGGGAGTTTTTCTAGCTAGTGAGCTGGAAAAAAATATTACAAATCATGAAATAAATAATAAGCTTTAGAACTACTCATCCATCACTATATTTTGGAATTATTATTTTCTAATAAACAGGAGTCTTTAATACCTCAGAACTCTTCCCAATTGAGATATCCAATTATTCAGTATAATACTTTATTCAGACAGAACTAAATTCAAATATGGAAGTTTGTTTTGAGTCTGTGGAATACAGTAATTATCTTATTCCTTAATTTTCTGATTTCTACTTCACTTTGTAGTTTCTACAGTCATGCTGAAAAAATAACAACAATGGATATCTAAACAGTCATTGTGATTATACATAATTCAAATGGCACAATTAGAAAAACATTGAAATGCCAAACTAAAACTAAGCCTAGAGCCTTTTCATCATTAAATTCTAAGATGAAAGAACACAAAATAAACAAGATTGTCTGAAATATTGTAAGGAAAAAATCTGAAAGATTCTATATTTTTTGTGTTGACCTGACAGGACTTGGGCCTGAGATGACTTTAGTTTCTTTTAACAATTTTATAGCAGTTAACTCTTGCTTATCTGTTTTAACTCAAGCTCTGTAAATAAAATTCTGACATAGCTGGGGAGCAGATTATCAGGTTTAGCATACCAGCTAGCTAGGCAAAGAACAGCCTTTTATGCCAGCTGAGACAGCTGAAAACCAGTGAAAAAAAGTAGACTGATGAGAAAACATTTACAAATAGATGGAATTGGATCCAAAAGTGAGGCAGAAAAGAGCCCCATGACCAGCATTGTGGTGCTCCTGGTGGATAATTATGAATGTTGGCAACTCACAGTGACACCTCACAGGACACTGCTGCCAGGGGAACAGCAGGAGTCACTGACCTTCTGACTTAGGAGGACATTGGAAAGGTGAGCATAACGTGAGAGAAAAAGGAATGAACATTATTCAGTTTTCTTTCATGGCAGTTTTATGGACTCTTAAAATTATTATGAATGGACTATTGATCTTATTATATCTGTTGTACTTCAATTAGATAATTTGAATTTTCACTGAGCTAATACTTAATTTTTGGTTCCACTTGCAAAGCCTGTTCGACTTTTGCCAGCAAGATTTAAATCATAATACTTTTGGTAAAGCCTTTGTGGAGAGTGTTATTCTGGACCGTACAGAAACATATTTATCTCACTTTCCCATTTTTAGCTTTTCCAAGATTTTGTCTACTAGGTGGAGCTGTGGGAGGACTGGACCAAGCAGTGGACTCCGCCTTAAGGGATCCCAAAATCAGAGAGACTGGAGCTGCAGGGATGTGAGGTACAGTTATTGCTGTCAGAGGAGCTTCCTGATATGGGCAGTAGGATTCAGAGTCTTGTAAGGTGAGGAAGCAGTTGCTTAACATATACAGGATGCTTGTGAAAATATGGGTCTGGCGAGGTTTGTGCTCTGTATCCAGGAATTAAAGAAAGCACAACAGGCTTTGGACTTAGAGAAGAAGGCTGAGGAAGAAAGTTGCAATGATTTTCAGTTTGGTTTGGGAAGATGCAGAGGTGAACACAAATAGGGCAAGCTGACTTAAGTATCTTATCTCCCTTTTTTCTGTGTTGTGTTAATGAAATCTACCAATTTGTTCAGGATAGCCATTGGATTTACTGTATTGCATTTTCCTATATCCTTCTTGGAATCCTTTCTGGGGGAAAAAGAAAAAAAAGTTACATTTACTTTGCAATTCAGAAGAACCAAAAAGTTGTTAAAAGCTTGTACTCCAGTTATTTTACCTTTAAATTTGTGTAAGGAGTCTTGGACTGAGCACCACGTAGCTTTGTTTCTTGCTAGTGTTTTTATATGTGTCACAGTCACTTGCCTTTGAATTTTTTGTATCTCTCAAAGGCAAGGTCTGCATTTGCAGGGTTTTGTTTTAGGAACCCCTGATCTTTCAAACATGCTAAGTTCCATTGTCAAACACTTCCTCCCCTCCTCACATCCTACATTTTCTCTTGAATGCCTTTCATCCTCAGTGATGTAATTTTTAATTGGTAGAAGGGGAGCATGTCTAGCAAATAGTATCACTTACCTTTTTAGAGCACGTACACTTCAATTCATAAAACCATAGAATGGTTTGCTCCTGCCATGGACAGACACGTTCAAGAGCTTCCACTAGACCAGGCTGCTCAAAGCCCCATCCAACATTGTCTTGAACACTTCCAGGGGTGGGTCATCCACAGCTTCTCTGGGCAACATGTGCAAGTGTCTCACCACCCTCAGAGTGAATAATTTCTTCCTTACATCTAATCTAAATCTACCCTCATTCAGCTTAAAGCCATTCCCCCTTTTCCTATCTCTACATGATGTTGTAGGAAGTCCCTCTCCATCTATCTTGTAGGCCATCTTTCAGTACTGGAATTGTTTTCTGTAAAACATTTCTCAGGAGGATACATCTGTGTCTGTGACTATATCCAACACAAAATCTGAATGTAAGTGGATATGAGCCGTATACTGCATACTGTATCCGGTTATCATCCAAGAATGAAGTTCAAAATTGGATTTAGTAGATGTTCCTAAGGTGCAGTAATCAAAATATATCCCTTAAGCTATGTGACTGTGAGCTGCTAGAAATTCATCTGTCTAGGCTGCCTCTATGTATGTGTTCTAATTTTTCTATCAAGGGATTATTTAACTTACACTGTTAACTTGTCCCCTCCATTGAAATATTTTTGGATTTCCTGCTTAAGGGAATACACTCATGTAGTAAAATATGTAACTGTCACAGAACTGATATTATGGATTAGTGAGGAAGGAGCCTTTCATGGTATGCTCTTTAACTGGAAGCTCCCCTTTCAAATAGACCAGGATTGAGCTACTATCATTATTCATCATCTCGCGATGTGGAAAATTTTGATGTGGTAAGAAGAGGTATGTAAAATTTTGTAAAGGGTTTAGAAAATTTACCCCTTCTCAAAATCAAAGTTGGTTTAACAATAGCTGTAGTGCATCTGGATTCTTTTTTTTTTTTTTTAATTTATATCCAGTAGTGTTACATTTTTTGCAACTGAGCTAGATCAAAATAATTGTTTACTCTGTTTTAGAAAGACCCTTTCAATGGAGTCATCCTGCATAAAACATTTATTTCTTGGACATGTAGAAAAGTGCAGAATTTGTTTTTAACTCTGACTCATTAATCAATGAACAATACCATACTTCTATGACTGAGCACCCCAGAGGAATTTGAATGGAAACACTGCTTGAAGGACACATGCAATATGCTTTCCTGACATCTACTTGTATCCTTTTGTCTCAAACAGTGGGAGTCCCCTGAACTCATAAGGCCCACATGAGCACTGAAGATGCATTTTTGGTGTGGAAAAAAAGCACCAACAACCCATCTGAATCTGTGAACCTGGCATTCCTGACTTCAACTATTTTAAATCATGTCAATAGGTAGTTCAGTGTTGTACCTCCATTGGTAGGCAGTGTATGTGAAATGGGAATCAGCTCATGTAAGTCTGCTGGATCAACAAAAAAGAAATCTAGTTTTCTTATTGTATTCATTGAAATCTAAATGCTATACAAGTACTACAATATTGCACAAAATAACATATTTAGAGAAAAAAGGAGGGAGTTCACATACAGCTCATGTTTTCAATATTTCAGTGTTAAAGACTGTTTGGCTGGGTTCTTCTTGTCAGTTTTGATCTAAGTTGGTTAGAGACCTGAGTGTCCGTAACTGCAGAGAAATTTTTGAACCTGAAGTAGTTATGTGAAATAATACTTATTTTTCCACTTCTATAAGCTTTTTAGAATGATGGTAAATCATCTATAAAAATGCTTTTTTTAGAATGAAGGATTGAAATTTCCACAATGATTGAATCATGAGCTTCTGAAATGAAGTGTTTGTAATGGAAATGCTGACACAACATTAAGCATAAAAGTTAGCATAATTATGATGAGGAGTTTGCTAATGGGTCTGATAACAAGTTACTAACGTTTTTCTGCTATAGAAGTTGTGACATGACTATTTTTTTAACTTTTGTACTATAGATTAGCATGTACATCTATTCAGCTTTTAAAATTCGCTTACAATTGTTTTAGCTTTCTAAAATAAAGTGTATTTCTATTCCAAGGTTACAATGGACTTGCTAATGGGGTATTGACTACTGTTGCTTATCATCCATCTTCTGGTGGATAGGTGATCATTACTTTTCACTTAATAATTCCTTTTTTTCTGCACATTCACATAAAATTATTTTTATTAGGAATTTATTCAACTTGCAATTGAAGATATCCCCAGCAGCAGCTAGTGCTTAATAAAGTTATTCTCTATACAAGATAAAATTGCAGTTTCACAGATTGCTCAGAATTAAGAACTGTTTTCTTATGTTGAATTTTAGCAACAATATGCACATTTTAAGAAGTGAAATTTGGGTTTTATCAACTCAATTGATAAGGAAAATCCTATATAATATTTATTTTAAAGACGCTTGTTGTGCTACATGTTTCATTGAAATAAGCTGTTGAGAATTTCTTGAGAAGAAAGAGTGGATTTGATGTTATAATTCTGTATTTGGATTCCTATTCTTTGAAAATAAAAGCCAAGGACAGTGTACTGTTTCCAAGGAGAGGAAGTTTGCAAGAATTTGGTTCTATCAGGGTCAGCACAAGAAGCAGAAAATGCAAGAAGTATCCACTTCCCCACCATTTCAGTAAGTCTTTGGGGATAGCACTAGCTCTTATTAAAGCTCATAATGGCTTCTGTTTCCTGACCAATCATGCTAATTCCGAGAAAATACTCACCCTACATGTATGTGTATGATTGCATTGCCAACAGCTGAAGTTGGTCTCCACTTTAGAAATGACAGAAAGTGACATAAGAAGTAAATCTCTTTCTTGTCTTGGGTCAAAACATTCACTCCTTAGGGCTGTTCTGTTTTCCTGAATTCAGTTGCATAAATTCCCCCTTCAGTTATTGAAGAGCGACTGAGCACAGATACTCAATTCTTTTATGATATTAAATTAGATCTTCATAAACATGTTGATTTATACTAGAAGAAAATTGTTGGAAAGTTTTTATGGTCCAGATTATATTCTGCTTAAATTGTACTTCAGCTTTCAACAATGCTCCAAAAGAGAGAATAAGTTTAAAAGTAGAGTATAAAGCATTAACGGTTTAAGCTGTAAAGAGAACCCTTTCTGTGCTGAGACATAGTCTAGATTTCTAGACAGAGTATAGAGCCAGTAACCAAACTGAAGGAAACTCTTTGTCGTTCAAGTTTAAAGTTAGTTTTATCTATGATCTGCCACTGAAAACATTCTCAGTTCCCATGACAATCTGTGGCAAGTCCAAGTTAAGAGCAAAAGGCTTTGTGCATACAATTTATGCATGAGCATTCAACTATAAGACACACTTTGTAGTGACTGAGTTTTTCTTTGTTACAGCTCTTAAGTTCCTACTGAGCTTTCTCTACAGTGACTGGTGTAAGTACTTGATATATTGCATAAAAAATTGAACTTACTAAAAAGAGATTTTCTTTTTCTATGTAGAGATCTTCTGAGACAGTGGTGCAGTCTTCCAGCCTGCATGATCTCTGGTAAGCTTTTACAGACTTTTTCTTTTTTTCCCTCTGCATAAAGAATTTCTTTTAAGTTAGACCATAGTGAAAGGAACCATGATGTACTGCAAAGGAAAGTCCTTGATATTCAGTCAGTTGTAATCCTTTCTGGTCAATACTGAGAGACAGACTGAGCAGCAGTCATTATATACTATTTGGTATAATCTGGTAGCCTGAGAAATATTGAAAAAATATTAAGATCTGTATTCAGATCCTACCATTGTAACTTTCTGATTGCCTGTCCTTATGAGCCCACACAAACACATATGCAGTCTGTAAATATCCACAGGCATAGACATTTATGTATCGGTAGAGCAAACAAAATCAGGCATATGCAGAAGAGTTTTTCAAAGATGCTAATTTAGATGAGTCAGTGATTACTTGTAGCAGGCCATTGTACCCACAAGTTTGTGGCAACTGGAAACACAAAATAGGAAGAATTAAATGAACTAAATCGACATTTAGATGCCTTTTTACAGTATATTGCTAAAATGTGTCATTTCACCTCACTACATAGATCAAAGCTATTGATACATGTTTGATCATTTATTCCCCTGTGAGCGAAAGTCGTCAGGATACCACTTTGAAATTCATAGCTTGCTGCTCTGTAAAGAGATCTTATTTCAGAACTGTAATGTGCCGCCTCTATATAAAAAGATTTTCAAACCTGATTGCAGCATTGTCATTTGACGGCCTAAGGTCAGTCGATCAGCAGGGTGATGTCGGCCAACTTCAGAGCTGGTAAGATTTCCGAGCACCCGTTTTCTGATCCTTTAGTTTAAAATTTTTATTTTTAGTTGTACTGAAGAAAATTATGTAAGGAATTCTCAGGTGTTAATTGTCAGCTGTGTGGTCCCCTATACTGATACAGAGCATAGGGGAACTAAAAGGAGCACATTTTAGAAAGGAGCACATGGAGAAAGCTGCTTAGAAGAGAAAGGTTCCCTTACCTTATGTCTTGTGGCTCTGGAACAAGATCCGAGCAGGAGAAAAATCTGCAAAGGATGAGCAATGTGGGGATGTCTGGTTACCCTGTGCATTATTCCCCTAAGAATTAGAATCTGTCTGACAGTATACTGTTTTTGTAAGTAGCAAGTTACTTTGTGTAAATTGTTTTGCTGCATGTTAAAGACATCACCTCCACCCCAGCGTGACTCATCATGCAGAACTATCTAAGCATTAGGGATATTCTAAAGAAACATAGAAACAATTAAAGATTCTCCTTGCCTGCTCTTGGTATGGAAAACCTTTTATTGAATGCCTCAAAAATTCACTTTGTTTCTTGATTCATTTTTAAGAGCAGATGATGTAGTAAAGCAGCAGTGGAACTACAAAATTTATTAAAACTCCCTGGTCCTTAGGGACTGATTTAATGGAAATGACTGAAAAATGTTCTTCAAATGTTCCACAGACTGCGCAGTATTGCGCTACTGCTTCAGTACTGTTACAGTATAAATAGATTTTTAAATTCATCTTTTTTTCTGGCACAGAAAGAAAATGATAATCCCATTTACCTTTTAGCAACAAGAAAAATGCAAGGAAGTTTCAACAACACTATGTGTTTGGTCCCAACAAAAAATAATGGAGTTGGCTTATTGTAATATTAACAAAAATAATTATCACAGTTGTCACTTTTAATGTGAACAATATCCAAGTCTTTGATCTGTGATACGGCACAGAAAATGTTTCTGGAAAAATTAATAAAGCATATTGTGACACTGCATGTAGTAATGCACAAATCAATGATTTTCAGAATCATTTTGATATTCTGCTTGAATAGTTGTGCTTCATATTTTGATGATCCACTTTTGCCCATAGTTTCCTTCTGTGTATTGTTACATGAAAGAGTTAAATTTTATTTGCTTTGTTACTTGCATTTGTCTCTGTCTCTACTAACCTGGCTTTCACAAGCACTAAAAATTTATGCTGTTTCTGGATGAAGCACTCCTTTCTGCACATCTGCTAACTTGTATCTGCATCCACAGTGATACATGAAAACAGCAGACCTGTTGAGTGCTCGAGAGCAGACCTCCATGTTATACTTGAGGGAAACACTTCACCTTATAACATAAGGTTCAGACAAATATGCTTTTTAAAACATAGTTCACATCCCCAGTGTCGTGGTTTAAAACCAGTCAGGCAGCTCGTTCACTCACTCCCCCCCTTCTTTCCCTCCCTCTACTGATGGAGGGACGAAGAGGAGAATCAAAAAGAATGCAACTCCCAAGGGCTGAGATAAGAACAGTTTAGTAACTAAGGTGTAACACAAATCACTACTGCTACCACCAATAATAATAATGATAAAGGAAATAACAAGGGAAGAGAATACAGCACCTCAGCCCCAGCCGAACGATAACTCGGCCCCCCAGCCCGACCAAGCACTGACCAATACCTCCAATAGCTGAACCCAGGACACCCAGGAATGTGAAGCAAGCAGATCCTGGAGTGGTTTATTTGCATCAAGCACCTTGAGTACCCAGAGGATGAGCCAGGAATTTCTTCTGAGGTGTTCTGATTATTTTTTTTTTACGTATATATACATAAAACTATATGTATATCTGTCTCTATATATCTCCTTTCTCATAAACTTTATTCTATTCCCTGTCTAGCATAGTATTTTCTCATTACAGTATTTTCTGCAAACACTGGGGAAAAATTGTGCAGTATCAAGGGAGAAATGAGTTTCTTGAAGATGGTCAGATCCTTTTAGCTTGTATTCTTGTAAAGCAGCACAGTAACAAAATCAGTCCTATAGACCAGATTACTTCCCAAGACCCATGTACAGATAGCAGTTTTAGACTGCAGCTTTTGCTTCAGAAGAAAACGTTTATAGCAGCACCTAGTAAGTCATTACTACTCCACTGATCCCCCTGGAACCTTACACAGGCTGCCTCTATGGAGCATATGATTGTTTGGTTTCCAGATAAAGATATGTTGGAAAGTAGAGAAGGTGCAGCATAAAGTGTGATCTTGGAACACCTTTCTGTAGATTTATAAGCAGCCTTATCTCTCCAGCCACTTGGCTCCTGTGTATCATAGCTTTGAGGAGTATGAGTTGCACTGAAATCCATGAGGAACAGCTTGGGAGATCTCAGCCTGTTCCCATGGACCACCTGGTAATGAAATGAAGGCTTTTTAAAGCCACTACTTAAAAAATTTTATTTATTATGGCTATTCTTTTAAAATTATTGTGGTAAGATGAAGAAAATATCTGGAGAGTTTTATCAAAGAAATGCTATATGCATTGTCAGTTCTGTGATGAGAGGGTAAATCCAGTCTGGACAGATCAAATTGTATCAAAATTGAATTTTGCCCTAAAAGCAACAAGCAGACTACCCAAGTAAGATATTGGGCTGTAACAGTCAAAGTACTGGTGTAATAGAGTAATGCCATATGGTCTGTGAAGTATTTTCAAAGCATTTTCTTAGTTATTTTCCATGAAACCAAGCCTCTACTTCAAATCCCTGAATACCAGCATTTTTGTAAAACTTGAGGTATCACTGCTGCTCTGCTGCTCTCAAAATCTGTATGGTGTACATCTTCATGACTGACAAATGCAAAAGAAAGATGCCAGAGGCATATTTCTTGCTGCTGAAAGAAGAAATTTGTGCTTCCACATTTGAACTGTCATCTGTGAGCTGTTAACAGGGCAGGAAAAAATCAGGTACAGCATGACTGTATGTAGCCCGCTCAACTACAATACCTGAAAAGATCATAGAATGATAGAATGGTTAGGGTTGGAAAGGACCTTCAGATCATCTTGTTCCAACCCCCCTGCCATGGGCAGGACTTCCTCACACTGGACCATTTCACGCATGACTCTGTCCAACCTGGCTTTGAACACTATCAGGGGTGGAGCATTCACCACTTCTTTGGGCAACCTGTGTCAGTGCTTCACCACCCTCACAGTAAAGAACTTCTTCCTTATGTCTAACCTGAACTTTTCCTGTTTCAGTCTGAACCTGTTACCCCTTGTCTACAATCCCTGATGAAGAGATTCAAGCATTTAACTACTCACACAGACTTCAAGCTATGAAGGAAAACAGCCATAATCATTTGGTAGATAACTGTATTGGTCATAAATCAGAATATATGAACTTAACTATTGAAGATATATAAGCCATTAAAAATCAGAAGATGTATTCAGCAAGAAGTAGTGAATTACCACGAATGTATCAGAAACAATGAAAAGGTTGAGTTTAAAGAGAAACAAAAGTAGCTATAACAATAACAGAGCCAGATACCTGCTTTTGAGACAAGATGTTCTTCAGTTAAGCATAATAACAAAAAACTTTAGGCAACTGCATTAGAGGAAAGTTTAGTCAACAGTTAGTTATTTTTTTTCTCATGAAACACAGGATAACAGCAGAGGCAGCAAATGTAGAGGAAGCAGCTGTCAAAACAGCTTGAAAGCTCCTCCCTCAGGAAACATATTCTGGGAGCTGCATTTTCTAAGAACCTCTTCTGGTGGCTTGTTGCTGCCAATGGAAGTTAACTGCTGGAAATGTTATCTAGAGAAAAGCTTTTCTTACTACAAGGATGGTCAACATGAGCACAAGGGCATAGGAATATTCTGGGACTTCCCTCCTTGTGTCACTCAAGACTTGACTGGACATGGCCATAAGCAATCTCGTCCTATCAGTTCTGCTTTGGGTGAGGGGTTGACCACTTGACCTCCAGACATTCATTCCAACCTAAACAGTTTGAAGATCTTCCAAATTGCTTACTAATAGATAACACTTAAAATATTTTGAGTAACCACCACTGTTCTGCCTGGAATCTTGAATTATTTGTGAGACCTTAAAACAAACAAAGGCAAAATCCTGCCTTACTATCTTTTCAAAGCATGTCTAAACTAAGAGTCGAAGTTGCTTTTGTTGACGTAGTGGCATTAGATATTTTTTTGAAAAAGATTTCTGCAATGGCTTGAAGAACATCAGTTTGGCTAGAATTCATCTGCTGCTGTTGAGTATTAACAATGTCTTTATCTAACCAGAGATGTCCCACTCTGTGTTTTACAGTACCTGAGGCAGTTGTGTATCTGATGTTATTGAGCTCAGTAACACACAAAACTGATATCGCCAGGGGTTACTTGAGTTGGGGTGAGTGAATTTTTTTGCTCCTTTTATTTCTATTGTTAGAGGGAGACATATTAAAGAATATAGAAATGTGTGTGGGTTTTTAACACTGCATTTATTGATGGTTGGGGTGAGTGAATTTTTTTGCTCCTTTTATTTCTATTGTTAGAGGGAGACATATTAAAGAATATAGAAATGTGTGTGGGTTTTTAACACTGCATTTATTGATGTTTCATACAGTAGTCTGATAAATAAACTGAATTTATAGAATTATAAAGGTAGTAAGCAGTCTTTCCTCATTCCCACTTTTATTTATGTTCTGTACATGCAAAACTGAGAGACTTAATGCCAACCAAATACATTACCTACTGAAGACTCTTTCCAACAGATAAATTCAATAATGAAGTAGTTGGAAGGCCTGTATAGTCACATTCGTAAATGGGAAATGTAGCAGCAATGGCATCTTGTTATTGATTTTGTAATAAGCTTCACTAATTAACTAACTAATAGGCCAGCTGGAAGTCAAAAGGAGGTCTTTTGTTTGGGTTTTTTTGCATACAGGTTGAAAGAAGCAACATTACCAGTTGAAGTATTGGATTTTTTTTTTTATTTCAAAGGCAAATGCTGGAAAAATAAACCATTCTCAAAAAATTGTGTAGAAATATTTTCCGCAAGGGCAATAAATAAGCTGAATCTCTACAATGAATATTTTCTCTGCAGAAAGGTATGTGTTACTTGACTTGTTTAAATTCATTTTCTTTACTGGGAATGCCATCCATTATTTTGACATATTTTATGGTGAGTAAAAATCCTTGATTGCAGCTGCATACCAAAAGGAGGAGTTTTGCCACTTTTCATATAAAAGTTATCTTCAAAAATGTCAGAGGCCATTTAAATGTCATTACTTGTGAAATACTTTGAGAAGGCTCCAAAATGAGCTTTTTTTGAGATGTCAACTCTTGAAAAAATAATAATGATAATAAAAATGTATCTGTCTAGCCACATTGGAATCACTTTTATAGAGGTTTTCTTCTATGCATATGAGAAAACGTATTAGACAAGTGCTCAAACCCAGAGTGCCCCCACAAGTAAGCACATTTGACCATTTCTCACAGAGAGAAACTCAGGGGTTACTTTGTGAGAAAGATTAATTGGACTTAGTTTGGTTACTTTCCCATGGATAGAAAAAGAGGATGCAAAGTTGCTGCTATGTTTGCTTGGTTTTCTATGCTGAAATTTCTAATATACTGGTGGAAATTGTGAAATGTTGCTTCACAGCTTTATTATCTCTGTTTACATAAAAATCTAGTACTCTGATAGTGAGACTCTGCTACCTTGTGCACATAGAGCTGACATTTTGGAAAAGCAACAGAAAATTGTGGGGTTGTTTTGTACTGTTGGTTATATTTATGTAACTTTATGGGGACCTCAGCAAAGTTTAAAATATTTATTTACTACTATTTAGGTTAATAAATTTTGAGGTAAGATATTAGAATCACTATGTTCGTCTTGCTCTGAGTACCTTTGCCATAGAAGCTATAGAACTTCTGTGACTGAAGATCAACAGTGGTGAGTAGCTACTTCTTCTAGAAAACTACCCTCAAGTCATGAATTTCTTATTTTCATTGATGAACAATGATTAGTAATCTACCTCAATAGCTAGTTGCACTGTCTTTAAAAAAAAATAAGCAACACAATTTGTACAGATCCCATTATATCTTAATTTGAGAAATAGAAGAGGTTTCTTTGTCTTTTATGTCCAGGTTGTATGCTTCTCTTTAATGAACTAAATTGAATGAACTTCAATGAACTTACTCTCTGTAACTCAAGTTTTATGAATCTTTAATTGTTCTTGAGGTTTTTTTCTGGGTTTCTTTGGTTTATTGTTGTTTGGTTTTGTGGGTTTTTTTTCTCAAATTTATTGATATTCTCCCTGAAATGTGGTCATACCTGTATGTAGCTCTCTGATAGTATTCATATCACTAGCACAGAATACACAGAAGTGATATAACCTATTGCCATGGCCTACAGTTCACTGTCTGATAATGTCTTCATGCAGGCTAGATGAAGTTGAAACAGAGCAGTGCCTAATAATGCCATTTCCTGATTTTGAGAAAATTAACTTACATTTAGGTACCTGTTTAAGTATACATGGAGAAATTCCCTGCCTCCAAGAAACTTTGAAAATACCTTGAGCCTTCCTGAAGCTCTTGAGAAACTATGAGAGCAACAATTATAGGCACAGAAGCAGATCCTAAGGAAACCATGGGCATCCTAGTAGCATAGTACAGAGATCCTCGAAGCTAGCTGGGATTTCTGCTTCAAGACAGCTAAACCAATAAAATGGTCTGTGGAGGAGTGCCTGATCTGCTGCCACTGCCATGCACTGAAATGATGCTGTAATTCCAGAGCAGGGGCATTCACCCCCAGTCACAGTTCTGCAAGTAAGTTACATTGGTGTTTCTGCAGTCAGGGCCAACTTGGGTAACTGAATTTTGTTGTGGTTTTCATTATTTTTTTTATTTAAATATTATAGCCACATCCTGTAACACTACATACAATCAAAATGACAGTGAACTGTATAAGAGAATACCTAAGCCTACCAGTTGATTCTCTGAATAAGCATAATTTCTGGACCTTAATATTTCCCACTATTCCTGTTACTGCATTGTAGGAAACACCATACTAAAACTTGAACAAATGCAAGAAGAATTTAATCTTTGGGCCATGACTCATAGGTTGATACAGTGATTAAAGAATTTGATCTGCTCAGAAAATATTTCTGAGCGTGTTTATATTTTACTGTATTGACACAGACTCTGAGAGTGAGGGTGCCTGTTGCTGAGTAAGACTGTGATTATCCCATAGCAGCAACTATACCTCCAACTGACGATATCTGCATAATATTCTATTGCTTTATTTCAGCAGGTGATTTTAATTTCCAGATCTATAGTTTTCACTTTGCTTTCATTTGACCATACCCCAGATGCAGTGAAATCTGTTTATGCTTTTATGCTGCATGGCAGAGCAATATGAAATGTATGCCAAGCAACAAACATCAAGTGAAGAAAAGCATTTAACTGTTTTACAAGTCAAGATTACAGTAGATGACTTTGCATCATCTTGCTTGCTTTTATTCTTCCCATCATTATAAACTCCTCTGTTGGCTTTCTGCTTTGTGGATGAGAAGGTAATGAGATGTGAGAGCTGGTCACTACTTTCCAAAATCTCCTATGAGGAAGTCCTGCCAATATATACTGAAAATGGTGTAACTGATAATGAAGCAACAGGGAAAATACACCTTCTCTGGCAGGGGTTAATTGAATTTGTCCTTTTCCCTTTGCTTTACATAGTTCCTAGTTTAATATTTCCTTCCTTTTCCCCCAGGAGGTATTGATACCTCCTAAGGGACACTGCTGTGATGGCATTATCCTGGACACATCCATCTGAACCTGGAGTAGCCTATTACCTATTGCCTAAAATAAACCCCTGGTGTAGCAATTAGTTATTTTCTGTAAGAGACTCTTCCTGATTTAATTCAACGAAACCCTGCTTTCAGGCTTGTTTACTGGTAAGTAGAGGAGTTCAACACTGAAGTGTTTGAATCCTAGACTGCAGTAAACCATGCCTTTATTGCACATCTACAGGTTCCCCTGGCAGTAATGCTTTTTCCAGGCTAGGTTTAGATTTGTTTCAGGCAAGGTGGAGGCTTAATTCTCCAGTAAATTGGCATCACTGACATTTGTGAGTGAAAAAGAGGTAACTCACAGGTGAGCCAAGTGCGTTAGCTCTCAGGTCAAAGCAGATTAATAGTAGATCCAGAGTACAGATTGCTCTACAGGGACCTTTATGGAAATACTCAGGGAGTGCTTCCTGTGTGTTACAGCTCAGGAATGATGGGTGTTTTTTTATGTTTTTACGTCCTACTTGAATGTAATCAGGTATACTTATTCCTTGACACCTGACCTTGAATAAAAAAAGAGAGAATGAAATGAGAGAAGAATATAGTATAAGATGTGATAGGGTTTGCTTTGGTTGTTGTAAAAAAAAAAATAAAATAAATAAAGCAACCTTAAGAAAAAGTTTTCATTTATTTGATTTTATTTTTCTGTCTGTATTTTTCCTGTAAAAACCATAACATATATGTATCAACAGCATAAGACATGTGGATGGCTTCCGGGGCAAATTCAGTAAATTTTTCAGTATACTTTGGTTAGATTCTCTGCTGGTAACAAACTGGAGCAAATTTGTCATATCAGGAACAATGTGCAATATGTTAATATTCTGTGCAGTTTCTAGTAACTGCCTTATTTTGAAGACATTTAAATTTGAACCAAAATTTCTGTATTAACCAGTAAAAGATTTCTATTAAAATTAAATTATATTTATCAATATGCTTGTCAAAACTCACTAAGATTTCTGATTAAAAATCAACAAGATCCACGCTATCTTATTTCAACCACTTATAATAATCCAGATTTTTGTTTAGATAGTAAAGATGGTGATATCATGCATTACACAAATTTTTCAGGAGTATGAGAATGATTTTAGCTTATAGTTGATTTATGATATGTTTCACTATTTGATTTGTGTGTGTGTATGCATGATTGTGAAGCTCACAAACCTTGGGCTCCATTAGCTTCCCCACAATTATTTAAAATATTCTGGAATGGCAATTTTATGCCTGAGGAAAACAACTCTGGAAATTTCCTCTGAAGTAGAAAACATCTTATATTATGAATTCATATACATACATATATAGTTTTCAGTTTTCTATGTGGGATAAATGAGACTGTCAGTATTTCAATTTTTTTGTCACAGACAATTTAACATTTTTAGCATTCTGAATTTTAGCATATTCTGAATTACTGTAAGTGTGGTCCAATAAACAGATTGCTGCTTTATGGCTTGTTTGTTACATGTTTTATTGATCCTTATATTTGACCTCCAAGCATAACTGTGGACTATATTAAAAAAAAAATCAAGTAGAAATGAAAAAAATTAAAATTGAAGAGGCAGAAAATGTCTTAGCCTGTGTGGTTTGAGTCCACAAGAATAAATTTATATTATGGTAAGATTGGCTGGAAGCAAAATTGGAGATAGTAGAGTGGGTAAAAAGCAATTTGGAAACCTTGAAGCTAAGAAGGAATTGCTAACTCATCCTGAGTATATTAAGAGATATACTGAATGGAATCGCTATTAATACATGAAGTCTATCAGCCACTTTCTACTTACAAAACCTGTTGAAACAGAAAGCCTGAGCATGGTAACATGTTCGATTTCTGCCCCTCAAGGATAAGCAGTAAACACCCAACTTCAATATTTTATTTGATCTTTTTTTTCTCAATATGCAAGCCCAGTCCAAAGTACTGAATGATATTTAAACTCTGCTTTGAAGATAGGATTTCTCATTGACTCAACAGTATTTAAAGCACACGAAGCATCAGTTATTTTCCCTGATAGTCCAGGGTGAGTGGCATGATAGTTGTAGTTCAGAAAAGGTCAGAATCTTGCCCGGTACTTATTTGGACAGAATATTGTTTGAAATCAAAGCATTGGCATTCAATTTTATAAAATCAGATCCCACTCACAAAGTCTTCATGAATAGTGCTCAGTGGTTTTGCATTTTATAGCCTTAGGTCTCCAATTTATATACCCAAATAATGGGACTGATTAGTTAGGATTTCTAAAAGATTCAGTCGAAGCATTTTGTCCCGATTCCTTCAGGAACTTTTTGTCAGAGACAGGAACAAAATCTAATATTCCAGGAGAGTGTAGGAGATTAAAAATTCTTAAATCATCAGATTATTTTTTTTCCCCTGCAGTATCTCTTTTGATTTGCCACAATTCTTCCAGCTCCTGAAGGAAATGAAATCAAGATCATGCTCTTCAAAGTAGAGACTTGCCATTTATTGAATGAGTAAAATGTATGTAATTATGTAATTTACTGTATTGTAATTCAGAAATACAGAGGAGAGAGATGAATTAATTTAAACATGCCACCTTAATTAAACAGTTGTTTGGCTTTCTATTTTCATCCAGTCACCTGAAAAGCTTCTGGAGTTGCAGGTGGAATGTTTGTTAACACTGCTCATGCTATCCTGTAAGTAGAGGCTGCTGAGAGAACTTTCTCTTCTACTTCATCGGGCCAATATTATTTCCACATGTATCATGTATTGTGTGATCAGGCCTTACTGCTATCCTTTATCATTGGTTAGATTTTACTTTCGCATGCTGGGATAGGCTTGTGTGGTCTCCCTGTTCACCAAGAGTGGAAAATGTTGTCACGCATTTCTTCATACTTCATGCTTCTTGATAACATAGTGCTTCCTTTTGAACTCTTTATTGTAGGTTTTATTAATCCTAATTTTGATCTTTGTGCAGTCAGCTGGAAAACATAAGGAATGAAAACAGAATTCTAAGTAGAGCAGTACAACTTGTCAGGCTTAGATTAAATTCCTTTCTTGGGAAGGACTTCAACTTTAAACTAATTTTCTTTAAAGCTTGGGTTTGTTTTTTTTTTTTCAAAAAGACACAGAAATTTCATGGCTTGAGCCCCAGAAGTTATCTTTCCATAGGTAAACTTTCATGATTGAACTGGAGTTTTATTTGGTTGGGTTAACAATTTTTTGTGATTCTGCTGACCAGGCAAAAGGTATACCTTCTTCTTCATCATGCTTTCAGATGTATTTAACACCACAGAAACATCAGCTACATTTTTTTTTTCCAATTTTTATGGGTCTTTTCATTGTATTTTAATCTCTCCATATGTATAAGCCCAAAAAAAACCAGTTATAATTACTCAGTGCTTCTGAGTAGTTATAGCAAGCCTTCTAAGAGTAAAGTGAAAACCAATCTGTTTCTTTTAGGATAAGAGAGTATTGGGTCTTTCATTTTTTTTAGTTAAAAGTAAACAGGCTGTGATTCTAATAGTTATATAGTCTTAAAACAACACTTTATATCAATTTTCTTCATGTTTATTTGACACAACTTTGTCTTTAGTTTGTACCTTTTTTTAGTAATAAAGATACTAAGACATGTTAAACTAGAGGTTGACCCACATACCTGTTTTTATGATACCCAGTACTCACAGCATCTGCATACTTTATCTACATGACTCTAGCAGAAACACCATCATGTACGGTATCAGTAATTCAGTATATATGTTTCTTTAACAGTCAGGTGAAAGGAAACCCTTGATCTTGCCTCCAGTTGCATAAAATTCAGGTCAATTAAATAAATTTCCTTACCTATTGTCCTTCTTTTCACCAGCAAAGTTTATACTTGTTTGCATTCAATGCTAGATAAAAACCACAGTAAAAGCTATGAATGTCTTTAGTTGTCATCATTTCAGTACGACAAATGAAGGTTCACAGACCTGCTGAGTTGGTGATAGAATGAAAAATGGATCATTAATGCTCTTAATAAAATACAACTTGTCATATTTTTTTTTAAGTTCATCCAGTTTTGCTTTCTTTTTGCCTTCCTGAAAATGTCAGCTCTGACTAGTTCTTCATTCTCACATCACTTTCATTTTGTTATTCAGCTTTGACTTAATTTATAATAAAAAAAAAATAAATCATTGATTCACTGACTTGCTGATCTGTTCACCAAACAGTTCAAATGAAGTAATTATCCTATCGACCTCTTTGCATTTTATGTTTGCTTTGCTTCCACTTTCAGTCTGGATGCTGCAGCGTTCTGCTTTTAGGAGGTGTGAAAAGTTTTGGAGTTGCAAATTGTAAGCATGCTGTGATTCTTTACGCTATTCTATGACTTCTCATTTAGGAATTTAAGATTTTCTCCTTTCTGTTATAGCTGTGTTTGAAGAGGTGGTTGATTTAATATCAAAGCCCTCCTAGCGATTAGTAATACACTACTTCTGCATGGCTGTTCAGCTCCTCTGTAGGAGCACTTTGCATTTCCCTTTCATATTTGCAAGTTTTACAAAGATGTTTTTCTTGTTTTTTCTTAGTAGTCTTCTAGAAAGTTAACAAGGTAAATAAGTCTATCTAATCCCTAACAAAGTTTGTTTCTTTTTTTTTTTTTTTTCTGAAACAAAACCAAATTTGCTCTTTTAGTCTTCCCTCAGAAATGGCCACAAGTCTCAGATCCTGTTTTGCTTGTCAGCCTTGGAAGATCATCAAAATTTTTCAACTGAAACTGCAGGATAACGCACAGTTTTTGAGCAAGCCCCTTCAGATCACCATAATTCACTAATTACTCTGCAAATATAAGCCAAAATGAGTTGACATATAGATTTAATTCCAATTTCAGTAGCTAATATGGTGAACAAAAGATTCATAATTATTATTAAAGCAGTTCTTAGAAATCAGTCTAATTAGGACTTTTGTTTGCTTGCTAATGTTTTTTAAATGTGAATATTCTGCTTCTTCATTTCTCTGGAAGGTACCACATCTTCAGTTGCTATAGCACCATCTTAAAAACATAAATAAGAAATCAGCATATAAAACCTCTCTCTGCCTAAATGCCAGATACTTTCTGAACTGACTTATGCCAGTGACTGGAGTTAGATTCACACTTATTTGTATCTGAAAATGCAAGGACACAACCAGAAAAGCTGGTTGTGCAACATTTTGAAGAGCATACTGCGTCCCATTCTGCCTATCTGTTTGTTCAAGCCGGATTTTTAATATCAGGAACTTCTCAAGAAGCTTATATATGGTTTTTACTCCAGTAATAATGCACCCTGGGGAAGTCTAATGTAACATGATCAATTATAGAGAGGTAATAATTTTAACTGTTTACCTTGTTATTGATTGATGGCTTGGCTTAGTGAGTGAAGATTTGGGAAGGGCTTTAACCACGCTTGCTACAAGGGTAGGTGGGATATGCAAATCTGGTTGGAAAAAAGGGTGCTAAGGCAATCAGGAAGTGTCCAATGAGGATTGTCATCTCCTGCACAATCTCAAGCTACCCATGCGCTTGTCCGCCCGCATGCAAGGTTGGATCAGCAGCTTCCCATGCACCTTGTCACCTACTGTTTTGACCCTCACCTGTCCATACAGACAAGTGAGAGTGAGCCCTTCCAGCCTGCGCAGTGGATTTTTTAGGTGAGGCACAGCTTGCGCAGAACTGGCCCCACCCTTTACACCTGAGGTTTAACTGACACGGCCTAGCTAGCTAGGACGGTGACAGCAAAGTCCTCAGGTCGTAGGTTTTGTAAGAGTGCCCTTCTCTTTGATGGAAGACCATACAAAGCTAGATAAGATCCATCAACCCGGGTCTGAAGATAGGAGTTTTCGTTCTCCTATGAGGAAAGCCTGTCTTTGCTAACGAAGATTGAGGAAGGGCTTTAACCTACACATTCTGAACAAGTCTGTCATCTCCTGGGTCAATCTCAAGAGACCAATGCCGCAACAGCACAACATCAAGAGTCAAGGTGGGATTCTGACTTAGAGGCGTTCAGTCATAAGCCTGCAGATGGTAACCTTGTGCCAGTGGCTCCTCAGCCAAGTGCACGCACCAGGGGTCTGAACCTGCGGTTCCTCTCATACTGAGCAGGATTACTATCGCAACAACACAACATCAGTTGGGTAAAACTAACCTGTCTCATGTTACCTTGTTATAGTAAAGCCATAAACAGCAGGTAATTCTTTCTGTTGAGCTAACCATGCCAGCAGTACCTTGATAACACTTTGGTGTCATTTACCATGAAAGCCTTTCACCTTAAAACCTATGTAAAGCCTATTTACACACATATACAAACACACACGCATATGTGGTAGGGGACGTGGGTTTTTTTAACTCTATGTTTTCTTAGGCCAGTTTTATAGCTGTGTAGTATAATTGACTAAAATAGAGTTATTTTTGATTTACAGTTCTGCAGGTCAAAGGACAATCAGTGCTCCTGTAACTGATTTTTTGAAAAACATTGAAGACTTTTTGTGTATCAGCATGATGAATCTGTAAGTGATCTGTGCTCTGGTATATGCACTGGGGAGACAAGGGCTTTGCATTTGCATTTTCAGTGGTGGTTTGTAGTCTGAAATAGAATATGGTCAGTAAACAAGTCCAAGTCACAATGTTGTCCAAACTCCTGACATGCTGGGGGAAATTAAGGTAGGGGTAACTTATAATTGCAGATGAAATACAGTGAGGAAATAGTGGCTCAAATTTGGCTGTGATTAAGGAAAAGATCCCATCAGGTTCTCCTATGATTTGAAAGTGACTGATAGAAAGGTACAGAAAAAATGTCATCACTGATCACTGTGCAATTGTCTGTGCGAAATGACATGAGCATGTGAGAGCATACAGAAGTCTCCATCGATAAAACCTTTCCCCTTGATCTTGTACTCTCTTCAAGTGTGAGGGGAAACTATACCATCTGTACAGTTTCATAGCTTTTTTTTTGTACAGACAGCCAGAAATGTTGGAAGAGGTGAAATGTTTTTCTCTGTGCCACAGCTCTTGGAAGTTAACTAGATTGTATTAAAAACAAGTAATCTCATTTTCTTTCAGCTTATGCAAGGAATCTTAACAGTTACCATATTTTGGCATACTTTTCTGCCTTTAACAAGGCATTATCAGGTGATACCTCATTTCCTATTTAATACTTTCAGAGATGATTGAGCGGTCTAGGCCATCTATTGTACTTACTATATGCATGAATTATACCTTTAGCTGTACCTAGAAAACTGGATGCTCCTTTAATTAAAGTTTCTGCCAGCTCAGGGTCAAGATTTTATTTGCATGATTAGTCCACATCTTACATTAATATCCTTCCTACCATGCAATTAACTGTACTTCAATGGGTTGCTTTCAGTCTGTTCTTTTTTTTTGTTTGTTTTTCCTCTAAGTAATTAACTATCCATGGGCCCAAAGAGAGTAACTCTTCTTACCTGAAATATACCAGAATCAGCCAACTGCTTAAGTGCAGATACCTGAATCTGAGCTGCTGGCTGTTCTTGCCTGGATTTGAAATGATGTAATTAGAGAGATTGGTCTAAGCAGAGAATTTTCCACACAACATTTTACTATTGCTTCCTTTTAATTTTGCAATAGGAAAAGATACTATAATCAAGAAAATTCCGCATACCCATAAGTAATGTTCTGCCACATTTTGGAATGACAGTGGCCAGTAGCAGAATCTCTCAAACAGCAAAATGCTGTGAGTAAAAGAAAATAATGGGAGTATATTCACATCATCAATGTGGTTGTCTAAGTTAGGCTGATTTCCCTAAAACTCCTGCACCACTGAGACTTGCTCATCAATTCTCCAGATATTCAGGATAGTATACTAATTTTGTTTCTCTGAATTGCACAGAGCAGCAGCCTTCCTTCCTTCAGTGACTGCAGTCTAGGTCTAAGGAGACAAATATGTTAACCAGCCTCAGATAGACTCTTGAAATTAAGATATATGAATATTCATCATGCCAATGTGTAAATTTCTCTTACTTTCTGTTGCAGTGCCTAGAAAATGGAAAACATTGAAAGGAAAATCAATATGCTACTCAAGAATGGAAGGTGAGGACTTACAGAATTGCATTAAGAATTTTTTGTCCTTGTTAGGGTACTTTTGGTCATCTTTGAGATAATTCCTTGTCCTTTTATGAGATGTTGAAACATAAGGATTTTTTTAAATTTATTTCACCTTGAGTGACTACTCATAGAATTAAACAGAATGAAGTCCTGTGGTTGTTTGCATTTTAGGAATCTTTTTCCTTTGGGGAAATAATACTGCCTTTGCTTACTCTAAGATATAGTAAACTTGAGATGCAAAGGCAAGATTATACCCTAACAAGTGTTTCCTAAAGTGCTGCAAGAATGCAGATACTTCTTAAGATTAACTCTCAATTAATTATGTTCTAGATCTTTGCTTATCTAAGACACAACTTCAGAAAAGTGCACTTCCAAGGTTATATACAGGGATATAGTTCTGTTGCTGGTTACACTGATTAGAAGAGTCTAGGCCTTTTTAGACTGTGTCAGAATCACATACCTGAAAGCATGTTTTGCCAGAGAAACATTTTGGGTGTATGTTTTTTACTATTTAGGAGAAATTAGCATGTCTAAATTCAAGTTCTTTTACTCAAATAAAAAGCATTTGAGATCTTTCCTGTACCAAGGTGAGTATCTTTCTCCTTTTATACTGGTTATATGTCTTATTTCCTCTTTGGGTAGTGTTCAGAAAATTTAGGATGTGAAGTGGAAGTAGACCTGAAGAAAAAAAAAAAAAAAGATACAGTGTTTATCTTGCAGAGCTTCACGTAATTTAGAGTGAAATCTGTGATGTTTTCTGGAGGTATGTGTTGTAAATTTACCATAAATTAGTTGTCTTAAGACAAATGAGAGATTTTAGGTGGCTGATTTGAGGCCAGTGTCATAGAAGATGCAGAAAGGCAGGGACCAGGATTTTTCTCTATTTCACCTCAGAAGATCTGGGGAGACTACTACAGTGATATAGTTGCAAGCAATATTTTGACCTAGGTCCTAATTTCACACAAACTCTTTAAAGCCGTATGATACCTCTCAGACACCAGAGGTAACAACTAGACCTGCCGCTTTCATTACAATGAAGAAAATGTCATTAGCTAAAAGCTGCATTTTGTGGGAAAAGTATAATATGGGAGAAAGAATGAAAGAGATAAATCTACCATATGGGTTTTTTTGTCACCTAATGGCTAGAACTAGTGTCCAACAACTGGCAGTTCCTACTGGAGAAAGGAAGTAAATCAAGGAAGATGGTAGAAGTTATTACATTTGCAGTTATTTATAACCTTAGAAAATGGAAAACCTAAGAACTTGGCCAGAAACTTTGATGTATAGCATAAGTTCTTCATGTGATTTCCCTCAACTCCGAAATAAATGTTTAGCAGCTGATATTCTAGAATAAAGTACTACTGGTAGAAAAAATATTTGCAACTTTTCTGTGTCTGGACTCTTACTGAACTCTTGTCATACAGATGCATATAAGTGCATAGATTTAGATTTCATTGCTATATGGATTTGTGTACTTGCTATAGTAAAACTGTATATTAAACTGAAAATTTTGTTACCGGCTCCACTAGCTACAAACATTTAACTACAATTCGAAAGTTATATTTTTTCTATTCTTTATTATTAAATATAAAACTTGTACTTCTACAGTTTCATTATTTTTGCTTTTAAAAATATATTCAAGAATATTTTTGTATGCACATGGGACTGTTAGTTTTAAAGCACAGTAAATCAATAGTATTACAAGCATCTTTAAAAAATCTTCTGTGCTTCTATGTCACCTACAACATGAGTGTTGTTGTGGAGTGCTGAATGGGAAAGGAAATTTTGCTTTGAACTTCTTGCAAATCTCTTCTGTTTTCTGATTGTATTCTCTCTACAGGTGATAATTTACATTTATATCCATCATAAACCAGAAAAATATGATTTTGTAAATCTGAAAGTCTTACAAGCTGAATGTCTGACTCTAGTTGTCCAGCATGAATTCTGAGTGATTCAAAAAGGCAAATGATCGTTCTCTGCTGGCTTTCAGTTTGCAGTGTGGTCTTACTGAAATCTAACTTTCCTATCTGGTAAGCACAGGCTGTATATTTAGTAGAGGTATTGTGTTTGCCAGGAAAAAAAGATTCATTCTGCCTGCCATCCTCTCTGACTGATAGAGTTCTGTAGGGATGGAAACTGAGAACATAATTTATGTGACCAGACCTTTCTAATTGACTTTTACAGCTCTGCGGTGGTAAGGATAACAGTATGAGACTATTATATCATCATTTATAGTAACAGCTATCCTTCAGGAAAGGTGGCTAGAATGTAAGCCATCTGTACCTCACATTGCCTAAGAGAAGCCAAACCCTAAAATGAGTAGGACATATAATTCTGCTTGCTTAACAGGCTAAGGAATCTCATGGGAGAAAATAATCTGCCATTAAACCAAAGGTGCAAATTTAGGAGCTTCTTCTAAAGTTTTTACTGTTAATATACAGTAAAACTGTATATTAAACTGAAAATTTTGTTACCTGGCCTACTACTGTACCTACCAAAAGTTGCTCATTTTAGTGAGCTGTCAGAGCTTGGAGGGAGAAGGAGACTGACACAAAGAAATGTTTATTAGGAAATAATGCCCTTGATTATTCTATTCTGTCTTTCACAATAAAAGTGTCATGAAAGTTATAGGTAGTATTTGAAAGTAAATTTTTATTCAGGTATTGTAAGATGAAAGCAATGGCTCTAGCTGTGACTTGCCAACATTTATGGAAGATGTGCCAACTCAGGATATGCATCACACTGTGGAAAGACTATGTGATTCTTTCCCAAACTGGGGGCAAATGTTTGTAATTGATATTTAAAAAGAAATATCTACTAGTTAAAAAGAAGGTCTACTGAATGTTTATGAGCTATTTCTAAAGACATCCTAGCCATACATGAAAAGCTCTTAAATATATGAACTGCATGGATACTGGTTTCCCTTTCTTATGTCAGATAGACACGGTTTCTATGATGCAGATTAAAGTAGCATGAGAAAAGCGCTTTCTGAGAAGCCAAACAGACCATCACAATGTGCACAGGTCCTCTTGGTTTGAGACATGGCTGAAGAGAATGAAGGGCATGAATTCTCACATGCAGTGCCATGCCATTAGTACTGGAGGTGGCACATTTGCAGATGGTAGTACTGATGAAGGAGATTGCTTGTACTTTCTAGATAGGCAGAATACACTGTCCTGAGCAGTGCTGCTGGTAGTTTAGTTTAAAGCAGTGGATTTGTGACAGCATGATATTCTGTCCTGGCTAATTTTTTTTGCTGAGAGGCAAGACAGATTAATCTGAACTCAATACTGTGCTACTGCTGGTCACACTGCTAAACAAGGCATCCCTGGAGTGCAGGGCTGTAATCCTGCTCATTCCCTTCATTATTCCTGGGCTGAGCAACTTGTTTTTCCACAAACTGCTAGGCCTTGGGAAAACATTGCATTATTACCATGAGGGTACAAAATCACTCTCTAGTAAAACACTGCAAAGGAGTCAAGGATAGAGAAAAGTCAAGGTGTAAGGGGAAAAATTGAGGTATATATGCCTCTTAAGGGTATAATTTTGAGAAATATTCTTGCAGGATCCATCCCAGCTTCACTTGTCAGCTGTGCTGTGAATAAATGCCTTCTCCCTTCCTGGTCCACCCAATACTAACGCTGTGCTGGCAGAAGTGTTAGCACAGATGTATACAGTAAAAGCTAGAAAATCATTTGCTTCACCACTTGTCTTTGTAGTCAGTTACCTGTCATCCAAGGCAGTTGAAAAAAGAAATGTCTCTGTAAGGGTGAACATTTCTGATTTTACACCTTTACACAATAATCACCTATGATGCTGTTTAGTCCCAGTGTGGATAACGCAATATATGTGTGGATACATGTGAAAATATCACTGAAGCATTCCATTTATGATTTAGCCTTGCTTGTTACAGCTAGAAATGGAAGTCATGACAAAACTATTGGTTCAGCTGAAGCAAGTTTTAGTTCAAAAGACAATAACAGCCAGTCTTTATTGCAAGATACTATGTTTTGGTCCCTGCTTTAGTATTGCCTAGTTGCATCCAGGCATTGCCAAACTTGTCACAGACAATGGCATATATTCTTTTTTTCCCATTAATGTTGTTTTGCAAATCTGTTAGCTTGGATAACAGAATAACAAAACAACTGGAAGAGGGTTATTTTTGCTGCTGTTAGTGCTATTTTTGAGAGCTTTTACAGGCATTTTGCAAAACTGGGAATAACAGCACTTTGAGAGGGTTGACAGAGCTCTAAATTCATTAAAATATGTTGCAGTCTTTTCCAGCTCAGAAAATGTTTACAGGACTGAGAAAAACATATATGTGAGAAAAATAGGTTTTGGCTCTTTTCCTGGAACCCATTTATGTTTTTTCCTCCTGATGGTGTTTTGGATCTACATTATGCTCAGCTGAGCGTATTAAAGGTGAGTTCTACACCTTGATACATAATATATTGGTCACATTTATAATCTTTTAAAAGCCTGATGATAAACTAGTACAAAACAATTAAAGTAACCACAACAAAATAAAGTGTCATTAGGAACTCACCAGGGAGATGAGACCGTTTTTGACTATGTATAAATGAAAATGGTACCTATTACTTTGTAGCAGAATATTGTTGAGAAAGCTGTAAAAAAAAAGCCTCTTTACTTGGATTGGTACAAGTAGTCTCTGTCTCTGACCACACATTCTTCTTTACGTCATATGCTTTATAATAAGAATGAAAGTATCAAACCAGAAAGTTTTGTTATTTTGGGCTTGTTTGTTGTTGTTTTTTGTTTGTTTCTTTGTTTGTTTTTTTTTCAACTGAGTTTGAGATGTGCATTAAAAAAAGGTTAAAAACTGTCAGAGACATCTCCCTTTAAATTATTATGCAAAATGAAGGAGTCTGGTTCTAGCCTTAGAGCCTTTAACTGGCTTTAGTGAATAAAAGATAAGTGGATTTTATGCCATATTTAAAAGATGTATATATA
This sequence comes from Neopsephotus bourkii, assembly GCF_033783945.1. Lineage (NCBI taxonomy): Eukaryota > Metazoa > Chordata > Aves > Psittaciformes > Psittacidae > Neopsephotus > Neopsephotus bourkii. Next base: position 14,448,760 of record NW_026900684.1, on the reverse strand, counting down.
AATGTGTACATATATAGACACATGAAACTGCAGGAGATAGCCAATATAACTTAGAAATCCTAGTTCGAGGTGGTGGATATTTACACAGTTCGAAATATACTAAAAATATTGTTCTCTGCCAAACCATTAAATATCATATACTAGATGCAAGAAAATAGCTCTGCAAGGTGGGCTAACCAAACATAAACAAGCTAGTAAGTGCATTTTCTGGGAGGAAAAACGCCCAACAATCAAATAGAAAAATTCCCTCCCCATACTAGCTTATGATTTTAATAAATGCGTTCCATTTTATTATTTCCATTGCACCTATAATTGTAAAAACACAATATCTGATGTGCATATTTTCTAGATTGTTTATTTCTTCTTGCAGCAAAAAAATCGTGCGTTGTGAATGTTAGGAGCAGATAAGCAAAGTTGTAATGAACTTCTGTTGAAAAAAAATTGCAATAAAAAGCTAAAGCTATGGACAGCCCAAAAAATCAATAGTTTAGCCCTGACCTTTCCGATCTATGTGCTACAGAGTATATCTTTTTATACTGTGATGGCAATTAGTCCCAAATAAATGAGGAGTCTGATCTTGTCTTGCTATGATTTGAGAACCTTCTCTGATGTCATGAATTTAGAGGTGGCCAGAGGCTACTCTTGATGTTAGGAGAATTCAGTCATAATTCTGTGTGTCGTGTGAAGTGCTCTGTCTCTCACCTTGATTCTTCCTGAAAACAGTCTTGTCAGAATGGGTGTTTTCTTCAAGGTCTACAAGAAGTTATTCACTTTCTATCTCTTTCTGCCTAAGAACTTGGGAAGGAGAGGAATGAAGCTAGCAGACAGCAAAGAGAGTTGTTTTGGGGGCTCTGGTTTTGGGTGGATTTTTGAATTGAACACCCAGTTTTTGTCAACCTCTTAGCCTGCAAAAAAGTGTTGCAAGCAGCTTTCTCCATTAATGTGCATTGGCTAGCTTTTAATTATCTAGCTGACTACTATCTCTCTCTCTCTCTCTCTCTCTCTCTCTCAATCTCTCTCTCTCTCTCTCCTTGCTATCATCTGTCTAGTTGTCCTAGCCAAGGAATGTACTTTATGGCCATTTCCAAATGACTTTTTTGAGGTTTTTTTACCATCATGTCCAATGAATGAAATACCTTTAAGACTATCAGAGAGTTGATCAAACACTGTTTTGGACCTGCATGAAAAGAAAAAAACCTGTACTCTACTGATATGAATCTAATGTTAACTTCAGAAAAAAAATATTTATAATTTCAGTTCTGATAACTCTCTCTGTGGTGTGATTACAAGGAAATTACTTAGTGTACTAGATCTTAAGTGGTCTTCACTGTGTGTCATGTTAATGCCCAAGTTAAACAATCCACCTAAAACTAAGAAAGAGGCCACCTCACAGATGAAGGTTAGAGTATGAAAAATGTTACCACATAAAATCTTAGGAGCCTTCCAGGAAGTGGAACCCTTAAACTGATGTAAGAAAACTGAAGAATTAGCAAGTAAAGCTCCTAAGGCAGAGGCACAATAATAATTATTAACAAAGAAAAAGACCAACAGAATAGTTAAAACAATTTATGATACAATTGACTATTAAAGAGCTATTAAATCTGACCAAAAAAAGCTCAGCAGAAGCTTTGGTGTACCCCAATAAAAGCACTAAATAATGATCTCCTTCACTGAGAAAGTACATAAACTTTTGGTAAGACTAGTATTAAAATATATCTTTACAAACACCTATGATTTTATGCCTTAATAGTGGTATTTCAGGCATAAACCAGGACATAAATCAGGAAAACACAACATATTATTAACAGGACAGTAACTTCACCTTGTAAAGGATACTTCAGCAGTCTCTGGTACCGCTTGAACTTCAGCAGGCACTGCTGGAGGAACTTTAGTAAGGTTATAGGCTTAGTCTGTTTCTGTTACTAAAAGGACACGATGGCAGTCACAGCAATTCCCGTACTTAGCCAGCCAGAAGAATATTTTCTATACCCTTGAGCCGTATATTTTATGTATGATCTATTGAAGAGGTTTTAATATTGTTTGTGTCTTCCACCTTTAGCTTTATATGTATATTTATGAATTTTATATTCTGAAAGGGCAGAAACATACTGGTCTTAGCACAGTCAGTTTTGTTGGTAATGCTGATTTTTTTAGCTCTATGGTTCTATATATAATATTTTTTTCCTTGCAGATATAAGTTCTTTAACACTTATTAAAAACTGTATCTTAGAAAATAAGCGCGACTCCTTTTACTTTCTTATTCAAAACCAGCTGGACTAGTTGTACCTTGCATTAAAATGATCAACTTATGTGTGAAATAGTCAAAAAATCAGTGCAAAATGGATGAAGAAATTTGGGTGGAAAACTATTCAGGGTGTTGGATATAATAATTTTAAACTCCTCATGGCTGTTCAGTTTTGAATATTGGTCCATCTAACTGCTAATAGTGTTATTAACAGTAATAACTGTTAAGTGCTATTATTGTATAATAAGAAAGAATTTTTGTTTTGGCAAACAGTTGTTGAATTGATGTTTACAGGAATATCTACGTGTATGCAGAAAAAAGCATTTGTGTACAAACTCAGTGGATTTACGTAGATAAATGTTTCATAGTTCTTGGAGTAGGGTCTTTGCATTTATGGGAAAACACAAAGTGCTGAATTCTGTAGCTAATAATTTGCAGCACATGATTTAGACAAAATTTTCTGTAGGAGTTTGTAGAAGTCTGGGTCTCAAGAGACATACTCTGATGAAATGATTTCCATTGGTGGGCACCTGGCATCCATCCAGGGTCAAGCCACTACATTCAGATATTTAGTTAAGTATAAATATGGTAAATATAGTTATAGTACTACAGTGTTTCACTATGGAGTAAGTGTAACTCTCTCCACTGATCTAGTCTCTCTGGAATTAATATTTTTATGGTCAGATTAGAAAAATTAGAATAAATAAAAAATGAGTGGTTAATGGCATAATTGCTGTAATGTAAAAGACAGTATTTCAGCTCTTTTGTTTACCTAAACAACTCACTAAACCACAAATTTAATGGCAAATATGCTGGAAACATTCTGGCCTTTGTGTAAAGCCAGAATTCTGTTTGCTCCTAATGTAGAGTCTCAGTTCATTTGAAGCAGCTCTCAGCCCTTTTCTGAAAGGATTCCCTCTTTGAATTTGCAATCTCTTTTAGAGATAGACTGGTTGTTACACAGCTGGCATTGTTATTGCACAGTCCCATTTTAGTAATCTATAATAGCCTTTTGTGCACACTCAAAACCCTACCAGATAAACCCCTAGCATTTCTACAGTCCAAAGGTGTATACTTACGTTTTGAGGTGGATCAAAGATGAGAATTTAATGGGAACATAAAATTAGACTATTAGGAAAATAGTCTTTAGAGGAACTGCTTCCCTGAATTAAGAAAAGGATTCAGATCTTCACATTAAACAGTTTACATATTTTTGACCAAGTTAATTTTTTTTTCTCTTAAGCATTTTTCTCTTTTCTAAACTAAAATTTTGGCTTAAAACAAAACAAAACAACAAAACCCTCACATTTTCACTGTCCTGTCAATCTTGGGGTATTTTGGTCTTAGGTGAATGTTGCAGCTGTACACACAAGAAATTGCTATAGTCTTTTGCTTTGTTTGTTGGTACATGCTGTTAAAATGACATAAAATGAAGTTAGAAATGCTTGCAACCTAACTATTTGGGATAGAGGACGGTATTGTGCTGTTGGTACTCATATTCTTTCAGATACTGAAAGACAGTGGTGGGATTTCCATTGCAGATTTAACTTAAGTAATTACTGAGCCCAAATTCTACCTATATTGAATTTACCTTGACAGCAAAATGGGCTTTTGTTGCTCAGATCAATGGTTGTATCTAATCCTACATTCCAAATGAAAGGAATAAAAACCATTGAAATATTTCTTGAAACATTTTTCTGTGATGGATGATGAGAACAGTCTTTGTGCCATCAGCTTCCTTCAGGGGAAGACAATAAAAAGAAAGGGAAATTGTCCTTGCCCCTTTCCTGTGTTTTTCTACCTTGCTGTCTCAGGCTCTCCTAACACAATAGCAGTTTCTGCAGGGTGAAAACAGGATAATGGGATATATGAGGTGTCTCGGTTCCTTGTACCCCTGCTCACAAAGGAAGAGCTGTTTTTTTTCTTCTGACACAATATATTTGTCAGTTACCTTTGAAAGCCTCTTGTTTCAGTGTGGTTTCTTCTAAGTCTTCAGAATAGCAAACCTTGAAGTAGTCTCTCTACATTTTATGCAAAGGAAACAACACATCTCAATTGTATACGCGTGGTGGCTTATTTTCTAAGTATGGGTTGAATTCCAGAAGTTCAGTATTTCAGAAAAAAAAAGAAAATTGTTGTATCTGGTAAATTATTGATGGATGCTTTTTATCAAACTTGACATGGCATTTTTCCTGTTCACTATCTTTTTATATAGCAATGATCTCAGAGAAGTTAATTTTTGTTGCTGCTGCACATAATATTGTTACAGAATATCATTCATATATGTTTGCTCTTATGGTTAGATTATAGACCCAAATGTATGTAAATCATAGAAGTGACATCAGTGTTTTTAATACTCATATCTACTTCTATTTTCAGAAGTGAAACAGATCAGTCCTTAAAATTCTCTTATTTTGTAGCTTGACCATAAAACCAAAGAAAATGTTGACAACTAAAGATGCTGTTGTAAGCAGAAAGTACTGAGTCTGTTGTCTGAGTGTAGAGGATGTAATTCTTAGGAGACTATTTAGGATTATTTTTTTTTTCTTTCTTCAGGCAGGAAAGGAATGAGGATAAGCCATGGAATAGTGCTCAGGGAGATGGGATTAAGCGGTCTGCAACGTGCCACTACAGGACAATAAAGGATGTTATCTCACATTAATGTACAACTTTGTATAATTTTTTTGATTTACATAATAACATAGATGTTGCTTTCAAAACTGAATAGAAATCCTGTATAGCCATAAACTATATTGGAAGGCCAGATAAGGTAATCCTCAAAGGTGTCAGAAGAGTCCGCTTACGGAATTTCTGAACCTACTATTAATTCTGTCACAATCTCAAATAATGTGTCTCAAAAGCCTTTCTTCAAATCATAGTAATGATGTTGAGAGCTATCAGCTTTCTGTGCAATAATACTAAGTATCGTTTAATTGATTATTTAATCAGTCATTATGAAATGTCATTTATTTTAATGACTTGCAGCAGACTTTGAATAATATACGGAGACCAAATTGAAATTCTTATTTAAGAAAAAAATATTTGTTGCAACTGCTGTTATACTATTTCAATGCCAAAGTTAAAAAATTGTCTTTCCTGCACTGGTTTGCTTGATGATAGAGCTATGTGTGTGTGCAAAATTTGTTTCTAGTAAGCAGTTGTCAATCGGTAAACATAAAATAGAAATATAGTAAACTGCAAATTTTTCAGGTAATTCTGATTTCAAGATCTATTGTTGAAAAATGAAATTTAAGTAGCTGAACACTAATTGGCCATTTATTAGAAACATACACCTTCATTTAGATTTCTGTAACAGATGATTTGCGGGCCGTCATTTCAGTCAGAAGATAGAAAAAATAAATCACACTATTTTCAGAACATTTTTTATTTACTCTTCTGAGAATTATCAGCCATATTTATAGGTAGCATTCCAGTTGATTTATTAAATGATTCTATAGATAGTGTTTTACAGCACATAAAATCATAGAGCATAACACTAAGGTGACCTTCATCTGAAATGTGCATATGAAAATAATTGGTTTATGCAAGGATAGCCATTATTATTGTTTACCTGCACAAAATAATAATTTCCATTTATGCAACAACTACTGGTCTGCTGGTGTCTTCTGGTGTATCTTCCAGGTTTAGTTGGTAGCAAACCCAAAAATCTAAAGCATGCAACCATGGTCATATGGGTTCTATGATTTGATTATACAATACTGTAAAACAAAAAAAGGTGAGAAAAATAATTTCTTCTCATTGAGATTATCCTTATGAAGTTTCCTTCTAATATTATTTTTTAATTTTAAAGTATCTAGCACTTTCATCAAATCATTTGCTGATCATTTTGCATCTTGAAGATGTTTATTTTTTTACATCATCATAGAACAACAAAATTAATGATCATCATTAACTTTGTGAATACCACTGCAGTCTACTCTTCGTAGTTCGTTACTTCAGATTACAGTTTTGTAAGAGAGAATAAAATACAAAGTAATGAAAAAGAATTCTGTTGTAGATCTAGAGTGTAAATCATTAGACCTGGTGATGTACAGAATAGGAAAGGAGATGTAATTAGAGTTTGAATATTATTAAGCAAAAAAAATGAGTCACAGAAAAATGATGATGGAGGTCCAATGGAGGCTGTAAGGAGAGTTAAGAGCCATAATATTTTTGCCCACTTCAGTAAATGAATCAAACCAATTTTTCCTGCTTAAGTTTGATTTTAAGATCTCTGTTCTTTTAGTACCATATTTCCAATTAGGAGTGGAAATTCATATTCATTTACCTTTGACCTTCATTTTCTTTTCAGATTGCTTATAATTTTGCTCTTTGGGCTAGCTTTGTTATAGTGTAGCAATGGCTTTCTACTTCCATCACATTGCTTGGAGAAGATATAGTCACTTCTGATACAAAGTATCTTCCATCAATTATGCCACAGGGAGATGCAATTTGGTACTGAATTAATTTGACTTTCCATACACAAAGAATTTTCTTTTAGAATTTAATGTGAAGATGCTAGCAGTTGTCCTGGGTTTAGCATTAGCAGTCTTTTTTTTTTTCTCTCTCTTTCTTGGTAGCTGGTGCAGTGCTGTGTTTTGACTTTCGGGCTGGGAACAGAGCTGATAATAATGATGTTTTGGTTTGGTCAAGGACTTTGTGAGCCTCATGCTCTGCCAGGGAGGAGGGGAAGCCAGGAGGAAGCAGAGACAGGACACCTGACCCAAACTGACCAAAGAGGTATTCCATACCACAGCACGTCATGCCAGGAGGTAATGGGGAGTTACCTGGAAGGACAGGGGGTCTGCTGGGTTGGACTCGTTGTTCGACAGGTGGTATTGTACTCCTTTTATCTCTTATCTCTTTATTGTGCTCTTACTACCTCTTTGCTGGTGGTGGTGATAGCAGTGGTGATTTGTGTTGTACATTGGTTGCTAGATTGTTCTTGTCTCAACCCGTGGGAGTTGCATTCTTTTGATTCTCTTCCCCATCCCTCCAAGAGCGGGGAAGGGGGGGAGCCTCCGGGATGGGGGATGTGGGCCTCTACTGTTTCCAGCCCGAAAGTCAAAACACAGCACTGCACCAGCTACCAAGAAATACAAATTACAAAAAATGCCCAGCAACCCACTAATAAACATCAAAACACAGGAAAATTTCTATTTTGAAGAAACTGAAATCTCTCTACAGTCATTCTCAGAGCAAATTCCTAAGACACTCCTAGTCAGTATGTTGCATAACTTTGGTATACACATAAGATCATATGGAAACTTTCCAGCTACCTGTAGTGTAAAACCCCTACATTCAGAATCCAGCAAAAGTCAAACCCTGGTGTTCTGCTTCTGGAGAAGAGGTTGCTTCTCTGAAATGATTGAAATTGAGCCTACTTGTGCAGCAGAGTTATCAGCAATGAGCCTTGCTCCCCTCTTCCAGATTAGAAATCATAGAATCATATAATAGTTAGGGTCGGAAAGAAGTTTTAAGATCATCCAGTTATAACCCTCCTGCCATGGGCAGGGACGTCTCACCCTAGACTATGCCACCCAAGGCTCTGTCCAGCCTAGCTTTGGATGGAGCATTTACCACTTCTTTGGACAACCCATTCCAGTGCCTCACCACCCTCACAGTAAAGAACTTCTTCCTTGTATCTAACCTGAACTTCTCCTGTTTTTGTTTAAACCCATTACCCCTTGTCCTATTCTTACAGTCCCTGAGGAAGAGTCCCTCTCCAGCATCCTTGAGATACTGGAAGGCTGCTATGAGGTCTCCACGCAGCCTTCTCATTCTTTCTCCTCCTTTAAGTACAGATGAATTTAGAATATAGTTCACAGATGGCTTTCTAGCAAAAAGCATCCTTTGTGGACAAGACAAACAAGAGCTGACTTTTGCAGGGCACAAGCTACCGTATGAGAGGAGGCTACAGAAGTTCTCTTCATAAATTTAAATACCAATATAGGTCTGCTTGCAAATGCAGTAAGAATTTGCCAGTTGTACTTAACCTGGGGTGCAAATGATGGCAAGATCATTCATTCAATATCTAAAATGCAGTAGTTACTTCATAGTGTATTAAAGTAGAACAAGATTTCATAGGGAATAATAAATGATGCTACAGTCAACACTTCAAAAGTATTTGTAATTAATAAAGAGAATAATTATGAGAGAGAATTAAGAATGTCAAAATCATTTCACCTCTTAATCTAATGAAATTCTTTGATTTACATGTAGAGAAAACACTTCAAGAATTAGAATATATTTGCCTTTGCTCATACCACTGCATAAGAGAAAGCTCCAGCCAACATGCAAAGTAGAAAGCAAAGTACTGAATAGTGAAAATGGAGTCAAGCAACAATAAACTGTAAAGAAAAGCAAAGAAATGTAAAAATAGAAGTATTTTCCCTGTGGACCCAGACACTAAAGTAATTACATAGAAGGAAAATTCCATTAAGCAAAGAACTGTCTTGTGCACTTTGATATTGCAGAAATGTGAATATTTTATATTTTTGGCATGCCCACACTTAGATCCCTTATTCTCTTCTCGCAATCTTGTTAAGCCTTATGTGCTCATCTTTTGCTTTTAATTTATTCTATTTGTGTTACCGCATAATGGCAACAAATAGATAACAAATAACATGAAATTGGGTCCATTATATTTTGTTCCCATTTTGCATATTTAGGGCCTTCTAGTGTCTCACTCTTTGCCAACAGTTAATTTGTTGCTCTTATTTTAATTAATTTGATTTTTCATGCTCTTATGAAAGTAATTAACGAAGGATTTTGTACATTCACTACAGGATTTACTTTACCTTTCAAAACTTATGTCTGGGTTACAGCTGTCATATTTCACCACTTGAAGGTAGTCATCATCTGCACTGAGTTGTTTAGTCTTAAATTCAAATTTAGTCTCAAATTGTTGCATCATAACTCTGATTATTATGAAACAAATTTGAGGAAGAAGTACTGTTAGTAACATCTTTTATTTTCATTTATTTTACTTGGGTGTGACCTTTATTAACTCAAATATGATTCTACCTACCAGCAAACAAGGTTTTAAAAGTAATATAATACGGATAACCTGATATGAACCTGAGAGCCATGACATCTCTCCTAGCGTCTCCAAATTATACTTCTTCACAGATATCTCAAGACTGTTGAGTCAACAGTGCTGACAGTCTGTCCTGGGTTCAGCTGTAAGTTGCTTTTCGCCTTCTTAGTAACTAGTGCAGTGCTGTGTTTTCGACTTTAGTCTGAGAACAATGTCCCAGAAGTAAATTATGTTCTAATAGTTAATGGAAAATGCTATGTGCAGAGATATGTCTTAAATCTAGCTCCTACAAATGACTGTAGGAAGTAGCCAATACCCAATAATGCCCACCTTGTGACACATGAGCACTTTTGAAAGGTAGATGCCCATCTACCTTCTTTCAGAAACCTGAAGTGGGGGTAAGTGGGAGAAATAAGTTTAAGAGGGAGATCATGGATTTCTTTTAAAAATAAGTGATTCTTAGGCATATTTTATTTTGCTTGGAAACCTAGAGCTTAGAATATATGTTGAAATAGTGCTAGGCAGAAGACCATATCCCTATCTTGTGTAGAAATTCTAGCTCAGGTTTCTTAGAGCAAAGCAGAAAGGATATGAAGGTTACTGGGGCTGAAAGAGAAGAGCACAATTACAAATATGACTGTCTATGCTGGAGTTTGGACAGCATGAGATAAGATCAACACACATTGAAACTTTATTAATTTAAAAGGAGAAATATGGGGAACACGAACTTGGAAAACTGCACAAACTCATGAGGAGAAGACTAAAGCTTATGGGATTAGTAGAGTTAGCTTTAAACAAAAAAAATATTAAGACAGATGCTGCGTAGATTATGTGAGTTGGCACTAGATTATATCTGCAACATTTTGAATCATAGAATCTAACTACCATAGAAAGGTTGGAATTACTATTCACATGTACCTGTCGGGACATTGAGAAAGAGGATATGAGCAATGCAGCTCAAATACAGCACCCAATTCTTCTGAGAACTTTTATACCTTACATTAGGCAAGTTCAAGGAAAGATGGAAACATGGGAATTGATGAGGAATTTAAATACCTATATACCTCAAATTTGGTTATTTTAGTCATTGTAAAATTCCAGCGTATGGCAGCTTGTCCTGCTGGTTCTGTGCTAGTTGTATTGCAAACCTGGGCAGAAGGTTTCATAACTGTTTCACAGATCAAGAACAGCTTTTCTACCTTTGGAAAGCAAGGTGAAAAGGAACACATTCAGACTGCTGATGTGTGCTTGGTCTCTCATCCAGCCTTGCTGGGCTGTTTGACTAAATCTTTCAGTTTAGGCATAAATTTAAAACCACCTACAGGAAGTCAGAATTTTCTTTATACTTTGACAAATAACCATTATTTAGCTTTAAGGATGGCTCTAATTTAATTTTAGGACTTTTTTTTTTAAACACGACTCATTTGCTCTTGAATTGACCCTTTAATTTAAATTAGTAAAACCAAACATTTGTTTACAGTATAGCACACACTAAAGAACTCTGGAGAAAACAGTCCTTAAATTTTGGAAGGCTGTCACATATCTTCAATTGGACGTTAAAATATGTATTTAAAAGTGCAAGAAGTCCAGCAGACTGCTTAAGATTTTAAAAGAACTACTTCAGATTAGGTGTTTCAACCATATTAGGATTTAAATGTTTTATGTTTTTGCAAATTTCAGAAGTCTGTAAAAATCTGGTAGAATATTTAGATTTTAAAGCAGTCAAGCTTGAGATTTTAAACTGACGATCAGAAGAGTTTGGAACAAAAGCAATTCACTCCATTCTCAAGAGCATTACCACTTAATATAGAACCTTTATTTGCTGTTGGAATTAAACTAAAATACTTCAAGTGCGATAGCGGTTTGTGGAGGCAATGGATAGGCTTTAGGTTTTTGTAGTTAATCTTCCTGTGTGAATAACACGATACCCTGCAAATCAGTGAAGATTCATATAGATTCATAGAGTAGGGAGTACCATGGGCTTTCAAAATAAAATACATCAAAATATAACTCATAGTGATCCTTATTTCTCTCAATATATGCCTGTATTTCTAATTATATTTTTCTTCTCTCTGAACTACTGAATTATAGAATTCTTTTTCAATAAAATAACTTTTGGCTATCAGTCACCTTTGACATGCTATACATATAGTGCACAAGTTTGGTTGCTAAAATAATAGCAAACATTTACAATTCTGCTAGCAGAAATAACAGAATAGGAGAAATGAGGTGCAGTTATTTCTTCTTGATTAATTAAATGCTGCTGTCATAGTGATTGTCCAGTCACGTTTCTGCACAGACTGTTTCTGGATATTTTTTCTTTCAGATTCTGCCTCTGCTGTTATGTTCTTTGCTTTGTAAGCACTTGTGAAGACTTGCAGTTATGAAGCAGTATTTGTTATTCATACCGTTTTCCGGGCAAGTGGGAGATAGGAATGACTATAGGTCACCATAACCCTTTCAGGTCAAGCAGTTTGGTTTCTACAGATCCCTCAGAGCTATCATCCTCCCTACTTTCTCAACAGCTAACAGCATGTTATAAAATGTGTTTTCAGTGTCAAGGAATGAGTAAAAACAAATCCAGAAAATAAATTTCCTTCCTGTTTAATCTGAACAAATGTTCTGATTATTGTTCTGTTTCTGCAGGAGTAGCTTTAATTTATTTCCCAGTTGACTTTAACAACAGTCCCTTGGATATGTGGGCAGATCATTGCTGACTAGAATCTACTATCATCAGTGCAACAAGAATGATGCAGAGGCTACTGCCAGGTTGTATTTTGCCACCTGTTTTTGCTATACATCTGTTTGTGAGTGGCAGCTTCTTGTTCCACATATTTATTGACTGTTCTCAAAGCTCACAAATGATTAAGAGAAGAAGCACCAAGCAAAAAAACAAAGCGCAATAATTGTGGAAAGATTAAACATTGAATAGACATTTCAGGGAGGGATAAATTGAAAAGGTAGATGCCTTCCTGCTTTGTCTTCTGTCTGCTTTCATATTGATGTATTTTTTATTATTGTTAAAGACAGAGAGGTTCAACACTGAAAACAGGATTGCATCAAGGAAGTCTAAACATTCGCATCTGAGAATTCTGTGAACGTATCAGTCGCAGCAATGTGCTTCTTTTACTGTATGCCTCTTTTGTGCACATGCTAACTGTGGTGCCCATGTTAAAGCAGAAGTCTATTACTTGTGAAACACCAGCTGTTGATATTTGGCAATTGCATGGGGAAATGTGATTCATTTGTAAAATCACTCTTGCAGGTTACAGCAACAGTTGGGGAAGCAAGGGCACTTCTGAACAAAATTGCAAACATCTTGTCATTTTTAATGGCAGCTACCAGAGATCTAGCTTCTTTTACCTTCAATGGTAAATGCAACTTTAATTAAGCAGAGCAGTAAATTAGCTTCTGGCATTTTGCATCCCGGACAGCTGTAATGCTCAAAGCCACAGCAATGACAGTTGGGAAAGAAAATACATGAGGAGTGTGGTAAACTGCATCAAGTGCGGATGGGAGAGGAGGGGGGAAGAATCCTTTTAGTCCATATCATACATCCAAAAAAGATTTCATCAGGCTAATGTCAAATGACAGTGAAGGGAAATGTACTTTCTTCTTCCCTGAAGAAAACCTGGCTGAATTTTCTTCTGTTCCTTGTGTATTTGCTGTATTTGCTATGTACTCCATCATATTCAATGTTAAAATACATTCATTTATATTATTTATAGAATAAGTTAGAAAAGTAATTTCTCCTACCATAAAGACTATTAAGTACTGTGCATTCCTGAAGGGACTTAATTAAAAAAGGAGCTATATTATGTGATTTTTTTAATATATTTTTTTAGGGGGAAAAAAAAAAGAGTTGCATAAACTCTGATACAGTTGCATGAACTACTAAATCTATTATACCCTGAGTTTTTTCATACTCTTTTAGATAGGATTTATTATTTTATTTTTTACTTGGTGGGAATATATTATGTAAATAGTGGTTTTGCATTGCTATTTGTCTCAATTTGCTGTTGGAGAATTAAGAGACAACACTTCACACTAGATTCTAATGATAAAAACAGTAATGATTTCAGTACTGAGAATGGACTTCAGTTTCCAATTGATAGAGAACACATCAAGAAGGGAATGATTGCAAGGATATCTCTGATAATTACCGTATTGAAGAAGTCAATTATTGGGCCTGGTTCAAAAAACCCTTTTTACATTTGCCTGCCCTTCTGGTTCAGTGAAATTACACATTTGCTTTCTGGTGGTTTATGTCTGCCTGTTTCCATAAATTAGTTTGTGCAATCTGTCCCTGTGACCTCAGGAACAATTCTCCTTCTGTTTTTTGTGTGCCATCTGAGCACTGATGCTGAGACTGAAAAACTTACTAGAGCTGATAATCGATAATTTGTCCTGTAAGTAAACATAAGCTGTGGATAACGTTGAGCTAGATGGGTAACTTTTTTGTATGACAGCCACACACACCACAACGCATTAGGAAGAAAGGGGAACTCGGCAGCTGCTAGTGGATTAGAAGGAAAGAAGGGGTTTTCTTTTCTGCTTGTAAGGCTAGCATTGTTATGGATTTCTAACAAAGAATGTGAGATGAAGACTAACGTGTTCATGTTGGTTCCTCCTGTAGCTCTGACCCCCTAATATCAAATCAAAACTTTCAGAGCATGCATGTATGAACAGAAGGAAGGGGTGATGATTAAGATTACAAATTGTGTATGTACAGTTAAAAAAAAGAGAAAAAGTTGACGTAAAGAACAAAGACTGAATGGACTTCTTGGGCCTCTTGACAGAAGACTTAGTTCTGTCCCCTTATCCATAATACATTTATATTCCTAAACTTTTACTTCCCCCTTATCACAGTTAATAAAATGCTTTTCAATGCGCTGTGATAAACCTGAGAAAGAAACAAAAGAATAACAGCAGTTTGTTAGAAGGTTAAAGTACGAGAGATCAGATATTCAAACAGCAGTTCATTGAACATTCAACAGCATTCAGACCTGCAAAATTTACCTTTGAAATCAGAAAGATGGCTAAGAATTGCTTTTAAACCCAAGGCTTTGCTTTTTAGTCCAGGATCACTAATATTCTGTCAAGTTTGTTCTCAGTTGTAAAAAGCATAAGTATTCCCTACCCTTTTTTAATTCCATTTTTAAATGGAATTTCAAATTCCAGGCTTCCATCTGTGGAGGCCTGGAAAACACCCTTCATTTCCACTGAGTTATTACAAATAAAAGTTATATTGGTGTGACTGTAGACCATTACACCTCATAACTGAATTCTTCTCTCATCTCAGTATTTACTCTTGCCCCTATGGTACTTTCAGTCTTCCTCAGCTTCCCTTTCCTAGTTTCATTTCTGTGGACTGAGCAATCCATGTTCTTTTAATCTTTTTTTCAATTAAAGAAAAAGTTATCTATTATCTAATCATTATATTAGTCCTGCCATGAAACCCATTCCAATTTAAATCCACATTTCTTAAACAAAAGGGGACCAGAAGCATATGCAATATTCTTGGGTTTTTCTCATTTGGAAACTGATTCTGAGCTGAAGTTAATTTACATATCTTTAAAACACTCAGGCTCTTTGTCATTATTGTATATGTAAAGTTAGAATATTACCTTTAATTCCTTTTGTGACATTTCATCTTGTACAAAAAGGAATCACAGAAGCATTTGTTTCACAATCACCTTTTGTTTTGGTTTTGGTTGTTCTTTTTATTTCTCACAAACAATCCTGAAAATAGCTGGTGTTAACTTTGATAAAAGATGTCACTGAAGTGCCATCACAATCAGAGAGTATATTATAGAGATAAAATAACATGTTATGAGCATAAATATCTTATTTGTATTTTCTACCATTAAATATTGCAAATAACTTTGGAAGTAATGGTCAAGGTTTTGTATATTTATAAGATTTTATAAATAATATGTATTTGTGACATATGTTGCAGTCGTAAATTATAGCTATTAATTAAATGCTGTCCACAAAAAATATTACATTAGTGTAACATTTCTTTAAAAAAAAATTAATCTGTAAAGCTGTCTTATCAAGTGTTTTCTACTGCTCTGATACTGCTTGTAGATTTAAGTATGTTGCCTGTGACCACCCTGCTTTAGAGGAAAAAGCCTAGTTATTATAAAACTGACTGTATGGTGCTGTGCCTTGATTAAGCAAGACTGAACAAGCAAGAATGGAACAGGAAAGGGCAGGAATTTGATCACAGTAGCTTGAGTTTCTATTATTATTTGTCTTGCCAATTTAGGAGGTAACAGGAAAAGAAAAGCCAATCTTAAAGGCAATATAAAGGAAACATAAAGTAACAATCTATTCATACACATTTCTGAAAGAAAAAGTAACACAAACCACAATGCAGTTACAGCAATTCTTAGAGAAAATGACATAGTATACATGGAAGATAAGACGCAAACTCCAGGCTTAGGCTTTGATCATGTTTCCTTTGGGATCAACAGTTCATTTGATGATACAGATACAAGTGGAAATGGGAGGGAGATATAAAATATTTTCAGTTATGAGGTATTTGCTAGCTGTGGTGGTAGCTTTCTTATTGCTACTGCAGGAATGCTATTACAGATGTTGTGAACACTTTCCTTTTATTTCCCTGTCAAAAACCTGGACTTGCCTGTTTGAGCATTTCATTTGATCGTTGTTGTTTGATGCCCTTGGTCCTAGATTATCCAGCTATACACATTAAGATGAAAAAAATCCAATCTTATTTTTTTTCCAGAAGAGTACACTTCTGAATATCCAGAGAGCGAGATTGGGAGGAAGTGGGTAGAAGAATTCATTTCTCTGTAGAAGGTGACCATTTAGGTTATAGTGCTATTATGAGCAACACGTAAGCGAGACTCAACCAATTCATAGCCTTTGTGTTAACCTATTGTGCTGAGGAGAATTTTACCCAGGCAGTGGAGCTCCTCTGTAAAAAGAATCAAGAGCAGAAGCATAGTTTAATATTAAGGAACCAAATTCAGATGTGATGCATTCAGTGGATCTTCGCTTTCCCAGTAGAATTCCAGTGGCTAAAATGCCAACTTTGAATTCAGTCCAAAGCATTTGAACTGCAGCCTTTCAGGTGTCACATCCTTCATGCGATTTCCTGGTGGTGTTGTGCTTTGCACTCAGTCATTTGCATGAAAAAAAAGAATCCAGGAGTGCTAATTAGCTGAAGGTAATGGCAACAGAATGTGTCACCAGCCATTGAAATATAGCCTGAAAATTAAAAAAAATATTTAATAAATCATCACACTTTGTCAAATCAGATCAGTCACTATAATAAACCAATGACAGCGCAGTGCACTGATGTATAGGAAATACTGAGCACAAAATATCACCAGTGATTAACTACCTATCATTATACTACAGACCATAATTCACCTTCCTGAGAAACCTGTTATGATAGAAGGTAGTATAATAAAGTCTTTCAGCAGGTGCTGTTATAATGAGGAAAACTGACTTGATGGAGTCTATGCATCCACTGAAATATCTATCCCTTCTAAAGGCAGCATATGCTTACTGCAGCCCTTTGAATGAAGTTACCCTTCATTTTCAGGGACTATGCCTGTTGAAATCCAAACTATGCACAGAGTTTGCAATACCAGTAGAATTTGTTCTGTGCTTCTCTTGCAAATATTAAAATACTTTGGCTGCTAACATCATGCTTTTTTTACATAGTTTGATAAATAACTCTTCTTCCATATTTCTAATTATCAGAATCAAATGCTGGCCATGCTCTGTTCACCATTTTTTTCACTTATTTGTTATGCTCTGATTTGCTTTTTTTCATGTACATCATAAAAAAGTAATTTTAGGAAATGGATTCATTAATAATTGTAATCATAATGCTATAACTTTAATTTCTTCAGAATGAATAGCTGCTATATTACTTTTTAATTTGTAAGCTGGAAATCTGGGGAGCACAAGGAGGTAAAATGTTTTTACAGTTTAAAAATGGGCTCTGGCTGTTTATGAATACTATAGTAATGGTAAGGAAATTATTAATAAAACAGTTGAGGCACAATAAAATTAACTTTAAATTTAATCTAAGCATGGTGAAAGTATATGCAACATGTCTCAGGATGCCATCTTGCAAGCTGTTGCTATTGTGGCAGCATGGATTTTGTCAACAACACAGCAAAACTAGGCGTCATACACATACATTAGCAGCAAAACAGAAGTGGCTAACATGCAGCTCTGTTTTTTGTGCCATCTGTGGCACTGTTGGTGACACCCAAAACACTGCCTCATATACATTAGGATGGTATAGAGTAGGTCACATTTGCAATAGGCAACCTAAGTGAGCACATGAAATTAATCTCTCCAGTGCTCCTGGAATTTCAAGGCCAACAAAGTAAGTCTGTGGTTTGTCTGGTCCATTTCATTTTACCCTCCATTCTACCCTTATTTCATGTCTAAGGATCTGCTATAAAAAAGAGCTGTCAATAATAAAGTTGGGAGCATTTTTTAGCAGCTATGTGCAGCCTGGATTGTTTGAATTCAGTGTGGTGATTCAATTAAAAACAAATTGCAGATCAGGCAGTGCTCACCAGCTGTCTGTGAAAATATTTTCATAAGATCTAAATCAGATCTGTAGCATTTGTGAATCTTGTACAGAGACAGCCAGTGACATGGCAGCAAAGGGCAACCTCCAGCTGTGATGGTCCTTCTCAGCGATCAGCTCAGCAGTTCCTGCAGGAAATAGGTGTAAACCAACAGTGCTGTTATGCAGCTGGGCATCATCAGTCACTATGGGCAGTGCTCCCCTTTGTGATTTACCAGGCACTGTCATGATTTGGGCAAACCCAGTATTCGTTGTTTTATAAGCCAGCACAGAAAATGTTGGAAAGTAGTGGACCAAGCAGCTGGTTTATGAGAGCAACAGGAAAAGCTGCTAAGCATTGAACCTTCAGCTAAGAGAATAGTTAGGGTGTAAGGATTAACATGGTATGCCTTGGGTTATTTTAATATACAAAGAACTGACTCCACTGGATTTATATTGTTTTGTTTAGTTTTGTTTTTTTTATGTGATAATTATCCAAATAATGATTAGTCTGAGTGGTTATTTTGAGTGGTTAGCTGACGATGTCCCTGCTCGGTGCAGGGGGGTTGGACTAGATGAGCTTTGAAGGCATGGCTAGTGTGAAGTATTTTGATACCCACAGTTACTTAAAAATTGTCACTCTTCAACATTGACAGCACTAATTTACTGACTGTCATCTTGCCTTTGTAGAATGCAGTTGTTCTGGGCTCCTGCTTAATTACTGAAGGAGCTGTAAAACATATTCCGACTTACTGTGCAAGTTTCCACCACTCAAAACCGAATGAGACACTGAATTGTATTGGGGCAGCAACTCCTGGCTCCTGACAAGTTCCTGAGGCAGATGACCTATTGCTCCCAATAAGGACAATTTGGTAGCTTTGGTAGCTTGAGAACTGTGTTCAGTTCTGGGGCTTCCAGCATGAGAAGGATGTGAACCTGTTGGCCAAGTCCAGAGGAGGGCCATGAAGGTGATCAGTGTTGGAACACCTCTATTATGAAAACAGGTTGAGGGAGCCAGAATTGTTCAGTCTGGAGAAGGCTCCAGGGAGACCTTAGAGCAGCCTTCTAGTACCTAAAGAGCATCTACAAGAAATCTGGAGAGGGACTTTTTACAAAGACATGTAGTGACAGAACAAGGGCGAATGGCTTTAAGCTGATTTAGATTAGATATGAGAAAGAAATTCTTTATTGTGAGGGTGATAAGACATTGGAACAGGTTTCTCAGGGAAGTAGTGGCTGCCCCACCCCTGAAAGTCTTCAAGGCCAGGTTGGATGGGGCTTTGAGCAACGTAGTGTTATACTTAGAAGGGAGTTAAAAAGGCTCACACAACCCTTATACCCTCTTTGTATTTCCCCTGAAACTCAAAGTAGATCTTAAGTAGAGTGTAGTCAATCAATTGACTTATAAATTGTCTGCATGTCAGGGGTCTTGAAAACACGGACAGAGGAATCCAATTCTATTTTTTACTGAATGACTCCTTACAGCAATGTGGAAACACGATGTTCTGGAGGTTTCATACCCTTTCCAAACCTTTCAATTTGGCTTCTAGAGTTCAGACCACTTTGGCTCTTAAGCTTATATTATATGTACAAACCATTCATTTATCAGCTATGTCCACAGAGTACAGTCGTTCTCTAGAGTTCATTTTCAGTAGAATATTTTGCTATTTGTTCCCTCCACTTCGCTATGCAGACAGCTGCTGACTGTGCTTGCACACCCTCCCTGTCTAGTCAAGTGCAGCTACCTTGGGTGTAAATTCCCCCTCTGGTATTTTGCCTTCCTAAATTTTAGAAGGTGTGGAGAATACAGAAGGCCTTCTACTTCTTTTGCAGCACTAACTGTGCTCAGTTCACCATTTTAGTTGTTCTTATTTGTATCCTAAATGTAATTGTGTTATATTTTAGAATTCATTTTCACAAATTCATTAGTGCTCGTGGCCCATATCCAAACCCATCTTTTCTTAAGGCTGGAGATAAAAATGGTCACATGTCTTTCTATGTCCCTGTTTCTGAAATCTGTATTTCACTCCTGCCAACAGTATTTTTCTTTATATGTGCACATCTCACAATTTAGCGTGTTGCTTCTAAGGTCTTTAAGATATTATATGTCAACAAGCAAATCAATAAAAGAGAAGGTACATTAGCTGAATGAGAACAGATGTGTGCATAGGGTAACTTTTTCCTCATTAAAGGAAAAACTGTATGACCTTTGCATTGCTTAACCCTTGAAAATCTGATTGGTAGATTGGTGTGGAAGGTTAAATTTCTCTGAGGCTCTTATCTGTGCCATTTGGAATTAGTTGTTACACAACGGTTTGTTACATATATCGGTCAGCTAATGCCCAGTGAATCTTTGTTATACATCAGGATGCATGATAGATTGTAACAGAACTTAATTGATTTAAATAATGAATTTATTATAAGTATATGGTTTTCCATGTTTAGCTTCTGAAATTATTTTGCATGGCTGTATTCGGAAAATGCCACTGCTAAGACTATGCCCCAAATTAATTTATGCTGCTACATAGAGAGTTGGTTAAACAGGAGTAATCACCAAGATTGTTTTTCTGAGCTAGGCTTCAGTGACAATTTGATGTTTTATTACTGACCTGTGGTGATCTACATGCCTACGAGTGGCCCAGGCCCCTAACAAAACCATGGAAGAACAGTCTCATTCTCCATGGACATTTTCTCATTGAGTGTATATTTGACATAACTGCCTAAGGGTCTGCTAGGTTCAGTTCTCTTTTCTCTTGTCCCATGTTAGTCTCATAGTCAATAATCAGATATTTCAGTTTTAATCCAGATTTGAAAGAGAATTATTTTAAAAGGAAAAAATCAAAAGGTGGGTAAACTTCCAAGAGGATTTAATGCCATTCTCAGAAGCTGTCTAGCATTTAAGACGTTTTTTATTTTTTCACAGCATATTAAAATGGCCAGCAGGTACAGTGCTGGTAATCATAGAATAGTTAGGGTTGGAAAGGACCTTAAGATCATCCAGCTCCAACCCCCCTGCCATGGGCAGGGACACCTCGTTCTAAACCATATCACCCAAGGCTCTATCCAACCTGGCCTTGAACACCGCCAGGGATGGAGCATTCACAACTTCCTTGGGCAACGCATTCCACTGCCTCACCACCCTCACAGTAAAGAACTTCCTCCTTATACCCAGTTTGAACTTCCCCTGTTTAAGTTTTAACCCATTACCCCTTGTCCTATCACTACAGTCCTTAAGGAAGAGTCCATCCCCTACATCCCTGTAGGCCTCCTTCAGATACTGGAAGGCTGCTATGAGGTCTCCATGCAGCCTTCTCTTCTCCAGGCTGAACAACCCCAACTTTCTCAGCCTATATTCATATGGGAGATGCTCCAGTCCCCTGATCATCCTCATGGCCCTCTTCTGGACTTGTTCCAATAGTTTCATGTCCTTTTTATGTTGAGGACACCAGAACTGTACACAGTATTCCAAGTGAAGTCTCACGAGAGCAGAATAAAGGGGCAGGATCACCTCCTTCAAGCTGCTGGTTGTGCTCCTTTTGATGCAGCCCAGGATACGGTTGGCTTTCTGGGCTGCAAGCGCACACTGCAGCTGGCTCATGTTCATTTTCTCAACAACCAGCACCCCCAAGTCCTTCTCCGCAGGGCTGCTCTGAATCTCTTCTCTACCCAGCCTGTAGCTGTGCCTGGGACTGCTCTGACCCAGGTGTAGGACCTTGCACTTGGCATGGTTAAACTTCATGAGGTTGGCATCAGCCCACTTCACACGCGAGTCAAGGTCCCTCTGGATAGCATTCCTTCCCTCCAGTAATATTCTAAAAAAAAAAAAAAAAAAAAAAAAAAGCTATAATGTAACTTTGATAGTTACAAAACCCTTTAAGATCTTAAAACCTCTGATGCAGACTTTGAGACAGATCTATTATATGTATCTACCTCTTGTGCTCTGAATTTTGCCTTTTAAATGTGCATGACTCAGCTCTGGCCTCACGTTTGAAAAAGAATGTTAGGAAAAAGTCTCTAATCTGAATGTAGCCTAAATTTAGCTTAGAGTAATAATCTCATTTTTCACTCTGTAGCCATAGATTTCACTCTAACGCATTTTACAATGTCCCAGTTGAATATATCCTGAGAATCTTTTCCCTAATTCTTCCAAAATCTTACAGCAACTCTGGAAATTACTTGGCTATGGAGGACTTCATTTTTGACTCCCAGTAGATCCACAGAAAATTGCTAGGTTTAGTTTTGACAAGGACCATTACTTCTCCTGTAATTGAGGAAATCTATCTATTTACTAGGTTTGAAGGCAAGGGTGATCCATCTTACTCTGTAAGTCGACTGTACTTGCTCTGAACAAGTGGTGATAGAATATAACAAGCGTTCTACATAAAACATTAATTTCAGCTGCTTGATGTTAGATAAAAAAAGGGATATGTACCACAGATTTTTAGTTGGGAAATAATATTCAAACAGCAGCTCTTCTAGTTGTAGCTCCAAAATTAAACCCATTTAGAGTGCACTTATACTAAATAGAGAAAGTCTGGCAGATGCAATTGTTCTGTTAAGTGAAATCACATCCAAATTATTGTTTTTTTGGGTATAAAGTACTTTGTATAACTGCAATTGTGTAATGAAGTGAAGATTAGTATACTGCATGCATGAGACTCCTACTGCAATTGTAAAGAAAAATTACTTTCCTTGCATTCAGACTAACATTTTCTATTACAGTCATTTGCATTTATGAAGTCAAACCCAGAATATGGAGGTTTGGGTTTTTTTTTTTTTTTTTTTTTTTTCCTTTTTGGAAAATGTGAATCTAAAAATGGAACAAGGAAATTAATTAAGGTGTGCTATATTGAGGTTTATTTCTGGATGGTCTGGAATCGAAAGCGTCAATAAAATGAAGATTTTTTAACTTTAACTGAAGGTACCATAATTCTAAATCGAAAAGATAAAAAGGAGATTGAAGAAACATTTCAGTAGTAGCATATTCTAGGCAAAATGAATGTATGGCATAGTTCAGAAATCCATACTAGGGGACTAATCTTCTGAATGTTAGTTGGAATTATTTAGCATGTTCTATTCAGCAGAAAAATCTTTTACCCTGGGATCAAGCTGTTTTACTTACAGGATATGTATTCACTGATGAGGCAATCCAAGGGAACAGAATTGATGTTCTCTTACCTGTTTTATATCAATTAACCCATCATTAAGTTGCACAATTCACCTGTGAGTCACAATTTCATATGGGTGTTGCTTACTAGTTACTCTGATTTATTTTTTAAATGAGGAGATGAGAGAACCAGCAAGATGCTGAAGATAACTTTAAAATAAACCCCTCATTATGCAGTGTCATAAATGGATGTTCAACATCTGAATATCAATTTAAACATGGATTAAAAACTGAAGTTAGATTAGGAACGGTCCAAAAGAAACAAAATTGGACTGCTGTAGGTCAGAGAACATAAATCATCCAAAGATAAAGGGTAGGAGGGTAGCTGGAATATTAAAAATGCAGAATACTGGAGAAAAGGGGCAGTTGTAGTTAGTCTGCATCGGACTAATTCTGCTCCCTAAAAAGTTGGTGGGAATTTTACTTCTGGTTTTAGTGGGAACAACCAAGTAGCTCAAAAGCCTGACTCGGAGAGTCCCATACTACGTCTTACAAGAATCTGAACTTGATAGTTCAGATAGTGATAGGCTAATTAGATTTTAAGTATAACATTTTGTTAAAGTCTTGCCCTATTATTTTAGAAGAGAGTCAAAGCATTGGGAAAGTAGAAAGAAAAGTACTTGTAGTATTAACTGATCAAGTTAATAGGCTGGTTTTATATGATGATTGGAAAATATGCAAAAACCTTGAAAGACAATAGCAGAGGCAGATGTAGGTTCTTTGAGTTGCTCTAATATTGATCTTAAGGTTTGTACAGGAAAGTTGAATAATATTTTAATTCTGAGTGTCTTGTGTTATGCATTATAAAAGGCAAAAGCAAATATTATAATGTTATAATAACTCCTTACAGTTTCTCTTCCATTCTGTGCTCCATCCTTCTGCTATACTTTGGTCTAAAAATTCAGCCGAGCACACAGGGACCCTTCTCTGCAACATCTTCAAAGTGCCCGCATAACCTGATACAACAGAGGCAAAGGGCATCTGCTGGGTCTTAGACCCACTAAGTAAAGGGGAGTGGATTACAGTAGCTTCTTCATGGTGAGACATTCCCATCAGAATATGGGATGAATAGAAATGAGTGGAGAGCTTCTGTTTCTGAATCTCAGTAAGTTTCTTTCTGATATGTATTATCTCCTTGGAAACATGTCTTCTGGTTTTAGTTAATGAGAAATTTGACAAAATCCTATTTTTGACTTCTTCTCCAGCTGTTCTCAAGTTTTCAATAATAGTTCAAGGACACAGATACATTTACCTTCACCTCCTATGAAAAGATCAGGGGGTAAGTAGTGCCTTCCTTTGTTTCAACCGCAATTGAAGAGTGATGTAGAAGCTCCAGTTATTTGGTACTCACATCTTGGAAACTGTCTCTAAATAACATATGCTGTTTGTATTCTGTATGTGGCTTCCTTTCAGTATTTCTTATGATCTATAGGATAATTGCAACGGATATATGTAATTCAGACAGAAGAACTGCCAGAAGGAAACTGAAAAAGCATGCTTGAGTCTTTTGGTCTTGCTTATTACCACCACAATAAGAAGCTTTTTTACTATAATTGCTGGTAATATTTAAATGTAGTGTTAATTTTGAACTTAGCTACAATTACAGCTTTCTCAGTGACAGAGAAAAACGTATGTGATTTTAACATTTGTGAAATGTACATGTAAAACTCTGATTCAGTATCCATCAGCAGCAAAGGCTCTGCTTCCAGATGAGAAGAATTATTCTTGAGTTCAGGTAAAGGCAAAACTAAAAAAAAAACAAAACAAAACCAAACAAACCTTTTGATTTATATAATGGAAATTTGATGTCTTTAAAATTACCATTAGTGTTTGTAGGAAAATCACAACAAATCCCTTGCACATAAAAAGTATAGAAACTCATAAGGAGTACGGGGAGTTAGCAGTGTTTTGGCAGAGCAGTCTTTACAACTAAGTTATCAGCAGGCTAACCCTCCTATTCTCTGTCTTGCCAAACTAGGTTATGTCTGCAGGTCACTCAGATTACTAATCTAATTAGGTCTGTGAAGGTCCTGAACCCCAGTCCTTCACCTTATCCTGTATTTTCACCACTTTCAGACCATGAATTCACAGTTGATGGCAACCTTGTGGAAACTGTAAGACAGTACAGACACATAAGTCACATCTTTGCTCTTGTGTTGTACATACAAAGCATGTTTGCTCCTGGGATTGTTCTGAAGACAAAGAAAACAGTGTTAGTGCCACTACAGAGAACTGGTCTCAGCTGTTGAAATGCATACAGAATGTTTTTTCCACTGGCAAAATCCATTTTGGGCTGTATTTTTTCAGTTTTGTAATAGAAGAGGCTCATTCCTGAATGAAAAAATATGATCAAAGAGGCTGGTTTCCTCATGGTAAAAAACAGAAAGAAAATCAAAAAAGTAGGCTTTAAAAAAACACAACTATATTCATTTGAGTCAATTCTGCTGCTCGGGACAAAGGGGCTCCATATTATAGAAGTGATTATGTCTTTCATGAGTGACAAAACCAAAAGCGTGTCAGTATTGTTCTGTAAGAATTGAGTTGTTAGCACTCTCTTCAAATTCCAATTTGGGTAATTACTTTCTTCTTATTTAACTTCACCAGCAGTTCCAAATGGATGTAATCTTCAATTCCTATTATAAACTATTGTGTAAAATCACTATAGCCCCTGTAATTTACCCTATAACTAACAGCTATACAAGAACCTTGTGTCTGAAAAGGTTCTTGTATAGCTCACATTTAATTTGTAAAGACCTTTGAGATAATTGTAAAGTGATATGTGTATATTAATACATGACATCACTTTCCTAGGTTAGATAAAATGGGGAATGTGATTTCTAGCTAAACATGTCAAAAGCTATGAATTAGCCAAAACTCTGATAGGAGGGAACAGAACAATACATTACTCTTTAGACCTTTTGTTTAATTCATACACAGTTCTGTCAGTTACTTATCAGCACCTTTTGTGTAGATGGAGGTCAGAGATGCAAGGGAAAGTGAAAGGTTGACTAAAGACAGAAATTTAGTGGTAGCTTAACCCTCACCTTAAAGATGAAACACTAAGGAAGTCAGATTGTACTACAGAGGAGGAGCATGTTCTTTCCACAACAATAAACAACCCTCCTTCATAGCCTCTTGCCTCTCAAGACAGGAATTCTGCTATTACTGATGCCTTTTTCGTCAAGATGTTACACTGGCTGTTAATACAGTAAAGGGTATACCTGAAAAACTGGAGCATTTTCCCCTTTAGCTTTAAGACAGGGGAGGTAGGAAGAAGTCAAGACATGTATTCCGGGCTGCTAATGGCAGGTATTGCTTTGAGTTGTTTCTGAAAGATTGCTTTATTTCAAAATACATCCACAGACTAATTAAGAAACAGGATTTTTAAACAATGCAAAATTAGTTGTGGGCTGTATGATTTTTTTTTCTTTTGTCCCAGTTATCAGCTGGGATACTTGACTTTGCTTTGCAACATTAAAAAAAGGTATTTTAAACTTTATCTCATTTTCTTTTTTTCCCCACAGGTAAAATTTAGCAGCAAGAGACATGTAGAGATGTGTATTTGCAGAGATAATTTTTTGCTATATAATTGCCAGGTGATTTTACAATTCTCTTTTTCATAGGCTTCTATGATTTGAATAAATTCTTTGTGTAGCTGAATACTTATTTTGAGCTTACATAATCTTTGCTGGTTTTGCTCCTCCTCCCCCCATAATACTTTGGGGAGTGCTGTCTCTAGAAATTTTCCTTCTAATGTAGTGCCTCTAACTCTTACAGGTAATTTGAAAGAGTTGATCTTAAGTGCTGAAAACTATTACAGACGTACTAGTGATAAGTGTAATGATGCTTAGCTCTCGGCACAAAAATCTGTATCACTGAGAAATTGTACTGCTTTCAGGAATCTGCAGTTTTGAATCTTTATGCTAAGGATCAAAACATGATATTGAGAACCAGTTCTATTATGTACTGCATAAAAAATAGGTTGGAAATAATTATTACTAGAAACTTGATCCAATTGAGATGCTGAAGTTAATTGGTTTTGCTTCTTTTTGTGTGAAATACACTTTACTTTATCAGTATAGAACTTGTCAATACTGTATGATTTTGTGTAATTTTTATTGCTCTTTCTTAAAAAAGTGTAGTCAATGACATTCGCTTCTCCAGTTCCCATTGATATCAATGGCAATATTGCTACTGACTTAAAAACTAAAATCTCACTATTTTTTTAATGTACCTTAAAGGGCAGTTGAGGTCATTTTTGATGACAGGTGTCTTACGTATTGAATTCAACCTGCATTCCTCCAAATCAAGCAAAAGAAAAATTAAGATCAGATTTGGTGAAAAGGTAAAAGACTGTAAAATCACTAATTGCAGAATGAATAGATTCAAATGGCACATCTAATGGTCTATGAAATGCATGACACCTTTACAGTTATGCATTAATGAGGTGCTATTTTGTATTTCAAACTGGCTGGAAAAACACAATTTTTTTTTTTTTATATTGAGTGACCTTCCGGTTTTAGTACTCCAACTTGTCATTAAGTGTTATAGGTAATTACTAGTTGTCTCAGTCCCAACGAATGCCAATTTAAAAGCTTAGATTATAAATTTGCATGAAGAGTATTCAAAAATTGTAATGTGTCTCATTTTTCAGAACTTTTAATATGGGTTACCAACTTGTCTATGTCTCAATTTGGTCCATGCATTTGAAAATCAATTTTATTTTCAGAATTTTTTTACTTATATAATAATACAGTTTTTAAAATCTCTGCTTCTATATGCCTGCCCTTTTGTCCTTAATTTTACATAATTTATGTCAATATAATTATTTGAATTGGGGCATCTGTATAGCCATCGGCTATTCAACAAAGATATTTCCATTACTTTCCTTCTGTAAGGTTTCCCTGTTTGATCATACATTTGTTTGTTTTCATCTCTCTGGATCATTATGACTGTATGCTGTGATTTCTAAAACGGCAATTTTACAGGTGCCAAGATCAAAATTTGTCTCATGGCTGAAGACCAATAAGACAGTGAGTACTGAGCCAATAAGCAAAGTGTAATGTTCTGTGTCCAGTATAGTATAATTCCCTGCTTATGTCATTTCCCTCTGGATATGAATAGCACAGTTGATAAGCTGATTGTCTCTAATGCTTAATATATGCCTATACCTTCATTTTATAGACAACTTCGAATATATTTCCCTTCTGAACTCAATTTTATGTATATTGATAAAATTTCTTTCTTCTTTTATTAGTTTTGTCTACCCATTGATAACCAAACTATCTCATTTCTTTTATGATATGGTCATTGAACCAGATTGAGAATGACTGAGCCTTAAATCTATGTAGTCTTTTCAATACTGGTAATACACCATGGACAAAAATATGGTGCGTATCTGAAATGGTGAATAACTCAGTGTTAGAAAGAAGTGCATATTTATCACAAAGTGCAATCAAATTGCAATGGAACCAAAATGTAATCATTGAAGAATAATTAGTTTAATATGCTGCTGTGCAGTTCCCTTGTAGAAAACTCCTAGGGAATTTGAAAAAAGCTAGCACCATTCCCAGCATGTTTCAACATTTGTACAAAATTTTGTTGTTAATTGTATATGTGCAACAGCGTGTAATATGAAGAGAACCATAATTCTCCAGAAAATCCATTTGGTGTTTACAATACTGTCTGTAGGACTTCTGTACTTCTGCTTAACACCTCTCAAATCCAAGTACCTTTCAAAAAGATACTGAAGATATAAAAAATGCACACTAGAGAGCAAGGTGTATTTATACTATTAGTGTATAGTAAGCATGTAAATATAAGACAAAATATAATTACTTTCTATTCAGTTAAAAAGAAAATTTCAAATATCACATGAGAAGACAGGGCTTGGAGTTATACATTTGCAAAAAAACTTCCTGTAAAATACTCTCACTGTTTCAAATTTAGTTTCTCGAGACTCCAGAGCTGCACTGCATTACTATCAGAGATGGTGAGATCTAGTATTTCCTCCTCACAACATCACTCAGTGGGGAATAAAAGCCCTGTCCACTTATGGATAGAAAATGAGTGACCTAGTTCTACGTTTTTACTTTTGTAGGCTTTTATAACTATGGAGTAAGTAAGATACAGGTAGTTTCTTATATTACTTGGCAGTTATTAATAGTGGAATGGAAATGTGAATCCTTCTTGTACTGCATATTTACTTCCTGAAAATGTGAAGGTGATGCACACCAGAATAGGAGCACTGACAAATGAGTTGCAGCACTGGTGTCTCATGAATGTAGGATGATCAACTTAGCTGTAAAGGTGCCTGAATCAGCAGCTTTAGTCATAGCAATTTGTCAAGCAAACAAAGAAATATCAGATGTTGCCATTTATATTCTGGTTAGCTAAGTATAACCTTACTTTATTTCTTTTTTTTCTTTTTGTTTCTTTTTTTTTCTTTTTAATATAACAAGAAATTGCATCATGCAATACCATTAATCAGTTTATTAAAGTCCACAGTAAACAGTCTGACATTCATGCTTCCCACTATTTCACAACAGTGACCAGTAACAAGGCACTTGCTTTGAATTTCCAGAACAATTTCAATTCTTCATGCCCAATTTATACACATCTGTTCTTGTACCTCATTACCCTTGATATCAAATAACTTTTCTCTCATTTTGATACATTGCCTCTTGATATTTCTGCAGAGTGCAGTCATATCAAACCTTGGAATTTTGATATGCTAAAAGCCTAGTTCTTCTCTTCCATAGTGTCTATCTCTCTGACAGATCTATAACTCTTCTCTGTACATGTATCAGGATTGATCAGGAGTTGCATTGTGAAATTGGAAAGCCTCTTGAGACTTCTGTGGTGGCAGAAACTCTTCTTTTTTCTGCAGTTGTTGAGAAACCCTTGTCCAGTTTCCTCAGGGGGACCTTGCTCTCTTTGGATGCAGTGTGGGGCTGCTTTGGTTCTAAGCCAGGCAGGCACACTGGCAGAGTCCAACAGCAAAGAAAATCTCGTCTTCTCTTGTGTTACCTATGAAATAATAACAGACAAGTTTGGATGCTCTTGATCTGACTCAAATGCATAGTAAAAGGGTTTATCTTGAAAAAACACAGTGCTGAGTATTCTGACCTAAACCATTGATGGCATGGTAGTGTCCTAAACCCTGCTGATTCCTGTGTACTTGAATTGCTGAGTTACAATGTGCAGGATAATGAAATTTTTAGTTTGGAAGTAGAACAGAAGTACTTGTGATTAATTTCCATGTTAGTCATTCTAACTGGTTAGGCTGGGCATACTTTTACGGTTACAGGAACTTCTTAGCTGCCTAGATTCAGGTTATAATTTGAATGGTGCATTTGAATGTTAATATTGGTGAAAAATAAGGCCCTGGGTGTGCATGCCAAAGGATGCTGTCACTCAGAAATACTATTTAACAAATGAACGCAGAATGTATTGGGAAAAGAAAAGAGCACCACGGCAAAATATGCTATACAGAAGTAATCTCCAGAAGGATATCTTTGAAATATTTCTCAACATCACATGAAAAAAACAGAACAACCCATTTTATGCAAATTGCATGTTGTTTCACTCTGTGTACTGCGTATGTTACACCAATGAGGACTCTGCGGTCTCATGACTTACAGTGAAAAATTTGTCACTGATTAGAATGAAATAAAGATTTTTTTGGTAGTTTGATTTGGACTCATTTACAGCTACTGTGAGACAGGAAATGCTCTCATCCTTTCACTTCTCTGTAACTCATCTCTGAGTGTGACCAAATTAATTGATACTCACATGCTTATCCAGAGGTTATGCATGGTGGCATTCTGGACGAATTCAGTGAATACAATGCAGAATTGTTACCACATGTATAGGTGAACACTTAAAATATTAATAAAGAAGTATGTCTGAATACCATTTCTCAGATTTAACTTGCTAAAGACTAGCAGAGATCATATAGAAATTTTCCAAAATTAAAACCTTTAAAATATAAAATTATAAGAATTAGCATATAATAATGAATCAAAATTAAGATAACATTTATAAAATTTTTTTTTTAGGTTTTTTTTTATTTTATTTGTAAAGTAATAAGGGAAAAGTGAGAAAACACCTCTCCAGTCCCATATAAAGTCTGGGAGATTGCTTCATTAAAAAATAAAATGACAAAAGCCATTAGAATTTCTGTATTTGTGTTTTTAAAATTGAAGATTTATAATATTTCATTAAAGAAAAAAAGCATGAAGACCACTTTACCAAACATTCAGAAATGCAGCGTGAAATAAACTCAAAGCTGTACCTGCTTAAATGTTAATGTAAGAAGCATTGTGCTTGTATGCCAACAATGCTGCACAGGAACATTCTTTCACTTCAGTCACTTTCAAATAGAATCTATAAAAAACAAAGTTTCTTGGCAATGTTCTTTCAGCCATTTTTTTATTTTTCTTTTTTTTTTTTTTAATCAAAACCTTCATTCTATAAGATGTTGCAGAATATATAATCATCTTGCAAACTGTTGGTATTTCCTCCTGCCTGTTAAGAAATGAGCTGTAATTCAGCAATAATAAAGCTCTAACTGAGGGACAGGATGACCACAATACAGTACATAGGATCTGATATCTGTTTGCATGCGAAAGTCCACTTGACTATGCAATTCTTTGCAGTCAGGTTTAGAACTTTCTAATTATCCAAAGGAAATTATGCTGGTGTGTTTCGAAGTGACTGAAGAAAAATAAAATAGTTTTGCAAAATACTGGGAAATTTGGTGCACTTAGGCTTATTTTAAGTCTTTTTTTAACAGCAAAACCAATTTGGACACATGTAAGTAAAATACACAAATCTATAAAAAATTAACCTGTTGAGGAAAAACAGTTATACTGACGAAGAATATTTTAATGAGAGACAAAATAAAGGGGTATAACTGATATATGAAAAATGCACTAGTAATGTACTAGCAAATGAAAAATTAAGACTTTAAATTTACATTTCGTTCAAATGAATCAGTGTATAAATGCATGCAATTTTGAAGAGTACAAAAATAGTATTTTCAACAGTCTGCTTCGCTTTGTTTATCACAGGCATATTATAATACCAGCAAATGACTGTGGAATTCATGACACTTTATTCACCTATTCTTCATATTTATTGGGATATAACTTTAGGAAGTGGGGCCATAAATGTTTTCTTTACTTACTAAAAGACATTTCTTTGTTTTCCATTCCACAGCTATACTGCCATTAAAACAATGCGATGCCTAATATATACAATGTATAGATGAGTATGTGCAATAAAGTATGCACCATGAATTATAATTTAGCTGATCATGCAGCAAGTTGCTTTTTAGGATAAAGTTTGCATCAAAGTAAAGCTAAGGTAAAGATAGAATTTATCATGCGTGGTTGAACTCAAATGCAAAGAATAAAATCATACCTGAAAATGCAAGAATAAAATCACAAAGAAAGTGTTGCTTAATAAAAAAATTAAACGTCACAGAAACAATAGCATTCAGTTTACCTGGATATTTAAGCAGTAGGATCACTGAAAGATAGCATTGTTGCCATTGATCTGTTACTGTAAAAAATATGTAACGTTAATCTTATATTCTAGATAATTTAATCTCTTTTGTCTTGAGACAAGAGACCTGTCTAGTTCAGTATTTTCATTCTGACCTTGGGAAATATAGTGGTTACTGTATCTATAGCTGTGGAAAAACAGAAACAACAACAAAAAACAAACACAAAAACGAAAAGTAAAAAAAAAAACCCAAACCAACAAAAGAGATTAATTTGCCACCCTTTAGTTGACTTTTTTCCCATCCACTTACTATAAAAAATGGAGATCAGAAGCTCCCAAGCATTTCCAGACTATCAGTGCATGCATTTTTATTGTCATGAGCATACATGATGAGAGACTTACCTTTTTCAATCACCTTTTCTAGTAAAACCATTCTAAATTTTTTTTTGCATTTTCCAGTTATCATTTATCTGAGTCTTTCTCTGAGATTTGAACTGTCTTTTCTGAAGCTCTGCCAGTTCTTTAACACTTCTTTTGAAATACAGTGATCAGTGCTGCACCTAATATTCTGGAGGAGATGGTGTTTTAGATGGATATATGCTCATTTCTTTACTGTAATGGCACATTGAGCAATCAATGTGTTTTATTCCCTCCTTTTCTCTTTCTTCATTGTCGGCTAGTTTAGAAGGCACAGTGTAACTTTCTCCAGAACCGGTATATATATATATATGAGTACCAAACAGAAATTGAAGGGAGGTATGATGACTCTCTTTTATTTCCTTGCTCAGTGTTGCAGTCAATTACTGCTGTCTTAACAGTTTCTGACCCAGGTAGAAAGAATATCCTCTGCTTTGATAAGCGACTTGGTTTGAGAATAAGTGCTGGGGTGATGGCTGGAGTAAGAGCTTGTGCCACTTCCCTTTGAAAGAGTGGAGCTACGCTGGGGGTTGGCAAGGACACGTACCATGTAAAGCCCATTGAAAACCCCTTTAATTGTTTGTAGCTGGTTGGTGTGGCAGTCTAATTCTCTACCTCAGATTAAACCTATGACTAAATTTAGTGAAATGAAGGAATTCCCCTTATGCCAGACTGTTTTACAAGGTATTGTTATATAAGATCCTGTTTCAGGGATCCTCTGGGTATTTCCACCAAAAAGTTCCATTCTGTTGCATAATCTCAAGACATAGGCAATATTCTTAGTCACTGCACGCTTCCCTCTCTGGTATGTTTTCATTTTGAAGGCTTTTGATCTTTTATATTAAAGTCCCTACTCTGTAATCAGATGCTGAATCATGTTTTGTGCATTGAGGGGTATTTCACAACTCAACACAGAACAATTCTGTATCTGTGTATCACATGTATATCTGTCTGTATTTAATCTCTGAATCTGATTAACTTTCTGGAAATGACCTCAAAGGACCGTTGCTTTGTAGCTTGAGTTTCTAAGTGTGTGTGGAAGGTGAAGAGGGAAAAGCAGAAGAGATGGAGAGAAAAAATAATGAAGGAGAAGAATCAGAGCAAATACGAGCATAACTACATCCTTAAGATTGGGTGTTTGCTGTACTGGAGGGTGTGACCTTAGCCAAGAATGCTGACTCTAAAAGCTGTGGTGTATTTTACTTCAAATAGTCAGAATATGGCCTGAAATGTATGCCTCCCTGTAGCTCATGTTCTAGGCATCAGAATATCTTTTTCACTGCCTTCTCCACTTCAGAAACATTGTGTGGGGCTGGCTTCCAGCTGTACTCAGTGATTTTTGTGGTTTTGACACTCCTGTTTGTCCCTAACTTCTTAAATTAAATTTGGGAAACTAAGTCAGAAGTACAGATTTCTTTAAAGGGAGCAAGCAAGGAAAAAGAGATGTTTCAGTGTTGGCGAATTTAAATCCTTCTTAGATATGGAGCTAAGATCTGTCTCAAATATAAAGGCTTTCCATAGTAATGAATTCTTCATAACCAGGGAAAAAAAAGGATATGGAAAAAAATACACACACAGAACCCAAATTTCTCTACCTCATTAAATAATAGAAATTAGAAAAATATTTATTTCAAACTCATTCTACTAATTTAGAGATTATCTACAAATGGAAGTGTAAGACTTGGGCCGCTACACAGGTTCCTTGAAATGATTTCTTCACTCTTCTTTAAAGTTTTATGACTTAGGTGACTTTGGGAAATATATCTTTTTTAGATGTAACAATAGTTTTTCAAAGATGCTTTAAGAATTTTATTTGCCATCTGTTTATTTCTGTGCTTTTGGACTGAGGAGCCAAGATGCTGAATATGCATCACACACACGCACAAACCAGGTAATAAAATCAGCTCTATTTTTTTTTTTTTTTCATTACTAGTTTAGTTTTGTTTCTCTCTGAAGTACTATGCGGGTCATGAATTCTAAAATCTAATCTTCTGTAAGTGTTAGTAATGAGACACTGCAGCATAGAGGCATGGCATCTTCGCACAGAAGGGAAACAAATTCACTTTGTTTATGAATTAAGTCGTATGAAGTGAGTGTGGAATCTGAATTAAGGTATGAAATTTTTAGGTGGTGCCAGCTGGCATAGCTCCATTAAAATCAATGGAAAGACACTAGATTTCACCAGTATCTTGTGACTCACTCCCAGGGGAAATAAAATGGTTGATATGAATCTTTTAGTCATAAGTCTTTTAGATTGAATTATTGACATGGAAAGGGCAGACGCCGGTATTCAATACTGGAGACAATTTGAGATCTCATATTTAGGGTTTGAGAGAATCTGGAGGATGATAGGTCTCTATCATCCAGTATTGCTTTGACCTCGACTCACATTTGAGTTTAGTAGAAAGTATCTGAATAATGTGAAGGTAATTGTGGCTGTGGAGTAAACTGTGGGCTGCTGCACCCGGTTTAGCTTTTCTTAAAGACTCAAGAAGAGAAGGAGAATATCAAATCTTTTCCCCTTCATTCCTCATAAGACATGTATTGAATTAATACTACCCGGTACTTGTCAACAATATGACCATTGATGGATGTTGTAACTACTAAGCTCAGTAAAACCATTTAAGCTGATAATATGCATGTCACTTTCTGTCATTTTTGTCTAAGGTAGGCATGAGATGCCATTTTCTAAATGGAATATGGCAATAGCTACAGCAAAATCTGTTTGTGAGGTTACCTTACTAGGCTTAGAGAGAACGGAAAGCAGCTTTGAATTTTTCTAAAACCTCTTTCAGATTTTACAAATTCCTACTTCAAATTCAGGATGCCCCCAAGCAAACAAAATGCAGAATAAGAAGCAGAAACACTGTTGATTTATGTGCTTTAACTTTCTTTAACATCAAGATGAGCAGGGAGAAAAAAAAGCAAGCATGAGGCAAAGCAGAATCATCCCTTCACTGGAAAACAAGACTTATAGGCTCTGAATCCTGCTTACAGAAGATGTAAAAGAGGACATGGACAGCCTGGGTTCTCCATTTACATTACCCTTGGGTGACTGCACAAGCAAGTTTCTCACTTTGGACCTTTATTAATGAAGCTATTGTGAAGCAAGCAAGCTTGACTTTTCCCTACAGATGGCAAAAGGAACAGTTCTTTGGGTCAAGATTTGCCTTCCTGGGAGGCACCTGAAATCTCACAAAGTTATGACTGATTTTAACTATAACAGTGGGAATGAATGGACTTGAAGTTGTTTCAAAATATGTCCTATTAACTTTAATATGTACTAAACATTGTAGCTGAATTTTATTTTTCTGCTTTTCAATATAGCTATACTTTTTCCTGTGTTGACGCCTTTCTGTGGAAGAGATTACTGCCACTAAAAGACTATAAATTTTATTTTTCCTGAATTCTTAAACTTATTGCAATCATAAATTCATAGCAATGATTTTGACAGCAATTACAACTGTTCTACAAGGTTTTATTTTTAACTACCTGCTCAGTCATATCTACGCCATGCATTGGAAAAGGTGGCTGTAAGATTGTTGTGATAGTTCACATTTATATTTGCTCAATGGTGGAAATAATGAATTATTTTCATGAAAGACTCATGTTAGAATATGTATTCTGTGTGGAAACAGACAGGTTTCTGATTTAGTTCTGTCTGTATTCCTCTCCTCAGAAAAAAATCCAACCTTGGAAACTTTCCAGTGAGAAACTTTCAAAGTTGATACAAATCTGAGAAACATATTGCTTTGATGAAAAGAAATATGTTAGTAACCATAAGAGCAGTATGAGAAGGACTGGTGTCAACATATCTGCAGTCACAGGGAAAAAAAAAATCATTCTAAGCAAACTCATCCGTACATGTAGGTCTTCAAGGAGGACACTGGAAATTAAGGAGCTGAGTCATCCTCTCAAATTCTGCTAAGATTTTCTTCAAATTAATAAAACACGATTTATCATGCATTAGTGACAATTTAACAAATGTTTAGTTATGCTATTTACGTATGAACCTGTTTAGGGAAGCCTTTAGAGATGCAATATCTCACTTTCTTTTCGGTCCCAAGGGATAGGAATCAACTCATGCATAATATCTATCAGTTTCATAAAGCTAATGAATACACACTGCTTGTAAATGATAATTGTGTATCAAATGTAAAAATATGCAGTAGGAGATTAACAATTTGTAAAAGCACTGACAAGATAACTGAAAAACAAACATAACTCTTTTTAAAGCAACATTTTCAAGTGACTCTTTACAGCTACTCCTTTCAGGAAAGGAGATAGGAAATAGTAAACTTCTTTGAGACAGAAGTGTGTTATGCTACATTAGCAGATTACAAAAAAATTAATGAGAAAACAACCCATTAATCCTCTAGATTAATGTGTGTTGGTTAGCTTCCTCTCTGTTCCTGCATTTAGATTATGTGTTCACCACTATCCTAATTCTTTCTTAAGTGCACTGAATACTTTTAACATGCTGTTTGAAGCAAAAATTTTAGTAATACTATTTTTGTAGAAGTTCTGAGAAGTGTTTAGGTTTTTAACTCAGTTTCACTCTGTTTGCAATATGAAAACTTAAATACAGAAACAGCTTCAACGCATTCTGACTATGCAACAGGGGCAGAAGTTTAATTCCAAGTTTCTGTTAGCCTCATTTTGGTACCATTGTATTAAATTATGTCAGTCTGTAAGTGTATCCAAAGCATCCTTATGTAGGCTAGAAGTCAGCTAGAGTGAAGTGGCACTCTGGCATGTATCTGACAGCAAGTCTTCATTTAGATTTCATTGTCATAAAAAGCAGATGTTGTAATGACATGAGTGTCATCAATACATCATCAAAAGATCCCCTTAGCTGCTAATTCAGAGAACTTTTATAACTCCTTTGCACATTTGTACTGTGCAGTGTATCAGGGCAAAGATCATAACATCCTTCCAAAACAGTGCTTAAGCACTTTAAAAGGGGAAATAGATATATTTTTCTCTTGTCATTATTTCTCTTCTGTCAACAGTATAGTTCCACTATTGTTTAATAATAAATAAAATATCCACAACATTCCACCAATAAATACTTTATGTAAAAAGCTCATATATGTAGCTCTTTGGACACATAAGCAGAAAAAATACCCTTTAGATCAATGTATTTAACCTGGTTGCTAATCAATAACCAAATTGTTTTGTGCCCAGCAGTCCCAGCAAAGGTAACTGTACTCTGAAAACTCCTTGCAGCAGACAAAACTTCTGATTTGGATATACATTCTAATCATATAAACAGAAGGAAATCTTTAACAGGAAATATAAATACAATCATAAAAAAGTGAAAAATATGGGAATGATATGTAACATGTATACACAGATAGTAATTTCCCCTTATTCAAAAGGCTGGCAGTATTTCATAGACTATCCCTGCCCTGAATTGATGGGAAGCTTTCTCAATCAACAGTTCCTTGATTGCATCAAATCTTGCCCAATCCTTCCTCATGGTCTTAGCAAATAATCAGCTGTACAGCATATGTGTCTTCTTATCAGGCTTTTACTAGTGCCCAAAGTACCTTCTGTCTTTAAACTCACCAACAAAAATTGTTAAACCAGTGATTAAATAAGTTACTGATTATCAGTGCATTCATGCTGCTGTTCGCTTCCTTTATTCACAGTAGATGTATTAGTCTGCAGTAGCAGCTCACCAAGAGCATCATAGAATGTAAAGTAAGAATACCTTTGGTCATATCCAAAGGCATATTAAGACACCTAACCAACCTTTGATTTGACTGCATTGCTCAAAGTAAAAAAAAAACAACCCAAAGATGTTCACAGAGATATTTCAATTAAAAAAATTAAAAGCTTTTTCAATTTAGTGTACTTCTAGGATTGCTGGAATTAAAAATTGAGAATAAAATGGTTAGTAATACCTTTACGTACATTATTACTGCCAATGCACTTGAATAGATTTCTTTTGACAATGTCCTTTGTTGAACTGATTTCCCTTGTTGCTTTTAGCGATATTTAGAGTGGAGAGGATGAGAAAGAAACAAAGAAAATGGAAATCAAGAAAATGAAGACAAAGAAGACTCAACATTGTAATCTGCTTGATATTTTTTTTCAGCCATAGCTTTGGACTTGGCTAGACTTCAAAGTAATGATTTCTCTGTAGAAATAAATATTTGAAAGTCACGTTCTTGCCCGCACTAAGTTCATAATTATGGTTAAAATAA
Source organism: Neopsephotus bourkii (assembly GCF_033783945.1). Taxonomy (NCBI): domain Eukaryota; kingdom Metazoa; phylum Chordata; class Aves; order Psittaciformes; family Psittacidae; genus Neopsephotus; species Neopsephotus bourkii. The sequence goes on along the minus strand of NW_026900684.1, from coordinate 14,409,604 downwards.
ATTTTGTTTATTTAATTGGGCATTGGCCCTGAGTCATCTCACTGGCAAAGGGGACAAAATAGTCTTATTTGTGTCTGCTTGTATGTTTATTAGAGCTATTGGCAATTAAATGTAAGGTGAAGCAATCTTAGAACTCTTCTATGTAATTCTCCAAAATCTTGACTAACTTTACGATTAGGAACCTGAACAACTGCTACAGAGTAACTGTTCTCTCCCTTGTGAGTTCATGAGCCAAAACATAAATGAAAACTTGGACTATGAAATTGCATTTTTCTCCCAAAGTAGCCAGAAATATTAAATGTTCAGATTCATATAATTATTATGTGTAATTTTAAATACAATAAAGCAGATGGTTCGGAACAGAACCAGCTTCTTTTTGGTTGTTGAGTTGCTAAAAGAAAAATATCTATTGATTCTAGTGCAGGAAAATTTTAGCTGTGAAACTTCATTCCTTTGTTTCTTTACTTCTCTCTGCAATTAGGAAAATATTTCAAAAATTAAACAGTTGTTTCAAAAGCTTTCTTGTATCCCAGCCAGCTGATGTGTACTTCAAGTCTATAATTAACAAGTTCTTGTTTTTCTAGAATCCAAATAAATAACATTATTTTTTTAGAAAATTGACTGCCATTAATAAATGATCCAGAAATAATGATTATAATTTTAGCATTTCTAAAGAGTGGATGCAGGTTTCTTTATAGATCAAACTTCATTTGCACTTTAAACTTGCTAAGAAGATTAAGACCAAATTATTTCTCTTGTATTTCATCCTGAAATCTGATTGTTCATTGGAAGTGTTAATAGGAAAATTTAGCATCAGCTTCAATTTTGGTTTTCCTTTTTTCCAGTTGTGACATATCCACTGTACATGTTTATAGAAAGGCCCTGATTCAGTATCTTGTGCTCTTAGAAAGAGTGTAAATTTAAAAGTATAGTTGAGCTCTTTCCGGCAGAAGCAAAGTAATTTTAATCATTTAATGTCTCAGAATGGGAGATGTAGTTGAAGACTTAATATTCTTGCTCTGTAATCTAATGGAAACTATTTCTTGTGTCCTGTTAAATAAAAATACATGGCCTTGTTGAAGGACTTCTGAAACCAGTAACTTTCTTCAGATTCCTCCCCTGCCATTTGATAATGACTTGTAAATCTGGAATCAGGGTTCCACATGATACAGACCGATTAATTGGTGTCTTTCACTTGCAGGGAAAGGCTCTGAAGAAGGTCATAATTATTGTGGATTTGGCTGGGTTTTTTTTTTTTTTTTTTTTTTTTTGGCTTTAGCATTTATATATTTCTGGAATAGAAATGACAAAATTTGAAGTTAGATAATAACGGACACTTTGGATTTTAAGTGCTTTTTGGCTTGCAGAATATTGCTATCACCATTTGATAATTAAGGAGAATGGAATGGAGTGGTTTACTGAAAGCCAGTCTGAAAGATAGAGATACTTTTACAAAAAGAATCCGAGCTGTGCAGCCTCTGTAGATCATAGTAATTGAAAAAAAAAAAAAAAAAAGAGTCTAGAATATCTTGGTATTTCTGTTTTTCATTAAACCCTGACTGCTGTTAGAAATATACAAATCTGATACCCTTCCCAGTGGAGTTTAAACCCTTCAGTGGGCTACATGAAGAGATGAGGGCAAAGAAACTAAAAGCAATCACTCTATCTGATTTTATGTCAGTTCCCCAGATAGTTATTTAGAATGATTGGGACATATAGAGACATATGAATCTCTCTTTCCTAAGAGGACTTAATCTAGGAGAGTGCCTATATATCATAAACAACTAAGTAGACAGTCTAATTTTACTTGCTATCAGTTATCACTTTCTTGAGAAAAAAATAGGTTCAATAGGCCAGCTGAAAATATCACGTCTCGGGAGAAATTTGAGGCAACATGAAGAAAGCAGTGAAAAAAAACCCCAAACAAACAAACCCCCCAAAAGAAATGGATGAAAGCAAGTAAACTGATAAATAAATAAGAAAGAATGAAAACAGGAAGTTTCACAGTGTGGAAGTGGAATGCGTTTTTCCTTCTCTTCAGACAGAAAGGAGACAAGAGAGCTCTGCCTCATTTCTGAGAATGTCAGTGAGTTCATCTTTCTTTGTGTCTGACAGCCAAATCAATGCCATCCTTTTTATTACATTACATCAACATACTTCTTGAGAAAGGACCAGTGCTCTACTAGGTCACTCAGGAATGCAGCAGTGGGAATGATCATGTAGTAATGCTCAGCCATACCTTCCAGACCTACAGGGTCTCTCTGCAGCTCTCACCCATCACAACACATGAAAAAGTTGATTCATTTAAAGCCTATACATTGCCCCTTTGGTCAATTTTCATGAACATCCCTTGCTGCTGCTGGTCAGAAGGACCCTTAGCAGTGTTTAGCTATTATTTAACAATGCCATCACTGGGAGACAAGGATAAAGTCAGACCAGGAACTTCGCTGCTTCTCAAAGCCCATTTGTACCAGTGTACTAGATCTGTCAAATAAGGGTAGGTGTTCAATAGCTTGCACAAACCAGGAAAATTGCTACCCTGGATGCCAGTGCTGAACACACAGTGGAGAGTTAGTTTAGTCATTCCAAAGGCTTTTTTGAACAAACCAACACCAGGAGGAAGAATGCCATAGATTCTTATGAGGGCAAACATTTCTTAGGAGTTTTTTGTCTCCTCCATTCCTTCAAATGTACATCTGGAATGCTAAGGCAAGGGAAGACAGGAGTCTGTCTTTCCAGCAGGATGAGAGATCCTTGGACAGAGGACTTAATGCCTAGAATAAATCAGAGAGAAGCATCTATTGTGAGACTAGGAAGGGGAATAAAACATCTTAGTGTAAAGGGTGAGTCATTTGCTCTCACACCTGACAGACACTTATTGTCTCCTCTGTGTGTAGTTCCTGAAGCCACTGCACCTGTACCTGCATGTGCTAATTCTGAGAGTACCTAAAGAAGGTGGACATGAATTACCACGAGTATTTGTCTTTGATGAGACCTATCTATAATGGAATATTTTTCACCTCCTACCCTTCCCCCTGCTTCACCAATTCCAGCTCAGGCAGTTTTTTGTGTATTTCAGGGCTATACGCTTTGTTTTCAGGGCTATACACTTCAGAATGGAGTACTGCTGACAAGTGAATCTTTTGCACATCTGCAAAGACTGTGGTGATGTAGGCCAGGCAATAATTTTACTACCACTAGTCTGTAGGGCTGTTACCAACTCATCCAGCAGCAAAACAGGTCTGTGTCTGCCTTGCAGTCATGACTGTGGTAGAGTAGCCAAAGAGAGTTGCTTTGGAGTTCTGGATAATGTTGAGTGCTTGGCAATAGTGTGGGATTGGGACCCTACATGTGCAGGAACATACATGTGGGAGATTACTGCAGCTGTGGCTGGCTGCCAGTAGTTCTGGTGGCTTGTAACTTGCAGCTGAGTTAAAATGATAAGAAGTTCTGAAACTGTATGAAATCTAATGAAATTTCTTCACTGTAATAGAGGGGATTGCTATTAGCAGATGTGCTGGTGCTATTGTAACACCAAAGTCTGCTAAGAATATGTGAGGCTAATGTTATGCCTGTGTCTGTGTCACAGAGTTACAAAGAGACAAAGCAATCAACAAGATGTGAGATTTCTGCAAATCTTTCATGAAAATGTGGTTCTGTTTCACAGCTTTCTACATGGTATTTCACTGATACAGACTCAGGTGGGGATGCTGCTGAGGTCTGCAGCAACAGCAAAGAAGCAACAGCTAAGGAAATTATTTCTCAATAATGAATGAGGTGAGCTAAAATAGAAGCTTAGGATTTGGAGATTAAATGTATTAGAATTATTGAGTTATTAATAACCTATGCCTTTGAAACCTGAGAAAACACTTTACGTTTACATTAAAAGGTTTATTACATTACATTCTAAAATGTCAGGCTGTGTAATTGTGAAGGGAAAGGAAATGGAAGAAAATAACTCATGAAAGAGTATTTCTAAAAATGTATTTCTAGAATTATATTTCTGTAACTTAGGTAAAGAAAAATATTCTGGATATTTAGAGAAGAGGAAAGGGCAGGGAGAAATGGACTCCTAAAATGAGTTAATAAGTGAAGTTATACATTGTACTGATTTTTATGGCTCAGTCATAAACCTTTGAAAGCAAGGGTTTACAGAGTAAGTGCTGATGTTATCTTAAACACCATAAAATATTCTATAATGGTACCAGATTTGTGGAATTTCTTTATATATTTTTTAATAGCTAAGACTTTTGGAAGGAAATCTTACAGATTATTGTAAGAATTATAGTTGAAGAGAGGTATTTTTTTTTGTTGTAGTATAATAGGTGTCAGTACTAAAGTTTATTGACTTTCTAACAACATACTGTAAGTAACCATAATAGAAGTCTTGATCTTCTTCAGTTCAGTTAAAACCTTCAAAGTGAATTTCATTTTTAAAAAAAAAACTTTTTTTTTTTTTTAAATAAAAGCTGCTTACAAAGATACTTGAAATGATGCTGTTATTGATTTTTTTTTTCTATGTTCACATTTTTCTGTTCACTCACAAGAAATGGCTCCTTGGTTCTGAAATGAAGTATCTGTAAGTGCCACATTTCCTAGAGATGGGTTTGTGTGGTTTTAGTTAACCATCATAATTTCATCCATGCACCAAACCTGTAATATTACAGTTGTAAATTCACAAGTTTGAGTCAGATATTACATACACAGAAACCTAACTTATTGTTACAAAACTGATCTGTTTCTGCTTTGAAAAACAAAAAATATCTGTAGTAGGTAAGGATTTTTAGATATAAGACCATATAAAACTGTTGATTTAGTTTTTGCTTTACAATGTTGCATATTTTTATCTACTGCCATTCTATTATTCGTAAGTTGTTACTCTAAAAACCTCATGGTCCATTAGGATAACACAGTCTTTGTCAAGTTTAAACTTGTTCTCACCCACAAAGCTGAAACTTTCTATAGATTATCAGTGGGAACTGTTGCAGGACTTCCAATCAGATGAGTAAGTTCTGATTCATAACAGCTTTAAGCCTTTCTACAGGTAATGTGGGAAGCTGAGTGGCAATTAAGGGATCATTATCATCAGCCCTTTCCATCCTTCCACAGTAATGACTGACTATACCCAGCCTGGGACAAGCATATAACAACACCTTTTAGAAAAGCAAGGTGTTTCTTTTTAAAGAAGGAGCTAGAGCCCAGTATGCACTGCAGGAGGTATACATTGAAATGCTGAAGGTAAAAGTATTGTGTGTTCTTCAAAATGACATATTTGCATTTTTCTCCAAAACCTGAAGTCATAAGATAGTGGTGGAAAAGCACATTTTAGTCTGCTTGCCTCTGGCTGCTTTGGTAGTGTGATGACTAATTGAGTTTTAGGGAATTGGAATTTCTGCTCCAACTATTGGAGGCTGTGCTATTTCCAGGATCTGGTAGCATCAATTCCAGACTGTAAGTGTTGTCAGCCTTCACAGAGAAAGCTGTTAGAAGTCTGACATTTTGTGATTTCAAGGATGAAATTTTTTGAGCCATATGTTCATGTGGTGCAGTGTATAGAATATGGAAAAATGAACATTTAAGTAGTGTTGGTCAAAACAACAGGTTTAAAGTACTGGAAAACAGGGTTTGCCAAGAGAACATGAATTCTATCAAATCTTGCTGTGTTTAGATTAGCAATCTCTTTGGAATTGGCTTCTCTGGAGGTACAGAAGAGAAAATCAGGAAGAAGGAGAGAATTCCTGAATAAGGTGTCAAATGTTGGATAATATATATTTAATGCCTTTAACTGTTTCTGAATGTCTGCTTGTGTAAGAAGAGATGTTTGTATGCATCTGTATAGACATATGCTTTCCTACTCTGCCTGTGAACCCACTGTGAATGTTTATTCCCACAAGAATTTCCACATACATGAAAAATTTTACTTTATTTGTGTTCCTCTCTTGAAATTTGTTTTCCAGCTTCTGCTTCCACAAATCTTATGAAATCTATCACAGTTGCAAAAGACCCCCAGGGTTGTTTCATATTTGTCTGGGTTTGTTTTCATTGAAACCTTTTTGCATTAATTTCTTTTAATCTTTGTCCCGCTCTAAAGTTAATCTTGGTGTTAAACATGTAGTTTAGAGTCATGTTTCTATTTCCATTTGAGCTTCAAATTGAAATATTGTTGCAATATTCTGACCTTCTTTAAGCTACTTGATATTTTGGATTGATGTGATTACTGAAGAGAAAATACAGAAATTGGTGGTTAATTACATGAAGGGCAGACACAAGTACTTTTTGATTTAGCTCCTGGAATGTCAGCTTATTCTGTAGGTATAGAAAATTGTCTGAGAAATGCACAAGCCTGAAGTTTTCTCCTTTTAAGGACTGATCCGAGACAAGTGGCACTCCAAAAATGTAGCCATCAGTTGAAGGTGAAAACACATCCAAGTGGCTTGCAACAGAAAGTGCAGTTCAAAACAGATTGTGTAATGTATCAGTCACAGCATTTTTGTCACTTGTTATCTTTATACTATTTCTATATCCTTGTATAAGAAGACTACTCCATTGTTTCACAATACCATATAGAAGAGATGAACATATGCCACAGAGGTGGCTGTGGAGACTGTACCTCTTGAAATGTTCTTTTCCAACAGCAAGCCCCATCAGGCTGGCCAATTTGTATGCAGTCTTAGTTCAGCTAAGAAGTAAACCAGATTATATTGAGAAGCAGGCCATGTTTTGTTGTATAGTTTTAATGGGTAAGAAAATATACTCAGTTTAGTTCCTTATCATGTCTGGTGTACTTTTTAAGGTAATAAGGTGATGAAGGATGAGGGGTGTATTTTCCTGTGTTGTATAAAACTGAAATGTACTTTATTCTTACAGCTCAGAAGATAATTTTGTGTCACCACTGAGCTCTATCATTGCACAGAACTCTCTCATGAATTCTTTATTTCTGGTGGTATTAAGCAAGCAGGAGACAAGTGAAAGCTACCAGAAGCTTAAATCTGTAGAATGTCAAAATGAGAAGCTAGATTAACTGTTGGATGTTGGATTAATTTTTGGATGCAGATATATAAAGTCATATATTTAAAAAAAATCAAGACTACCACATTCAATATGCAAAAATGTACATCTAATTTGTTTTAGAACAGTAGCTAGTCATATCAAAGGATCTTTTCAAGTGAAACTTTTGTGAGGGGTTGGCATCCCTCAAGTCTGGTTTTGACAGAGTGCAAGATTTGAGAACTGCTTTTCTTTGGATTTTTGTGAGAATAAGACCTACACTGTTCTTAGAAATGGGATTTCTGGTTAGTATACCTTCTTCTTTTATTCTATTGGACAAATGTTTTCCCTCTTCATGGGAGATGTAATTTGACCACATTAGTGCTTTAATGTTCTTTCACAATAATGGAGTTACTGGCTGTTTTACAATTTGAAGTAATTCAGACAATTACATATTGTAAACCTTGGGCATTAGTAGAAAACCAAGTGAAAAGAAATGTCTCAGACTGGGCAATGAAAAGTATAACAAACTGGGAATTTTATATCACTTACTTTGAGCAAGCAAAGCAGGTTTTTCTTTCAAGACTGTTATACAGGAAAAAAAAAGTAAAATAACACATTTAACTTATGATTAACTGGTTTTAGAAAGATGAAAACCCTTCACTTACCTTATTATGAAAATGGGCAGACCTGCTATTTTGAAACATATCTTTTGGATCATCGTAGTGAAACCACGATACAGATATTAGACAGTTGTATTAAAGGACGCTCCTTGCCTCATTATTGTTGCTTCTTTTGTACTGTATTGATAGAATTTAAAGTGTTGGAAATGAGCTAATGTTAAAGTCTAATTTCCATTTAGTGGTATAATGAAATAATAAACACAGTTTAATTCAGATTAAAAGTATTTTTCCCCCTCCTAACTAAAAGCTTTTTAATTTTTTTTTTTTTTTTTGGTAGATTCAATATTTATAGAAAAATAGCTATTAGCTGCATGGTTACATTAAAAAAGAAAAAAAAAGCCAAATTGAGCCCTTGCTAATCCCAGAAGAAGCTTATCCTCAGTGGTCAGAATTTTTATGGTATCTGGCTAAGCAAAGCAGTATCATTTATTCAGCTCGGTCATGAACATTAGCCTGGATTTGTCCTATGAACCAATTTTAAACAAACATAAATGAGGGCATTTCCTTCACTCCCTGCAGACAGCTTGATTGTTCCCCTTAGCCACATACAACTCAAGGTGTTTGCTTCGCAATAATGCTCAACATCAGCTTGTAGTACCCAGATGGAACCTATAACTAACATTGGAACTTCAAAGATGTTTCTTGGAACAGAAAAATTTTCATTCTTAATTCTAACTTAAAGACAAGAGGCTTGAGTGGCTTCCAAACACCTTTGAAAATATGCTGGAGGTGACATACATACCAGGTTACTGCACAAAAAGCAGTTCAATGTGATCCAGAGTTGTGACTCAGTTGTCAAACGCTATGCTAGGAAGGTGCAAGAAGCCAGAGGTAAGTACTGGCAACTGTCAGAAAAGGTAGCCAGGTTGCATTTTCTGCATTAATGTTATCAGCCAGGAGGCAAGACAGAAATCAAGCACGAACGGTGGTTAGTATAAAATACTGATGTGATGTGGAACAGGTTTGCTCCTGTTTGCTTGCGAACTGCAGGTCAGAAACAGTGCAAAGAGATAAAGTATGTTTATCCAACAACTTTTACCCTACTCAAAGTTGTATTGACATTAATATTTTTTTAAATTGATGGAGTTGTAGGAAATTTGCAACTAGTGTACTTAGGTTTTATGTTATTTGTTATTACAGGTTATATAACTCCTATTTATACGGCCAGTTCAGTGTGTTTCTGAACAAATCGCTGCTGAGGAAAATAGGGATATGTGGAGCAGAGAAATACCTGCTGTTGTTTGTCACTTCTGAAAATGGGAATGACAGGCAGCTATGTGTGCTGGATTAATCATGTTGATCTGTAGACAGGGACACGTTTTGGCTGCATATCACTTTCCTAAATATCAGTGTGCCACACTCTTATGTTTTCTGTGTCATTTTTGATGAAATGTAAACAAACTGTACATGAGCTATCTGTGTACCTCCAGTATAACAATAGTATCAGTTCTCTGTTTCCACCTTCTGCCAGAGATTGCCAAGCTGTTTTATATATATATATATATATACACAGATATATATATATATATATATACACACACACACATACATGGAGAGAGAGAGAGAGAAAGAGCACTTGTTTGTTACCAGGAATAGGTATTTTAAGAAATTTGAACACAAACTTGCCAAGCAATTTGTCTTATTTGTTAGCTATGCCTCTGCAGACTGCGGAATGGCTCTCAAACTCAGGTCTCATCATGTCTGGCTGTTTCCTGAGTCTGTGAAAGCACTGAGGGTTTCTGCTCACTACACACTACAGAAAGGTTTTGTGAAAAGTCAAGCAAAAACTGGTATTATAAGTTCTCTATGACTTTGGATTAGTCTCCCTGGGAGTGGCTGGCCATGGGGTCTTGCAATACATTGACAAATAACAAATGATAAGTTTTTTATTCAAGATTTATCTATTTGGGGTCAGAAGTGGCAGATGATGTCCCTTATCTAATCACCATCTTGTTTTGCAGCAAGGGATCACTGAAACATAATAAAATTGTGAATGTATTCTATGAATTTGTATATTTCAGATTTCCCTATAAGGCATTACATTTAAAGGATTTATCACCTGCATGCGGCATGAACTATATACTGCTTTGAGTATTGATGTAACTTTCTGAAGCAATTGACAATAGAAACGACAGGAAAACACAAATCCTTATTGTTAAGAAGCACGTTTTTTAGTTTTGTGGTTTGGGGTTTTGTTTTTTTGTGTTTTTTTTTTTTGTGGCATTTTTTTCGGTTTTGATTTTTAAAATGACAAATCTGAACAGAAGGTCAGCTCACACAGTGTCTTCCATGGGGTTTCCAGATACTGTTAACAGCTGATGTGGAATTTTTCAACTTGCTAGAAATACCTCCAGTGAATGACAATGATGTGTACCCTGATCTGCAGGGCTGCTAGGCTGCCTGAGAGCATCAGGAACAAATTAGTCCAGAATTTGGACACCTAAGCTGGCACCTAGGGCTTGCTTTGGAAGTTTCTTGCTAAGATTTGTTGAGTTGACTTGTTTGGAAATAACTGCTAAAGGTCACTCAGTCACCAGCTCTGAAATCTAGTTAATTAATACTTGTCAGAAGAACTTTCCCCTGGATGCCTAATGTCTAGTTACACTGACCTTTAAAAAATAACACTTGCAGCTGAGATATCTACCTAATAGCACCCTGTCTTCTGGATGCTGGCTTTCAGAAATAGGCACAGCAGGCTTACAGTACACTTTTTCTTTTGTTCAAAACTGTCACACTTCTTTTCCTCCTTTTATTAAAAACTTTTCATCTAGCCATAGTGCAGACACAACTATGGCAGAGATCACTTGCACTTTTTATTTTACCTTTGTCCTCTTGCAGCATTGTTGGTCCCTTCACCAAGCACTTCCCTGTGCTTTAAATGTCATTGTCTTCCTTAACAAGTTTTGTTTTGTTTTGGTTCTTTTTTCTGTCTGAAGTAAATTTCTTGCTGGTCACAACATTTTCACTTGTCACAACACTTTATAGCTCTAATCTCTAATCAAGACATTCATATAACCAGATCTGCAATTTCCAATTTGCTTTTATGTTTCAGTACAGACCATTCATAAAATAAAGACATGACGTCTGATTTTCAGAGCAGACTGTCCACACATTTCTTATCTACCTTTTATCAAACTATGGCATACAATTACATAGCCAGGTAGTGGTTAAGCAGAGCAGCAGCAGCAAGCCAGGTCCATCAGCAGCTTACACACAAAAAAGGTGCCACAAAACTGGCATCATCAAGGTCACCAAGCTTTCAATATCTGCATTTACTTAGGCATTCAAACCCCTCATGTGGCAGCTTCCTGTGCCCTGAGATTTGCTGTTTGCCTCTGTGCAGGCTGCTATCCAGCTAACTAGACAAATGGTATGTGCCTGGAAGCTTTGAGACTGCAGGCCAGTTCTGAAGCATCTGTCTGCCCCTCCTGCTCCCTGAACACACCACAAAACAAGTTGTTGGGGACCTGGTGGGTCAAGGGGCTCCCCTTTTGGGTGAGTGGATTCTAGCGCAAGGAAGTTGGCAGCTGGTAAGAAGTTAGAGGGCATTGCCTCAAAAAATGGAATTAGCATTCCAGAAGATTTTCCACCTGATATCATGAGCAGAGCTGTGAAAACAGCACACATTGCAGGAGGAGATTTTGAAAAGGTCATTGGCTAAGCAGTCATTTTCCACCTTAACATATTGAGGCTCGAGAGCATATTTCAGGAGCGGAATGATGCCCAAGTGTTCAATTGTCTTTGGAAAGTTACCTTTTTTCCTCTGAATGTCCCAGCCTGAATGTCTGGTGTTGATGCTGCATGACTAAGATTGCCCTTTGGAAAATTTCCCCACATGCGGTTTATACAAATTGTACTATATTTTAAAGATTGTAATGTGTTTTTTTTTCTTTGTTTTTGTTTTTTTACCTATAGTATTTTCAAATTCTTGAATGACAATATTTTAGGAATATTATTTTATTTTATCCTTATTTATATGCATGCAATACATTAAAATCACCACTATCAGGTACTATTTAACTTTGCCACAGGCATAAGTTCAACATTGTGCATCAGAATATGTGGACTTTCTGAAAAGGCACCACAGTCACCTTCCTGCACAGCTAAACAAAATAGAGCTACAGTTGCTTTTAAAACACACTTTATTACAACTATAAGTAGAAAGCCCTTCTATGAAGTTAGAAATGTCAATATTTTACAATTTCAAAAGGGACAATAACTGATTTATTTTTTTTAAATAGAAACAGATAGAAGAAATTAGCACCACATAAATGGGGAAAAAGGAACAGAAAAGCATCCAGCAACATGTGGTTTTGCCACTTGTATTTTACCCTACTGTGTCATGATAGCAGAAAGCTAAAACTAAACAAAAATTTATAGTGCTAGAAAATACAGAGGAGAGAACAAGAGTAGCAAGAAGTCAGTCATACTTCCCATTTCCCCTGTACATCCTTTGATAATGAGGAAGCTGGTGCTTCTGTGTTAGGCTGCTCCTCATCATAAAACCTTGACTACTCGAATCTAACAATAAGAGGAAATCAGCAATAAAAGAACTCAAAATCAAGTACTGAAATGACAAGTGATGCAATTCTATTTTTCTTACTGCATGGCAGAGTTTACGCTCATCTCTGCCTCTTTCTGTACTTAGTTATTGATATCAAATTAATGGGATGAGACACAAGTGATTATCTGCTATTTTGTATTGGACATCCTCTGTTCAAAAGCAGCAAACGATCTGAAGGCTTTTACAGTGGCAGAAATACATATTAACACTTACTAAATTATACTATAGCTTAACATATAATTTTCATTTGAATTAATCAAAATGAAAAACTTTGAAGCATTAATTCCATTTTAAATAGTTAAGCAGTTATTTGAACTGTAGTTGCTGTAAATGTGATTGCATCAGATGCTAAATAAATACATTTACAGTCAACAGCCTGGTACAGTCAACTCTTTAGTAGCATGATGCAAAGCCTGTTGTAGTTGCTGGGGGTCTTTTCACTGACAAAGTGTTTTGAGGCAAGCTTTTTGTTACTGTGCTTTCGTAGGTTATGTTTATAAACGTGCTGTACCATATCACAGTATGTTAGAGATTGGAAGGGACCTCAAAAGATCATCTAGTCCAATCCCCCTGCTGGAGCACGAACACCTAGATAAGGTTACACAGGAACGTGTCCAGGCGGGTTTTGAATGTCTCCAAAGAAGGAGATTCCACAACCCCCCTGGGCAGCCTGTTCCAATGTTCCATCACCCTCACTGAGAAGAACTTTCTTCTAAAGTTTAAGTGGAACCTCTTGTGCTCCAATTTGTACCCATTTCCCCTTGTCCTTTCATTGTATGCCACTGAGAAGAGCCTGGCTCCATCCTCGTGACACTCCCCCTTTATATATTTATATACACTAATAAGGTCACCCCTCAGTCTCCTCTTCTCCAAACTATAGAGACCCAGCTCCCTCAGTCTTTCCTCATAAGGGAGATGCTCCACTCCCTTAATCATCTTAGTTGCCCTGCGCTGGACTCTCTCCAGCAGGTCCCTGTCCTTCTTAAACTGAGGGGCCCAGAACTGAACACAATATTCCAGATGTGGTCTCACCAGGGCAGAGTAGAGGGGAAGGAGGACCTCTCTCGACCTACTAACCACCCCCCTTCTAATACAACCCAGGATGCCATTCTAAGAAGCACTTGCACAGCACTCCCAGGATATGAGGCAGGTGCTTGCAATTGCTTCCTCTAGATACCAAAGTGCAGAATTCTTTTTCAATTGCCTTACAAAATACTGCAAAAAGCCCCCCCGTCAGTCTTTTGTTCATTTTATTTTATGCTACGTCTAAGCCCCTACAAATGCTCTCATCAGTTGAAAAGACCCACATAACCGAAGAGCTGCATTTTGAGCTGTAGTATATCATGTTTCTGGAAAAGAGAGCAGTGCAGTTTCAAAGCTGAATAGTTAGAAGCCTTAAAGGCTTGAATGTATGTTATTCTGAAATGGAGAGCAGAGCAAGAGGGTAGTCACTGCAAATTCCTTAAGATAGAATTAGAAAATCATCCAAGGACAGTTTTTTATGAAATCCCCCAAATAAAGTTCTCTGTCTTATGCACAAATTCCCAGAAACACATTTACCAACGCAAATGTAGCCAGTAAGGTAACACCAACGTGCGAGCACAGTACAAAGATCATATTCCCTGAGTTACTTTTAGTGCTGTGTCTGCTGCTACAATTTTATTCCTCAAATGATAAAATAATCCAACATAAAAAGGTGAGTTTGTTAAGAAACTACAATATTATTACATCAAAGTTATACTTTCATCAGAAGGAAACAGCCACCTATGTCTGACATAATACATGATAGAAATTGCAAAAGGAGTGAGTCTGGGATGGGCTAGTCATAAATGCAGAGAAGTGTCCATTTGACGGAATGCTTTTTAGAGAATGACACTGTGTATAGATAATTTTAATCATAAATCTTTTAAAATTTTTGTGGTTGTTCTTTATTTTTTTCTTTTCCTCCTGCAATTAGAGCTGCAGGGATAAGTACCTACCCTATCAGTAGTTCATTTAGTAGCTCATAAGCCTTAAAGCTGTAAACAGCTCTACCTGGTGCTTAAAATTTAAAATTGTTTACAAAAAAAAAGAATTTCCTTAAGATGGTTCATAAATGGAAAACTTCAGATTTCTTAGTAAAAAACATGCAGTATGCTGACACTGGTTTTCATCTTTGACTGTATAAGCTCATGAATGTTTCTGTGTTTGATGAAACAACTTGTTAATCTTTAGCAGTATGATTTGTCTCTTCTGAAATTCAAATTAATGGATATTCTAAGATACTGCTCTTAGCATGTAAAACCACCAGTCTTATAGAATCATAGAATAGTTAGGGTTGGAAAGGACCTTAAGATCATCTAGTTCCAACCCCCCTGCCGTGGGCAGGGACACCTTACACTAAATCATGTCACCCAAGACTTTGCCCATCCTGGCCTTAAACACTGCCAGGGATGGAGCATTCACAACCCCCCTGGGCAACCTATTCCAGTGCCTCACCACCCTCACAGGAAAGAATTTCTTCCTTATAGCCAATTTAAACTTCCGCTGTTTAAGTTTTAACCCATTACCCCTTGTCCTATCACTACAGTCCCTAAGGAAGAGTCCATCCCCAGCATCCCTATAGGCCCCTTCAGATACTGGAAGGCTTCTATGAGGTCTCCATGCAGCCTTCTCTTCTCCAGTCTGAACAGCCCCAACTTTCTCAGCCTATCTTCATATGGGAGGTGCTCCAGTCCCCTGATCATCCTCGTGGCCCTCCTCTGGACTTGTTCCAACAGTTCCATGTCCTTTTTATGTTGAGGACACCAGAACTGTACACAATACTCCAAGTGAGGTCTTGATACTATCTTAGGAAAACGATATCTAAATTTTGGCCCTCTATGAGAATTCATGGGTTATCCTTCTTCAGATCAAGTGTTTTCCTTTAAATTAGTGTGTGTGTGTGCATTTTTTTTTTGGATGCACATTAAGTGTGAGAAACTTGACAGTTTGGAAAAGATAGAAGGGCCAAGGTGAGTTTGCTAAGGCATCACCAGTTTTTCTAGGTGGAGCTGTTTTGAGTACTCCAATAATATTTCGGATATAAAGAAATGTTTGGTACATAACTTGAATCCGTGTGCTGACAAACAAGTGGGTGAAGAACTATGCTGTTAAGGTTTCAGAAACAGTAATATTTTATGGTGTCATTGTACATACCGTGGTGTTACAGCAGTCACAGACCTAAGATTGATTCCTATTAGCTCATTAAGCTCAACAGCTTTATCTGTTATAAATAACAAAAAATTGATTTTAAACACTTCTCTATAGATGTTTGTATAATCCTAACACTTAAAAAAGGGAACAAGGAGAATAAAAAATATATCCTGAGTTGAGATATTGGTAATAATAATAGGAATAACTTATAAATAATTTCAATGTTACTTCTGTTCTATGGACATTACAATAGTTTTGTCTTTAGGAGCTGGGTAGTTTAAAGGAAAAACAAACCCAGTAGATATCTGGTAATAACTGAAAACAATAAGCCACGTCTAGCCAGGATGGAAGTGAAATTCTCATTGAAAGTATTACTAAGTTTCATATGTTCACATACTAGCTGAGTCTGATCTTACGTAATCCAAACCCAAGGGAAAAAAGCTTAGTGTAGGATTCTGATTCTTTTATCTTGAAATATAATTTAGAATGCAACACTTTATAAACTTCCAGTGTAATTGTATTTATTTAAAACATGTTCTCAGTCATTGACTTTGGTAACCTCTCTCTGAAGAGTTAGGACTTGGTTTTGTTAGAGGGCAACTTCATATTTGTTTTTCTAATAAGTAAATAAATAAATAATGTTGCTCAATTCCTGTTCAGCAAAAATAATTTGCACCGTAACAGCAAGAAATCCTTAGGGAAGCCATTGGGAACACTAATTTGCAGGAACAGGATCAGAAAAACACTTATTCAAGGTGACAAAGAGATACTGCTGTGACCAAGAGGAATGAATTAGCTTCTATAAAGTGACTTTTTGTAGGCTACAGAAACAGCATTATCAAAACTACCATAAGATTTAGAAACATTGTATTATATGTGTGATAAAATCTTGAATCAACTGTTAACGACGCTCCTCCATCAGAGCTCTTTTTAGCTTAATGTCATGCTTGCTGATTTTTTTTAATGTATATTACCTCTAAGATAAGTTTACAAGTGAAGATTTCTGAAACATATGAATGAATGTAGGTGAAAAATACTGTTCCTGTGATAGACACTGCCTGCAGAATGAACCAATAGATTTTACTAGACCTTCCCAAAATCACAAGGAAGAGAAAACTAAATAGCACCTTTCTCACTAAAACCAACAATAAACAATGTATCCTTTCCAAATTACAACATGGCTGGCATGCTTACAAATATCATGACAAACTCACAGGCCATGCCTAGCAGATTCCCGTGTAGGGAATTCTGAAATATAAGTTAATTACTGCGTTTTTATAGAAAAGGCCAAATGAATTTGTGGCTATAACACATATACCACACCAAATTTCAATATGTTTGAGGTAACTGAAAATTATTTAATGAATTTAGAAATTACATGTTTTAAGTGCCGAGAACTGTAGCATCTGCTTTAAGTATTACTATTCTCAGTTCCATCAGACCTATTCTTAAGGTCTTTACAAGAACAAATTTTGAGTTATGGCAAAGAACTTCAATGTACCTATTTAGGAAATATTTTCTATGAGACTATGAAAGCAATGGAAAAACAAAATTAGCTTGCTTTTCTTAGAGTGTGAAAATTGTCACTTAATTTTGAATCCACAGGTCCAAATCCTAACCCCACTTACCACTTTGGTTTTAGTAGATTTAGAGATACTTCTCACCATGAACCTGATGTAGCAGTTCATGCTTTTGGAACAGGGTGTTTTAGCACTTTAAGGAGTGGAAAAGATGAATGGAGAAATGTTCAAATGTGTCTATGTGCGGTGCTAAAGTGTGTAATTCATGATATGCTATCAGTCATCTTCCATGCTTTGCATTATTACAAATTGGTAAAGAAAGAAATTTGCCTTAGACAAAATTCTTACTATTTGCTGTCCATGAAATATAGGTAGCCCAGAGACAGACTGTTATGGTATAAGCGTGGTGATATTGCTTTTTAGGTTAAAGAAACATATATTTTAGTTTTCAGGGGAAACTTTTTTACCAGGAATCTGTCACTCTGGGACAAGTAGTGCCATAGTTATGGAGAGTAGTTCCATTATACTGAAGTATTAATTCTCAACTATTTCAGATCTGTGAAGAAATGTAAGAGCTCTTGAACTGGATCAAAAGACAGTGCCTAATATAATTTATTTGCAATCATTCAATTTCTGCAGGTTTTAGAACTGTGCTCTCAATTTCAGTCTGTTACTCAAGCATTATTGAGAAAATACTCAGAAGTGAAAAGCGTGCAAAAACTTCAATGTGCTTTTTCTATTACTTTATGAGCTATGCAACTCAGTCAGCTATACAGCATATGTACAGCAGATTTTTACAGTGCACATAGCACTGCATTGTTCTTCTGTACCAATAATAGCAAGCCATAAGAGATGTCTCCATGGCTGCTCTTGGAAATGTTTGGATTTGCTACAATAAGGCCTATGATTTTGAATTTTCTTTTGAGAGACACAACTAAAATATAAGCACAAAAACTTAAGAGTGGCAAAAGAATATTGGATTATGGATGAGAAGGTGAAACCAGCATCTAAATCCCAAAGGAAACCTATAAGTGTAAATAGTTGCTAAAGTGCTGAAGTTTTGTGACCTAAAATCTTATGCGTGACCAGCATTGGGGTTGCTTCATCATAGCAACACTGATCAGGCAAGACTTTGTGTCATTGTTTCTGGCTGGTTTCTGAGGCAAAGAGGCTTTTGAAAGATACTCAGTTTTGCCATCACGAGAATGATTGGAAAGTGGGAACTGAAGCAACTTCAGTCCCTCTACACAGAGCAGAACTGGCAAGAGGCCCTTTGGGGGTTTATACGGATGCTAATCTTGTAAATTAAAATTGCTCACTAGTGCTTCCATTTGTGAGATATTTTCCTTTCTGACAAGGAATTTACAAGAACCTTCATGTGGTCTGTGTTTCTGTCCAGAGCTGCTTTGCTCTGAAAAAGCGGAGTCCTGTTGATAATCCAAGAACTGGCCAGTGCAGGTCTGCAGTCTCTTGAGAAACCCAATCTAGCAAGTGTTTTCCAAACTGGATGGATGCACTAGCAGCAGACACAATCAGTGACTGGTGCAGTGCTGCTGGTACAGTCTCACCTGTTAGGTGTGCTGCTGGGCTTGTGTGATACCGATGAGCTGCATTGCAGTATCTCCTCAGTCAGAAGGAATGCAGCAATCCACACAGCACGGAGAAGGAACATTATTACCCTTTCTAGAAAAAGAGAAGAAAACACTGCTTGTGTATTTACTCTGAAGAACAGATTTCAGGCTGCATTCAAAGTGGGCAGAGGCACAATTCTTTGAGGAATTTAGATACTCATATGAGTTTATAATTCTCCATTGGCTCACTCCATACTGTTTTCTCCTCACAGCTGGAGCATTAGGATTATCCTCAGCAAGTGGCTAATTTCTTTCCATTGTCATAGGAAGCCAAGTAGGTCATTTCATTTTCTGGGTTAGGAATAACTAGTGTGTTATTGGTTTCATAGCTGTGAGCAGTCCTTCAGAAGTATAGTTCTGCCTAAGGGAAGAGGTTTGTTTTTTTCTGAAGGGGGAATCTGAAGAGGTTGATGAAATAAATGCAAAGCAACTATTTGAATTACGTGTGATGCTGCATATGTCTTTCAAAGACTTGTTGAGAACACTCGTGCTGAGGTTATGTGTCTGCTGATTCCACCCACTGAGAGCATCTTTAAATTCTAGTGACAGAAAGTGAAATAGATAATGCAATTTCTCTAAGGCTAGCTCTTCTGAAAAGAAAAAAAATAAAGAAAAAGAAGTTATAAGATATCTAATGTCTCGTGCTTTGCATGCTGTGCAACTGGACAGGTGTATTGTGAAGAACCCCTAGGGAACGTCAGCATTGATGTAAACAAAAAGGAGATTTCATTTCATGAATCACTAGATTGTCAGTGATGCATTACACCTTGTCACAGATGTTATGGAGCAAAAATGAGGTATTGCCCTGAATTTTATACCCCATGACTAGAAAATTTGAACCTGGGGGATTTTAAGTTAGATGATTTAGCTGTAACCATCCGCAACAATTTTGTCAACTATTGTTATTACTGTGAGCATTTTGGGGCCACTTTTTTAAATAGATTTCATAACTGGATGTAGTGATTAACCTTTTGTTATCTTCCTAACGATAGCTACTTTCTTCTGTCAAAGGCAAAAATGGTAGTTCTGACTATCAAGCAACTGTTTTATGCATGCAACAAATAGTGATGCATTACTAAACAGAAGGATTTGTGAGTTAGTCTCTGCATAGTGATAGATAAAGAAGCCCTTAGTTATACACTGTATGTGGTAGTAGAGAGTTGAGCATTTTGTTTAGTCACAGTATGAGTCAGGGTGTGCTTTGGTGCCTTGCACTGTGATCAAGGACAAATGGCATGATTGCTCAGTAGAAACTGGTGTCAAAAGCGAGATAGTCCTTACCCTTCCCAAGTCAGAGGAGCAGAAGACTAGATGAATGCTCATGTAAATTGTAGAAAATAGCATTCTTCAATGTGCTGAATACTGATGTGGGAAGAGGGTTGAGGTTTGGGCTCAACACTCTTGGCTGTTCATTTCCCTGAGGGATGTATCAGCAGCAGAACTACTTGTGCAAGTTTTGAGGAAACTAAACTGGACTTTTTTTTTTTTTTTAAATATATATGACCATTTTAAAGTTCATTTTCATTTGGCACTCAAAAGTCTCTCACTGAAGCCACTGTTTCAGTCCAGAATTCACAATTTGATATACTTTTGAGAACTTGAAGGATAATCCTTTTGTAATCATTTTGCATAAGGTGTTTGTACTACCAGGTAAACATAATATAGCTGCTTCTTTAAAATGAGGTATTATTCCTGAATACATCATATACAGTGAATATTCAACTGAACTTGGGCTTTGTTCACTTTGGTGTAGTACAATGCTTTTGACCATTTCCAGCTGTCATCACTTTGCGAGTGTCATTCAGTGCAGAGTGTCGGCAGAAAATATTGTTATTACCTTTGCAGAAAATATATCTGACCTTGTGAATTTTCAAAAATTTAATTTCATTAATTTGAAAGCAAAAATTTAGCATAGTGAACATCAGACAATCTGAAGTACTTAATCTACTGGCTCAGCAAAACACCAAATTAATTCAAATCTGAAAAATATTCTCCATCTGTATCAGAAGAATGTTCTCAATTACATATTGAATTAAATAAGATAGAGGAATGTTTTTGAAAGGTTGAAATTTATGATTTCATTAGAGTGAAAAATTGAACCTAAAAATGTGCAAAAATCCACATTAATCATTTAGTTTTAACACATAAATGTAAATGGCTTGGAACTGAGTTTCATTTCAGACTGTAACTAGTAATTATCTAGTGATACCTCATGAGCTTCATTAGAACCCTGCTTTTAATAAAAGTGGGGAACACTGGGGATCTGCACAAATAAGAGGATTATCGTATTTAATCAGCACAAAGTGGTAACTATAAAGTTCCACTAGATAGCATTTCCAAATATGAAATCAAGAAAGACAATCTTGAATGTAAATGGGTTAATGTTCATTTAAAAATATTTTATTCAGCAAATTCTCTTCTGCTCATTTATGGGTTAATTTGTATGAATTAGTTTGGTGTTTGAAATAATCATCTTCAACAATTAGTAGATGGAAAATTCTTTCTTTTAAACTATTGTTTTCATACAATTCCAGTATTTATTAGTATTTTAATGTTTGTTATACACTGTTTCTGACATTTAGTGATTGCTTTCATCACAAAATTGTTTCTGGTCCATGGCTGGCCTTGATATCATCTACAAGTTGTAAGTTCATATACAACCATATGTTTATGAGAATTTGTATTATGTTGCAAGTAATAGCATAGAAGTCCCATCTTAGGCATTTACATTGATTTGAATTAGCATTTAAAAGATATAAAGGAAACATTTTAAGCATATGACAAAGGATTTTAGGGTGTATACCCACTATGTACAGATATGAAGGCAATGGAATTATGATGAAAATCATGATGAAAAGAAAGACCTACTTCTCACTCTACAAGGCAGATTTTGGATAAAAGGAGTACATTCTCTTCTCTGCAATTCAAGCTTACATGCGCAATTCCAGTAAGTGAAATGATTAGATAATTTTCTATACTTTCTTTCTGTCTCACACTTATGAACTCAGGTTCTGTGTTTTTGCTGTTGTTTTATTGGCAGTCACCCCTAAATGTGTTACAAATACTCTGATTCTGCATGTGAGGGGAAAATCTTCTGCTGACTGTTTTGTGAGTTTGGCCAGTATCAGGCACAGTATTCTGGACATCATGATCTACTGTGAAATTTTCATAGAACCATAGAATAGTTGGGGTTGAAAGGAACCTCAAAGATATCTAGCTCCAACTCTTCTGCCATGGGCAAGAACATTCTCCACTAGACCAGGTTACTTAAAGACTCATATTTAACAATGTTTTGTTAAGGTAGAAAAATGTACATCTGCTATTTTTAAAAAGCACCAAGGCCTTAATTATTATTATTTTTTTATGTTCTTGCATGTTGTCTTGTAATTTATAATGTAAAATTTGACTGTCTCATTCCATTGTTTTGACTGTTGGCTGTATCTCATCTTGTGATATCCTCCCCACTGCATATTTATTATCTGTGAATACTAGGCCAAGTACTAGGCTTCTTTTCCATCTGTTTATACATAGACCCATATGTTCAGTTCTTTTTTATCTGGTCAGGAAAAACTTATGCTTCTACAAATCAAAAGGTTCAGTAAGAAAGGTGCTTAAACAGTTTGGATAACTACACCAAACTTCACCAGTGACCTACCCAAAATACACTTCAGAAGATGTATGTAATTTCTGCACACATGCAATTGAATTTTGAATTGACTCAAGTGTCCGATTGCATGTCTTCATCCTATTGATCTCTACATGAGATTAAAATTTAAGGGCTGGGTCATTAGAAAATTATTTTGATAGGATGGATGTCTTTCAAGCACAGATTTACAATTGGAGATGTCCATGCACAAATGAAAATCAAGGATGAATCTTGGAAAACACTTTTTTCTGGTTGGGCAGCTGGAATTTTGCAGTATTTCATATATTTTCCCATTAAAAGCCAGAATTTTCAGTCATTCCATGATTGCATCAATATGTAATCTAGATGTTTGCAGATAATGATACATTTATGACTCTAATTATCTTTAAGTTCTGCACTGATTCCTCTTCTAAACCACGATTTGTAACAGTTTTGGTATTCTGAAGTTACTTTTCCCCTTACAGAGTGTAACAGTTTTTTTACTCTATTATCTTAATCATTGTATTCAATTAGAAATTTAGTACTTTACCCAGTGGTCATTAGACCATGCAGTTATAGACTTAACAAAGCATTAGTACTGCTGTTTTTCTCATTAAATTTTCCTAAAGGCATTTTAGAGCTCATGTAATTTTTTTTGTAATTGTTGCTACTTCATTGCAGTAAAAAAGAGACTTTGTCCTTCTATAGTTTTTCTTTCTAACTTGCTTTGTAGGTTCTTGTTAACCTCTTTTTTTTCCCCAAAAGGTTCTAATCCCTTTCAGTCCTATTGTAATTCACAAATTTCTCAGAATGACTTTTCTGTAACAATCAAATTCTTCATACCTAGATCTGAAGAAAAGTCATATTAAGGTCAAACATGCTTAGCTTTTTAGTGTCTCATCAGCAAACTACCTTAGAGAATAAGGTGTTTTTAAATAATCCAATAGCAAAAAGAGATCATAAAATCATTGAATATTTTGAGTTGGAAGGGACTTTTAAATGTGCTCTAGTCCAACTCCCTGCAACGACCAAGGGCATCTTCAACCAGATCATGTTACTCAGAACCTGATTCAACTTGACCTTGAATGTTTCCAGGTATGAGGCATTTTCCACCTCTCTGGGCAATCAGTGCCAGTGTTTCTCCATCTCCACCTTCCTTGCAAAATAATTTCTTCCTTACATCTAGCCTGAATCTGCGTTCCTTCAGTCTAAAGCCATTCCCCCTTGCCCTACATGCCCTTGCGAAAGGTCCCTCTCCAGATTTCTCATAGGCCCCCCTTAGGTACAGCAAGGCTGCTCTAAGACCTCCCCAGAGCCTTCCCTCTTCCAGGCTAAATAATTCTAGCTCTCTCAGCCTGTCTTCATAGGAGATATGCTCCTGCCCCCTGAACATCTTCATGACCCTCTTCTGGACTTGCTCCAACAGCTCCGCATCCCTGTTGTGCTGGAGGCACCAGAACTGAATGCAGTACTTCAGTGGGGTCTCATGAGAGCAGAGGAGAAGAATCACCTTCCTCAACCTGCTGACCACGCCTATTTGATGCAGCCCAGGACATGTTTGGCTTTCAGGGATGCAAGATCAGATGTTCTGGAAGAGGGAGATTTCACGTTGTCCTGGGTTCAGCATTAGCAGTCATTTTTCTCCTTCTTAGTAGCTGGTGCAGTGCTGTGGTTTTGACTTTTGGCCTGGGAACAGCACTGATAACACCAGTTTTTAGTTGCTGCTTTGTAAGGTTTAGGATGACCAAGGACTTTTTGAGTCTCATGCTCTGCCAGGGAGGAGAGGAAGCTGGGAGGGAGCAGAGACAGGACATCTGACCCAAACTAGCCAAAGGGGTATTCCATACCACAGCACGTCATGCCCAGTATATAAACCGGGGCAGTTACCCAGAAGAGCTAGATCGCTGCTTGGTCGGGCTGGGTATCAGTCAGTGGGTGGTGAGTGGTTGTATTCTCTTCCCTTGTTATTTCCCTTATCATTATTATTATTGGTGGTAGCAGTAGTGGTTTGTATTATACCTTAGTTACTGGACTGTTCTTATCTCAATCCATGGGAGTTACATTCTTTCGATTCTCCTCCTCGTGGGCTTAAACCACAACACATGTACATTATTTTTTGAACATCTAATTAATAAAATCTTCAAGTTTAGACTATATAAAAAAAAATCACTAGATGATCTTAAGGTCTTTTCCAAACCTAATCATTCTATTATTTAATAAAATGTTTGCAAGTAGCCCTTGTACTGAAAGGAAGTAAAAAAGTTTCATTCTAGCACAAAAATGATTCCTGTGTCTTTATCTTCTTTGATATTACCAGTATCAATAGGTGAATCCAACCTCAGTTATTGCAGCAAGAGTTTGTAGGACTGTCCCTAAAATCTGAACCTGTCCATCATAAGAATTTTTGCTAAGAAGCAGTTGCTCCAGGCTGTTGGACAAATACAGCTGTTTCATTTTCCAGCCATCTGTCTAGACAAAAATACCAAAAAATGTACAACTTACAACATCTGTGACATTTAGTACCAGAGTTGTTAATGTTAGAGGGTCAAAATCAATAAAACTAGAACTTAAAGCTTTTCCCTTGGGTTATAAATAATTATTTAGTTTAAGTCAAAACCTTTACTGTTGACACTCATGTCATAAAATAATTTATTAATGTTTTTTAAATGAGTGGTCTCATATCTGAAGTGTGAATATTCAGAAAATATATATACAGTTCTAAGGACTGACCCTGGAGCAGTGTAAAAACACAAAAGCTAAGTTCATTTTATAATTAATTGCCAGCAAATGAAAAAAAGATAAATAACTGCATGATTTAGTGGCACAGTATGTATTATCTACAATGAATATATCTAATCTTTTACAATCTGTAGACACAGCTACTGGGTGATCCTAAATTCACAGACTTTGTGAGTTTGCAGTCAAGATACATTATTCCAGATGCACCTCAGCTGGTTGAAAAACTTAGTTCATGGCTTCTCTGAGGATGTCAATACCTGTGAGAGTTACCACCACTTATATTTGCCAGCCTAAGTGCACACTCCGTCATTACCAGCATGCTTCTGTAAAATTATCTGGGTTAGAAAACAACACCCCTGCTATTAGGTTGTGCTGTGGAGTGCTGATATCTACATTAAGCCAATAGATACGGGAAGGAAAGGATAATGGGGAGCAGAGAACAGTACTGGTGTGACCTAGCTCAGCTGTAGTCAAAACCAGCGCATCAGACCATTGTCTTATATGATCCCAAGGACATTCTTATACTGTTTCCTGTATTTAAGCACAGTAATGCCAGCTGAACCATAAGATGCTTGGTTTATACAATAACTTGTGAAAGAATTATTTGCATAAGTTTTATTCTAACATGCTATTGCTTCACTTGAAATTTGGTTGTCAACAGAAAGAGCCCCCAGAGAAGAGTCAGAAGCATGAGATCAATTTGGATGGCCAGCATATCTGATCAAAGTGATACAGCTATTTTGGATTACTATTAACGAACACCAAGGACAAAGAAAAGACGTGTATTCAATGCTTGCAATTAATGACATCTTATAGATGATTTCAGACATGAATGAAAATTGAAATAAGCTCTCTTGTGCCACAGAAGTAATATAAAATAAATATGTTGAAGCTCTAGGTTAGGAAATATTATTCTATGGGAGATGTAGCAAAGGGCAATGTTTTGTCTTTTTAATAACAAATCTCCAAAGTTAAGAAGCTCTGGACCAATTTTATACTGGGTTTATGGTGTGAATATTTTTTTCTCTTTTTAATCTCATTAAACACTGTCTATGTGACTGAGGATACAAGGGTATTCCTCAGAAGACTGCAGTGATTTGAACACACTCAGGAGCAAGTCCCATATTAGTACTGATGAAATAAATGATAGTAAGAGTGTAAATCAGAGAAGATTTAAACCTTTTACCCTTCTGAACTAACAACTTGTCTTAAACTTATTTTGCTAATTTTGGAAAGATTTAATTCAATATTTCCAAACAGTTAAAATTACATCCAGTCTAAAATCACCAGTTTTATTGGAATTATCACATAAATTAAGTCTGTACTTTTTTTAATTATTACTCCACTGCCTGTAGCAATTGAATTCTAACAGCTGCACAAAGACTTTAAGCAGTACTTTAAGGTGAAAATTCCTGTGATTAATCATTTCTAGAACCACCCTTACCAAAATAAGTATGTAAATGTTGGATAGTTTTTCAGTATGTCTGCTTTTATTTAATAATACAAAAAAAAAAGGTAAATTTAAGATCAATTTAAACTCACACTAATAGAAAATAAGCAAGTTGTAATGCTTTTGCAAAGGCAGTGCAATTAAGAATAGGCAGCTGTTGTGGAAACCACAAGGTTTAATGGGGAAAGCTATAAATCATGATTTATAGTGAGAGAATGTAATTTCTTGAAGTGGATCAAGCCTCAACTAAACCTGCTCGAAAAGTGCACTTTATAAGATTTTATCCAGCTCTATATGATTTGAAAAATGTCATTTAAATGGTATCCAGGGATATAATTTGTGCTTCCCATGATAAAACAGAAACAAAGAGAGTGTAGAGCACAGTGCACACTGCAATCATCCATTCTTCCTCATGGTATCTCTACAAAGTCCCTTTTTGTTGCATTTTTTTGGGGGGGGGTTTTGGGGTTTTTTTGTTTTATTTTTTTTCTTTTACACTAGCAGTGGACATTGCATGGTATCTCTGGGGTCTCTGAACTTCACAGGATAATAAATCTAGGAGAAGCTTTGTACCACAGACTAGTGAAAAATAGGGAACACCATTATTTCAGAGATGATCTTAGAAGTGAGAAGGTATGAGAAGGTATAGAGAAATGTTCATGTGGGGGAAAGGATTCAGTTTATCTGTATAGATTGCATTGGTGGCCACTTCTTTTGATGACAGGGTTGAGTAGCATTTTGTTAGATAACATGACTGCAACTACAAATATGTTAATGATCCACATGCACAAATTATGTAAGGACAAATCACAGGGACAAATCATCAATATCTGACCTTGCTGCACAGCAAATGAATGTTAAATTGTCAATGTAGCTTCAGTTCTGGAAGGCACAAGTATGGAGTCTTCAACAGCTTCCTGTGTATTCAGCAATGTCACAGACATTATTTTATGTATGCTGCAAATGGTGTTAAACGGCAGTGGAAACTGAGTGGTACCTGTATCTTCTTCAGTTACTGATGGCTTCATGCAAGGTATGTTACTCAAAAGGTGAACTTCCACTAATAAGTACATATCAATTCTATTGGAAATGAATTGTTTAATAGGTTGGAAATTCTATTGTTTAAACTGAAACCAAACTGCACGTCATTTTCAGTGTCAGCGGTCTGTGTCATGATCTGATTGAACAAGGTTACTCTGAGGTTTATTTTGATGCTGACAGCCATGAGGTATTACAACTGATGCTACAGACAGGAGCACAAGGCGGATGGATGCTGTCATCTGCAGATCTATTAACATTCCAACGACTGAGAAAGCACAGAAAATAACCCTAAATCAACCTAATTTATTGCTAATTAAAATAAATATGTAGTTGCCAATTTGGGTAGTGGGAAACAAAAAGAAAAATATTCAAGCAACAGTTTCCACACCAGCCACCTTTTCCCATGCTCAACATCATTTTTTCATTCCCCTTGCCTCATGTCAGGGGGTAAGCAGGCTATAGTCAGTACATGGTGGTTTCCCTCTGTTGCTCCTTCCTCTTGACTTTTCTTTGCTCCAGCATGGACCCTCCACAAGCTTCAGGGGATGTCTGCTCTGCCATGTAGCACCTCCTCTGACCTTGCTCTTCTTTCTGCTGTTTCTCAGTCTTTTTGTTCCTTCCTTCTTTCTCTGTCTGCAATTTATGCTTTTTAAAAATAGGTTTTCATGGAGATAGAGTCAGCTTGGCTGATGGATTCATCTGTGTTCTGCAGTGAGTCTTTTGAAGCCAATTGTACCTGGCTGGCTGGCACAGAACAGCCCCTTGCCTTTTCCTGCAGAGGCCACCCCGCAGTCCCCCTGGCTATCACCTTTCTCAGAGCTGGAAAACTTTGTGAAATTTTAATTATATGGGAAATCCAGTTCCTTTCCCAGTTTTTTGTTTCTCTGGTATACATCACAGGATACCCCTTGCTCTGCAGTGAGTGTAAAAGCTGAAACTGCAAAACCATGACACCATTGGCTAAAAATTCAATTACGTGATCCAGAATACAGCTTTGTGACTTAGCCTTTGTGGTCAGAAAACATAACTTCTTTTATTCCTTAGCACTGCTAGTCGAAATTGCCATCTTCCCTCCCCTACCAAAGTCATTCTGAAATCTGTTGATTAAGTAGAAAGAGTGTATCACCTCTGGAAAACTTAAAAGCTTCTGATTTTCAATAGCTAAGCGTCAATTAACCAATTACTTTTATTGTTTAGTGCTCAGACTTCACCAGCTTTTAAAAATGCTGTTATAAAAATCAGTTGTTTATGATCCTGCAGTCTTAAGACAATGCTATTTGCAGCTTGGCAGGTATTTACTCTCTGGTGACTGAGAGATAGATCATATATTCTTGCTTGAAAGCTCTTCAGTAGTATTTTTCATACTTTTCCATTAGCTGTAAAGCTGTAGGTCTAATCATATCCATTTTGGCACAGGAGTCTGTTCTTCTAGTTCACCTTTGCAGCAGCTATTAGGAAAAAATACCTTGGATTTTCATCAGTACACTAAGTATTCTGTGAAGATTAGTAATCATTCAGCTCTGGCACACTAGCAGGGGAAACAAAAAGACTGCCTGACCTTTTTCAACAGGAACTTCCAAATCTTAATGATACAAGATTTATTTACAAAAAAAAAAAAAAAAAAAAGGAAAGGAAGAAAAAACCGAAGCTGTCAGCAAAGAGGTATTCAGCTGTTGCTCAAAAAAAAGATACCTCACAGAGAGGGCACAGAGGAAAGCAATGTCAAAAAAGAAGCAAGCAGAGAAGAAAGCTAATCTAGGAATGAAACAAGAGCAGTACTGTATGTTCTTGATATGATAAAGGCTGGACAAAGCAAATTAAATACCTTCTCTAGACTAGCTTTCTCTTTAATGAAGTACAATTGTCAACAAAGGGAGAAAATGTCACCAAATGTCATCAGCAGAATAACCACAAGATAAACCAGAAAATCTTCCTAGAGATAAAAGCTATAGAAACTCAATGAAACTCTCACAGTCAAGTCCTAAAAGAAGAAGAAAAAAGCTTTAGGGGGAAATGGTCAATGCTAATAGACAGTCAAACAGAAAACAACCCTACTGGGACAGAATGAAAAATAAATTTCTCACAAGTAGTGTCCAAGTGCAGACTGGCCTGAATGAATGACCTGGTACAGGAGCCTCCAAATTTAGAGAGAACAACACTTCTGAATTAGAACACAAGGTAGTAAATTGTGTTATGGGAAATAAGATGCTCTGTGGTAGCGTATCAGTGATTTGTTCCATACAATGGAATTTATGTGCTTAGTAGTTTTCTAAGTCTTTTTCTACTGTAAAGAAATGAAACATTTATATTTCCTGCAGTTAGATACTTTAGTCCTTCTTTGGCAATAAAGAATAAATTCAGTCCATTAAATTAAGCTCACTTATCTGGAAAGCTTGAAACTTGTTTTCCATTTTCCTCTGCCTAAAGACTGCTCTCTTGTGAGTTCAGGGATGAAGTGTCCTCATTACTACCTCCTGAGATTTTTGTCCTTTGTATGAAACCAAGACCTATTAATATGAATTATGAAACATCCATAGCCTCTCAACCTATGAATAGTTTGGGGTTTTACATAAGTACACTATGTATATACTGTATACAGTTAAAGGAAGGAAAAATTACGTAGGTAAATTGGGGTTTTGGTAGAAGAGATGTATTTACCTTGAAACAAACAGCACATTTAGTTTCTATCAAAAAGGAAACAAAAAAAAGAGCTCATAGAACATATTAGGTCTAATATTGCTGCCACATACATGATAGCAGGATTACAAGCCTCTAGGCTTTATGTCTCCTATGAGTTTAGTAGGATATTTACAGCATCATCATCAACAGCTAAACAATATATTATATACTTTTGATAGGTTTGAAGGCCAAGCTAGGTTCTGAGGATATTAAAACAAAAATAAAAAAGAAAAAGGAGAAAGTGGGAGAAACAGAAAATAAGAGCCAAGGAGCCTGGCATCAATGCCACCCCTGAAGTAGGAAATAACTGTTTTGCCCTGCCAGTGATTACAGCAGGAGTAACTACTCTAAAATGTCATGACTGGTTGTACTGGATTTGCCTAGGATGAAGTTAATTTTCTTCGCAGAATGCTATATGGTACTGTGGCTTTAGATCTGTGACTAAAATAGTCACACCCTAATGTTTTATCTGTTCCTGAACAATGCTTACCATGATACTCTATGCACTTGAAAGAGTGCCTGTCTTCTCCTCCCTCCCCCCTGAACTACTGGATGCTGTAAAAGTTGGGCTCCACCAGGATGCCTGATCCCTAATATGGTAGTACAAAAAGGCACTAATGGAATGGCAAATATTTTAATAAAACTAAACTTGTATACACACACACAAACAGAGAAAATCTTCTGAAAGAAAAGACTCTTCAGGAAAACATATTTTAGGAGGAAAGAAGTCTAAGCAATGTGTGAGGCTCTTTGTTTAAGTACTACTTCAGTGCCTGAAAAAAAGCCTAAATTACTTTATGGATGCTGAGGTGAGTAAATCCAGGAGGAGGTTTACACTTGTGAATCTTGCATAGAAATCAGTTACTACTGATCATTGTCCTAATTTCAGTACCTTACTTAAGAGCTGTAGGGTTCATCCCTTTCTCCCTCATCACTTCTTGATCACCTCAACACTGGCTTTCCTGATTCTTGCTACTATACTCTCTCTATAAAACAAACAAAAATGTTGAGACAGATCAGGTGGGATTCTGAACCCCACAAGATGGCAAAATACTTTAAACCAAGTCACTAGCGTTCCTCAACACGCCTCTCCACAAGCTTTATGTGTGTAACATACTGATGATATACAGCAGCATCAGAATACAATAAGTGGTCCTCCCATTCATTTCGCTTACCTCTGACTGTTAAAGTATCCAGATCTCAAAGACTTGTGCTCTATGAATGAAGTCCTACAGAATTTAAGAGCAGAATTTACGTTTGTGTTTATCCAGTATATGGTCCCTTCAGGCTTTTCATCCATGGACAGATGCAGCCAAATAAAAGCATCCAGAGTCATGGAGGTCCTGCTCTCTATGGCAGTTTTCTATGGTGTTTTTCATTCCAGCTCTCCAAAGTTTATTTTATTTCAATTTAAATTACTGGGCAATTTAAAGGGTGTTTTTAAAGGCCTGTTATTCATTGTGAGATTATCAGGGAAATTCAGCATCAGATCAATGAAGTACATACCTAGGGAAGAAGGAAGGTTTGTGAGCTCTGAGCATCTTGTTCACTAAAAGGGAGGAATGTTAGCTGGTGCTCCAGTAATTAATGGTTAAATTACCCTTGGGTAGTAGGTAGTAGGTAGAATAACTTTACAATCTTGTAGCTTTAAATTTCACATCTAATTGTAGCAGTGGGAGTTAGAATACATGTTGAAGACATAATGAAATTACCATAGGGAGTAAAAGACTAATGAACTGAAGTCCAGCAAAAGTTATAGCTATGTTGCTGTCATCTTGGAAACCTGTAAATAACAACTTTGAAAACCATTGAGGACATTAGACAATGGATTTTATGTGCATATAAGCATGAAATGTGGTTTGGGAGGAATAATTGAGTTTGCTATACTTGGAAAAAGTATACTTGGAAAAAAAATCACTTGTTCATCATTTATTCTCCTTTGCACACCCTCTTAATCTTATTTGCATTTTTAATGCAAAACCCTACAGAATATATCTTCAATCATACTGAATTGCTTTGTGTCAAGTAGTAAATGTATATACAACTTTGTAAGTATTTTTACTCTCCATCCAAAAACTTAAGAGGAAAGCTCAGTAATCCTCTTTATGTTTTTGGTACTTAGAATTTCAAAGTCAAACCCTCTAGATGAATGAATCTAGTGCTTTAGCAAATGCAGCTGAAACCCGATCTTAGTTAGCAGATGTCTTTTCTTCAAGGTCTTTTAATATGATCTTACAGATCTATCTATCTATCTATCTATCTATCTATCTATCTACCTACCTTCCTGTTCTGTGGGAATGTCACATGAGTATCAGGTATAAACCTTTACCAGCTACAGAAGTTTGACAAAATGCCACATGACCTTCCTAAGGAGGCCACAGCTTTCACTTGTTACATAAACCTAAATGCACTTGACGTGACTTTACCTATATAACATCATCTTCCTAGATACTGTGAATTTTTTCATGGATTATTGCTGTATCAGCTACATTGATTCTGTCAGTTTCACTGTCCTGGTTTTAGCAGTGGCAGTCATTTTTCTCCTTCTTGGTGCAGTTCAGCTATCTGGGAAGCATCATTTCCTCGGATGCCACGATCGACAGAGAGATAGACAACAGAATAGCAAAGGCATACAGAGCCTTTGGAAAACTCCATAAAAGAGTCTGGTGTAATAAACACCTGAAGAAAAGTACAAAGATCAGTGTCTACAGAGCCATTGTATTGTCTACTCTTCTATATGGGTCTGAATCATGGGTCATCTACCGTCATCACCTGCGACTCCTGGAACGCTTTCATCAGCGCTGCCTCCGTACAATTCTAAACATCCATTGGACTGACTATGTGTCTAATGTCACTGTCCTCGAACAGGCAGGGGTCACCAGCATCGAGGCCACATTGCTGAAACTGCAGCTGCGCTGGGCAGGGCACATCTCTAGAATGAAGGATCACCGCCTCCCCAAGATCGTGTTTTACGGTGAACTTGCCACTGGTAGCCGCAAGAGAGGTGCCCCAAAGAAGAGATACAAGGACTCCCTGAAACAATACCTTAGCCTTGGCCATATTGACTACCATCAGTGGTCCACCTTGGCCTCCAATTGGGAGACTTGGAGGCACACCATACATAATGCCGCTGACTCCTTTGAGAGTTCACAAAGAACTAGTCTCGAGGAGAAAAGACAACGCAGGAAGAATCGTGTCCCACCTGTTCCACCCAAGGAGACCTTCTGCTGTGCTTTTTGTAGCCGGATTTGCCTATCCCACATTGGCCTTCTTAGTCATCAGCGCGCTTGTAGTAAGCGTGGGTAAATGCCCTTCCCAAATCTTCGTTCGCGAAGTCAAGCCATGGTAGCTGGTGCAGTGCTGTGTTTTGACTTTCAGCTGGGAACAGAGCTGATAAAAATGATGTTTTGGTTTGGCCAAGGACTTTGTGGGCCTCATGCTCTGCCAGGGAGGAGGGAAGCTGGGAGGAAGCAGAGACAGGACACCTGACCCAAACTGACCAAAGAGGTATTCCATACCACAGCACGTCATGCCCAGGATGTAACTGGGAGTTACCCGGAAGGGCTAGAGTGGACTGCAAGGTTGGAGGAGGTATCGGTCGGTGCTTGATCGGGCTGGGTGGGCAAGTTATCGGTCGCCTGGTGATGGGGTGTTGTATTCTATTCCCTTGTTATTTCCTTTATTGTTACTACTATTGGTGGTAGCAGTAGTGCTTTGTGTTATACCTTAGTTACTAAACTGTTCTTATCTCAACCCGTGGGAGTTGCATTCTTTTTGATTCTCCTCTCCGTCCCTCTGAGAGTAGGGGGAGGGCAAGAAGTTGGGGGGGGGAGTGAGTGAAAGCTGTCTGGTTGGGTTCAAACCATGACATTCACCTATCAACAGTATTAGTTTCTGCTTTACCCAGACCTGGGTATTACCTAGCCTGTGAATTATTCCAGTAGTGGTGATTCCATTAGTTTACTGGTCAACCTGTGCCATCATCTTAGTCCTTATAATCTATTTTCTTTCCTAATATACTAATTTTTGCTACAACAGAAACCTGTTACTTCTTGTCCTGTATGCCACAGTAATGCAGGGATAAATTATTTTCTCTGTGTTCTACAGCCTTTAACATAACTGAAATGTATCCTGTCTCTATTCAGTTTTGCCTTTAGCTTAAAAAGCCATCCACTCTTGTCTTTGTTTCCTGGACCTCTGACCACCTGCTGATCTTCTCTAAGACGTATCCAGTTAATTCCCATCAGCATCTCAATCTCTCTCTCTCTCTCTCTCTCTCTCTCTCTCTCTCTCTCTCTCTCTCTCTCTCTCTCTCTAAAAATCTCTCTAATCTCTCTATCCCTCTATCTGTCTCTCTATCTCTATATATCCCATCTGCATATATATTCTTCCCATATCTCCAGTAACCATTGTGGTTTAACTCCAGACAGCAATTAAATACCACCAAGTCTGCTCTACTCATGAGGGTTGTGTCCATGATAATTAGAGCAGGAAACACATGTTTAGATACTGATACACTATAATTCTTATACCCTTTTCTGCAGATCTACTACTTAGAGTGTTTTGGGGTTTTTTTTTTTTGCATCCTGTCCCCTTTATCCTATTTATATTTGGCTGCTGTTGGCCAATTGTAATGTCTTGCACCAATTTCCATTTCGTCATCTGCACGTGGTCCTGCAATTTAGATACCATCTCCCTTATCTTAGTGCAGATCCAGGAAGCATCCTCTGCCCCACCCTCCATGTAATTAATGAAGTCATTGAATACATCCTAACTAAATATAGGCTTCTGTATGTCCTCTCAAACAGTCTCTGATTTTCATTATCGTAATAGCTTTCTAGCTATGGTTACACAACTAATATTACAAGTAATGTATAGCAATTAAAACAACTTGAGCTTCCTAGCTTCTTATGAGCATATATTATGACATTGAAGTATAAGATGCATACTGCTCCTGCAGAATGTTGCAAATAGCTTGCTGGAATACTTATCTCACAGTTTTCTCAGAACTAAGCATAAGCTGTCTATATGTCTTTAGTTCCACTTTGCTTGCTTTTTATTTTCCTACTTTTACTAACATTAATTCTATGCGTCTCCAGTCTTTTGGTGCTTATCTCCTCCTTGATGATTTTTCAAGGAGTTTTTTCTCTTCGAATCTTTGATTTTTTCAAAGATTTTTCTGAGTTTTCAGATTATCCTTCAGGTGTTAAAAGAACAAGTTCATCAACCCCCGAAGTTTTGAAAACATGTAATGTAGAAGTTACTTTGTAAATTTTTCTTTCCCTGTTCTAGGCAGATAACTTATCACTGTTTTGTTATTATTAATCAGTATCAGGTAGTTACATGCTTCCATTTTCTGTTTTAATGAAGACTGATGCAAAAGTGTGAAACATTTCAGCTTTCTCAGCATTACTTATCACTTACTATTTTTTTTTCCTCCACTCATCACCAAATTAACACTTTTCCAGGTCTTTGTATGAGTACATGTGGTTGACTGTTTTATATCACAGTGTTTTACACACCAATGAGTCGCCCCTTCATTTTGCCAATACCTGGTTTGAGGCCATTTTCTCAAAAAAGCAGTTAGTGGGTATAATATGAAGGTATTAAGAATTGTATGATAACATATTTCATTGCTAATTCATTACAGTGGTGAATCACACAAAACACGGTCAATAGTTTGTGCTTTACTTCCAGTTTGAGTTTTTCTGATTTAAGCCACCCAGTCATTAATCCTCTCTTTGGTACATTTCCTTTGCTAGATTAACTGCCAGTCTTTTCCTTGTAAAATGCAGTTGTAAAGCTGTGATCAAGTCATCTTTCAATTTTCATTTCACCTCTGAGAAATCACTCTCAATTCTTCTCTCAAAAAAATCTACCTCCAAGAATACATCTGTAAACCTACCAGGTTTTATTCACTGTTTCCTATTGGTTATGTCCTAGGATGAGGTTAATCTAGTTCTATGATGCCTGTTGTTGGGGTGGTCAAGGCAGTGAAACATGAGTGTAAGAAGTAAGAAAGAGATGATTGGGTAAGGTATGAGGTTTGGAGATAGATTGTGTTAAAAAATATGAGGGGAAAAGCTAAGAGAGTAGTGAAGCTAGAAGAGGAATGGGAAATCCTGTTAGGATAAATAGTGTAAAGATAAGAACTTTTCTGTGGGCTTGTTTTTTTTGTTTGTTTTGTTAGGTTTTGTTTGTTTGTTTTCTTTATGACTATCTGACTAGCCTGAATTTTGGATCATATAGGTAAACTTGTTCAAGATATTTGGATTTTGTTAACATCCCAAAGATTTACAAAATATCTGTTTTCTTATTTTTGGTTAATTTTCAGAAAGTGGATTTGCCTGTCTCAACACTTTATTTTGACAGATGTCCCTGAAATATAATCGACCTCAATTTCTGTATCTGTGGTTTAATTAATAAAAGATGCAGTAAGCAAGCATATAGGTAGAGATGGCAATCATATAAATAGCAGAAACCAAGAATGAAAGATAAATTCCCTCATTTAAAAATATGATGGTATTACGATTTTAAAGATATACTTTTAATTCCTCCCTAAAACATTCTTTTTAGCATATTTATTTAGGCATTTTGTACCATCCATATGAGGACAACATATGATTTCAAGTCAATTTAGAAAAATTATAAGGCCCTAATTCAGGACCAGATGCATATTAAGAAATCTAAGAACATAACAGTAATCTCTCCACCATCTTATTTGTTATCAATTTCACAGTTTATCTCCAGTGCAGTAATAACTCAACCTATCTGTTTTTTAATTAACATTTCAAGTTACTGTAGCTGTAGTGCAAGTGGTCAAATTTCAAAAATTGTTTAGAACTACACAGAAAGGCTGGATTACTAACAGAAAATCATTAAATCAGCCTTTCAGAGTACTTGGAACTTCATTGTACTACTAGGTTAAACAGGAATGTACAGCTGGTGTTGTTTTCCTACTGGTACTCAAATTTTTAATTTAAAATCCTATTTAACTCGAGATGGAAACTTATGTATGTATATGAGAATGGATTTCTTAATGACGTGTAACTCTTCTTGTTCCACACAAGGCAGCATTGCACTAAAAACAGGAAGATGAAACAGTCAAGCACTTCAGTAATACTTACACAGCCATTGTCCCTCAACTCCTGTTTTCCTTTATTCTACCATCAACCTTCTTTATACAATAAAACACATAATCAAAGCAGGGAGGTAAGATAAAAGTGCAAAAAGGCACTAGAATCTCCACTTTGTGGGATTTTTTTTCTAACAAGCTTAGTCTTTGATCACTTCCCATTTGATCAAAGGGTGCTTTGATGCTCTTTGAAGAAGTACTGAATCATTGGAATAAAGATATAGAATTTGATTCACATTTTCATCTGAAGAAAATAAGTGAAAGAACTGGACTGGCGGTTTGCAGCCGATATGTCTGAGGATGGTCAAATAATTGGGAAAAAAAAGGGAGTATAATCTAGTTACAAACAAAAGTGAAAAGTGGGAAAGAAAGCCAAATATATAGTATATTTCCTCTAGAAAATGTGTCTCTAACTGGCAGTCAAACTGCGATAAATGTCTTCAGCTTGGAAGGAAGTGTATACTTATGAATATCAAAGTGAGAAATGTATTGCAGATCCATGTCTGAACAATATTTACCACAGCTGGAACAATTTCATTGTAAAGAATGCTAGAAAGAAAGGAAGGAAAGGCTAGAAAAAAGCAAGTACATTTTTAG
Organism: Neopsephotus bourkii; assembly: GCF_033783945.1. Taxonomy (NCBI): domain Eukaryota; kingdom Metazoa; phylum Chordata; class Aves; order Psittaciformes; family Psittacidae; genus Neopsephotus; species Neopsephotus bourkii. Next base: position 14,371,779 of record NW_026900684.1, on the reverse strand, counting down.
CTTTGTATGTTGTTTGCAGGGTTGCATAGTAAATGAGGTGGAGGGGGTTGTGGGGTTTTTTATGCTTGATGGCTGAAGAGGAAATTGGTAGAAATGCCTTAGGTAATGTTCAAGCTTCCTTTCAAAGTCAGCAAAATGAATATATGTAAAGTCTGTAATTTGGAATTAAATTAACTTTTTCTTGCCTTTAGCGAAATACTTTTGTATTGTAGAGTGGATGGTGGAGGGTAGCCAAGATATCAAGTAAAATTTTAAAGTCTACGTTCTTGTGGGGTGTTTTTTTTTTTTCCTTTTGTTTGTTTGAGTTTTTTTTTTCTTCTTCAGTTATCTGGTTTTGACCTCATAAATAACCCAGTGTAATGAAGTGCTAGAAAGTGCAGATAGAAAAGCCTGGAAGTGGCATTTAGTCTAGGAAGAAAAAGAGTGCTATTCATTCCAATTATGACATGCATATTTTGACCAACTCACCTTTGTTCTAGGACAGCTATTTAATTAATAATTTGTCTAACTTGTAATTATTAATTTGATAATGCAACAACTTTAGAATGTAACTACTGATTATTCCTGTTTTAGGGAGAATGTCTACAGCTTTGAAACTGTCTACCCTAAAGAAGCTTTTGTAGTATCAGCTTTTAGATCTCTGTAATTTGATTAAAGTAATGTTAGTAGAAGCTCTTGGTGCTCAATATTTTGAGAAAAATCTCCTCCTTCAAAACGGATTCCAAAATAACTTTTTTTTTTTTTTCTTCAAGTATTATGAAAAAACAAAAAGTCTTCATAAATTGAAGCTGATGCTTACTGTGGCTGGTAGGATTAGATTCATTTTAGAATTGCTGAGGTGAGCAGCTCGAGAGAGGACGCCTTCAACACCGGAGCGGGGGGAGATCAGCGTCCAGGAGCCTCAACTCAGAGCAGCGAGAGCCACCGAGGGAGCCTCAAGTCCTCGACAGGCCCTGCCCAGGAGCCGGCAGCTCAGCTGACGCGAGCAGGGACTCACAGGGGGCGGAGCCAGGAGGAGCGGCACCAGCCCTGAGTGGTTAAAAACCTGCCCCAGGGAGCGAGTGGCTGGGGCGGATGACCGGGGCCCGACCTGGGAGCTCTGCTCTGCCTGCTCCGGCGAGCTCGGAGTGTAGAGGGTGCCTGCACTGGTCTGGTGAGGGCGGGGGGGGGGTGCACAATGGGCAGGGCTGCACCCGGTGCTCCCTGGTGGAGGCCCTCCTGCAGCAGGTGGCTGAGCTGCGGGACGCTGTCAATAGGCTGCAAGATGTCAGGGAAGCTGAGAGAAAGCAGGGCTGCTTGCTCCAGGCCCAAACTGTGCAGGGACCTCAAGTGTCCCCTGTAGCTCATGGAGGGAAGAAGGAAGCCGTTAACCCAGGAAGCTGGGAAATAGTAACAAAAAAACAACAAAGAAACCCAACAAAAAAACCAAAAACAACAACAAGAAAAAGAAAAAAAAAAAACAAACCCAAAACAACTGAGGAAGTGGACAATTAAAAGCAAAGGAATTTCTCCTAAATCTGTTGTCCCCACCTAGAACCGCTTTGCTGTCCTGCAGGGGGCTCATGAGGAAACACACTTGCGCCAGGACCAACTGGCTGGCGCACTGGTAAAGAAGATCTCTACTGGTGCTGCCAGAAAAAACGGTGGGTCATAGTAGTAGGGGACTGTACGTTGAGAGGGACAGATACACTCATCTGTCAACCTGACCCAGTCTCGAGATCCTCAGGGCAGTGAGAAGAGCATGCAGCAAGCTCACTGCACTGGACTTCAAGAGAGCAGACTTCGGCGTCTTCAGGAACCTGCTTAGTAAGGTTCATGGTATATAGCCCTAGAGGGCAGGGGGGCCCAAGAATCTTGGTTGATATTCAAGGATCACCTGCTACAAGCTCAGGAGTGTTGCATCCCAGCTAGAAGGAAGTGCAGCAGGAGGGCCAGGAGACCTCCTTGGATGGATAAGGAGCTACTGAGGAAACTTTGAAGAAAAAAAGAGGCTTATAAAATCTGGAGGAAAGGACAGGCGGCCTTGGAAGAATACAGGGATGTTGCCCGGGAAGCTAGGGACCAGGTTAGGAAAGCTAAGGCCCAGTTAGAATTAAACTTGGCTAGGGATATTAAAGATAACAGGAAGGGATTCTACAAATACATTGCAAATAAAAGAGAGACTAGGGGCAACATAGGCTGGCTCCAGAAGCTACCGGGAGAGCTGGCTGCACAGGATTTGGAGAAGGCTGAGGTTCTGAATGACTTCTTTCCCTTGGTCTTCACTGGCAAAGGCTCTGACCGCACCACCCAAGTCTTGGAAGGCAGATGCAGGGACTGTGAGAATGGAGACCTTGGGCCCACTGTAGGAAAGGATCTGCTTCAAGACCATCTTAAAAACCTAAATGTACATAAGTCCATGGGCCCTGATGAAATCCATCTACGGGTTCTGAAGGAGCTGGTGAATGAAGTTGCTAAAGCAGTGGCCATCATATTTGAGAAATCATGGCAGTCAGGTGAAGTTGCTGGAGACTGGAAAAAGGGAAATATAACCCCCATTTTCAGGAAGGGGAACATGGATGAAACGGGGAATTACAGACCAGTCAGTCTCACCTCTGTGCCTGGCAAAATCTTGGAGCAGATTCTCCTGGAAGGCATGCTAAGGCACATGAAAATCAACAAAGTGCTTGGTGACAGCCAGCATGGCTTCAATAAGGGGAAATCCTGCCTGACCGATTTGGTGGCCCTGTATGATGGGGCTACGGAACTGATGGACAGGGGTAGAGCAGTTGATGTCATCTACTTGGACTTGTGCAAAGTGTTTGACGCTGTCCCACACAACATCCTTGTCTCTAAATTGGAGAGACATTAATTTGATAGGTGGATCACTCTGTGGATAAAGAACTGGCTGGATGCCTGCAGGCAAATTGTCTGTGGTCAATGGCTCAATGTCCAGCTGGAGACCAGCAAGCAGTGGTGTTCCTCAGGGATCGGTGTTGGGACCGGACTTGTTCAACATCTTCGTCACTGACATGGATAGTGGGACTGAGTGCGCCCTCAGCAAGTTTGCCAGTGACACCAAGCTGTGTGGTTCGGTTGATACGCTGGAGGGAAGGAATGCCATCCAGAGGGACCTTGATACGCTTGTGAGGGGCTGATGCCAACCTCATGAAGTTTAACCATGCCAAGTGCAAGATCCTACGCCTGGGTCGAAGCAATCCCAGGCAGAGCTACAGGTTGGGCAGAGAAAAGATTCAGAGCAGCCCTGTGGAGAAGGACTTGGAGGTGTAGGTTGATGAGAAAATGAACATGAGCTGGCTTCAGTGTGCGCTTGCAGCCCAGAAAGCCAACCGTATCCTGGGTTGCATCAATGAAGCGCAACCAGCAGGTCGAAGGAGGTGATCCTGCCCCTTTACTCTGCTCTCGTGAGCCCTCACTTGGAGTATTGTGTACAGTTCTGGTGTCCTCAACACAAGAAGGACATGGAACTGTTGGAACAAGTCCAGAGGAGGGCCACGAGGATGATCAGGGTTTGGAGCACCTCCCGTATGAAGGCAGTCCGAGAAAGTTGGGGCTGTTCAGCCTGCAGAAGAGAAGGCTGCGTGGAGACCTCATAGCAGCCTTCTAGTATCTGAAGGGGGCCTATAGGGATGCTGGGGATGGACTCTTCCTTAGGGACTGTAGTGATAGGACAAGGGGTAATGGGTTAAAACTTAAACAGGGGAAGTTTAGATTGGATATAAGGAAGAAGTTCTTTACTGTGAGGGTGGTGAGGCACTGGAATGGGCTGCCCAGGGAATTTATGAATGCTTCATCCCTGACAGTGTTCAAGGCCAGGTTGGACGAATCCTTGGGTGACATATTTTAGTGTGAGGTGTCCCTGCCAGTGGCAGGGGGATTGGAACTAGATGATCTTAAGGTCCTTTGCAACCCTAACTATTCTGTGATTCTATGATTGTAAGGCCAATTTGGTTGTGGCAGTAATTACACCTAACCAAGCATGGAGAAAGACGACCTAAGGCAAATTTGGGAAACGAGCTCAAACCCAGCAAAACCCAGATGAGTTCTTGAACATGCAGAAGATTTGAACAACAGAGAGTAGAAAGAATATACCTTGAGAAAGGAGGACAAAGATGCTGCATGTTTAGGGGAAGAGGGGTTTGAAAACTTATTTTCTTTGCTTTAGTAGCACATGGAAAACAGGGGCTCAAAATGGAAAGGACAATACAGCCCGGGAGGGAACAAGTTATTGGAAGCAGCCTGTGATGATGACTTGGGGTATTCTGTAGGTCTTTCAGGCCTTCTCCGCAGAAAATTTCTTGACTTTTTAACTCACTAAAATAATTTTTAGCACCTTAATGCTCTTTTTAAAGAAAACTTTCAATAGTGGGTAAACTCCAGAAAATTGGAAAAGTGCTAATTTTTTAAATAATAATTTGAAAATGAGCTGGATCCTGTAAGTTGTCTCAGTCCACATCCACGTGGACACGTTAAAAAAACATAATAGTTACAGTATTCATAAAAGCAAAGTGAAGCTTTTGAGAGTGAGGGCAACTGAAGGTTTTAAAGTGACGAAAGCAACAACTCGGAAAACTCTAGAAGCAATAAAGGCAAGTGAATGAGACAAAACCACAATACAAGGTTATGGCTAAAAGGGTTAATATCTGCATATATTAAAAATCAGTGGGACTGAGAAGCCATTATCCATCTGTGTGCAACACTGGTTGCACAGCAAAATATTGCATATGGTCTGGTACTCAGATTTTAAGTGGATATTTTATCAATACTACAGGCAAATAAACCCACCAACTCTAACTACTTAAAATGAAAAAAAAATATTATCTTTCACGGAGAGAAGTAAGTCTGAGGAATGATACTTACAGAGCTTTTCCACCACAAATTCAATCCATATCAGTTTTTAATCATTAAATCATGGTACGTTTCTGTGCATATGCTCTTTTCTAGAATGAAAATGCCTTTCTTTTAGTTTGGTTGAGTTATTTCTGCTTTTCAAATTATGATAGGGATCTTTGTTCATATTCACTGATAAAGAGCTTGTACATTTTTAAACTTCAGTTCTCTATGTTTCGAGTGGTTTTTTTTCTCCTGTACCTTTGGGTCTGAAGACAGTGCTCTGGTTCCTTTGCAGGCTTGCTTTTCCATTGTCATAGATTTGATCTAAAAATACTCCAGCTGATTTCTTTTTTTGCTATACTTGCTAAAGAGTGAACTCTCTTTTTGTTTTGTAGATTAAAGAAAAAACCCCAAACCAACCCCCAAACAAACAAACAAAAAAAGAACAAAAAAACCCAAGAAGCCAGACTCAGGGAATATGAAATAAATAGAACAATCAATAGCAAGCATAAAATACTAGATGGAAATGTCAGGAAAAAAATTACATAAAGAACAAAGAATGTGATGTTTTCATAGAAAATGTTTGTTACCCTTTTAGGGGTACTATACTGACATATGGTAACTACTTTTGCTACTTTTTCTTGGAAACCCATAAATAAAGTTTTATATATGAATATTAATTTTAGAAAAACCAAACGGGTTCATGTGACATTTCAAATGGTAAACTGCAATAAAACCAGAGACCTTCTGGAAAGAGATTTAACATGACAAATTATTGAATAATGTAATTGAAATGAAAGTTACAGGAAAAATAAAACATGAAGATTTTAACTTGAAGTACAAATACAGTAACATATAAATGCATTCTATGTCATTAGGGCTTTTAAATAGTAGTGTGGAGGATACGCTTAGTCTTAGATGCAAATCCCATCAGAGCTTATTTCCAGTTATTTCAAAGGATTCAGGCTAAGTTGCAAACCTGTAGCCTATATTAAACCTACACTGATAAAGCAAAACCTTATCCTAAGTAGATCACTTCTTGAGGCTGAGGACACAGATGAAAGAGACATCCTGGCCCAATGACACCTGCTGAAAGCCTAAAAAAACATTAATACCAGGTGTTCTCAAAACCAGTCACAATAAATACAGATGTAAAAAAAGTAATTCTCTTTCCATATTTTGAGAACGACAGCTCTTTCCAATGGAGTCATGAATCTGTAAATGATTTACTGTGATATTCTGGTCACTCTTGTAACAATAACATGCGTATTCCCATACGTATCTCCTAAATTGCTTCCTGCCTCTTTTCTGCTACAGAAAAACTATACAAAAGAATGGTTTCCATGTTCTTATTTCAACACAAACTTATTTTCTATTCAGAAATTCATTATTTCTTCTATGAAACAGAAAAGTGTTGTGTTGGTTTTTTTTTTGTGAAGCAAAACTTAGAATGCCTCAAGCTTGTAGTTGTATCACTGTTCTTGCAGTTATATTTATGTGAAGCAACATTGATGCAATTCCTGTCATACTGAACTTACATATATTTTTTTTCTTCTGATAAATGTCTGCAGAAGTGCCCACCGCTTACCTCTCTTGCTCTATTCAGAGTTATCAGGGTGCCAAATTCCAAAGGCTCGAATTTCTTGCTATTGTCCAGTTCAATTTATCAAGCACGCTGAAATGACAAGCGCAAGACAGAAAGTTCCTTTTGCCCTTGAGCTGGCAAAAACTGGTCTGGTCATCTGAAATTCAAACTAAGGTTTGTACCTGGGTGTTACAGTTTCATTTGATGATTTTGTTTCTAAGCAGTGAATTATTCTGCATATATTTTGATCCTTAAGCAGAGAACGCAGATTTATGCTGGAAAATGAAAAGAGATCCTAATATATTCTGAAAGAAGATAAATGTGTTTAATTCAGCACACCGAATCTGTCACAGACACAAGTATTGTTGTTGGGGTAAACTCCACAAAAACTGTTTTCTCTCTTGGTATGTCTTCACATTTCTAAGCAATCTAACCAAGTCCTTGAAGGTCACATACAGAAACAGGTTTATGTGATTAACCATAGGAGCAAATAAATACGATCTTTGCCAGGTTGACTCAGTGTCTGTTTTACTTTTGATAGTGGATAGGACACGTATAAAATGGATAAAGCTAAAAGCCCTGAATGTTCAAAAATAGGCTGCATACATTCTGTGCTGAAATAAAATAAAAAATAATGTTTTCAGACTCTATATTAATGAACTGCCTAGGGACAACGCATATGTGAAGGAATGGCATAATAGGATCATAGAATGATTTGGGCTGGAAGGGACATTAAAGATCACCTAGTTTGAGCTCCCCTGCCAGGGGCAGGGACATCTTCCATTAGACCAGGTTGTTCAACCTGGCCTTGAACACCTCCAGGGATGGGACATTCACAACTTCTCTGGGCAACCTGTTCCAGTGTCTCCCATCAAATAACTTCTTCCTAACATCTAATCTAAATGACCTTCTTTCAGTTTAAAAGGGTTAGCCCTGGTCCTATCGCTGCACTCCATGGTAAAGAATGGCTGTGACTTATCCTGAGTAAACAGGTGTAAGGAGATTCATTATTCCTTTGGGCAGGACAGCTAAGAGAGATATTGCAGACCACTTAATGACTGAGTCATCTTTCCTTCCTCTCCTCTTCCCCTTACCACACAGCTGAATGGAGAATTAACTCTTAACACACCAAGCTGAACTACGGCAACTAGAAAAGTAATAGAGTAAAAAAATTGCTAACAAGTTCAGAAAAATTACAGATTAAATTACCACCCTCTGAAGTTTAAAAAGAGCTAGGGAAATAATTTTGCCATTACACAATTTTCTTCCATTCTATTCCCATGGTAGTACAGCTTTTTGCTGTTTCTTGCTTCTGACTACCAGTGAACTTTCAGATCTTATCCTACATTAATGTATCTCAGTAACAGAGTCTTCATAACAGAAAACCACATACTTCCAACTGATGTGTGTTGTGTATATATACAAATGAATCACTGTAAAATAAAAATAATTCAAACATCTTTAAGATGTTTGTAATTTGAAGCTCAGAAAGGGCATAGTAAAATTGTGGTTCTCCTTTGTAAACACCCATATGGGCTCACCATCTACACTCCATATGGCACTCAGTACCTCTACTCTGCAGCCCACTGTGCTTGCAGTGTAATCCATATGGGCTTTACTTAATTGATTTGCTATTCTTACATCATTTACTGTCTCTATTCATAGCTTTCCATCAAACATCCACTTACTGAAAGAACACATTATGTAAGTGGACATAACAATGTGAGAGAACACATTATTATGTGATGATTTTGTAGTTTGTTGGAAATGTGAAAGCATTAATTTCTTTGTGTGTTGATTAGTGCTGTGACCTTGTCCATTAGTGATGAGGTAAAACACTCATACAGATCCCTGATGTGCAATTTCAGCCAAATTATGAGTAGTCATATGCAACCTCTAAACATAATTTTTGTGCATTTCCATATTCAAACACAGCACTCTAGGATATGCAGCAACAAAACGGAGGCCCAGAAACCTGGAGGAAGGCCATGGACATGCATCAAGTGCATTCAAGTACAGGTAAGTTCTTCCTGTTCTAAACTGGGTGGAGTTTTACGGGAGCTCTGGGGTTGCTGGTATGATAACTGTAAGTTCATAGATAAGAGACACGAAGGACAAAGGCCGGACAAGTGTCACTCTGCAGAGAGTTTTGGTTTGCAAGGTAAATCAGCAATGCCTGTACACTGCAAGATGGATATGTGTGATGCAACTCCAAAGCTAGTAACAAGTTTACAGCTGGTGATCCCAGATACTAGAAATTCCTAGCTTTAACACTGACTGGATCTATGCGTAAAAAACATTTGGACAGCCAATTAATTAATGACACAGTACATAGCAGTGATCCCAAAATGCTACATTCCATTCTGATTGTCCTGTCTCTAAAAAGGTTAAGCAAGAGGATGCAGTGCTGCATGATGAAATACCATGAGAGTAAGGCAGGTTCAGAAAAGAACTGGATATTTATACTGATGGTGAAAACATCCAGAAGTCTGTCAGGTGTTATAAAAATTATCTATGTCTACATATAATTTATTTTTGTATGTGTAAATATATGTCTGTACCTTGTAGAAATTTAGCTAGCTGCTGACCAGTAAGATTTAGGATGAAACTTGTCAAATACATATATACATAAACACACACACGTGTGCACACACTCACACATATATATACACACATATATTCCCTTACAAAAGGCCTCTAGAGTTTTTTGCATCTTCACTGAACTGTGCCAACTGTGTAACAAGGAGCATAAGGGAAGCCTTGGGACTGCTGATACAACAACTGAAAATTGATAAAGAGGCATGCTGAAGGACAAAAGGCGAAATCGGCAACATTTTTTTGGTGTCAGCATCTCTTCTACGTAGAATGGCTTATAGGAGGGAAAATATCTGTAATAAGAAATATCCTATTATATCTTTTAATGTTTGGTGTTTTCACGACACCTGATACACTGCTGATTCTGTCTGGTTCAGTGACAGACTAACTGGTTCTCCCCTTGCCCTTTCCCTTTCTCCTTTCCACTGCCTCTAAGAATAATTTAGACAGATTAGATTACCACAACAGTCCATGTGACATTTTCTCACCATGTTTATTTTTAAATGCATTATATTTATACCTAGAGATTTACAGATGTAGATATGTTTGGTTTTCAGTCTCCAAATTTGATTGTACTGTGCCCCCAGTTCTCTGTGCACCTTGGCAGCCTGAATATATCACCGTTGCTACTGTATCACAAAATCACTGAACAGTTGAGGCTGGCAGGCACCTCTGGAGATTATCTAGTCTAAACTCCTGCTTAAAATAGGGTCACCTAGAGCAGGTTCCTCAGCCTCTCCGGGCAACCTGTGTAGTGCTGCCACCCTCACAATGAAAAAGCTTAAACAGTATTTTAGTTTGTGCCATCTTGCCCAGTCATTGGATCCCATGGAGAAAAGTCTGGCTCCATATTCTTTACTTCTCCCATCAGATATTTATAAACACTGAAAGGATCTCTTCTGGCCGCAAACACAGTCCCAGTTCATAGCCTTACATATGCACACTGACCTCTAATTTCTTATTTGTTCTCTATGTTGCATGCATTAGCATACAGACACTTCAGAGGATCACCCAGCTCTATTCATTTCCCAGAAAAGGCACAATCACGTTCCCCAGAACTCTAACTTCTCTTGCACTCCTTTACTTCTGTGCACATGCTTGAAATTGACCACTTTCAGCCTTGTTTTCTTGACGATGAGGATGCGCTAGTCCACATCATCCTGAACTCTTTGCTTGCCATCCTTGTCCACCATTTCCTCAAACGATTGCGGGTTGTTGACCCTTTTCCATTTCATTCCTACTTTAAAGCTCTCCTTATGTGCACAGCCTGGTGGCAAAGATGATTTTGGCCCATTTTTTAAGGTAGATTCTGTGTCTTCCTAGCAGCTCTCAGTCCTCAGAAAGTCCCATGGTCATAAAAACTGTTTCTAACACCAGCCATGCACACAATCAGTGTGTCACCAGCAGGAGTGAGGAGAAAAGCACCTGCACCCTTAATGATCATCCCTAGAGCCATATAGCGTTGCTTGGTGCAGTCCAGGTCTTCCCTGGCACATGGAACAGCAGCAGAGGCCTGATGAAGCCCCATCAATCCTTTGCAGCATCCCAAATCTGACCCTTGGCAAGGAGCAAAATAGCCCAGGCAATAGGTCAGGGCAGCAGAATGGGACTTCAGTCTTTTGCCATTTCTGATGCTATGCAGTATGCCAATCTTCTCTAACAGCTCCTTTACTTGCTGAGATGGACCCTCCACCAGTGCACTCCTCCTGCAGGCAAGGAGCCCATCTCCTGCTACCACAGCCTCAGCAAAAGAGACCAAGCATTTTTTCAGCCCCAGACCTGAAAAGATGCATCTGCACTTGAGTTCAGACCTCAGATGTGCTGGGGAAATGTTCTGGTGTATGCTGGGGACTGTGCCCTGCTGTGTGTCGCCACAGCTGCTGAGCAGCACATATGCTGTCCTCAACAGAGTTTCTGCCCCCCACTGTGTGCCCTTCTGCATGAACTGCTGCGTCTGTTATATACAATAACCCATCACCAGAATAGATGAATTCCTAGTCTGATCTAACAAATTCCTAGATGTTCCTAGTAACTTTGCAGTGGTTTTCTCTGTGTATTGCATTGTCAGAAGGATTATTTCTGCTTAAACAGCAGGGAACTGTATTGCTCATGAGGGATACATAGGTCTGGAGAAGGAAAGGATAGAGGGCAGGAATGGGTACACATAATCTCAAATATGAGCAGAATGTCAGACTTTAAAGAATCAAAACTAGAGAGGTGTATCAACCTGTTCCACACCAAAGAAGATGTGACCTGAGCGGAGAATTATTGAAAAGGGGATAGCAAAGACAAATACTTTTCTTCCTTTTTTACTTTTTTTTTTTAAGCTTCACTTTTCTTAGGCCATACAGACTCGCATCCTAGTGTCTAGCAAGCTTTTCTCTACTGTTATTTGAGATGAAGTGGCAAAGTGGAGAAAGGGGAATAATCTTTAAAATCTCATTTTGCCATAGGCACCAGAAGTATTTATACACACTGATTAGCAACCATTGTCTTTTTAATGAGGAATGGGATGTCATTTGTCATTGTAGCAAAACCTCATGTCATTGTTCTCTACTGTATTTTTAGAAAATGTATAATAAATAATAACTGAATATGAAAAAGTGAAAAGCTGTATTGCTCCCAGATGAGGAAAGGTTCAGAAAGATCCAACCAAAACCCCAAATTGATTATCACTGAAGAGCAGAGAACTACCCTAAATTTTTCATTGTGACTACATTCTCTACTAATAACATATGGCACAAGTATATTTAAAACTTAATTCTATTTTAATTCATTATTTTAAATGTTAACATTACATTAAAAAGTGGAAAAAACTGGGAGCTCTGTTCATACCACAAATGGTGGGAAAAAACTTACATGAATGTGGAATTATTTTATACATGTTGTGGCCCTGAGTGATACCAGAGTGCCAGAAACAATGAACAAAGCCTGAAGTCACAGAGTAATTTATTTTCCCCTTCTTTCCCCCCCTTCCACTTCTTCCCCCCAACCCCCCACCGATAAGTTTAGGCACCTTTATTCTAGTTAACACATTCTATTTCCAGCTGCCTTTGAAGCAGATGTGAATTTAGACATGTTTTTAACAGAAACACAGTTGGACCCTGAGTAGTTGAAATATTCTGGATAAACTTCACTCCTCCCCATGAATACTGCTCAAAAGTAGATGGCTTGAACATTTTTATACAGTGGATGCTGTATTGACTTTACAGTAAAATGAGATGATGTTAGTAAGTCTAGTCTAGCTGTATCTTGTATAACAGCTAGAAAAGTGAAGTGGACTGAATTCACAGTATTTAGATATAGATAGTGATGCTGTTCAATCTAGTGACAGCTCCAGAGTGCTTCTTCTCCAAAAGCAGGCTTCTGCAGTGAGCGAGTAGCTTTTATCACTATGGTCTCTTCATTCAAAATTCATAGGTGAAATTTCTGTTTTTTTCCTCTCAGCTGTTAAAGTAATCAGACAGAAATGCAGAAGCTGCTATCACTTTAAGCACTTTAAGTCCTTTCATAGGACATTTGAGAAGCTGGGCAGAGTGAAAGAACTGTGCACATAGAAAGTCTAACATAATCAACTGTTTTTTTTTTTTTTGCAATACTACTGATTGATTGCCCCATGTTTGCTAAAATGCAGTAAAAGTCTAACACTGTCCTCCCCCCAGCACCATATAGTGGGCATTCTATGTAATGCTAAAACAGTTTTCATAGTGCAATAAAATGTAATAAAGCAACACTGAGTTTGATACGAATTTGGCAATGATTCAGATGTTTCTCAATAGTTTGAGTTGTTCATTAGCATGAAAAATAACAGTCTTAATTATATTAATCTTAGGAGTATGTAATGAGGGAAAATAGCAACAAAACATATAAAAGCTGTCTGTATAGTAATACATTAGCAGTTAAGACATATAATAAAATGAACACAACCACCTAGAATTATATGCTAATTAGAATGATTTGTTATGCCCATAGCAACAGAGTTTGATCTAAGCTCTCAGATATTTACTGGTGAGCACAGGCTGTTGGGAAAGGGCAGATAAACTTTCTAGATGCATCTAGCTGCCAGAGTCATCCTATTCATAGTGCATTCATATATGATGTTCAACTGGTCACCCAAACACTTAATGTTTAAGCCCTAAATACATGTATTGAGCATGGAGATAAAAAAAAAAAAAACATGTTATTTTAGCTTTTTGCATAGGAACAGAGTCTGGAAGCAGGTAATCACTGAGTCATTGAATGCAGTGTTCCAAAGCTGTAAACAAGAAATAAATACAGCGCTTTCCATTCCCTTTTATCAAAACACTGCAGTGCTCATTTTTTCAGCATGAAACAAACAAAAAAAAATAATATCTATAGACCAAGTGCTAAACAACCTTTAGCACAGATTTGGAGTTTCTTTCCCTTTCATCACTTAAATAAAATCAATATATTTTATTGTCATTGCTTCTGAAAACCTTGGACCAGCTGCTGTGTCTAGATTAACTTTACTGATTTAAAAGGCATTAGGTGGAATTACAGTAGTACTGCATGATGCATAGTTCAGACCACTGCTAAGGTACCATTAGACTATTTTTGTCTTCAGTTCAAGATATATGCAATGTAACGCTATGTATGACAGGGCCTTTCCAGTACATTGTGGCACTTAGAGTTCCACTTACAGTTCTGGAAAGGGAAAAAAAAAATAACAAAAGAGAAAAATGGGCTTAAAGTCTTAAAAGAGTCTGACTGTCTTTAGTTAGTACTATTTAACAGATTTTGAATCATCTGCCACTCTCTAGCATTGAAAACTTCATTAGAAGGGTTTTGCTGCCTACAGAAGGAACTTTCAGTCTATTTTATTTGATAGTTAACTAAAGTGTACAGTTTTCCTTTCTTTCCTTTCATGGACAATTAATTTCCCTTATAAAGCAAATCAATTTTGTAACCAGCAACCAATGTTGCTTCATTAGACCAAGAGCTAGAAACTGTTCCCAAGCTATGTTTTGTGAACTCTGCTAATAAATTAGTCTTTCTCAACACTGCTTAGGACCGGAACACTGTGAACTCAGAGACTCTATTCACCTAAAGCAGAGTTAAGTAATTTTACACACAAACGATGCAGCATACGCATTCAGATATAACTGTTAGCCTTTTGAGAGGACTGTGGGGTGCATGAACCTGGCATGCAGCGTGACACTCCCTAGTGCCAAACTGGATCTAAGGGCTGTGTATTATTGCACTGGGGCTGCTGTAAATCTGTCAACAGTTCTTAGTGGTCTGGTCCAAGATGGAGAGATTGGCATAATGCAAGGACCTGTGCATCAAAAGGTCAGAATGTGGGATGATGCCCAGAGAAAATGGTGTAAATTTCATCATGCTCGGATGGAGGACTTTCCTCAAAAATGGAATAGATGCTGCATTTCTTTTTGTCATTCAAAATCACATGAGGATTTACAAAGACAGACAAAGAGATCGTAAGGTCACAGGAAATGTTGGCTTGAAGGTAAGTCTTAACTGCTGTGTAATTACAGAGACCTAAATAGCATTGTGATTTAAGAAGGAAATGTGAGCTGTTTTCTGGAGAGGAGTGTCAGAGATCTCCTCTCCCTCTAGGGTGATAATGTCCATAAAGAAAAGGAGGGACATACAGATAAGTTTCCTATGTAGAAGAGACAACAGAGAATTTTCTTGGAAAACCTTTGTTTTACTGAAATATCCATGTGTCAAAGCTCAGTAGCTTCCATATGGTGTATTTTGGATAGACCTGAGATGAGGTGAGGAGTCAGGACGTTTTAGAAGTCCTAAGAAAGACCAAGGATTAGCACAACTTATTTCAGGTAAGACAGTAATTCCTACTGGTATTGAGAAAATTAATACATAGAAGTTAAGTCCAGAGCTTGTTGAAAATGGTAAAGTTTAGAAGCTTTCTAACTCAACTCTAACAGTAAAGTTCAGAGGCTTTCTTCACTATAAGAATTTGTAAAAAATGCCCATAATCAAAATTATAATTTCTCTATGATTCAACAATGAATGCACTTTTATTTGTTTGATTTTCCCATTAAAATTCATACAAACTCATTTTGTTCACACAAATATTTGGAAAAGATCTTCTATGTGCATGAATAAGGTTACTGGAGCATGAATGATCATATTTTTTTGCAAACAAAGGGTATTCATGCTGAAATTTCTTAACTAGCACCCTTACATAAAAATGCTTTGCACATCTATGAGTTATGGGCTAATGATCAGAGGGAGAGAAAGAGTATTTTAAAACATAAGAAAAAAGATGTTTATATGAACTAACACAAACAGAAAAAAATAGAATTAGGACATCGTTGTCCAGTAACAGCAATGAAGAATCACTAAAAAGGCTCTTCTCTGCTGCTAAGAGGAAAACAGTGGTACTGAATGATTTGGCTGATCAGCCTCACCTCAGTCCCTAGGAAGGTGATAGAACAACCATTCCTGGAAAACATTTTTAGGCATGTGAAGGGCAAGAAAGTGAACAGGAGTAGTCAGCATGGATCCACCAAGGGGTAGTCGTGTTTGACCATCTTGATAATATTCTATAGTGAAATTGTTGGCTTGGTAGATGAGGGGAGAGCAGTAGATACCGTTTCCTAAACCTCAGTAATAATTTCAATGCTGTTTCCCAGAAGATAGTCATAGATAAACTATGAAGCATGAGCTAGGTGAGCAGACAGTGAGGTGGATTGAAAACTGGCTGAACATGCTCCCAGATAGTGGTGATCAGTGGTGCAAAGTCTGATTAGAGGCCATTAATTATCAGTGTACCCCAGGGGTCAATAGCTGGTCCAGTCCTATTTAACATCTTCATTAACGGTCTGGATGATGGGACAGAGTGTGCCCTCAGAAAGTTTGCTGATGACACAGAACTGGGAGGAGTGGCTGACATTCAGGAGGGTTATGCTGCCATTCAGAGGGACCTTTACAGGCTGGAGAAATGGTCTGACAGGAACCTCATGAAGTTCCCCAAACAGAAGTGCAAAGTCCTACACCTGGGGAGAAACAAACCCATGCCCCCATATGTGCCAGGATTTGACTGTCAGGAAAGCAACTTTACAGAAAGAGACTTGGTGGACATGGAGGATCCTTCCTCTCTGCTCTTTTCAAAAATAGGTCTTGCTCAATTGTTGGAGTTACAAAAGTATTTTAGAGATACTCACTGTTTTAGAATAAACAAGTAAACTAAATAAAGGAAATAGCAAAAAGTGTGGCATAAAAAAGATAAACTTTGTTTTTCTCTTTAAAAACCCAGCCATATGAATCTGTTCAAGGATAAACCCATAAGTTTAAAGACCTGTGTTTGGCATTGAAATGAGTAAAGTCAAGCCAAGGAAAGAGAGGAAAAAAGCAGACTAGCTTGCTTACATTGACATTAATCTTTGAGTAGGATGTCTGTGTGATCTGTACTCAAAGTGTGATTTTGAACTTTCCTGTCACAGCTAATGTAGTGATAGAGTGATCACAATTAAAATATAAATTTTAAGGAGAGCATCACAGTCATCTGAAATATCACACATTATGCCCATGTTTCAGGACAGGAGAGATCTACAGTAGTTACTAACCATATAATGGCTTCTAACAGCGGTAATGAACAGATGAAGCTGTACATGAATTGGTCATTGCTTTTCTCAGTTCAGCTTTAGTTCTTTCTATACCAATTGACTGTCATGTTGAAAAGTACCACAAGTTTGCATAAATGTAGACCTGTTCTGCAGGGCTGGCACACTTTATTTTCTTAAGTATGCATTTCCAGGTGAATATTAACATTTTCTAAGTGATCCATAAATTTTTACTTAGACATTTAAGCTTACAAATTCCTGAATCTGTATCACATGCAATATACTATTCAAGATGAAGGGTTTTGGAGGAGAATGTTGGAATAGCTCTCAAATTTGTTGTCACAGTTAAGATATCCTCATGCTGTTTCAATTTGTCCATGTTGCAAAACAAGTTATGGATAAATTTTAATTTCCCAGGTTCTTCTCATATATCTAGGCCTTGGTCAAGCAAATACTGTGACATTGTAAAGACACTTGAACACTTTTCCAGAGGCTTTAAGGCTCCTTATAATTTACATAATTTGCAACGTTCAATGAATCTTTCCTGAATTCCAGCTGAACTCCTATGAAACTATCATAGAATCATAGAATAGTTAGAGTTGGAAAGGACCTTAAGATCATCAAGTTCCAACCCCCCTGCCATGGGCAGGGACACCTGCTCTAAACCATATCACCCAAGGCTCTGTCCAGCCTAGCCTTGAACACTGCCAGGGATGGAGCATTCACAACCTCTCTGGGCAACTTATTCCAGTGCCTCACCACCGTAACAGGAAAGAATTTCCTCCTTATATCCAATCTAAACTTCCCCTGTGTAAGTTTTAACCCATTACCCCTTGTCCTATCACTACAGTCCCTAAGGAAGAGTCCATCCCCACCATCCCTATAGGGATTCTTAGCTTGTTGCTAAGAATTGAATATCATCTAATTTTTGTTTTCCTCCAAACCTTATCTTCAGGATTCTGTACTTCACAGAAATGAGGACTAACCTTTCTGATAGCTAGAGTCTTTCTTTTAAAGCTCCTGAAGTGTACGTGTAGAAATGAACTGTAGCTCCAGTTCACAGTGGATTTCATACTTTTGAATCCCTGTTATACCATGCAATTTTCTGTGTGTCTTTACAGTTTTTCTTGTTGCATGTTACAATTTGTTCTACTGAGTGCTGCAGTTCTGCTAAACTGAGAATCTGCTTTCCTCTGCTAAACAGAATTTGAGTGGTGATGTACTGTGCTGTAAAGGTGGTGCCCTTAAGTTTAGCAGAGCTAAACCCTTCCAACCTCTGTAACCTTTTTCATCATCTTTTAGCTGGTTTAATTTGTTCGTAAAACTTCTCTCACAGATACCCCTGATGTTAAATGCTGAAATACAAATTCTTCTGAAAAGTTTAAACAGTTCACAGCAGACTCTTTTTTTTTTTTCTCATTAAACTGCGAACCATCACCAGAGAAAAACTGCTTGTCCTGTAAATACAGATTTAATGTACACTTATTGACATATTACGCTGTGCCCTTTAGCAAACATACAGTAAGATTTTAATTTTAATTTTCCAATAATCCAAGCTCAAAGAAATCTGAATAACACTACATCAAACTATTTTATCCATCTGTGAATATGGACTGATTTTCTAATTGTGTATCTCAGCTTTTCTAATTTATATGTATGCTGTATTTTTGAATTGTGTATCTCAGATTTTTTGAATGTAACCTACCGATAAATGCTTAGCATATTTATGAGCTTAGCAATTGCAACAAATATAACCAGTTTAATTTTCACTTGATTTTGACCTCAAGATCATGTTATTCTTCAGGAAGAACAATTTTTCCACTTTAAGGTGTTTTTGATGGGTATTTTATGGGTCTTTTTTTCACATTCAAAAGCTCACAGCAAAGTATTGTAAAATGTTTAAGTTCATGTCGTCTAAATAGGGAAATATAGCCCCCATTTCAAGAAGGGGAAAATGGATGACCCGGGCAATTACAAACCAGTCAGTCTCACCTCTGTGCCTGGCAAAATCTTGGAGCAGATTCTCCTGGAAGGCATGCTAAGGCACATGAAAAACAACAAGGTGCTTGGTGACAGCCAGCATGGCTTCACTAAGGGGAAATCCTGCCTGACCAATTTGGTGGCCTTCTATGATGGGGCTACAGAACTGATGGACAGCGGTAGGGCAGTTGACATCATCTACCTGGATTTTTGTGAAGTGCTCGACCCTGTCCCACATGAGATCCTTGTCTCTAAATTTGAGAGACATCAATTTGATGAATAGACCACTCGGTGGATAAAGAACTGGCTGGATGGCCACACACAAACAGTTGTGGTCAATGGCTAAACATCTGGCTGGAGACCTGTAACAAGTGGTGTCCCTCAGGGATTGGTGTTGGGACCAGTCTTGTTTAACATATTTGTTGCTGACATGGACAGTGGGATTGAGTGCGCCCTCAGCAAGTTTGCCGATGACACCAAGCTGTGTGTTCGGTTGATAAGCTGGAGGGAAGGAATGCCATCCAGAGGGACCTTGACACGCTTGTGAGGTGGGCTGATGCCAACCTCATGAAGTTTAACCATGCCAAGTGCAAGATCCTACACCTGGGTCGGAACAATCCCAGACACAGCTACAGGTTGGGCAGAGAAGAGATTCAGAGCAGCCCTGCGAAGGACCTGGGGCTGCTGTTTGATGAGAAAATGAAGATGAGCCGGCAGTGTGCGCTTGCAGCCCAGAAAGCCAACCGTATCCTGGAGTGCATCAAAAGGAGTGTGACCAGCAGGTCGAAGGAGGTGATCCTGCCCCTTTACTCTGCTCTCATGAGACCTCACTTGGAGTATTGTGTACAGTTCTGGTGTCCTCAACACAAGAAGGACATGGAACTGTTGGAACAAGTCCAGAGGAGGACTGTGTGGATGATCAGGGTTTGGAGCACCTCCCGTATGAAGACAGTCCGAGAAAGTTGGGGCTGTTCAGCCTGCAGAAGAGAAGGCTGCGTGGAGACCTCATAGCAGCCATCTAGTATCTGAAGGGGGCATATAGGGATGCTGGGGATGGACTCTTCCTTAGGGACTGTAATGATAGGACAAGGGGTAATGGGTTAAAACTTAAACAGGGGAAGTTTAGATTGGATATAAGGAAGAAGTTCTTTACTGTGAGGGTGGTGAGGCACTGGAATGGGTTGCCCAGGGAGTTTATGAATGCTTCATCCCTGGCAGTGTTCAAGGCCAGGTTGGACGAGGCCTTGGGTGATATGGTTTAGAGCAGGTGTCCCTGCCCATGGCAGGGGGGTTGGAATTTGATGATTTTAAGGTCCTTTCTAACCCTAACTATTCTATGATTCTATGATTCTGGATACAGATGTTGGATGCTTGGATCTGTGCATGTTTCTACGGCTAATGCAGTTTCTGTCCATAGCAGCTTCTTGCTGTTCTGCAATGTTTCTCGCTTTATATTGTCTTTCCATTTTCCAATTTCCCCTTTGGATAATCTGTTTATCCAGTGTAACTGCATCTCAGTTTTCTTCTAGCATCTTTTTGACATGTCCTTACTGCTTGTCTTGATTTAATTTTCTATTTTGTAGCTGTCATTCCAGTAGCTTTATGTCTTTGATTCCAATCGCTATTTGATCTCTTCTAATGGAGTCAGTCAGTATGCCATAATTACATGGCTGACTTGTTAAGTGATTGTCAGTCAAACATTCCTCAAATTTAGAGAAATGAAAGGAATTCTGTTCTTAGAGAGGTGCATATGATGACAACGATGCCCTTCAAAAGTTTCTTTTTTTTTAGGAGTACAGTGTTTCTCCTGCAGATTCTCAGAGACAGTTCTTTTATTCTCTTTTAGTATAGTACTTACAAGGAATGAAGAAGTTTGGGTACTGCTGTATTCGAAGAAGAGCTACCTTTTTTTGCCTGTATTGAGTCCAGATGGTCATGCATAGATTCAAAAGTCTGCTTAAATCCCCATGACTCTACAGCATTGCCAGAGAACTTCAGTTACTTCACACTCTCAATAGCATTCTTCTGTCTGTCTCTAGTTCTTTCAAAACTTACTTTTTCAAGAGCTACAGCTGTAGAATGGTTCTAAAGCAACTACTATGAGGCTGCTTCTCTGGGATATAAATTTATTGATTATGTTAAAAATAACCAATACACTGAACATTTTTAGAATACTACTGGGGAGGGTAGCGGACCTTGTGCCAATGGAAGTATTGTGTTGAAATGTTTTTCTAATCAGACTGCCCTTGAGATGGGGTTTGCTGTTGGGTTAGGGGTTTTTTTGGTTAGTCCATCTTGCCCACCTGTCTCTTTTTCTCTGTACTCCATGACTGTAGTCAATGATTTATATCTATATATACCAAAATGTCAGTGTTGCTCAGAGCAGTCTGACAGTGATACTCAGCTAAAACCAAAACTATAGTCAGAGCCCACCTTGAAGCCAGAGCCCTGACTGCCTGCAAGAAGATCATATGCTTCAACATCACACTGGGATAACACACAGCTCAGGCTGCAGGGAAAAGTATTCATGCAGGGAGACATCATAGCTCTTATTTCAGATGGTATGATTTATTGTGCTATCTCTGTCCTTGTTTTTAGTGTGGACCTATAATGAACTCTGTACATCCAAAGTGAAGGTTTTGAGAAAAAAAAAAACAAAATAAAAACAAAACAAAACAAAAAAACACCCAGGGGTAATGGTGGGATTACTATTATATAACAGTGGATGATTTGGTTCAGTTTGCTCTTTTGGCTCTACTCTGAAGAACTGGATCAGATCACATTAGGGATGCCAACATGAGATGCTGACCTGAGGTGAAAAGGGTCATCATCACAACATAAAATTTGAAAGCTGCTAACAAAGTATCAAAACAGTAATTCGTTAGGCCGTTAGTGTCTTCTTTCTCCTTACCCGTGAATCCCTCAGAGATCCCTTAGTCTAGCCCTTCATCTCTCAGGCTGACAATTTCAAACTCTGCTGGAATGCTGAATATAGAAGGACATGAAGAGACAGGAGTCTCCTTTTGTTTCCTGAGTTAATGAATCTCAGTAACTCTGAATGAAGCTACATCCCAATCATACCTATAAACAACAACCAAAAGCATCTCGAACATGTTCTGAAGAAAGCCTAGAAGTAGTCAAGATAATCTAGAGGAGGTAAAAAAATACAGTATTCATATGTATGCAATGTTGAGAAGGATGGAATGTGCTGGCCACAGCAAGCCTATAATGTTGTATGTTTTATTGAAAATGCTGCTCAGTTGCATTCAGAGAGGGAATAGTTCATTTAGGTGTAAAGACATCTGCATTGCTAGTAAAGTTATATAGGATTTTGTTACCTTTGTCTTGTCATCAGCTGCAATTTCTTTGGCTCATGTATCTTCCTCAACATCCCACAGTGGACAAACAGCAGTCTGGTACAGAGGCTTCCTGGCAGATTCCATAGAAACAAAGCCTGTTGTGACTTTCAGGGCACCTGCTGCACATAGGCACTAGGATGAGAAAACAGCAGGCAGTATTGGCCTTGTCCTTTTCATGTAACTTTCTGTAAGTACTGCTGTGGAGCATATAGGGCTTGATGAACTTATCGGTATGTCATGGTACAGTCTTTACTTTGTTTTGTATAAATGTCAGGGAGAAGAGAAGATGCAGATATCAATCTGTCCCCTTCTCAAAGTCTTAAGTTACATTTTATGTTAGTTTTCTGCCTTTGTAAGTCATGAAATCACAGCACAACTCATGAATGAAATCTTCAGAACACTGGGAGATGTGGGTGTGCCTTCCTTCTCATGCACCAACTGCACAGCTTTGTCATTTCTGCTGATCTTAACGAACATCAAACCCCAGTCTTAATAACTTAAAAAGAAGAGCATTTGAAGGCTCCTTCAGCCTGGAGAAGTGAATGCTCTGGGGAGACCTTCTAGCAGCATTCTAGTACAAAAAGGGTGCCTGCAAGATACCTGGAAAGGGACTTTTTACAAGAGCATGTAGTGACAGGACAAGGAGGAATGGTTTTAAACTGAAAAGGGGAGATTAGATAACAGAAAAAAAAAAATATTCACTATGGGGATGGTGAGGCACTGGAGCAGATTGCCCAGAGAAGCTATGGATGCCCCATCCCTGGAAGTTTTCAAGGCCAGGTTGGATGGGGCTGTGAGCAACACTGCTCTGGTGGAGGGTGTTGCTGTTCGTGGCAGTGGATTTGGAGCTAGATGCTCTTTAAAGCTCCTTCCAACCCAAACTGTTCTGTGATTCTATGATATGACTCTATGAATTACATTGGTTCATCTATGTTGGATATAGGGACTAAAAAACATTCTTGGGCACCTAGTACTGTTGTGGACCTATTACTGTGTAGCATAACATGATTGTATGTTATAACAGACAACATTAAAGGGACATGAAACTGTTGGAACAAGCTGAGAGGGGGGCCACGAGGATGATCAGGGGAATGGAGCACCTCCCGTATGAAGATAGGCTGAGAAAGTTGGGGCTGTTCACCCTGGAGAAGAGAAGGCTGTGGGGAGACCTCATAGCAGTCTTCCAGTATCTGAAGGGGGCTTATAAGGATGCTGGGGAGGGAATCTTCATTAGGGATTGTAGTGATAGGACAAGGGTAACAGGTTCAAACTTACACAGGGGAAGTTTAGATTGGGTATAAGGAAGAAGTTCTTTACTGTAAGGGTGGTGAGGCACTGGAATGGGTTGCCCAGGGAAGTTGTGAATGCTCCATCCCTTTCAGTGTTCAAGGATGGGTTGGACAGCGCCTTGGATGACATGGTTTAGTGTGAGGTGTCCCTGCCCATGGCAGGGGGGTTGTAACTTGATGATCTTAAGGTCCTTTCCAACCCTAACTATTCTATGATTCTATGATTCTATGATTGTGTGATATGTCTCCTTATCTCATTTATTATGTTGCTAGATGCTGATAGAGAAGGCAACTAGACAGGTCTGTATTTCTATATCTATGAGATTGCATAGTATTTGGCTTAAAGTAGAACAGTATCTGGGTAAATATGAAATTCTGAAGCTATCAAGTGAAAATTAGGCAGAAGCAGGGAAGATATGCAGGTAAACCAGTAAAGAAATAACAGGTTTCCTGGTTACTTTTCCGTCTTAAGCTCTTGACAAGCTATTCTGTGAAAACACATTAAAGAAACTAAGTGTAGGAAATTTAGTAAACAGGGTTTATCTGAAAACACCTACAGTGTTGCTCTATTATTCGTCTATTGGTTCCATCTTCTATTCATCTGGTGATTGCTGTAGCGTTTCTGTTCACAAAACATGGGTCACAGACCAGACTTCCTGCTGAGGAAGTTGCCTTAAAATGGCAGCCCTCAGTGAAAAACATTAGAACAATTCAAAGCTGGGCAGATGCTGAAGCAGTGCTAGGTATAACGCTGCATTTCTAAAGAGTTTCATAGCAATCAATTTATGGATTTAGTCTTTATAACAACATTATTTATCCTGGAGTATTCAAATAATTTCCCTTTACCTATTTAGTTCAACAGCCAAATACATCTAGCCATGCATTGTTCTTTGTGAAAACACTTGACTGGACTGCACTGGCTGTTAATTAATGAACTTAGACCTAGCAGTGATACCTCCTTTCTCTTCAGGGGTAAGGGATCTATTACCTCGGAATCCAGATGCAAATCACCCTTGTCTAGGTTTGCAAAGCAATCCATCTTTATGACTAACATGTTTATGAAAAGCTGCATTAAGCCTCTTTCCCCTCCTATCTCTACAAAATAGAATATACTTTTTTTGAATGATCCCTAAATTGAGATTAGTTGTCATGTGGAAAGATCATGTCATCCATCTGTTAGGATACAGCAGCTGAAGCCCTCACAAATAAACAGCATTGGGTCTGTGTGTCTCACCCACCTCCATTCTGGGTGCCCTTTTGCTCATGGTCTGCTCCTGCAACCTTAACTGTTGGCTGTGGATTTCTCTCTTGCATCTCTTCTGGCCAGTTCTGCAAATGTTAAGTAGGTGTTCTTCAGTACATCTTTTGAATGGAGGAAGTGATGTATATTCTTGTCTAATCATATAGCCAAGTTCCCTTTCATTTACTGCAAGCCTGGAGTAAATGCATGTGTATATTTAATGGATTAAAAGTCATTTGGTAATTTGTTCAGTCATAGGAATGCAATTATGTGCTTGACGTATGGCTCAAGCTCAGCCAAGAATATAATGCACTATGGCATATGCATAAGCAAACCCTGAGAGGCACAACTGTGCCTTACAGCAAATGTAGACAAGATGTTCAGGTTCTGAAGCAGCAATTCTTTTCTGAATCACCTTATGCAAGCAAAGTTCTTCATATCTACATAAAATCAAACTTAAGTTTCTAAGGATTAGACTTTGCCTATTTACTACTAATACCCCAAAGTAGATGAGCTTCTGCCTCAGTTGGATAATTGTGAATCACTATACAGTAAATGGTAAATGGAAGCTATATAAGATGTCTAAGATCAGGACTGTAGATTCTTGACCACAGATGTGCTATAAAAGAAGTGGCAGCTTGTAGGCTGAATATCTGTTACTGTGTATACAGCACTGACTGTGGTATATGCCTGACTACAAAGCTGGTCATATAGTTTTGCTGAAGCTAGCTAGTTGGATCACCTACCAGGATATACAAGTAAGGCACTTGTACATCCCATCTTATATTTAGGGCTTGAAAGGACAGAAAGCATATTTATTGCAGTACTCAAAATGAAATACAACCATTTTATGCCTATAGGAAATCCTAGGCGAGGCATTAACTGTCACTAGTAAAAGCTGAAATTAAACTTAGGAAGATGGAGGGAGGATAGTTGTCAAAGGTTGTAACATAGGATGGATTATGAATTGCTAATTAGAAAATGACTTTGCTATGCACAATCAACTGCTTACTTTCCCCTCATGGGAAAATTAAAGAAATGAGCACATTTGGGAAAGTAACACTTGTAATACAGATGCATTAAGTTTCTTATTACCAAGGTCTGTTTCTGTATGGCTTACAGGAACACCAAAATCTTTAAAGAAAAGAGTAATCTGGGCTGTTTGTTCTGAAAGACACACTGGCATGTGACCTTCTTAGTGAAGGCAATGTTAAGGCTGTTTGCTTTCAGAAACATGCTGGTTATTCTGTTAGCATGTACAGAAACACTATTTCATCTTAACAAAAGTACTTATTTTAATATGTAAAAGTAAACAATTAAAAAGACCTATGGAAAAGGTTTTATGAAGAAAAGATTCAAAATAATGTCAGGATGAGATAATGCAAATAATAACCCCAAGGATATGATATCACCAAGTCTGAAAGTATATTTACATGTGTATGAACATCTCTGGAAAATCTGAAGACATTTTTTTCTACTTATGAGTGCTAAAACAAAAGTTTCTGTTTCCTCCTATATGCTAGTCCAATACCATTATGTACAAACCAGGTAAACATGGTTTTGCATTACTTCTGTACCTGTAGGCTATGGTAGAGCTCATGTTTTAATCGAAGTTAAACTGGCAAATATGCAGGTGGCCTAACTGTAATGTTTAACAGAAATTTAGGTGTAGCATTAGACCGAGAAAGCTATTCAAGCCACCTGCTTTCCTTTATCACTTACCTGGGAAACTCCTAATATTTAAACTGTTTCTATCTTAGATGGCATATTTCTCTATGTGTCTGTGAATAAATATTTCTGCACTAGAGTTTGACCGGCTGTACACTCAGATGACAGCTCAACACCATTACAGTTCAGAGATGTAGGTCCTGAACTGTGAAAAGTCTTCAGAGGTATTCGGCCTTTGGGAATTCTCAGAAAGGGCACTTCACTGAACAACCATAGTCAAGGTGGAGGCAACAGAATTTAGTTCAGGATATATACAAAAGCAGCATTTGAACTGTTGCCTTTTTTTAAACAACTGAAAAGTTAGAGTGTATTCCTGCAAAGTGAAATATGAGGTTTTATACCTCTTTGCTCAAGTATGCTGCTTCTGCTCCGGAGAATGCTGTAAACACTAAGATAATATGAGATACTTTAATTTCATCATTGAACTTGCAGCACTAGGCAGCAAGAAATTTCACCATTGAACTTGCAGCACTAGGCAGTAAGAATTTGATTGTTAGAGTGAGGGAGAAGACAGAGAGAGGAGTTAATCTAGGGAAGAAAAGATTTCACCTGGGTTCAGGAAGTAAAATTTTCTGGTCCCTATTTTATGTTAGTGTATTCTGCTGATTTATTTGGTTTGCTAGTGAGTGGGAAAGTATGTGTGTGAGGATAGAGACAGGGAAGAACATTTAGCTATAATACCTAGGATTTTCAGGCATGTTTTAAAATCAATCAGTTCTAATGAATTTTCCTCAAACTGATCTTTAGTAAAATCTTTTTCGTCCTTGAGATTAAGCTACTTTTATATAGTTGCATAAACCACAGAATAGAAAGAAAAGGGCTGCATTGGTTACCCACTGGGAGCCTGCGTGCTTTCTAAGAGACAACAGAGCTTCTGCCTGATTGCAGGGCTGTCCAAGAAACTGTGCCAGGTACATCACTGTGCAGACTTTCCTTGGTGCACACAGAAGCATAGTGCAGAAGACCATGATGCAGCCTGTGCTTCTCTCCATCCTTCTGCTTTCCCTGCCAGCACTGGGACTGTTGTCCCAGAGCTGATATAAATTTGTCCAATGAATATTCATTTCACATGAAATGTTCAAAGTCTTAACAAGAAAGGGTAATGCGATTTAATTAATTCTATGCACAGTAAGCTAATCTTATCTTAAAGTGCTAATGTTATCTAATTTGCTATTTTAGAAGGACGATAACCACACTGCCAAAACTACTGAACTGGTAACCCAGCACTTAACACTGGCTGTGCCTTAAATGATCATCTGCTGTCAGGGCAACCAGATTAATTCTAATTGTAAAAGGCCAAATAGTTCTAATGTATTTAAAATAGTTAATGACAGTTATGATTCTACATGTATGCTTAAATATATCAGTATCAACACCAAGAATTCATTTAAACTCTGATCTCGTGAGCTATTGCACTTGATTATGCATTTAAAAATGGGGGCGGGGGGGCTGTTGTCTTTTTTCTGTTAGAGAAGGCATTTCGGACCAGATTTATGACTTTACTGATCTACTACAGCATAATAGTAGTTGTCAGCAAGCATGCCTTTATCACATGTGCAGTTATAAAATTTTAAAGAATGCTAATAAATATGATAGCTACCCTTCATCCTACTAAAATTGTAGAAGCAATGAAGACAGCAACAGAAGAAGTGCCTGCTAAGATTACAGGTCCGTATTCTGAAATTCTACGCAAAGTGGCTAATTTATGTCTTTTTATCCCCTAATAATAAGAATCTGACCTGATAATTATTGGCTGGGAACTTAATCTCTGTAAGCTGTCAAGGGAGAAGTCAGACACATCCAAAGAGTAACTCATAAGGCTTAAAAGAAAAACTCATTTCTCCAGTTGTGGCATACAGTGTTTGAGTGTCCTGTGTTTCTTGATTAAGATCCCACACATGCTTTGCAAGAAGCAGGTGATCCAGCATTTGGGAGCAGCCCACGCATCTCAGACCTGTCTGAAGAACTGCCAAATTCCTTTGTCATCACAGATTTCAGAGTGCCAGCAGGCACTCAACATGGTTTCAGCACATCCCTATCCACCCTGTGTTGCATGGGAGATTAAACACCTACATGTCATTCAGAATGTTGTTTTCATCATTTGCAGCTATGTGCAGGTACAGAAGCAACCTCATTATCCAGTAGAGAGGCAATGAATATATTTAGGTAACTGACAGGTGTGGTAGGATTGTGCAGTTACTGGTCTAAATTATACCAGGTGTCCTCCTAACTTCAGACCCACCAGTCTTTACATCATCAACTTCATTATTTTCAGACTGCTCCTCTCCCTGTCACACATAGGTTGCTGTTACATTGACATATGGCTAATATAGCATCCCTCAAAACCAGAGGGTCTTGTCCAAATTTATTTAAACTTTATCATCGTCTGCATCAGACATGACCTTTATTTGTTACTATGGTTAGTTCGTATGCATTGCTAGCAAGTTGGTTTGTTCAAGTAGACTGGTATATATAAAGCTAATGGTTTAGCTGTAGTATAGCTATTGCTGTTATTTTTAGAATTACTGAGATGTATGTTTCAAATCTACATCAGGCATTTCATGAATTTTGTTTGTAGAACTAAAAATTTAAAAAAACTGTCATAACATCTTTGTCCAGATAATTCTCCTAAACAAAATTATTTTCACAGTTTCTTGTAATATCAAGAAGATAGGAAATATGTCAGCATCAGAACAGACTAGATTTATTACCTGGAAAATTTATCTCAGTTTTACTGTAAGTTATTTCAGCAACCAGCAAGAAAACAACAACAGAAACATCCACAGTTTGTGCTTAGATGATGGATTTAAAAGATTCTTTAATGTTGTCACATAATTTTCTGATTTGACTGATTAATTAGCAAGTGTAAAGTTCTATTTTTCACGTCTGAAATGTGATGAAGGAAAAAGGTTGCAAGGAACAAAAGCAATGATGGGTGTGAGCCGGACCAAAAGTTAAACTAAGCTTAAGTATCTAGTAGTTAGGTGGTACTATATGGTAAGGAAATGTCTCTGTCACAGTGGTGGAGACACCTTTGCAGCAGTTCTGATTTGATACCTTTGACAGCAAGATAGATAGCTTTATAACAGACTATACGGTAGCTTACCAGGAGGTGACGTGTACCTCTTTCAGCAGTTTATGCCCCGTTCCTTGCCAGACGTTGGGTGGATTGGTTCATAAGCTAGGAAGCCCCCCTGGTGTATTTCACTGTGTTACAGATATAGCCAGTCTATTTTCTCACACAACAGATATGAGGAAATA
The DNA here is from genome assembly GCF_033783945.1 of Neopsephotus bourkii. NCBI lineage: Eukaryota > Metazoa > Chordata > Aves > Psittaciformes > Psittacidae > Neopsephotus > Neopsephotus bourkii. Next base: position 14,342,341 of record NW_026900684.1, on the reverse strand, counting down.
GCTCTTCTGCTGATTTGTTTCAGAATCAGATGCGGCTGTAGCAGTAGGCAGAAGCTCAAACTAAAAAAAACTGGGAAAAGATCCATAACTGGCAATTAGCAGTAATTGTGATAGCTATAACACATTCATATCAAACTGTCTTTGAAAGGAAGTTCTTTGGCACTTGAGTGCATTTAAGAAAGGAGCAAATTATTTCTCTGCTATTGTCCCTTTTCAGTGTTGTACCAGTATTTGAACTATGAGAACAAACTACACTTGACAATTTGAAGTCCAGCTCTGACTGGCCTACATGGCTGTAAAGCAATAGCCAATAAGCAGAGTGTGCATAAATGATCTTCCTTTCCCATCTATCTCATATCCTTAAATGACAACCAGTCAAAATAAATATCCATAATTTTTATGCTTCAAGAAATATTTCATTGTGTTATAAAATCTGATTAGGAATATTCATACTTCTTATTCTATAGTATTTTTCCAGATGTTAGATCCTCCCTTTTTGAGTTTCCTCTGTTGAACCATAATTGTGTATGTTGCACTTGTATACAAATCATAAAACTAAAAATGGTTATGTTGTTAAGGTAAGGCTGCAGAAAAAAGTAAACTATAAATTAAAATGGAAAAAATATGGTTATTAATTTCTATCTGATTTAATTTAGAAAGTATTTACAATAAAAAGATAAAAGAAAAAAGGGAGAAATCTCCACCTGATGCAGATCAAGGTATATACATGAAAATCAGTGAAGCTAGGCTAGTTTGATCTAATTAAATATATGGCCATTGTGTGGAAGTATTCAGAATCTTTGTGTGAAAAGTTACAATAAGGGAATAGGAAATCAAAGTAAGATATCTTAAATCTTAAGGTTAGGTTTTACAAAGCCTGAGTTTCCTTCGATTTCTGTTACAGTCACATAAACTCCCTAGGTAAAGGCTGAGCATATGAAAGATTTTTCTTAAGCTCATTGTCTCATATTTTCATTTGATCTTAAATAAAGCCTTAGATAAAAGTGTACTATGTTATGGTTAGAAAAGTCAAGATTCAGAATGTGGTGTTCATCTTACTTTGGTTTTGCTCTGTTGTAGCTCTGTTGATTGCCATTCTGTTCTGATTGTCATACTGACTTCTGATCAGCCAGCTGTTGCCTAAGGTTTTTCTTTGATAGTCAGGGACAGTAGGAACTGCAAAAGCTTCTTCATATAAAAGAAAGGTAAAATGGAAAAATTTCAGACTCAGGTAAGTAAAGTGCTTTAGTGAATCTCTCTTTAACACTGTATTCCAGTAGACAGTCAAATAGATCGACAGACAGACAGATGGAATGAGTCTCCTGACAGACATAATACTGCTCTCCTGTGCTTAGGGTCCTTTGGGAGTTTATTCTTGTTCTTTTTATAAAGTGTTTCCTTATGTTTTCCTTTATCATTCCACAATCTTTCGGACACACAATATTTCTCTGCCTTTAGATACTAGAAGGAAAAGAAGTGAGCGTGCTTTGCAGTAACTTTTTATATATGTGAAAATACGATCCTGTTTCCTAAAAGGTGGGGTTTTTTTGTTTTTGTTTTTGTTTTTTTTTTACTTTTTTTTTTTTTTTCTCCCAGACTTAATAAAACCTTTCAGTCTTTTCTAGTAGTTTATACTTTTTTTATTACCAAGTGTTCTTGTTCATCTCATCTGGTCATTGCCTACCTAAACCACATCTTTAACTCAACTGGAGTTTCTGACAGTGTATGGTATGTTTGTATCTAAGTCAAACTGATATTGAATGATGAGCAAGACTACCTAGCTGATATTTTGGTATCATCTATTTTATATCTATTTATTTACATATCTACTTTAGTATAATTACACCTATTTCAGTGACAGTTAGACACTCCTGACTTAATACCACGTTGATTCTGATGTTCTTGAAGGACTCACTGCTGTTGCGCAGATGCTGATCGTTTTAGAGGTTTGTTGGCATTTGGATTTAATATTTGGGGCAGACTAAATATTATAACTGCCTGGGTTTTGTTTGTTTTGTTTTTTCTTTGTGTAAGGATAGATCTTTAAATGATTTGAAATGATGTAGATCATGGCTTTATGTTTGGTGGGATGGGAAATAGGAAGAAATGCTTCCCTACCCCCACCACCTTAGACCTCTGAATTTTTTAAACCTTGCGTTAAACAGAGAAAGAAATGCATTTAAAAGCTGTGGTCTCAGCTTAGAAAACAGAGGTAACAGATCATGAAAATAATACTAATAATTGAAAAATCTCTCTTGAATTTTGTTACTTGTGAGTTGTGTATGGATGTTTTTAAATAGTTCACTTTCAATATTTTGCTTTCTTTTTTTGTTATCTTACCTATCAGTGAGAACAAATGAGTTAGATGAAAAGGACCTAGCACAAAAAGATTAATATTTGGTTCTTCCGATTTTATCATTAAACTGTTGGGCACAAAAATAAATCTAGAATCTGTTATGCTTTTGCCAAAACCTACATTTTTCATTAAAATATTACACAAATTTCAGTTAATTCTCCTGCACCCTTTTGTACGCCTGAGGCAACTGCTGAAGAGCTCTGAATTCTGAGGCTTCTCAGACCTACAGCTGAGCAGCAGAGTGTAAAGTTGTTTGTGCTATTGTGTTGTTAGTAGGCAGCCACTTTTTTTCCCCTATGATCCTGTTGTAATTGGCAATTGTTTTGTCTATGGTGTTAGTGTTTACTTCTTTCATTTTTTTATTCAGCAGGTCTGTTCTGGGCCTCCTATAAAGAGCCAGGAGTGCTGCCCAAGTACCTGGCATCACTTTGAGACCTCCCTGAAGCTTACCATGAGGGAAATTGCTGGATTTCTAAGTAAGTGAAAGATCTGTCCTCTGCTTGCAGAATGAGTCTTGCTAAACAAAGAGTCACCAAAGGAGAAAAGGATTGTTTATATACAAATTACCCTACAATGTCTCAATGTCTCTGGAGACCCTTTTTAATTATAAGCAAATTACAAGAATATAAGTTTCCATAAGGTGACGACATAGTCCTGGCCTGTCAGCAGCTCCCTACATTTGAATTTTTAAAATGCTTAGCAGTAGAATGACAATACTTTTTTTTATCTGTTTCAAAGCTGCCTAATTTGACAGAAGAGATGGATGAAACCAGTTTCCATTGCTGGCACCCTACCTTCCTCTCATCTACCTTCTCTGAATACCAACAGCGAAACACTGATACTCAACATGTCCTACTTGTGCAAAGAGATTGCTGAGGGAGCCAGAGCTGACTACAGTGTGCAGGGAATTTTAAAAAGAGTAAAAAATTTCAAATGACTGAACCTGAGTATTTAGAATCTCTTAGCCTGAGGCAGCAAGTCAAGCTATTTTCCCACTATAAAGAGGAAAGGGAAACAAGCAGTGTTCAATGTGCAACAAGAACTAGCTACCAAATAACAAGCTGGCAATGTCTGTTTAGAGAGCCATGTGCAGGCCTTTCTGTCCAGAAAGGACAGAAATATTCTGGAAGAGAAATACCTGCAGTCTTTTTCCCTTGGTGTAGACTTTAAATCAATTTTGAAAACGATACCCTAAGTTTTCATCAAGGAACCAGGTGAGTGCCCTGATGAAACCATGATCTAATGAACTAAACATTCACTAGCAAGTTGTTTTCTGAGATAACCAAGGTATCTGAAGTTAACCAAGCTAGCTGCAGTGGTTTCTGGATAAAGGCCCATTGCAATAAAGGTGAATGCCAGATGTTTGTCTCTGATTTCCATAAACGCAATTCAGCCACAATCTACATTGTGTTTACTAGGGTCATGACACTTTGTGCCTCAGAAAACCAAGCATGAACAGGCACTCAAAAATCAATGTAATTACAAGACCTGTCTGATTTAATTATTTTGGATTTAATTACCAGGATAGATTTTGGAAAACCATTTCTGGGAAGGAAGCTATTATCTAACATTTTAAAAATTCCAACATAAAAAAGATATCATGCCTGCAGGGGGAAATATAAATGGTAAACTGAAAGAAGATTAAAAGTAGGTAGGTCATAATGTCTATAAGCGATGGAAAAAGAGAAGATAAAACAAACAGCTAACTCAATTTGATGTTACAGCTAAAAGTCTGCATTTACAGAGAAGCTCCTTCTGTTGCTTTTACATGGGCTCTTTATTCCCACCAGGTGATGAACAGCTTAGGGAGCTTAGGTTATGGGTATAATAAATGTTCAAAACACTTCCAAAATATATGCAAATAGCAAAGGGAAGAGTACATGCCTAAGAATAATTTATAATCCCCACATCAATCAGAACAATGTAACAGCAACAGAAGTTCATTATGCACAGGAACAGACCAGAATTTGACAGCTTTACACTACAGATTGAGGCAAAAGAAATGTTATCTTGGTATTTCATAGTAAACGCTCTCAAATGATGATACTCCCGCTGGCAAGCTGTCAACACACATTATTTGCCTGCATTTCCTCTTTGCAAAGAAAGAAAAAAACTGCTAAAAATACACTGATATACTAGTGATAGTTTTCAAACAATCTTCTGCACCTTTTAATGATCATGTCTCTAATATCCTGAGAAGGACACAGTTTCTTGCGGGGTATCTCATTTGTGGTGTTAAGGGAAGATGCTGGCAATACTGATATATCAAACCAGTTTAGCAACGGGAATGAATTTATAATTTTGATTTCCTACCTGGTGAGCACTAACAAGTTTCTTACAATATTTGCATCTTTGTAGGCTCTTTGGAAAGCCATAAGTAATAGCTGGAAAAACTGTTCATGTGAAACTTCTATATAGGCAGAAGTTCCTATAGTTCTTTGAGACGGCCCTTAAATTTCAATAAAACCATGTGATTTGGATGGAAGAAATACTTTAGGGAAAATAAACAGAGCACTTTCTAACTGTGGTTTAGGTCTGGTTATTCTATATTGTATGAAGTGTGAAAACTCATGTACAGTTACAGGGGCATTAAAAAAGTCATGGAGATAATTTGTGCCAGAGACTCTTAGGGTTGTCTGCTTACTACAGAGTGAAGCCAAATAAAACAGATTTGCCTAAGTTATTCTAAAAGTGTAAATTCTAAAAATAATGTAACTACTCTGCTGCTAACCATGAAAATATATAGCTAAAGGAAAGCTGAAAAGCATCATAAGATGTCCAGAACTGTTTAATTTGCAAAGACAAACACTTGACAGATCATATTTGAATTTTTTATGCAGTCCTGAGTGAGGCAACAGCCTGTGGTAAGTATATGTGATCTTGAAATTGAAGGTCATGTCATGTAGTATAAGCACAATGACAAATTACGGTTGTCCAAAGAAGTGTAAATCTGTCATGATTTAATGTGTGAGCTTTGCAACATAAATAAACCTCCTTTAAAATATTTCTGAAAAAAAAGACTATGTAATTTATTGATTTGCACTTAATGAAAAAAAACCAGTTTTAAAAGCTATGATTTGTACAGTGATACATTACAATATAACGTAATGTGAAAATAAATGAAGTTTACAAGATCGTAGTGTTTGGGGGAAAAATAGAATTTTTGTGCTACATTTATTTATGTGTTACTGGTTTTGTGTTGCTGTTTACTTGTCAAGTTAAGACATGCAGTTATTAGCCTCAATTTTTTTTCAGGAACGCATGCATAGAAGGGCAACTGTTGGAGTTTGTAATGCAGAGGAAGCTAAACACCTCTTCTGCTGGGGAAGTGAGGTGCGAAGATGCTTTCCTAACCTGAAGGTTTTTCTCTATCAAAGTTCACAGGCTTTCTGCAGATAAGAAGTTAATGGATATATTAATTTTTCCTGAAAAACTCCTGTCACTTTTCCATTTACTAAAGACTGACGTTTTAGAAATTCAGAGCACCAAAGACAGAAAATCATAACAAAGTAAGACATACAGAGTAGGTGATACAGCCCTGATCTTCTGATCTGTTTAATCTGTGCTATGTGTTTATATTTGTACTGTTCCTAACTGTTATGGCCCTCTCATTGTGATTCTTGTTATTTTGGTTTCAGAAATAGTTATTTTGATTCAGAAGTCATGTTAATTGCTGACAGTACAGGCTGCTGGATATCAACAACCATTCTACCATTTCTTCCCACATGGAGATGATCCTGTCTCAGGATTTTGATGTCTGGAGAGGTTAGAAGGCAGGCTCTGTCACCTCAGCAATCTTCACCTGATGGGAAAAGGTTGTACTCTTCCTTGTTAAAATGCTGGAAGCCGTGCTAAAGTTCTGGAAAAAGAGGGATGATGTTTAAGAGTCAATCTTCAGTTCTAAACTGTGCTTCCAACAATGATTCACATCAAACAATGGTTAATGGTGATTTAATCACCGAAATTGTACTTTGCCAGAATTACAAATCCAAAAAACTCTTCTCTCATACCTTGGGGCTCTATATTAGTGTTAGGAAAAACCTCAATAATTGTTGTCAATCAGTTACAGATTATTGTATCTTTAAAAGGGTTTATGTGCAGATTCAATAATACTCTCTATTACTGATGGCATCAATCTTTTAGAAATTTTCACATATGTGTAAATTCATAAAAATCATCCATGTGTGTTGACATTTTATATTATAACATGACGAGGAAAGAACATTTCTTCATTTTATGATGTTCATCCATAACTGATAATATGTACAATTTATGATACCAAGGGTTGAATTTAACCTTATACTTTGCTTTTAAATACAAAGATTATAACAGATTTTTTTCTGATTAAGATCTAGTTGTTTTATCATTAGATCTTTTTTCTTTAAAATAGCTAGAACATCTATTTTTGAGATAAAAATAACAACTATACAGTGTTCTAAAGATTTTTAACTTTAATCTCTGTACCTGTACAATCGTATATAATCAAGTTTTGTTCCAATTTATCAGCACACCTCATTAATTAAAGTTCTCATTTAATTTCTTGCCACTTATTCTCTCTAGGACCCCATCCTTGCTGAAAAGTTTTGCTTCAGAATTTAGCTTTGAAGAAGGAAAAAATGCACTCTTTCTGAAATAAAAAGAATTTTGAAAATAAGAGCAATAAACCATCTATATATCATGCTTATATTGCATTCCCAAACCTACAGAGAGTTCAGAATGTTGTATTTAATTATGTACTCTGTTCCCTTGGCTCTTTAGCTTTGTAAACTAAGGTTACATTGTAATTGTCAGTTCCTTTAATTCTTCCTGCCAGCTTTTTTAATTATTCCATGACCATTTTTATTTAGTATCGCCAGTTACAACTTCACAATTCCTTCCTAGCTTCTCCAACAATTGAATTTTATATAAAAATGAATAATGTAAAGGATACAGTATTGATTGTGCTATTCAGTGTAGTGTGTTCTTCTTCAACTCCCCAAACTCACATACAACCATTCCTACTCAGGAACAGAATTCTTGCTTGTCCAAATAATTATAGCTGTGAAGGCTGTCATAATAACTCTCAGTGTCATGTTATCACAGCACTAATAGTTTTAATGTATTTTATCAAAACCAAAACAGACACTAAAGACGTAATCATTATAGGAAACATACGTCTTGTATCTTCTTACATGCCAAGAAAAAAATCTCACTTATTATGCAAAATAAAACTGCATTAGTGTTCTTTGGGTCAGAAATTTGAATTTTTTGTTTCAGCCAATTCAGAACAATCTTTGCTCCACTTCCCAGGCCATAACAAACTTATGCCCAGCTCACTTGGTGTTCACATAAAGAAACTCAGATCTGTCTGCCTCCATGTGCATATCCTTACTTTATCTTGAAATATTTTCTTCTGTGGGGTGTTTTATAGGTGTGAAAGAGGGTCAGAATCACAGCAACTGTTTTCTGTTCTACAAGATGTATTCTGATAGATCACCATCAGCTGCCAAGCCCTCTACAAGGCTTTTACCCTGGGAAAGTTGGCCTGAAGTGCAGGTTTCTTGGGGAATCTCACAGAATATTTGCTTTTACCATACCAGAATATACTTCCATATCCTTTGGAGAGGTGGTGGTTGTCCGCACAATTTTCTCCTTCTTTACTTCAACTAAGGTAGGAGTACGCACATTTTTTGGAGATAAATCTGGCTATAATATTTTGGATTTAATCTCTGGATGTTAATTTTGCATCTCATCTATGAAAAGCTGATAATAAATGTGATTTCTTGGCTTGCAGACTGAAAACAGCAACATTAACAATGACAAGTATATCCCAGCATTTATCTTGTTCCGACAAAATGGGTATTATACCAGTCAATAATTCAGCATGATTGTATTTTTAGAGCCCTGGTTTAATTTTCTCAGTTGTATTTCTTACACCATAAAGAGTTGCAATTCATACTCAAGGAGAATTTGTTGCTGTATTTACAAGATAGAAGTTGAACTGTGAGACTAGGGTTGGTGGGTACTGGAGATGGAAGCTGAAGAACAGCTGAGAGTTAGTCTCTACTATAACTGGTGAGGCACCCATATAGCAGGACTTACTCTTTTTCTACTATACCCTCTCCTTTCCACGTCTGTTCTTTTTCTTCTTTTTGAAGGTAAAATAGTTCTTTTGGGAATACAATGGAGAACTTTAGTATTTTAATAACTGGGCAATTGAGGTGAAACTAGACTGAAAAAGAAATATTAATTTTTCTCTTGGTTTACCAAAAGAAACCTGAATAAGACCAATGGACCTTTATCTGTTTGGATGCTAAAAGAAACAGAACCTTCCTAATGTGCCAAGCAGCAGCATGAGCTCAATGAGCTGATACTTCTGTAAGCATATGCAACACTTCATCAAGAAATGGTTGCTGTGAAGAGAAGCTGACTGCAGAAGTGACTAAACCCAATGTTCCTTGCTTTTTTTTTCCTTTATTTTCTTGAAGGACCTTATGTTTTACACTTATTGAAATAAAAGCATTTTGATTTTCTTAAAGAATGGCAAATATTCAAAAACATTCATTGCATTTGAATCAATAATGGAAAATGATGCTTACTTTATTGAGAACTTATGCAAAATGCTTGTCATTCATTCTAATTTCCAATAAATCTATGGGATCTGTCTTATTCCTCACTATTTCCTAATACCTCTAGATTTTGTGCTGCCCATTTAATATCTTAATTGCCTAAAGATAAAATTATTTTTCATGTATTGGTCTGATTGAACTGCTTTTGATATTATTAAGCCAATTACTTACATGGAACTCTTGTTGACTGCTGTCAAGAGAAAGCTTCTGATGCAGTGAAAGTATAAGATACTGGTTTTCTGCATGTTATCTGAAATATGATGACTATGATATATCTATGGTCAGTTTTCTATTACATGAAGGTGACCTCACAGTTTGCTGTAATATGTAGACCTTTAAAGTCAAATACGAAGTCGCAACTATGAAAAAAATGTTACTACATAGAAATTGACTCATTCTGTTTTGCTTTCTTTTTCTGTTGAACTTTCTGTTGCATAGAGATAAGCATTAGTAGGTTTTAAATTTCATGTATGTACATTTTCCATACTACTATTAATTAATATTTATATGTGCCTAAGTACAGGTAGAAAATTATATCATAAACCTCTGCTTAGATGTGACAACTTGTGATGATTTCAAATGCAATCTTCTGATAGTCAGGGGCTTAATTCAGCAGAACATCTGCAGATTTCTGATTCTTTCATTTTTCAAAAGACCCACTTAAGGACAGGATAAGTCTGTACTCTTATGAGCTTCCTTTCATGGCTTGTACCACGAAAGAAGTCAGATTAAAAAACAGAAGCCAATGAAAATAGCATCCTCTTCAGATAAGGGGAAAAAAACTCATCTTCCCATAAGCGTTCCTTTAGATGATTCTGTATATGCAAAGGTATATTTAAAGCTGAACCAATGAAATAGTAATTTCTAACTAGAGAGGTTTTATTTGTTTATTTACTTACCCCTTTATTCTCACTGACTCTTCTCAGAGTTACATGATGCCAAAAAGGAAACATAACATACATACATAACATACATACATATATATATATCTGTTATGGATATATAGGATCTTACTACACCTGTAATTCAGTAGCTGTTGAAAAGAAGCTATTATCTGAATAAAAATTTCCTAGATCATAGATGCTCAAGGAAACTATATCACCTCTTTCAATTTCTTAAATGGCTTTTATATTTTCTTCTTAGAGTACTGATACTATTGGAAATGTAAATTTATATTGGGCTTTATCCTGTAGATCAACACTAGGAAGGATGATGGTGTAAGATGGTTGGCATATGGTGAATAAAACTACCCATCCATAGCAAAAAGCACAGGTCTGACTCCATGGAAATGTTTCTCTTCTTTTGAACAGACATGTAGGAAATGAGCACAGAAACAGGGTGGAGACAGATACCGTTTAATCTTGAATGGTCACAGATTACTTTTTTTTTTCTTATTAGTTCCATACCTAACCTATAGAATCTTGTTTTAGTGAGAGGTCTTTTTTTTTTTTTCTTGGCACTATAGAATAACCAACCAGCAAAAATGTTACTCTCAAGTTTACAGTACTTTCTGTGGTCCACTGCTAGAGCTCCAAATCTGGAGGATGCACCATTGCAATAACTTACTTAGTATATTTGGAACAATGCAGATGCATAGTAATCTGAACTGTGGAACATTGTATTCATTTTATCAAAAGATTTTCTGTACAGAATGCATTTTCAGTTTCCATAATGGTGGGATATATATGTGCATTCACACACATAGCATATGTATGTTTGTATGCATGGATGTATCTTGTGTGGCTTATATGCAAATGTCTGTATACTCCAATAAATAACTGGAAAAAAATATAAGTCTTACTTGTTCTGTGTCCCCTTAAAAATGTCTGCATTATAAACCAAACTGTTCATATACAACTTAGACCAAATGAACTATAACTATTCTGTAAACATAGCATAATCATTAACACGTTCATGCACTTGATATAATCCTGGTTATCTATCTTTTGCTCGTACTGTATTCTTGATCTCTTCTCCCTTTCCTTCCCCTCCCTTTTCCATTCATTAAGTGGTTTCAGAAAATCTTTTCAAGAAGTGGAGGCAAATGAATACTTGATCTCATAATCTTAAATAAAGTACTTGAAGGGGTTACTGAAATTCATTTGATCTTTCTCATTACTTTATTATAGGTGTAATAAAAACAGATATAGCTTTCCAAATAATTCTAGAGAGCTGACTCATTTTTTCAGGCTTCAATCATAGTCCTTAAGTTCCTGACTTTAAAACCTAAACTGTAGGTTACGATATAAATGTGTCTATGTATATACAATATCTTTATTGGTGTCAATATGGAGAAGATATGAATATTTTATCAAGATAAACATAAGAATTAAAAAAGAACCAAAAAAAAAAAAATAAAAAAGCCATTACCTTTCCCTGTTTCTCATGCATGGAAAATATTGTGATAATTCTCAGCTAATAATATATTTTTCACTTTATTTTTAGTATCTTCTTTTCATTATATGGAGATGAGGAACAATCCCTTCCCCAAAGAGTGCTCAGGCATGGGAACAGGCTGCCCAGGACAATGCTGGAGTCACTGTTCCTGGAAGCGGTCACACACTATGTAGATGAGGCATTCAGTGCCATGGGTTAGTGGTGGCCGTGGCAGTGCTTGGGTAAGGGTTGGACTTGATGATCTTAAAGATTTTTTCCAACCTGGTTGAGTCTATGATTATATGATATTTTTGAAGAGCCATTGGTATTCTATCCTTACGACTTAAATATTTAAAGAAACAGGAAGAGGTCATGAATCCTATGGCCTGGTCCAGTACCATTTAATTTTACCACACTTGTGATGCTTAGTAAATTAAGGTATAACAGAATATGACTACAGCTGGAGAGTCCCTGGACACCTTTACTCAGGTGAGCTCTTGGAGTCAGCTCTTAAAAAAGAAATAGCGTAGCCTTTTTTGTGCCTCAGGGTGGACCTATGTTGTGGTTTAAACCCAGCCAGGCAGCTTGTTCAGTCACTCCCCCCCTTCTTTCCCTCCCTCTACTCCCAGAGGGACGAAGAGGAGAATCTAAAAGAATGCAACTCCCATGGGTTGACATAAGAACAGTTTAGTAACTAAGTTATAACATAAATCACTACTGCTGCCACCAATAATAGTAATAATAAAGGAAATATCAAGGGAAGAGAATACAACACCTCAGCACCTGCTGACCAGTAACTCACCCCACCCTGCACGACCAAGCACCGACTGATACCTAGTCCAACCCTGCAGTGCCCTAGCCCTTCCAGGTAGCTCTCATTACATCCTGGGTATGACACGCTGTGGTATGGAATACCCCTTTGGCTACTTTGGGTCAGGTGTCCTGTCTCTGCTTCCTCCCAGCTTTCTCTTCTCCCTGGCAGAGCATGAGGCTCAGAAAGTCCTTGGTCAGCCTAAATATTTGAGCAGTAACTAAAAACATTGATGCTATCTGCTCTGCTCTCAGGCCAAAAGTCAGAAACACAGCACTGCACCAGCTACTAAGAAGGAGGAAAATGACTGCTACAGCTAAACCCAGGACAACCTAACAGCCTGGCTGAGGGGTAAGATTAATCAGCTCTTACTGCTGTATGAATATGTCTACCTTCTTTGTGGGATCCATGATTATAAGGCTATCCTGTATCGACATGTTCAGTGCTTACTGACACATCTCTATATCATGACGCCTCTCATAGTTCAGGCATGACCTGAGATATCACTCACCTTTTATTGCCTTTTAGGAAAGCTCCAACATGCTATTGCTTTTTCGTGCATTTTTCCTTCCAATCTTGTCTCCTTTCTACATCTGAAAGTGAATGAGCAGGGCTTAAGTCAATGATTTCCTCTGTTTCTAGCAATTAGGAGCAACTCAAAGAGCCAGACGAAGATACAGAGATGAATTTCAGCATTTTTGTTTCATTTTCTGTCACGTGAATATACCTCGGTAAATGGCAGTCTGAGGAAACATTTTGAATGCCATCTCCAATCTTTGACTTCTCTTGAGTGAAACCTTGGCGAATATTTATTGTAGGCAAAGACTTTTACCTTCAGATATTTCTCTGCTCATTCCCTTTGAAATATCTCTGTGATTGAGGCGTACACTACGGTATTTCTGTTCCTTATGAAATGTACCTAAGCCACTTTCTTTAGTATGCTAATTTAGTTAGCTTGTCTTTCTTTGATCTCAGCTGTAGCTAGTTGTCTATCCATGTCAGTAAAGTCTTGCAAAATCCTTCACGGAATAATTTGATTATGTTGAAGAATCAGCAGTTTTAAAAATTTGAGAGTTTTCAGGTCTGCATACTTGAAATGCAAAACAGGCTTTGGATATAACGTATTATAATAGCAAAGACGATGATGAAAACAGTAGATTCCCAAACTTCTTTTTACAGCTACTCTGAGAAGATTGTGTTCAAAAAAAGAGGATTCCATTGGGGGTTAATGCAGTATAAGTTGTAGGTTTTGAATTAATGGCCTTTGGAAAGATGTTTTCTATTCTTTAGTTCAATTTGATTTTGAAATAAGTAGATGTGGTAAAAGTCTGTTACTCTTACTGAGATTTCATCAGGTTCTGCTGTAAGAATAGTGGTTCTTTTCTTTCACATTTACTAGTATAATTTTCCCCCTTCCTACTGCTAATTAAAAAGATGAAAAGCCTGGAAAGTATCACCAGTTACAACAATTTTTGTTTGTTTTGATTGCTCTGCTTGTTCTTTTAAAAATTAATTATATTTCTGTCCCATATTTTACCCTGCCCTGTGTGTTCTATTTATGAAGTAAGAAGATTGAAAGCAGACGAGCAGATCAGCTTTCCCAGTGAATACGGCTGCTTTTACTTCTAGGTATGGGCATATGTTAAAATCTTATAAATAATTTTTATTGTAAACCACAATCTTTGCAAAAACCTGATTTAGATTTCACTGTAATTAATTTATGACTCTACAGATGTTATCAATCCACTTTTATAAACACTAAGAATACAAAAAATAATGAGTTTCTACTTTTTGGCTTACTCACACTTTAATTCCTATAGAATCCTGCTTCATTGCACCCAAAATTATTTGCCAGATCAGAGGAAGTCATCTGTCAACACAGGTGAATGAGAAACGATTTTAGCTAATCAGCTGGTAAGAAGAAATACTGTAGGCTTTTTTTTTATTATCCATAAGAAACATTGCTTCATTCTGTTCCCTGCCTCTGCCTTCCCAGATGACACAGGGTGCTCAGGAGCAGTACAAATCTCTGTGTTTCTGTTTCAGTCAGCCTTGCCCTGAGCTAGAACTACTTCAGGGAGGCAGATTGTCCCTTTAATCCTTAGCTGCTCTAGAGGGATTACTGTCTGCTGGTCTCATGTGGAATACTGCCCATTGCAAATTGAATAGTTATGAAATAATTTTCCATAAGTGTCTCACAGTCCACTAAACAGCCATGAAATGAAATTAGCTATTCTTCATTACTAACTCAAATCACATTCAAGTGAGAATATTATGAAAAATCATTCCTGATTATCAATTTTCTGACCCATCTATTATGCCCCAGTTTGAGGTTTTTATGCAATAGATTTAGGTTTGGTTTGTCGGTTTGGTTTTCTTTTTAAAGCAATAGTTTCTGATTTAGGCAAATAACACCTGAAAAAAACTCTAAAGCTTCTCTCTTTGTGTGTGATAAAAGCTTTGATTCTATTTAAAATGTACCTGCTCATTCTGCAGCTGTTCTATAGTGTTTCTTTGTCCTTGTGTTATCTTTTGTACCTTCCTCAATTTCCAGGTTTTCTTTTCCAGTGTACCATTTCCATTATGAGTGAGGCCAAAGGAGAAAAAAAGGGTTTTAAGGTAATGTATATTTTCTTCTTTTTGCCATTTTAATGTTTGGGGTATTTTTTTATTTTTTTAGTTATTAAATCAATACTTTCCATTATGCCTGAGAATACTTAAAGAATTACGAAATCTTGATGTCTGATCTATTATGGGGTGTAATCCTCTGTCCTATTCTACAAATGAACAACTTAATTACAATCTTGACAAAGCCACTGTAAATTTCAGACAAACTGTCTGAAACACAGTGACATTTCACTCATTAGTCTTCATTATTAACTTTGGTTTAGATGCCAGCACATATGTGAGGAGAATAATTTTTTCTTTGACTGAGCACTGCACCAAAGGGTTTTTTTTTGTAAACAGTGTAACTTGCATTCAAAACAATGCACCACTATTGATCTCAAATACATACAGCCTTCTTACATCAGCCATCAAGAGTTTTACATTATTTTCTAGAACACACATAAAAACAGGGACAGATTATCCTGCAGATTATCTGCAGGAATAAGTAGAAAATAAATGATTTATATAATACAGAGTTAGGTTTTGCCAGGCAATGAGCAATTATTTTGTGTGTGTGATTTATTCATTTGCTGAAGGGGAAAAAGAAAGGTTTAGCTTGCTTTATTTCAGAGGAAAAACTCTCCTCTGTTCAGTTTCAGATTGGAGGCAGCATATAGTTGAATATTACAGTATCTGGAAAAGAAATGCTCAGGTAAGGTTCTTATGCTGGGTGGAGATGCCCAGGTGTTGGCAGTGGGGGCTGCAGAATGGACTTTGAGGGAAATAAAGCAGGGGCTGCCCCATGCTGGACACAGCTAGTCCCAGTGGATCCACCACAGCTGAGCCTTTTAGCCAAGCTGGTGGTGCCTCTAGGAAAGTGTATTCAAGAAACAGCATAAAAGAGTGGACAGATAGGCAGAAACAGCAAAGCATGAGAGGAAGGCCAGTGCCAGAGGAGAAGGAGGTGTTACCCTAACAAACAAACAGAACTAATTTTAAATTCTCCAAGTTGAGCTTGTTCCATCAAAAATAACTAATAAGCAATCTCCTTGTCTTTATCCTGACCTTCATGTTGATCCTATTTTCTCCCGTCCCACTGAGGTAAGAGGAGTGAGTGAGAGGCCAGGTGGGTGCTTGGTTGCTAGCCAGGAGCATCATGGGCTCAAATTAAACTGTTACCTGGTGCTGCTCCTCTCCCTCCTTCTCCGTAAGTTAATGACACAAGTCATCAGGTGGAGTTCGTAAAATTGAAAATTGCTTGCTGCATTTTGGGGGGTAAAACAGTAGGATTGGCAGAAAGCACTGCCGAATGAGAAAATGCATACTGTTCTGTCCTACAGGGAACTCCTCAGATATCTGATGCACTGCACAAGCCAAATATTTTTGGCAGTGCTTAGCGGCTACTGTTTTAATATTGGAACAGTAGATTTGAACTTCTTTGTAATAGACCAAATAGAACTATAATTCAATTAATAAAAGCTATAAAAATACATTAAATAAAAAATGGTTCTTCTCAGGCATCTTCCATGCAAATAACAAGCAGAAATACCTATTTATTTTCCACTCATTTTAAACTTCAGTTAGCCAAATTGTGCCTGTGTTTATAACCATGCTGGGCTGGTTAAAAGTGTGGTTTTATTTTCTGTACTGATTGATGTGTTAGGGAATCTTGGGAAACTTGCCCAAAGAAATTTTTCTTGCTAGTTAGGGGAACAAACCTGTATTCATTGACAGGATAAAACAGAACAATTTTCAGGGTCTAAAGAACATCATACATTAATGATCTTAAAGAGGGATCACAGTTATTTTGTTTCAAAAAGTATTTGCTTGGATTTCTCATTAATAAGATTTCAAGTATGAAAGCAGGTAAAATTGATTTTGTACCAACTGACACATGTGCCTATGGCACTAATATTGTGCTGATACGCTCAGTAAGATTGTTCTGAAATCAATATAAAAGCACTTAGAACAATGTTCTTAATTTTCTATTGTGATGTTTTCAGGCAGTTTGTTTTGCAATTACGTCAACAAATTATATGAATAAAACAATATTAAACCATACAGATTTCTTGAGAAGGAAAATAGCAAATTATTATTCATCTGTTATAAAAAAATCCCTTTTTTATACATGAAAAGTCAAATATGGAAACAACTTTTAATTTTTCTGGGATGATACATTTGGGCTATATTTAATTTGTAAATTGCTGTGATTTTCTTGTTAACCTCAACATTTAGTTCAATCTTTTCTGTTTGATCATTTGTCATTTTTGGTCATATTTAATATTATTTAGATTATGAAGTCTTTGTGATTGTCATCATGCCTTTACATATTTCTGTTCTACCACAGTGGTGGTATTATATGGATAAGAACTGAATTCATTTGTAAGATCAGTTACGCAGTAATTCTAGTGACTGTTAGAAGATGCTGACTTCCAGTGACCTGGGAAAGTTTTTATTTGTATGTTCGATTTTAATCACAACTGAGAAAACCCCAAAAGATTATGTGCAATAGAAATCCTAATAATTGTATTGATGTCAGCTCAAACACTGAAAAAGTTTAAGAAGTCTAACTCCCTGATGAGGTAATGCTCGATTCATAAACACTTTATTCTGCAATCAGAAGAAAACAACAAACCCAAACCATGAAGGAAATAACACTCCAGTACCCAACAGTTCACTAATGCATAGCAACTGGCATTTCTTGGGTCACTTATGTTACCTGTCATGGCTTAAGGTATCCCAGAATACATTATATTTGAAATTACTCCAAAAGTTTTATATCCCAAAGTGCAAAAAGAGTTACAGATGATTCAGTCTTCCATCAAGTCCCAGAACGGTGCAGAGTAATCACACAGCTCCTTTGTGTTTACTCTCCGAAATGTTAACAGGTCTGTCTGGGATTTAAATATTTAAAGTATAATTAAATTTTTATAGTTACTATTGGGACTGTTGGGAAACAAGTAATAGCAGCCTTACAGTAAAGACAGCTTTAGAAGACAAGTGACATTTAGTTCATAAAAGGCAGCATATGCTTTTTTCTACTTTCTTCAGCTGTGGAAATGACCAGACTTCAGCTCTGTTCCTACAAGGTGATGACTACCCTTACCTCGCCTGGGCCAAGTTCTGCTGTCCTTGTTTACTGCAGTAAATCTAGAGACATCTCATTTATCAGAACAGTTGCCACTGATTCACGTTAGTGTAGGGTAGCAGAATTTGAGCATTTACAGGAGGCACAGTGCAGGGTGCATCAAAACATTCAGAGTGACACCCTTAATTTGCCATATACTTGAAACTGCAAATTCCCACTAATGAAATTAGCATACATCTTTGTAATTTTGTTTCTTGGAGTAATTGTTGAATCATATCTTTTTTTATTCCCTCTCTTGTCACAATGTACCCTTATAGATCAATGGCTGTATAAAACATGAGAAATTCTTACATGAACACCAGAATGAGAGTGTGTCAAGACATACAGCTACATGGCTCAGACCCACACTGGGTTATTTGGAAGATGATGCCTCCTGGAGCTCATTTGTCTAAAAGGCTGTGCACAAGCTGCCCCCTCACACTGGGGGCGCATCATTGTCCCTCTGCACGGTCTCTCTCCCTAGCTGTAGCCTTACCAGTTTGCTACCCTTTATCTACATTTTGGAGCAGTATGCAGCCTCAGAGGAAATCTGGAGTTCAAGCATCAATGTTGTCTGTCCCAAGTGCCAGAAAAGAAAAGACAGGAAAAGAGGGAAAAGAGAGCTGTCTGGTTATCCCACACACCTGAAACAAGTCAGCTAGTCATGCTGGGTTCAGATTTTGGTTGGGTTTTTTTTGGCTTTGTTATTGTTGTTGGTGGTTGGTTGGTTGGTTGCTTTCGGTTGGTTGTGTGTTTTTTCTAACAAAATATTAAAACTCATAAAGAAGAAATTACTACAGAATGCAATCTGTTATCTTGCTGAACTTGCAAAACATTGTTTATGTATGAACAATGATCAGAAGTCATTAAAAGCATGCAAATAAATCATAGTAGTGTTGTGGATTACTTTGGTTTCTAAGTTCTCTTTAAAAGCCACTTAGGAGGTCAAAGCATAGTTATTAACAGTTTTGTTAAACAACTCTATTTTCAGCTGATGCAGCTACTTTAATCCCTAAAAGTAACACCACAACTGCGAGGTGAGCTATAGCATCAGACAGAGATTTTTGTTCCCTACTGCTGAATCATTAGCAGTCTAGTTAAAGCTCAAGAGTCAGATTCTCAGCTCAGTCTCTCAATCAGGCTTTCCGTTAGGATAATTTGGGTCTTGGTGCTTCCGAGGAGTAGAGTAAGAAAGGCTGTCTGAAGTCCACTCTGATAAGAGCTTTCTGGTCCTCATTTCTACTGTCTTCTCTAAGGATATTTTTATTATTCTCAAAGTTATCATTTGTGCCAGCCAGCCAAGGTAACACCATATTTAGAGTTCTAAAGAAATCATGAATTATGTGTGTGGTTTAGATTCTCGATAAACTGTGAAGTTGGGTTTTTTTTCACTGACAGCATCCGCTGATAGTGGAGTCATGTACTTTTTCTTGACAATACTGCACCTACTATAAGAAGGAAGAGAGTTGCATGAGACTTGCTATATTTAATAACTTTCTGAGATCACCTTCCTACTCACATTGGAAAAACCTTTCAAGTTGCAGATTAAGTACATTTTAAACAAGCAACTTTCACTTAATTTAATTTTTTTTTCCTTGCAGAGAGATGCTACAACATATGCCAAAGTCTGTTCTTTCAGTGTCTGCAAATGTTATTTGTTATGTCTATGAGGATTTTATTGCAAAAAAAAAGGAGAAAGATCTAAGTATTGTGTCAATTTTCCTTGGTATAAGACTATTAATTTAGATCCTCTATGAAAAATTATTGTAGAATTATGCTCTACTGATACAGTAGGGACAGAATTTATAATATCAGTTATCTATTTTATAATTATGGAAATAAAGATAACCTTAGAGTCAGAGAATCAGTGTATAGGTTTCCATGTTTCAGATATATAGGCTAAAATCTTGTTCTTTGTGAAATAAGTATTTTTGTCTTAGCCACTAATGGTCAGATTAAAAATTAGGCACAAATAGCACACAGGTAAAATGAGATAGGTTTTGGTTTTGTCTGTTTATCAACTAATAAGGGGTTATGTTTCTTTTTGTAATTACCTCATGTTTTTGATTGGATTTCTGCAGCTAATGGCTTGTCATGTAGGTAGCAAACAAGTTCAGACACACAAAAAAATCTAAGTAGCTGTAAGCATACAAGCAGTCCTGAGAACAGTGTTAAAGTCACATAAGCTAATAAGGTTCAATGCAGGTAAGGACCGGTGTTACTCCTAATCAGTAAGAGCAGAAAGGCTATTTGACTCAGAACAGAAAGGTTATATGACAGATTTATATTGTTATTTGGTAGTTACAGTGTTAGATCTTATGAATATTTTGTTAGATGAATTGCTTCTTTGACAGGTATGCCTCTATTTTTCAAGAAGAAAAAAATAAAACCACTGAAAGCATACCATATAAAATATAAATCAAAGTGACTTCATTTTTGTTTGCAGCAGAGCAAGACAACTAGTCCAGTTTGGGATTGTGAGGTGATGAAATTTTAGGATAATTATAGCCACTTTTACAGTTACATGTTTTTAACATCTTAACTATACTTTTCCTGAGCTTGAACTGAATAACTAGCAGAATTGAATAAGAAGTGGCCCGACTTACATGTAATTGGGTTCAGATGTTCCAGAAACAAATTTACAAAACCCCAAATGTCACTGTAATAACTTTCGCTAATATTAAACTTACTTAATTTTATGTTACTTAAATTAATGATAGAAGTAGTAGTTACTTGTTCAAGTTATAATAAATAAAGAAGAAATTTAGGTATTTGAGCTATTGTTGAATTGTCAATGCCAATTCCAACAAGGAATGAAGGAACTTCAGTGCTTAACACCTGGTCAAATTGTTCATTGTCAGGGTGAATGTAGGTGGGATGGCCACAAGAACAGAAACATATAGCCTGTAATTTATTCATTAAGGGGGATGGGTAGAACAGATAACACAAACACTATACACTCACATAACCCATAGCCTTTGCCTCACATGCCCAGTTCAGTTCTGCATCAAGGAGCCAGTAAGACAGACATCCCCTTGTATTGGCCCTATCTGTGTCAACTTCACCCCAGGTTCAGCCTTCTGCACCATATTGGAAGCTTGTTCCTTCAAGCCTAACAGTAAAAGAATAGCAATACTGTAGAGAGAAAGAACAGAAGAAAAAAAAAAGGGGGGGGGGGAGCCCCAATCAAGCCCACTTAATCTGGAATTGCTTTCTTTGTGGTTATGCTCTGGATTCAGTCCTTCAGTACAGAATCAGATATTGCCAGAAAGTTACTGTCTCACTCAATAAGCAACTATTCAGTACTTCTTTTTATCCTGTTTAACTGATGAAAGGACACTAGATTTATTGCTTAATGCATAATTTCTGAGTTATACATTGAACAGAGACATATCTATTTATTCTTCAGCCAACCCAGAAGACTCTCTTAAACAGCACTCAAGTACTTTATCAATAACACAGTTTTATTGTATAATATTCAAGCACTATTGAGGCATTGACAGCTTCCTTTTAAGAAGGGAGAAATTAAGCATCTAGTGACAATGGACAAAACAGTTGAATGCCATCTAAACTTTTGATGCTTAATTTGAGAAAGCTATTTTTGTGTTGCTGGGCAACATAGCATTTTGTTTATTTGGTTTTTCATGTTTTGGTATTGTTTTTTTTTTTTCTGGAGATGTTAATAATTCTGAAGTGTTGCACATGTTCAACAAAATTCTACAAAAGTAGTTCCAGATGTCTCACACTGGGCATACAGAAAAGGAGGAAGACATGATTACTGATAGAAATTCTTGTTCCACTTGGTCAGCACCCTGTCCATGGGCAAGGTTTCTTACCGCTTGTCTATACTAACATTTTCCTAATTGCGAAATAGTTTGTGTATATTGCTGCACCATGTATTCACCAATTTTCAGCCACAGCAATAACTAAAGCAGAGCTCAGATCATTCTGTAGTACAAAAAAACCGCATTCAGTCTCGGAGTTCTATTTTTATGAAGTCAGATCTGAGCAGTTAAATTGCAGTTAGATCTTTAACAATGCTTAAAGATTGCAGATCATAAGCATTTCTCAAATATGGGTATTAACCATATAAAAAGGGACAATTATTATCTAGGAAAGTATATGATGTGTCAGAAAGAAGAAACGAGTAAGGGAAGAAGGATCCAAGGAAACAAAAGGAATATAAATATAAATATAAAGAATATTGATATAAATATAAATAATAATTGAAAGATACAGACTGATGGGAAACAGAGCACTGTCTGCACTGAAACTGCATGTCTATTACCATTTAATGGGCATCACATGTTTGTGTTTAGGCAGCTTAACTTCATGGCAGACATTGTGGTTAGCTGAAAATAAATAAATAGATAAATAATAAATATATAAACCAACTAACCCTGTTGACTAAAAGATTTGAATAATACTGTCATTATTTATCAAATAACTTTTTGACAAGTAATATTTTGGCTGTTGCAGAATTGGTTAAATGTCATTAAAAGTTTTTATTAAATAAATGAATGAAAAATGGCAAAAAGTCAATTAAAATATTATTTTTGATAAATAACATTTGTCAAGCTCAACTATAGTCATAAATTTTCTTTTCTGAATCATGTATTCAATAATTTTCTTAAAATGCGGAAATTGTAGTAGATTCCCCTCCCAGATCTTTTTTAGCCAGTTAGGAACTGGAAATAAAAAAACAGATGCTGATTTTGGCTTTTGCAGTTCTGGTCCTCTGGCTGTATATGAGTGAAACTGAAGATTAGGTACTTACACTAGAAAAGTCATATTTGAGGGAGATCATGACATTAAGGCTGTGAAAGACTTCATCTTAGGGTTAAAGATAGGACAATTTTTTTGTAGCACTCCGCATTTTAAACATAAGGGAAGTTGTTGCTTAAAACCAATTTTAATCACACGTCTTCTACTTTTCTGTTTGGTAATGCACAATGGTAATTGGAGACATACTTTACTAAAAGCATTATTTCTTATCATAATAATCAAACATGTCAACATGAACTAGAAAAGAGGATTATGCAAAAATATAAAAAAACCTAAACTGATGCTTAAAACTTACTTTAAGTCAAATTGGTATTTTTAGTAAGTATCTTCAATGCAGTAGAGTTTTTAAGCTGCTTCAACTAAGAAACTTCTCTCAATATATCTGGCCATTTCAATATCAATTTTTGGTAATATATGTAGCTCTTTAGAAATTATATTTTATTATTATCAAGATTATTATAGAACCCTTTTACATATATTTATGTCCTGTTCTCTGTATTTCAAAACCTCTGAAATTATTTAGTAAAAGTGATTAAACAGAGTTCCTTACTTATGATTTGTCACTGAGAACATATTGAAATTATTTGCCTTTGCAAGCAAAAATACTTTTTTTCCTAATCAGACTTAGAGGCCTGTTGTATATTTTCTGATTTATGCACAGTCACCAGTGATTAAGACTTCATAAAAGATGATTGATAACAGGATCATGGTTTTTGATCAATTGATTCTTGCTTGATACTGACAACCAGGAGAGAAAATGACTTTTAGGGCCCAGACTGAATTTCTGTGGCTAAAAAAAACACGGATGATTTTTTATTTGGAAAACTAGAAAATGTAGTGTTCATTTCATTTGCAAATTACAAGAGACAGTAAAGCTCTTTTTACAGAGTTGGTTTTAGAGTTGAGGTTTCTTCACTTGAAAATTCTTAGATTTTTGAGAAACTCACCAAGCAGAATTGAGAGCTCACCATTTGTTAGGGTTATTTATTCTCAGTAAATAAGAGTATTAAATTATTTCTGCTAGATTAGGCTGTCATAATTCTCTCTCCTGCTAGATTAGGAACAGAAGATCATAAAGGCATCAAATGCTGGTTTGATAAGATGTGTAGGACTTAGAAATTGTGAAGAAATTCTAGTACCTGTAGGCAAAGTGAGAATGTTTAAGGAACACTTAAAAAAAATCACATATGTGTAGTTTATCTTTGTTGATCATGACCTTATAGTGTTTGTTTCTGGCTAATGGCAGTAGTTATCAATATTGAGATGGGGAAAAAATAAGAAAGACAGAATGAAGGATAGCTCACTGTATATAGAACAAACCTTTTGCTTGTAACTAAGTGACCTGGACCCCAGGTGGACTCTATAACAATGATAAGGAAGAGAACTCTTCAGTTAATGCTTAGGGAAACCAGTTAGAACCAACTAAGGAGCTGGCAAATGGACAACAAGGCTGGCCAACTCCAAAGTTCAGCCAAAGGACGAAGTGATGAAGATGATGAAGAAATGACCACCAGGGGTCCCAAAGACAACTACCACATTGTTGTGTGTATGCGGGAGGAATTTTCTAGAAGAACAATGTCATGTATAAGTAGTTTTATGAAAATGCATGTAGTAATGAATATGTGTGTTTGGTGACTATATAATCACGGGTTGTTTGGTGCTCGAGCGAGACACGCTCGGAGGAACTATCCCCTGTGCCTCCCAGCTCCACAATAAAGGATACCTTCTTGTCAACTTGAACTTTGTTGGTGAGTTCTTAGAGTTTTTCTATGAATCAGTATGGACCAATAGCAAATGAAAACAGCCCATGCACTGATTTAAGACAGGATCTTCATCTGCTGAATGTTTCTTAGTGGAAGGTTGTTTACACATCTTCTCATTCAGTGTCTCCACATTTTGAGATCCAGACTCCTGTTCCCTACCATTCTCTGGGCTTCTTTGCTATTTAACTTTTTTTTTTTTTTTGGGGGGGGGGGGGGGTGTCAGCATATCTGGCTGATACTGTTCTCCCTTTACCATTCAGATGTCCTGGTTAGTGCCTGAAGGCATAAAATATATGAATCCAGAAAAAGATGTAGATCAGAATTTAAAAAATGTTAGGACTGAGAAGCCTCCCTGGCCTTGAAGAACTTGAATGGCAAGGGCAGGAGCAGCTGCAGAGGTTCTCTGTCTGTCTCAGGCCTTGGCCACCAGCCTTTCCTTAGTTTCTACTGTACCTTGCCTGTACCTCATGTTTTTATTTTTCTGAAGATTGAAAAATTTTGATAACTAAAGGGTTTTTTTCAATTGATAGGGCATATCCGAATGAAAGCTAGTGGCTTTTGATGTATGGATGGACAGAAAATGTAGTAATTAAAATTTCTAAACATGGCACAATAGGGGTTAGAGATGAAAAGGCATATCTGAAGCCTTCGGCTTCCTGTGTGTCTGTTATATGCTGCAGCTACCTGTAGGCTGCTTGAGACCCTGCAGATCTTTCTTTCTCATTGTGCATTCCCATATTCTTAGGAAGCAGTGGTACATACAGGATCATGTAATAGTATCTCTGGATTTAATTTGTATGAAATGATGAAAATTTGCACGGACATGGACATTTTGTGGCATCTGATACAGAAGGAGTTCAGTTCAGTTCTGACGCGAACTGTGAAAGACTGAAATTGTGTAATGAGCCTGTCAAAACCTCACTATATTTTGTTGCATTGTAGTGATACAGATAGGATGAAATAGCGTCTTCTTTGCAGTCAGTGATTTATGCTTGACTTCTTTACTAAGTCAGGAAGTCGAACACAGAGTCAAATCAGAGGTCAAAATAACATTTACCCTTCTTCAGATTCAGCCATTTTTCCAACCACCATCTAAGATAAAAAACAATAAGAATTCACACATCTGCTTGGATAGCTTAACTGTTATCCCTGTGGTAAGGTCTCATTCTTGCCTCATTCGCAGGGAGATGAAATAGTGACTCATGTTTTAATGTTCAATGGTAGTGAATATTGTTGGAGAAGTCCCTACGGCAAGCACTCTTATTTCTCTGTGATATATAGAAGTATATTTTACCAGTTTCCTCACATGCCAGCTTAACCAAAAAAGTAAACAAAGACAAGCAACAAAACCAGACAAGCATTCAAATGCAATACCCCAAAAATAACTTGTCAAAACATTATCTTTACTCCTTAATCTGTAAGCAATGCTGCATCACGAAGTGTTTGATAGACCAGCTGCCGCTAACAAAGAGCGTTGCTAGGCCTTAGCAATATTGGTATGTTAACCCACTGCATGTGCTAAAAGTGCAGTGCTTCTGGCATAGGTTCAAGCATCTTTTAGGCTTCAGAGTGATTAACAAGGGGATTCACTTTCCTGCAGAATCAGATGACTGCATAACTTTCAGCTGTCATCAAATGTAACAGCTTTGACAAATTCACAGTCACATGCGAGTTTCTGGGGTACGTTATCTCACTTTCTGTCTCATTACATACAGAAGACATAAAGTGAAAAATATCCAGAAGACATCTTTGAGGCCAAAAAAGAGGCATCATAGAGTATTAAGAGTTACATTTTTGTCTTGAAGCTGCAGGATTAGGATGTCTTTGTATTTCAGTGAAGAAACTAGGAATTTAAATTAAAACGTCCTTAAATATGCTGTCTTCATAAGTGAGTGCATTTATGTATGTCATCTCCAAGTTATCCACAGGTAGTCTGCCTTCTAGCTGTCATGTTTTGTTTTCAGGAGAAGATATAATAGTTTAGACAAGTATATTTTCCTCATGTTTATATGCAATCCTATCGAAATTAAAAAATAGAGTGATGGATTCAAAATCCTGTGCCAGCTATTTTGCTAATTGAAACCAGAAGTGTTCCACACGGGGATACTATGCGTTTAGAACTGTCATATCCTTGCTGAAAGCTGAAGTCATAAACTGCACAAAATGCATTGTGTAGGGTTTGAAGGTGAGCTACTCTAATGTAAACAGCATATAGGTATGCCACTGCCAGGCAGCAGGTAATATCTTTTCCTAGGCTTGTCACGAAGAACAAATAAAAAAATAGACATCAGTTTCCACAATAAACTGAGGGCTTTTCCCATTAAAATCCATGTCAAAACTTATATTAACTTCAGTTCTGTCAGAGCCGAGCACTGACACTGTGCAATGCCAGAACACGTTTCAACATTGTTGTTGCTGTTGCATTTTCCTCCTAATGTCTCTGCACCTTTCATTATAAAGATCCACTCACTTTTTCTCTCTCAGTTGGCTCAGAAAGAGCATCCTGTTAATGAGAACAGTATTTTTGAGCCTTTCAAGCATAGTTTTCAGCAATACTGTTCTGAACATTTTTTTTTAAATGGTACTATTAGAGTTTGTGCTCTGACTGTGCTGTGCCACAGAGAACTCAATTTCTTTTACACGCAGGGTAATGAGGGAACATTAAGAAGCAGATATGGAAGCTTGTGAGTGTCATGACTGAAAAAAAGGGAGAGAAAACTGACACTGAACAGTTTAATGGTGGAAGCATTGAAGTAATGAAGGGCAAAGCACAGACTTAGCAAAATGGAAAGAACAAGAAAAGATAACAGAGGACCCAGAAGTCAGAGGGGCGACCTTATTTCCATGACACCAGCTGACAGCTGAGGTTTTGCTGTACACCTACACAGTGTGTAAAAACATCTACACGTAAATATTCTAATACATGTAAATGCATGTATTATGTAATAATCAAAGAACAATGTAAGTACGTGCAAATGTAAGTAAAAATAATGACATGACTCACTGATACACCTTTCTGTGAAAAAAAGGGAGAGAATGTGAGCAAGACATCATGTGCCTCACATTTGCCATAAAGAAGATGAGTAGGGAGAAGCACATTTCAGACCAGTCATGCAAAATGGTTGTTTCATAGGAAGAAAGGGGCGCACAGCTAGGAAAGGGGCTTAGAAATGTGCCACTGAGCCAGTCCAAGGTCTAACCTAGCCACCCTGTAATGCAAAATTTAAAACCAAGTTAAATATGATTGCTCTATTATGCCAAGGCAAAAAGATAGATTTTATTGCATGAAAAGAAAATGCCAGTTTTACTAGTAAACTGCTGCTGCTCTGAAAGAAAAACATGAACTCCCCCATAGACTGAAATGTAAATTTTGTTGACAAAAAAACAGCAATGCGCAGAAATGGAGTTTTCTGCTTCCTACAGTTTGCAGAAACACTTCAACGAATCACATGATACCTTCAAGTATCAATCTTATTCTCACTTTCCCATAGAACATCTGCTAGTAGTCATCCCTTACCGATTTGAGTTTTGGAACTGGAGACACCTTCACAGTATCCATTGCTGATCTAAGTGACATTGCTTAATTTAATCTGAGCCTATCATACTAAAATATTCTGGACTCAGCAAGACCTATTAATTAACTCAATAAGGAAATAAATGTGGTCTGTGGTCTCTTAAATATATGCAGGTTAAGGAAAAAACTTGTGCAATCACTGTGGTAGCTTAATAGTTGAGAAGAAAAATAAGACATGTACCTTGACAGCTTACTTACTACTCTTAGGTATGTGTAGAATCAGAAAGATATGGATTTTCTGCATTAAATAACCCATACAATACCCACAACTTTTTATCTTTATAAAAAGTTTATGAAAGGAAGATTTTTGCATTTGTAGCTCAGACCCTTCCTGCTGTTTCTGATGTAGTCTATTCTAATACAGAGGTATTTTAAATAGGTTGTGAACATAAGCATGAAATACAGAATTTTGAATTAGCATAGCTTGTCACATTCAAATATATATTACTACTGTTGTATATTTTTCTGGTTTATTCATGCTATCCCAGACACTGGAGATCGTTTTAATTCAGAATACTAACAAGTAGGAGAACAAAGGTGAATGATGTAGTGGTTTTTTTCTAATCTGAGTGAGGAGATGCAGACATGACATACAGTATTTTATTACCTGCATTGTATCTCTGGGCTAGTCTGGGAGATGTCATAACTACTGTGCTGAGGTAGGTGGTTATTCTCACTAAGTTGCCTCTACAGGCAAATTAGGGAGAACTGTCAAGGAACCTACATGACGTCTTTCTTGGATTACCATCTAAGGATCATGTAGGTTCCTCCATGGTATCTTAATTATATAAAATTTCTGAAAAACACTAGGAAGAGTATTTGACTCACTTAGCTTTTTAGCTTAAGTGGCCAAAGTCAGAACATATGCAGCTACTAACACCATAGTATTTATATTTTTTTTCCAGAGACACTTTCAATATTTACTAATATTAAAATGTATTTAAAGTGAGCCAGTTTTGCTTGTGAATTTGCAGAAGTCAGACATCCATGTTCTGTGCTCCTGAACAGCAAAGAAGACATTCAGAATAAACCAGGAAAAGTTTATTTTTCAAATACATGGATAAATCAATGTAACATACAGCACTGCAGCTTAATGACAAAAAAGTGTGGCTAATCAAATGTCTGCTATTGAAAAGAAGGCAAATATACTGATTGTGGTTTTGGGTTTTTTTTTATTTGCCAAGGAGGGTACAGTATATTTTAACTTCACAGAATAACTAAAACAAATTTTGAATTATGCATGAAGTAAAAAATAAAAATCCATGACTTACTGCTCAGAGAAAATGCAAACAGAATTGCACTTTCATATTTAGGAGAGCTGTGTCTGCTAATGTTATGAAAAATATCTTCTGACAGCGTAAACAAAATGCAAGAAAGCTCAAATACCTTCACATAAAAAGTAAAATAAAAACTACCCACATCATAATATTTTCCAGTTTCTTTGCTTTCATTAGGAAGTCAATGACATGGAATCATTGAAAAAAAGAAAACTGTCCTTCTCATTAAGACTTCAGCTGCCCTCTCTAACCTTCAAAATAAAAGGTAAAATCTAGAAAATATGTCTCAGTTGAACTTTGGAAATGACTTTCTTAGCAATTTCTAAGTAATTTCTTAGTTTATGTGCTTCTCGTTTGACTGTATCTTACTTTTTTCTTCTCATTCAATCCATAAACTTGTATGAAGAAAATTAAACTGGAGTTAGAAAAGTTAGAAAGATCAAAAGATGAAGTAGCTTCTCAGGGAAACAGAAAGATGTTATTTATCCTGCTGTGCAGCACAGCTGGAGTGCTCTCGGGGACAGAGAATGTTCATGCTGAAAATTCAGTTGAAAAATCAATAGCAGTAGGAAGATCATGCTTTTATCATTTTAATGATAATACATTCAGCAGAAAGTTTAGAGTTGAGTTCTGACTAACAGCGAGGTCCTAAGTGAGAATGGCAGCACTGGAAAGAACAGCATAATATCTATCAAAAGTTGTAGCTTTTATTTTTCGCACACATACATCTCTGGAAAGTATTATTCAAAACTAGAGACCATGTGGTGCAATAGAAACATGCTTATGGTAAATCAGACTTCTAGCTAGGAGTGAAACATGCATGGGGTAAGTCCTCTTCTAAATGGGGTGGTAGAGTTTTGCCAAGAAACAGACTGAAAGTTTTCTGTGGCTTTAGCTTATTGTATAAAAACAGTGAATCTTCAAAAAGAAAGGCTCTTTAAGGAGACCAGACTTTGCATCTCTTTATATCTAAGTCAACAAGAACATCTTGTCTGACAAGTCAAACTCCTTCCCTCTATGCAAACCTAAACAGATGTCCCTTTAGGGCCTTACTCTTGCTTGCACTTTTTTCCTCTTCTAAAGGGAAATATGTATTTTTCAGCATACATATATAAAGCATAGGAAACACAAAATAATTCAGAAATAATTCTTAGCTCATGAAAAATTATGTATCTTATAGTCACGTTGCAGAAAAATATGCAAATCTCTTTATCTGAAGAAACAATTGTGGTTGATCTACCATTATTTACTGAAGAGATTTCCTAGAAAAGAACATTGCTAAAATTTCTGGCATCTCTGGTTTATCAAGCAGTCCGTGATACTTCCAGACATGAATGACATTTAACTGGGAAACTTGTAAAATAATTTTTTTCTGAATTATTTAGGACAGCAATATTTTGCTTTTATGATCAAGCAGTCCTATTCTAAGAGGTACCTTATGATTTCTTTTGATAACAAGTGAATGTCCGCTCAAAAATATGTACCAAAGTTGCTATAAATATGGACATTATTTAACTTTTACCATCCTTCTGTTGGCTACTACCATGTGTTTACTTGAATCTTCTAATTTAGGGCCACAATTTGACTAAATGCCAAGCAGAGAGGAAAAGAGAGTCCTGAATAAGGTGTTTTGAGAGAGAACTTGGGAAAGTAAAACATAGCTTTTGATGGATTGAACATAGCCTTGAAAGACTGCTAACTTGTTTCCTAAACTGTAGTAGTTCTTGAGAAAGGAATAAAAGAAAGAGGATCAGAGGGTGGAAATTTCCCCCACTTACTTACAGAAGGATGGATCAGCTTAGCCCTTCACATTCCTCATTCGAGGACAGCAGGAATCTAATGTCAGTGCAGAAGCTGGACCGATGAACATCATAATAATATTGCCTCTGAATGAATGGAAGCAAAGTTACTCCTGTGGCTTCAAGAAGGGAAGTGGAAGTCAGTTTCAGACATTTCTGGTTCTGTGCTGTTCCTCTACACTGAGGAGCTACCAAATCCCTTCTTTGGTCTTTCCTGTTTCTTCAGACTGTCTAGTGCCTGAACCTCTGATGCTTGAGTTATGATAAAGACAATACTGAAACTACAGGACACATCAAGGCAAGAAATACAGGACATTGACAAAACAGTCAGCCTGGTTCAATGACTGTAGTGATAGAACAGGCAGTAATGGGCTTAAACTTAGAGAAAGTTCAGGCTAAGTACAAGAAACAGATTCTTTACTGTGAGGGTGGTGAAGCACTGGAACAGGTTGCCCAAAGAAGTGGTAAATGCTCCATCCCTGGCAGTATTCAAGGCCAGGTTGTACAGAGTCTTGAGTGACGTGATTTAGTGTGAGGTGTTCCTGCCAATGGCAGGGAGGTTGAAACTAGATGATATTACGGTCCTTTGCAACCCTAACTATTCTATGATACTATGTGCCCTCTTTAAATTAATGCTATATACCAGACATAGACAAGGTTCTCAAGCAAGGTAAATCAACATAGATCTAATGAAATCAATTGACCAAACATAAATGAGAATATAAATCAGTTGAGGTAATCTTAATTTCTAAATAGCTAATTAACGACCTTTTTCATCCACTTTCCATATTTTAATAAATAAAATATAATGAATGGTATCATACTCCATCTGATTCACAACCAAAACAGGAAACTATGACTGAACAACACAGAACTCCGTCAGCTAATACCCTGTTTCTGTTAGTTCATATTCATTCAAGTGCTGTGGCAGACAGATTCTGCTTGTCCTCTTTCTGTCCCCTGCTTGTCTCAGTAGCTTTCTTTTCCCTGTCATATCTATTCTCATATCTTATATTATATACCCGTGGTATCTGAAAGAACTAGATGTTTTGGGTTTTTTTTTTCTTCAGAGCTGGAACTAATCAAATAAGATAACAGTGATATAGAACTGCAGAGGATCTGAAGAATGGAGAAGATGATGACAAAATAAGAGGCCACCTTTTCTTTCTTAATCTCGAATGATGCTCCAATGAATGATCAAGACCTGGTGGCTCCTGAGCTGCAGAGCAAATGGAAGGAGTTTTCATATTTGAAAAGCTTATGGAAAAAACGTCTCCAACAACATAGAAAATGAAGAAGAGGAATGCTCAGGTAAATATTTGCTGCTGGAGAAAAAGCAGGCAATATAAGATGATGGGATTGCAAATACATAAAAAAAAAAAAAAAGAAGATAAAGAAGAAAATAACAGCTAGTACCACAAGAGCACAGAAAAGGATGATGTGAGACAACTACAGCCTGGAGAAACAGGAAAAATGAGATCAAGTCGTATGAAAGAGGAAAGAGCAAGAGGTGTTTTATCTGAGGCTGAATAAAATCCCAAGGTGAACACAGTAGAATCTGCTATTTATCCATCATGATAGATTTGACAGATTCCTCCTAAAGAATCAATAATTACTTTGCCAGCCTATGAGGCAGTAAAAGAATAAGAATCTTAAAGGATTTCAAGTGTTATTTTTCTCTTTAAAAAAAAAAAAAGGAAAAGGTAGGTGGAAGGACTGAATAAACTATGAAAAAGGAAATATGACTATGGAAGTAAAACCACACTGACTAGGTTTTTGAGACCTTCCTCCATAGGTAGGTGTTCAGAAGCACAAGATCCCGTGATTGGATTAAGTCCGTTTTGGAGAATAACAGCTTGCAGGCTGCGACGATGTTAAAGATCTTGAAATTTAAAGAGGGACAGTCTTAATAAAGGTGCATTATGCTGCCTGTAGTAAGTCAGAATTTTAAAATAGGGGGTTATTCAAACATTATAGTTTTTCCTTTTAGTCTGGAAACATGCATTTCAGGTTATCTAATTCTGTACTGAAAAGTCATAATGTGACACTCTCCACTTTCTTTACTTTCTCTTGTGCATTCACGGTCATTAATGTTTATAGAATCATAGAATCATAGAATAGTTAGGGTTGGAAAGGACCTTAAGATCATTAGTACTACCCCCCCTGCCATGGCCAGGGACACCTCACACTAAACCATCTCACCCAAGGCTTCATCCAACCTGGCCTTGCACGCTGCCAGGGATGGAGCACTTATCACTTCTTTGGGCAACCCATTCCAGTGCCTCACCACCCTAACAGGAAAGAATTATTCCTTATATCCAATCTAAGTCTATTTACTAAATAACTTCAGAGTTCTCCCAATGTTTTAGAAAATGTGTTGCTGTTATAATTGCTAACTATATATCATTTCTCACTGTTCTTAAGTGGAACAAATTTTTATGACAATTCAGGATTACCAAGTTTTAAACCTTTCTGAACTAAGCTTGAATTTTAATAAATGATTCCTACCTTCAAAAACATGAACCCTTCCAATACTTAGATGAGAGCTTTAGATTTAATGCATTTATTTGTTGCTGAAAGGTGTAAGAGGGTCAGGAATGAAAACAGATTTTGTGCTAATGCTGACAATTTCAATTCTGCATTTGTTGGCTTCTCCATTTTGTTGATGAACTCTGAGAAATTATACCAATTTATAATTCTAAAGCAATCTCATGGGTATCTTTTTATTTTGCACTTTTCTATGTATCTGCAGTGATATGGTTTTCCAGTTCCCTTTACACAGGAAATGCAGCAGATTTTTTTCAATGTAATTGTCATGCTGTGCATGAGAACTGCATTAGGATTTGGGAAAAGACCATTGTGTGTGTCCTTTATGGCAACTCTCACACTAGCTAATGTATACTTTGACTGTGTAATTCCAGGCACAATGTGAAAAATGGCATAGAGAGTTATTGTTTTTTGTTTAACACAAGGTCATAGGAAAAAGTCATACGTATCACAGGAGGTCAGTTCATCTGCTCATCACAAAGGCTGCGAGGATATACAGAAGAACCCATGCAGTCTTTGTGATGGAAACATGGTTAAAATTCTATGTGCTACTCTCTTACACATTTATGATAGACTCTGTACTGCATGATTATACTTTTTAGTTCTGCTTATACTGTCTTATCAAAATGCACAAGATAAAATGTGTAGGATGAAAGATTAATGTGTTAAGTGAAGCACAGCTTTCTGTGTAATTTAAAAAACTATTAATTTCTCTGGTCAACAGCTCTTTTCTGTCTAGCTTAGATTGCATTTTACAAGAAGGAACCATACTGCTTTAGCAATCTTACATGGTTGAGTATTTTCATTGTAAAGACAAGTATTTCAATTATGGGGAGGATTTTGAGGCTTTGTTTATTGTTTTTATTTCTACAGTTGAATAAGAACACAATTTAACATAAAATACTGGAAGTCATCTTCTGATGTTTATACCTATTTATCAGTAACGCATTTAAACTTAGACCACTGCAAAATACTATTTTAAAGTTACTGAGGGTGATTAAATACCAGTAAATCCTCAGAATTTTAATTATTGATGAATATGAACCCATATACCTTTCTTAAAGAAACATGCCATATTGAATACCATTAAGTTGACCTATGTAATAAAAATCAGAATCATAGAATGGTTTTGGTTGGAAGGGACCTTAAAGAGCATCTAGTTCCAACCCCACCGCCAAAGGCAGAGACACCTTCCATGACACCAGGTTACTCAAAGCCCCATCCAACATGGCTTTCAACACTTCCAGGGATGGAGCATTTACCACTTCTGTGGGCAACCTCTTTCAGTGCCTCACTATCCTCACAGTAAAGAACTTTATCCTAATATCTAATCTAAATCCCCATTCTGTCAGTTTAAAGCCATTCCCTTGTTCTGCCACTACCTGCCCTTGTAAAAAGTCCCTCTTTAGCATTCTTGTAGGCCCCCTTTAGGTACTGGAAAAAGTGTTTTATCACCAAGAACAGGCTTCATCCTTCATTGCTATTTATGATTCTTTCCATCCCATCAAAGTTTATGATGGAATTAAGTGATGTTTATGTATTTATTGCTGTGTAATTTCATTATACATAACTAAGTGTTCTGACATTTCTAAGTAAATTAATTATTCCTATCCCCCTGCTCCCCAGTCTGTACACTTATAATTAATACTTGTATGTATCCTGAACAGGAAAGGTGGATTTGAGATACTTCTGCATAAGTTTATAGTATGGAAATTTTATTAAAATGTTAACACTAAAATAAGACCAGAACATCTGAAGTAAAAAATAAGTGGTTACAGATTTAACCAAAGCTATACTGTATATGATAGGGTGCACCTATTTGCTATATGATAAAGGAGAACATATTTAAGTAATAATCATTCTGGCCAATGTTAATAGTTTTGTTAAACAGAGTTATGAAGTATTTACATAAAAGGCCATTATTTGTAGTACTAAAATATAAGTTTGTAACATTAGTTATTATCATGCATTAGTTCTAAATAATACTCATATCAGAATTAATTTATTCTTCCAGTAATAAAAACACATTTTAAAAGTCATGATGCAGTAAGTGGCATTATACCATAAAATTCATATCAAGGATAATTAGATGGGTGTTGCAATATAAAGTGAATGCTATTTTAAAATTCTTCCTTATATTTAGCTAACTTAACTTGCAAATGATAATGTTTCACTAGATAATGATAGTATTGCAGTTACCAGTGATAGGGAAACATAATATTTGCATCAAGTAACAGCTGTAAAGGGAGTGGCACATAACCATATGAGAATTCAACATAACACATGAGCATTGATGATACCATTCAGCATCTCTTGTTTTCCCAAAACTTTTTTAATAGGTATAAATAGAAAAGAATGTTAACAGTGCTGTATTAAAAACTACCTGAAGGTTTATAATATACTTGTATAGTTTGCTATAAGAAATAAAGCTTTATCAATAAAAAATCCTTTGTATCATGTTTGCTGAACATTATACAACTCACTATTGTATGAAGCCTTCTGCTTGGCCACTTTCAAGTTTCTGAAATAGTCTTCCCATGAAAATGCGCCGTAAAAATTAGGTCAAAATTTTAACAAGAAGTTGGCCCTTCATGGCTGTTAGCAGTTTTGTGTGTGAGATGTTGGCAAATAGTGAGCTGTAGCAGTCTGAACAAGTAATTATCAAACTTTCTTTATACTGTACCCTTTGGTGCAGAAAATTACAACGATCACCAATTTTTAAAATTATTATCTTGCTTTCCTACTTTTTGTTGTTAGCTTTGTGCTCCTTTCTAAAAAGGCATGAGAGAAAAAAAAAAAAGTTTGTGAGAAAATAAGGATCTGTTTTATTTCTCATACAAATGTAAATCTGTGTACCTGTCTGTGTGCTAGCATATTGCTTTTTATTCCTGGTCTTTATAAAATGCAGTGGATATGGGAAGGTATAAGCTTTTAATCAATCATAATTTCCAGAAATAGTTAATAAGTTTCTGTTAATATGAAAGCACATTAAGGCAGATTCATAATTGCAAGTGTTTTTATTTTAAAAAAGCAAAAATGGAAAATTGCTGTGCTGTCAATAAAATTTCTTCTGTGTTTTGAACACTGTTGAAGACTGTTACACGCTCAGATACCGAAAGTGGAAAAAAAAAATGATATCTGTTTTTCTGGACTGTATAATAGGTTTAAATATATTGCATTAAAGAAAAATTGAGCCCAATCTTCACTATCGGTCACTAATAGTTGCATGAGCACAACCACAGTCCTGGTTCTACATCAAGCAGATTGCATAGATCAGTTTCCAATATGAGAAATTGGACTAAATGCTGGTTTTCATGGCTTAACTGTATCCATATGTGCTTTGTCACTGAAATCTGACAGAGGAAATTTAGTACTGAAGGTTAGGTTTGAAAGGTAATGTTATTATTTACAACACTTAAAATGAATGGTGCTCATAAAGGCTTGGTATCCATGGACACAAAAAACTCATTTGAAAGTTATTTGAAGATGGAAAATTGCATCTGAGATTTCTTTTTCTCTATATGTTATTTTTTCACTGGGAGCTAATGATAATCTCCTAAAAATTCTGGTTTGATACACAGAAGACTGTGTATCACAGAAGTCACATGCATAACTAAGTGATTTAATAACTTCATAGATACATGCTGCTACTTAAGTAATTTTGCAATACTGAGGAATATTAATAAGTAAAAATCCATCAGTCTCAAGGTAACATATTTTGTAAAATGATAATGTAATTTGATGAATTTAAAAATTAACATTTTGTTTAAAGAAATGCCAGTATTGATCATGGAAATTTATAGCTCTGCAAAATTATGCCTTTGGGAGATGTGAGGTAATTATGAAGTTGATGGCTATTTTATATGCTGATAAGAATTTGACAAATAATAAAGATTATGTTTTTGTGTGACATTTATTGCCACGATGAGTGTTGAAGATGATAAACAAAATGGAGCTGTATCCAAAAATCTATGGATTCCTGTACCAGAATTTGATCTGAAATGTCTATTTGTTTATATATCTCCTGAAGGACATCTTAAAAAGAAAAAAGTCTCTTGAACTGTGGTTCAATCTATATCCATATTTCATTAGCCAAGTCAGCTGTTAATATTTAAAGGACAGGTTTTTGAAACTAATGGTTATTATGACAGCAGCTGAATAAAATCCACAGAGTAGTTAGGTGGGTGAACTGGCAACTGTACTTCCTAAAATTTTTATTACTTGAGGTTTCTTAAAACCTTTGCTCTGCAAGGGTTAAAGCTTTTGGAAACAAGTGCATACAAGAGGAATACTTTCAACTTGAATTTTAAGGAAGTAATTTTGAAGTTTATCGTAAGATATAGGCAGCATTTTCCTACTTGCCATGACTACTTCCTTAAATAAATAAGGTAGCACTTTTAGGAACTTGAGAATATTTTGTGATACATATATTTTGCACAGTATGCAAAGTACTGAGCCTTAACATTTTCAACACAAGAGTCAAGGAACCCCAGCATCAATCACAGTAAAAATGTGGAAAGTTCCTTTTACGTGCTTTGTCCTTTGAAACTGCACTTCCACCCTTTTGAATTCCAAACATATAATAAGGCTAAAACTCTGTTTAAATAGCTGCCTCTTTGTGCCTTAAACTGATCAAATGAAAAAAAAAAAAAAAACAAAAAAACTACCCTTTCACCTCTTAGAGCTGCAGGCTGAATTGTGGAAACAATTTCAGTCATAAATACAATAAAAATCAGTTATTTTTGTATCATCAACCCTACATGTCACCACAAAGCACTTTACACAGTCAAATACGAGCTGCAGAGTACCTTAAGTATTTTAAGATAAGATTTAAATCAAGAAAAAGTTTCAATGCATATGTGAAAATTTGAAATAGAATTTTGTATTCACTGGCCATCACTTCCTTATGGGACCTTGTGCTTAGAAATAAGTTATTGCCTAGTAATGACTGGGAGCTGAATTTAAATGGACTAGCAATGATTGGTTTAGGGACTTTAAAGAAAAAGGAATGAGATTTAGTGGAGGAAAATATATACTTTTACATACGTGCACAGGTTCGCAACATATCATTAGCAAATGTGCTTGTGCAACTGGGACTCATTTTTGTATGAAGATAAAACAGCCTAAAATAATAATGAATTCAACAAGTAATGACCAAGTCTTTGCCAATGACTACTCCTATAGCTTCAGACGCAAGCTTGAGATCTTAGATGAAAACAGATTAGTGGAGTTTTTATTTCCATTGTTGAATTTTTCTGCAATGCATGAAAACAACAGAAAAATAAAACAACAGGACTGTACCTTTCTAAGAGAAACTCCAATGTACTTGTTTAATGGAGCACGAAGAACTGCATCTTTTGTGGGGAGAAAAAAAGAAAAAGAAGAAAAAGGAAGAGGGAAAGGAAAAGAAAAAGACAAAGAACAAAAAAGGAAAAGAGAAAAAGAGAAAAAGAGAAAAAGAGAAAAGAAAGAGAAAGAGAAAGAGAAAGAGAAAGAGAAAGAGAAAGAGAAAGAGAAAGAGAAAGAGAAATGAAAAGGAAAATGAAAAGGAAAATGAAAAAGAAAAAGAAAAAGAAAAGGAAAAGGAAAAATAAGAGAAAGAGAAAAAAATAATCTAAGTAGTTTCAGAGGAATGATCTACAAAGAAAAACAAACAAACAAAAAAAGAAAACAACAAAAACCCAACAACCAACCTTCTGGAAATAATTATACCATAAATCGAGTAAACATGCTAAAGAACAAAGGAAAAAATATTTTAAACTTTAAATTATGAGAGCTTCATATTTGCCAAATGAGTAAATGTCTATGTAATATTATTTAAAATATTTTTGTTTACATAGTTATACAAAGATTATTCAGGAACTGGAGAATCTTTCATACATAGAGGGATTGAGAGCTGGGACTGTGTAGCCTGAAGAAAAGAAGGTTCAGGGGGATCTTAGAAATATGTACAAATGCCTAATGAGGGGAGTACAGAAGAGAGGAACGTCCTCATGAAAGGATAGAGAGCAGTGGGCACAAACTGAAATATAGGAAGTATCATTTAAACAAAGGAAAAAAAAATCTCTAAGGGTGATTGAACACTGAACAGATTTTCTAGGCCAGTTGCTGAGGCTCAATCCTTGGTGCTATTAAAACCTTGACTTGACATGGCCCTGGACAACCTGCCTTTGTGCACGTTGTCCTTGCTCAGAGCAGAAGGTTGGAGCAGACTATTTTCCCTCCAATCTCAGTGATACCATGACACATTTGATACTACTGTGGATAAGTATTCTAAAGAAGAAATTGCTCTGGCAGAAATATGTAGAATTGACTAGTCTTTGTCAGAGTTGCCAGTTAGATGAGTTGCTTGCATTCTTTGTTTCTCTTCCTTGAGACTGGCCCTGAACTGCCAATGATGGCACTGACAATGAATTTGTCTGACATGCTTTTTTGATTTACTCTGGCAACAAATATACACAAAATATTCTGCTCTCTGCACAGTAAACACTATGTTTCTGTTGGGAGCTTTTGCATAGCTGGAACATTATGGGCTAAGTCACCAAAGGCCTTCTCACTGACAGAAAAAAGTGTTGCACTGGAGGATTTAGTTTTCGTCTGGGCAAAATCTTCTTATGAGCAAAATATGTAACACAATTATAGCTTCATACACATATGAAAAAAAAAAAAAAAGCCAGATCTCCTTTCAAAAAAAAGGTATCTCCCTTTCGTAGAATTTTAATTGAAAGAAAGGAATGGTTGTCCTGACATAATCTGCTAAACTGTGATCAAAGGTGAGAATTAACTGAATAACAAGAATAAAGAAAAAAAATAAACTATCAGCGTTTATACACACAGTTTTTATCACTGATCAGTCTTAATTCAAGAACACATTTGTACTCAAGAAAGCATTTATAAACATCTGAATAAGTTTGACCTTAACAATAGAAAAGTAAGATGTAAGATAGAGGATAAACTACTAGGCTGGAAGAGGAAAAGGTGATATTCACATGAAAGAACTGCTTCTGTTTGACATAAACTAAGACAGAGTGAAAATAGAGGTTCTAGTCATCCTGGAGACATAAACCTAATTTAGATGGCCTAGCAGACTTACATTCTTATGTATATACATGAATGGTAAAAAAACTCACATTCCTTCACATAGCATTTTGTCTGGTATATCTCTAAAGAATTTATCTTTTCCATTGTTTTGCAGGTCAGTGTGTGGCCTAGTGTTTTAAGTCATAGAGAAGTGCACATATGAAGTACGTGTTTAAAATTCAGGGTAATGTTTAACAGAAAAGGCTATGTTACCCTACTAAATGCGACAAGGCCATGATGCACGCCTAGCACCCAAATGTTTATTCTGTTACATTTTTAGAATAGTCACTTGTGCGGGTCAGCTAACATTAGCACTAGCATATAGTTCCTGTTTCTTGGCACAGTAGATATAGCTTAAGGCAGAGAATGCTACCGCATACATGAGCAACATGACCAAAGCCGTGTTATTATTCTACACTGCCTTTCTCTTCCGTACTCAGGTCTCAGTACAGGCTGCTCTACTTTGCACTTCTCCACCCATGCCCTCATCACTCTGGACACACACTGCGGTGTCCTATAATGAGAAAACCCTGTTCCTGAAAACTGCAGAACTTCATTCTCCTTTTTTTTTTTTTTCAGCTTGCTCTACAGATCTAGCTATTGGCAAATGCTATTAGAAGAAGACTGCCATCCTGGCCTTTATTTGAAGGATGTTGTCTCAGGAGCATGGGCGATTTCATCTAGCAGATCTCCCTTGGCACTTACACAGAGGTGACCTAGTACATGGCAATAGAGAGCTACAGTTTCATGGTTATACTCAACAGGCTTAAAGAAGTCTGCTCAAAGGCCATCCCCTGACATGTCTGATCTTGTGTAACTTAAAAGAATTGTCGTGAGTGTTCCAAATTCCAAAGGAGGCCCAGCTGGAGGGCTAGAAGTCCTGTTCATGACCTTGCAATGGCTTTCATTCTTGATGC
Organism: Neopsephotus bourkii; assembly: GCF_033783945.1. Lineage (NCBI taxonomy): Eukaryota > Metazoa > Chordata > Aves > Psittaciformes > Psittacidae > Neopsephotus > Neopsephotus bourkii. The sequence goes on along the minus strand of NW_026900684.1, from coordinate 14,300,714 downwards.
TTCTCCTTTCTTGGATTAATATTGTCCTGAGGAACCACCTCACCTCCAAAGGAGGAAGGGGATGATACTGGAAAACAGCCATCTCCTGCACTGTTGTGCCTGGCAGGGCTATCAGCCCACAGGCACAGATCTGGTAAGAGAAAAAAAAGTTTTGAAGCATGTTTCTAGGGAGTGGGCTAAAGCAAAAAGGTAAGGATACCTGCAAGCTCTCATCATAAAATGCTTTTTAAAGAGAAACAATTCTGATGTATTCTAAATTATAGCAATGGACTTGTACTAAAGATAAGTTTGATTTATTATAGTTTAAATTCTGGCTGCCAGAAGATGCAAGAGGTACTTTTCACTGAAAAATCAAGAATTTGCTTTTATATTTTACCTGAATAATGTCATAAGACTGACTTAATAACTACAGACTGAGAAAAAGACATATATTGGCTATGACCCAGCTAGGTTATTCTCTGTTAAGAAACCATGCTAAAATAGATCTTTTTCCAGTTAGTTTTACATTATAGAACTGTACTGAGTGTCCTATAAGTGCCTATTCATCACATTTATTGTCATTTTTTTCACATGAATAATTTACAGCAAGTGATCATAAAAAAAATCAATATCAGGCTTCTGAATTTACAAAGCCATTGGATATGTAGAAGTAAAGCTTTTATATTAATTAGAAATAGATCTTATTTTTCCCCTGCCATGTAGAAAAAATATTAAAAAAAGCTGCTCAGAGTCTTAGTAATTAGAAGTACTTATTAGTTAGTTACTAAAATACAGTGTGATGTTCTAGCATTTATGCTGGCATTGATGTCCTTAAGAGGACTGTTTCTGAATGGTGTCATGTTGCCACAGAACTACATCCCTCCTGGTCTCTACCACTGAGAGTGTCTATAGTGAGAGGTCACCACAGGCCCATGATCTGCCCACAGAGCCATCATGGCATACCTTTCCAACAGGCTTAATTATTTTTCTCCCATTCACTCATAAGCCATTTTATGGCTCATGCTGAAGCTCACAAGGCTCCTTGGATTGTACTCAGCTCTTGGCCAGGGCAAGGACTTAATATTTCCGTCTCATGCACATTGTCCTGGTTTCAGCTAGGAGAGATAGTTGTTTATCTTCCTAGTAGCTTTTACAGTGCTGTCTTTTGGATTTAGGCTGATAGTAATGTTAATAACAAAATGATGTTTTTGTTGTTACTCAGTAGCACTTGTCCTGATCCAGGACTTTTCAGTCTCTCATGCTCTGCTAGTGAGGAGGAGCACAAGAAGCCAAAAGGGAGCAGAGACAGGACACCTGACCGAAACTAGCCAAACAGGTATTCCATACGATAGAACATTATGCTCAGTACAGGAACTGGGGGAGTTAGCCAGAAGGGAACGATCACTGCTCAGGGACAGGCTAGGCATCAGAGAGTGGGTGGTGAGCAACTGTACTGTACATTGCCTGGGTTTTTTTGTGGGGTGTGGTGTTATTCCTCTGTCTTTCCCATTATAATTATATTTATTTAAATTACTAAGCTGTTCTTGTATCAACCTCATTTTTTATTTTTTTAACCTTTATTCTGATTCTCCTCCCCATCCTACTGAGAGTGGGGAGTTAGCAAGCAGCTGCGTGGTACTTACTAACAACTAAACCACAACACACATACAAAACTTCTTAAAATGACATTAGTACGATATTTAGATCTGATTCTTTCCTTCTTCAAATGGGTCAAGAATTTACCAATTAACTGCTTAGGTGTTATTTTACAAGGGGAAAATCCTACACTATACATCATGTAATTTCCTGAAAGAAACAATTTTCTTAGGGGAGTAGGAATAGTTAATGTACTTTGGATTTGCATTCTAAGATAAATGAGTGTTTTCCATAAACATAAGCATACCAGAGAGGTGTGTGAATATATGTATATGCCCAATAGCTGTTGAGTTTTATAGTTACCAGTTTTGTATCTGTCACCCAACTAGTTACTGAGTTGTCAGCATTTTAGAATGGGGTAAAGGGGATGGGTTCGTTAGGAAACTAAGACTTATATTCACCTCTCAGATGCAGAGACAATATGATATGGTAAAAAGCATAGGCTAAGGTCCTTACTTTAGCACTTAGAATACCTATAAAGAAGGAAGAGTTGCTCTTGTCTGTTATTTTGAATCTTTTGTGCAGCCTTAATTATTTGCTTTGTAAATATGTAGTTATCCATACATCCACTACTGTATAAAGTATTTATGAAAGAAAAGGGAAAAAAAGCTTTCAGGTGACTCACAACCATAAAGACAAATAGCCTTTAAGCTGATTTGTGATAGGGACCTTACCCCTTCCACCGCAAAGCTCTTTACTTCTACATTATGCGTGCTGAATCAGAATATAAGATCTACCAGAAATGAACTGTAGCATCTTGTGTATTAGAGGAAGAGAGTTGGTTTCTCATCTTTGCTTCTTCCTTTTGCTTGGAAGGCTACTGGATATTTAGTAACAGGGGTACTCCAGTATCATGTTGAAAGTTTTAAAGTTTGTTCTGCTTACCATTTCAGAAGCTACACTAACGTGTTAGGACATCTAAGAAGTAGCTGTGTTGCTACCAGTAGTTCTGAAACCATCATTAAGCTGCAAAAAATTATTCAGACACTGTTATACTTAATATTTTACACTGTCCAACTATTTTCCTAATCAGCAACTGATATTTACTGCCAACAGCAATTGTTCCTAGCTGTGTAATAGCTACCTACAAATCTGATACAGACAAATCTAAATCTGTTCAAACACCAACTTCAGCCAACTAAATCTTCTACAGAATTTTCACTGGATACTTAATTCCTACTAAAATCAATGAACTGGAAAGAGAAGTAGAGGTATACTTCTTGTTAGGATAGTACAAATGGGTCATCAACAGTAGCACGTATAAAGAATCACTTCTACCTCTGCAGTTAAAACATTTCTAAGTTTTCCTTTGAACTTCAAAAGCAAAGAAAATGAAACATAGGAGAAATGTTAATTTATTGGTTAGTCTTAACGCTGCCTTTAAGGTATTAGGCAGAGTGAGAAATTTGTGTAGCAACTGCAGTTAAATATTATTTGTAAGTGAATGAGTGCATTCTTAAAAGAGCGGGATTTTTTTACCTCAAGCCCACAGTGTGAGGGCCCCTATTATGCATGCACGCAATGGAATGTCTTCAGTATCTAAGGTTATTCACATCTGAACAGCTACAATATTGTCAATGTCCTCAGTGGAAACTCAGCTGACCCTTTGCTCACATAGCATCTATTATACAGATCCCAATTATTTTTTTTTTCTGTAGACTTGATTAGGCTTTTTATTTCAAATAGCAGCAATAAAAACCTTAGTGTTCACATGTGAAAATCCTTCATTAATCAACCCTGGTTTTTAATAATTAATTTGCTAGTTACACAAGTATTTACAAACTAAAAAGCAACGTTTTGGTTGATGGTGTTATTTCACCCTTTGTGGGAAACCATTCCCCTGAGTCATGCAGTATTAATTCTGGTATGCCTGATTACAATAATTAAAAAATGATGCAACAACAAAGCCAATTATAACTCTATGCCCCATTTGAATTGCCAGGGTGTCAAAATTTAATCAGTGAATGGAAAAAAAACCCCGAAACCATTAATGAGAATATTTTAACAAGCAAAAATGAGCCAAAGTCATTGTTCCTTTTACATGTCCATTTGCATTACTTAAGCAGCACTAAGAGAGATATAGTATTGTAAAGTGATGAATAAAACCAGATATTATAAACATAGGAGCAACAGAGAAAATATATGCATTTAGAGGAGACTGAAAAATAGGTGACGTTTGAAAGAGATATAAGAAGGCTGATTCATGTAGAAGAAATTGATTGGAGATCAGTGACCAGTACAGTATCGTAAATTTTACTATTGTCTGACCTATAAACATAAGATATTGGAAGAAAAAGATAGTCCCAGCAATATTTAAGCAATTGAACAGCAGTTTTTGAAATCAACTAAATGGTAACAGTCTACTGAATCTTCTGTAGGTGTAGAATAACTGTTTCCTTAAGCAGGGGAGCGAAAAGATCAGTAGGAAAAAAACAAAATTAATAGCTGCACTGAATTGGCACTCAATCCTTAACCAGGACATAATGGTTTTAAACTGAAAAAGGGTAAATTCAGACTAGATACATGGAAGAATTTTTTTACGAGGGTGGTGAAACACTAGAACAGATTGCTCAGAGAGTTTGTAGATGCCCCATTGGTGGACATAGTCAAAGTCAGGATAGACACGGCTTCGAACAACCTGATCTAGTTGAAGATGTCCCTGCTCATTGCAGGGGTTGTTCTAGATGACCTTTAAAGGTCCCTTCCACAACAAACTATTCTATGACACAGTGCCTGGAAAGTGAGTGGCAACCTTTAGTCCAGTCCAAGAAACTGTTCCTAATATTGCTCCTATTACTGGTTTTATAGACATAGGAATAAAAGTTTTAACTACAAAAATCCTCATAATATTAATTTTCTATGGATACTGTAAGCACTGTGTAATTTCAAAGCGCTTTGTATGTTTTGTGGTCTGACACATATTAATTTGAGGTGGAAAAAAATGCCATGTGACAGACTGGACCATCTAAGGTTTTCATGCAAACACATTGTCTCATATTACATTTCATTTGTAAATGAAAGTACTTGATTAGTCTTTGAGAATTATTTCAACAGAAGAAAAATAGGTATTGTGTTCATATGACTCCATTGATGTGTGCAATGATTTGAAACACTGGAAGATTCAATTATGAGACTGCATTTAAATTCACTTGAAGTACAGTCTAATATAGCCTTTAGGCTGAAGAATATCAGAATTTTATATATAGTCCACAGGACGTAGCAAATTTGCATCATTTTACTTCTTACTGAATCCTGACTATATATATTTCATTCATTTTGAGTTGCAAAAAGACCTGTTTATATGCAATAGTAAGAGCAATTATGTGAAACCATAACAACTGGGATATACCATTGACATCCACTTAAATGTGCCCCTGCCTTAGTACTGCTTTAAATACAGTATGATTCAGCTTTTACACTATCTAGTGCCTCTTCATTCCAGCATGACTTGCATGTATTGGTGGTTTATTTTTTTAGTTTCAAAATTAGCTTTTCAGAAGCTGTATAAATAAGTGTAACCACCTCTGCTAGGCTGGAGGGGAAAAGATTGCAAATAGCTCCACATTCCCACTCCAAAAACTCTACATTCTTAAAATTCGTGGAGGGCTATATATGACAGCCGAATTGAAGTTACTATTGGAATGACTTCTGGTAGATGCTCTACAATATATCTGGGCTTTTAGGAAGCAAGAAGCAACCAAGAATACATGGACAGAGATGTAGTGTTCCTCCTGCACTTCCCCTGCCCCCTAGCAGCTGGATAGACCTGTCCAGTTATAGTCTCAGGCAATTATAGTATAGCTCAGGTCTATGCTAATGTTTGACAAATAGCCTAACCATAGGGCTGAGCAGCAGTAAATTTCTCTCCTGTGGAAAATGCTACCTTTTGATTAAGAGGCTTCAGTGTTCATTGGAGCAAGGACTAGAGCCTGCATATGAGTCAACCTTGTATTACTTCCCTCTCCTTTCTTATTGTTCCAACAACTATTTCATTACCTTCTGGTAGAGAAATTAATTAAATTTTGGCTTAAGAAATTCAGAGCAATTGAGATATGTCCCTGACTATCTGGTAACACTGCAATTAGGGCAGTCTGCTGAGATGTGAAATACTTTCATCAAACTGCAATCAGATACGGAAGAGACATTAACTGAGTCCCAGTTGAACACCCTGTCAGCTCTGCAGCTGTGTTTTACAGCAGGAGTGGACACTTTGTGGGGTTTTTTGCAAGGGATTCAGATTGCTTTGAGCATGCCTGCAAGAACTTCCCCTGGAGGTCTAATATGCAGATTCCACTGTCATTGAGATGCAGCATAGGCAAAGGGGCAGCTTTACTGTAGACATTGCTGTTCATCCCAAGCAGCAGAAATGTAGGTATTCCAGAGCTTTGCTGCTCTGTTTTGATGCTCTAGGTCCCTGTGACTCCATTTGGTGCATCTTGCTGAGCTAGAGAAGGAGCTGCAGTAATGTTCTCTCTAACAGCATGCTGCAATGTGCTGGGTGTCATCTCATACAGAAGGGTGACTCAATGCATTCTCTGCAACTCAAGGACTCACCAAATAACATACCACTGCAGACTGCCATTTCATGTGACAATTTACGTCAAGACAGTGTAGCCAAGTTCAACAGCGAATATTACACTTGGCTTTGCCATAAGATTTGTCATTATTTATTTATTTGGGGAAAATTTATTCATTCTGTGTCTCAGTAGGACATCAAGCAGATATATATGCAGTGCATATGTGATAATCTGTGAATCAGATAAAACTATTCTGCCAGAAAATTCAAAACAGCTTCTGTTCAGTCTGAATCAGATTTGTCAAGTCTCTTATTATTTTTTAAAAGGGAAAGAAAGAAAAATTAGGTCAGAATTATGACACCTAGTCAGAACAATCAACAGATTCAGTGTAAAATGCATCTGTGAAAGGCATAAGCAAATCATGGCCCGAGGAGAAGAAATAAGATATTCAAACTGATTAAGTCTGTATAAGTCTTTTTAATGCGCTGGTGTCCTGACAGTTTTCAGATCCTCCATTTTCCTTGACCTTTAACAACTTTATATTTTAAAAACCTGAATAGATACATTAAAACTTTTCAGAAATGACTAACTCTTAGGATTGCTTTTTTGGTTTCTCTCTCAAGGACTGTTCTCAGAGTGCTTTCATGCTTGTCAGTACATAACTATCTGAAGGGCTCCTGCAATGCTAGAAGTGGCAAATGTATACTTCCATAACTAAACCTCACTGCTTGTCAGATTCTATTATTCCTTTTCCTGTCTATCATTTTTGTGGTCTATGCCTCAGCAAGACTTTGAAAACCTCACCTCAGCTCTCTGTACCAAAGGGACTTGCAAGGTGTTTCTGCTGAGCTTACATGATTCAAATGAAATGGGAGTTAACATTGAGGTTATACACAAACACATTATGATGTTTTATAGATACTGTTCCAGATATTGTTCTGTGGCGATTGTCAACCAGAGTTTGATAGCACCTGGCCACATAAAGGAGAGCTGTATCAACACAAGAAGTAAATAAAAAAAGCAGATTGATCAGCTGTGAAATTTTTGTATTTTACCACTAGTACATGAGTAGTTGCACAACCCTGTGTATTGCCCCAAAAAGATCACAACAAAAAGTGACCACAAAAAAGATAATCAGTGATATAATCCCTAAGTGTCCTTATGCAGGTTTACACACTTGCATTTGAACTGCATTAAATATTTAGAACTGCACGCAGTCACTATCACCTGATAGGTTTAAAAGTCCAGTACATGAGAACTCATTGAAATGTATAAACCCCAAACTTCATTAGTGGGATAACAATGCATGTACAGGTTTGTGTTACTGTATACAATACTGAGCAATATATATGGCAACATTTAAAATAATGTTAATAATTAAAAAGTTTTGTCTCTTTAAATCTCAAACATTCACAGTTACTCTATAAGTAAGGAGTTCATAAGGACCTTATATCTAGACATTAACACCCTGTCCTGGGTTTAGCAGCAGCAGTCATTTTTTCTCCTTCTTGGTAGCTGGTGCAGTGCTGTGTTTTGACTTTCGGGCTCGGAACAAAGCTGATAGAGGTGATGTTTTGGTTTGGCCAAGGACTTTGTGAGTCTCATGCTCTGCCAGGGAGGAGGGGAGGCCGGGAGGAAGCAGAGACAGGACACCTGACCCAAACTGACCAAAGAGGTATTCCATACCACAGCACGTCATGCCGAGGGGGGAACTGGGGGGGAACCCGGAAGGAGAGGGGGTCGGCCGGGTCGGACTGGTGGTTCGGCGCGTGGTATTGTACTCCTTTCCTTTGCTGTTTTCTCTTATCATTGTTGTCGTTGGTGGTAGCAGTGGTGATTCGTATTGTACCTTAGTTACTAAACTGTTCTTATCTCAACCCGTGGGAGTTGCATTTCTTTTTGATTCTCCTCTCCGTTCCCCCAGGAGTAGGGGGAGGGCAAGAAGGGGGGGGAGTGGGTAACAAGCTGTCTGGCTGTGGGTTAAACCACGACAGTTCTTTTTGGCGCCCAACGTGGGGCACGAAGGGGCTGAGATAACAACAGATCTGACCGGATTAATAGTCACTCATCACAATGCTGATTTATTGGCTCTCAAAGTTGTTCCTCTTGATCTCACAGCTTCAGAATGTTGTAATTTACTTAGATCTGGTATTTGCTGTATTAGTGTTTTTCAAGTGTGGGGCTTGGGCTAAAGTTCTTGTCTCAGTGTACTTTATGATGATGACTTGTAACACAATAGAATTATTGATCATGAAACTTATCTGGTTTATGTTCCCAGTATGGTCACCACCTTTATACTTTGGGAGGTATATAATAGAAATGCTTAGCAATTACACATATTCTTTCTCCTTCTCGGGTGGTCAACCTGTGAAGGAGGCATTCTTTTACCCTCCCACTCCCCCCCCTTCTGATACCCCTAGAATTACCCCATACTAGGACTGACAATTTGACTAGTTAATATTAGTGCAGTGGAAAGAGCATTATGTAGTAGTTAATAGTCTTTAAGGAAAAGTACTAGATCATTAATCTCTTCAACAATTCACTTGAATCTACTCTACGCCTATCAGTACGAAGGACTAAAAGCCATATCTTTGAGTGAAGAAAGCTTTCCTAACAACCCAAATTTTATTTATGTTCAAGAATTTAATTAATATTTTGATTTTTCTACATTTCATAGGTATTTCAAAATACTCAGGTACACATTTAAATACAAAGAACTCAGAATACATCATTTCACAGAACTCAGCCACACTTAAGTCATGAGACATCAGTCTGCAAAACTAGAACGTTATATTTTAATGAGGTGTAAGGCCAAATTTATCAAGAACTTGAAGTCAAAATTTCTTGAATCATCTTACTCTTTAGTCAACCAATGATACATGCATTATATTATTCTAGTAAATCTGATGGTCTTTTGTAATACATCTCATTCAGAGAGTAAGTCTTCTTTACTAGGATTTTAATTTTTCATGAAGAACAAGGGATGCTTAAGATAACTAAGGATTAAAAAGACACAGGTTAAAAAAGGGAAAAATACTTCTGTGAAAGTTGAATCAGAGCGCTAAAGTAAATTAAGTAAAAGCAACTACAGGCCCTAAAGAAAGAGTTAATGGAACTTTCTTCTGCGCTGCATCTCTGAACTGAACCACAGACCTGAATTATATTTCTAAATGGAGTTTAATATTTATATAGACTCATTATAAGATAATGGTATTTCTAGTATACTGCTAAAACAGGATGCACCTCTTCTGAGAGGGAACTTGTGACAACATCAGGAACTGGTTTATGATTATCTTCCTTTAGGTTGCCAGCTTAAAACTGATAATTACTTTCAAAAAAGTCAATTTAGGGCAGGCTTCTTAAGAAGCATCAAGCACAATTCTACAACACAAATTAGATATTAATAGCAGAATCCCTTTTAATACCTCTTCATAATGGGAAAAAAACCAAACCAATACACATGTTTTCAATCAGAAAAAATGTTTCTTATCCATGGCTCTGAAGTACTTTATTAGATAGTCTTTCTGACATATGGCATACAGGACAAGAAGCAACCCTATTACATAATCCAGTCTAGCTTGAAAAAGATGATTCTCTGGGTAGGGAACTGCATAGCTATGCCTTAACACATAGCAGGCCAGTGTGTAGGGTTCCTGCCCAAAACCATACAAAGGAGCTACAGCGGACTCTCGCCATCCTGCCACCCACTGCTTTTTTGTATCTTGCATCCCTTAACAGAGTTCTATGAATGACTGAGGACATTCTTTCTAACTATTCAAAAGGAAATAAATTCCTTTATATTTAAGTCCTAAGTGTGAGGCTCAGACCTAGTTCACATTAGTATATAAATTCCTAGGTGTTAATTATGAATCAAATGCAATTAAAAAGAACTGATGATCAGACTAAGGTTATTCAAATCTCTGCACCAGGCCATTAAATTCTCTGGAATTGTAATGTGCTAGTACAGGACATTTGTGAGTTCTTTCCTGCAGTGGTATATTTTTCTCCTGTCATTGAAAAATAACCTTTGAAAAAATTCTTTTTGTATCTGACAAATATCCTATTTTATGAATTTTCTTACTATTTCTGAACTCCCTTACAAACGTGAACTCCCAGGGGACTTTATGAAAGCTTATTTCCATTGACTTAGACATACAATGGCAAAATGTATTTTTTTTAAGTTATATTGAAAATGATTCTGATATACTGAAAAAGAAGATGACAAGAGAATTACTGTGTGGGAGACAGCCTTCAGTAGATATGGGTTTTTTTCAATACTTCAATGTCAATGATTGTGTGCCATCAAGCTACTGATGTGCATTTGAATACTTCAGGAAGAACACTGTATGTTTGCTCAGTTTCAAAGGCATTGCTGAATAGGTGCTTTTTCTCCCTCCCCCTGAGATTACTGGAAATGGTGTTAAATTGTCCTATATATGTTTGTGTAAAATATAGGTGATCTTGTGTTTTATTTATGACAGTGTCATCCTCATCCATCCAAAGATGAATGAAAAACAACTACTTGCATTATTGCAGGTGAAAACTATGTACTGTAATACCAGAAAACAGATAAAATACACTGCACTTAGCACAAAAGGAAAATACAAAAACAAAGCACAAAAAGAAGCAAAATACTAAGTAGGCCGTGTAGGACACAAATGGAGATGAAACTGGTTTGGTAGATTGCTAATGTGATACCCTGAAAACTAGAAAAAAGGATAAAGAAGGGAGACCCCTGGTAGCTTCAGAGATAATTTCTTGGAAAGAGGCTAGGAGCTGAAAGAAAAAACAATTGTTTATAAATGCAATATAACCATATCCTGACATGGTCATGCTGCATTTGATACTATCAAAGATGTGTCAATCACTGACTGTCAGAAGAGAATAAGTTGTAAAAATATAATTCCTTAACAAAAAATACAAAAATAAAACAGAGTGAGTACACAAAAGAGAAGCTAATTCCTAATTAGAGTATCTGTCTGGATGATTACAGAATGAGAAAACAGAAACGAAAGGGACCTCAAGAAGCTGTCAAAGCCATTTCTCTGTCAAAAGATATGATATACTAAATCAAAACTGTTCCTGAGAGATTTAATCTCCTCTTAGAAGTGAGGACTGAGAAAAGCTGTTGTGAAAAATAAACAGACAAGAATTATGTGCAGTTTATAATGCCATCTGCTTAATAACATCCCAACCATTTAAAAATGCTGTTATCAGAAATAAGGCTAAATTCTGAGAGGCACAGTCATGGTTCTGAGCTACTGGTTGGGTTTAAACCACAACACGTACCAATGTACTTTCTGCAGTAACTTTTCATAGTTTAATTTATTCCTTTTTTTAGTCTTTTATTTTAAAAACAATTAAACTGTAAGAACATGTTTTCTTATAAGCAGCACAGCACAAATAATGCTCCTAGTAGGGATATTAGCAAAGATGATTTTATTAGTTTTTCCATATTTTTATTTATTAATTTAAAAAATATATTGACATATTGGAATTCAACTCTATTATTTTCCTTGCAAAAAGTGAGTCCTTTGGACTCCTCTAGTCTGTCAGGGATTAAACATTGAGGTGCCTTTTTTATCAAAAAAGAGGTATTTGTATATCATGACCATTATCTGAAGCTTTTATTTCTTTATGCTTATGTATAGGCCATCAAGATATTTTCTGATACCAACACAGTATTTTAATGTAAAAATGGCAATTAAAACTAGATTACTTGAGGATTTATCATATCCTTTGGACTATTTAAATTGTGGGTTCAGCTTGCAGGCATCCTTTCTGTTTTGTGCTGTTAAATTCACCATCTTGCTTTCTAGCACAGCGATTTTATTATGAACAAACCTACATATTTGAAAGCTTCACAGTCTGAGTATTATCAGATCGAAGCAAGAGGAAAAAGAAGAGTTACTATTAATTTTCAGTGGAAACTATGCATTTTCCCCAAATAACTGAAAATTCAGCACAATCCCCCTCCAAATTAATTCTAAGTCGCAAACAAACCCAACCCAAAGATAAACTTTCCAATTCAAAACTCTTGGGTACCTGACTCAAAGACTGAGCTTAAGTTCTGTTGATTATTGCTGGTTTCAATGTTATGCCTCAATGTTCCAACAAAACAAAGGACAAAACACATATGGTTTACTAGTAGGAAGGTGTCTTGCAGATGCACTTGTCTGTAATTCAGTCAGGTTTAAAGTAATTACTAATCATTAACTATTTACTTGAGTTGATGCCATCCTGCTTTATCACTACAGGAAGTAAGCAAACATACTTTTGCTAAATTAATACTGGGAGCATTTGGTTGCCTGCCTTTAAAAATGTAGGCACCAAGATGCCATCTGTCCCTCTCCTCTGCTTTGAATCATGACTTTAAGATGAAGTCTGTAACTTACTTGAATCCACGTGAAGACAGTCTGAGAATAAATGTTTTGAGTTTTATAAGTAAAGAATTTTACAGAATGGAAAAACTACATTACAGCTTTTGCAAATGAAAGATCAAGTAATAAGATAACAGAGTCCAGATTAAATCAAAAGAGAAAACAATTTATGAGAAAAGAACAGGGGTATAATACATAATAGCACTTGGATGAGAAACTAGAAATTAATAAAAAAAAAAAAAACAAAACCAAAGAAAAATAAAAACAACAACAAAAGAAAACAACACAGAAACTGAAATCGGTAAGAGAAAAAAAGAACTGGAAATGCACAAGTAGAGGATTAAGGACTTCAGATGAAAAGGAAAATGTACCTGGGGGGGAAATGCAGACAAATAACAAACTCACTTGCTACACATATCTGAAAATCTTTGCTGGAGGAAGGTGTCCTTTTATCTATAAGACCCATATTTATTAAGATAATTGAAATAGTAAAGCCTGAAGAAAGAACATCCCTGCTGATGTTTGCTTGTTGATACCCTGCAGTTGTTCTTCTGAATGTGTAAAGCTTGGGAACAAGCCCTACAGAGTTCCTAAGGTGGGAGTTCAGCAGAAAACCCTGTATTTCAGGTTTTTTTCAATCTACAGATATTAATGTTACAGAATGCCACCTTCATCATTTCACTTCTGAGCTGAGTAATAAAGTTCCACCTTCTTACTGATGAGACCTACACATTAGCTTTTGAGAGGAAAGAATGTATGCATGGAGAAGGGATCACTCCCTCTGTTATCTGAGGCTTTTTCCCTTGTTCTCCAGTACAACACTAATGTTGATCAGAGTGAGAAGACTGAAGGCCCTGAGGACAGTGTAGAGATGATGGGATGGAATTCATAGATCCTCTTCCCAGGGCACAGAGTGGCCATCTGGACAGTAGCTGTGCTGGTCTTTATTCAGGGAGGCTAGATACACCTCAGGCTCTAAAGAATCATGAAGGCTGACTGATTATAGAACATTTTATGAGACTAAATATGGTACTCACACTTGTAAGGTGGGCTGATGCCAACCCCATGTTTAACCATGCCGAGTGCAAGGTCCTACACCTGGGTCAGACTAATCCCAGGCACAGCTACAGGTTGGGCAGAAAAGAGATTCAGAACAGCCCTGCAGAGAATGACTTGGGAGTGCTGGTTGATGAGAAAATGAACATGATCCAGGAGTGTGCACTCGCAGCTCAGAATGCCAAATCTATCCTGGGCTGCATCAAAAGGAGCGTGACCACCAGGTTGAAGGAGGTGATCCTGCCCCTCTACTCTGCTCTCATGAGACCTCACTTGGAGTATTGTGTGCAGTTCTGGTGTCCTCAACATAAAAAAGACATGGAACTGTTGAAACAAGTCCAGAGGAAGGCCACGAGGATTATCAGGTAACTGGAGCACCTCCCATATGAAGATAGGCTGAGAAAGTTGGGGCTGTTCAGCCTGGAGAAGACTGCATGGAGACCTCATAGCAGCCTTCCAGTATCTGAAGGGAGCCTATAGGGATGCTGGGGAGGGACTCTTCGTTAGGGACTGTAGTGATAGGACAAGGGGCGACGGGTTCAAACTTAAACAGGGGAAGTTTAGATTGGGTATAAGGAGGAAGTTCTTTACTGTGAGGGTGGTAAGGCACTGGAATAGGTTGCCCAGAGAAGTTGTGAATGCTCCATCCCTGTCAGTGTTCAAGGCTGGGTTGGACGGAGCCTTGGGTGACATGGTTCATTGTGAGGTGTCCCTGCCCGTGGCAGGGGGGTTGGAACTACATGATCTTAAGGCCCTTTCCAATCCTTACTATTCTGTGATTCTATGATTCTACTTTAAATGCCATGAGAATTAATAAAAACACAGCCAAGAATATGGACTCAGCTGGGCATGTGAAGTCACACTTTTCAAAAGACTTGCTGATTTTGTAATAAGTGGCTTGAAATTCCAGCTGTGATATTTAGCTATTATGTATTATAGTTATTTGAAAGTTATTTGAATACACGAAACATTATAAGAAAATCTTAATGAGCCATTTTGCTCATCATCATATTTTGTTGTACCATATTCTGGCAGCCTCCTCAAGGATTATGGTAGTATGTCTTTCAGAATAGTTAATAGTGTTTTATTTGTTATGTGTGTCAGAGAGGAAGGCCCCCTGAATATAAAGATTGAGTTTGATACAGAACGGTGGGTAAGCATTGTTGTAGCTTTGCATCTCTGTTCAAACAGCTGCAGTGAGGGGTGAATCCAGTTTGCACTTCAAATAGGAGATGACACTGCATGCTCCCTAGCAAATTCAAGTTCTCTTTTCCTTAGTGGCAAATAAGCAGCAATAAGAATTCAGAACAACTTCATTTTCGCATTAGCTAGAGTAATGAAAAATTGGCATCCTCTACTCAATGGTACGATACCCCTGTAAATTTCAAAGAAAATTAGAATTAAAACAAAATGAGTAATTGTTGACTTTATGACTGCTTTTGATAGTGACAAGTGTTTTATTTCCACAAAACCCCTGTTAAAATGTTAGTCTAATGTATTTCTGAATATTTTAAAAATACAAGAGTAGTTATTATTTGTCATTATTTCAAATTTATTTTTCAGTACATACAATTTTTGTGTTATATCTATGGAAATAGAATGGAATCATATATAAACTTTCACCATATTTTTGTTTACTTACAGATCTATATTGTCAGTTTTTGAAGTCCAGCCAAATTGGGAAAGCAAACCAGCACTTTATGTGTATGCCTTTTATTTCTTTTCAGTAAGAAAAAAAGAGGTATGCCTTTCTTTTCTTTTCTGAACTTTCAAACACCAAGACAGAGCTCACTCCACACTTACTACCAACATAGGTAACACTGAAGTTTGCCATGTACTGAGTTTGGCTAGAATGGAGTTCATAGATTCGTAGAATAGTTAGGGTTGGAAAGGACCTTAAGATCATCAAGTTCCAACCCCCCTGCCATGGGCAGGGACACCTCACCATGAACCATATCACTCAAGGCTCTGTCCACCCCAGCTTGAACTCTGCCAGGGATGGAGCATTCACAACCTCCATGGGCAACCTATTCCAGTGCCTCACCACCCTCACAGGGAAGAATTTCCTCCTTATATCCAGTCTAAACTTCCCCTGTTTAAGTTTGAACCCATTACCCATTGTCCTACCACTACAGTCCCTAATGAAGAGTCCCTCCCCAACATCCCTATAGGCCCCCTTCAGATACTGGAAGGCTGCTATGAGGTCTCCACACAGCCTTCTCTTCTCCAGGCTGAACAACCCCAACTTTCTTAGCCTACCTTCATACGGGAGGTGCTCCAGTTACCTGATCATCCTCGTGGCCTTCCTCTGGACTTGTTCCAACAGTTCCATGTCCTTGTTATGTTGAGGACACCAGAACTGTACACAGTACTCCAAGTGATATACAATACTCAGAAGAACAAAGCAGAGGGGCAGGATCACCTCCTTCAACCTGGTGGTCACGCTCCTTTTGATAGGATTGGCTTCCTCAGCTGTGAGCACACACTGCTGACTTCAAGATTTTGTCAGGCACAGAGGTGAGACTGACTGGTCTGTAATTCCCCGTTTCATCCATTTTCCCCTTCTTGAAAATGGGGTTTATATTTCCCTTTTTCCAGTCGTTGGGAACTTCACCTGACTGCCACGAGTTTTCAAATATGATGGAGAACACCTTAGAAACTTCATTCACCATCTCTTTCAGGACCAGCAGAGGGATTTCATCAGGTCCCATGGACTTGTGTACATTCAGGTTCTTAAGATGGTCTTGAACCAGATCCTCTCCTTTAGTGGGCCCACGGTTTTCATTCTCACAGTCCCTGCATCTGCCTTCCACCTGTCTGACTTGGGTGGTGTAGTCAAAGCCTTTGCCAGTGAAGACTGAGGCAAAGAAGTCATTCAGAACCTCAGCCTTCTCCAAATCCAGGGTAGAAAGTTCTCCTGATAGCTTCCAGAGGGGGCCCATGTTGTCCCTAGTCTGTCTTTTATTCACAACGTACCTCTAGAATCCCTTCCTGGCATCCTTATCTCCTCCTCTGCATCTGCTGGGCCTGTCTCTTCTAAGAGCCTGTAACCTTCCATTCCAACACTCCAGGCATAGGAGCCACCCCACCATGTTTCTGTGATGCCTATTATATCATACCCCCATAGACGTGCATACATCTCTAACTCCTCTTGTTTGTTCCCCATGCCATGGGTGTTCGTATAGAGGCATCTGAGCCGAGCTCCAAATGAAGCTGGCACATTGGCTGGAGCAGTTGGAATATCTCTGCCTTGCTCCAAGCATTTATTATAGATGCTGGCAACTGTCTGGGTGTGTTGGGATGGAATGATGCCCCCTCCCCCAACACATCTAGTTTAAAGCTTCCTTGACCAGCCTGGCAAGCCTCCTACCAAAAGACCAGCTCCACCAGCCCCAGTAGACCTGGCCTACTAAATTGAGTCCCATGTTCTAGATACCCAAACCCCTGACTATGGTACCAGCCTTCTAACCATTTATTAACCTGGCCAATCCTCCTAGCCTTTTTAAGGTCCTCCCCTATATCCTGGAGAATTGATGAAAAGACTGTCTGAGCTCCAGAGCCCCTAACCACCTCCCCCAGGGCTCTGTAGTCTTTCTTCATGTTCTCCGGGCTATTGCTGTCTATATCACTAGCATCCACATGGGCAACTAGAAATGGGTAATAGTCAGTGGGACTTACCAGAGCAGGCAGCCTCTCTGCAACATCCCTGATCCGTGCCCCTGGTAGGCAACACACCTCCCTTGAGACTGGGTCAGGCCAACAGATGGGTACCGCTGTGCCTTTCAAAGTAGAGTCCCCTACTACTAGGACCTGCTGCTTTTTCCTGGCAGCACCAGTAGTGATTTTCTTTACCAGTGCATCAGCTGGTTGTTCATGGTGGCAGGGTGTTTCCTCATGAGTCCCCTGCAAGACAGCAAAGCAGTTCTGGGTGGGGACAACAGATTTAGGAGAAATCCCCTTGCTTTTAATTGTCCTCTTCCTCCTTTTTTTTTTTTTTGTTTGTTTGTTTTGTTACTATTTCCCATCTTCCTGGGTTAATGCCCTTCTTCTTCCCCCCATGAGCTGCAATGGACCCTTGGGGCCCCTGCACAGTTTGGGCCTGGAGCAAGCAGCCCTGCTTCCTCTCAGCTTCCCTGACATCTTGCAGCCTACTGACAGCGTCCTGCAGCTCAGCCACCTGCTGCAGGAGGGCCTCCACCAGGGAGCACCAGGTGCAGCCCTGCCCATTGTGCACCGCCCCTCACCAGACCAGCGCAGGCACTCTCTACACTCCGAGCTCTGCCCTGCAGCCTCCCCTGTCACCGGGTCTGTCTGGGTACCTATGCTGGCCACCGCCGGGGCAGGCAGAGCAGAGCTCCCAGATCCGGCTCAGGTCATAAGGCGAATATTCACCATACCGCTCGTGCTACCTGCACGAGCTACCTCGAACCCACCCTGGTCACCCGCGCTCCCTGGGGCAGGTTTTTAACCACTCAGGGCTGGTGCCATTCCTCCTGCCTCCGCCCCCTGTGAGTCAGCTGCTCCCGTCAGCTGAGCTGCTGGCTCCTGGGCAGGGCCTGTCGAGGACTTGAGGCTCCCTCGGTGGCTCTCGCTGCTCTGAGTTGAGGCTCCTGGGCACTGTTTCCCCCCCTCTCAGGTGTTGAAAGCGTCCTCTCTCGAGCTGCTCATCTCAACTATTGAAGTTAATTTTCTTCATGGCAGCCTATATGGTGCTGTGTTTTGAATTTGTGACCAAAGTGTGTTGAGAACACACTATTATTTTTACCTGTTGCTGGGCAGTGCTTGCACGGCATCAAGGCCTTTTCACCACTCTACCTCCCTCACAGGGAGTAGGCTGGGAGTGGAAAGATCTTGCGAGTGGGCATGGACAGGACAGCTGACCCAAGTTGGCCAAAGGAATGTGCCATACCATATGACATTGTGCTCAGCCATAAAAGCTCAAAGAAAAGGAGGAGGAGGGGGAAATGTTTGTGGTTATAGCTTTCATCTTCCCAGGTAATATATGCTGAGGTCCTGCTTTCCAGGAACTGGCTGGACAGCTGCCTGCCAAAGACAAATAGTGAATACATTCCTTAATTTGCTCTGTTTATGCAAATTGTTTTGCTTCATTTACTAAACTGTCTTTGTCTTGACCCATGAGTTTTTCTTTCTTTTGCCCTTCCAGCTGTGGTAGAAAAGAGTGAGCAAGTGAGTAGGGCTTATCTGCTGACCAGCATCAATGCTACATATGCTATTAATCTAGTTATAATGGGGGGAAATAGAAGAGCAAGGCTGCCAATTTAGTCAGTAAGAACTTCAGAGAAGTTTTTGTGAGATCAGCTGTGGGCTTTATTTGGGCTGCAGATAGGAAAAAGGGAGTGTAAAGGTTTTTTTTCTATGGGTTTCTGATGTTAGTGATGGGTATTAGGTAAGCATAGTGGATGTTGAGAGAAACTAAGGTGGGGTGTGGGAGCTTAGGAAAGCCAGGGTTTGAACATGAGCATAGAAGAAGACACAGGAATTTGACTTTGCTACTTACTGGAAATTTCTTGTGAGTTTATCAGGAACATCATCAGCAACAGTGAATTCTGAAAGGAAGAGGTAACAAGCGATTGTCTGGCTTACACTCACTGTTAAAAGAGCTAACTCCCACTTTCTCTAGCACAGGCAAAATAGGTACTGCCAGCCAAGGTAGTTATTTAATTTGCATATGGCTGGTACTAACCCTGCTCTAGATCAGTTCATTCCATTTGTGAAAATGACTTTTTCTTTAATGTTAGGGTTTAAGACTTATATAAGCAGAAGAGATAAATAAAACTTGTTCTTTGCCTTCTCCCTTCCCTCAATACAGAGAAATGATTTATCAGAAGAAAAGGTGTGCAAGCTTACTGGGATTTCCAGATAGATTTTGTTGGCATTTTCCTTGGGTTATTTATTATTATTATTATTATTATTATTATTATTATTATTATTAAAGCTATCATGCTTTGCACAGACTCGTACTGAAAACAGAGAGAAGGAACTATAATGATGAAAAACTAACACTCTGATCAATCAGACATACAGCAAGGATCCAGATTGCCTAATTTAGGTTCTTCATGCATAAACCGTAGGTGGTTGGCTCTGGCATTCATTAGAAGTATCCAATTTAAGCTCTCTCCATGTAGTTCAAGTCTGGATAAATCTAAATGCCCTGTCCATATTGACCAGATAGGAAAACTTTCTTAAAAGTTTCAGAGATGGTAGCAAAGAGTTCAATCTAATGTACTTTGCGTTTTGTTGAAACTTCCTTAATCAGAAAGACCGCTTACCATAACTCAGAGCAAGAGGATACACAGATTAATTCAGAGCAAGCAAATAGTCTTTTGGAAGGACCTACTGCCTTATTTTATGATTAAATTCTTTAATTCTGCACTGCACAATTTCGTCTGGGAGATACTTAGTTCTACTTTCTTGCATGTAATACTTTATACTTTTCTTAAATGCTTATTGAATTTTATCATATTGATTTCTCTGGTCTATCAAGAACATTCTGAATTCTAATCCTGCCCTCTAAAGTGCTTGCAAACATTCCCTTTGGATTTTCTAAAGAAACCTTATTCCATAATGAAAAGCATTAACGGAGATATTGACCTCTATCTCGTCCAGCACAGACCACTGCAAAACTTTTCTAATACAGCCTGAAAGTAAGTAATGAATCCGCAAAGTCAAGTGTCAGAAAGTAGTGGTTCCTAAGGCACCACATCTACAGCTTTCCCCACAGTTGACCAAGTCAGTTCTGATACCATGATAAATAAATAAACAAACAAACAAATAAATAAACAAATAACTCTTTTTTACTTGATTCTTCTTAATAAATTCACAATGGCCATTTCTTAACACCTTGTTATTCTATCCAATCAAATTCTACTAATTTAAAATTGATTCAGCCAGCAATTGAGCTCATGCTTTGCTTACAGCACCTCTTTAATCCAAGTAAATGCACAGGAAATGATGATATGCTCCAGCATCTTTCCATCAGGCAAATTTATTTCTGGAAATTACAACTGCATATGTTATGCTAATTATTCCACTATTTTTAAGATTTAGAAGCAATACAAGCTATTAGCACGGCTACCCATTTTTAGACTTGTGTCTTCAGCACGTTACATTAATTTTCATTGTTTAGAGCAAAACATTTTTTTTTTATTTAAAAGAAAGAGAGAAAGAGACAAAGAGACAAGGGTGAGTTTATTTCCAAGTACTTAAACTGTAGCCTACTGAATTCTTCTCATAGAAACAGCCTTCACTGACACATCTCTAGTCTGTTACTTGGCAACCTTGACACATTAGGTATTAGTTGCCATCAATGTCACTTTCTCACCTAAAATAAAAAAAAACCAGCAGAGATAAAATACACAGAGGCTTTAACAAAGACAAACTAAAGCTGGACTCTGTCATTCCAAACCAGCAAAATGTTTTTTTTTTTGACAGCTCATTCTGTCAAAGTCCATACTATTAACAGTTATTCAAAACAGAGGAATATACCTCTGACATCAAGTCTATAGAGAACTAATTACCAGCAGGCCCCATAGAGTTTTATGTTTCATGCTGTTGTTAATGCCCAGTAAGTTCTTTTTACTGTTGTCTTTTTCTGCACCTTCTTTTTCTTTGGAGGCACAAATGAAAAAGAGAAATTTCCAGACTGTCTATATCATACTGATATAAACAGAAGGCCATATATTAAAATTTAAGTATGATAACATCTAAGAGACAGGGCTATATATTTTGTGCAATAAGGCTGAATTCTTAATTACTATAATGAGTATTTCTTGTGTACACAAGGGTCAGAAAAATAGTGAAATGTTTTATTCATTTAAATGAGCACATATGCAGGTTATTATATCTTTGATCTGTCCCAAGAATGGACCAAATACCAGTTGTCTTTTTAAGTGCAATATATGTCTCTGTGAAATACATGAGTGATTCAGTTTCTAAGCCATAAGAGTAAAACCCTCACTATAAATCTAATCATCAGATGAGGCACATTTGATTGAAGAAGACATATGAAGAGAGGCAAATCATTAGCTTTAGTTTAAAATGAGAGATTTGCCTATTATGTTCACAAACAAAACACATTATGGAAACTTCTTGCTTTGATTTGCTAAGAACCCTTCTGTTACAGCTTCCAGTCACAAAAATATTTCACATACCCATTTTCTTGACATTCACACAAAATATATACACCACCTTCTTTTCCTTTTTTGCTGACTTTCAGTAAAAGTAGATGAATTAAACCTTGTAGAATGTACACAAGACATGACCATTAGTTCAACCTCAGTTAGCTGGTGTAGCTAGGATGCTTATTATCTTACATAGTGATTCAAACAAATTATATTACCATTTGAAGACACCAAAGGACTTTAAACATGCTGAAGCTCTAATTTATGTCATTTATTGACAGAAAATTTACACCTTCTTTTCTCTATCCTAAGGAGTCTAAAAGGAGTTTACTTTTTTTTTTTTTTTTTTTTTTTTGGCACTCAAAAGATTTAGGAATCCTTTAATTCAACTTTCAGGAGATATACTACAGGAAAGTAATAATTTAGATCTTAATATTTTTTTTTCCCTATCCTATAAGGACTTTAATGATGCTTTGACTTGTTGTATACTGTTATGTGCTTAGGAGAAGGTGGTGGCATAGAGGTGGTTTCTTGCTTCTTTCCCCATGTCCCCGCTTGCGAGGCTGTGTGACCTGGTGTAGCTCAGAGAAACCCACTCTCATCTCTGGCAGTTTTATGAATCTCCCTGAGTCTTATAATTGAGTTACGAAATGGCAACTGGTCTGTGGGTGAGAGGCATAAGTGCAAAAAGGGCTGTACTAAAAAATATGTAGGGAGAAGGTATGATGCAGATTTTTAACTAATGGTGGTACTGTGTGCAGAAACAGTTGTGAGGCTCAGAAGAAATATATCGGTAGAAGAAAAAGTGAGAATATTGAAACACTCAAAATAGCAGTTTTTATTCACTAAATTGATGCCCAGTTGTACCCAAAAGAGGATGCTGCAATGGTGAGGGACAGTGAAGTTTTATATTTTGTGCATAGTAAAAGAATAGATGGAAAACCCAAATACATGAGAAATGATTAAACAGAAAGATGAGGAAATAGGTCAAGTGCAGAACTTTTCACAGGAAAAATTCAAGACAACTAAGGGGTGTTTTGTTCAAAATAAACAACATCATTTTTTGCCTATGGAAAAGAGCATCATTTTGCCAGGATCTGTCCCTATACTTTGTTATCTGTTGAGACAAACAAGACACCTAGTTTACTTTGACCTGCCATCCATCATAACATTGAAAAAATAGGTATAAAATCTACCACCATCAAAGTTTTGGTGAATGACAAAATGCACGATACAGAAATGTTGGCAGTGTTAACAGATGGCATGATATTGCTACCATATGTGATACAGAAGCATAAAGCTATGCTGAAGGAACAGCTGCCTACTGAAATAATTGTGAGGTGTCAAAACCAAGGATGGATGTCTACAGATTTAATGACAGATTGGCTGAACATCATTTGGATCAGGAGACCAGGTGTGTGTTAAGAAAAAGAAGAATGCTTGTCCTAGATGCATTCAAAGGTCATCTAATACCAGCTGTGACAAAAGCTGCCAAGAAAATGAATATTGACCTTGTGGTTATATCAAGAGGAATGACATGAAAACTCTATGAAGTAGTGAACATGCCCTTTAAAGACCATTTGAAGTCTTCATACTCAGAATGACTATTGGTAGGGAACATGCTCTAACTTCTGCAGGAAAAACACATAGTACTGCCAAACTGCCCTGTCATTATACAAAGAGACCATCAAATCAGATAAATCCAGAACTTGTAACAGTTTTTAAGAAATACTGTATTTTAGATGCCATGGATAGAACAGAGATTATGGGAGTACAAAGAAGAACTGGAAAATAGTAAAGACACTAGAAATGTAGACAGATTGAATTTAGTGAAGAGCATGAGAGAAATGCTGGAGTGTAAACACTGAAAAACAATAGTACAGCATATGAAAAGAAAACAGGTTAACTTCAGAAAAACTTTGTGAATTATTTTTTTTAATTGCATTTGTGCAATAAGAACATTTTTATGTATAAAATTCATTTGAGGGTCAGTTTAAATTCAGTGCAATCTTCTTTTCTGGTTTTCAAGATACAGTTTTCATGGTAAGATAGATTAAGATGCTCTCTGCCTGCTGTCACTTGTACCCACTCCTGTACAGCAGTTGCAGTACTGTGACTTGTGCTGATAACAACACCCTGAACAGAATCACTATGATGAGCTGGGTAATAAAACCAACATAAAGAAAACCAAATGCTTCTGATGTTGAATTTGCAAGCAGTTACATCATCGTAGTTGTGGTGGCCCTGGGACACACTGGAAAAAACTGACAGCTTGGATCAAAGGAAAGGAATTTTTGAGTCAATTTTACCACCATAGAAACACTAAATACCCCTGTCCTCACTCAGTACTTTAAAAAAAAAATATTTATCATATTCTAATAACAGTTTCAAGTTGCAGAGAAAACACTGATTACTTATCTCACCAAAATTTTCCAGTCCTCAGGAAATCCTTATACCCTCCTCATCAAAAAAAAAAAAAAAAAAGAGTGGATAGATTGATCAAAAGCTATATAAGCAGCCTGGAAAGAGAGAACATAGGGAGATTATGGAAGACATCTTCAAGATAATGAGATTTTTGGCATAAAAAGGGTGGATAGAGGTAAAATCTTCACAACTCTGTGAAGACCACATTTGTGAGATTCAGGGAGACTCATAAAATTGTTAGTCAGTAGGATCCAAGTTAAAAAGAGAAAAAGATGTCTCTTCTTGAAACTGTTTATTTGCTAAGCTGTGGTCTGCTCATAAGAAGTTTAGAGGGGCTTGGGGAAGCTTCAGAAAAGATTGAAAAGATAAACCACTGTGGGTTCCTAAATAGATCTACCAAAATTAGGCTGAGGAATTCTGCCACATGAAAATAATTTGACATTCAGAGGATATTGCAGATGTATTTTTATATAAATTTGCCTGTTTCTAGTCTTCTCTAGATGTCTTAAGTTCACTGTTGGAGAAATAATGTGAGGTTAGATTGACTTACGGTCTCAGCAGCTGAAGCCATTCTCATATTCTTGTGCCTGACTGAAACCTACCAGAGCCATTAACTGTGATAGACTGTGGATCACATGGATCAGATACTGCTCTGACAAAAAGGTGTGTTGATCCTTCAGTGACTGGGCATCCTTGAGACTGTGCTCAGTTATTCATCTAAGTATTCTTATTAAACTGTTTATGAAACAGTAGAACTACTCTTCTTGTTGTCTCCAAGGATTGCTTGCTATGTGATAAGGACTATACAATTGTCATAGTTTTGCCCTGGGATATGAGGCATGATTAGACCCACAGGAAATTGGAACCATCATCACTTCTGGTATATTTGACACCATGCAATCACTATAGTCTGGCATATTCCCCAATTATTACAAGGCACACCTGGATTCACATCATTTTTTGTTGTACCTGTCAACACTTATCACATCAAGGATAGCAATAAGGCTAGGGTTCCACTACTGAAGGAAAAAAAGATGACCATTAAGGCAAAGGAGTGGTCTGCCAGGTTATGGGAAGGTCCAGGCTTCCACTAACCCTGCAGTGTATGCAAACAGTACCCAGCATGAACAGACAAAAATTTTGTTTTCCAAAGGCTTATCCTTCCTGCCCACCCCTACTGATTCATGAAAGCACACAGGCAGCTGGGATAACTGTCAGTTAAACCCTAAGATTAGTGTCATACTTAAAGATGCGCTGAAGTGCTTTTCTGGGCCTGGGCCAGATGCTCAGCATCTTCCAGGATCAAGTTCATATTTATGAGTGCTTCATAAGTGAGGAAACTCATAAAATTGAATGGTTTTGTTCCCATAAAAAGGGAAATGTAATGCAGTCAGTGCAAAGTAACCATGTGTTAAGTACTCACAGAATATTTTTTCCTTTGTTAATTAAGCAAAAATTTCATCTGGGTGGGGCATTTCCTGGCAGCTGATGTTCAGGCGAGAGCCGTGAATTTTAATTGCCACTTAAATCTAGGGCATCTTATTGAGCAAACAGGTGGAGCATATACACTTTAAATGTATGCAAACAGCTTTATTTATCATAGACATGAGAATGAGTTTTCGGATTGATCAGTTCCTTTTCATTCCAAGCAGGTTGTGGCCAATTGCAGTAACTGCAGATTTTCTGCATTGAATGCTGACACAGTTTACACAGAAAACCAATTCAAAGATAACGCTTAGAGCTTTAAAATCTGTACTAATGTGAAAGAAAAAAAACAACAACCAAGTAAGTGTATTCCGTTTATAACTCATGGAAATGGTAGTTATTATTTGAAATATGTAGCTGAATATGAAAAGAATCTATTTAAGTTTGACAAGAATCATTACCTCTAAACAAGCAGCCATTTGTGGGCTGACACTTTTTAAGATAGAAGGGTTAACTAGGAATCAGCTATTAAAATACATTAAGTCAGTTACCAAGCTACTTTCTGTGATCTGGAAAACAATTCAGTGTTTTATATATTTGTTTCTAGCATGCAGAGAAAAGGAGAATGCATTTATGAAATGCTTTCAATATTATTCTAATAAAGAGAAACTATCAATTAAGAAAGCTTGCTTTTGTCTGAATCAGCTGCTATGAAAAGAATATCTCATGTGAGCAGCTCTCAGACAACACATTAGTTCATAGCATTTTCAGAGGTTTCGATGAGGTGGTAGGAGATGATATGTAATTTATTTCACCTATTTGGGTGTGTAATACCAAGGCTGGAAAGCACTTTGGAGCTAAGTAAGAAGCTGTAAACTGGATGTAAGTCTCCACCCGTTTAGGATTAGTTTATACTTTTGAGTCTCAATTATCAAAGCCCTTGATTCCATTATCAGCATGTTAATATATTATTATTGACTGAATGTTTTGGTATTGTCCGGTTTGTGACTAAAGTCAGAAAACAAATTTGCAAAAATTTTTACTGCTGTCTACAATTTTTTTTTCTGCATAAAGATTCATAAAGGGTTTTTTTTTTTTCCATATCCAATATTTCTTCAAGAATAATTTTAGGGGTACACATGGGAGGCATAATGCTTTTTCACATTACCCAAGACTATTAAAGGGCTGCTATTTTTTGAAAGGAAAGTGATATTCAATTTATGACCTTCAGGTCATTTTGAGTGGTTAAATCAATCAGTGGGTTGGTTTTGAAGACAATGTTAGGATGGATGTGACCTTAAAAATCATCTCATTCAAACTTTGGTTGCACAAAGACCCATGCTAATATAGTACATATCAAACACTATTTATTTTAATTAACAAGTGCCTATCAGCTGTCACTGTAGCGTGCAGAACTTAATTTAATACAGCCTGTAAAAATATTCTAACTTACATCTACTTAAATATTGTTTCAAAAATAAAACCTTCTTCAAATTCACTTGGGATTGTATGAGACAGTTAAGTACAGACACTGATTTATAGAATCACTTCTTTGTCGTGTACAATATGTTAATAGTGTCTCTTGTTGCACTCATTGTTTAGAATCAACTAGATCTACTGAATAGCTTCTTCTGAGCTTGTTACTCATTAGGTTTTGACACCCAGTTGCTCATGGCCATTTGGAGCTACTGGGATTTTATAAGTGGATGTTGTTTGCGTTTGGATGCTACACAAACCACTAAAACTGTTCTGTAGAATTTGATCTTTAATATACCAAGGGTTCTCTCTATCTCATCTGATCCTTCTTTTCACTTTTCAGAGACAGTCTAGCTATGCTACGGATTTCTTGTGTCATTCTGAAAGGATTTTTAATAAAACAGACCATGTACAGCCATCAGCAGTAATTATGAAATCAAAGATTGATCACTACTGATACTAATTACTCAAGATGATAATTAATGGATGTAGTACACCTACAATGGTTTAAAATGGCATGTATTTTACCAGAGACTAGCCCCTCAGCTGCGTTATCTTTCAAGTTGCAACTCTGCATGACAATAAGATGTTAAGAATAAAACACCTCATGACGATGGAATGAACTGAAACAAGCAGTCTTTATGGAGATTATATTTTTCACCCAGGCATAAACTATAAATTACGTATTATTAGAAAAATAATCCAGCAACACTGTAACTTGTGTAAAAGGTGAAATTCTGTCAATAACTGTTCTCCTAGTTATTTCAGATTATTTGTTTACAGTTGGTTTTACTTCTTTGTTGGAGCTTGCAAAGTTACGTGTTTTCCTGCTAATACCAATAAATTACAAACTAGCTTATTGGAAATGCTTGTATTTGTGTTCGCACATTTCACTGGTAGGGACAGCAGCTCTCTTCTGAAGTGCCAGGTGTCTGTGGTTACATTTTCTTGGACCCAAATTGTACCTTATGCCACCCCATATCGATACCTAAATGTCTCCTGTTCACTTAAAATTGATGTACAGTGTTTCATCTTTGCCATCTCTCTCCTTGAAGATATTGTTAGACCTGTTAACGACCTGTTAGAGAGCAGTGTAGGGGAAAGGGACCTGGGGGTCCTAGTGGACGACAGGATGACCATGAGCCGACACTGTGTCCTTGTGGCCAAGAAGGCCAATGGCATCCTGGGGTGTATTAGAAGGGGGGTGGTTAGTAGGTCGAGAGAGGTTCTCCTTCCCCTCTACTCTGCCCTGGTGAGACCTCATCTGGAATACTGTGTCCAGTTCTCGGCCCGTCAGGTCAAGAAGGACAGGGACCCGCTGGAGAGAGTCCAGAGCAGGGCAACTAAGATGATTAAGGGAGTGGAGCATCTCCCTTATGAGGAAAAAACTGAGGGAGCTGGGTCTCTATAGTTTGGAGGAGACTGAGGGGTGACCTTATTAGTGTATATAAATATATAAAGGGGGAGTGTCACAAGGATGGAGCCAGGCTCTTCTCAGTGGCAAACAATGATAGGACAAGGGGCAATGGGTACAAACTGGAGCACAAGAGGTTCCACTTAAACTTGAGAAGAAACTTCTTCTCAGTGAGGGTGTCCTGGGTTTAGCAGTGGCAGTCATTTTTCTCTTTCTTGGTAGCTGGTGCAGGGCTGTGTTTTGACTTTCAGCTGGGAACAGAGCTGAAAAACAATGATGTTTTGGTTTGGCCAAGGACTCTTGTGGGCCTCATGCTCTGCCAGGGAGGAGGGGAGGCTGGGAGGAAGCAGAGACAGGACACTTGACCCAAACTGACCAAAGAGGTATTCCATACCACAGCACGTCATGCCCAGGATGTAACTGGGAGTGACCCGGAAGGGCTGGGTGGACTGCAGGGTTGGGGGAGGTATCGGTCGGTGCTTGGTCGGGCTGGGGGGAGCAAGTTATCCGTTGCCTGGTGATGGGGTGTTTTATTCTCTTCCCTTGTTATTTCCTTTATCATTACTATTATTGGTGGTAGCAGTAGCGATTTGCGTTATACCTTCGTTACTAAACTGTTCTTATCTCAACCCGTGGGAGTTGCATCCTTTCTGATTCTCCTCTCCGTCCCTCCGAGAGTAGGGGGAGGGCAAGAAGGGGGGGGAGTGAGTGAAAGCTGTCTGGGTGGGGTTAAACCACAACAGAGGGCGAGAGAACACTGGAGCAGGCTGCCCAGGGAGGTTGTGGAGTCTCCTCTGGAGACATTCAAAACCCACCTGGGCACGTTCCTGTGTAACCTTATCTAAGTGTTCCTGCTCCGGCAGGGGGATTGGACTAGATAATCTTTTGAGGTCCCTTCCAATCTCTAGCATACTGTGATACTGTGAAAATATAGCCACACTTTTTATCTGTAGACCAGGGAACACAATAATATTTTAGAAGGGTGGTACAGTGATATTCTTGAGTTACCAAAAGGAAACACTCTTATTTAGAATACTTTGTCTTTGAAATGAGCTTGCAAATTACCTTCCCTCCATTCTCTATCCTCCCCAAAGTGTGAATTAAATTAGTTGTGTGGTATACTTTAATGGGATTTGTTTCTCTGTAAGGCCTTTTACGTCAGAGCCCATATTTGACAGTTTCCAATGAGGAGGGATAAAAGCAGGTCAAGAAGAGACATTAATATTTGTAGGACACAATGACAAAAGCATTTATTTTTAAAAGAAAGAGGTGAACAAATATGGATATTAATTTTACACAAAAAGGAAGTTGAAATGTTAGGAAACTTTTGAGCAGTTGCAAGCTTTATAATCTGTTTCACATTTTTCACTTTAAAGCATCTTCATTCATTAAGGTAATTCCTAATTTTTCATTAAAAAATAAACACTGAGATCTTTAAAACTGTTACTAATCTGGGACAAAAATGTCTCCTCAAAAAACCTGAATATTTATTTCATTATTTATTGAAAAATAGAGAAGGCGTAATGAGATCTATACTGGTCTTTATTTTTAAGTCATTAATTTTAGCTTTAAAAAGAAAATTTAAAATATTGTATATGTTACAATAATAGGTTAATAGTATCTACTGGAGTTCTATGTGAATGCACAACACAAAAAAACAATTAAAAGTTAGTAAAAATATGGTATGATTAAAGCCAGATATTACCGAAAACCAGAAATGGTAATTTTAAAACAGGTAAGCTTAGAGATGGTTTTACTGACACCATATTTGAAGAATGTTTTCCACAGTATAAGACTGGGATAAAGATGGTCCCTTAGTGCTGCAAGGCCATCTGATGAAAATATCTTTCGGTGTTGTCGTGGTTTAACTCCAACCAGACAACTTGTTCACCCACTCCCCCCCCCTCTTCTTGCCCTCCCCCTACTCCTGGAGGGATGGAGAGGAGAATCAGAAAGAATGCAACTCCCACGGGTTGAGATAAGAACCGTTTAGTAACTAAGGTATAACACAAATCCCTACTGCTACCACCAATAATAGTAATGATAAAGGAAATAACAAGGGAAGAGACTACAACACCCCATCACCAGGCGACTGATAACTTGCTTCCCCAGCCCGACCAAGCACTGACCGATACCTCCTCCAACCCTGCAGTCCACTAGCCCTTTCGGGTAACTCCCCAGTTCCCTCCTGGGCATGAGGTGCTGTGGTATGGAATACCTCTTTGGTCAGTTTGGGTCAGGTGTCCTGTCTCTGCTTCCTCCCATATTCCCTCCTCCCTGGTAGAGCATGAGGCCCACAAAGTCCTTGGCCAAACCAAAACATAATTTTTATCAGCTCTGTTCCCAGCCCGAAAGTCAAAACACAGCCCTGCACCAGCTACCAAGAAAGAGAAAAATGACTTCCACTGCTAAACCCAGGACAGGTGTCTAAAGCTAGTCTTCACATTAATGGACTAAGCCTGATATAGCACAGTCCTTCCAAAACTTAAAAGAAGTGGTGGAAATTATTTGATAGAAAAGGTAATGGTGGAAATATGGGACAGAATAATTCAAATCTGTAAAAAGTATTTCACCTCTCAGTAAAGTTTTATATGCCTTGCTTCTTTTAGACAACTGGGCCTAAGGTGTTAACTTATGTTAGCTATCTAAAAATTATCTAATTGAAAACCCCATTTCCCTAGAACATGGGAGAAAAAAGAGTTGGTGAGAAGCATAACATCAGTATGAGTTACAATCTGCTTTAAGACAGGAAACAGCCCATCTTGGTCCTACCTCACTTCTTATTGCTGAAGGTGCTACACGTTTTTACAGCTTCTGCCATATTACAAAATTGAATGTAAAATTGTCAATGTTCAAATTGCCTTTGTTACCTGTATCAGTTTCTACTGAGATAAAAGGATCTGACTGATCAGTTGAAATGATTAGAAATAGCTTTTTAAAATAACGCTTAACACAATTTTATTTACAATCAGTATCAGTATCTAATAAGATTTCAAATTTGATTACTTGATCACATTCCAATTCACGTTAATTCAAGTAAATCTAACCACTGTTTTCACCCCTTTAAAGTTTTCAAAGTACTTTAAAGCCTTATATTTATCATACTTTATAGAGAGGGTACGTGTCAGCTGTAGTCAGCTCTGACATGCAAATTGAAGGTGACAGAGCTGTACCCAGATAAAGCCTCAGAACCATCTTTTGCTGGCTCACACAGGTGGCTTCTCACATCTCCTCAGAGGAGTGTTTCATGCAAATTCTTCCCTGTGTCTACATGATAGTACACTGTAACTTGCATCATCTATATGTATGCATCACAGTATATGAGTAATTTGGAATTTGGCTCAGTGCTCAGTATTTATGTTAATTTTATCAACAGCTGTTTGTTGTTTTTTTTTTTCCTCCTGTTATGAATATTTATGTAATGGGATCTTTTTAAGATTTTTGACTTTTTCTCTTTCATTAGAGGCTACGTAGCAGTCAAGTAATGGGGGAAATTTAGGTTGACCATGACTTATTTTTAATGCTATAGTTTAAGTTTCAGCCTCTCCCAGGTTTCAAACACCCATTGTCTCTTTCTATTGCATTAGTATGTAATTCTTTTCTCCAAAAGTTACCCTTTTAAGCTTGCCCTTCTATTTTCCTTTACAAGAGCATTAGGCACTTGCAGGTCAACTTCCATTCCATTTTAGACACTTCTCAGGAGTCACCTCTATTGGTGACTCTGACTACTTAGGTAACTAGCTTAGGACACCATGACGAACTATTAGATTGTTAACCTTTCTTAATCTCTTTTTCTGGAAAGCTCAGTCTTTCTTTTTTCATTTCTTTCTTTTTCCAGTCATCCATGCATTTTTCCCACTTCTTTTAAAGATTAATTTCTCTGCAAGCTCTTTTTGCTTCGCTGTTGTTGATAATTGATTACCTTGAAAAGAGCTGAGGTGCTTTATTTCCTGCTGTTTTGCTGCAACGTATTTGGCATATGTTACCTTTTGGTTTTGCAGTGCTGCATTTAACATCTGTCTAAAGAAATATAGTGCTAGAAGTGTTAGTGCTAGAAGACAAAGAGACCTCATATTCTCATTCATAAGAATGCTTTTTCTTATAATAGCATTATAGTGAAGTTGAATGGATATTACTTTTAATGATAAATCATTGTGAGAGAAGTTTTTATTATCTCATTTTTTTCTAGAACATTCACCTGAATTTTATATATGCAGAATTCTTTCAATAATGGAAGTCTAATGAAAAATAAAAATTATAATATTTGTTGAGAAATAAGGTAGGGACATATTTGAACTAAGCTGATATTAACATACCTATATATTAATTTATTGAAGTGTTCATATGCTTGTTTAGTTATAGTACTAGGAATTTTTAGGCAAATAAAGTAATTAAAGCCCTATTATTTCCATTAATTTTTATTATTTTTAATAATCTCCTAGTTATACTTAATATTACTGCAAATATATGCATCACAAATCATGTTAAGAAAAGACAAAATATGTATAATAAAATTAAAAATCTGTCAAAAGAACAAAAGTAATTAAATGTTTTTAAGGCTCTGTAAAGCAATTTCTTTTTACTGCTTGATAATTGTCAGTTCCATGTTTCTTTTGGGATTATGGAAATTACGATGCCTACAAATATAACAACAAATATTTATATTATCAGAAGATTGCAGCATTACCCATTTATGGGGTTGTTAAATTGTGATATGCAAGAATTAAAAACAAATCTTCATTAAATTTAAAAGTTATTATTTTCTGAGAAATTTCATCTAGTATGTTTCTGTTTGTAGTACATTTTTGGAAGATTTCAGCAAAATTAATTCAGTCATTATCAGGTAGAGAAAGGTAGGCTTTAATGGTGTTAAGAATTTCTAGGAATTTCTCTGACAAACTGAATTGTGTTTTAAGAAAGACATGGTGTTTGATAGCCTTTGTTCAGCAATATGTTACCCATTATAAAGGAGAGGAAAGGGTGAGATAGAGATTAGAATGGCAGCTGCAGTGGCTGGTATTAATTCAGTCAAGACACATGGATCCATGAAGAGGGGAAGCCTAATGAGTCAGAGGTCCCACAGACACTGACAGTGAACAAAGAAACACGACCAAATGAACAAAAGCATGGGCTAAACAGCCAGAAGAATCCCCGGCATGAGTTGGGCTGCTTTTAGGTTGCAAGAACAGAGAAAAGACAAACTGATATTGGAGGAAATAGGAAGCAAGAAGAAATTCTGTCTGAGCAAGGAAAGAGAAGTCTGCCACGGAAACACTAGTAAGGAAAGGCGATAAAAAGAGATGATTAAGGAGGTGAGAGAATGAATGGGGACTGCATCTGGAATGAGCAGCCTGAAGAAATTAACACTATAATGCATATTCATATAATGTAAGATTATGACAAATAATACATATAATAACACAGGGTTTAGGTACAATTTTTGGCAGTGTCTGACAAGTGCTACTCATTTAAAAAAAAAGAATGGAAGTTTCAACATGGGGTAACTGTAGAGTGAGACTTGGATGAGGGAAGGGTGAAGCACAGAGTAGCTGGATTGCAGGTAGGATGAGAGTGCCATGTTTGGTCAAAGTGTTCATCAGAGCCATTGTTTTTGAAATGCTGCAACAGGGCAGTAGTAGCTATTAGAGAAAATTATTAAGCCAATTTATTTTATTTTATTTATTTTATTTTATTATTTTATTTTATTTTATTATTTTTAAGACAAGCTTTAGTAGTAGCAAATTAGGTGGTCAAGACTAAAGGTAAAAAACACAAACAACAAAAAAAACCCCAAACCCAAATACGAAACTAACAAACAGGAAACACCACCAGAAAACTACAGCTCTGCGTATATGCTTCTTAAGTGTTTGATTAGGTATCAAGCAATGCTGTTGCAGAGAGCCTTCTTGGAGTTTACCAGCAAATTCCAGAATTTCCTTACTTTGAAACAATGTTCTGAAAGCTTTTCTAATAAAGTGTTACCATGTTTTTATGTGAGTAGCATTTAAAGCAGTTGTGTTTGTCTTACACTAATATTACCCGGCATTGACTAGGTTTTTCTGCTGAAATGTTGGAAGGTGTAATCTCTCTGATAGAGAGCTTGTAATTCAAAGCCCCAGTCCTGTAAACAGCTCTTCTGGGATTTTTCTGGTATAAAGGCTGAGGGGTCTCCCTCCCACCTCCTACAGCTGTTAAAGAGCATAAGATATATAGTTAAAGATCACCTTCCTAACAGTCATGCACCAGTCTAAGCCTCTAATAGAGCTATTCGAGAAACAGCATATAGAAACTTCAGAAACAGTTGGGTCAGCATTGTTCCTTGGGGAACCATACAGATTTCTGGATGCCCAAAAGAAAAATTGCCTCTGATACTAGCTGGCAGTGCTTCAACAGAGGTAGTCTGAAACAACCCAGCTGTACTTAGCCACAGTAATAGAGTCCAATTTCAGTGCTATCAAATGCCACTGAAACCAACAAGACTGGCTGACTTTGTCAATTCTGCAGCTAGGTTAGTTTGTGCCTAAGAAACAGCAACTTCTTGAAATTTCTTCTCACAGTAAAAGAAATTAAATGCTGCAGCTGTGACAGGTAGTAGATGAAGAAAAGTTAAGTCAAAGGCAGTTGTCAAATTGACTAAAAATTTCTTTGTGGGGAAGAACAAGACACAAGAAGAAATGACTTAAGGATATGGTAAAAAGTATTTCAGTATTTCTTCTTTATAAATGCAAACCAAATGAAATAGCACTTATGGTTTTCTATTATAATGCAGAAAAACTGTTCTCATTTTTATATTATACTTTTTAATAATTACACATCTTTTGAAAAGGAACCCAGAAACAGTAATGGTAATAAGTGTTATTCATTCAGAAAAGTGAGAAATAAGCGCAACTAAGGTACAGACTTCTCATGGTGCTGCACTTGTTCACAGCCAGGTTCATAATTAAAGTCAATCAAAGTACAGGAGATCTCTCAGCTGTCCTTAGTTTTATAGTTTAGTTTTCAGAAATTTTCACTTCTTAACCCCTTCCTGACCAATCAAATTGCTTTTTGGGTTAGCTTATTTAAAAATTCCCTCAGTTATCCTGAACCTGTGTTGCTCTTTAATACACTTACTAACCTGCAGCCTTAAAAGTCTCTAATACTTTACTAAAATGAGGCACTACTGGATTATTCTTCTGGATCCAATTTTCCTGATGGTGTAAATACGTGATTATCAGAAATAAGCAGACCTGCTTGTTTTTCTATATGTCGTGTTATTGCCTCTTACACTTGTTAATTCTTTCTTGTACTGAAGACTCCTTTGAAAGCTCCAGGACTAAATTTTACTAACCAAGAGCTAAACACATCATAGAATTACACTTTGCAATAGTCAAATTCTGCATTATCTACCAATGTCACAAAGAAAGTTATTGATTTCTGTTGCAAAGCCACTGATCTGACATATCACTAGTGTTCACAGTGGCAGAGAATGAACAGACTTTTTTCCTTAGAAGAGATTTATAATGGAACCAGGGATAATACACACTGGACTGAGGTTAGTTTTTCAAGTTATATAGGAGAACACCAATCCTAGAAACCTTCAAAGAAACCTCAGAATTTCCAATAAATCAGGAAGTTGAAGCTATTTACAAAGAATTATTATTCCTATTCCTACTCTTATTCCTATTACTCTACATATCAGAAGTACCAAAAGAAAATTACCTGTAACTTTTTGTTTAGGATCAGCCCTAACAGTTGCTAGAAGCATTGTTCCTCTGCCATCACCAAAGTCTCTGCTTGCCATTTTCAGACAACACAAATTGAGTTCCCACCAGCAAGCTTAATTGTTTGACAAATTTGTAGAGAGGACCAATTCAGTATTTTTGCAACTTCAAGAATTATAAGTTTGGGAAGTCTGTGCTACCAACCTGATTAAAACACTGATTTAATGGTTTTGAACAGAAATGAGTAGGCTAATGATTTTAATGTACCCATGCTAAAGAATAGGCTGTTCAGATTATAGTATTTTCAAAATAGATAGAAAGTCAATAAGAGGTCGGCCTTTTAAGATTTCCTTTGGCTGAGAGACCACTTCCTAATTATGTCTCTGACTTGAGGCATTTTGGCTTATATTTGCTAAAGTTCTCAAGTGCCGAATAAAATCAAAATCTAAAGCTTTCATAATCTGTGCAAGACAGAAAGAGAAATAATGATGGAAACGCACCAAAATTAGCAGATGGGAGAAATGCATTCCATAATTCCCCCTCTCCTGGGCTGACTTAGAGCTGCTTTTCTTTTATCTCCTTCCTGGGATCTTACTGAGAAAGGAATGCATTCATTCTTCATTCTAGATGTTATAAACATTTGAAATAGATTGCCTTAAAGTAAAATACTTCAAAATAAATTATAAGCAGATTTGGGAGGGATGTTTCAGAGGAGGCTATGCCTTTTTGCACAAAAGAAAAAAAAAAACAACCAAAGAAAAAAAACCCACAAAAAGCAAACAATGACAACAGCAATAACAACTGCCACCCAACTTTAAAGTACATGTCCATTTCCTGAGATCTGCAAGAAAAGACAACAGCATGTATCAAACTGAAATGTGCTTGATAGATTTGTCAGATTTCATTGAGACTGATCAGAAATGAATATTGTTGGATGTTGAATCACCTTACTGAAGTACTGTTCTGTTCTACTTCTATACTGGACAAAAAATTTTCATTCTGTACAGTTATAAATGCTTGGAGTGATCCCACAAATCAAAATAGAACCTTAAGCCAAAGGAAAGTAAAAGCCAACTTCATCTTTTGGAAGACAGTTAATAAATTAAGACTTCTTTTAAAGAAAGCAGTTACTGCACATTGATTTCTGTTATTTGTTTCAATGTCACTGTATTTCTACTGCTAAAATACTATGATACACATTTTCAGTTTACACTGCTAGAGAGAAACCAAATGTAATTTGAGATGCACCATGCAAAAACCCTATTGTGTTTCACTTCTTGATGCTACATCAGAACTTGCATGTTCATTGTTTTAATCAGTTCTTGCTCAGCCATTGCATGAGTCCGTGGTTTGCTTCTCTAGGATTCCAAACTTGTCTATTATGTTGATTTAAAGTGCAAATCTACAAATGGAAGGACCTAATCTAGAGGCATATTATAAAATAATTTCAGTACACAACCTGTACAATTCTGAAGACATTCACTGTTTTTCTGCTCACATGCCCTTTGTGTTGGTTTTCATTTAACTGTGTAAACAATTTCTTACGACAGGAAGACAGAAGACTGGGGGAAGAGTCTGACATTCTTAGTTGCAGCAGCATGAAGGTTCCATGCTGTTCTCTGCCCATGCTGTTCTCTGCCCACTGTTTCTCATGCTTATCAGTATAATCTCATTAGGTTTTTATTCCCCTCCATATGTCTGTTTTAGTCAATGATTCTCTTTCCATTCGTCCTTAGGTTATTAACTCTTTAGGACAGCCAGCATCCTTTGTCCTTTCCCTTCTGCAGCATTTAATCTATGAGATGTTGCTAAGACTCAACTACATCATAGCAGAACTTTTCAGATGAGTTATTCATACTGCATGACATAATATACGAAATGCATTCTCCTGCAAGGAGAAGGAAGGAAAGGAAAAAAAAATGTTTTCTTTAAGGAAGAATTTAGGATTTAATTCAATCTTTCTTACGCATTTTAAGGGTTGGGAAAAAAGAGAGAAATAGTCATCTAGTGTTATTAAGTGTTTTATACATATACCTGATAAAAATCTTGGTCATCATAGCGCTTACAATGTTACAGCTAAGTGGGCTAGCAAAATAACATATATATTTCTTACCTCTCAGTGGCCTCATTTTATATTCTGGCATGTGTCTTTGTGAAGTGTCAAAATCTCAGCTCGCTGCACACAGGCTGATGGTAGTCACTACATCTTCAGATGTTCCAAATGTATAGAAAAAAGAGAAAATAGTTTGAATATGTCAGCCTAGTCATAAGAGTGGAACTACAGCAGGACTTTGCAAGGTCACGAGCTTTTTAAACTTCAGTCTGAATTACAAAAGCTATCACAGTACCTTAGGAAAAAACTACTGTTACTTTACGTATACATACACATTTTAAAGTGTCAGAAAGACATTTCTTTGTCAGGGTTGACATTACTACATTCAAACAGATTTTGTCCCAAGGAAAGTCACTAAGGACACATCTAACAGACTATGATTCAGTAATGCATTGTAAAGACTTCGAACAAAGGAAATGCACTGTGATGTGATTGCTAATTTCTGCTATTAAAATGCAGTTTTATATATGTATAATGGCTTTAATCAAGACTGTTGGCTGGGGTTTGGATTACCTCTTCATTTTTATGACTGGAAGCTACCAAATGCAAGCAGATAAGCAAGGTGAAAAGTGAGGTGGCTCCCGTTCATTTTAGCTAGCTCATACATTTGTTTGATGACTTCATAACAAAGTGCTACAAGACTGTGAACCACAGGGTCTGCCATTTTCAGTAATTGTTGGTTTGGTTTTTTTACTTCTGCAGGTACACAAAATATTGCTTTGGTCAGCATTATCTCCTATGGTTTTCTGTTTTGGTTTTCTGTTGATTCATGGTATAAATCCTTCCATATGGGTCTCCGAAGGGTAATGACTAAGCAGAAAAGCCTCCTGTTCACTGAGCTAAAGACAGAGAAATACAATCCTTAAAACTATCAGACTTTCATTGTAGAATGTTTCTCCCTTTCCCTCTATACTTTCAAGATTTCATTGTTATGAGAAACCTACAGGTACATTATTTAAGCTTATAGTATACTGAGTTTCCTCTTTGTTTCTCACTCTTATCCAGCTTCATCTGCCTAATTTTTAGTGTACTTTTAAAACACTCCTCTTTATGCCCTCTCTCCCCATTATGCACAATATCAATATAATTTGATTGATAAATATATACATGAATCTCTAATCTCTAATGCCATCAGAGTGGCCAGCTTTGGAAACATGCTTTATGAGTTAATCTAAGGTCAGCAGGCAGTAGTTTTCTGAGCATTTTCCACCTCAGATTAGAATCTATTTCTTGACTAAATAATTATGCAGCTAAACTGCCATTGTCAGACAGAAGTAAAATGTGAGAGTGAAGGTCACTACTCTGGAGAACATCTTTTACATGGTGATTAGACAGACCAGATCAAGAAATAACAAGCTATGACAGATAAGGTGGCCTTAGTAGGCATACTGGCAGTGAGTGATCCCTATGTTGAGGCCTTTACCTGCCAGAAGGACAAAATCAAAGTGGGGCCTTTGCATCATTTTTCAAATTGAAAGAGGCATTGAGAGAGGGGAGACAAAAGCTTGCTCTTTTTGAAATCTAAGGGGCAAACAATGAACATTCATTAACTATATGACTGGTTTGGAAATCTGAAGTAAAATATGCTACCATAACTTTAGTAACATTATGAAAGTATGCAGGAAATGGTCAAATTTGCATACAGTGAAACTGAAACATGAAATAAATCTGACAGTAATAATGTACATGATTTTTTCTTCATAGACACCAACAATTAGCATATTGAGAGAATAGCTGAGTCCAAATAGTTTATCTACTTTCAAACACATTTTCTTTCTGCCTTAGAAAAACATTTTTTTTAATAATCTTGACTTTGTTTAATTTCATTGGCAATTTTAGAAACATTATAAAACACTGACTTTGGGTGATACAGGAAAGCCTTCTGGGAGTTTGTCAGACCACTACTTAGTTTTTCCAACACATTGAGAATCAGGTAGCTCCTAGCTCTTGCTTTTGTGGGAATAAAAATACCACAGTGAAAAATAACACAGATTTCTCAACAGAGCAACATGTGAAGTCTAAAAAAACCCTCACCTTTCATAACTTTTTATGACTTTGGGCATTTAATTGAAAATACTTAGTTAGTCAAAGCAAAAAATATACGTTTGCATTTTAAACAGTGTAGAGGAACAATAAAATTTCCAGCTACACCTTGTCAATCAAACCAGCATCTTAAAAAGAGTCCATTCTCTATCTCTGCCTTCTGTTCTTAGTTAATTAAGATTAGTGCCATTATAAAATGTATGGGAAAATGATCTAAACATCAGTTATATCTTTTTATAGATATCCCAACAGTAGATTGCTAGACTCTTAAGGCTTTATTCTAATGTCACACAGTAAATCACATTCTGCCATCCTTGGGTGCAGATGAAGGGTGCATCTTTCTTTGTAAAAACCAAAATAATATGAAGTACATAATTTCTCATCTATATCTTGAAAGCACCACTACTTAAGCTTTTATTTCCATTTCTCTCTGGCCTATTTTTCTTTTGTTTCAAATTTCATTTATATGTAGGTGTTCGCATTTCTTAACATGCTAACCTTTTTTTACATCCTTTAAAAATGTACTTCTCTGCTACTTGCATGACTATCTGTTATGGTTCTTCAGATTCACAGTAATTGAAAAGTTCCTGAAGTACATTAGGTTGCTTATTTGAGTTCACATTAATGACTTAATTATTTTGCCACTTCAAACATTTCTTTTTTTAAATTCATTCTTTTCATACAGAAGAACTTCAACTTCCTTGCAAGGGATCTATTTTATAACTGCTATTTCCTCTATTAGGTGGAAAATGATCCTATGTAATGAGAGGTTTTTTAAGCAAACTTTAGTACAAGCCATAAATTACAACTGTAGAAAAGATTTTGTTACTTTGCTTTGGATCTACACAGATGGACCACACCTCATAAATCATAAGGATTTTTCTCACAATGGGTTTTTTTTTTATGTGTTGGTTGGTTGGGTTTTTTTGTTTTGTTTTGTTTGTGTTTTTTTTTCACTGCAGGATCCAGTTGCTGCAGAAATCATTCCATGGTTACAAAAAAGCTAAAAAAATAGGGAGGGAAATATAAAATGAATATGTTGTCTGAAAGAAGTTTTACATTTAGCTGCATTAAACAGAAGTTTATTATGCAAACAGCTAGGAATACCTGCTTCTGAAATATATAAATAGATATCATGCATCATAATGAGACAAAGGGGAACAAAATCACAAAATGGGATATAGAAACTTTTATAAGAAGTTTTAAGTAATGTTAAGTTTGATGGCTTTGTAACAGTAGCAATGGAAAATTACTGAGGTGCAGGATACATAGAGAAAAAAAAACAGAGTGCAACTAGAGAACAGACTAAGAATTCTCACAAGATAAATCGTTATAGTTGGCCTAGTTTTAAGAAAAACAGTCTAGAAGAACAGAACACAGGGATAAGGAGTATCTGGGAATGGCAGGTGTCCAGGATGGGCTACAGTTAAACTAACTGATAAGTAGGAGGATAGGAGGATTATTATGTCTCTGGTGCTAACGAACCAATTAAACTGGTATGAGCATCTACTGCGCGTGCTTCAAAGGCTGCCAGAAGTGATGAAGATTGCTGGAAGAAGTAACCGACCCTCAGAGACCACTACCACAATTCTGTACGCATGCGGGGAACTCTCTGGAAAATGATGGAATCCATAAGTAGCCTCATGAATATGTATGTATGCCCAGTGACTATATAAGGGTGGCTTGTATAGCAGTACGGGGACACACGTTAGGAGGATTTATCCCCCGTGTCTCCCGGCGCCGCAATAAAGAATACCTGCTTGTCAGCTTGAAAACTTTGTTGGCAAGTTTGTTCCTGGAGTTTTCTCCGAATCAATTTGGCACCCCAGATGGGACCCTCTCTGCTCGGCTGCAGGACCCGCTGAGGACAGGGCTCCCTAGGGCCCTCGGGAATTTTTCCCGGAGGGACCCCTCGACTCATTCGGATCGCTGCGGGAGCAGACAAGGACCATCTCATAAAAGGTATTCTTTTTTTGTATAGTCTGTAAGGTGCAGGGGGCACCTCGGTTTGGTAAATTGGTTTGGTAAATTGGTTTGGTAAATTGGTTTGGTAAATTGGTTTGGTAAATTGGCTTGGTAAGCGTACGCATGGTTTGGAAGCCTTCCATAAATCGAGATAAGAAATCTCGTAGGTAAAGGCGTATACCCGGCTGCTAGCGTCCGTTCGGTATACACCCACAAGAAGCAGGGGGCTTCTTGTGGTTTGGGTCCTGCAAGACGCAGGGGGTGTCTTGCAGAAAAAGGTTTTGGATTTTACTGGTATACACCCAAAGGAAGCAGGGGGCTTCTTGTGGTTTGGGTCCTGCAGGACACAGGGGGTGTCTTGCAGAAAAGGTTTTGGATTTTACTGGTATACACCCAAAGGAAGAAGGGGCTTCTTGTGGTTTGGGTCTTGCAAGACGCAGGGGGTGTCTTGCAGAAAAAGGTTTTGGATTTTACTTGTATTTGATTTATTTTGTGGCTTGTTATATTAAGGATTTTGGTCTTGTGGTTTTGGTATCAGTGACAGACTGTTATAACTAAGCAGGGGGTATCATCTTGTGATTTAGGTCCTACAAGACACAGGGGGGTGTCTTGTGGAAATGGTTTTGGGTCCAGTGTGCTATCAACAGCCCATAAGGGATTTTTTTCAGTGATGCTGTCAGCGTGGGGTCCCTGAATAGGTTAGTAGAATCACCCTCCGATACAGTGGGCTGTTCAGTATGGTTCCCACAGTGGAACGCAGACAGGCTGGTCGGACACAAGGGTCTCATCCTTCCTGGGACACTGACAGGCTGGTCAACTATAAAGGGTTCAAGGAAACCCCCCTATTAATGTTACAATATGGTCTGAGCTATAAGGGTTAGGAAGTATTGCTTTTGATTCTACTGGTATTCGCCTATTTTGTGGCTTGTTACAGTAATGATTTTGGTCTTGCGATTCTGGTACTGGTGACAGGATGTTATAACTGTGTTATTAACTGTTGTTTGTTTGGTTGAATTTAAGTCTCTGTCTTTGTCTCAAGTGTTGTAACTGTGTGGAGTATGTCTGGGGATCCCATCTGTGTGTGTGTGTGTGTGAATGTGAGATTGATAACGGAAAATCAGCAGAGTGAAGAGATCTTGAAAAAGAATCCTTTTGGGTGCATTTTGGCACACTGGAAAAAACTTGGAGGGTCTCCTGGGGGCTTGGTAAATAAGAAAATATTGGTAAAATATTGTAACCAATGGTGGCACTTCGTATACTTTGGAAGATCAGGAAAAATGGCCTAAAAATGGAACTCTGAACTATAATACATTGTTACAATTAATGTTGTTTTAAGGGGGCAAGGAAAATGGGATGAAGTAATGTATGCAGATACGTTTTTCACTTTAAGAAATCACACAGAGTGACAGACTGAATGCAAAATTAATATAGCTCCACCATATTCCTTAATTTTGGCTTTGGAAAAGGACAGGGAAAAACTGAAAGTTACGCTGGAGATGCTCAGCCTCTGATATTGGGGAAAGATGTTTAAAGTTAAAAAACAGTAATCAGGAACATAAGGTGGAAAATCACGTACTACAGGTACCTACTAGAGGAGCACCCTCTGCCTCTGTCCTATCTGATATTGATAAGGAGGAAGAGATTTCTGTCACTGGCAACAAGCGGCACATCCACATTCAGAGTTAAGAAGGGGTTAAACCAGAAGTGCCGTTGCAGAGGCAGGCATCTGCAGGCCCTGCAGAGCAGGGGGAGCTGCTGTGAGAAAAAGAAGAAAAAAAAAAAAGGAAAACCAAGGGGGAAAGGAGGGGAGCTCGAGCAGCTCCAGTGTTTGAGCGTGGGAGGAGGGATGTCTGCAGGAGGTGGGGGAGTGGGCTCTTCTCTTCTGTGGGACCGGAC
Organism: Neopsephotus bourkii; assembly: GCF_033783945.1. Taxonomy (NCBI): domain Eukaryota; kingdom Metazoa; phylum Chordata; class Aves; order Psittaciformes; family Psittacidae; genus Neopsephotus; species Neopsephotus bourkii. The sequence continues at coordinate 14,256,526 of NW_026900684.1, read as the reverse complement.
CGGTGTGCGTGCTAGGGGGGGTTTTGGACGCTGGAAGTGAGACTGCCTGGGGAGGGCAGTGCCATGGAGTGGCTCCGGTGACTGAACTGGAACTAAACTGATGGGGACCTGGGGAATCTACCCTAGCAGATCCACTGGTTACATTAAGACTATGAACTAGGGGAAATAAAGTGGAATTTTAGTGGATACAGGAGTAACTTATTTGGTGTTAAATAAGAGAGAAAAGAATTCGTTACAGATGTGGGAGCTACTGGCCACCAAGGAAAAGAGGAAAAAAAAAAAAAAAAAAGGCATTCTTTTTGGAACCTTTAAAGTACAAATTGGGAAAACAAATCGGAATGCATAAATTTTTATGCATGCCAAATTCTCTAAAATCTTTGTTAGGGCGAGAAGCAACATTTACAGAAGGCAAAATGGAATTCGGAGTTAAAAACAATTAATTGCAGTTTTGAGTTTAATTCAACAGAAAAGCAAAAAGGAGAACCTCCCTGAAATAGAAGAAATCCTTAATCAGGTGTATGTGGGAGTATGGGCACCTGAAGTTCCAGGTAAGGCGAAAAATGCTTTGCCTGTTATAGTGGAAATAAAAAGGGGGGGCCTACCCAATTAGAATAAAACAGTATCCCTTAAAATTAGAAGATCAAAGGGAATAAAAAAAAAAATTGATAAATTTTAAAATATAGATTATTAATTGAATAATAATCAAAAATGGTTTGCTGTCCTGGATTTAAAAGACACTTTCTTTTGCTTACCACTGGCCAAAGAAAGCCACAATTATTGGCTTTTAAATGGGAAAATCCTGACAGAGGAAGGGAAACTCAATTAACTTGGATAGTTTACATAAAGGGTTAAAAAAAACAAACAGTCTGGCAATTTTTGGAAATCAGCTAGCATGAGAACTAGAATCATGGAAGCCACCTACTCAAACGGGACTCTGTTACAATATGTGGATGACCTGTTAATTGCTACAGAAACAAAGGAAGAATGTATCAAGTGGACAGTGGAATTGTTAAATTTTCTGGGACTGAATGGTTATCGGGTATCCAGACAAAAGGCGCAACTAACCCAAACCCAAGTTTCCTACCTAGGATATGAAATAACAGGAGGACAGAGAGAACTTGGAACTGCTAGAAAAGAAGCCATTTGCCAGACTCCAAGACCATCGACCGTCAAGGAGCTCTGGACATCCCTGGGAATGACTGGATGGTGCAGATTTTGGATCCATGATTATGGTGTTCTGGTAAGACCACTATATGAACTGTTGAAAGGAAACTCTCCCTCTTTAGAATGGACTGATACAGCAGAAGGGGTTTTTAGAAATTTAAAAACAGAGCTAATGAGAACTGCAGCTCTGTGACTCCTGGATGTGACTAAATCCTTTTGGCTATATTCCTGTGAAGAGCAAGGAATAGCTTTTGGGGTCCTTGCTCAAAAACTAGGACCCTACAGAAGGGCAGTGGCCTATTTTTCAAAACAGCTGGATGAAGCGAGCAAAGGATGGCCCAGATGCCTAAAAGCTATGGCAGCAGTTATCACAAATATTAAAGAGGCTTGCAAATTTACTTTGGGACAAAAGATTACTGTACTAGTGTCCCATGTGGTATCAGTAGTCCTGGAGCAGAAAGGAGGTTATCTCCTTCACGTTTTTTTAAATACCAGGCCACTATTGTAGAACAGGATAATACAAAAATTGCGGTCACTAACGTTGTGAATCCAGCATCCTTTTGCAGGAACAATCGACAGAACCACTAACAAAAGACTGCTTGACCACCATAGAGACTGTATATTCGAGCTGACCAGACTTGAAAGAAAGACCTCTGGAAGATGCTGATTCTTGGTTTACTGATGGTAGTAGCTTCATGAAAAATGGTAAATGAAAGGCAGGATATGCCATTACCACCACTTCACAGGGAAAAAAAAAAAAAAAATCTAAACCTTCACCTGGTAACACCTCTGCACAGAAGTCAAAAATAATAGCATTAATAAGAGCCCTGGAACTGGCTAAAGATAAAAGGATAAATATTAGGACTGATTCTAAATATGCATTTGGTGTGGTCCATGTCCATGGTGCTATCTGGAAAGAATGTGGACCTTTGAACACACAAGGGAAACAGGTTAACCATGCTACAGAAATTCTACAATTACTGGAAGCTGTTCAGCTACCTGAAGAAGTAGCTGTTATGTACTGTAAAGGACATCAACAAGGTGGCTCTGATCAAGAAATTGGAAATAATTTGGCCAATTTTGAAGCCAAACGAGCAGCTGAACAATTTCAAATCATGTCCTTAATCCCTGACGGCAAACTACCAATTGAAAAATCTAAACCTAGATATTCAAAAGAGGATAGAAAATTGATTGAGAATATAAAGGGACAGGAAAATAGAGGGTTGGGCTCAAATACCTGGTGGGCGAATTGTAATCCCCTATAACCAGCTCTGGATGTTAGCTCAGGAAGAACATAATAAAACTCATTGGGGTAGCAACTCTTTGCATAAATATTTAGACAAACAAATCTATACACCACAGTTCAATTAGTGACAAAACAATGTCAGCTATGTCTTAAGAATAATCCTAAGACTGAAAATAGAAATCAAACTGGGACAATTGGGAGAGGAAGTTATCCGGACAGCAGTGGCAAATAGATTTTTCTGAATTACCAAAAAAAAAAAAAAAAAAAAAAAGGGGTGGTTATCGATATTTATGGGTGTTAACGGATACTTTTTCAGGCTGGCCAGAAGCATTCCCTTACAGAATAAATAATGCAAAACAAGTGATTAAAATATTATTTAACAAGATAATAAGATCATTTTGGGGTACCAGAGGGAATTTCTTCTGACCGAGATTCGCACTTTAGTGCAAAATTGTTACAAGAAATTAGGAAAAAATTAGAAACTGATTGGCAACTGCATGTTCCATATAGACCTTAGGCCAGTGGGCAAGTAAAAAAGACGAACCATCTGATTAAACAACAAATTAGTAAAATATGTCAGGAAACAAATTTATATTGGTACCAGGCATTACCACTGGCTTTATTAAGAATTCGAACTAGACCCCGGTCAAAAGAAGAGGTTAGCCCATTTGAGATTTTGTATGGAAGACCGTATCAGTCCCAGTTTAAAGGAGAAAGTCTTCAGGAAGTGGGAGAAGGCTATCTCCAACAGTTTCTGATAAATCTGGGAAAACAATTGGAGGAGATAATAGGGAAAAGAGCAAGAGGTTTGGATTATCCAATTCACCCTTTCAGATCTGGAGACTGGGTTTATGTTAAGAATTTTTCAGGAGATCCTCTACAGGAGAAGTGGAGCGGACTGTACCAGATATTATTGATCACCTTTACAGCAGTGAAGATAAAGGAACAACCTGCTTGGGCACATTATTCAAGAATAAAGAAAGCACCAGAGCCAGAGAAGACAGGGTGGATCGAACCTTCAGTACCCTTGCGTATGAAATTGTGTCTGTCATAATTTGGACTCATATGATAACTGGCGCACAAGCTTGGGACCAGAATTTATACCTGAAATTAGTGCAGAATGTTACTAATATTTTCATCATAATGACTGTTGGGTGTGTGCACAGTTGCCTAAATCAGGAGAAAGCCTGGATCTCCCATTAATTGGAGTTCCAATTCCTAACACTGTCTCATGGACAAATTTGTGGGTGAACACTAGCGATCTGTATTCAAAGGAAAGGTTAACATTTGAAATAGTTAATCCTAACCCAGGTAATAAATACTACACCTGTGCACAAAGGGGTATTACATCAGAAACCAGAGTAGGAGATCAGGCTTGTTTAAATGCCACAGATGTAGGTCACCATTCAAATTACAATCATACAATTAACAATTAACATAGATGGTATCGTAGTTTAGTGATGGCCCGTTCCTAAAGGGAAAGGATGGTATTGGTTATGTGGAAAAATGCTTATAAGATTCTACCCCCAACTGGAAGGGGGCATGCACCTTAGGTGCTGTAATACCCAATTTTACTATTATCAACAGGTACCCTTCCAGGACCTGGATTAGAAGTTTTGCTGAACAAATTAATTGAGGGTTTAACCCTATTATTCAACAGCACAACTCATTTCACAGTTTTGTAAAAGGGCTAATTCCATCTTTGGCAGTAAGTGAATTAGAGAAGGCAATTGTAAATATCTCGGCAACCATAGAGGAAATGGAAAGTAAAAACATCAATATAATCCAGGCAGAACAAGAGATAACTAGCCTATCTAAGGTGATATTACAAAACTGAATGACTCTAGACATGTTACTGGCATCACAAAGAGGGGTTTCTTCCATAATCAATGAAAGCTGTAGTTCCTATACAGACTAAAGTGGTGGAATTGAAACAGATCTGGAGGAAATTTGGAAACAAACTAAGATATTTCGTGAAATGGCCATGGATGGCACCTCCTGGGGCTTTGAATAAACATGGAAAAAGTTAACTTCATGGTTACCCAATCTCTCCTGGTTGAGGCAACTGGTTGCAGGAATATTGGTGTTAATTATTTTAATATTGATTACTTGTGGTATGATACAATGTTCCCTCTGGTGTTGTAAACGGTCTATGATAAATTACGAAGAATGGAAACGGAATGAAACTAAGCACCAGGTAGAAACGGGATATTATTTCAAAAAGACTTTTGGTGGTAATGGTAATATATAAAATGTTGCAAAAGAATTTGCAAAAGGACAGAAAAAGGGGGGAATTTGAGACAAAGGGGAACAAAATCACAAAATGGGATATAGAAACTTTTATAAGAAGTTTTAAGTAATGTTAAGTTTGATGGCTTTGTAACAGTAGCAATGGAAAATTACTGAGGTGCAGGATACATAGAGAAAAAAAAAACAGAGTACAACTAGAGAACATACTAAGAATTCTCACAAGATAAATCGTTATAGTTGGCCTAGTTTTAAGAAAAACAGTCTAGAAGAACAGGACACAGGGATAAGGAGTATCTGGGAATGGCAGGTGTCCAGGATGGGCTACAGTTAAACTAACTGATAAGTAGGAGGATAGGAGAATTATTATGTCTCTGGTGCTAACGAACCAATTAAACTGGTATGAGCATCTACTGCGCGTGCTTCAAAGGCTGCCAGAAGTGATGAAGATTGTTGGAAGAAGTAACCGACCCTCAGAGACCACCACCACAATTCTGTACGCATGCGGGGAACTCTCTGGAAAATGATGTAATCCATACGTAGCCTCATGAATATGTATGTATGCCCAGTGACTATATAAGGGTGGCTTGTATAGCAGTACGGGGACACACGTCAGGAGGATTTATCCCCCGTGTCTCCCGGCGCCGCAATAAAGAATACCTGCTTGTCAGCTTGAAAACTTTGTTGGCAAGTTTGTTCCTGGAGTTTTCTCCGAATCATAATGCAGATTTCCTAATTTGCAGCATGATAGAGTTGCTTAATAAACCTAGGCATATATGACAGATGTTGTATGCACTGTCCTTGAGTTATATGATGGGCAAATTCCCTAAGCAGGGCACATATATACCTCTGTACCTTGCTCCAGGTAAGGAAGAAAACAGATTCAAAAGGAAATTTGCATTTTTGCTTCTTCATTTCAGATTTTTAATGTTTTGTACTTGCCAGGAAAACCTGATTTTGTGAGGCCTTGATATTAATTAGAAAAGTGTACCTAAATATGTATTTTTTGTTGGGTTTGGTTTTGTTTTTTAAATTATTGCAGTATATTCTGCTGTATTTTTGATGATATTAAGTGCACTTAATCTTCACATAAACTGTTTTCATACTCACTTTAAAAACTGACTTCTAGGTTTCCCCTTCATCACTTTGGATATTATTTATTAGTTAGTGGAATCAATAATGGTAATCACAATTTTAACCTTCCTAATAATTACATTGATATAAAAATATGTCAATGAAGAAAGATTAGACACAATTACTAAAAATATTTTTAGTAGTATTAGGTAGTTGTTCAGGTCCTGTTTTCAGATTATCCTTCTTTATCCAGAAAAACAAACTTGCTATTTCATGTATCTGACAGATGACAATTAAAACGCTGTATATCATCATGATCAACACAAATTCTACACAATAGGTCACGTTAAGTAGTAGTTTATAGAAGAAAAAGTAATTTCACTAAGTATGAAAAATATAAGCAATTATTCTACATGAAATTTCCTAGGTCCTCTTACCTTGATTAACCACTGGAACAATGGAAAAGTAGTTTGCAACACAGACTCAATTCCAGCACACAGATACAACACGCAGTACTTTTGTACATCCCTTTCTGATTTTCTAGTATATTTTTAGACTACATGCTTAAGTGTTCCCAGGAGCAATTCTTGCACTTGTTTTCAGTCATAACATTAAATATTTTTTTCCCTCTTATATTGTAGAGATAGAATACTTCTAAAATAACTTTATTCTAAATTTGCTTTATGTAGATAAACTGAAAGGCTTCTTATTAGACTATTTTGCTGAATCACAAAGTTTATTGCACACAAATGTTGTCTGTCTTCTTGATCTTTAACAGTTTTCTAGATATGTACTATGAGTCTTTAAAAGAGCTATGGAGTCTGGGAAATTTCTGAGATAAGGCTTTCAGAGCAAGCTGATAAATACCCAGAAAAAAGGCATTCATCAACTTTACTTCCTTATGTTAGCACCATGCAACTTAAATGATGCTCTCTTAGGAACTCAAAAAAAGCGAAAAAAGGGGAATAATTGTAAAAAAACCCACAAGGTATGTTAAACAATATTTTCAGCTTTTAAGTCCCTTTTGATGGCAAAAAATTGGTATTTTATGAGATAAGTTTAATTAGGATATAATTTGGGGGATTGCCATATGGTATCAGTAGTTTCCTAGAAATCTACTACTTTCCCTTAAAATAGATACACGTAAGGTACTCATACTTAAATCGTTATCATTCCACTCTGAAGTATATCCATACCAATTAACCACCTAGAGTTGACTGACAATGACTTCATCACATGAGTGATTATGAGTATCTCAAGGACAGACATTCCATAAGAAACATGGGTGTATCTTGCTTACATATCGGTGAAAATTTTCCCACCTGCATCACAGAATTCATCTTTTCAGACTTTAAGAATATTCCCCATTTCAGTGAAGGCTTTTTTGATCACAGAAGGTGTTCACAGCATCGTTAGTCTTCCTGAATGAAAGACCTATTAAAAAAATAAAACAAAACCACTTTCAGTCATTGTTGCTGTCTTTATATGTCTATGAAACCTGGAAAGAATTTCAGTATGCTGTAACTCAGCGGCCAAGGTTGGGATAAAAAATAAAAAGATGGAAAGAAATTATTCCCTTAAATGGCATTTCCATTCTTCAAAACTTTTAGAACTTGGGGAAGGGGATGTTTTTTCCCTGGAAATGACAACAGAAATTTTTTGACAGGGTATCCTTTCACTTGGTTTCCTAACCTGGTTGGAAAAGACTGAACACAGTTTGAAGATAGTTCATTGTAGTTTTGAGCCCTTGTAAGTCCCCTGCCTGAGAAAACTTGGACAATTGTGGCTATAACTTGTTTTCAGAGCTGAATGCAAAGTAAACACCTTTTTGTCTTCATCTACCTTATCCATTCTTTGAAGTAATCAACAAGGCAAGAAGCTGAATTAAAATTCAAGTCCACTTCCAGAATCTCTTTCCCTGAGCATCAATCCCCATCTCTTCAATGTTAAGACATAAGCCTAGGCATAGACTGGCAGCAGTGAACCTGTTTTGGTACCTTAACAAGAATTGAACATTGGACATGATTTCAGAATGGGAGCTTATTTTTATAACTATGCTTTCACCTATATTTTCGAGTCTATAGTGGCAGTGCAGAATGAGCCTTTGCCTATAAAATCATATAATTTCTCTAAACATACAATTTTTTACACTATCTTTATACTCAATACTCACTTTGTTTTTTGTAAATAATGCTGTTATTGATTTCTAGGACTGTAAAAATATCAGGATTTGGGGGTTTTGTTTGTTTGTTTTTCTTCCAAACAAGCCTACTGGGAACACTGTATTTTAGCATTTACATTCTGTTCCATGTTCTAGCCTAGCTGGTGACTTTCCATAGAAAATTACTTTCTGCACTTAGGGGAAGAGGTAGGTCAGATGCATTTCAGCAAAACAAGAGCTTAGAGAAAGAAATTGTGTAGGGTCAGAAATGAAAACACTGTAATCAGCAGACTCTGCTGCTGTACCTCTGACCTGTGCTAAACTTCTTCCCAGCACCCGATAGAAATTTCTGCACCCTAAAAGATTTGTTCTCCAGAACCGCTATTTTTCAGTTTAACTATTGTAATTTAGGGGCTTTTTTTTTACTGAAAGTAAAAAGGAAAGTGCTACTTAATGCTTTAATATGTAGCACTTTCCAAGCTGCACTTTGAAAACATAAAGCTATCCAGACAAAATTCCTCTTTTTTATGAGCTTGGTCTACATCAGCAACCTTGACTTAGAGTTTTCAGAACTGATCATTAAAAAGCCAGCATCAGAGGTGAAGAGATCATGAACAGGACCATGCATACATACTTGAAATGCTAGTGTAATTTTTACAATGATCACAAATACAGCAGTCACTTTTAAATATATTTAAAGTCCAAGACTGCCACTTAAAAATAAGCTTTGTGCTGAAATGCTCCGCTCTGCCAACTGCTGGCTGCTGTATTAACACTAGTTATGCTACTGCAGAAAGCACTTACAAACACTGATTAAGACACTGCTGTAACCTTCCCTACAAACTACAATACTTCTAAGAGTGAGATGCATCCCTGCAGGTGCTATAATAAATCATCTATTCAAATGAATGGACTACCAGGACATGTCAGCTGTATTTTCATTTTTCAGCATCAAGGATCTTTTCATTAAGTTGTGTTCATAGTACAGATGTTAAAATACATTTTTCATCTGCTATTATACAGATTTAACTTTGGATCAGGATTTAGAAAAAGGTGTTTAAACTGTCATCACCATAAATAAATCTAACACCCAACAGAAAGCATGCAGTAAGGTTGAAGAATGACATAATTCTCTCAGGAACTCTCCAACAGAACCAAAATACATTCCCATCTGAAGATTATTCCAGTCTTGAAAGAAAAATTCTTATTTGCTTGGATGAAATTCTGGAACCTTCCAGGACAAGATAAGCCTTTAAGATGTGTTAATCTAAAAGCTGCCCTTTACTATATAAGCTTTCAGAAAGTTGTCAAAGTTTATAGCTTGCAGAAATAGAACATAGAAAGACTTCCATTAACATATCCAGCAGGGAGCAGATTGAGTCACCCAAATACCATCACAAGGGCAAAGACTGACAATTGTTTTCTGGTTCTCTGTACTTTGGTAGGGGACAAATAATAGAATGTTCTGTATCCCCCTTGTCCATCTATATCTTCCCTGAGGAAAAAGATACCTATTTGAGGGAACTAACTGCGTTAATACTTCCTTGAAGGGAAGAAAGAGGACAGTTAGTGACACTGCTGTCATTCCATCCTAATCTCTAGCTTTACATTAATTGACCTTTTCTGTGGTACAGTAGTTGCATTTGTAAAACTATCTGAAACCCTGATGTTACCTGCTTCCTGTCCTGTGTATCCTTCCTTTCCCTTCCCTACAAAAATGTCACCAATCTCCGATTTTTGCTTTGCCTTTAAAAATCAAGAAACAGATCATCAATGACAAAAACTCTTGGTTCAGTTATGTTTTGGGCAAGTTGTCACATGCAAGGTGCTACATACTGTAGCTTCTGGAGCTGCTCTTGTCTATTTATGAGACGCAAACAGTGTCTCCCATCACATATGTTGTTATTTACAGGTAATTTTTTGACAGGTTTATTGCTTCCCACAAATAAGTGAAGATTTCCATAGTGACATTTAAACTATCACACAGAATACCTGACAGGGAGTCTTACCACAGAAGTTAACAGCAATGTTGGCAATATTCAGGCTGATAGCAAAAGTAAGCAATTTTATATATTTAATTTACCTTTATCTGTTTCTGTCCACAACAGTGGCTGAGATGCTTTAGAGAACTGAACATCTCTGTAAACCATTCTCATCAGTGACTAGTCTCTCAAACTGTGAATTACTTGTTTTTTGTCTGAGAGTCCTATTTCAAGCTGCAGCATTTAAACTACTTAGCATGAAATCAAGACATATTGAAGAAGCTTAATACTTATAAATTTTGCAAAATAATGTATATATAGTCACTCTTTTTCAGTTTATTCCTACTCTGATCAGTATACATCAAAAAATGCAGATGAGAAAATTTATAGACTTTACATGAGGGTTAACTGTAATCAGGTCTTCAGGCTGGAGGGCATGGTACAGTTAACTTTTAATCAGCATTCAGAATGTCATAACTGATTTATCTATTTCTATCTGTGTGCTTGGAAAAGTTTTAAATAATCATAAACCCTATTTTAAATCTCAAAAACATCTGCAAAGTGGTAAACTTATATTAAGTCCACCTTACCTTAATAATATGCAATATGTATATAACATGATTCCAAAGCTAAAGTTTAAGCGTCATACACATAGGAGTATGAATGACATTATTTTATTTAAAATGTCACTATTTCCAGTGACATTATTATTTTTAGTGCTCTGTTATGATAATTGTAACATCTCCTGAGGACTGAAAATATGTTAAGCAAGTAAATCTGAAATTAAGGAAAAAGCAGGTATAAATAGTAAAAATGAAGCTGTGTGGTAATTTTTTTTATTGTGTATTTTAAGAAAAGAATGAGGAATGCATTATATAGAAATAAGGATTACATTTCTGTAAGGAAGACCTGTGCAAAATTAGGCTGAGTATAAGCTGAGAAGGCTGTAGTTTATAGAAGGGTGCAAAGAATGATTTGAATAGAAATATTAATTTATGGTCTCTGTTTAGAAATTTCAACCTCAAATATTGTTATGTATAGTAGAAGATGGACAAATTTGATGAGGCAGGTATAAAAAACAGCTGTGATATTTTAAGAGATTATCTTCCACCATCCTATTCATACCCTATTGCTCTGTTATTACCTACGTGTAACGTGAGTGGAGTTAATCTGAACAGATACTAAAAGTGTTTTGATGCAACTTGGCCAACTGTGCATGATAGCAGAACTGAATGTTTGTAAACCTTTTGCCAGCTGACTAGTGGTACCAGTAGCCTCCAAATGAGGGGAATACCCAAACAAACTGTGGCTAGTTAGTACATTTTATTGACACTGAATATTCTTTTGTGGATCAAAACTTTCTGAGATTACAAGAAATTTATTAATAAATAAAGATGAAAAAGTTCTTGTTTAAAATTTTGATTAAGCAAATTTAAAAAACAGCTTTTTCAGAGTACTTTTCTGGATTAAGTGAGAAAGTGTACACCTCTAAAAACAACTAAGATGTGCACCCTTACTTTATTCAGAGAACTTATATGAAAGGAAAGACAGTACACAAAAGAAAAGCACAATATAAAATATGTTCATAAGCATGGAATGATTTTCACTGCTTATGATTTTTAATTAAACTGTTTGTTCCCAGTTAAGTTTTGGGGTCTTTTATTCATCTGCATTGTTTGTAAATCTTTATTTATTTTTTTTTCTGTTCTATTTGTATTGTACTTTTAAACCTTTTTTTTTTTCCCCATATTTTCCCCTTGGCTTAGTCATGAAAGTTTGATACTGGAAATCATTTCAATAATTTCAAATGTATGTTCCAGGTATTGTAGCATGGATTGAAATATAACATTCAAATTAGCACAGGGAGAAACTATTAAACTCAGCAAACTACTTATAGTAATGCCATAAATTTTTTTTTCCAAGCAGCAGTAGGGAGGAAAATATTCTTACCTGTTCCATACCTTAAATTGTTATTTCAACCAGAAAAATTTAATCACTGATTGAAGACTCTAATTCTCCAATGTAGGCGATACAATGTTACACATAGGTTTGATGTCTAAGAAACATTCTCTGAAAAACATAATTTTGAAAAATTATATATTATTCCTTCTTTTACCTTCTTTTCCCTTTCTTCTATGGTATGTTTCCAGTGCATCATTTCATACTAATCTGCAGGAAAATCAGAATTATCTTAGTACTAGTAGGCAACACAGACTGGAAAACCCAGCAGATTGAATAGTGACATAGGAAAATTAAAGAACAAATTAAGCATTCCAATGCACAGATACTTGCCATCACCTTAAATGTTTCTGTTACTTCTGCAAAAGGGAACTAAATCTTCAGAGGAAAGACTTGTTCACTATACATTTCTTCCAGTCATGTTGAAACAACCATGAGTTTGTAACTTCCAAGCTCAAGACCATCCAAGAAATTAAGTGGGCATAATCAAACAGATATTTAGTTGGACATTTTTGTAACTATGAATTTAGATAGATAATTTATCTATATAAGTAATATAGCATATAATGCACACGTACAATCTACATAGATATACATATTTATTACTAAATACTTATTTTAATATAGTATAATAAATATATCTGTATATAATATATTAGTATATTATATATAGTATATGTTAATATTAATTACATATAATATTATACATCATACATACATATGTATAATATTATATATACTAAGCATTATATACAATCAATCAATAATTATATCATTAATATTAATACTAATAACCTACAATAAAATATTAATATACTATGTTATCTAGATCATGTATAATATATATAATATGTATTTATTACTATATATACATATAGCTTGGTACTATATAAATGTATAATACTATTGTGAAATCTGCTGACATCTGCTACCCTACTCTTTAAGGCTGAATTTCTTTCTTTATTATTCCATTTTGCTTTCAGATAAAAAGCCCATGAAGAAATTTTACAGCTTTTTATGCCTTGTAATCTTTGCATTTAGAAGAATTTGTATAGCATATCAGGAAAATATCTATAGGAGTTAACATTATCTATTAATTATTTATTGGTATAGGGTTTTTTAACTATAACATATATTTATTAAATTAATTTTTCTTTTTGTCTGGTCATGTACCATGTATCCTTTGATTCCTGCTCAGACAGAGTAAACTGATTACAGCTGATCTCCGCTTCCATTTGGTTGTTTGGAAAAATAACAGGAAAATAGCAACTCTGTACACCACTAAACATCTACCAAATCTATGGCTATATTTTCTTCACCCAGAAGAATATAAGGAATTTTAAGACTTTTGACCAACTTAGACTTAGTTACAAATTAATTTTAAAAATTTACTGTGCTTATGTGCATCTAGTGAATAAATCAAGAACAATTATTTCAAACAGTATTCTACATTCAAGACAGTACACAAGTATCTAATATTACACTACTCCTATTTAATATTTTTGAACGACCAATACAATCCCTTCCAAGTTCATGTCAAAACAGAAGCTACTCATGTTAGGTATGTATGGAATAAAATAAATTTTGTTTCTAATTTTACATACTCTTTGCAGAACCAGGGCTTTGATTTTTTGGATTGAAAAACAAGAGCCTATTGAATCAAAGGAGGGACAACAGATTTTAGCAGACATGAGTGATCATCAAGTACGGGGAGAAGGAAGAAAATTAGCAGAGAATGAGGGTAATTTGTAATACTGGAAGAAAAGAGGTAGTAAAATGCATAGAAACAGATCTCTTGCTGCGCTACTTGTACAAAAAATAGGGCCAAAAATCATGTTTGGACTTCAATCAAAATGTTCTGAATACTATGTATTAGCAAATTGCAAGCAAACGGAAATTACTGAGAAATTTTCAAACTGATGAGGAGTTTGGTTTGTTAACAGAAAATAAAAATTGCAGTATCAAGTAGTACCAAAGCTCTTTTGCCCATTAATCTCTAATATTTTCTAAAACATCTGCAATTATTTCAAAATGGAGAAAAACATAGATTCTCACCTTCCCTCCAGTACTGGTTGTGAGAGGTTTGTAAGGCTCTCTACAGCTCAAGGTTTCATTTAGATCATCATGTTTGATAGTCACTGACAGGTTTTCATTCTTATTTGTGGCTTTGCCTACTTGCCTTTTAATCTGTATACATTCTGACCTGTACTGCACCCTAAAACAATGAGCCTTGCAAATTGACTTTGTGTTATATGAAACAATATTTCCATTTGTTTTAATTTTACTACTTATTTCATACATTTTACTATGCAAAACTGCCTTCCTCCTTTCCTCACTCATTACAGTATTGGAGGAGCATGATTATTTTGGTTTTCTTTGGGGTTTTTTTATTTTATTTCTATCAACTCTGCAAGAATTATCTTTGCAAATCAAGGATATTGCTCAGGTTTATTACCAAGCTCATACACAGTGGAACCTAAAATTTTCAGATAATTATGTCTGCCTATAGGAACGCTGATTTCTGATGGATATTTATGTCAGTGATGTTAGGAGCATAATGCATGAATTCCTGGATGTTGTGGCAAAGACTAACAACATATTATTGTTTGGAGCTCTTCCTATAATTTTGCTTTTCAACAAGAATAAACATACTGAAAAACCTATTTATATTGATGTAAAGTATCACATATATACAATGTGTAATCACTGTCTCGAATCCTTATAGGCCATATCCAGCTGAACATGTTCAATTAAAAGTATTGGGAGATAAACATTTCTGTACCACAACAATTCTTCAAAGCTGTTTTCTTCCCAGAGGCATCACTGTTCAAGTGGTAGCTGAAAAAATTTACAAGATGCTAAAAAAATAATTATTAGAATGAAAATATTCATCTTCAGTCTGGACTGACAAGTACCCTTGGGATAAAACATTCCCCAACCTTTAAAGACACTTACAATGAAGTTTTGTTGACCGTAGTGCTCCAATGCAGCACATTACATATGATTTGGGGCCAGCCTACAATTATCAGTTAAACAAATAAATATTCAGTCTTCTGGTTTATATATGTGTGTGTGTGTGTGTGTGTGTATCAAACCAAAGAATAATGCAAATACTCATCTTCAGTTAAACGAATAAATATTCAATCTTCTGGTTTATATATGTGTGTGTGTGCGTGTGTGTGTAGCAAACCAAAGAATAATGCAAATACTCATCTTCAGTGGGTTTTGTGGATGAATGGAGGAATGAGTGCATTTATTGACAGACACAGGCATATATTTGACAATTTCTGTGTTAAAATGTGGATGCTTGTATATATTATAATGAACTCATATTTTTAAAGCAGTCACACAGATTTATAACAAGAAATAGAAATATTTCATCTTAGGGAAGTTCAGTACCACAAATATTCTTTTATTATACTAACAGAAACATCCTTTTGTCACAGAGTGCATATTTGTAGTTGAAAATTATATTTCTTTAAAAGGAACAGAACCACTTCTGACAATATTAAACAGTCTGAATGCAGGTGAGAATATACTCACCCTCACTCCTCCTCCTCTAAAAGAAAAAAAATCCCCCTAAGAAAACAAAAACATGTCATAAAATAAACACTCAGTAAAACAAAATAAAATGAGAGTGAAATGTCTGCCGTAGGATGAAAGAGCCAGTGTAATGGCAGTTAAAGCATAGTATGTTTAAGCCTGGGGATGTAGTGAAGTGCAGATGTGTCATTCCTGGAATAAAAGCAAACTAATAGTTGTACTATACAGTCATAGCTGCAAGGTTTTTAGAAGCAGGTGAGAACACGTCAGCTCTTATGGGCCATCCAAGGTCTCATATAATAGTCTCTAGCTGATCTTTTCTTTAGATTAAGAAGCAGTCTTACTACAAGTTCTGTTAAGTATTGCAAATATAGGCTTTAATAATTAAGAAACATAATTTGTGAAGTTTCTGTGTGGTTTTTTGGGGGGTTCTGTGATCTGTTGATTACTTTTCTAATTCACACAGAATCTGAAACCACCCACAATGATAAGTCTTATCTTCATAACTTCCCATCCTGTTTGAAAGTATTCATGCTACTTCTGCATAACTGCCAGGCAACCAATATTTTGAGTTCTATTAAACTGTATTATTATCTATTCAGAAAAGAATAAGAACAAGGGAAATCATCATGTTACAAAGAAAGATACTGTAGTGTTATAGGTCTCATACACAAAATCTTGGATATGGCTATGCTATAGACTTTCAGAACTATCTGGAAGAAAACAATGGAGGCTACTATGTTTATAGGCTGCCACTGAGCAACTAGTAACTACCTCAGCCTTAAAGCATGTAGCCAACCACTACATTTTACCCAGAGTTACAATCTCCCCGCTCCAAAATCTGCTAGAGAAGAGAAAAAACTGCCTTTCTGTAAGTGAACTGAGTCAGAAGATCCTTTCATAGAAATTACCTTCTCACCTAAAGCAGCTTGAAGACAACCCAATGTTTCTCCTGGGTGAGCACAAATTATGTGTCAGAGCTCATGAGAGGTAACTGTCTTTTCACTCTCTCCAGACACCAACCTTTTCACCTGCTTTCACCTTTTCTAGATGAAGAGGTGCTTTTCATTTACCTTAAGCCTATAGTAATGGTCCTTTACTTTGTTTCAATTTTTAAGGGTTAGTAAAACAAGCAAAAAGACTGCATGTGTAGCTAGGTTGAATACTATTGATATGCACATGTATCTTTTACATTATCTATCTTACACAGCTATAATAGGTAGTGCAGAAGCCATCTCAAATGCATGAATTTGAATAAAGGGAGAAGGTCTGGAGATATGAAAGACAATGTTTACTCATGAAGAATACTATCTATTTTCTGGACATGTGTTAATTTTATGTTACAATAGACAATATTACAGTAGAGAAATGTCAGGCATTGTGGAGAGAGAGAGAAAGAGAGAAAAGCATGTTCCATGGGGACTCTGACAAGTGACATTTGCAAGAAGAAAATACTATGTTAAAGAGAAATAGGTGTTTTTTTTTCTTTCAAAATTATGCTTATTTTAACTGTTTTTATTTTTGTTGTGACATTAGCTAGTGAAAGGAAAAAATATGACTGCCTGCTAATCAGCAAAAGCTGCAAGCACAATATTAATGCTCATAACAAATGATATTAGGGAAAACTGAAAAGCTTTACATTCCAGCAGTAATGCTATACAACATTCATGTGACATATACATACTTTAAAAAGGCAAAACCCAGTAATTTGTCAGCATTCAGTACTGAAATGCAAATTATGCATTGACAACATATTTAACAGCTTTTATTGCTTGTGTTTCAGAAAGAACTAATAATGTTTACATTGTTGAGGGTGAGCTTTTCCATATTACAAACTATGGTTTTCCTTAAGAACTGAGCTAAGTAAAACATAGTAACAATATTTCTAAAAACCTGCTTATGAGTTCAGGTTCTTATTTGTAAAACTAGTTTGATCTTCATTTTTCTCCCCTTATTTCTGGAGAGAACCATTTTTAGGAATACAACAAACTAAAAAATGTGAAAGAGAAACCTAGAATAACATAGTTTATGAATTTATAGCATGGTTACTACTCTCAGTCTAGACAGTGTTCTTTACCTATCTAATTTGTTGGATTGGTTAATGTTTCTTTGTTTGGGTTTGGGGGTTTGTGTTGCTGTGCATGTTTGTTTATTTTTATCCAATAGTGAAATTCAGTTCTTTACTGAGATTTTAAGATTTTTCCAAATGCTTTCATTTCCGAGTCTTTCATCACTATAGTGTACTTTCTTTGTAAGTGGCTTAATCTGTATGAAGGGAAGCTGGAAGAGTACAAACCAAGCAAAGCACAATGAAAGACACATTAGAAGGGGATTACCACTATAGCATTTGATAAAAGACTTACAAAGTAGAATGAGAAAAGGATACAAATGTAAGAGCAAGCCAAAGAAGTAAAAGTGGTCAATATTAATGCTTCATTAGAAAAACTGCCTAGACATCTGAATTTTAACTGTCTGATACATCTCCTGGAAATTATTTCCAGTAAGGAGGAAAATTTCAATGTTAGTGCATGCTGAAATAGCACCACTTAAAACTGGGCTTGCTGTAGCCAAAAGCTAAAATAAATTTGTATCATTTAACTAACTACATTTCATTAATAACGCACAACTTCCCAATGACTCAAATCATGCCTTGTCGAATAAATAAAAAGTATGCTAATATAATTTTAAAGCTATCAAAGAATTAAATCAATAAAAATAAATCAAATATCCATCAGGAAATATACAGTGTTTTAATGCATAGTAGACAACTGTACTTGCTCATTTGACCATCTTTATTCAAACCTACAAGTCTGTGTTCCCAAGTGTATGTTTCTCCTCACCTCAAGGAGAGGCTGGCTCCAACAGAGCCCTCTGGAAAATGAGGCAGCCATTCATGTCCCCAGGATGCTGCTGAGTATCATCACGGCAGGAAAGGCTGCAGAGCTGGCAAGTGAGAGCCATCATAGAGGTTGGAGTTCATGCAGAGGCTGATGCAGCAAAGAAGATGACTCCAGCAGCAAGGCCACAGACACGGAGGAAAGACCTCTGGGGCAAAAGGGAAATTAATAAATTTTGCTGTTCAGAAAGTAACAGGTTAATTGAACTGAAATATATTTGTAAGTTCCATTCTACAGGGACAAAATGGGCAGTACCAATTTCTTCATCTGTTTGTTCATTGTGTTTTCTTTTGATTTTTAAAGTTAATACTGTCTTTTTTACATGTGCTTTTAAATCCAGCCAGGAACTAAGTACCACACAGCTGTTCTCTCATCCCCCACTTGTTTCCTTCCCCAGGCAGGATGGGAAAAAATATAGAAACAACATAAACTCCATGGGTTGAGATGAGAACAGTCCAACAACCAAAACAAATAGAATACTAATAACGGAGATAAGGAGAGAGATATAAAACTAAAAGGTGAAAGAAAAAAAACTAACCCAACAGAACCACGCCAACAAAACTGACAAAAAATAACCAGCAGTGATGCACAATGCAATTTCTCTCCACACACCAACTGATACCGAGCCCAACCCAAGCAGCGATCTGGGCCTTCTGGGTAACTCCCCCGAGTTTATATACTGGGCATGATGTGCTGTGGTATGAAATACCCCTTTGGCTAGCTTGGGTCAGGTTTCCTGTCTCAGCTTCCTCCCAGGTTCTTGTGCCCCTCCTCACCGGAAGAGCATGAAGTCCTTGATCAGTGTAAGTGCAACAACTAAAACATTTGTCTGTTACCAGCATTGTTCTCAGACTAAAGTCAAAACACAGCACTGTACCAGCTGCTAGGAAGAAAATTAACTCTATCCCACCCCAAACCAAGACAAACCCTTTTTGGTCCATTAGAGGAGTTTCTCTAGGAGGAAGTTCAAGCACATGTTCTGCAACAGCGGCCAAATCACTATGATAGTTTATATCTGTGTAGATATAGGGTAAAGCTACAGCTGTAATGTGCTCACAAAGGATAAAAAAAAAAAATAAAAAAAAAATATATCCCTTACAAAATTATGACGATGAAGATAGAAACTAGTAGAATGCTTCTGCAGGTGATGTGATGTTCAGGTAAAATGATGATTTCACCTTCAGAGTCATGGAAAAAGAAAACAGTAGAAATCAACTCTGTGCACTCTCTTCAGTTGTTTCAATCTCATTTATGTTATTTCCAGGGTGGCTAAACTATATTTTTTATGTTTTCCTATTTTAAATACTGGAAATAACATTGTTAGCACTCTCATCACCCTACAAATATTGGGGTTTTTTGCAAATATCAGTCTGACTTAATTGCTACAATATCGGCTCCTATAATACTAATGGATTTCAGCTTCTTAAACAGATATATTTCCTCAATTTTTTTATGTCTTTGAAGTTATTTTCCAGCTTGCTAACTTCACTTTCTTCGGTTGTCTGATTTCCATTATTTTAATTCTCATACTCTTGTAATAACTTCATTTCATGTCAAATGAAGTTGCTAAACCTCTATCATACCTGCTTTGCATCAGGTGTTTTGTCCACAGTAAAATTCATTTTTATCTATCCATTTTCTGTGTCTTTCTTCATCCTCTAATCTTCCCTAACAAGCACAATACCATTTTCACCTCTATTTCCTTTCTCTGCACAAACAGGACTATTCTTTATTTTGGTTTAACATCAAAGACATAAATAAAAACTATTATGAGAAACTTGCTGCTGTGTACATACTTGTTCTTGATTTCAGTCTGGTTTAATATCACTCCAAATTATTTGTCTTTCTGTCTTTTACAAAATTAATATATGCCAGCTGAGCTCCCTGACACTTCTTGTTCAGGAAAATGCTATCTACTTTTTTTTTACTTTTTGAAGAAGAGTTTCACTATGAACTCTTGACTATGACTTTATTACAAGCTCTGAAGAAAAAATATCTCCCTGTTTGCTTCTTTCTTTTCAAATTTTCAGGAAAAGTCTACTGCAAGCCCAAAACCAAGTCATCCCCAGTTAAGGGGTAGAGCTTAGTCATCTTTTGGTATTTGACATTGCACCTTGTCTATCAAAATAAACAAACTTTCATAACCTTGCTAATTTAGGTTGCACTTTAGCAACCTAAAACATTAGATTGACATAATTCTCCAACTGTCTGGTTTGCTGTTTTCCTGTAACAAGACTACTTTGAGCAGTTATTCTTTTTGTAAAGGTTGTATGTTTAGATTAGTTTATTATTTCATTGTTGATGAGATGTGGGAAGTATTATAAATTGCCACCACAGCACCATTGTTTTGTTAGGTGCAGTGCTGGGAAAAACTAGAAAAATACTGTATTGCCCCACAGCTTTTCAATATAAAGTCATGGCACATGCAAAAATGTTATCAGTTTATAAAGGAGTAGCAAACCGTTGTCTTAACTGAGCCAACAAATGATCATATGTATTCTCTTCATAGTTATAATAATGGCATGCCTTTCTCTCACTGAAGTTTCTTCCTCTTCTATTTTAGTTTATGTGTTAAAATGACATCTGAGAATCAAGAATTTAGTAAACTCCTTTTCTGTGTATACATGTATTCCTGTTTCCTTGTTCCTAGAATAATTTATCACCATTCAAATGGTTATACTTTTACTCAAATAAAGCTTTCTCACTGAGTGACTTTCTTCATCAGTATCCTTACTTCCACATTTAAAGTCGGATATAAATCTGTATGACTAGCTTTACCCAACCCAGATAAAAGTGTTAATTTCTTGATTTTGTTTTACTAAAGATTAATGTTGTATATACCTTAACCATAACACCTGATGACAACTACTGTAGTAAGAGTTGAACTGAAACTAAATCAACTGTAGTTTGAAATACAACAAAATTCCGATTTCTTCTAATAGACTAACAGTCAAGAGCCACAATTGTAAGTTACACAATCAAAAACAAGATGGAAAGAAGGCATATTTAACAACCTCACCAGTAAAGGTTGTTAAGAGAGACAAGAATTACAAGCAGGTAAATGGCAGCATGCCCTGGTGAAAAGGAAGGTTCTAAACATAAAAATAAAGCAAATGTGGTAAAAGTAGAGCTAAGTTTCCATCATGGTTTTCCTGAAACATAAAGAACAAAATGCTTTGTGCAAAGTTATTAGGTACAAGGTTATAACTTGGACACACACTATAAAAAATAGCTGCAGATAAATCAGAGCTGTAGAGATGCAATTTTAAATTATTAATTTTAAAATGTTTTGTGAACATTTCCTATGCTACTTTAATGGGCATTTTAATTAAAATCCACCTTTTATTAAAAAATAATGAAAGCAGGGATTTAATAGAGGAAATTAATAGCATAGAAGTGAGTCTATTAACAGCAACTTGAACAAACTCGGAGGGGCGGGAAGGGAGGGAGAAAATCCCTTGAGTTTAAAAAGAGATTTTAAACTTTTCATAAATCTTTTCTAGAGAGGAAACCTATTAGTTTGTTGCAGTGAAGTCAAGCAGCATTTATAACTCTTGTTTGAATTCTAAGAGTCTTCTTTTTCTATATAATTAGTTATATTAAAAACTGATAACGATGCTGGGATATTAAAAAAAAAAAGATAAAATTCTAAGTAAATGTAGTTTCCTCTGTAGTTTAACGTATATCAAAGCATAAAATCGTCTAATGACATCATATCACAAGGGAACAGATATTTCATTTTAGCCATCCATGGAGGAGAGCTGCAGAAGGAACAGAAAATTAACAGTATTGAGACATGTATTTTCTTCTTAGTACTCAGTGATCACATTTTTGTAGGGCTTGAAAAGCTACAGTTCAAGATATATAATCTAAGAAAAAGATAACATGTTCTGCAACTAATAACTTATAATTATGTAAGTTGCAATTACTGCAATAAAGAGAAGTTACAGCATGGAAAATGGGCTGCTGCTATAGCCAAATTGAATATTTCTGTCCATTTTCCAACATTTGTATCTAACATACTTTCTATTCAAAAGTGATGATCTATAGTTATCTCTTGAAATGCTGCTCCTTTAGTAGTGGCACCCACAGCAATTTTCCAGTTTGCTTACAGGATTGCCTGCTCTTGTTAACATCCCTGGTCAGTTTGTAAAACATACATGGATTCTCCTGCCTGCACACTGCTTATCACCAAACCCCGTATAAAGCATCTTAGCTAATTCCACATGCTCTGACTTTAGGCCCTATTTTTCCTAAAATGTTAGACAAGATCCTGCCACCAGAGGCTCAGAATATTGTCAAACCCCCACTTCAGTAAGATCAGCTCTGTTAGATTGGACATGTGATATGAACGGTCTCCTCATAACTTCCCTATATCCAGTTAAAACATGGTGATTGGAAGAAAGGAGAACAAAAAGTATTAAAAGAACACACTCAAGGTAAATTTCCATTTATGTCATATGTAGATTCACTTCTTGGTGTACCAGGTGAACGGATGCCATCAAAACAAATAAAAAGCTTTTGACAGGCACAGAGCAGCATAAAACAAAGAGGAAAGAGGAAACAGGAAAAGAGGAAAGCTTTGCCTGCAATACCTACAGTTCTTTGTTTTCCTCCAGTCTTCTGTAGTCTTTTAGACACAATGGAGTTATATACCAGTTTAAAACCAAAATGATTCAGTTCTTATACTGGGTCCCAAGATCAGTGTCATATACAAACTATCATACATGTATGCATGAAATAAGCATATATATATATATATATATATATTATGAACACTCATAGGTAGCCTGTCTTCCCAAGCCTTGTATATGAGATGTTGTGGAAATAGTTCATAACACAAATAGCATGAGGTACGTTCTTTTACCAGTCTGAAACACCATGATCTAATATGAGCGTTTAATTCTTATTGATTACTACTAGGGAGAAAATGATACCAGAGAACTTAAAAATGCCAATGAAATAGCTATATTTCCAAGGTCACGGTAACACTATTTAAAAGGAATGTATGACCACAACAGAAGATTTGGTGATAAGTTTAACTGAGACAGGTACAGATCCATGATTAAATTATCTAGCTCTGAAACAGCTCAAGGGAAAATTTAATATCAAGGCATTACATATTTCTCCATGTGATACTATATATGTGGAAGTCCTGGAATGCCACTTTAAATTTTCAGGTCTATATAGAAGGATTTTATTTGTCTGGCAAAATCTTTAAGCAGATTCTCCTGGAAAGCATGCTAAGGCACATGAAAAACAAGGTGCTTGGTGACAGCCAGCATGCCTTCACTAAGGGGAAATCCTGCCTGACCAATTTGGTGGCCTTCTATGGTGGGGCTATGGAACTGATGGACAGGGGTAGAGCAGTTGACATCATCTACCTGGGCTTGTGCAAAGCATTCAACACTGTCCCACATGACATCCTTGTCTCTAAATTGGAGAGACGTCAATTTGATGGATGGACCACTCAGTGGATACAGAACTGGCTGGATGGCCACCCACAAAGAGCTGTGGTCAATGGCTCAAGGTCCACCTGGAGACCAGTTACGAGTGGTGTCCCTCAGGGATCGGTGTTGGGACCGGTCTTGTTGAACATCGTCGTCGCTGACATGGACAGTGGGATTGAGTGCGCCCTCAGCAAGTTTGCCAATGACACCAAGCTGTGTGGTTCGGTTGATACGCTGGAGGGAAGGAATGCCATCCAGAGGGACCTTGACATGCTTGTGAGGTGGTCTGATGCCAACCTTATGAAGTTTAACCATGACAAGTGCAAGGTCCTACACCTGGGTCGGAGCAATCCCAGGCACAGCTAAAGACTGGGCAGAGAAGAGATTCAAAGCAGCCCTGTGGAGAAGGACTTGGGGGTGTTTGTTGATGAGAAAATGAACATGAGCCGGCAGTGTGCGCTTGCAGCACAGAAAGCCAACCGCATCCTGGGCTGCATCAAAAGGAGTGTGACCAGCAGGTCAAAGGAGGTGATCCTGCCCCTTTATTCTGCTCTTGTGAGACCTCACTTGGAGTATTGTGTACAGTTCTGGTGTCCTCAACATAAAAAGGACATGGATCTGTTGGAACAAGTCCAGGGAAGGGCCACGAGGATGATCAGGGGATTGTAGCACCTCCCTTATGAAGATCAGCTGAGAAAGTTGGGGCTGTTCAGCCTGGAGAAGAGAAGGCTGCGTGGAGGCCTCATAGAAACCCTCCAGTATCTGAAGCGGGCCTATATGGATGCTGGGGATGGACTCTTCTTTAGGGACTGTAGTGATAGGACAAGGGGTAACGGGTTAAAATTTCAACAGGGGAAGTTTAGATTGGATATAAGGAAATTCTTTCCTGTTAGGGTGGTGAGGCACTGGAATAGGTTGCCTAGGGAAGTTGTGAATGCTCCATCCCTGGCAGTGTTCAAGGCCAAGTTGTACAAAGCCTTGGGTGGTATGCTTCAGTGTGAGGTGTTCCTGACCATGGCAGGGGGGTTGGAACTTGATGATCTTAAAGTCCTTTCCAACCCTAACTATTCTATGATTCTATGATTCTATGATTTTTAAATGCTGACTCATATAACAGTGTTGATTATTGTGTACACTAAACGCAACCATCCCAGCCAAATATAATGCCTAGAATTCACAAAGTGGAAACTAAGGTTTTACGAGATTCTCAGAAGTTAAAACAACACAAGCATTTAGGCAATAAAAATAAAAAATAAATGTAAAACTCACTTAAGTTGAGGAATGCCACAGTATAAATAAAACCCTGTAAGTAAACCAGCTTTATGATATGTGGATGAAACTACTTATCTTAAAATAATTGATCATCAGGTAAGCTTTACAAATAGAATCATAGAATAGTTAGGGTTGGAAAGGACCTTAAGATCATCTACTTCCAACCCCACTGCCATGAACAGGGACACCTCACACTAAACCATGTCACCCAAGATATAGTTTATAAACCAAAGAACTTCTATCTACCCATCTAAAATGAGAACATCATTATAGTGTAGCACAGAGAATAATTTTCCTCCAAAGTAATAAAAAGCTTTTTAAGGATGCAGAAATGCCACAACACTTTAATCCACAAATGATTTTTCTAAAATTATTTTTTCAAAGAAACTCTCAGCTTGTATCTTTGCATAAAGAACATTTTATTTCAAAATGGTCTTAGGAAAAGAAACTTTTCTGGGAGCAAGCACGGAACCAAACACAATTATTTCTGCAAAATGCTAGAGAAAAAGGAAATATTTATTTATTTACTAAGAACAGTTCAGTTGGAAAGGATCTATAGCAATCATCTAGTCCAACTGAATGTATTTATTTTTTTGCATAACAAGGCATCCCACCTTATAGATACTGTAAATCATGCTTGCCTAATATCAAGAACATACAAGAAAATCAGTGGAACTGAATAGTACTTAAATTGAGAAAGGTGTTGAAGTCCACAATGCTTGGCTCGTATTAAAATAAATGAAAGAATCTGTAATACTAGCAATTGTAATGTAATTTTAAACTATTATTAAGTGATCTGATAAAAGTTTTAATACCTACTGAATACCAGATAATGAATAGCAGCAGGATTCATCAGTGTTTTGAATATACTGTAAAGAGT
Organism: Neopsephotus bourkii; assembly: GCF_033783945.1. Taxonomy (NCBI): domain Eukaryota; kingdom Metazoa; phylum Chordata; class Aves; order Psittaciformes; family Psittacidae; genus Neopsephotus; species Neopsephotus bourkii. The sequence goes on along the minus strand of NW_026900684.1, from coordinate 14,230,651 downwards.
AATAATTAGGAAAAATAGAGTTAATAGGTACAATAACTTTGAAATAAAACAATTGATTCCTAACTGTAAAAATTGTACTCCGGGAATCACACTTCCAATACCTTTAGTGAGAGCAAGCATATGTTATTATATAATCAGGGAAATGTTATGAACCCTGATAATATTCTGTGCTAACATCCTAATATTTATTGTTACTTTTATTTTAAAATATCTTATACACCAAAAAACATACTACGTTCCCTTTAAAACCTGAATAAATGATATTTTCACAAGGCCTACTAAAACGTCATAAGGATTGATCCACAATACAAAACCAATATAAATAGATGTTTAAGAAAAAGAAGATACTTAGAAAGAAATGCATTAGAACTGCCAATGAACTTCTTATGTTGAATACAAGCCAAATAAATCTCTTAGATGTTAATATAAGGTGCATATCATGACAGTAATTGCATATGTAACATGGCAGAAATCCCATGCATAGCCTTATTATCACCTTGCCAATAAGACATTAGCAGTTCAAAGAGAATTAAAAAATTATATTAAGACAACATATGAAGTTGGAAAAAGACACATATACCTTGGCTAAAATAAAAATTAGAAAGCCATGGCTTAGTACAATCACAAACTTCTACTGAAGGATGGAAATCCTTCACGAATGAAGTCAAAGGAAGAGATTAATACCTCCATGAAAGTAGGAGCACTAGCAAATTTAGTGAATAAAAATAAAGGTCTTAAAAGAGGAGATAAAGAAAGAAGGGGCTGGGGGGCGAAGGGATGAAACACAGTATGGTAGCAGAAATTATTTAACTTTGAAACAATCTTTTATGGAAACCAAGAGAAATTATGTAATTTGCATCGTTTAAGTGATATGCTTAAATCAAAGTGCTAGAAAACATATTGCTCTTGCTTACCCCCAGAATGCAATTGGAAGCAAGCTGTCAAAGCTGCCCTGTTTTCCTGTCTCCAGCACCTAGTATTTTGCACTGGTAAAATATCCCAAGCCCTAGTAATAATATCAGAAACTGCTAGACTGGAGCAGTTAGCTGTGAAAAAGAGAGAATAGTAAATTATAAGAAAGCATTGCTTTCTCATACCTGTTGCTATTATACTTTAGATGCCTATTATATCTGTCAGCAAGTTTTCAGGCAAGATTAAGCCCTTCCAATATTCCCGTATAAAAGTTATTGGTAATTATCAGAAGGCAAAAGAGGCACTGAAAAGAGAGTTATTTTTCAGTGCCTGAAGCACAGGAGGCTAAGAACACTGAATACATGATGATTACTTAACTACTTTTTTCTTCCTTTTGTAAGTAAAATCTCTACCAGCATATTGTAATGCACCTTGTTCATTGAAAAATCTAAAGAAATGAGTCAAAGCTGATTTCTCTCACAAACTCCAAAGGATAAAAAAATACATGTGAAGCAGAACTTTGCCTCTCAAGTCTCTCAAGACTTATGTGTAATCAGCATACCATCAAGAAAACCAGAAATGAGTGTATTTAGCAGGGACACAGATTATCTGTTAAATAGAAAACTCATGGATGTTCCCGAAATGAGTGTATTTAGCAGGGACACAGATTATCTGTTAAATAGGAAACTCATGGATGTTCCCAACTCAGTTGTCATCACTGGCAATCACAGCAGTTGTTTACATAAAACAGTGATAGTAGAAATGTATTTTTAGCTGCCTTAGAGAATAAAGACATTAGAAACAGCAGAACTCACAGTATATGGCATGTCAAGAACTAGTGTACCACTCGTGTCAGTTGTTGACACTATTGTTTGAGAACCTTTGCCATAAGAAAACGTTTGTTTTGCTCTAGTCAAAATTTCTTCTTACTTTTTTCTCTTATAGCTGATTTTCAACTACATTTACAGCTAACATTTCAGTAATATCTTTGTTGTAGTTGAACTACAATCAGTTGCAGCATCCTTTTGGTATGATATAACTGGTAATTTCGTTACTCTTATAGTTCTTTACTATAACCCAGTTCAAAATTTCATTCACTAATGAAAAACATTGCTTCAGATAATTTTATTTCTTTTAAAACTTCTTATCTTGCCCTCTCTCCCCCTCCTCCTCCCCCCCGCCCCCCCAATTTTCTGTGTTGCCTGCCCTTGGAGAGACAGCGTCTCCTTACTAAAATTTGGGGTGACAATAATTCTTCATGATTTATGAAGGTGGACAACACACAAAACCCATTACATGACACAATGCCCTAGGCAATGGTAATGAAATCAGCAAGGAGATGTTAAAGGAATCTAGGGTAGATGTACACTGAAGTTTGGGCATTTTTACATTCTTTGTTTCATCACTTGGCTTGTTCATCTGAAAATTTCCTTGCAATTTTCTTAATTATCAATATACAGATGGACTTCTGTTCAGTTGGCTTCACCAAAATTCAATTTCTAGTTTGAAGTAATATCGTCTTCAATAATAATAATAAAAAACCAAACCAAACAAACAAACAACAGAACAGTTAAGAAAGTACTTATAAAATTTCATACACAATGCTAAGGGCTACAATATTTTCCCTGAAAAAGACCATCATTGATGGCAGCTAAACTAAATATTTAAAAATCCCACACGTTTGAGATCTTAGTCTTTTAAATAAGACTTCTTTTTTTTTTTAAAAAAGAATGTCAGCAAGATTATGTGGTAACCACTACTGCACTGTAGCGTAGATTAAGACAAGATATATCAGGAGGTATTCAATTAAAAAATATGCTATCAAATATGAAATTCTATTTTTTCTCAGATAACAAAACAGAAATCTCAGAAATCAGTAATGAAGAAGGTAGTATCCAACCATGAGAAATTGTTCTTTAGTACTACACATTTTCATAGTCAACAGTGACTTTTGAATATGCTGAATTTGAAGAATGATGGTTTTCTGGACTTCTGAAGGGTATTACACATAAATACATTGATATTTTCTAGAAATATAGTTGGTTAAAAATAAAATATATTGACGCAACAAGGCATGAAAGGCAGGGAAAAATATTAAGTCAAAATATTGTTAAAAATATTAATATTATGATCTTGCAAGATTGGATAGCAGAGCATCTTGTTATGTCGACATTTTATTCCTGAGTGCTGCCTGATGCATTCCTACATTCAAGGATTAGTAGTTAAATGAAACTGGAGTGCTTTATATTTGTTTGATAAAATGGCATGCAACAGACTAATTCAAGATTCCTTCCCTGGAAGACACCTCAGACTATGGGGTACCACCTCTCACTATGTCCACCTGGGTAAAACATAAACTTGAAATGTAGATTTTCTAAACTCTCTCTGTTTTAGTAACTAATTAAAAAGACCCAACATATTGACAACACAAACAGTAATTTCATTTTAATTCTATTGCTAGAAATTTAATTCTATATTTCAAGTCATTTGAAAGAGAAGCGTTTACAAAGCCTACGGTAAAATGTAAGTATTTGTTTCACTGGCCAGCTACTAAAGGAAGTAGGAATGTTATCAACAGGCAAAACCAGGAAATTAAAAAAAAAAAAAATTAAAATATGTTTGCTATCTTAAAATTTTGATAACAACCTTTTTCCCCCCCCAAAATTATGGAACATATTTTCACATCTTATGTTGCCTTGTCAATCTAAATCAATAATAGTTTTCACTCTATTGTTTTTCTCCAGTTAGGTTATAAGATAAGTTCAACAGACACAAAAATGAATGTGCTCTCCTTCAGGTGATACAACTTATTAGTCCCTCCAGATTTTTTTTCTCCTACACAAAGTAAAACCCCAAAGATACCTCTAACCTTATTTAAAACTTTCAATACCTTGCTAACCTGCCTTGCAGTATTTTATCTTTATCACAGTCATGAAAGAAAGTGCTTTGGTCTGCAACTTTTCATAGCAACAAAATTGCATCCAAAACTTGTGCTACAAGACATGACACTGTAAAGAGCAAAACATGAATTATTGACATAGTAAAGGAATCCTCAAACAGAATCTCTTTTTCAAAGACAAAACCTCAATCAGGTTTGGAGGCTGGATACCCTAAAGATCAAAGCCAGCCAAAACCTGACCTGCAGAGAGATAAGTTAGGCTATCTCAGGTCACTTCCTGACAAAATTTGTACAGTCCAGCTGCAATATGAATTTTTCAGAGTGAAAGGCAAAAGAGTCGAACATCCATGTTTAATTCCACCTAATAGCTCTTCTTCTCTTTGCCCCAACTGTGACGCAAGCTAATGATACAGTAAGTGGAAAAAAACCCAACAATTACCCCCAAAATTAAAAAAAAAAACCCACCCTCACCCCCTCACCAAAAAAAACACCAAACAAAAAAAAACGAGAAGAGTAGAGCTCACAGGCCCTACAGTCTTGAAACATTAATAGGTAGACATAGGGTATTTAATTCACGTATAACATATAGCTAAATCAAGTGTTGTCAAAGACTCAGGTAGCCCATCGTCTCCAGGACTGGCTGAGAGCACCTGCTCCTGTCCTGTTTCCAGGCCCCACTAGGAATGATGCTAATCACTAATCCCTCATGGGCACACACAAGGTCTGTACAGGCAGAAAAAAATATCCTACCCAGGTCCTACCAGCATCCATCTCCCAGATGCCACATCTCTCTGGGGTCCAGTTTTCAGAGCCCAAGTCTGCAGTTAACCAAGCTCCCAGATCCTTGGTCTTCCCACTAACCATGACCCAGACTTTGCTTGCTAGCTATTCTGCCTTGAAGTTTGCTATGGAATTACCCATGCAGAAGAGAGAGCACTCTCAGACAGAAAGTGGTTAAAAAAGAAGTGGAAACAGGAAATGAGAGATGATGATCAGCTGCACAGTTGGTGAGACAAATGTATCTGATGAGACCAGGAGCCTCATTTATGCCCTTTTCATTCCTCTCATGTGTTCCATCTCAGCTCACACCTATCCCTCCACTTCCAAGTTTTTCTTCTCTGCTTTCCATAGTAATTTTCATGCAATCCCCAAATTCTTCAAAGTCTGAATGCCTCTCTCCACCAGTTGCCAAGTACCCTCTCCTGTGTCCTGTCCTTTATGCAGCCACTCCCCTTCAGTTTTTTGCAACATCTCTCTGTGGAACCACAGTAGCAGGTTTTGCAGCAGGGATAAAGGCTTAGTTTCTCTGAATAAAGTCTGAGCTATATGTCTTGCTTACTCTTAGTTGTTGATTCAGAAGGACTGGGATTCCCACCTCATTACTGATTGATCACCATTTGCTTTTTGTGTTTATTTTGAACAGCTATTAGTCAGGTATCCTTTCTTTTGTCAATGTTTCTGCAGAAAAGTCAACAGTGATCAGTGATGTGTAGATAATCTATAGGTTGGTTTGTGGTTTGGGTTTTTTTTGTTTGTTTGTTTATTTTTCCCCCCCTTTTTTTTTTACTAAATTCCTTTACATTTTATATCACGAGGCTTAAATCTAAACTCCCTCCAATGCCCTGATTCATTCATGCTATCTATAAGACAGTGAGCATTTACAAAAAATGACAGTAGTTACAAACAGTAGCAAATTAGTGACACAAGGAATTAATACTTCAATATATTATGTAAATAGTAGTATTAGGACTTCAAAGACTTTAAAATCTATCTAAGTAGAAATAAGATGACGTGTCTAATGGGAACACTTAATGGTTATTTAAAGAACTCAAAGACAGAAAAATTTTCTTGAGATGGCTGTAATTTTAAATTTGCTGTTTAAATAACAAAGTTTGATACAGTACTATATCACAGACAGCACAGCATGCAAGCAATTAATGTCAAGGGATTTTTGCTCCTCTATACAATTTCAAATATCTTTTTGACTAAGTTATGCTTTTGAACAATAGAATGTGAACTTCAGATATATTAGCACAAAAACTTGTCCATCCAAATAATTTTAACTTAATAAAGCACTCTGAAAAAAAAAACAAAACCAAAAAATCTGATTAAAAAGAAAAAACTAGATAAGATGAAACATATTAAAATTATTAATACATTTAATTTAACCCCAAAAATTCAGAGGCAGAAAGTGAAAGAGAATGGTACTAAAGTAAAAAAAGGAATGGACTTTTTACTCTAGCTTCTTTCTTTCTTTTACCTTGAGATGGATTTTTATACATTCCTTCACCCAGCCATAAGGACTTTAATAACTGTTATTCACACTTTTCAAGTACAAAGTGAGCAATCAATGCTCTTTCAAAAAACAAAACAAAACAAAAAAACCAAATCAAAACACAAAAAAAAAGAATCATAAAAAATCCAAGGAAGTTCCAGTTTCTACCTTTCTTATAAAATTATGAACTTAAATATTTGCTATATTTTTCTGGAAGAGAAAAAAATAAATCTTTCAACATATATTGTAACAGTGGCATTTTAAAAATATTGTAGTACTTTTATCTGATTTTTAATAGTTATTCTTCTATGTCAGGCTCATATCCTGCAAGTGTTTTGGGATTTTCCAAGGTTTGGAAATACTGAGTAAGTGTCTATACTGAACTTAGATACAAGACTTTAAGAACTATTGAGTTCTTAAAGATACAAGACTTTAAGAACTATTGAGATGCTTCCAGCTCTAAAATATTAGGAAATTTGGGGGGTTTAGGTTATGTCTTAAATATTGTGACTGTCTATGTCATCCTTATGAAGTAAAAACTGTAAGATGGGACCAGATCAGAAAATACACACCAATTCAAAACATACATACACATGCATGCTTTACTTTAATCCTAGTGTTCCTGCTGGGCTTCTGTGAAACTCTAACCATGTGGTTACAGAAAGAATTTGAATCTGTGCTATTCCTATTCTCTCCAGTTTTCTTAAGTTATAATTTTAAGCTTATTTTTTTTCAAAACAATTATTTCCAACATGTTAGGGCTTTGTTTACATTTCTAGTTTGCAGAGGGTCATTTTCAGTTCTTTTGTGCCAGAATAGCCTCAACCCACGGAAAAATGTTTCTGTGAATCATTCAGCCTTTGCAAATTATTTCCTGGCTCTAATGAAAGTAATTTCACTGAGATGTGGGATGAGTTTTCTCACATTGAACACAAAATTTCCACATTGAACTCAACATGGATGTAGTCCTGTACCAAACTGTTTCTGTTAAGATTCTTCTGTCGATACCCTGCGTAGTTTTGGACTTCTATATTACAGCATGGTCATCCTTTATTTTTTTAAGCTATGCCTGATACGAGCATACTCTGAGTTTCACTCCAGGAAAGCAGCGGCTAACCTCTACCTTGTTTTATGCAAATATGCACACCTTTTAGATCATAAGGGAGGTATATTTTATACTAACCTGATGTTCCGCCTCCATGTTCCCTATATCCTTTTCATTCTTCTGCAATTATCTATCAAAACTATCTCTAAATTAGTCCAAGAAATTGAAAGCTGTACAGGAGTGCAATTTGTAAATCAGCAACAAAAAGTCTAACACTTCGTATGGATACTGCAATCATATCAAAATAATTTGTCCTCTTCTTATGCTCTCTTTCTTTCTAAACTTCAGTTGCTAGACAAAGGTGCTATTATTTAGTGAATGACAGCTCATCCATGTAAGAAGGAAGGAGCAATTTTAAATATAAAGAATCCCATATACAAGCAGGAAGAAGAGATAAAAATAGGAGAATAAGAGAAATAAAACGACAGGAAACTCACAACGGTTGTATTTTTGAAGGAGATACAAATATTCCTGTTGAGCATGGTAAACTTTCAGTACAGTATAGCCTGCTACAGTTTCCAAATTAGAATGTTTTAGGAATATTTTTTTAATTACTTCTATCAAAACGTGGATGGGAAAGAAAACATTCTCTTTACTTGCGCTAGTTTCAGCTAGGATAGAGTTAATTTTCTTCCTAGTAGCTGGTGCAGTGCTGTGTTTTGGCTTTAGTCTGAGAACAATGCTGATAACACACTGATGTTTTAATTGTTGCCAAGTAGCATTTAGCCAGATCAAGGACTTTTCAGTCTCTCATGCTCTGCCAGTGAGGAGGGAAACAAGAAGCTGGAAAGAAGCAGACAGGGCACCAGACCCAAAGTAGCCAAAGAGGTATTCCATACCACACCATGTCATGCCCAGTATATAAACTGGGGGCAGTTACTTGGAAAGGACCAATCACGGCTCAGATGAGCCTGATTATCAGCCAGTTGGTGGTGTGCAATGGCATCATTTGTGTATATTGTTGGTTTTTAACTTCCCCTTTTTAGTTTTATATTCTCTCCTCTTGTTATTTCTCTTATCGTTATTATTATTAGTAGTATATTATACTTAATTTTAGTTATGAAACTGTTGTTATGTCATCCCGTGAGGTTTCCATGTTTTTGATTCTCCTTCCTGATGAGGAGGAATTGGATGAAGACGAGTGAACAGCTAGCATGGTACTTAGTTGCTGGTTGGGTTTAAACCACAACATTAATTCAGGTATGTGCTTTTCTCCAGTAATTACTTTCTAAATGTACGAAAATTTAGAATATCTATTCACAACTTCCATCTTTAAATTTGGATTTGTCTTTATATCTTTTTCTTAAATTGGTCAAAAGTTTTTATTTTTAATTGGTGATGACAAGCTGCCTAAAAGAAGCACACATTCAGCCACGCTGAAGAGATCTCTCATGTAGGTGCCACACTGTGGTTTTGTGAAAGCAGGGTGGACAGTGTCTTCAGATGCTATGGAATTTTGCCAGCATTTGTTGATTCAAGCCTTCAGGACTATTTTTAGCCTTGAAGCAACATTTGCTACCTTGGCTTCATTGCTTCTGCCTACAGAAGTGACTTCAAAGAAGACAGAAGAAAAAGGTCTGCTCAGAGCAAGCCTGCCTTCCCCCTGCACTGCCATTTACCTATTTTGACTGAATTAAAAAAGGTTAGGTATGCCTGTAATACTATACTACCATTGTTCAGCTCCTCAGAAGTCTTTCACTTGGAAGGTGATACCAGCTCGCACAAAGATAAGAAAGAGAAACCAACGGAACTAGGAAAAATACCCAGTATGATAAAAAATTTTCTGAAAGAGTGACCAAAATATATTTTAGGTATACTTCATCAGTGTTGAGTCCTTATCTCAAAACATTAAGCATATTCAGAACAATACAATATAACATTAACAAACACTATGGTGTGTGCCAACTGCATTAATGTAGGTGTACAAAAGATACACCAAATTTAAATCCTAATTATGACCTGTGCTTAGAACAACTTAATTCAAATAAACATTTGAAAGGAGACTTTAAAAAGTCCTTTAAAATCTATATACATATTTCCAAACATTCTCTGAGTTCAAAATTTTGATGAACATTCACAATAAATTTCATATCAATTATTAGTAGTGATTATGGATTTTCTTGCAGAGCATTACACACCATGCGTTTAAAAATCAGATGTCAAAGTTAAGTTAATCTGGTAAAAGCTTGCTCACATATGGTGACAAGAAGGACATAGCAGTTTTATTTCTAATGCACAAAACCTTTAGTAGGGAATCCAGAACTTTCACAAAGTTTTTATGCAACATTAATTAATACCTATATGTTATCACCTACGAGATTAGGCAATGACATGCATCCCTCCCCTTAGAAAACTGTCCTCAAACTCTATAACCAAAAATAAATTGTAGAAAATAGTTTTAAGACAGTTCTTAATAAGCAAATTATGAAAAAGAGAAATGTTATATTTCAGTTTTTCTTCTGCAGTACATATTACTGGTTGTTTTAAATGTAAAACACAGGTCTTGGCTGGTGTTTTTTTTGTGTGTGTGTGGCTTGGTTGTGTTTTTTTTGTTGATGTTGTTGTTTGTTTCCTATGATTCTCATTTAAAACTGACATGCATATTCATTGATAATAAAAAAGCATAGAAGCAATCCTGTAGTTCTGAAGTATTAAGCAAATCTTATGTTCTTAAAGATGTTCATTATCTGCACTTCTATTGTTATTCCTCAGTTCTCAGGGCACATTTCTGAAACACAGCTGATTGATTGATCTTTTTCCTGAAATTTTATTTTAGTTGCAAGGAAACTGGTGTACCGATAATAATGCTAACAAGGTCTGCTCCCAGACTTCTCCACTTGCATTAGCACTTTGCAGGGCATTTAGCATTGAAACACTCCAGGAAGATAAATTAATTTAATTTGTTTCATAATTATAACATGATTCGCCATACCTTATATAACCTTGACCTGCTTGCCATGAATTACATAGTGCAATTGCGGTGGTGACATTTCAGGGCTTCAAATTTTTCACATTTGTTTTCTTTTCCAAAAGCAAACAGACTATTCTACTAAATGCTTTGTTGAACTCATAAATTAAGCTTTTACTGTGCACATAATCATTTAGAGAAGTGAATAATGTTATGTAAAAGAGAAAATTCCCATCAGAAACAATTGTGTTCCTTTCAGTATGACTTTGTCTTATATCTAACCATAGCATCAAATTCACCTGAAATAGTCAAGACCTTGATACTGACTATTACTGTTGCCAGTAGCATCTGGGATATGAAATCAATGACCAGGACTCCACAACTCTACAGTTGCTATACCAATGGTAACAACTGTATTTCCTCCATTTTAAAAGTCAGCTTTTTTGAAAACAACAAGGGTACCTCTCTATGGAAAAATACAACTGTCAAATGAGATTTTGTAGGGTGGGAAGGAGGACTTCACCTAGTTTCATTGTCAGGAGAGACCTTACATATATTAATTCTGACCTTTTTTGTTATGAGTAATCGTTTCACAGATTACATAAATATGAGACAGTATTAACAATTGATATTCTTGGTGTGATGGGCTGTGCATCACACATGTATAATTATTCTGGACTTGTAAAAGGGAGAGACAACTGTGGACTACTGATAGTGTACCGCTAATGATGCAGCTCACATGAACAAATGGACAGGTTAACCTACATGTGCTTGCCAAATGTCTATTCCTTCAGACAATACAAGATGTTCAGAAAACAGATGGCCAGGCATCTAAAAGTCAAATCAGAATCTCTTTTATGGTCTGTGGGGAACAGTTGTTGGCAGCAGAATTGAAGTAGATTAACATGTTGTTGACAGTTTATTCAATATTCTCTATCATTTATTTAAAAGAGGTAATTATTTTCTGCAAGAAACCTGACTTACCCTTCCATCCTACCAGGATAGCTGTGCCTGAGAGAAAACCTACAAGTGTTTTCTGTCACACTGAGTTTAGGCCTCTCTAAAACACAAGAAGCTACAATAATGTTTTTTTCAGTCTCATAAGTTTTGTGAAATGCAAATCGTTTTCACCTCTCCTGCTAGGAGTTTAAAATGTATTCTATTATTCAACTTAACTTTAATGTTTAACAGGGAGAACACTATTGTATTCCCTTTTATTATAGGCTAGGTAAGCAAACTTAGTGGGAAGATAGCCCAGTTATGGATTTAGTCACTTTTAACTTTTACCTGTCTTTGCAACTCTCAGATTGTTTCTGTTCCTTTTCTCAGTAAGCCTGTCGTTTTGTGTTTTGGCAGCAGGGTAAACCATATTGTTAGTTAGTGCAGGCATAATACTATCTGAATGCTTTATCAGAACCTTTATCGTGTGATGGCTTTGTGCGCTTCATAAAAAGACACTAATTTCTTCTTCAAATCTCTCCCACTTTGTCACAAAAATAGCCTCTAAGAGATGTCCTGAAAAACTTGGACAGCTGAAAACATTCTGGTATCTATTTTTCTTGCTATACTTCAACAGAAGACCATTCCTTTTTTCTGCAATAAGCATTTAAGAATCCTGTCCTGATTCTTCTACCTCACAAATTGATAGGGATTAACCCTGACACGCAGTCAGCCTTTTTTGATTGCTGAACAAGAGGTTATCAACAAAATAGTTCCCTTATTTATCCAAGCCCCTGGAAAATTCAAGACAGACTGAAAATGCCAGATCACAACAATTTTGTGCCCTCATTGTGTATAGCTTTGTTGTCATAGCATTTTGAGAAAACATAATCAGACAATGCTCTGGCATTCATATAGACAGAATTCCCAATGGCTGCTCCTTCTACTTTAAACAACATTTTCTTTTTTACTCAAAAGAAAGACAACATTTCTAGCTTTATTCTATGTATGATATATTATTACTTTATGGTCACACATTTTCTAGCTCACTGTCGTGGTTTAACCCCAGCCAGACAGCTTGTTCACTCACTCCCCCCCCCCCCCTTGCCCTCCCCCTACTGCCGGAGGGACGAAGAGGAGAATCAAAAAGAATGCAACTCTTACAGGTCGAGATAAGAACAGTGTAGTAACTAAGATATAACACAAATAACTACTGTTACCACCAATAATAACGATAAAGGAAATAACAAGGGAAGAGAATATAACACCTCAGCACCAGCCGACCGATAACTCGCCCCCCCCAGCCCGACCAAGCACCGACCAATATCCCCTCCAACCCTGTCATCCTCTAGCCCTCCCAGCTAACTCCCAATTACCTCCTGGGCATGACGTGCTGTGGTATGGAATACTTCTTTGGTCAGTTTGGGTCAGGTGTCCTGTCTCTGCTTCCTCCCAGCTTCCCTTCCTCCATGCAGAGCATGAGGCTCACAAAGTCCTTGGCCAAACCAAAACATCGTTGTTATCAGCTCTGCTGCCAGGCCGAAAACACAGCAGTGCACCAGCTACCAAGGAGAAAAATGATTGCTACTGCTAAACCCAAGACAGTCACTCAGCCCACTACATCTCTTAGATAAAGTGGTAAACTTAAAGGATTTTGAATCTATAGAACAAGATTTGATTCTGATGCCTTTTTCAGGGAGGATAAACTCATGTATGTTGTTGAACAGTAGATAACTGTAAAGCAATGACAGAATATTTCATACAGAGACATTGAAAAGCCTTTCCTTTGACTCTAGGGATTTTGAAAAAAATTTATTTTTTTTTTTCTTGTAAGAAACAGATAGTGAAGTAGACTGGAGTTAGAATTAAGCCCACTCTTAATAAAGCTTTTAAAGTGAAAATTTCCAAGTTGAGATCCCAGATGGAATGTCTTTCTAGGTGAAGATCTGTCTACATATTTCCCATGAATTACTGATTCAGAGGAGCGAAGCTGGTGAAGGGTCTACAGCACAAGTCTTATGAAGAGTGGTTGGGGGAACTGGGGCTGTTTAGCCTGAAGAAAAGAAGGCTTGGGGAGACCTTATCTCTCTACACCTACCTGAAAGGAGGCTGTAGTGAGCTGGACATCAGTCTCTTCTACCAACAAGCTGTAGGACAAGAGGAAAAGGCATCAAGTTCCACCAGAAGAGGTTTAAAATAGATATTAGGAAAAATTTCTTTACCAAAAAGGTTGTCAAGCACTGGAACAGGCTGCCAAGGGAAGTGGTCACCATTCCTGGGGGTATTTAAAAGATGTGTAGATGTGGTGTTTAGGGACATGGTTTATCGGTGGCATGCCAGTATTAGGTTAACAGCTGGACTCTATCTTAGAGGTCTTATACAACCTAAATGATTCTATGATTCCAAAAAAATGTAATTTTTTTAGCTTTATTCTACAATATGATACAACTTTATGGTCACACATAACCAGATGAAAGGAGCTTATGTATGCCTCTTTGATGCACTGGAGTTTAGAGATATAAATCACAAAACAGATAGAAAATCTGTATATTTTTCTTGGTTTACCTTTTCAGTAATTATAAATTTATATATTTATATATATATTTTGGAACTTGATGATCTTAAGGTCCTTTCCAACCCTAACCATTCTATATTTATTTATATATATTCTGTCAATTTCTACCACTGATTATATATTAACAGACAGCAATTTTTTATTTCCAATATAGTCAAAGACATAATTAGAGACCCATATGGCTTTTTAACAAAAGCTTTAAAGCAAATGCCAAATCTGTAGAAGTCATCCAAATTTGTTTTCATGACTTCAGTATTTTCTCAGACATTCTAATAAGCCTCTTCAACTACAGCAACCTGGTCATCTTTACTTATTTCACATTTTTCTGTTGTGAACATATTTTGACCCTTTCCCACTATCCCTTCCTTCCACCATTTCTCAGCACTTTTCCCTCCATGTTTGATGAGTTCTATGACACATACTCCTAGTTAAATATCTACATGGCTATCTAGATTTAACAGTTTCTGTGAGGGATTCTTTTGCTCCAAAAGCAAAATATTTAGATTGGTGTTGTGGTTTAAGCCCAGCCAGCACCCCAGAACCATGCAGCTGCCCGCTCACTCCCCACCCCCTTCCTCCCTGCTCCTGGAGGGATGGGAAGGAGAATCAAAATAATGTAACTCCCATGGTTTGAGATAAGAGCAGTCCAGTAACTAAGGTATAACACAAATCACTACTGCTACCACCAATAATAAAAATGATAAGGGAAATAACACAGGAAGAGAACACAACTGCTCACCACCCGCTGACCAATTCCCAGCCTGACCTGAGCAGTGATCTAGCCCTTCCAGGTAAATGCCCTCAGTTTATATACTGGGCATGACGTGATATAGTATGGAATATCCCTTTGGCTAGCTTGGGTCAGGTGTCCTGTCTCTGTTTCCTCCTGCCTTCCCCTCCTCCCTGGCAGAGCATGAGACTCACAGAGTCCTTGGTAGGAGCAAACACCACTTAGCAACAACCAAAAAACATTGGTGTTATCAGCATTGCTCCCAGGCTGAAAGTCAAAACCACAGCACTGCACCAGCTACTAAGAAGGAGAAAAATGACTGCTACTGCTGAACCCAGGACAATTGGTTAGCACTTAACTGAATAATAATAATAAAAAACTATTAAAGTAGCTTAAAATCTGTAGTGCTTGAGTGGATTTTGAATAAAAAAAGAACCTTCCAGGGAAACTACTTACTGCAAATTTAACACACAAATTCATATCCCCTTGTCCTGGGTTCAGCAGTAGCAGTCACTTTTTCTCCTTCTTAGTGGCTGGTGCGGCTCTATGATTTTGACTTTCGGCCTTGGAACAGCGCTAATAACCCTGTTGTTTTTCATTAGTGCTCAAATGTTTAGTCAGACCAAGGACTTCGTGAGTCTCATGCTCTGCCAGGGAGGAGGAGAAGGCGGAAGGAAGCAGAGACAGGACACCTGACCCAAACTAGCCAAAGAAGTATTTCATACCACAGCACGTCATGCCCAGGATGTAACTGGGAGTTACCACTGTAACTCGCTGCTCGGTCAGGCTGGGTTGGCAGGTGGCATCATATTCTCTTCCCTTGTTATTTCCCTTATCTTTATTGTTATTGGTGGTAGCAGTAGTGATTTGTGTTATACCTTAGTTACTGGACTGTTCTTATCTCAACTCGTGGGAGTTTCATTCTTTCGATTCTCCTCCCCATCCCTCTGGGAGCGGCGGGGAGGGAGGAAGGTGGGGAGTGAGCGAGCGAGACTGCGTGGCTGACAGACTTTAAACCACAACACCCTTCTAAATGCAAGACTTTTCTCTCAGCTTTCATGACATTAAAAAATAATGATTTTTGTCTGGCACAATATAATAGTGCCCGAAAATAAAGCTGATTGGCTGAAGAATATGAGTTTCAATTAAACGTACAATCCAACAAGGATTGTCATTCTACTTTAGTTTCTCCTTTTGTACAGTGGTGTCTGTTTCACTCCAGACTAATTTCGATCTCATAATCTCAAAAACCTGCAAATTACAGATGACTCACAAAAAAGTTTCATCATAATTAACTAAGTAACTTATTGAGACCAACATGCTGATTACAATGATCGACACCACACAAGATATTAAACCAGTGTGGGATCCTGTAAATACTTTTCCTCAGGTATAACTATTTTTACACGCAGATCCCCCAGTAACTTCAAAGTTGCTCATGAGTAACACTTCACAAGTCTTACACCCTTTTGCCAGAATATTGATGATAATCTCCTTATTTTATTTATCAGTAAAACACATGCAAATCATTTGACACTAGATAGAGAATATGTAACAGCAGTAACTCCCATAATTAAAAAAAAAAAAAATTGAAGATGAAGCAGGAAGACATAAAATTTCATAGTGAATATCACATCACCTGATCCTGAAAGAATGTACTCTTTTTTTTGGATCAGTATACTTCAGTATCGATCCTTAAGCTCTGTTTACCTTGCTTTCATATACAGGCCTGCATAAAATGTTCTGAGTTTAGACTAAAACAAAATTGATAGCAAAGATTAATCTACTTAAGAAACATAAAGATTCTTCAAGGAACACACATCTGAAGGTTACTACTGAATCAGTCACCAATACTACATAATTCTTTCTTAAAAAAAATAAAATCTGTTTTAAAAACAGGCAATATCTTTGCCCCAGTCCTCTTATTCCAGTAAGAAACTGCCTTCTTTTTTACAGCCTACCTTAATTAGGGTAATGTTTAAATCCCTCTGTTTTGGTGTCTATATTCTTTCATGTATTTTTACCCTCACTGCTGCTATCATGATTTTTTTTTTCACTATGACATATTTATAGAACACTCATATTTTGTAAGTAACTTGAAGATCCCAAAGATCATCTCAATTTCTGTACTGTTTGCATTGTGTAGCCCAAACTGTTGCTAGAAGTACATTCTGAACTTTGAACTAGTAACTTTTTTTTCTACTTTTATTTCTTCTATTCTTAAGTATTCTAATTCTTACTGTATCTCAATCCTTCTCTGTACTGTCTTCTTGATAGCATCAGCGTATTTCCATTGCTGAGGCAGTAGATTGCATCAGAAAAAAGTATTAAACAAGATTTATCTCATTACTTTTGAGTTTCACTACCAACCTCCTTTAAATCCAACAGTTGTCTTGTCAACACAACTTCCTTAATCACCTTGCATTACTGTCTTTCTCTGTATAGTATTATATCAAATATTTTACTGAAATTAGATTAAAACTCTTGAATTTCCCTGTCTGGCAATCAATGAGTTATTGTATCAAAGACATATGCACAGTTAGTTTGACACAATCTACTTTTGATAAACTGCTATAGTATTTCCTAACAGTTACTCATTTACAGTCACGACTTAAATACTTAACTTTCAGTATTTGTTTGTAAGTCTTGAATACTACTGAGAATAAACTAACCATTTTGCAGTTACATGTTTTTTCTTTCTTATAAGTTAGCTACTATATTTTCCTGTCATACTATGCCGCTTCAACTTGACAGACTCATTACAAATAGCTGCTACTAACTGTAAGTTTCATGAGCCAGCTATTTTGAACTACTGAGGTGAAGAACATCAGGTCCATAAATTATTAAAACACTCTATCACCTTTCTAAAATATTTTTTAATTAAACTGATTCTTTTTGTCCATCCCTTCATCATTGTCTACTCAATTGGTTATATTCAATGAGAGCCCTCCTTTCTTCCATTTTCATTTATTTCTTCCTTTACTGACCAGGAAATAATTCATCAACTGCAGACATAACTTTTAAACACGCTTCCTCTATCTGTTGGCTGGAAAAATCCTTTCCTCAGTGTTTATGCATTGCACTCACAGTGACTACTGCTGACGGAGGAATAAGAAGGCAAATTTATTAACCTTACGTATAATTCCAGTGTCCTGTAGGTTGATACACTGAAAACCTCTCCTTTTACTAGCTTTGTAATTTCAAAAGTTATTAATATTATTTCATTGTAATGATAGCTTATATTTTTATTGCAGATTGAGCTGTGCTTTGGCAATCTGAGGAATAAATACAAATTTCATGATACAAGAATCTTAACCCCACTTTTTTGTTGTTGTTATTGAACATCCAGTA
The DNA here is from genome assembly GCF_033783945.1 of Neopsephotus bourkii. Taxonomy (NCBI): domain Eukaryota; kingdom Metazoa; phylum Chordata; class Aves; order Psittaciformes; family Psittacidae; genus Neopsephotus; species Neopsephotus bourkii. The sequence continues at coordinate 14,212,957 of NW_026900684.1, read as the reverse complement.
AAACAAGTAGATTTCTTTTGGCAGGCTGTGCTCACTGTTTCAACGTTTGCAAACCCATTTTTACATTAAAGTTGAGAGAATAGCAGCCTACACAATGTAACCTGATTGGCTTTAAACATAAAATTTCCATTTGAGATTCTAACTTCATGAATACTAAGGTCAACTTAGTGTTAAGCTCTATATTTTTTTCAGCAATTCCTGCCCACGTAATGTCCTGAATATACCTGAACTTCGGTATTGTCAAAACCAGCACATGTAATCTTGTTTCAAGAGACTTTATGTCAATAAGTGTGTCACAAATGTTTTCTTGTTAAGGTTGAATTACTTTAATTGACTTGGCATTTGGCTCTGTTAATCAACATTCATCTTCTCTCAGTTGAAGTAATTTAACCTGAGTTCAATTAAACTAATTCTCAGTCCCATTCTTAGAAAATTGCAGTCATATTTATACTCTGCACAAGACTATTTAAACTGACAAGAATGAAAACTGTGATATTCCAATGTCTTTATATAGTCCCAAATTAAAGTTACATCTGATTTCCTCAACAGTTTCTCTACAACTGATCTTTTGGACCGGGTATTTAACCTTCCAGACCCTTCTTCTCCATTGTTTGAATTCCCTTTGTTTAGCTTTCCTCAGTAGGGACTTACAAGGAATAAAAGCTCACACTATCTTCTTTTAGAGGAAGCAGCAGGTGAAACCCACCAGTCAGTAAAATCAAAGAGAAGACAGATGACTAAGTTACCCATTCCCTCTATGGAGTCGTGTTTGGTACAGGGTGTTTTGGATAATTAAGTTTACATGGGCTGAAAAAATTACCGATAAATACCTGGAGAAAAGATACATTAGTGACTATTAAATATAGAAATACCACCTCTGACTGAAAAAGATCCTGAGCCTTGAAAGACAGGTTAGGAAAGTATATTCCTGGGAAGTATAACTTTTAGATTGTTCATGCTTCCTCCTCTAGATATCTATAACTGACTGTTAGGTGCTGCTATATATCATTATAATTCAGTATGATCTAAATGTTCAAAAATTCTGTATTATGATGCTGGGCCTGCTTAATGACATACAAAAATATTCACTGCTCGCACAGTCTTTACACAAGCACAACACAGTGACATCAGGGGGGTCATTTTCTACCTACACTACTGTCAATTATTAAAGTTGCAAAATCATGGAAGTTTTAGGGTTGGAAGGGACCTCTGGAGATCATCTAGTCCAACCCCCCAGCCACAGCAGATCCACCTAGAGAAGGTTACATTAGGAGTGTGTCCAGTCAGGTTTTCAATGTCTTAAGAGAGGGAGAATCCATGACCTTCCTGGGCAGCCAGTTCCAGGGCTACTGAGTTCTAGGTGCTGTCTGCAGCAAAGACAAATAAAACAGTGCAGAGCTGTGATCATTGTGTGTTCCACAGTTTTGTCTCTCCAGTCTCTATTAGTTGCATCTATTACTGTTCACTGTCTATGTCAGCATAAGATTTTTTAAAGGAATGTTACTTTTTCCAGTAAGAAAATTGCCGTGAGTCAACAGTGTGCCAATATCATTGACTACAGAGAGGTGGTACATAAATCAAACGATCCTAAATCAATTCTGCTCTATTTCTTCTATGATTTTTTTTTGTTTGGTTTGTTTCCCTTTATTTTCTTTTTACTTTTTTTTTTAAGAAATTGATCCAAATGTATATTGAAGCTCTCAACCTGTCTTTACTGAAACTTAAAACTAGAACAAATATTTTTATTACTTTATTTTCCAGACATTTGAGAAAATGTATTAAGTTACGCCTGTTTTCCCTATATTTACATATTTGTTCAATGGCTTAATAGAATTTTTGACTTCACAACACAGATATGGTTGGTTTAATTTTCTAAATCTCATTGGGTGGGAATTTTACTTTAACTGGATGTATAACATAAAAATATTTTATTATCCTCAGATCACTGCGATAGTATAATATTTACTGATATATATATATTCACTATATGTTGTTATACATATTTTAAATCTGCTTGCTTTAGAGATAGGAAATTATTTTATACTCAGCTCAGCATTTGCTGTCAAAGAAGGTGCACAGACTTTCCTTGGGTTCTCTTATTTTTTAACTCTAGTTTCAATAGAAGTCACATATTTTTTTTCTGTAGATATGAAAGCAAAACCATAAACTGTAAAATCTGTATTCAAACACCAATCTTAAGATAATAAAAAAGTTTAGCTCACATTAGTTGTTAGGAAAATACGTAGTTTCCTGCTTACTTTGTTTATTCTCTCCTGTATTATTCTTGGAGAGATCAGAAAATCTTAACTAATATAATACCAAAACAACAGATCTGGACTGCTGTGAGTACACATACGTGAAGGTTGCTGAAAATGCCTTTCCCACATGAATAAAAACTGAGAACCCTTATTTCATCATAGAAAATTTATTTTTTAGGTCAATATCTGAGCTGAGTGAAGCACTGGTTAAATGAAACTTCTGGTTACACTAGCTGCTCTGTTCAAGAAATTTTCCTGTTAAGACGTGAAACACTTAAGAGATCATTAAAAGACATTCAGTAAATGTGACTAAAATCAGTATGTTAATTGCTGAGTTCTTTTGATAATCTGGTCTTCTGGTTGTGATGGATTATTCACAATGGTTAATTTTAAGATAGTTTCCGAAGGCTCCTTCTACTAGAAGCAAAATGTGAGATGCTATTTTAGAGGACAAATTGGAGCACACAAATCACCCTCTGGCAAGGATTTTCCACTTCTTAAGTACAGGGGGAAACTAAGGAGAAAAATCTCCTGGGTGGACATGGAGACCACTGAAATCAGAAGGGTTTGGAAATGTGAACATTTTTTAAATTAGGCTATTTTCTCTACATATAGTTTAAACAAGGTAACATGATAGTAGAAAGAATGAGTATCACTAAATCATATTAATGTATTGAACAGAAGTTGTTAAGAGCTATCATTTCAAATTTAATATCTCTTTTTAAAGTCACCCATCTTCTTCTGAAGGAGAGAGGATGCTTTAATAATTCAAGAACTTGGTTATTCAGGGAGGCTTGATCTATTTGACTACTAGCCCTGCCTTGACAAGCACACATTACTTTGTTCAGAATTATACTGAGATATTAAGTTGCTGGAGCGTGTCTAGAGAAGGGCAACAAAGCTTGTGAAGGCTCTAGAGCACAAGTGTCCTCAGGTAACAGCCTCAAGATGTACAAGGGGAGGTTTAGATTGGATATTGCAAAAAGTTTCTTCACCAAAAGTGTGATCTGGCATTGGAACAGGCTTCCAAAGGAAGGTGTGGAATCACTGTGCCTGGAGGAGTTAAAAAACCATGTAGATGAGGCCCTTAGTGACATGGTTTAGTGGTGGACTTGGCAGTGCTGGGGTAATGGTTGGACATAATGATCTTAAAGGTTTATTCCAACCTTGCTGATTGTATGATTCTGATCACAAATTCTTTTTACTGTCAGGAAAAAGTTTTGTTAGTACAACATCTAACTCAAAAAAATACTTTGCAAATAATTTCAGATGCTTAATATTCCTAATTGCTACAGCATACACAGCCCAAAATTAAGGTTCCAAATCTGGGGAGGAAATGAAAAAATAAAAAAGGAAAGGCATAGTTGCAAATACTCACCTGAAATATATGAGAGGCTAGCTCAGTGAATCCAACACCTTGCTACTAAACTAACCATAAAATTGCTGCTATAAATAAATGTGACCTAAAATACTGTATTTATGGCAGTGGCAAATTATATCTGTACTTACATATACCATTTGAAGCTGTCCCAAATCAGAACCTTTAAACTTCTTTTGAAGAGGAAATTCACAGAAAAAAAATATTTTTTAGAAGAGAGATGTGATGCTTCCAGGGTCTAGGCTTTGAGTCAGTACTTCCTTCCAAAGATATGCAATGGAAAACAGATCAATACTTCTGATGAATCATTTTATGTTCATCAAACTACATTTTCCAATAAAATCTTTTATTGGGAGCTTCTTGAGAACATGATTTCAGGTTTCAAAAGTATATATCATATGCTATTTCTTAAAATGGATAAAAGTATTTATAGTCTGTATGATTAGCTATCCTAGAATCAAAAAGGGGGGGGGAGGGGGAAAGAAAAGCACTAACATTACAGACCCTTTAGTTGTGTCTGCATCTATTTTTGTATTCATGAAGTCTTGTATGAAGAAGGAAACCTAGTCATCTATTAAACCTTTCATTATGTGTTGATAGATAACATTGCTGTATGTAAAAGAAAACATTACACTAAATAAATCAAAGCTTGGATAATAGGGCAAGACTGATAATTCCCTGAGATTTTAAGGAATAACTACAAAGAACTATTTAAAAATCTTAGCTAATTCAATCCATTGAGCAGTATGTCTTGCAATGAATCTGTATACTTAAAGTAGAATATATATTGAGAAAAATTTGACTTTAATTTATGATCTCTTATACACTTATTGAGAATGTTGTCATTTAAAATTATTCTATTCCTTCATTAAGCAATAATATTACTACTAAAATTAGCACATACATTTTTTTCTGAATCTATCTAACATCAGCTTCTGAGGAACAGATTCACATATGTCTTTGACTGGATAAAGACACTTCTAACAAAGACTATTCTGACTTAAATGACAGGTGATGGTAACGTTGCTTCTTAAACTCCATTTTACTAAGCTAAATCAGCTAAAACACATTGTAGGAAAGATTTCTAGATTTTTTTCCAATTTTTTCTTTCCAATGTTGTTTTTGACTATGGATATCAAAAGTAGTTATGCCATTTTAATATGGTTCTTAGTAATTTTGTAATTTCTTGGCCATACTACCTCATCTATTTTCTTTAAGAATTCAAGATTCATGTAGCCTACTTTTTAACCACTGCATTTCTTGGGAGTTCTCTATGAGTTTTTCATCCATTGGAAGGTCTAAGTATTAATTTAAAAAATTAGACATCTAGCCTAAAAATATGAATTGATATCTTCGTATACATTTACCATCCTGATTTCTTAAAAATATTGATTCATACTGTACAGAAAGCAGAGATGTCTGAAACCAAATTACTCTCTAGAACCCATTTTTCTAATTATCCAGTACTCCAGCACTAATGCTTGAAATCCATAATGGTTTACAATTTCTCATTTATTATATCATGGACTAAGTCACTGAGCCTAGGCTTAATTTTTGCCTGAAACAGACTTGAATTTACTAATTTTCTTAAACATTTCCTGTTTTCTCAACCCTTCCTACAACACACAGCCTGCCAAACATTGTGCATGTTTAAAATACTGGAGAGATTATTAATAAATATAAGAATATAGTAAGCATTATAATAAGTACAGATATATACTTTGGAAATATTTTGCTCTGTTTGTATGCAAAAAGCTCAAGAAATTAGTCTGTAGCTGTACACTATTCTGCTTTATTCAGTTGTACAGACAATCCTTGAGCTGTCTGCAGATAAGTAGTGCAGTGATAACATGCTCACAGTATAATATCTTGCAAAAGTCAATGAGTGTATAACACAATGGGATAGGATAATTTTGAGACAATAACTCTCTAAGTTTTGAATAATTTCTATAAAGATTTTACTACCTGTACTGAAATAATGACCAAGACAAATAATTGACAGTTACAAATTGCTTTTCAGTGCATACATACAGTATAATATAACTAAACATTTTCAAGAATAAATCCTCAAATAGAAGAAATTACCTTTGCCCCAAGGCACTGCATGCTTAAAGATATGTAAAATTTTACCTTTTTTCCAAAAAGCCAGCTTAACATCCTAGGCATACCAAACCATGGTACATTAATACACTGTATACCTTTTTCTGTATTGTTTATATAGGAACACTTTTTTGCCTTTTTTTAGCAAAGTATTTGGGGAAGAGAAGTTTATTGGTCTTTTTCAATTTTCAGAAGAATATCTGAACAGCATATTTGTTGCTCCGATCAGTGTAGAATCATAGAATAGTTCGGGTTGGAAAGGACCTTAAGATCATCAAGTTCCAACCCCCCTGCCATGGGCAGGGACACCTTGCTCTAAACCATATCACCCAAGGCCTTGTCCAACCTGGCCTTGAACACCACCAGGGATGGAGCTTTCACAAGCTCCCTGGGCAACCTATTCCAGTGCCTCACCACCCTAACAGGAAAGAATTTCCTCCTTATATCCAATCTAAACTTCCCCTGTTGAAGTTTTAACCCATTACCCTTTGTCCTATCACTACAGTAACTAGTAACTAGTGTAACTAGTTTGGTTTTTTTTTTTGTTTGTTTTTTAATATATTATTTTTATTTTTTAATTGTAACTTCCCTCTTCTTCCCTCCCATTTAACAGCTTCTCTTCTAGGAAATATATTTATTTTAGATTTATTTTACACCTAGGTCCTTCAATGGCTATTTCTGAAACTATCTATGTTTATTTATTCCCTATAGAACAAGTTATACACAAACCATTCAGTTAAAATCCCATGTTGTGCATAGTACTTAGATTAATTTGGTTTGTTTTAGAAGAGATTGAATATCCTATAAGTTTCCATTCAAATATGCAAAGTTTTTTTACCTGAAATTCTTTCATCATATAGCCCATACATAACCTACATATGTATAACCCAAGGGAGTATTCCAAGACATGACCTGATTTTCCTAATCACTCAATGTTAAAAAAAAACAAACAAATAATAATAAAGTCCCCAAACCACCCCAAACACCACTCTCATGACCCCCCTCAAAAAATCCTGTCAGACCAAACACAAACAAAATAATTACTCAGGAAAAATGAGAGAAACCTGATATAAAATATTGGAATCTTTGAATCACTCAAAATTATAAACCTATATATAAGATGGTTTCCTTTTTGCTCTTTGTCCTGGGTTCAGCAGTAGCAGTCATTTTTCTCCTTCTTAGTAGCTGGTGCAGTGCTGTGGTTTTGACTTTCAGCCTGGGAGCAATGCTGATAACACCAATGTTTTTTGGTTGTTGCTAAGTGATGTTTGCTCCTACCAAGGACTTTCTGAGTCTCATGCTCTGCCAGGGAGGAGGGGAAGCTGGGAGGAAGCAGAGACAGGACACCTGACCCAAGCTAGCCAAAGGGATATTCCATACCATATCACGTCATGCCCAGTATATAAACTGAGGGCAGTTACCCAGAAAGGCTAGATCACTGCTCAGGTCGGGCTGAGTATTGGTTGGCGGGTGGTGAGCGGTTGTATTCTCTTCCCTTGTTATTTCTCTTATCATTATTATTATTGGTGGTAGCAGCAGTGGTTTGTGTTATACCCTAGTTACTGGACTGTTCTTACCTCAACCCGTGGGAGTTAGATTCCTCTGATTCTCCTCCCCATCCCTCTGGGAGTGGGAGGAGGAAGGGGGTGGGGAGTGAGTGAGTGGCTGCATGGTTCTGGGTTGCTGGCTGGGCTTAAACAATGACACTCTTAAATTTATCTCTAGTTACAGCACAAAAATAAAGGGTTGTTGCAAAAAACAAGGGGAGGGAAACCCTTGCCATGGTCTTCAGCTGTCTCTACAACCAAAGTTTTGAAACATAAGACATTTACAGGTACAGCACTGTCCTCATCTGAAAGGTACTCTCAAAGGTGTCATGTAATGTGCACAGAATAGGAAATCACTCTCTAGAATGCACTGGAGATTTAATTCTTTCCACTGCATGCACACTTATTTCCTCTGCCCAAAAGGAAACGTGAAAATAAGAGCCCTTCTAGGCAGACATCTACTCAAAGCTGGAGAATTGACAGTTCCCAGGGACTGATTGTTCCTAGAGCTATTATTTTGTATGGCAGCCTTTCAATAAAATATCCGCTTAGACATATCTAATACTAAAGATTGCTTATTAAAAAATAAAATGAAATGATTAAAAAATATTAAAAGACAACTATGGGGAAAGTAGTCTTTACTTGAAGACTTTCTGTCAATTGGTATCTGAAAAATTAAGTTAGCACCTACCATATGGGTTATTATTTACAACAGCAGCCAAGAAATAACATGAAACACATATACACAGATAATGAAGAAATAAATATCAACACTGCTAATCATATGGCTGCAAAGGAAGTCTGAAAATACACCACACAGCCACTGAATTTTCAAGTAGAGAAACACATGAAATTTAAGTGATTTTAGAAAACCATTTTAGAAACTAGACTACAAATCTTTCTTTGACCTCATATATTAGGATTTAGATGCTTCCATTTTACTGTACCTTTTCACGGGAAGTAAAGCATATGTGGGCCAAAAGAAAATTGAAATCCAAAGGGAAAAATTAACAAAAAAGTAAAAGGAAAAAAAATAATCCATTTCAATCCCATCCCCCAAAAGAAACACAGATATACCACCTAGAGTCTTGGAAAGCAGTTTCCAAGTCCTGGATAAAATGTAAAGGGCAAGACGCACAGGTCAAATATGAACAGATTTTTAGTAGCTAATATGGAATCCAAATTGATTGTACGCTACACAATCACAAAAGAACCTAATGCAAGCATGTATATATATTTATCTAGATAATAAATATATCTATATATCTATGTCTATATAAATATATATATATATTTACAGGGTTCTCCCCCCTTGTCTGTACTGATTTTATATCAAATTATAAATCTTAAGGTTCTGTGAAGCATACATCATTTTGTGTGTGTGTGATAGATACAGACAGATAACATATAAGACAGTGAATATAGGGGAAGGTGGGGTTACATGAATTATCTCTCATCAGCTGTTTCAGCAATTCTAAGAATTTTGTTTCTGTTTCTATGAAAGGAAAGGCCATTACTTTACAAAGATGCAATCTTCTGCACATGTGCTGGTATCATCAAAAGTAAGGATGCAAAAATAAATTTTTAAAATACTCCATGAAATAAGCAAAGAATTCAATATGAAGGGCCTCCTAATTTGACAACACTGGTTTTAAAAAATGAATAAGCCCTAAAAAGGAAACCTTAAGTCAGTTCACTCCTTCCAAAAATGAAAATAAACACAATCCTATGGAAACATAATGAACTAAAGAACAATGCCACGATATATCCTGTAACATTAATTGTTAATCTTGCCATATAAAAGACACTTACATGAGGCTAAACATCTTCACTATTTTATAATAGGGAATTCTGAGATGGGCTAATGGCTTACTTGCAGCAAAGGGGTGTCAGTGTCAGAAGTATAATTAGTTTCACAAGGTTACAGATACTAGTCCTGGATTATTACCTCATGCCTATATCTAAGACAACAAGAGCGAAATGACATCCTATAGGTGTTTATTAATGTAAAAGCCTCTGAAGCAGTGTATTTGTTTCATAATACCATTTATGCATCAAAGTGACCTAAACCACACGATAATACTCAGTTCTACAGAGGACCATTAGTATTACCAAGAATCAAGTTCTAAACCTCTGCTGCTTGATAAGGAATGAAATGTAGTGAAAGGGAATAAATCAAAGAACTCTGTGCATCCTGAAACAGAAAGCATACTTTGTCACTTTAAAGAGATCATAGGGAGCATAAACTAAGACAGCAAAGCTAGTGACACAATTGCAAAAGTGCCTGAAAAACAGCTTCCTCCAAAATAAGGCATATGAAGAACATTCATACTTAACAGCAGGTTCTAAATACTAGACTATAATAATGTTGTAGGCTTGGAAAATGCATACTACAGTTGTCTTGTTTCCTGAAGTGCCAAATATGCACCTGGAAAGGTACAGTGAGCATATTTCCCAGTTACTAAGGAGACGAAGGAAATGATTTCTCTAGATACCTGAAGGATTTGAGCAGCCTATATACTTAGTCCTGATGCAAATGTTGAGATGCACGCGGAGCTTCAATTTAACGTCTATGTCAAGATTGAGCTGATGAGATTTAACTTTTGCATTTATATGCTGTGAATAAGTAATCCAAGCTGCCCTACATTGACTACAATCTGAAAAATTGCAATGTAAAAGTGACACTTTCTTCTACCATAATTTCCTTACTGGGACGCTTGCCAAGTAAAGTGACTACTAGGTAAATAACAGAGCATTTCAACACATACCACCTTTGCATTTAGGCTTTGATATGTAGTGTTCAATATCCATTTGTATCCATTTAATATCAACTTATGTAATTCATTGTAAAGAGGTCATACAGAGTGATTTTTATATATATATATGTATATGCTTCACTACTAATTGTCTTAGGGAGCTTTTTGGCAGAATGTTCAGAGCACCTTATATCATCCTATATAGGTAGAACCTTATAAATAGCTCCATCTTAAAATGGCTCAAAAATAGTTCAGAAAGAAATTAAGAATACTTTTGCCTTGCACCCTAACAGAATACCTTAGGAGTTTAACACTAAAATGATCATGTTTGCCTTGAGGTTAAATTAATTCTATCTTTTGTCCATCAATAAATTTCCAGAAAATTAGGACTAAACTTTCAGTTTTCAGCTTTTTTGGTTCTGAGATGAGAACACAGGATATACCCAGGAAGCACACTGTTGATCTCTGTGCATTCAATTAGCTACTTCAAGTTCCACAACTCCAATAAATAAATAAACAAGTTTAGGGGGGAATAAATAATAAATCCTATTCCAGCTGAAACTCCTAGGTCAGAAAATTCAAATCTGCTCTTCCAAGGCCTCTAATCCAGTCAGCTTTCTCCCTCCATGTTCCTAACTCAGTATGGCCATGGTAAGAGAGGAAACATATTCCAAAAACTCTCAGCACATGGAAAGCAATCTCAGTAAGGACATTATAATATGAATGAGTAGGGGAAGATAGTTTCTAACCCTTTAACATTTCCTGACTCATAATCCAACTTTTCTGTGCCAAAGTCTCATACACATTTTCAGGAACTGCTCAAGATCACTGTGTTCTCTAGATTTATTTGTACTTACTACATTTTATAATTGAAAAATTACACTTCAAGGCTGAGAAATTAACATTTGAGCAGTAGATATTTCGATGTAAGGTAATCAACTAAATTTGATGGCAAGGAGTATTCTGGCAAAGAATGGCCAAAATGCTTATGCTATCCTTCTATGCAATTATGTATCACTTAGAGAAATTTTGCTGTCTTATGAAAGCTTATGTATAAGAAGCATCTGTAGAATGTTTTTTTTTCCTTTCTCTGTTTCATGAAAGAAATACTTGATGAAAAAAAAATATATTAAAAAAAGCAAAAGAAAAAAAGAGAGGGATGTACAGGTCTTGCATTGAAGTTGCTGGGTGTAACTATAACACTTTTGCAAAATAAGGGAAAAAAAATTCATCTTTCTGAACTAAGGATTGTTATCAACCTTTGTTAGTAGCCACCTGTTATTTGAGGTCAGATTTATGAATATTTAATACTAAATTGAAGTGCTAATTGTGTTTGAGAAACACAGAACTGAAAAAATATCTTCTGCACAGCTTTTTTAAGAACATAAAACATTATTCTAATTGTGGAGTTTTAAGTACTGGAAAGGAGAAAAAAAAACCCCAAACAATCCAACATTTAAAAGGGACAGTCACTTTTATCAAATGCAGGAAAAGTACAAAAAAGAGTGGTGACTGCTCAGGATAGATACATTTGAGGTAGGCAGGCAATGAAATATTTTTCTCATTTATTTTATCATTGTTGCCAGACAGCTTTATCTTTAAATCAGTTGTCAAATATATCATGAAAAATTATAAAATAACATTCAAAATGACAAAAACATTTGTAATCATGGTCAATATAAACCAGACCACTTGGCAAATGCTGATACCAGCAAGAGAAGATCACTTATTACCTATAAAATCAACATCTCAGAAAAAAATAGAGACCTGAATTCTTTTTCATGATTGATTGGAAATGTCAAGTTATGAAAACAGTAATCTCAGGGGAAATGTATTTTATTCAGGAGATTTACTTCTTTTCTATTATTATCCTTAGTTGCCTGTGACAAGGATACCAATGCCAACTCTCTCCAGACTTGAACAAGAAGATAACACTGGTCTTTAATCTTTCTAAAAGGTAATATATACAGGTAAATAAGACTCTTATGCAGAGGTAACTATAAAGTAGTGTGACTATACAGGTGTAATCAACTATGAAGAGACACTCCAAAACATGAGCAAAGCAGCTTCCTAGTTTCTCCAGTTTAATTGGTTCTGCTGAAGAAGGAAGATTACACAGTTTTTATTTCTTCACTGAGTTATGGCCATAATTACTGCTGCTCTCTAGATTGCATGAAAGCATATCTCAGAACATGGTAGTTGGCTATTGTTGTGACTAAATCTTCACAAGTGCCTTTTTCAGTGAATGGACCATAACAATACTTCAAAAAAAAATAGAGATATGATAAATATTCAAAAAGTAGCATTTAGTGAGTATTCCTAATATAAGCTAAGTTTAATTCAGATGGTTGGTTGCTCCCTGCTTCGGAAAGTGAAGAGATCACACAAGATGCACAGTAAGATACTTCAAACTAAATCCCTATCAGGATTAAATTTATGCTTGCAGAAAACAGCTTAGATGCTGTTTATAGAGGGTAATTAGTGCAGTGAGCTAGTGCAGTCTTATTGCAAAATATTTGATTACACCTGAAATGTTTCATGAAATACATTTCCTTAGTGTAAACCCCAAAAAACTGGATCCCCGGGGACTGCATGGGAAGTAACCAATGCACAGCAAATCCTCATGTAGTCCATGAAACATAATCACAGCAAATCCTTTAATTATTCCCTTTTTGAAAAGCCCTTTAAAACTTACTATGTCTTTAAAATATCTCCATAGGTATGCAACATGACACTATTGTAATGGGTATAGGAACCTATGACATATATAAAAAGTGTACTCTAGAAGTTTTGAGAATACTTGCCGAGAATGTAATTTTCTAAGGCGTCTATCATGTCCACAAGGGCTTTTCCAAGGAGTTATTAAATTTTAAGAATTATATTTTCAGCAGGAAGTATGGAAAAAAATATCCCAGTGGTTACAATTAGTGTGAGAACTGCACAACTGATTCTTAGCATACAGCAGCTTACTCAGTATAAATGTTGGTCTTCATCAAACTTTGCTACTGTCTAGAAGACGTTTGCTGTACGGAGACTATATCCACTGAAAACTTCTTCTTCCACAGCTGCAGATGCTGCAAAACAGCTGGGGTCCATATCACTAAGTTGCATAGGAAGATTAAACTAGTATCAAACAATTTAACTCTGAAGTCCCTACAAAGGCACCTACTCAAGTAAAACAGAATTTGCACTTCTGATAAAGCAAGTGAAACCAAGGAAGAAATATTATGGAAGGCTAAAACAAATAAAAATAAGAAAATCCCTAGGAATTGATGGTCAAATTTGAGATTCTCAGGCAGTGAGAAGTGCGTGCAGCAAGCTCACTACCCTGGACTTCAAAAGAGCAGAATTTGGTCTCTTCAGGAACCTGCTTAGTAAGGTTCCATGGGATATAGCCCTAGAGGGCAGGGGGGCTCAAGACTCTTGGTTGGTCTTCAAGGATCACCTGCTACAAGCTCAGGAGTGTTGCATCCCAACTAGAAGGAAGTGCAGCAGGAGGGCCAGGAGACCTTCTTGGATGGATAAGGAGCTGCTGGGGAAAATTCAAATGAAAAAAAGAGGCTTAAAATAATTAGAAGCAAGGACAAGCGGCCTGGGAAGAGTACAGGGATGCTGTCTGGGAAGCTAGAGAGCAGGTTAGGAAAGCTAAAGCCCAGTTAGAATTAAACTTGGCTAGGGATATTAGGGATAACAGGAAGGGATTCTACAGGTACATAGCAAATAAAAAACAGACTAGGGATAACGTAGGCCCCTCAGGAAGCTCTCGGGAGAACTAGGTACACAGGATTTGGAGAAGGCTGAGGTTCTGAATGACTTCTTTCCCTTGGTCTTCACTTGCAAAGGCTCTGACCACACCACTCAAGTCTTGGAAGGCAGACGCAGAGACTGTGAGAACGAAGACCTTGGGCCCACTGTAGGAGAGGATCTGATTTGAGACCATCTTAAGAACCTGAACATGCACAAGTCCATGGGTCCTGATGAAATCCATCCACGGGTCCTGAAGGAGCTGGCGAATGAAGTTACTAAACCACTGTCCATTATATTTGAAAAATCATGGCAGTCAGGAGAAGTTCCTGAAGACTGGAAAAAGAGAAATATAACCCCCATTTTCAAGAAGGGAAAAATGGATGACCTGGGGAATTACAGACCAGTCAGTCTCACCTCTGTGTCTGGCAAAATCTTGGAGCAGATTCTCCTGGAAGGCATGCTAAGGCACATGAAAATCAACAAGGTGCTTGGTGACAGCCAGCATGGCTTCACTAAGGGGAAATCCTGCCTGACCAATTTGGTGGCCTTCTATGATGGGGCTACAGAACTGATCGACAGCAGTAGAACAGTTGATGTCATCTACCTGGACTTGTGTAAAGCATTCAACACTGTCCCACATGACATCCTTGTCTCTAAATTGGAGAGACATCCATTGGATGGATGGACCACTCGGTGGATAAAGAACTGGCTGGATGGCCACCTGCAAAGAGTTGTGGTCAATGGCTCAATGTCCAGGTGGAGACCAGTAACAAGTTGTGTCCCTCAGGGATCAGTGTTGGGACCGGTCTTGTTCAATATCTGCATCGCTGACATGGACAGTGGGATTGAGTGCACCCTCATCAAGTTTGTCGATGACACCAAGCTGTGTGGTTCGGTTGATATACTGGAGAGAAGGAATGTCATCCAGAGGGACCTTGACACGCTTGTGAGGTGGGCTGGTGCCAACCTCATGACATTTAACCATGCTAAGCGCAAGGTCCTACGACTGGGTCGGAGCAATCCCAGGCACAGCTACAGGTTGGGCAGAGAAGAGATTCAGAGCAGCCCTGCGGAGAAGGACTTGGGGCTGCTGATCGAAGAGAAAATGAACATGAGCCAGCAGTGTGCACTCACAGCCCAGAAAGCCAGCCGTATCCTGGGCTGCATCAAAAGGAGCGTGACCAGCACGTTGAAGGAGGTGATCCTGCCCCTTTATTCTGCTCTTGTGAGACCTCACTTAGAGTACTGTGTGCAGTTCTGGTGTCCTTAACATAAAAAGGACATGGTACTGTTGGAAGAACTCTAGAGGAAGGCCACGAGGATAATCAGGGACTGGAGCACCACCCTTATGAATATAGGCTGAGAAAGTTAGGGCTGTTCAGGCTGGAGAAGAGAAGACTGCATGGAGACTTCATAGCAGCCTTCCAGTATCTGAAGGGGGCCTATAAGGATGCTGGGGAGGGACTCTTCATTAGGGACTGTAATGATAGGACAAGGGGTAATGGGTTAATACTTAAACAGGGGAAGTTTAGATTGGATATAAGAAGGAAATTCTTTCCTGTGAGGGTGGTGAGGCACTGGAATAGGTTGCCCAGGGAGGTTGTGAATGCTCCATCCCTGTCAGTGTCCAAGACCAGGTTGTACGAAAACTTGGGTGATATGGTTTAGTGTGAGGTGTCCCTGCCCATGGCAGGGGGGTTGGAACCTGATGATCTTAAGGTCCTTTCCAACTCGAACTATTCTATGATTCTATGCTTCTAATTAGGAAATTGATACAATTTTTTGAAACTTTGTATGGAGCCACTATGCACATTTGCACAGATCGAGCCTGGGCTGGATATAACAGAGAACTAGATATTGTGCCATTGTGCAAAACTATAGAGATACAGCTCTGTTGGGTTTAACATTTACAAATTGACTATTACATAGATTCATTGTTTGTTGCGAGTTAGAAGAGCCCATGAAAATACTGAGGACATTTTTTGAAACCACTTGGCAGAAAGCCTTTGTTTTTTTCTTTCTCTCATTCTATCTACTATGTACACACAGCAAAAAAAAGGACACCCCCCCCCCCCAAAAAAAAAAAACAAAACAACAAATTCAGCTTTGGAGGCTTAGTACAGTAACATGATAGTGCCTTGCATCGGGGGGTTACTAAAATATTTCCTTAAATTGACTCTTTTATTGCAGTTAAATTTGTCTTTTGTTACCTTAGTGAATAAAGGATAACTTGGGGTGGAGGACCAACCATCTATTAACATATTCCCTGTTTATGATGTATGAGAGAAATTAACTGAAATCCCTGAGGAAAAAATAGGAAGAATTGCTGAAAGAATTAATAAGAAAAAATAGAAAGAATTAATTTTTGCATCCTAACTA
This sequence comes from Neopsephotus bourkii, assembly GCF_033783945.1. Lineage (NCBI taxonomy): Eukaryota > Metazoa > Chordata > Aves > Psittaciformes > Psittacidae > Neopsephotus > Neopsephotus bourkii. The sequence goes on along the minus strand of NW_026900684.1, from coordinate 14,196,792 downwards.
GCAAAATCTTAATAGAATATTAGATTAACATATCATGCCTCTAATGGACAGTGAGGGAAGAAAACGAAGAACACAGAAAAAGCTGTCATGCCATCCATAAAGTAGGTACAGAGCTGACAATAAAGCAATCCACATTCAGGTAAGGTATTCACTGCAATGATATTTCCACATTACAGAGATACTAAGGAAGAGACACAAGAATAAACCAAATTCTACTATTAATGTCCTCTTTTTCTGACTAAGCCTTTATTTTCAGCTTCATTAAACAAAACTGATGCTTTGTAAAGGAAAAGGCTTTTTGGCAAAGAGAGGCACATCTTTTTTTTTTTTTTTTCAAATGACAAAAAACCCCTCCAAAATAGTTTTGCTTCTTATGAGGAAATGCATAGATAAGTCTACCTCAGCTACTAGCAGCTGATAAGAATTGCTAATTTACAATTCATTCATACTGGAAGAAAACCTATAAATCAAGCTATTGATTTCCTTAAAAGAAAGGAAATATTTCTCATCAGATGTGGAGATAAAAGTGAAATAATTCTCTGGTCTATATGTTTTCCTTAAAATAGTGGGAATCTCTAAGTATTCCTCTTTTTGGAATACCTCAAAAGTGGAAAGCTGTGTGAAACAGCTCTGTCATCAACTCATTTGCCAGCCTTTCCAGTCATTTGAACTGTAGAATGGCTGAGCCAGAAAAATAATAGTTCTTATTTTGTGGATGAACAGGAAAAATGATCAAAGTGTCTGGGTTTAATAAAAGAGAAAGTGCAACTGAGAAAAATGCTAACATTCTCCCTGCTCTAATAACTTAAGGAATTTGAGTCTCCCTTAAATCTTTCTGTTTCAAAACAGCTGAGTTTAGCATGAGCAATAGGGGTGCTATGTTACCCCTCAATCAAAGTTGAACTTCAGTCAAAACTATAATTAAAAACCAAAACAAAATCTTCTTTCTCCTTTCAGTTAGACAAAATATCAAAACCTTTTCAGTCTGAAAAAATGGAGACTATTCTAGAAATGTCATCTAAACAGAGTTCCTAAAAACAGCCTGAGAAATTATAAATACAACTGAGCTTGGCTAGGAATTTTTCTATTTGTAGCTCTGTTCTTACTTCCTGGACTTCACTGGCCTAGCTGATGACATGAGCTGCTGTGTCTCTAACTTTTGGTATTTCTCATAAATCTGTCATTATTCAAATGCCATTGTAAAGAGATGCTAGGGAAACAGTGATGCTTCAGATGTTACGTTCTGTCTTTTCTTCTTTTGCATACGGAACCAGAGGAATGATAGTTATTGTTCATTTTTACACTGTTTATTTTGGCTCTCACTACATGTGAAACACTAATCTTCTTGCTGCAAAATTCCAGCCATTTAAAGATATTATCATATGTTGATAAATACTTATAAATAAATTCTTACAATGAAATAGCTGAAGAGCACATCTTTCCAGCTTGCAGAGATCAGCAAATTTCTATTTTTCCTGCCCAGGATAAAGATGTGACTAAAAATTTCCCAGGGAAAGACTAGCATTAGAATTCAGCAAAGACCACTGATTACAAAGTAGATACCGATATTATTATTGGCAGTAGAGATTTATATTCGATATCGTACCAATGGTAGCCTATTCAATCTAAGGCAACTGAAGGCCCACACTAAGACCCTAAACTATCTTGTCCGTGAACTGCTCTTTGCTGATGATGCCGCCCTTGTTGCCCACACAGAAGCAGCTCTGCAGCGTTTAACATCTTGCTTTGCGGAGGTGGCTAAGGTTTTTGGGCTGGAAGTCAGCTTGAAGAAGACAGTAGTCCTCTACCAACCTGCACCGCAAGAAGATTATCGCCATCCCCATATTACCATCGGCGAGTCAGACCTTAAGACAGTTCAGCAGTTCAGCTATCTGGGAAGCATCATTTCCTTGGATGCCATGATCGACAAAGAGATAGACAACAGAATAGCAAAGGCATATAGAGCCTTTGGAAAACTCCATAAAAGAGTCTGGTGTAATAAACACCTGAAGAAAAGTACAAAGGTCAGTGTCTACAGAGCCATTGTATTGTCTACTCTTTTATATGGGTCTGAATCATGGGTCATCTACCGTCACCACCTGCGACTCCTGGAACGCTTTCATCAGCGCTGCCTCCGTACAATTCTAAACATCCATTGGACTGGCTATGTGTCTAATGTCACTGTCCTCGAACAGGCAGGGGTCACCAGCATCAAGGCCATATTGCTGAAATTGCAGCTGCGCTGGGCAGGGCACGTCTCTAGAATGAAGGATCACCGTCTCCCCAAGATCGTGTTTTATGGTGAACTTGCCACCGGTAGCTGCAAGAGAGGTGCCCCAAAGAAGAGATATAAGGACTCCCTGAAACAATACCTTAGCCTTGGCCATATTGACTACCATCAGTGGTCCACCTTGGCCTCCAATCGGGAGACTTGGAGGCACACCATACATAATGCCGCTGACTCCTTTGAGAGTTCACGAAGAACTAGTCTCGAGGAGAAAAGACAACGCAGGAAGAATCGCGCCCCACCTGTTCCACCCAGGAAGACCTTCTGCTGTGCTTTTTGTAGCCGGATTTGCCTATCCCACATTGGCCTTCTTAGTCATCAGCGCGCTTGTAGTAAGCGTGGGTAAAAGCCCTTCCCAAATCTTCGTTCGCGAAGTCAAGCCATGAATGAAAGAGATTTTAGATTTTTAGACTTCATTCACAATATAGTTTCAATTTTTTGACTGAATTCCTAATTATTAATATAGGTCTAATATTTAACAGAGACATACTCTAATTGATGTCATCTGAATGGATTTAAATAATAAAATGAACATGACAGCATTAAAGAGAAGGTCACCAACAACACTGTAGATGATACTGCTAAGTATGTTTGTGAGACAAACCACTATAGGAACATAGAAATGGTCACCTCAGATCAAATTAGTCATGTATGTAGTTCAGGGCATTAGTGGCATTCAATGGCAATAGGCAGCAATTTGGAGGAAAGTTGAATAAGTTTCTGAAAGCTCCATTTTTCACAGTAATTTTAGTCCTATAACTTTGTACCCATAGTTATTGTACTTACCAAAGTAATCCTTTGCTCTTTAATCAGTTTGTAGCATCAAAATAATTTTTATGTTTGACATAAGGACCTTGTAAGGAAAAATGCATAACTGCTTCTTACAACAGGGACTCAAACCCAGCCCTATCATCTTCCCAGGGTATGTATTCACCATTAAAGTAATACCTAAATCCTTTAGGAAATCTGTGTCCTATATAGCTGCAGCAGAAACCTGTGGCTCCCATTAGAGTAGAAGCATACTACATGGATTTTAAATTAGCTTTTTCTGAATACAGACAGCAACACACAGAATAGAAAAACTATACTTTTTTTTGTCTGTTTTTTGTACCAGTCTCTGTGAAAACATTACCATAACTGCCAGTAACAGGTCAGAAGCCTAGTGGTGTTTGGTGCTCGCAGAGCAAGGAACGTACAGCTGATCTGCGGGGTTTCTTATTCACTTGTTATGAGACCTGGCTGTGCAAACCTGAACTTGATACCAGGTGTCTCTTGTTATGATATGCAGTTTAGCCACAGGATAACAGAAAAGGTTTTGACAATATGAACACAGTTTGGAAGGGGAGGCCCCAAAACTGTAGGCAACTCACTAATGGTCGGTTAACATGTTTGCAGAAGTGAGAGCCGGGGCAGGACTGGTTTTGGTTTAAGAAGCAGCTGCTCATCAAGGGAAATAGAAGCTGAGAAACAGCATAATGACAGCTGAGAAGCAGCATAAAAAACCTGACTTGACAAAGCAACATCCCTGAAAATGCTTAGCCTGGGGACAGAGGGCGAGAGCTGCAAACTGCCTAGAAAATCAGCTCTCCTATAAAGGGATAGAGCTCAGATTTTCAAGAAGAGAAAGTACATGCCTGGTTTGGTTTCAGCTCCACTCCTCACAGAAGGGCTCTGTAGCTTCATGGCTACAACCATCAAGGATCATTGTCATCTCAGCTAATTAAATATCAGCTCTGTGGTATAATATACTAATTTAGGTCAATTTTCCAAAATCTCCTTTCACATTGATCTCCAGTTACGCAACTAATATACAGGCATGTACATATATTTATCTTCAAAGCCTACCATTAAACTCAGGAGTCTATATAAAGTGAATTCTTTTCATGTTCTCTTTTGTTTGCTTTCTGAAGCACAGACACATAAAGGGCTTGTTTGCAGGTATTTTTGGGGGGAGAGGGAGAAATTGAGCTGTTACTGAGAAATACATACAGGAGCTCTATTTTCTTTAATAAACAGATATCTAATTATAGGCCCAAAGATATTTTAGAGCATGTAGAATATTGCCAGTATTGGTCGTCTTTCCATGGTTAGATTTACATTATACCTGTTATCACGTTGGTGACTTCATTCTCCTAAATACACCTGAAAATTCTCACATTCTTTTTTTATTTCTATCATAAATAATCAGAGGATTGCATCTCTCTTCCAGATCTTTATTGCAAATAGTACATTAAAACAAAGTGGTTCTCTTTCAATTTTCAAATACACCACTGTTAACATTTTACCCTTTTCAAATATTACAAGTTATTCAGGCTCTTCTTTTTCATTGTCTCATCCAGTTTCTGACCTATGTCAAAAATTTAGCTCTTCCCTTTAGACTGATCATTTTTAATGGCTTCTTCTGAAAGACTTTGCCAAAGGCTTTTGAAAGCTTAGGCAAACATGTCTAACTATCTCCTCATCATTTTACTGACACCCTGAAGAAACTATACCACATTAAATTAAAAGCACAATATTCCGCTTATAAAAGCCAATCTCCTTGTAAAATTATGATCCATTAAGTATTTCATAGTTTGATTTTTAAATTGTTACTTCAATCAGATTATTTACTGAAGGTCTGTGATTTCCAGGATCTCATTTGCCCTTCTTTCAAAGGTAGATAGAAAAGCACATTTTATAGAGTACCTGGGTTGGGGAGTTTGTTTGGGTTTTTTTTATTGTTGTGTTTTTTGTTTGGTTGGTTTTGTTTTTTAATAGGAGTTCAACCTCTTTCACTATGTTCCTTCAGAGCTCTTAGATGTGTCCTGGGAACTTCTGCTGTTTAATTTGTCATTTGTTAACAGAAATCCTGTCTTTTAGGTACTTTACTTTCTAGCAGTGTGTCACCTTTAACATCTGAGAAACTGCTATTATTTTCCTCAAAAATAAATGTATTAGAGAGCATGCGTTTAATAGGCACTCATTACCAAGCAGCGATATTCTCTCTGAATATCAAAGACATTTCTACTTGCTGGAAAAAAGAAATGAAGGTCTTTCCTCTTTCTTTTCCACTTACTTGGCAAGAAGTCCTCAATTTCCTCTTACAGAGGTTTATCATAAATAGAGACAGACACAGTTGTGAGATTGCTCTTGAAAAATACTGAGTACTGCATATATTTTAAGATTAATATGACACAAATTGCACGTGTCACTAAACACCTGGACCATGGAGTGGGAGGAAGTCAGTAAAAATATCAATATTGAATCTCTGTGTGAGGAGATAAATTTTCTTAAAATATTTAAAAAAACTGGTTCTTTTTCACGAGCACTGGTGCAATTGGAGAGAAGAAAAGCAACTTTCACATTTCTATTAAAAGTAATTCTTGACCCAAGTATTGGAGTGATAGCACCTACCTACCTTTCAAAGTATTTCTTGTCACATGCTGAATATTTCATACCATTCAGACCAGCATATGCGTATTTATTTCAAGAAGGTTTGGGAATATTATGTCCTGTTAAAATTGTATTAATTCCAATAATAATAATAATCATGCTGTATGACACCAAAAGAAAATTAAAAATTATTTGTAAAGATTTACATTTCTCTGACATTAACTTGCAAAATACTTAATAATTTATGAATAACTTTACTTTTGCTGTCTTAGGTGTACTGGAGCAGTGATCTCACTACGAGCTATACAGATTAATTTAATAACTACTGGGAAAATGACACAGCTGAAGGGTTCTTTTAGAAATGTCATATCTGCAATGTTAGAAAAGGTTTGGAACATTCAGGAACCAAAGTTTTAATTTGTGACTTTGCTAAAACAAAACAGTACTTTAAAACAAAAAAAATTACAATAAAAGGTTACTGATTATGGCAATCATACCAACGTATTTTAAAATGAAAAATAATTCGTCATATGAAACCCTTAAAAAAAGTTTTTCCATGTAGGTGCCTGAAAACTGCTGATAGAAGAGCAAGAGATTTTTAATGGCATTTAAAACAAGAAAACAAAGCCAACTTGTGCTTTTTACTAGAGAAAAATATGTTACCATGATTTATATTTCAATGTGTTTCACTTACATAATGTATTTCATACAAATTTGGTACTTATTATTGAAAATTATTTTGCTTCTTAATGTATGATTTTTCACAAAATAATTTTTAATAAGTTGTAGAGCATTTCTGTGAGGTTATGATTAAAATTCTGGTAGGATGATAGCTTTTTCTCATCATAATTTGGAGTACTACAGAAAAAGTAGTATAAGCTGAGGTGAAGACAAATCAGATGGAAGAATATATTTGCAGGTTTGTACAAAATAATGTACCAGCTTTTGCACTGATATGGAAAATATCTCACCACTTCCTGGTAAGATTAAAACGTGATAAAGAAAAATATTTCTTATATATCCATATATATGTACAAACAATCCCAACTCTCATCATAGGATAAGTTTAGCGCTAAAATCTTTCAATCATACTTGGGAGTGGGTTATCACCTCTGTTTCATTTCACAGGTATTTAAGAATTTTCTCCATTCCTCTTCAAGCTGTTGCAGATTGAAAATTTAAAACTTCTATTTAAGCTTCTTTGTTTTAGTTCAACAACTTGTCTCTAGGAAAAACTGCAGTTACCTTAAATACAATTAAATGCTACTTGGATTTTTAAAATTATTTTTCTGATGAAACACTAGTTTACCACCTTTTCACATGTAATTGGATAAAAGTGAATGATACAGATGTTTGTATTTTTTCATGTTTCTCAAGTGCTTAAATGAAAGATAGTTCATATTCAAATTATATTGGGCCGTAATTTCATAAAAAACAAAATAAAATAAAAAAAACCCTACAATATAAAAATCACTGAAATGCAACCAAAAGCTACACTTCCACTCAAAGAAACTTTGCAGCTCATTTGGATGGTGCAAGTAGGCAGGGATGGGAACCAATCCATCAGGGGTTCATAGTAGTTCTCTTAGGATCTGAGATCAGACAGGCAACAAAGTTCAAATCCTATTTCTATTTTTAATTCTCCCCAGACTTACTTATATTTAAACAAAAAATTTAGGTTTCATCCCAATTCAGAGTAAATGGTAGCAAGGACTTGCAGCAACTGCAGTCTGAAAGATCTGGTTTACTGAAGAGTTACCAGTAAAAGATCAAGTAAGTGCCCTGGATCAGGTCCAGAAAAGCACTTATATGAATGTTTTAATAAAAACCTTAATCATCTTAATCAATACTTTAAAATTTCTCTTTATTCTTTTTCTTCCACATTTCTATCACCATTTGCATGCTCAAAACTCTATGCAGGCTTTAATTATGGCTACCATCTATCTGTGTAAACTCTGGAAAACACTAAAAAAATTATTCAAAAGCACAAAACTTTTTATTATCTAATTGACAGAACAGTGAATTATATTATAGATATATGCATAAAGGAAAAAAAATCACATAGCTTCACTGGTTTTAAAATAAAATTAAATGGCTAAATTAATGAAAATAATTAGATTTTTGAAAGCAGTTTTCTTTATACACATCTATTCCTTGAAGGACAGCTCCCTCAACAGTGACATCGTCATTTTGGGAAGTTAACTAAATTAATTGTTTACATGACTGTTAAATTTTACTTGCATTTGATTTGTAATCACTTAGATGCGTACTCATCCTTCAGATCACTTCACCCACCAATCATTCCTAGCAATGACAACTACAAAGATAACTGTTATATACTTCCATTGAAATTAAATAGGATATTTCTAACTGTTCCAAACTGTGAAAGGTATCAGAGCAAGAAACATTTTTGCACATCTTGAGTCTACATAAATACAAGAACAGATAACCACAATAGAAATAACATTCTGCTTCCCCTCTACCTTTAATTTCATTGAATACGTACCACTTTGAAATAATAAAAAAAAAAAATGAAATTAACGTGAGGTAAATAGTAATTTGGTTGTTATTCAAATGCATATTCTCTTTTAATTTGCTTTTTTCAAACAACTTCGTTAAAGTGTCAGTCAGCTGCAGAACAAAAAGGTCATATTAGTGCTTTTTTTTACATGTGCTTCATATAATGATGTCCTTGTGAGATTACCAAGACACAAAATTCAGACATATGGCAACTAAGTTTTGGATTGAACCCATCTGAGATTCAAGCAGAATTCAAAATTTCAATGGGTAATGAACCAAAACCACAAAGACTCAAAAGCTCACTGCAACATGCCATCCCTATGGACAAAGTATCCTTTGGATGAGTTTAGGTAGAGTCCATTTCTCACATTTAAGTAATACTTAATGTTACTTAACATTATTTAATTTTGTCAGGAGTGTTTGTCTGTCTGTCTTTCTTCAGAGATTCAGCTTTATGTTTCCTTCATGGTCCTCAGAAAACCATTTGTTGCAGCCTGCTTGAATTCCCTGTGGTACCACAGAAGGTATCTGGTTGTGCAATTAAAATATAATCAAAGTCAAAGAATGTTCTTAAATCTACTCTCATCAACCTTCTTTACTGAGCTAGCTGTAAGAAATAACCTATAAATTACATATACAACTACCTGTGAAGTGCACAGTAAGATGTTCTGTGCTTCTATTCATTGTTTGAAATGTGTAAGAGCTTTTTTAAAGGAAAGGACTGTCAAAGCAAGTGTGTATTTCCTTTTGATTGAGAGTAGCAGTTCACAGCACCTCAGTTCTCTACTGAAGTATCAATTCAACATCTTCTGGAAGTCCTGGGTATGCTGGAGAAGATTGGCATTTAGGGTAATAAAGATTTGAAGCGATTTTATGGCAAAAAAATGTGCTTTGGTTTTAAGGGAAGAAGCATATTTGTGCTTTTCCTGTTAACTGCTTTCCAAAGTGGATGTTTTGCTTGAAACATTAAAGAATCTTGTTCTAAAAGTATGACTAACATTTGAAAGCTATCAGTGTGATATTTCATATGCTCAGTGCCTTTCCAAAATATGAAACAAGAAACAACAGGAAAATAGAGACATGTATTGTCTCAGTTTGGCAGAGGGATATTCAGAGCTGCCTAATTTCCAACCCTCTTGCTATAGCTTGTGACTTCATTGTCTTTGTCCATTTACAGGACTACTTGCACCACAGTTTTTTGCTTTTAATGACAACAATAAAACAAAAGGGTCCTGTATCATGAATACTGCGTTCAGTTCTGGGACCCTCACTACAGGAGAGATATTGATGTGCTGGAGCGAGTCTAGAGAAGGGCAATAAAGCTGGTGAGGAGTCTAGAGCACAAATCTTATGAGGAACAGTAGAGGGAACTGGGGGTTTCTAGTCTGGAGAAGAGAAGGCTCAGGGGGACCTTATCGCTTTCTACGACTACCTGAAAGGAAGATGGAGTGAGGCGACTGATCTCTTCTCCCAAGTAACAAGTGATAGGACAAGAGGTAACAGCCTCAAGCTACACCAGGGGAGGTTTAGACTATTAGGAAAAATTTTCTTCACCAAGAGAGCGATCAGGCAGTGGAACAGGCTGCCCAGGGAAGTGATGGAATCACAGCCTTTGGAAGTGTTCAAAAAACATGTAGATGAGGCCCTTAGTGACATGATTTATTGGTGGTCATGGCAGCCCTGGGGTAACAGTTGGACGTGATGATCTTAATGGAGCTGGCCATCGTGAAGCAGCAAGACCAGGACTCCTACATGAAAGAAGATGAGCTAAAGGTGACCTTGGCACAGGCTGAGGTAGGGACTTCACTAACAAGGCAGTAGTCCCACAAGATCAAGCAGGATTGGTGGCAGTAACAGGTTTAGCCCAGTGATCATGAGAAAAATGTGAGAAGACAGTCAGGTCTGTGGTACTCTATAAGTCCAACATAAACATCAGGACCAGCAGAAAGCCAGGCTAGACACAGAGCTACATACTCCATAGCTCAGGCAAGCACAACGGGCACAGACTTGAGCTTAAAGAAACCTCCTGGATCAAAATTCAGAGTATGTGTAGGTGCACTGAGACTGGTTGTGGCAACCAGTCTTTGTGGGTTCTCGCAGGGCCCTCACAACCTGAGAGCCAAGTTCTGCACAGTAACAGGGTTTTTTCAGGTTTAATATGTTTTTTTTCTGAATTCTAATGATGTGTCTATCAACATGTCTATTTATAGTCTCAGATCAGATTAGAATATTTCTTATGTCAGTTGCAAGCAATTAGGTTTTTTGTGCTTTTAGGTTTTATGCTGCAGGTGCAAAACTGAATGCCTTTATTCTTGCACTAGCTGATTATGGGGTCATTTAGATATGTTTATTTGTAAAACGTAATTATTTGTCCATTTATATATTATCTAGCTTAGCTTGTAGTGTTTCCGTAATCAAATCTATGTCTCATCTGACCTGCAACATGACAATCTGCAGTATAATAAATGCAAAGAAATGGAGTACTTCTAAGTAATGTCAGAAAATTGAGTATTGTTCTTTTTCAACTTCAGAAAAATGCATGCTTTTCTTGATATGTTAAACATGAATTAATCATTCCTTTCCATCTTTCCAGTCTTTTTCTTTAAAATAGCAATCATCATGTTATAGTTCTGGAAACTAAAGAGAGAATAAAGAAAATAAAGAGAATAGAGAAGACAAGGAAATAACAGGGAAAAAGAGAAAATCCTGAAAAATAATGACAGAAGAAATAGAAAAGTAAGTGGGGTAGTTCACTGCAGAGAAAGCGCAGAAAAAAAATAAAAATGCACCAACTAATAAACAGGAAATATCTAAGACTTTGGGGAAACGAAACTGACAGTACATGAACAAAATCACCCTTGTGAGAAAGAGCAAAAACAAAAAAAGCTCAGGGACATCTAGCTATGGAACAAACAAGAGAATCTTCAGTATTTGGTTTGACGTCCTCACAGAAGAGAAAGAGAGAAAATGAACGTGTCTGTCTCTGAAAGAAAGAGATAAGCTAAAAGAGCTTCTGGAGGTAGCAGTAGAGTAAAAAAATCCAGAAGGTAGGATTCTATGTTGGGCATAAGAGGGAGCAGGTTGTGTTAAGTGTCTAGGAAGGTGGGGCTCAACTTTTACTGCATTTCTGCTGGATCAGGAAAGCTGCATTGCCCCAAAAGCTGTAGCTAATATTGCCTTGTGGGCTGCCTGTAGAAAGCAGGCAATAAAGTTTCTTTATTAAGCCTTCTACTGTTTTCTCAAAACATCAGAACTACATGAATTAAATTATGAAATGGAAAAGAAAGACTAGGTCTGAAAATGTCCTGTGGGTGATTAGCCAAAAAATCCTAATCCTCTCCAAGGGGTGGAAGCCCTATTTCTTTTGACTTTATGAACAATTCTGGACAAAATACTTGAAAATGCACAACAGAGAATACGTGTGCAGTGGCAGATTAACTTAGTGATCTAATAGGTGTCTTTCCATCCTAGCTTCTATCATTCTGGTTTAAATTGCTCTTTACATTTAGAGAGTTAAAATTAAATGAAGACAAGCTGTTGCACCAATGCAATCCTTTGAAAAATCTATTAAATTCATTCATCTGTGTTACAGCTCTCTCCTTGGGCCACATTTTTCCTTCACTCAGATTTGTATAGTACTGTTGAAATCAGTGTAACTTTGTGCACCTATTTATTCCAGTTCAAAAGGAAATGTAGCTTCTCTGGGAGTCAACTGTCCTGAGACAAGTTTTACAGTTCCTAAAGTGTCTGAAGGCTTATTGTTGATTACCCTGTATTTGAAGGCCTACTGCAAGAACATATGGTAATGCAGCACAAAAATTTATTTTAATTCTGTGTGGACTAAATACTGCTTCAAACTCCAGTGACTAAATGATAGCAGAATTTTGAGTTCCCATTGCTATTTCATACAATCATAGAATGGTTTCAGTTTGAAGAGACCTCAAAGATCATCTAGTTTAAATCCCCCTGCTATGGGCAGGGACAACTCCCACTGGGGGACAGGTTTCTCAAAAGCGCATTCAGCCTGGCCTTGAAAACATCCAGGGATGGGGGGCAGAATCCCTTTCCTCGACCTCCTGGTCACACTTCTTGTAATGCAGACCAGCATATGGTTGGCCTGCAAGCGCACACTGCCAGCTCACGTTGAGCTTCTCATCAAACAGGCTTAACGTGCATGGACTACACTCACAGCAGTAATAGTTTTGTGAATCCTCTGAGAAGTTCAAATGAGTTTAGAGAAGGACTGTTTTCTGAATAAATGACCCTTTGATCTGTGTAGACTCAAAAGAAAATGAGCTCTGTTATCCCTTTGGTTATCTATACAGAATGTATCTTTTGAACAGAAATTTGTTGTTACAAGCTTCCTGGTTGCCTTTATCATTTGTGTATTTTTCACAGTTGATTGAAAAAAGCTCATGAAGTAACCACTTGGAACAAATAAAAGCCTTTCATTCCTTGCTTTGCAACTGCAGTGATGTCAATTATGTCCCAGAGAGGGGCATATTATCAACCATAAAAGTATTAGTGAACTCTGCATCTAACTTATAAACTAAGCAACTGTAAGAATGTTACAAAAAATCTCTGTGGCAGAAGATTAAACCATTTTAGCTAGCAGCATGGTAACTCAGTATGGGGACCATTTCTAATGCAGGATTTACTGTTGTTCATCTCTAATGCATCCACTAGGATTAGAAAATATAACAGTAGTCACAGCAAGATTTTTTTAATAATTATTGTAGTGGTAGGGAAACAGAGTTCTTCACATGGTGAGCAAGAAACCACTGCCTGCCCCTGAGGAGAGGTCCAACATCTCAATCCAGCAAGGTTTTTAGTTGAATATTTAATCCTAAATACATAAGTGATCTCATTGCACTGAAAGGTCAGTCTGTAGAAAATCTCATCAAATGCAAAAGCCTCTAGTTACTTATGTGTGCACACACATCAGCCCAAAACATATCCCCTCCATCTGTTATGCAGTGTAAAGGAAAACTGATGATATATAACATTGTATGGTAAAATCCTGCCACCGAATCGTTTTCTTTAGCAATAGAAGGGACATGGTATTCCTTCCCTTCATTCACTTAGGCACTAGAAATTTGTCAGTCAGCATGTGTTGATATAAAGCCTGGAACTGTCCCAAAGGAACAGATTAACAGACGTTTTTTGCCTGAGCCCTTAAATACATTGTTTCCCACTGGGGGAAAAAGAAATGCCATGTTTATTTAAAAGTACTGTAAATTCCACTATAAAGCTGATTCATTTTTGCTGTACTTGGCAGCAAGTGTGCTGTTACAGGTAAGTGGAATACCACCCTGGCTAACAACTGCTCTTCCACCTCCACAAATATATTGGTGTGCCTCTTTCAGCCATAATTCATTTCCTATCACAAAAGTGTGCACTGGATATAGAGCTGACATTACAATGTAAGCACAGTAAGACTGATTTTGCAATGCATAGAACAGACCACTGTATGGCTGGATTTGCAAGTGTTTAAAGAAGAAGTTGCTAAACTTGAACCTTTTGTGTGAATCTGTTCATTTCAAACACTGCACTCTGCCTCATGACCAGACACAGTTTGTCTGTGGGATCAGACAAGTGTGAGGCAACCATTACCACTCCCAAATTCCACACTTTTCTGTAGGAAAAATGTTTCCAAGATGTGAAGGACTTGTCATACCCTACAGAACTGAGTAGTATGAGCAATGTGTCTGAGGTTTGGCCACAGAGGGAAGCCATGTGCCTCAGTGGGACTCAAGACCTTTCTTCGAGGAAACTGAGCAATCAGGGAGGGGGGACAATAGGAAGAAAATACAGATGAAGTTTCACAGAAAAACAGTTTCAAAGGCGGAAATAAAGAGCAAAGATGCACCTATGATTAAATTATTGTTTCAGTTGTCAGTCAGTCTTTAACAAAGCCAAATATTGCTAGTTTCTTTTCTTACTTTTCTCATATTGTACACATTCTATATCTTGGCCTTATTTTCTCAGACTTTGACAATTGTGAAACACCCTGTTACACCATACTCCTTGAAACTGATGAAGCTACTAAAAATGATTATGCAAACTAAAGCATGTTGGACATGAAAAAATCCATAGCAAAACAGTCCAGTTAATTAGGAGTGAAAAAGCCCTCAAAAAACATTACTGCAAAAGGCAGATATGCTTTTTGTTTAACGTTCCTCCATCTGTAAAATGGTGAAAATGGAATTAAAGTTAACCTATTGTTGCTGTCACTGAAGGTCTGAGACAATATGCTCAACAGCAAATCTCATTGGATTAGCAGGACATTTGAAATGTATCAATTTATGTATGAATTTCTCTTCTCAGCATTATCATAATACGGTTAGTTATTTTCAGTGGGATTTTGACTTTAATGATGTTCTTTAATGAGGAAGCCTATTAACATTCATACATGGGAATTAAGAGGTCATACCAGCCTATGAGCGAATGAATCATTCCCTTTAGAAACCATTAGACAACCTGTGTATGTCTTTAGTAATCATTGCACCTGCACTATAAGATTATCTGAAAGTTTGGTGTTACTCTGAAAAGAAACTTTGCCACACCTCATAAGGATTTACCCCCTCATTATTTCTCCTTTTTGTTTTATTACAAGGGTTTGCTGTTTCATTAGCTTCACTGACAGATTGTAGCTCTAAGTCAGGCCTTTAGCTTTACCTTTAAAATGGTGGGATTCCAACCAAAACAACTGTAGCAGATACGTGAATGGGTGTATAAATTAGAGAATGAACATGCATATGATACAACAGAGGATTAAGATAAAACTATCCCACAAAATACAAGTAGCCTGGATTATTTATTGTCATTACAATACTAGCAAGATGAGAATATTTAAGTTTCACATGTTGGAAGTCAGAAGTGCTAATGATTACTTTCAAAAGACCTTCTAACTTTCTCTGTTGGTGTCTCCATTCACATTTGGCTGTCTGAGCAAAATCCCCACTGGGGACTACTGTGCAGGCACTTGCTTGCATTTAAAAATTTGCGATGCATTTACTGAGCTTGTTTTTCAAAGAAAAAGAAACCTGTACTTTCTTTATGCTTGTAGAAAAAAGTCTAAAGCATGAAGTTTTTCAATAAATTCTTACTATTCTGCTCAAAAAAGCCAGAACAGCCAGCTTGTTGGGACCTTTTAATCTTTTCCTATGTGATGGTTTTGCACTCAGCCTCAGTCACTGTATGCCTGTCCCTGTGATCTGGGGACAGCTGTAGAAATTCCCACTGAGGATGATCGGACAGGCACAGCACATATACTGCTTGAAAATGCTATTCATGTTTTTGCTGCATTGCCACACAAAGGTTGGTGTAAGCAAGTGTGTTTTTTGCAGTTAGAAGAGGAAGGAAATGAGATACAAAGCTTTTACTATGGGTTAGAAATTTCTGGGAAGGCATACTCTGCCATATCAAAAATAAGAATTTCCCACGCTCTAATTGATCCTTTTTTTCCTCTTCATCTTCTCCCTTGTAGTTCACTGTACATTTTTGTTTAGATATGTCTAATGTTTTATTTGTGTGTTTGTGGGTTTTTTAAACAAGTTGGTTGTTTTTTTTATTTTATTCTGGGAAGTTGCGCATTGCCCTTCAGATTTCCAATATACTTTCAGAATTTCTGGCTAAGAAAACAGCAGTTGCGTTTAGCAATAATGCAGCTTCCCTTATTTCCCCACATTTTTCCTAGTAAATGAGAATGACTTGCCAGACTATCTTGCATTCTCTTTGCATACAACCTGTTCCCTTTTAGATGCAGCATAGATGTCCAGCAGTCCCGAAAGCATTCATGGGTGAAGAGTGCCTGAAAAGGTAATATAACCAATTCAAAGAATAACCATAGAGACTGCAGGACACATACAGAAATAGAGGAAGGTTGACAAGGAGTGCAGCAGGGAAGAAAGGAAGAAAAAAGGAAAACGAGACTTACCTGGGTTTCAGAGAGGAGTAATTTTATGAAGGCTGAATATATAGGAAGGTCTGGATGAAAATAATCAGGATATCAAGACACCAATCACATTTTTTTGCCGTCTAAAGCTGAATTTAGAGATGTTTCCACCATGATCTCTAAAACCTTTGTCATATTCCTTCCTCCCTATGGGCAGTTGTTCCCTGAATCTCCAAGGTTTCTTTTTTTTCTTTTTTTTCATTTCTTTTTTTTTTTTTTTTTTTACTTTATTTAGTCTGACAGGCTTCTCTTTCAGTGATCCAGTTTTGTTTGTCTCTCTCTCTCTCTTAGCTTTGTGCTTCAACTAATGGCTCCTCTTTTTGGTATATGTCAACCAAACACACTCCTGCTCTCTCTAAGGGAGCCTTCCGCATTCATTTAAGACAAACACAAATACAGGTTTAATTTTAGGTTTGAACTTCAGTGCGATGAAGCACATGTTCAATGGCTTCCTTGAATCAGGACCTTCAGTTTAATAATTCTAATCTATTTCAAGGTGTTTAGATAGTGATTAATGCATTTGTAAATTTTTAATCATGCTGTGAGTTTTAAATCCATGTGCAGACAGAAGCAATAGCTCCATAAAATGTGATAAAATTGCCAGTCTCTGACTCTTAATCTGGAATTTCTCTTTCTTTGAAACTGACTGTGTGTTATTTATGTGTGTGTGTTTGTGAGTTCATGTCTACAAGCAAATTGTTACATTGTATCAAGGAACTACAAATTATGTTATTTGAGCAAAGAAATAAAAAATCCTGAATTTATTTACATAACAAAATGTTTATGAAAACTTTCCTTGCTCTAATACCAACATCCATTTTTTCCACTGAGAAAAACAGATCATGGGAGATGAAACACTATTTTAGCAGGAATTCACACTGTACACTGCTTCTACTTCTATTATGTGGTGCATACACAACCTTAAAGAGCTAGTGCATATGATTTCAGCTGCCTTCTTTCCCATCTCAAGGCTTTTGCTATGAAAATTCATATATGAATTTATGATAATAAGCTAATGTAAGGCACTGGTGCAGAGTCTGAGCACCATTTCCCCACTGTAAATCTAGAACAGCTATTAGTTTCAGTAGGATTGTTTATATTTATACCAGTGTAATGAAACTTAGATGAGTTATTTTCTAACAAGGATAAATAGTATTACTCTATTCTGAAACTGGGTTTTTGCTCCTGTGTTTAACAGTAGGGTGAACCTCTGTGCCAAAAGAAAGCACTTGAATTCTAAATTATTAATGATTCAAATAGTACATTAAAATGGTAAAATTGTTGCCTTTTCTGAGTTTGTGTACAAGCAGCCTCTCTCTACTTAAAAATCCACCTGTCTTAAAAGAATGGGAATTCAACAAGTGTGTAATATCTTTGGAAGCATGAAATCAACAGACACCCTCAAGAGTTAAAAAATCCCTGACAAACTCATCTTTTGCTTTTTGCACTATTTCACCTATTTACCTTGTCTCATTTCTAAGACAAATATATTTCTGAAACATGATTTTTTTTTTTTGGAGCACCATATATATTTTAAATACAAAGCTCTTAATTATTAGCTTTTCGTAGGTTACCGTCTAGTCATTAAACAGAAATTTGTGCTATATGTTAGTGCCAATAATACAAGAAGTTTACTCCATACCTCTATTCTGTTCCATCTACCCCAGGTCTGACCTCTGCAAGGCAGCAGATGGAAAAAGCTATGTCAGGGTTTATTTTCAAGAACCAGTAAGGTAGCCTATTGAAGATGTGGATTGTGTACATGAGACAGTGAAAATTATAGCTTAGTTTGCCAATATTTACTAAGTAGAAGAGATAAATTAATAGCAGTATTTTTTCAGATGAAAAGGAAAAATAAACCTGAGACTTCCTTTTACATCTTAACTTGTTTAACCAATGTAATACTGCTTGTTTCTGCAGTTTGTACACAGTCACTTTCTAGGCTGTTAAAAATATTGTGAAATTGAAAACATATCACTACTTTGATTTTTTATGTAGTGCACTAAAATATTAATTGTAAAACCAAACATATAACAAAAATCTAAAAATACCCTGAAAAACTGACTCACAAAAATATTAACAATAAATCTTTAACTAGATTTCTCTCCCAGAACTAATTGTTTTACCCTTGAACCCTGACTCTGCTATTTTGCTTTTAGAGTACCATATGCGATTTAGCAGATTGATTGTTGTCCTTTATAGGTAATACACTTAAACAGAAGAAGAAATATTAAACCCTTTTTTAATTTGTAAATGGTTAATCAATTTTATGTTAGCAATGCCTAGCTTACTTCTGAAAATTGTGTTTACTGAAACATGATACAAGTTATTGCATGAAAAGCAATGCAACCAGCAACATATTTAAGGTTACAATATAATTATTCAGAATTATCTAAAGTAGTTCCTATGATCTATAGTTATCATTCCTTAGCAGTGGCATGCTGCTAACAGGCTGGATTATGCTGACCTCATAGGCTGATCAGGAGGTATGAAATTAGACAATGACTGTAGCTTGTTTGGTCCTTATTTAAAATATTTTACAGTGCATTCTTCTAAAAAGACACTGCCATACGTTTTCCACTAGAAATGTGTCAGGGTAACCTGATTATCTGAAATAATCTAAGTATAGGAGCTAAGACAATATCAGAAAAAGCATGATTGATCATTGAAATTCTCAGGCAATTCTGATTTAGTAAAATTTGTGTTAATCCAAAAAGCAAAGCTAGGCATGTGAGACTGAAAAAATAATCACTCTAAGCATAAAATAATCATGATTTATGGGTTTCCTGATTTATCTGGGTAAGTGCTGAATCAGAAGACAGACACAGCTATGTGACTAACCACTTCTGAAGATAGTCCTCCTTATTACTTTTGGAACAAATGCATGATTCAAACATACTCCCTGAATAAATTTACTAACAATTAGTTCAATAGTCTACTCAGATCTAGGAATAATAATCAGAATAAAAGAAAGGGAAATGAATATAAGATTTCACCAGCTCTGTGAAACTTAATATGTTTTTCTTATGTTTGTATCTTTCCATGATAAAGCAAGACTAGAAGATTACATAATCCTGTGCTTGGATTATCAGACTGTACTAGAATTTAGGTTGAGCAGAGTTATTAGACACCTCTGAACATACAAGATCACCATCTTCTAAGTTCATTCATCTACTCTGTCTCCTCTCTCTGAACTGCTTCACTCAAAACCACTGTGAACAACAACAACAAAAAAAGCTGTTACTCATGTTATTTCCTACCAGATAGGAGAAGAAAAGGTCATCAGCTATGTGTAGCCAACTACAGCTGTACCATAAAGGAAGATTATACAGTCCATCAGAAATCATAATAAACAAGATAAAAAATATGAACTAGCTGAAGCTTTAGGACAGGGGATGAAAACCCACACACAGTGAGTAATAATTCTTTTCAGTAAATCTTCCTGCAAGGAGAGCATATGTTGAGAGGGAGAAGATGAGACTCCTAAAAGGATGACAGAGTTTCAAAAGCTTCCCATAAACATTTTGATTAGCTTTGGATTCAAATCTGAAGTGTTGAGACTCTTCCTTACAGATATTTAAGGTATGTGTATCAATAATGAAGTACCCATCAATCAGAATTTTTCCAGGTCATGTTAATTACCAGTCAACTTGCACTGAGTATAAAGTTGCAATAGGAATAATTTTTGAAGACTTTACCAGCTAGAAAGAACATTCTTATATAAATCAAGGTATACTACATAGGGTATAACAAATGACGAAAATCAGCCAATAATAACAAAAGAAAGTTTTATGAAAAAGGACTTAGAATAAACATTTAAAAGGGGTTTGGTGAAAAAAAAAAATAAAAATAAAGGCCAGGGTTCCTTTAAATTCCTCCTTCTTTTACCCTACATGTGTTCAGTATTTTCATGTAGAAAAGTATAAACGTAATTTCTATTCTTATGTCGGTGATCTGAGCAATAGCTGGAAGACAGCAGAAAAAATGCAGTCAAGATCTTTACATGCTCTATGCCTGAAATTTCTCTCATTCATGAGAGGTATTAATGATAAAAAATGAAAAACAAGTCTTGCATGTATAATCTGAAGATGTAGCATAAAACATGCTAGAACCTTCGAAAAACACCCAAAGAAGATTAATGAAAAAGCTCCTCATAAAATAAGTGCATGTGAAAAAAATCTAAATTATAAACTATATTTATAAATCTATTGCACATGCAAATGTCAGTATGCATAAATCTGTCTCATGCAATACATGTGCAGTGCATACATAAATCAATACACTTAAATATAAATCAGGTTTATGCAATATATTTTCTTACCTTTCAATCCTAGAAATAAAAAATAATTGCTGTCCAATGGAAGAAACCTTATAAAAACATGAATACACTGGCAAGATTATAAAATTAATTCCACAGATACAATTTCAGCTTTACTCATTGACAAGAGTGTTAATAGCTAAAACAACAGCGGTAGCAGAAATTTCAGTGTCACGTATTTGTTTTTAGTGGACATCACTCAGAGCAGTCCCATAAACAGACAAGATCAACAAACAACTGCTGATCACTACTCAGGGACATGCTGGGAATTGATCAGTGGGTGATGAGAGATTGCGTTGTGCATCATTTGTTTTTCTTGAGTTTTATTCCTCTCCCTCTTTTCCCTATTATTATTGTTATTATTATTATATTTTACTTTATGTAAATTATTAGACTGTTCTTATATTAACCTGAGGATTTTAGTTTTTTCCACCCTTCTCCTCATCCCACTCTGGGGGGTGGGAATCAACAGGCAGTTGTGTGGCATCTAGTTGATGTCTGGGTTTAAACCACAACGAACAAAATGTTTCTGATATGGAATTATATCCATTATTTCATATGTTCATCATGTTTCATTTAATGAAGTAATCTGAGAAATGTGTAGTACACATTGATGGTTTTTGCATCATGATGTGTCAAAACTTCAAAATTTTTCTTACATTCTTACTCATAATTAAAAATTTGAAAATAAGTACACTGATTCCACACAAACTGTGGGGATAACTCTGCAGGACCTAAGTCTTCCAAGGAAAAGTTGCAAGAATTTAGACAAATGATAGGCCTGGGATAGCCTTTAATTAGTACCAAACTTTCATGTTCATTTCTAAACTCAGATGTTGTTAGAAAACTTTTGTGTACTAAAATCAAAGAAGAATACACTAGAAAGTAGTAGTAGACTTTTATACTGTTGTACTACCTGAGGTTAAAACTCCAAAAAAAAAAAAAACAAGCAAGCAAAAGATTTTTTGGTGCCTTGGTTTTATCTGGGATTCACAAAATGCCTAAACTCTACACATTTTTAAATAAGTCTACATCTGATTTTTTTATCCTCAGGCAGAAAAAAAAAATATATTTTGAATGAAAAAAATCAGATATTTTTGCCTCCAATTTAATAGACAAATGCAGAATAGCATAAAGTGCTACTAATTCTTAAATTTAAATCAAAGTAATTTTAAATAATCATTAGTCCTAAATGTTTTGTGTTCTCTTGCAGAAATTTGTCTTGACGCAGTTTTTAAGTTAAACCTTCTTCTTTCCTGACAATGCAGAGCTGACAATTCAAAAGAACAATCAGAAAAAAAACTTATGAAAGTTGGTATTCAATATTTCTGGAAAATAAGATCTCCAGCTATATATCTCACTTTCTAAAGTAAAGCACAATAAATAATTTAGGATTTTCATCCAAAAAACAGGGAACTTATGAACTCAGTAGCTTTACTTCAATATATGCAACATCCGAACTTGGACTATTTCTTTCACTGTGGCAATTGTAAATAAGCCTTATTGTGTGTATATCTTATTGCCACAAAAAACACTTAGAACTGCAGACCTGTTTGGTATGTTTTCCCCATTTTGCTACTAAAATACCTACGTTAGGAATAAAAATGCATTGCTGCCAGTTCCAAAAAGCAATAAATGGTATATAAACATGTAGTCAATGTTAACACAGAAAAAGGTGATTTAGAAAACACATACAGTCCTACAGTTTGTTTTGCTTTGTTTTTTAAATATGAAGGGAAATATCAGGAACTTTGCCATACTAAAAAATGGATATGTGGGAAATTTCAATTTTCACTTCATTTTTCACTGAAGGCTTTTTAAAATGACCCACGGATTTCAGTGCCCTTCACCTGACAAGTAAGTTTTATTAATTTCTGTCAACCCTGGTAATTTCAGCTGAATTTTTCATAACATGGAGAATATGAAAGTGAGTGTCATCGCCTTCTTTCACATTTTTAAGAGCATCATGAACTCCTGCACTAATAGTCCAAATATAAAAACTTCTGTTTGCAGCTCCAGATTAGCAGGCGCAGCACAAGGCATTC
This sequence comes from Neopsephotus bourkii, assembly GCF_033783945.1. NCBI lineage: Eukaryota > Metazoa > Chordata > Aves > Psittaciformes > Psittacidae > Neopsephotus > Neopsephotus bourkii. The sequence continues at coordinate 14,174,293 of NW_026900684.1, read as the reverse complement.
ACTATTCCACAGTAATTTCCCTAATGGCTAATAACCTCTATAATTTCACTAACATAAGACTAGAAAACTACCGAAAAAGTCATTTGACTTGATTTTGTTTTGGGAAGGGAAAAAAAAATAAAAATGTTGAGGTAGGAAGAAGTTTTTGACCTTTGGCAGAAACAGCAGAAAAGCAAGCATCTGCAGTGATCATTCTGAAATGGAACAGAAGCTGGTAAATAGGATACACGCCATCAAAAATGTCACCTGAGGGCTTATTAGGCATTTCTCCGTGTTCTCAGGTTTCTATATTTAGCATTATTTCCTTTCCTCCCTTAGAAAAGTCTGAAATATTCTGGAAATAACACTAACAGAACCCCCTCAAAAAGTTGTTTTTCTTTGGTTTCCCAAATTTGTGACAGAGGTACACACAGTATTATTGTTTTGTAATTGGGCCATACTTTTTGCTATTTTTTTTCAACAGAGAGTGGCTTGATAGCTGCCTGTTAAGTAAATGCATAGGGTTATCATCTCTGGCTACAGAAGTTTCTTTTTCTCGTACTGAGTAATGTAAGAAGATTTCAAGATCAAGTTTAATAGTTATAGATGAAGAGATGCTACTTTTAGTGTAGGATTTATTGCTTGGTTGTTTTGAGGGGTTTTTTACCTGCTAATTTTGATCTGATAACTATGTTGTATTTCAATAGCTTAAAAAAGTAGCTACTCTGGGGTTTCACCTAGCTGTGAACATTTCAAACCACACTTTTGTGTGAAAATTTCTATTCTCTGGAAAAATATCAAATGCTTGAAAAATGTGTCTCGGAGATTGATCTACATGGAAAACAGATCCACAGAAGTTGTTTTGTTTCTGGTTTTGTTTTCTTAAAACCACGTATAGGAAAAGCAAAATGGTGGATTCAACCTAAAACTGTCAGTCAGAGATAAAGGCAGATTTGGATGGCATAATTTACAAGTGTCCTCTTCATACATATAAGTCTTCAGAGTAGAAACAGGATGTCATTGTCATTTACCTTTGGAAATTACTGTTTCACCAGAACCTGAAAGAGAAAAGTAGTGCAAAGCAGTCCCAACAGAGTCTGATGCTGTCTACTACATCCTTATCTGCATTTACTGTTGATTAATTGTTGATCCTGATTTCCTTCCTTCATCAACCTCTTTTATAACTCACAGTAAATTATGCAAGATATGAGGGAGACTATTTAAGGCAGAACTTTATTATGAGTTTATTCTGTCTGATTAGCTAAAACCTTCATTGTAGTGTAGAGGGAATTCATTATGTCTCTACTGGAGTTTAGCTCATTCATAAAATGCTTAGAATAATTTCTTTGGCCTGAAATTAGACTGCTTTGCTTTCCCTAAATAGCTTTCTTCTATTTGCAGATCAGCGCAGATAAGAATGGCTTTAGATAAAGATAAACCTTTTAACTGGTAGAAACTGTTTTTTGGTAAAAATCCAGGAGTCAATCCATATCTTCTTACATATTTCTTAAACTCATGGGATAGAGCAATTTAGTGGGTACCAAATAAATTCTTATTGACCTCAATTTTTTTTTCTAAATGAAAATTAGCTTTGTTTGTTAATAACTGATTTTCTGACAACTTGGTGAATCCACTTTTACTCAGTTCAGTGCAGTTGCAGAGAATAGACAGGATGGCTCCAGTTGCTCTTCATATAAGATTTTTTTTGACTGAATTTAAAGAGTAAAAATAAATCTTTTGAGTGCTATATTTAATAGACAAGTTAGTGATTGCTGCCTACTTCTAGATAGATATGAATTGCAATTTATATTGGGTTGAACTTTGAGTCTAACTTTATCTTCTGTAGTTTTTAATTTGCCAGTCCTTTAAATATTTCCTAGAAAAATAATAATTAAAGATGAATACCCTATTTACTGATGGTTTAGACTGAAAAAAAATAATCTCTCACTACATAAAAAAATAAATCCTTTTTAGACTAAGCAAAGAATCATGGAAACATCAGTCCGTGCTTAAATTTTTGTCTCTAAAGCTTATGAATAGGACAGAAGGGGTTAGGAAAAGGTTTTACTGACATGTTCCCCTTCCTACCGATTCAGTTTTCCTGTAACCCTAACTCAGGAAAACTCTGTTCCCCTTAAATACACTCTCAGCTACCATTTCTAGTGGCATAAAATACCACTACTGCACCAACATATCTTACAGAATACCGTCACTGTTAGTATCAGCTTATCACAACGAGCCACGTTACTATGTGCTCTTATGATAAAAACATTTAGGAGTCCTGAGAAGCCTGAAAATATGCTTATAAATTTTTCAAATATTTGCTTAATACTAACAAACTTAAGTTAGTACTTTTAGCATAATTTTGAAGCTTTATATATTGAATTCAACATTTATTATTCATAGGAACACCAGACTGCAGAAGACAGATATTTTTGATTAGAAGCTATAAAAATCTAGATTCTATCTGTTATGAAGTCCTAGTAATTCATATCTTTGAGGCAGCAACAATATATAGAAAGCAGTAAAACTGATCAGCAGAGTTAGAGTTCTGGGGAAAAGTGTCCATTATTTTTAATGAACTCTCTTCACCATATCAGAGATTCCAGTGCAATTTCTTTTCTGTGGAGAAATAATACATTTTATGATGTAATATTTTCTACACGATTATAGCTACACAACTGTTCAAATCAATAAACCACTTCTTAAGAGTCACTTCATTTCTGTTCCACTAGGCCAAAATGAAATAAATTCCCTCGTGTGTTTTAAATATCCCCTTTGAAAGGTAAATAATCTCTCATAAGGCAAAACATTTTCGTATTTTAGATGAATATGTCAGTTAAGCCTGGGGGGATATTTCTTATAAAATAATACAACCCCTGTCTTTTTCTTTAATCCAGAATTTCTAGTGTGAAATATCAAAATGCCAGGAGAGAGAGGAGAAACAAAACACTGCTAGCTAGAATTAGGACCAAATAAAAGTCAAATACTGACCAAGTGTTTAAAAAATCAACCAATCAAACAAAAATAATACTTACATATACATAAACTCAGGTTTGTGTTTCATATACCTGACTGATGCACGATTCCTGACTGATACACGATGGGTATCACAAGTGATACATGACTGACATTTGAAATATGAATAGAAGGGCTACTACTCTTAATGGAACCTGATCCCTGAATAGAAAAGATGTGCTCACACACTAACGGTGTTTCACATCAGAAACTAAACTCTAAATAAACATTAGAATAATTTAAGAATATGTACATAGAAAATATTCTTGCACTATGCAATAGGTAGTCAGAGGTGAAATATCATGTTTTATCAATTAAAATCCTGGGAGTACCTAAATTATGCACGAATTTACAGCACCAAAGCCAGACCTAGAAATTTCCTGCTGTTCTCATAAAAAAAAAAACCAACATAATGCTTTTGGAGGGATCACTGTGATAGATGTCAAATGAATTCTTATGTGCAGCATATTTTAAGGTGAAAGATTATCCCTACAGAATATTGTTAGGGAAACACAAAGGAAAAACACAAAAAAAGGATTTCTGTATTGCTACATTGAAATGGAAATCATGAGTTAATTTACACTCCTTTTACCAAGTACTCTAATAAAAAAAATCCTGCTTGTCAGTAAACAAACACATACCTTAGTTATCCCATTTAAATAAGAGGTTAGCTTTGGTATATACAACAAATTTGCAAATTGAACAGTTACAGGTAAGCCTCACACAGTGCAATAAAGTTTTAATCTATTATGCAAATACTGCAATACAATTTAGACCTCTTTAGGACTATATTAAGCTTGTTCTCCCTGCAAATTGTGATTATAAATATAAATGTTGATTAGTGATCACACTAGTGCAAAGTGAAATTATTTGGCAAAAAAAAAAACATTTCTTGAAATGCATGCACAGACATACACACATGCACGCAAATGTATGTCATCCCTCCCTCTTGCACTATCTTTCAAGACAGAATTACTAATCAGACTCTATTTGACATTCATTATGAACTCTTTGTCTTTCCCATGTCACTTAATATAGGGAAAAGAAGTTTAAAAACAAAACCCATAAGTCAGCCCAATATAATAACTTTGATTTTTTTTTTTTTCCTCTAAGGCTGAGTTGTATTGTTAGCTCATCACCTCCAAATTTAAAAAGAATCCTTATAAAATTGAATTGTTGCTTCTCTCTTCCATCTTCATGCATGGCACTGTCTGTTTCAGGAAAACAAACTGCACTCTTTTCTGTTATTTCTTCAGTTACTTAAATATATGAGCCCACTTACAGCTATGACTTTTCCCTTAAATTTTTGGGTTTTCTGCTTTCCCTATAGTCTATCTTATCCAGATCTATAACAATACCAAAATTTTTCTCAGTGAAGCCAAAAAGCAAGAAAGAGATAGAAAGAAATGGACTTGAAACTTCTTATCTATTAATATTTTGGACTGTTTAGATGCAACTTCATTTTAAACATAATTTTGGGCAGCTATAATAAATACATTAAGCTGAGACACCTTGGAACTGAAGGCCTCAGAATTTCTCTTGAACAATTCAGAACAAGGATTCTCTTCCAACCTCTTCCAGGACAGAAAGAAGCATCTAGTCATATGTCATCCTGTCTTGCAGCTAATCTAGCCAATTTCTATTATAAAGTTAGCTGTATTCTTTCAGGTTTGTATTTGAGATGTCATGCCCATAATTAGTATAGTATTGAAACAAAATTCATATGTTTATGATTCAGATTCTGAAAGCAGAAACGCTGGTGCAGAAATCATAAAAGGCCTATTTGTGTCTGGTATCACCTCTGCTCAAAAGTTGAGCAAAGTAACTATTGCATCACAGGCACTGAAATGCAAAATCCAGTGATTCTCAGATTCTGGTGTTTCAGCAAAGCTGGGGAACTTCCAATGCAACTCCTATGCATTTACGAATGAAGAAACCTGGATAGCTTATTGTTAGGTCTTTAGTTACAACAAAGAGATTTCAACCAGAGCAATACCACTCTTGGAACAAAATTATGGCTGAAATTACACAAATTATGCAGGCTGAACTACACTTTCCTCTTTACTCTCAAAAGTGAAATGTAACACCTCCATAAGTTCTGAATAAGACATAAGTAATAACTTGAAATATTAAGTACAGCATTTGCCTTACAGTAGATCATAGAATCATAGAATAGTTAGGGTTGGAAAGGACCTCAAGATCATCAAGTTCCAACCCCCCTGCCATGGGCAGGGACACCTCGCTCTAAACCATATTCCCCAAGGCCTCGTCCAACCTAGCCTTGAACACTGCTGGAGATGGAGCATTCACAACCTCCCTGGGAAACCTATTCCAGTGCCTCACCACCCTCACAGGAAAGAATTTCCTCCTTATATCCAATATAAACTTCCCCTGTTTGAGTTTTAACCCATTATCCCTTGTGCTATCACTACAGTCCCTAATGAAGAGTCCATCCCCAGCATCCCTATATGACCCCTTCAGATACTGGAAGGTTGCTACGAGGTCTCCACGCAGCTTTCTCTTCTCCAGGCTGAACAGCACCAACTTTCTCAGCTGATCTTCATATGGGAGGTGCTCCAGTCCCCTGATTATTCTCGTGGCCCTCCTCTGGATTTGTTCCAACAGTTCCATGTCCTTTTTATGTTGCGGACACCAGAACTGTACACAACACTCCAAATGAGGTCTCAGGAGAGCAGAGTAAAGGGGCAGGATCACCTCCTTTGACCTGCTGGTCACGCTCCTTTTGATGCAGCCCAGGATATGGTTGGCTTTCTGGGCTGCAAGCGCACACTGAAGCCAGCTCATGTTCATTATCTCATCAACCAGCACCCCCAAGTCCTTCTCCATAGGGCTGCTCTGAATCTCTTCTCTGCCCAACCTGTAGCTGTGCCTGGCATTGCTCTGACCCAGGTGTAGGACTTTGCACTTGGCATGGTTAAACTTCGTAAGGTTGTCATCAGCCCACCTCACAAGCGTGTCAAGGTCCCTCTGGATGGAATTCCTTCCCTCCAACATATCAACCGAACCACACAGCTTGGTGTCATCGGCAAACTTGATGAGGGCGCACTCAATCCCACTGTCCATGTCAGTGATGAAGAAGTTAAACAAGACTGGTCCCAACACTGATCCCTGAGGGACACAACTTGTTACTGGTCTCCAGCCGACCATTGAGCCATTGACCACAACTCTTTGTGTGCGGTCATCCAGCCAGTTCTTTATCCACCAAGTGGTCCATTCATCAAATTGATGTTTCTCCAATTTAGAGACAAGGATGTTGTGTTGGACAGTGTTGAACGCTTTATACAAGTCCAGGTAGATGACATCAACAGCTTTACCGCTGTCCATCAGTTCTGTAGCCCCATCGTAGAAGGCCACCAAATTGGTCAGGCAGGATTTCCCTTTGGTGAAGCCATGCTTGTTTTTTGTTGTTTTTCATGTGCCTTAGCATGCCTTCCAGGAGAATCTGCTCCAAGATTTTGCCAGGCACAGAGGTGAGACTGACTGGTCTGTAGTTGCCTGGATCATCCATTTTCCCTTCTTGAAAATAAGGGTTATATTTCCCTTTTTCCAGTCTCCGGCAACTTCACCTGACTGCCATGATTTTTCAAATATGATGGCCAGCAGCTTAGCAACTTCATTCACCAGCTCCTTCAGGACCCCCAGATGGATTTCATCAGGACCCATGGACTTGTGCACGTTCAGATTTTTAAGATGGTCTCGAACCAATTCCTCTCCTACAGTGGGCCCAAGGTCTCCATTCTCACAGTCTCTGTGTCTGCCTTCCAAGACTTGGGTGGTGCGGTTAGAGTCTTTGCTAGGGAAGACCGAGGCAAAGAAGTCATTCAGAACCTCAGCCTTCTCCAAATCCTGTGTAGCTAGTTCACCTGAGAGCTTCCTGAGGGGGCCTACGTTCTCCCTAATCTATTTTTTATTTGCTACGTACCTGTAGAATCCCTTCCTGTTATCCCTAATATCCCTAGCCAAGTTTAATTCTAACTGGGCTTTAGCTTTCCTAACCTTGGTCCCTAGCTTCCCGGACAATGACCCTGTATTCTTCCCAGTCTGCCTGTCCTTGCTTCCACTTTCTATAAAGCTGTTTTTTCATTTGAATTTTCCTCAGCAGCTCCTTATACATCCAAGGAGGTCTCCTGGCCCTCGTGCTGCACCTTCTTCTAGTTGGGATGCAACACTCCTGAGCTTGGAGCATGTGATCCTTGAAGACCAACCAAGATTCTTGAGCCCCCCTGCCCTCTAGGGCTATATCCCATGGAACTTTACTAAGCAGGTTCCTGAAGAGGCTGAAGTCTGCTTTTTTGAAGTCTAGGGCAGTGAGCTTGCTGCATGCTCTTCTCACTGTCCTGAGGATCTCAAATTCAACCATCGTGTGGTCATTGCATCCAAGGCTGCCCTGCAGTGACACATTTCCAACGAGCCCTTCCCTGTTGGTGAGCACAAGGTCGAGCATGGCACCTCTCCTTGTTGGTTCCTCTGTTACTTACAGAAGGAAGTTGTCTTCCACACAATCGAGGAACCTCCTGGATTGCTTGTGCCGGGCCGTTCCGTCATTCCAACAGATGTCAGGGTGGTTGAAGTCACCCATGAGAATGAGGGCCTGTGAGCGTGAGGCTTTTCCTATCTGCCTATGGAGTGCTTCATCCGCAGATTCCTCTTGATCAGGTGGTCTATAACAGATCCCCACAGTAATGTCTCCCATCGCTGTTTTCCCTTTAACCCTAACCCACAAGCTCTCTGTTATCTGCTCACCTGTCCCCAGACAGAGTTCCATACACTCCAGCCTATCCCTAACATAAAGGGCAACTCCCCCTCCGCGCCTGCCTGGCCTGTCTTTTCTAAAGAGTCTGTAACCTTCCATTCCAACACCCCCATTGTAGGAGCCACCCCACCATGTTTCTGTGATTCCTATAATGTCATACCCCCATAGATGAGCACACATCTCTAATTCCTCTTGTTTGTTCCCCATGCTACAGTCATTTGTATAGAGGTAGCTGAGCCGAGCTCCAAATGAATCCGGCTCATTGGCTGGAGCAGCCGGAATATCTCTGCATTGCTCCGAGCATTTATTATAGGTGCTGGCAACTGACTGGGAGTGTTGGGATGGAATGATGCCCCCCTGCCCCAACAGATCTAGCTTAAAGCCTCCTTAACCAGCCTGGCAAGCCTCCTACCAAGACTGCCCTTCTCCTTCTTTATCGGACCAGCTCCACCAGCCCTTGCCAGACCTGGCCTACAAACTTGGGTCCCATGTTCAAGACACCCAAACCCCAGGACAGCAAAGCGGTTCTGTGTGGGGGCAACAGGTTCAGGAGGAAGTGCTTTGCTTTTAATTGTCCTTTTCCTCCTTTTTTTGTTGTTTTTTTTTTTTTTTGTCACCAATTCCCAGCTTTGAGAGCTAACAACCTCCTTCTTTCCTCCATGAGCTACAGGGGAAGCTTGAGAACTCTGCACAGAACAAGACACATGTCACAGAACAAGACAATCCTAGTCTTCACTGATATCTAACTACTATTCAAAAATTAAAATATGGCACCTGCAACAAGACTTTGATATTGCAAAAACAGGTGTAGAAGAGTGAGAAAAAGCATTGTTTTCCGTTCCTTTTACAGCATGGAGAAAGGATGATATTAATAATAATTTCACAAAAATAACTTTGATCTATATATTCCCTCTTTTTTTTAATGAAAATATATAACAGGTTTCTCTAATGAATGTAAACTACATGATTGGCAGGTACATACCTCTTAACTTTAGTACACATTTCTCTGTCATGAGAAAGGGAAGAAGGTACCACCACCCACCACCTTTCCAAATAAAGTCTTCCAGTTATCTATGAAAAGGTTTTTTTACAATGATTCAAAACAGATGCTTTACCTTCAACACACTGGCAAGCATAAAACCTCAACTAGCTTTTCTTTCTCTCTCTATCTCTTTTGATGTATAATACAAAAATAAAATCTTTTGTTTTCTATCACTCAAAAAAATCACAGCTCCAATAGGATCTGCCTATTTTGCAGCACCCTTCAGTAACATAAAAAAAATTTAGTTACGAAAAATATCAGGTTTGGTTCTCTTGACATGATGGTTATCTATATCCACTGTATTTTATAATCTCTGAGAGAAAGATTTGTTCCATGATTGAACCTAGACTTTGACATAAGAGGTTTTAAAAACAGTTCTCTTGAAATGGCATTGAAATTCTGAAGTGTTTAATTACAGTTCCTTATAACCCAGGATGGTCAAATCACAGAGAATGGAAACTCTACAGTTCCAAATACACTATGCATTTCCAGAGCTTGCATTACGAAAAAGAAAAATCTCAGTCTTTTCTTTAATGCAGCAAAAATAACTATTGATTCCCTTCACTGGTGTTCAAGTTCCTCATTGAGAATGCCCGGAAAAGTATCAGGAAAGCACTCTTAGCACATGTACAGAAAAAGAAATAGGAATTGCATGAGCTGTAGAAATGTAACAATACATCTCTCTTTAGATAGCTTTTCAAAGCAAAAATAGGATTATAATTCATAGTTCATGTACTCCTCAGAAATTATGAAGAAAAATGAAGCTTTTCTCTTTAACAGTTTCTCAGTCCTCCTATGGGTAGGTTTGGTTGGTTGTGTGGGGTTTTTTGCATCAGTGCTATGAAGTCATGAGGAAAAAATTGGGAAACAGACTAGACAATCATATTTTGTTTTCCAAAATATGCCACAGATTTACAGAGTTTAGTAACCTATGCCAAAACCCTGCCTATATAGGTACGTAAGAATAATTCTTTTCAGCATTCATTATAAGCATTAATTCATCACATCTTCTCTTACTATGTAGAAAGAGAAAAGTTGTGTGCCTGTTTGCTCAACAACTGACAGACCCATGGGAACACATGCTGTATCAATTACTACCGAGAATTCAAGTCACGAAAAGAGTAAAGGTCAATGATGAAGAAAGTCAAATATAAGTTCCTCCTTCTCCTCCTCCTCTTTTACTCCTCCATAGCTTCAGCAAATTTAAAATTGCATAGGTTTAAAAACAACAAGGAATGAAGACCAGAGTTGAACAGGAAGAGGTTTTCCAGTGCAGTAACCAACCCACCATGAAGAAAACTCAGGGACTTTAGATGTGCGTTAGTGAAAACATGGAGAAAGAGATCCATTCAAGTGTAAGGACAGACAGCAGGTCCTTGGTCAAGCTTTTTACCCTCACAGTACCTGCCCACCTGGTCAGTGCAGTGGTCTCATCTTGCTGCTCTCACACTGCAGGTCAAGTCCTTTTCCTTACGTTTTGGATGACTGGTGTGGGAAGAAGTTCCATGTTAAACTTGAGAGTGGTTTCAAGACAGAAATTCAATAAAACTGAAGCACTCACCAGAAACCATTTTCTCTTCTATTAGCCACATAATTAGAAATTTTTGTGCAATACTAATCATGATAATCAACATAAACTATGTTCAGAACCTCCTTTCAGGACAGAGAGACTTAATGTTACCATATATATGGAAGTCCAAGGCCTTTTGAGGAAGCAAAATAAACTCAATTTTTCACATGCCAATGAATGTTCTACAAACCTGGTATGCCACCATGAAAATGAGTTGAAAGTTAAAAGACACTGGCCCAGATTCTCTGACAGCTGTCTTCTTTATACTACGGCCACAGCATGGCTACAAGTGCTAAAAAGCTGGGAGGGAAAAAAAGATCACCATCCTGCTTTTTGTTAGCTTGAGGGAAGTGAAATTTTAGCTAGAATATTTAGTCTCTTATAGTATCATTTCTCTTTCCTGTCATTGCTTTAAAAGAGGAGCATGTTCGGAAGTTTTAAGATATGTATGTAACATATATATGTGTGTGTAATTTATACACATACATATGTGTGTGTGTGTATATATATGTATATATAAAACCTGTTACTTGTAAAGAGCAATTCACAAACAATTGTAGCCATACTAAGCTAGAGGAAGCTAACACTGCATTCAGACAGTATGTACAGAAATAAGCTGGACAAACAGGGATCTCTTATAATGAAGTCTCCTTTGTTGATAAGAGAGCAAGCTATCTGAATGCTGAATTCAACTTGCTTCTTGTTGATGCAGAAATGTACTGTGTAAAGTACACAGATAGAAATGCAGCAGTCATTTCAAAATTGAGTTTGAAAATATAAAGCCATAGTGAAATAAGAGACAGATTTTAAGAAGCCTTGCTTCCCCCCCTCCCCGGATTTAAATCGAGAAATACTTTTAGTCCAGAAGTGCATGTCTCATTAGATATTTTTATCTTTGAAACTAAATTCTATAAATGTACATTAAAAACATAAAAGGGAAGCTTATCTTTGAGAATTATCTTTATATTTGCTAGCTGGGGGACTACACCTGGAAAATCACTAGAATGCTTATTAGAAATCAGGCTCTCAAAGGAAACTTTCATTGCCAGCAATGCAAAAGTATCTGACATTTTCCAGATTTGTTGAAGATTGAACCTTGTGGATGACAAAATAAGCAAATAAATACGATAAATATTTTGCCACTTTCAACATGACAACTAGAGAAACTCCACCAAACCTATCCTGCCACTTTCTAATATGTTTGGTTGCTAAAAATAGAATCATAGAATAGTTAAGGTTGGAAAGGACCTTAAGATCACCAAGTTCCAACCCCCCTGCCATGTGCAGGGACACCTCACACTAAACCATGTCACCAAAGGCTCTGTCCAACCTGGCCTTGAACACGGCCAGGGATGGAGCATTCACAACTTCCTTGGGCAACCCATTCCAGTGCCTCACCACCCTCACAGTAAAGAAATTCCTTATTTCTAATCTAAACTTCTCCTGCTTAAGTTTTAATCCATTACCTCTTGTCCTACTACTGCAGCCCATAAGTATAAAATACAGTATATTAGAAGTACATAAAATTATAAAATCTACAGAATTATTAGCATATATTTGTATAATTTCTTGTTCATCAGCTAGATATATTTACAAGACAAATTTTGTAATAATTCTAAATCAATATGGTATACTGTGCCACATGTTCTCAAAGTTACCCTACAAAAACGTTATTTTTCATGAGAGACTGGAAGAAACATGTCTAAATATATTTTATTCCAGAGTTAAAACAAATGTACATGAGCAAAAGCAAAAGAGTAAATCAGTTCCTTCCTTGCAATATATATTTGAAGAACTTGAGCTCATTTCTCCTTCTACATGTCAAAGAATTCTGTAGATATAACCACTGGAGATAAGAATACTATTACTTGAAAAGATTTGACATAAAAAAAAAAAAAAAAGAGGAAGAAAGGAGGAAGGAAAGAATGGAAGAAGGGGGTAATGTAGGAAACCAACTACTCAGAAACAGAATTAAAAACACATTGAAGCCTGTGAGGAATTTTTGAGTTCATTAGATTGACACGGTCGTTCTTAAAGAATTCCACATTCATTCACAAATGAGTTATGTTTTTTTCAGCCTCCTGCTGCCGTAGTGAGTCTCTTCACACCAGTAATCTCACCTTTATCTTCACTTAATAAGCAAATTATCAATAAGCTTTTATTTCAACAATTTTGACTATACTTGAACTTCTTAAGATTTTTTTTTTGCCTCTATACATCCAGATTTAAGATGCAGCAATATGCAACAGTAGTAGTAGTCTTATACTTCAATTGGGATTTTTTTTGCAGCTGTCAAGAAGGCAGGACCCATTTTGGTTTCTTTAGATCTCTCAGAAGCTTTTGATACACTGGATGACAAGACAGCTGAGGATACAGACATGAGAAACAAGCTCAACTTACTGCATTTTTACATTTTCTCTGTGTGAAATGAAGACTAAAATTATGGATGCTCTGTTCCTGGTCTTGGTCATATAAAAAATTGAAGTGTTTTACTTTGCTTCTATTGTGAGGAGCATATCAAAGCACATACTTGTATACATACAAATATATGAGACACACTAAAATTTTGACCTGTTAAGAATTTATTTGAGAAAACATAGCCTTTTTGTCTGTCTATTCAGATGCAGATGGTCTAACCACTCCAAGTGTAAGATTAGATTAATTCTCTATTTTCCATGCACAGTCTCACCATATACATAACGCATACAGAGCTAACATTTTTCATAAAAATGGTAATTGAACACTTGAAACCCCTTTAGTCTTTCAGAACTCAAAACACCGAGACTGGGAATTTAAATAAATTTTTCTGTCTTCCAGTGAAGAAGCTCTAATAAATGGGAAGAATGGCTGGAAAGTGCTTGCTCACTAACTGAATGCGAGATAAAATTTATACTGGAGTACCGGAAAAAATGGTTTCTCATCTGAAGGAGTAAGTTCACCAGTAGTGACCAAGGTTTACAATAGGAACTTCATTAGACTACCAACTATTTCTGCATACTTACCTTCAAGGTACTGTTGAGAAATATGGTTCCTCTGTTCCAGGAATACTTTATTTGCATTACATGTGCATTACTTTGAGCTGTCTCTGTCTGTACATATTCAATCCCTTTTTTCAGGAGTTTACCTCTTATGCAATTACTAGAATAAATTCTGACTGTTTCTCATTCCAAGAGGCATCTACTTCTACATGCTTCTCTGCTAATTTTGGGGTTGGAGAGGATATGTTGGCGACAATAATGAAAGGGCTAAACTGATCTTATGAATCATGTATGGTTTTGTACAAGTCAGATTACCGCATATCTTTCTATGAAAAGCTGAGCATCTGGGAATTCTTGCTCTTTGTGATATAACTCTTCTGAAATAACAAATACTTGAAATAAGCATACACTAGCATAAGCATAGTCCACAAAAAAATAACGATCCATCACGTTTGAATGAACTGATCCTCATCCAGTTGTGACCCCTGAACTATGAATGTGCTCTCTTACAGGCAGAGCTTCCTACATGTGTCAGTATTTTGCTACATCTACACCAAACAGTATTTGCACCTAGCTTCACTAGTTGCCCTGTTAGCTAAATCACTTTCTCACTTGTCTCCCAGGTTCCACATATCTCTTCCACTGAACACAACTGGATCAATCTTAGAATGACTGTTTCTCTCTACTCTATCCTTTATAATTCACTTGAGCCCTTCAGTCCTAGTATAGGTCTCATGGAAAACATCGCTCATTTAATAAATCTTGGCTAAAAATAGATAATAGAAAATTATTATTTCTGTCAGCTGAAAGATCATTTCTGTCACTTATACTTTAGAATGGATTATTAAGACATCTAGGAAAATTTCAAATAAAAGTTAGTTGTACTCATAAGTCACTTATTGCCTGAAAAAAAACCCCAAACAACAAAACCAAGCAAACCTGACTGAATTAAAAATACTGAAATCTATCATGGGCCAATTACTCAATTATGGCACAGCCAGTTGTGATAAGCAGGTTTCTGTTTTTATTAGGAAGGGCATTCTGTAAAATATAATTTGAGTGGGATTTTGGGTGCTTTTATTCAGAATGAATTTCTTCTCCTAACAGGCCTGTTTACCCTACTGTCATTTCAAGAGATCTGTTGTAATTACATAACTCAAACAATTAAAGAAATTTGAAAAAAAACCCTATCAAGTAATAACAGTGTGTACAAGGTAGTAGCAGAATGATTTATATCATTATAGTTTAGGTCACAGTACCAAATTTTCATTACAGGAAGACAAATTCCAGGCTGCAAAGATCCTGATGCTTGTTAGACAGTAAAAGTGCAAAATCAATTCAGCAAGGGACATTAAGAACATTAATGAACAAACATAACAGTCTGAAAACGAAACTTTTTAGAATGCAGATCAGTTCTGTGTAAAAATAAAACCAGAAAACCGTTACAGTTTAAACTAAAGGCATTCCCAAAAGATACACGCAATGGAAGTGAAAGGGGAAACTCTTCAAATAGAGTAGCTAATTTAGAGTATAACTAAGTCCTGTGCAGAGAAACTAGCAAGAGCATATCGTTAATTGAACACAAGGCTGTGAATTAGTCTCAAACCAAACATTTGGTACAATTAATTTCCATGGAATATACATGGAATTAGTCTAGCTGGGGATAAAAGGAGTGTTGCGTTTCTTACCTCATAACAGGAAAAGTTGCTCCCAGTGCCAGCACATTTTAAAAACTGAGTTAATGCTTCAGCAGCAATAGCCACCCATTGTTTGCTTGATTGTGTTCCTGACATTTCCTTCATTATGAGCCTACAAGTTTCTTTGGCAGAGTGTCCCCTATAGAAGAATTAAAAGTGAATGTCTGTCTATCCTTGGTCTGAGGTCATACTGTGTCTGCTGCCTATAGCAGACATGCATTACTTTTAAGTGTTAAGCATAACCCATATGGCAGGTAATAGATGCCTGGCTGATATTTTTAGCACTGTTTGCCATGTATGACCATTTGAAGGATTCTCACATTAAAGAATAAAGTAACAATTTCTGAAAGTGTTTAAAATAGCTGAAAGCTTTATAGCTGAAGTGCTGCAAGGCTGCAGGTCTAGAATAAACATTTTTATTCAAGGCAGCCTCCGGAGAAAATTTGTTTACATACCTCTTTCCAGATAACCACAGAGAAGTAAACTCTTTTTGATGCTTCAATAATCATCGTATTTATTTGTTTAAAATCTATACAGTGTGTGATATCTTAGGCTAAACTGGAAGAACATTGCTAAAGTTAATTGCTTTTCCCAGAAACAAAAATGAGGTTCATGATTCTTACAGACTGGCTTAATATGAAATGAATTATTAATTTATTTTAAAAAAGAGGGAAAAAAAGCACTCCTGTCACACAACTTGAAGCATTAAAATATATTTCATGTGTTTCTTCATGTTTTCCTTAATTTTCTACCTTCTCTTTTTTTAACTCCATCAATTTAATTTTATAAACTTCAGGCATAATCTGACAAAAATTAAACTGAAGGAAGTCTGAAATTAATATGTAAGTGGGCAATTAACTTTTTTGTTATTAGCTTTGTTGTTAACCAGAAAACAGTGTAGTAAAAAGTAGTAAATTTTAGGGAGATTTCTGATGAAAGATATCACAGGAGGGAGAAGTGATGGAAAGTGCCTGTTTCTACCAGTTGGTCCTCCATGCCATTTCTAAACTGGCACAACAATTTTTGCCTAGGAATTATGCCAGCCTAACAGATGGCCATAATTGCTGGTATTCAGGGAAAACCAAAATGTGCATCATTTTTGAGGATTTGGGTAATATTCTTATCCAGGGGATATTAAAACAAAAATCTGAACCAGATTTTATTCTCAGTTGTAAAGGTGTAAAAGTATACAATCTCTTTTTTTATAGTCCTAGTATCAGAGGTTGAAAATTTTGCTCTTTTATAGAGTACCATAAGTAACAAATCCAGGTTTAGATCTATTTATATCTGAATTTTTATAGGTTGTTTCTCAAGGCAGATCTACCAGCTTGATGAGACAGGTTTTTCACCAACCACAAAACTGAACAAGTATAATTTGGCTCCAGATTTTCTGTTTCCTGCTGGTTTGATCTGTTTTGCTTTCTCAAAAATAGAACAGTGCAATTATTAATGCTACTTAGTCATTGTATCTTACTGACTTTTCAGGTCATAGTAATCAACTGAGAATATATGCATGTTTTGCTGTCTACTGTGAAAGCTAAAAATAAAATATCTTTTTCTACAGTACAGAATCAGCATGCTAGAGATAACACTGAAAACCAATCAACCAAAAAGCCACTCCCAAAACAACTTAAGAAAACTCATACACTTTTTTGCTTAAACCACCTAGGAAAAAGTCTATAAAGAAAATCAGAATTGTTACAGGGGAGTCAATTATAAGGGCAGTATATAGGTTATGACTTCAGGATCTGCTCACATTATCTACTCTGTTGAAAAGAGAAATTTTTTGTCTAAATTAGTTCTTCCAAACACCTTGTTTTGCACTATTATTAGATGCAATTCTTTAGTCACGCATTTAAATGTCACAAAAAAAAAAATATTAACTAATCAAATTACTTCCAAATAGCAAACTTATACACAATTTGTTTTCTTTTTATTGTGAAAGGTGTACAACTATTCCCATATAGCTTAAAAAAAATAAAAATCTTATTTTATTATTAATGTAACTTGGTATTTTCTTCTAATCAAAACAAATAAAAACTATGCAAGTAAGTGTGAGTTACATCTAGATAAACTGAGGTAGAGGTTAGATTTAACAATTTAGATGTCTGCAAGCAATGTAAGAGTAGAAAAAGTATTTGAAAGAAAAACATAACCTATATTTTTAGGTAAAACACAGTCATACATCTTCTGTCAACTACATCCAGCCTGACCCCGTCTGAGTGCTGCAACCCTTACACCACACGGTATTACTCTTGGTGATTTTGCTAGTTATGGTGCTATTATTACTGCATGTTAATCTATTTCAGTTAAAATTATTTAACTTAGCAAAGACTTGGTATCTACTTTGCTTAAGCCAGCATCAACTAATTTTTCAAAATACGCTAGGAATTCCTTATAGAGAGAGAGTAGAAAGCTATTACAAAATGTCACACGCTTCAATGTTTGCATTGGTTGTGATCAGTGCATAATCTGTACCAAGGATACTGTTACATGCATGTCAATACAGCTGTTTGTACTTTCTACCCACCATTTTCTTTGCTTACATATAGCTAATCAGCTTGGAATGATTTATGGCTGTGTTACTCAAAAACATAGAGAAACAGTTTTTATAGGCTATATTATTTCAGCAAAATTTACTACCCTCTAAGTGTGGTATTAATTACAAATGCCTCATACTTCATAATGCTGAATGACCTGCCTTGGCCCTGGAACTGAGTCACAATATTTTAAATTCTTAGTTTCAGTGTCAAAGTTTCAAAGTGAAAATCTAACTGCCAATGTGGCTCACTAACCTCTTTCAATTACTTTTTGTGCTTTCAATGTAGCCAGCTTTTATAGTGAGGTAAAGTGTCTGAGAAAAGTAGATCATAAGACAAAATACATCTCTGTTACCACCTTAAAGTTATACTGTCTTTGTGATAACATTCACCTGGGATTCTGGCAGAAGAAAGTTGTTGACTTTTCCTGTAATAAAGAAGTTACAACTAATCCTACAGGAAATTTTAATCCTCAATTTTTACCACTTCGTATTGAAAAATGGGCATAAAGCATATTTCTGTCTTTGAAGTAATAAAAGTACTGCGTGGAAATACATTATTTACTACTCTCACTTTTTTTAACAGTAACTCTTGGGTAATATCTACAATGAAGTACAGAAAAATAAATTTAATTAACACCATAATCTTAACATATTGCTTCTATTAACAGAAATTTTTTCACCAAGTTAGAGAAAAATGAACTCATTGTGGTAGCAAATTGACTACTACATCAATTTTAAGTTTAAATAATATTATACACATAATATTACTTTTATGTAAATACATTAATAAAAATACTGCTTTAATTTTAATAGGTAATGCATGTAGTCATACAATCAATATTCTATTTTTAGTCTGTATTTACACTTTGAGCTTGAGGAATTATGGGATAGTGGTCCCTCTTTGTATGTTGTTTCTGGTAATTTACTGCTATCTTCTATCAAATGTTTAAACTAAACAAGAAAGAAATATAAAAAATACTTCCTCCCCCCTCCCCCCCCAGTTTAATACTGAGCCAGGAAGACAAATGGCTACATAAGGTACTTTCAAATATAACCTCTGGAATATAGAAATAATTAATTACAAATGCTTTTACATTTGAACATAATCACTATATTACTGTTATATTGTAGCATGGAATATATGAGGACATAGTAATTGCTGTGCTTATCTTACCATGACAATCTTAACAAAGCAGAAGTACTGACATCTGTGACTCAGTCAAGGATATTAACCTAATTAACTCTGCAATGAAGAGAATGCTGTGCACCTTTACTTGAATTTCCAGTGAAGTCTCCATTCCCTTTTTCCCCTTCAAAGTCTTAAAAAGGATTTGCTTCTTAAACTATACTTTTTTGCATCAGTACTCTACTGAGAGGTAGAGAAGCACTCTGTGTCTGGTATGGATTCAGCATCAAACTATGGAAGTCTTGGCCAGGGGAATTGGCCCATTGTGTGTTTAATCCCAAGCCCTCTTACTGCCACTTTTAAGGTGGAGTGGCAAATCAAAACTCTACTCAAAACTATGTCAACTGATCTTGCTACTTAGAACATAATGATGATTGGTAACATCAGACCCAAGTCTTATATTGCTTTTTTTGCTTTCCCTACTCTATTTTCACTGCCTAAAATAGAAGCAGATAATTTATGACTCTATGAATATTGTCCAGTACCAAACACATCCTCTCAATAATGACGGGTTTAACCTGTAATAAAATTCACCATTCCTTTCATGATATTTTTAATTCAAGAAGTTTGTAATGGAATTATTTTATGGAGTGGAAAGAACCGAACATGGAAAAAAATATAGGATGACAGAATATGGATATTTAAACAATATCTGAAAACTACTTCAAGCTGTCATCAGCATTTTAGGTATATTTATTGGTCATACACTGTATGATCATATGCAATGATCTATTCACAACTGTTGCCTTTAATACCTACCTATATACTGGGTATGTGTGGAGATGCAGAAGGAAAAGAGCTTGGACAAGTGGACAAGAGGACACATTTTAAACACTTGTTAACAAGTCAATGTGACTGAGTAAAAGGAAACATACCATGGAAATTACAGATTTCAAATCTGTAATTTCAAATGTCATTGCAGATTTCCATTGGTTTATTACTGCAACATCATGAATGACATTTCATTCCAACTCTGGTCAATGTTATCAATTTAATCTTTATTTCAAGAGGTCTGGAACATCAATTATTTTTCCAAGTTAATATGAAACATGGTCCACTTGCAGACTCAATTCTGTGCTGCTGTAAAGTGAATGAATAGGTCACTTACGAATTTGTATTGCTCATACCTGACCAGTGCTGTACTAAAATACTCAACGAATTTCCAGTTGCTTGGAAGAGAACAAAATAAGGCAATCGTTTTTAAGTGGGTACCACTTCATTAAACATAATGATTTGTTTGTTCTGTTGTACCAGCCCAAGAAAAAACGTGTCAAGCAAACAAACCCTATTTGAAAGCTGTTAATGTTCACCACTGTGTTCCAAAGGATTTGAAAACTCCTACCTCATAAAACTTTGCTCAGAGAGATGCAGAACCAGCATGAAAATAAGGAGAACAAAAGATTACTTTTATTTTACTTCAATCCTGACGTGTTGAATTTAATTCAAAGATGTATTTTCAGACATAGGAGAGAAACAAAAGCTGTTGCTTCATTGAACAAAGAAGCACCACGCATTTAAGCAGAGCTGACCACTTATCCTGACCATCAGGCTGATAGCACAGTTGTACACGATTCCCTCTAGTTGTTTCTGGGACAACACAAATATTTCTGTACACTATTATACAGTATGCACATGCCAGATATCCTCTATGATACATATTGCACATGATCTCGCATTTTCAGAACAAGATATTGCTAAAACTACATCATCACCTACTATTACTACTAACTGATAGAACCCAAAGTAAAGAGAACATTAATAATTGAACTGAAATTACTTTTCAATTATATTTTTCCCCCCAGTTACCTAACATGACTTCTTTGAAACCAGACCATGTCAAAAGAATGTGTATTTTGATCTAAAGTATTTATTTCTTATGAACAAGATATATTTTAGACAACACAAAAGGAAACTAAAAAAAAAAAGAAAAAAAGAAACAATACTCTAAAATCTCCTTAAATGCCCTGACTTCCAGGCAGTGAGATATTATGCTCTTTAAAACGATGAGGGAAAAAAAACCCACCCAAATCTTCTCATCTGGCAGTTTGGGGAAAGTCCAGCTAAAAATTACATTAATTACTTGACATACTTATTTTTGAGTGTAAAGCCCGTATTACATCTAGTGATGTGATATGAATCATCTTCAGTGCTCCTGGGGAAGAATAATCCTATGCACCAGTACACACTGGCTGCCCAAGAGGTTGTACAGCCTCTGTCTGTGGACATACTCAAAACCTGCTGGACACAAAGCTGGAAAACCAGCTCTAGCTGAAGCTGCTTAATCAGGGGAGTTGGGCCTGGTCATCTCAGGACATCCCTTGTAACCCAAATCAGTAAAATGTGTGGCAGAACAGCTCACCGCATGCAGTATGTAACATTTAATTTACTAAGTTTGGTCATAATATGCTATGTGCCTTAATAGATATTTTTAGAATAAAACCAACAATCACTTTTCGACACCATTGTCTTTACTTCCAATTATAAGGAAACCATAGACTTTTTCTAGCTGAAGTTTGTGCAAGGAAATAACGGCACAAGCAAAACTTAATGCCAGGAACATTTTTCTTTTACCGTGCTTACCAGCTCTCAGAGGACAGAGAAATTCTTGCAGTGTCAGAAGTCTGCAGTGTCAGAAATCTGCAGTTCACTTGTTCCCAACTAATTCACATTATTCTACAAGATTCCAACTTGCAATAAGGAATAATTAAAAAGGGAAACCGAAAATTAGCTGGCTCCTATTTAAAGCTCCCTTTGGGAAAGACACAGACAAGTCTGTACAATGCAGTACCTTGCTAAGAAAGGTGAAACCTTTGGGCTCACTTCAGAGCTACAGACAGAATGCAATTTACTTCAAAGGTGCTTGGCTTTTGATTCCATAGATTTGTTTGGATTGTGCTTCAGTAGCTTGAAACACAAAGAAGCTTCAATAAAGTTAAACTTTCCATTGACATAAAAGAGAGTAATTGGGGCTTCAAAATAGACAACATAATTTGTCCTAAAAAGGCAAATAAAAATGACTGAAGTAAGGGTGAAAAAAACCCCACTAAGTCTCAAATAGAAATAAAAGCAATCTGTCTTTCTTTCTAGAGGAAGACTTTTTTGTAAGTATAGAAATTATACTGAGAAATCATTCTTAACGTTCATCTTGCCACCTTTTCTAAATGTCACAATGCATATGATATCTAAAAGCAGTTTTATTGATTAGGAGCTTAAGGTCATGCTATCACACGGGCTTGTGCAGAAAAAAAAAAAGAGTATCTGAGAGATACTGTTATGCATAGAAGCTATTTGTCCTGGAAGAAGGTTACCTCTTTTACTGTAATCTAAAGGAAAAATGTATCATTTGAGTTTCTAAGTAAGCCTGTGAAAACGATTGAAGGCTAGAGGTCTAGCTCCAGAAAGATTCCTTCAAAACCTGCTTTTAGGTCTTTTATGCATGCTAATTTGTACTATCAATATGCAGATTACTCACATTCAGGAGTGGCCAAGTGGTTAAGAGATTACTGAAGTGTACAAAATCTGTGGAAATGGATATTATATAAATATGATGGCACTTTGTTCCAAATAGTTTTTAAAAAGTAGCTATTTAATGTCATATGTCTCCTTACTTTACATATGTAGAAAACTTGACTGAATTGTGAACTTCACAGTAAATCAAGGGGTTTTTTTTTATGTGAAGTTGCTTTTAATAAAAAAGTGTTTATTATCTAATGTTAACTTGAAAAAGAAAAAGATTTCATTTTTTTCCTATCTGCTAATAGCTTGCTTAAAAACATGCATTCTCAAAAGAAGACACATGTATTAACATTTCTCACAGAAATAGTTATATTTTAAGCCCAGAATGAAATCCAGAAGGTAAGTTTCAGGTCTTTTTCCATTTTATATCAAGTATTTCACACAATGAGATTTTTGCTAGCTTTGAAACAACTTTTAGGAGTCTCAGCTCATTTCCTGCTAGACTTTGAATCTGAAGTATCTATTTTTATCTTTTGACCTGAACTCATGTTGATATTTAGAAAAACTTGCCACCGGTAGCCACAAGAGAGGTGCCCCAAAGAAGAGATATAAGGACTCCCTGAAACAATACCTTAGCCTTGGCCATATTGACTACCATCAGTGGTCCACCTTGGCCTCCAATCGGGAGACTTGGAGGCACACCATACATAATGCCGCTGACTCCTTTGAGTGCTCACGAAGAAGTAGTCTCGAGGAGAAAAGACAACGCAGGAAGAATCGTGTCCCACCTGTTCTACCCAAGGAGACCTTCTGCTGTGCTTTTTGTAGCCGGATTTGCCTATCCCACATTGGCCTTCTTAGTCATCAGCGCGCTTGTAGTAAGCGTGGGTAAAAGCCCTTCCCAAATCTTCATTCGCGAAGTCAAGCCATGATGATGATTTAGAAAACCAAAAAATTGTGAGAGCAGACTGTGTAATAATAGTTTCCTTCCAAGTGATGAAAACAAGCTATGAATTATCATTTCAGCTGAGCAGCAAGTGACTATGATGGTGCATTTTGACATGATGTAATAGGAAAAAGTTAAAATAGTTTTTCCTCAGAAAGTCGAAATCTGAGATAGATGACATGAAGGTTATACTCAAATTCGTATCATCAGTAGTAAGCAGGCCAGATTCAGGAGTCATATATAAGCCACATACATGATTGGGTATGAACTGAAAGTTCTTGGATGGGACTACATCTAATATTAGGATGACTGAAGTTAGGAGTATACATACGTGTTAGAAGTCCAATTCCCACTATTGCCATAGAATCATAGAATAATTAGGGTTGGAAAGGAACTCAAGATCATCTAGTTCCAACCCTCCTGCCATGGGCAGGGACACCTCACACTAAACCATCTCACCCAAGGCTTCGTACAACCTGGTCTTGAACACTGCCAGGGATGGAGCATTCACAACCTCCCTGGGCAACCTATTCCAGTGCCTCACCACCCTAACAGGAAAGAATTTCCTCCTTATATCTAATCTAAACTTCCCCTGTTGAAGTTTTAGCCCATTACCCCTTGTCCTATCACTACAGTCCCTAATGAAGAGTCCCTCCCCAGCATCCCTATAGGCCCCCTTCAGATACTGTAAGGCTGCTATGAGGTCTCCACTCAGCCTTCTGTTCTCCAGGCTGAACAGCTCCAACTTTCTCAGCCTGTCTTCATACACAGGAAGTCAATCACTAGTAAACAATTAGTTGTCAGTCTTAAATCCCACCCAAAAATTGGAATTCCCACCCATTATCAGGTGCCATATGAGACTTTAGACCTCATATTTACCTTAGCGCAAAATGATTATGCTAACTGTTGTTGAGAGACAGAGATATGGAAATGCTTCATTACCCTTCAAAGTAAGAAGCCAAGAAAAGTATACATTACACAATTTTTCCAGGGCTGATAGAGAAGGAAGTTGATCTACATGACACATAAATATGGGACCTCAGAGGCAGAATGGTCCTTATCACCTTGACTTCCTAATGCTGCACAGCACAATGCTCGAACAAACCAATACAGATCCCGAATATGTCACTGCACAGATGGAAAGAAACACAGAGAATGTACGCTTTCAGAGAATTCAACTCATTGCTGCCTCCAAGGTTTGTCTTCAAGCTGTTCTGCTAATCCCATATAATCTCCAGGGCAGGTCTATGTATTTAGAAAAGATCAGCGTTGGCTAATACTTACTCCCTCCAAAACCAGCTGAGACCATATTCTGCCAAGGATCTTGAAAAACCTTGCTTTGACAAAAGGGAATGCAGAGATTTTTATAGGAATTAACTCAAAATACAACTACAGCAGTAGGCCTGCGACAATATTGTTGAATTCAGCATAAATCAACACCTGCTAAGTGCCGAGTCTCTTAGTTTGTCCATCTGTGCTGTATGGCTCAACAGCAACACAAAGTCTCAATATTTTAGACTGACACAATAACTTATGACAACTGAGATTAAGGGGGGCAAGGAGGGCCTTAGTTTAAACACCTTGTTGAACTTGAACCATAAATACAACAATAAATATATTATCCTGCCCATTTTTTTTATTTTTGTTTGTTTTTTTTTTTTTTTGTGCTGACATTGGACCCACCCAGTTTACACTTTATTTATCAGAACCACTCAGAGAATATATACAATTTTAAAGAGGTTGTTTTACTGTTATCACACAACTGGAAATTTTATTCATTTCTGGAATTCATCTCCCTCAGGAAACATGAGAAAGAAGACAGCCAACTCAAACATTTCCATCCAACGTAGCCTGTTAAACAGCATACTAATTCACACGGGGTAGAATGATTTTCTGTTAAGAAACCAACTCACAATTGCAATGGAGTACAAGTGCATTTGTAGTAAGAAATGATTAAATGTACACATTCTGTGCTACTTCTAAAACTGCAAACTGCTTTTAAAAAAACAACCTTAGCTCTTCATGATGAGAAAAACAGGGACAATGCAATAACAGAACACGAATCATTAGTTAAACTAACATCTAAAAACTGGTGTTGTGGTTTAACCCCAGCCAGACAGCTTTTCACTCACTCCCCCCCTTCTTCCCCTACCCCTACTCCTGGAGGGATGGAGAGGAGAATAGAAAAGAATGCAACTCCCATGGGTTGAGATAAGAACAGTTTAGTAACTAAGGTATAACACAAATCACTACTGCTACCACCAATAATAGTAATGATAAAGGAAATAACAAGGGAAGAGAATACAACACCTCATCACCAGGCGACGGATAACTC
Organism: Neopsephotus bourkii; assembly: GCF_033783945.1. Lineage (NCBI taxonomy): Eukaryota > Metazoa > Chordata > Aves > Psittaciformes > Psittacidae > Neopsephotus > Neopsephotus bourkii. The sequence continues at coordinate 14,148,770 of NW_026900684.1, read as the reverse complement.
ACCCCCCCAGCCTGACCAAGCACCGACCGATACCTCCTTCAACCCTGCAGTCCACTTAGCCCTTCCGGGTCACTCCCAGTTACATCCAAGGCATGACGTGTGTCGTGGTTTAACCAATGCCAGACAGCTTGTTCACTCCCTCCCCCCCCCCCCCCCCCTTCTTGCCCTCCCCTACTCTCGGAGGGACGGAGAGGAGAATCAGAAAGAATGCAACTCCCACGGGTTGAGATAAGAACAGTTTAGTAACTAAGGTATAACACAAATCACTGCTGCTACCACCAATAATAGTAATGATAAAGGAAATAACAAGGGAAGAGAATACAACACCCCATCACCAGGCAACCAATAACTTGCCCCCCCAGCCTGATCACACACCGACCGATACCTCCTCCAACCCTGCAGTCCACCTAGCCCTTCTGGGTAAGCCCAGTTCCCTCCTGGCCATGACGTGCTGTGGTATGGAATACCTCTTTGGTCAGTTTGGGTCAGGTGTCCTGTCTCTGCTTCCTCCCAGCCTCCCCTCCTCTCTGGCAGAGCATGAGGCTCACAAAGGCCTTGGCCAAACCAAAACATCATTTTTATCAGCTCTGTTCCCAGCCCAAAAGTCAAAACACAGCACTGCACCAGCTACCAAGAAAGAGAAAAATGACTGCTACTGCTGAACCCAGGACAACGTGCTGTGGTATGGAATACCTCTTTGGTCAGTTCGGGTCAGGTGTCCTGTCTCTGCTTCCTCCTGCTTCCCCTCCTCCCTGGTAGAGCATGAGGCTCACAAAGTCCTTGGCCAAACCAAAACATCGTTTTTATCAGCTTTGTTCCCAGCCTGAAAGTCAAAACAAAGCACTGCACCAGCTACCAAGAAAGCGAAAAAATGACTGCTAGTGCTAAACCCAGGATAATTGGTTAAGAAACTTTTTTACTGATCGATATTTAAAACAATGGAACAACAATTTATCTTAGATTTGGAGAAAGTAACAACTTTATCATGGTGGTTTTACAGATTCTGGCTAAAACCACAGGCACTAAGTTAAACGAATAATATCTTCAGTTAATACCTTGTCATACAAGCTGAGCAAGAATTTCAGAAGTTATTGAAGGTGGAAATGCTAAAATGCTAGATTTACAGCTTCATATCACGAAATAAGGAGGATACACTTTTGGATGTATGATTTTCTTCAAACTTTTTCTTAAAGCTGTAATTTAACACAATAACACTAAATAACAGAAAAAAAAGTAGAGAAGTACAGATGGCAGTAAATAGGGAGCAGTGTAATAAGTAGTCAGCTCTAAGACAAAAAAGTAGAAACACTGGAAAATAAAAGGAATTGATAGTAACTCATACGATATAAAAAGGAAAGACAAATAACAGTTCCTCTATCAGTACACTACACATGAATAATATATGCATACATTAAACCTCATCCCATCTTCTATATATCATCCAGCTGAGGCAGTAAAGTAAAACTGCCAAAACCAAGAGAATGATTGTTCTACTGCTACATGTAGAATCTACTTTAACAAAATAAAGAAAACAAATGTACTATCAATTAAAAAAAAAAAAAGCACCTCTTCTTTTTTTTTTTTTTCTGAACAAAAGTCAGAATTGTTATGGGCAAGAACAAAAAGGATGCATCTGAGACTTCAAAACCTAAATAAGTAAAAATTGGGTAGCAATTACTCCAGTTGGAGACCATGAATAAGGTCAAAGTAGCTAAGACCCAGAGAAATAAACTATACCAGTAGGGGGAAAAAACCCACACAAACAACCACAAAGCCAAAACTGTCAGACACTTAGGGGAAGGCTCAAAAAAAAAAAAGTGTCTGAGGTGAGATATGACAAAGTTGTCATTAAACATCAGTGACAGAGAGTTGTGAAAGTAATCCCAATCAGAAACTGAAACTGTACATTAAAACTGTTCTGCCTTGAAGCAAAAGAATAAAAGTGGTGTAAAATGAGGTTTTATGCAGGATGCCATCTAATAACTAGAAGGAAAACAACATAAGTTTTATTAAAAATTAGGACATCAGTACATTGCAGATACAAGTAATGGAGACTGAGTGTATGGAAATTTTTACGCATCCTTGCAAACTTTTTCTTAGGCTTGAGCTGTAAATCAGAAACTGTAGTTACCACTTCAAACTGGAGCTGGTCAGGTATTTTGCACATTTCCTTCAGTTGATCCAGGGGCATTCCTATTCCTGAAGATAGGAATGAAGATCTATCAGGCTAGAGATAAAACACAGAAATGAATATGGTTTCAGGCTTGTAGTTAAGATACCTCCATCCTAACTAAATTATACATATTATGGCCTCTGACACAAGCAATGTTTAACCTTTGAAACAAATAATTACTTTCTACCAGACGAACAAGAGATACAAGAGGAGCAACATAATGGCTGCAGCTATTCTATGCTTAAAAGGTACACAGTGTAAAGTTGCTCTTGATCATTTTTCTGCATTGGACTCCAAAGGTTTGAGAAAGAGTAATCAAATAAGACACCATATAAACATGAAGCATTAATTTCATTTTGGTATTCAAAATGCAATGAAGAATATCTGTATTAATTAAAAAGCTGACTTTGCTTGGGCATGATTTTTCTGAAAATCATGCAAATATTTGGAATAATTTTCTATTTGTTTAAACCAGCTGCAAAGTTCCATGGGTGGCTCAGCATCTATAGGTCACACATATAATAATCATCTAAATAAGTCCCCCTCCCCTTCAGCAGTTTCTGTAACTTGTCATCAGGGACTCAATACAGCTGCCTTCCATCTCCGATGCTTCCAAAGCACTGGAGAGGCCCAGGATACTAGATACTTGCCCATACAGTCCCACACACCCGCCACTCATGACTGTCCAGCCTTAGGGAAAATCTCTTGGTCCTCCTCTATCATCATCTAATCCTAGACAAGACCCAATCACGACTCTGCTTAACTTTCAAGATCGGACAAAGTGGTCATAGGTAAAATGCACTCTGTATGCGTGCCAACATGCTGATCCCCATCACAATCAGCAAGCGTCAAGGGTACTGAAAGGCCATTCAAAACCTTCAGAGCTCTCAAATGATGACGCTGTTATTTGTCACTGGAGCTGCTGGGCTTGGAGCTGGAGGAGTTGCGCTGTTTGCTGAGGTCGGAGTTTGAGTAGCTGCTGCACTTGTCACTAGGATGTATGGGAATGTCTCCCTCATAGGCAGACCACTCGAGGAGGGAAAAAAAAGATGTGTAATTGCTATACACTTCTATTATATACCTCCCAAATTATAGAGGTGGTGACCACACTGGGAACGTAAGCCAGATCAGTTTCATGATCGATGATTCTATTGTATTACAAGTCATTAACACAAAGTACAATGAAACAAGAACCTTAGCCTAAGTTCCCAAGCCAATAAACACTAACACAGCAAATACTGGCTGTAAGTAAAGGACGACATGCTGAAACTGTAAGATCAAGAGCAACAACGTTGAAAGCAAATAAAACAGCATTGTGATGAGTGACTATTAATCTGAAACAATGAATGCTTATCACAAATATGATTAGACACATTTTGATCAGATCTGTCGTTATTTCAACCCTTCGTGCCCCATGTTGGGCACCAAAAGGAACTGTCGTGGTTTAAACTCAGTCAGCCACACAGCCCCTCTCTCACTCCCCCCTCCCCCCCCCCCCTTCCTCCTCTGGCTCCCGGAGGGATGGGGTGGAGAATCAAAAGAATATAAGCCCCATGGGTTGAGATAAGAATAGTCCAGTATCTAAGGTATAACACAAACCACTGCTGCTGCCACCAATAATAATAATGATAAGGGAAATACCAAGGGAAGAGAATACAACTGCTCACCACCTGCTGACCGATACCCAGCCTGACCTAGCAGTGATCTCCCTTCCAGGTAACTGCCCCCAGTTGCAGTATGGAATACCTCTTTGGTCAGTTTGGGTCAGGTGTCCTGTTTCTGCTTCCTCCCAGCTTCCCCTCCTTCCTGGTAGAGCATGAGATTCAGAAAGTCCTTGGCGAGAGTAAACATTACTGAGCACCAACTAAAAACACCGGTGTTATCAGAATTGCTCCCAGGCTGAAAGTCAAAACCACAGCACTGCACCAGCTACTAAGAAGGAGAAAAATGACTGCCACTGCTGAACCCAAGACAGATGTAATCCAAGAAACTCAGAAAAATATATTGGTTTTCCTCTGTGCATCTCTCATTTAATGCTGTGAAGACCCATTATTTCAAAAAAACATAACACCCCCCCACCAAAAAAAACACCCCCCCCCCCAAAACCCACATCCACAAAACTAAAGAACAAATGCACAGAACTCCAACCAATCCCTAACAATGGTGACGTGTTTCAAAACAGTCTTAATAGTACAACACAGAATTAGAATCTCAGATAAGAAAGTAAATATTATAAAGAATTATTTAGAAATTGTTAGTATAGCCTTTGTTTTCTCTCTAAACTGTTTTAAACATTCTTTTCAAACACTTTAACGTATTTAATTAGTAGCATTTTGTTTCCAGTCATTAAGGTGATTTTCTTGTTCTCCATCCAACCAACCTAACTTCAAACATGAAAATTTCAGTGTATTGCCCCCTACACACTTCCCTGCATTACTTGAACGTTTTCTTACCTGTACCTTTTATCTACAGTCCTAGAAGTATTCTCAGTATGAAAATATTTCTCTTAATTTTTGATAAAAGACTTACTTGTATATCCTTCAGAATGCAACCAGCAATGTCCTCAGCTGTGGGAATCTTCCTGGACTGACTTCAGACCTAGACATACACTTCCACTTTGAAATGAGAATTATTTTAAATGCAGTTTCTGCTCTTTCATGTTCCTAGTTCCCTAAAAAGGTCAGTCAGTCAAAAAAAAAAAAAAAAGCTAGATTGAGCAATTTGCATGTGGCTAAAAGATAAATGTAGTTTGAATCACATGTGAATAAAAGTTTTCTCTTGGGGATTCTCTGGAGCTGAAAGGCTGAATCCAATTATGTTTTTACACTGTCAAGAGGTAAACATGCTTTGAACTGCATCTGAGTTTAAGAAAACAAGTTTCTTTTTCCTGTAGTGCTATGCTTTTCTTCAGTTAACACCTCATTTCTTTAAGAACTTTGAGTTCTGTGAATCCACATGTAAAAATGATTCCTCTGTATATAGCTAATATTGCTGGGAGCATAGCTGAAGCACTGTGTAAATTCTCTTCTTAGCTTTTTGTATTTTTGTTACATTTAAACTAATGTTTCTTGTTTCATAAAAAAAAATCATTTTCCTCCTTTTATCTCTGTTTCCATGGTCTTTTCTCTCTTGCTGTTTTTTATTTATTTCACTATCATGGAACAGTGAATATTCTGCAACAAGGAAAACATTTCCTAAGAAAGAGAAAAAGCTCCATCTCATTCTAAGATACAAAAAAGCAATTTCCATACAGATAAAGATCTATCAATTGTTCTGTGCTGGTTACCAAGAGCATTATCCTGTCTGGAACAGTAAATGCATTTCATAGAGACAACGTCAACATCAGGGATATTAACAATTGAATATTTAGGAATGTTAACATTTAAGTAGCTGATTGATTTAATCATGGGAATTCCACAAGCTTGTCCTTTACTTAAGCACAATAATATGAACACATTTTTTCCCCATGAATATAAAAAAAATCATGACTCCAAAACTAATTTTTCCATTTCATTTGCTAGATACTGATATATAAAGTCAGAGAAATGAGATGTGGGTACACAGCTTTGTAGTCTCTTGCCTTTTTCTTATCATCCTTCCTTCCCATTATGCTCTTCATGGAAGAATTTTCTATCATTTTTTCAAAAATATTTTTCTCTATCTTTCAATTAAGCTTCAAAGTTTCATAACTTAGCCAGTGCACTTCCCATCATTTAGAAGAGATTATTCTATACTCCTCTTTACATACTTTCCCACAAACAAGAATAAAACCAGTATTTTCATTCATACAGAAAGCCATCAAGACCTTGCACTAGGTTTTGCTTGCTCATTGCTTCTCTTTGTACTTGTCACGAATGAATATGAACTGCACTGAAATGGCAACTAAGCACCACACAGCCACTCACTCTCTCTGACTCCAGCAGGATGGGGGAAGAGAACTGGAAGGATAAAAGGGAGAAAACTTGCAGACTGAGATTAAAATCAGTCTAATAATGCAAATAATAGCAATAATAATAACAATAATAACAACAATTGAAATGAAAAACAAAATTTATAAAAGAGATAAATAAAACCCAAGAAAAACAAGTAATGCAAAAGAAAAAAAATTACCATGAACTGACTAATGCCCAGCCAGTCCCCAGCCTGCGGGACCCCTATCAAACTTCCCTCTAGTTTTATTAAACAGCCTGACACCATATGGTATGGAATATCCCTCTGGTCAGCTGTCTTGGCTGTGTCCCTTCCCAGTTACTTGTGCACCCCCAGCCTCCTCAGTGGTGGAGTGGGTAGGAAGCACAAAAGGGTTTGACTCTATGTAAGCACTCCACATCAATAACTGTAACAATACCTACAACATCCCTGTATTATCAACGCTGTGGGCAACAGAAATCCAGAGCATGCCCCAAACTAGCTACTCTCAAGAAATTTAACTCTATCCCAGTCAATATCAGAACAACAGCATTATTTATGAGCTAAACTTCCACATATAGAACCATAGAATAGTTAGGGCTGGAAAAGAACGTAAGGAACCAAGTTCAAGCCCCCCCCGCCCAAACGTGGGCAGGAACACCTCATACTAAACCATCTCAGCCAAGGCTCTGTTCAGCCTGGACTTGAACACTGCCAGGGATGGAGCATTCACAACCTCCCTGGGCAACCTATTCCAGTGCCTCACCACCCTCACAGTAAAGAATTTCCTCCTTATATCCAATCTAAACTTCCCCTGTTGAAGTTTTAACCCGTTACCCCTTGTCCTATTGCTACAGTCCCTAATGAAAAATCCCTCCCCAGCATCCTCATAAGCCCCCTTCAAATACTAGAAGGCTGCTATAGGGTCCCCACACAGCCTTCTCTTTCCCAAGATGAACAGCTCCAACTTCCTCAGCCTGTCTTCACATGGGAGGTGCTCCAAGCCCCTGATCATCCTTGTGGACTTCCTCTAGAGTTATTCCAACAGTTCCATGTCCTTTTTATGTTGAGGACACCAGAACTGCACACAATACTCCAGGTGAGGTCTCACTACAGCAGAGTACAGGGGCAGGATCACCTCCTTTGACCTGCTGGTCATGCTCCTTTTGATGTAGCCCAGGATACAGTTGGCTTTCTGGACTGCAAGCATGCACTAAAGCCAGCATATGTTCAGTTTCTCATCAGCAAACACCCCCAAGCCCTTCTCCGCAGAGCTGCTCTGAATCTGTTCTCTTGGGCAAACTGTGCAATCCCTGGTAGCTGTGCCTGGGTTTGCTCTGACCCAAGTGTAGGACCTTGCACTTGTCATGGTTAAGCTTCGTAAGGTTAGTATCTGCCCACCTCACAAGTGTTTCAAGGTCCCTCTGGATGGAATTCCTTCTCTCCAGCGTATCAACTGAACCACACAGCTTGGTGTCATTGGCAAATTTGCTGAGGGCACACTCAATCCCACTGTCCATGTCACCAACGAAGATGTTGAACAAGACTGGTCCCAACACCGATCCCTGAGGAACACCAGTCATTACAGGTCTCCAGCTGGACATTGAGCCTTTGACCACAACTCTTTGCGTGCAGCCATCCAGCCAGTTCTTTATCCACTGAGTGGTCCACCTATCAAATTGTTGTCTCTCCTATTTAGAGAGAGGGACGTTGTGTGGAACAGTGTCGAAAGCTTTGTACATGTCCAGGTAGATTATATCAACTGCTCCACCCCTGTCCATCAGTTCCTTAGCCCCATCATAGAAGGCCACCAAATTGGTCAGGCAGGATTTCCCCTTAGTGAAGACATGCTGGCTGTCACCAAGCACCTTGTTGATTTTCATGTGCCTTAGCATGCCTTCCACAAGAATCTGGTCCAAGATTTTGCCAGGCACAGAGGTGAGACTGACTGGTCTGTAATTCCCTGGGTCATCCATTTTCCCCTTCTTCAAAAATGGGTGCTATATTTCCCTTTTTCCAGTCATCGGGAACTTCACCTGACTGCCATGATTTTTCAAATATAATGGACAGTGGTTTAGCAACTTCATTCACCAGCTCCTTCAGGACCCGCGGATGGATTTCATCAGGACCCATGGACGTGTGTACATTCAGTTTCTTAAGATGGTCTTGAACCAGATCCTTTCCTACAGTGGGCCCAAGGTCTCCATTCTCACACTCTCTGCGTCTGCCTTCCAAGACTTGGGTGGTGTAGTCAGAGCCTTTGCCAGTGAAGACTGGGTCAAAGAAGTCATTAAGAATACCTCATCCTTCTCCAAATCCTGTGTAGCCAGTTCTCCTGATAGCTTCCAGGGAGGGCCCACTTCATCCCTAGTCCGTCTTTTATTCATAACGTACCTACAGAATCCCTTCCCTTTAATTTTCACATCCCTAGCCAAGTTTAATTCTAACTGGGCCTTAGGTTTCCTAACCTGGTTCCTAGCTTCCTGGACAATATCCCTGTATTATTCCCAGGCCACCTGTCCTTTCCTTCACCTTTTATAAGCCTCATTTTTCCTTTCAATTTTCCTCAGCAGCTCCTTATACATCCAAGGAGGTCTCCTGGCCCTCCTGCTGCACTTCCTTCTAATTGGGATACAGCACTCCTGAGCTTGTAGCAGGTGATCCTTGAATATCAACCAACAGACTGTGCCCCCCTGCCCTCTAGGGCTATATCCCATGGAACCTTACTAAGCAGGTTCCTGAAGAGGGCAAAATCTGCTCTGTTGAAGTCCAGGGCAGTGATCTTGCTGCACGCTCTTCTCACTGTCCTGAGGATCTTGAGTTCGACCATCTCATGATCACTACAAACAAGGCTGCTCTGGGGCATCACATTTCCAACCAGCCCTTCCCTGTTGGTGAGCATGAGATTAAGCATGGCACCTCTCCTTGTTGGCTATTCTATTACTTGCAGGAAGAAGTTGTCTTCCATACAATCGAGGAACCTCCTGGATTGCTTGTTCTGGGCCGCACCATCCCTCCAACAGATATCAGGGTGGTTGAATTTCCCCATGAGGACAAGGGCCTGCAAGTGTGAGGCTGTTCCTATCTGTCTATAGAGTGCTTCATCCACAAGTTTCTCTTGATCAGGCGGTCTGTAACAGATCCCCACAATAATGTCTCCCATCGCTGTTTTCCCTTTGACCCAGATCCACAAGCTCGCTGTTAACTGCTCCCCTGTCCCCAGACAGAGTTCCATACACTCCAGCCTATCTCCAACATAAACAGCAACTCCCCCTCCCTGTCTGCTGGGCCTGTCTTTTCTAAAGAGCCTGTAACCTTCCATTCCAACACTGCAGTCACAGGAGCCATCCCATCATGTTTCTGTGATACCAATTATATCATATCCCCATAGAAGTGCACACAGCTCTAATTCTTGTTTATTCCCAGTTTGACATTCCCCCTTTGACACTTTATATACTCACTTTAACATTCTTTCTGCTACTGGACCAAATTGCACTAAGAAATAAAAATCATACAGGCAAATCTGACTCCTATATATAGAATCATAGAATGGTTGTGGATGGAAAGGACCTTAAGATCATCTAGTTCCAACCCCCCTGCTATGGGCAGGGATATCTCACACTTGACCACATCACCCAAGGCTCTCCAGCCTGGCCTTGAACACTGCCAGGGATGGAGCATTTAGCACTTCTTTGGGCAGCCTGTGCCAGTGACACCACCCTCACAGTAAAGAACTTCTTCCTCACATCTAACCTTATATCTAATTATTCCGTATATCTAATCTTGTATCTAACACGCTCTTTGTGTTCCAACTGTCCTGACAATAAATGAGCAGCATCCTTTCTTTTGCCCTGCTTGTTTGTCCACTTCACTGGTTGTTTTGCGGAGCCCACTATGATAAGCAAATGCTGTGAGGATGAATTTTCTTGTGAAGCACCTGGATGGATCAGCGTCAAAATAAACTACTTAGGGTGAAAAGCAAAGATTAGAGAACATACCATACCCACTTCAGTGTTTAGTGGATGTCTTTTAATTCTTAACTGTTCTCAGTCAACAAAAGGGTAATCAGGTTATGAAGCTGCATCCTGCAGATTGATCCAGGCAGCCTAAATCCCAGGTGTTGCACAGCGACCAAATTTCAGTGTCATGGCATGCGTATCTTATCCCTGCATTGTATTCATCTTCTTCTATATCTTTAAATTTGGTAATTCACTTATTTTATGCAACCAAACATCTGCTTTCTGGCACCTTATCAAATCTATTCTGTAGGCAAAAGAAATTTAGAACACTTTTCACTTCATATTACATGCTTAAAAGGTTAAGCCTGAGTTTAAGATCCCAACATTTTTTGTGTGTGTGTGTGTGATCTTAATGACAAATGTATTTCGTGTCCATAAGGCTGTCTATTAAACAGAAACGTCAGGATGATACCAACATAGACACGTTTCTGTTCAGCAGAAATATTATTCTTGCTTTGAAATCAAATTGTGCAATTTGATCATGGAATTATCAGCATACTGTGAATTTTAATATGTAAACATATGTAGGTTTTTTTCTGTGCCTAAAGATTAAAGTGCTCTCTCTGCTCCTCTGTTATCTGCTAAGCACCTGACAGTTAAGATCAGTGATTCCACAGCTCATTACCTGTTATTGCGACCTACCTCTGATCTATTACATGTGCGGGGTCTATAATTCTGCAAAGCACTCTACTTACCTACAACAGGACCTCTTTTAAGTCAAATCGATCACTTTCTTTTCACTTATCATCAGCTTCTACTGACAGAAGACTCCCACATAATTCATGCTATAGTATTATCTAAAGACATAAGATTTTCGTTCTGAGACCTACTTAAAGTAAAATATTTGCAAAACAGATTTGTCAAAACCCCAGCATTTACAAATGTTTAGTAAGGGATCAATATGATATCAAGCATAGTGAGTTTGCTTTACAATTGCAAAAATTGCTCACATACATGTGGAATTTCTAAACTTACAAGCTCAAAAATAACACTGGATGTTCAATCTTTTAGAATTAAACCCTAGACATCTATTTGCTCAGACATTCCAAGGACATGTAAATAGAGATTCTTACCCACAGGCCTTCTTATCTACAACGTATGTACAAAATCCATGTAAACTTAAAGAGGAAAAGATGTAAAAGATCTCTTCAATTAGCAAAGGTTGAAAAACCCTACCAAACAACAAGAGCCAATGACTGAATCACTTGAGCACGGGGAATACTTCCACCATATCATACAAAGTTCTTAACTTGCTTCTGTGTTTAATGCTTCACAACTAATTATCTTCTCTCTGTGCATTGCAACATTTAAAGTTTCAAGGGTATAACCAACCAAACAATTACTTCTGTTTCCTTACACAAGATTCAATAACAGAAAATGTATTTCTATGCTTTTCTTGAACTGTATCATCTTTGGGGGCATGATTAATAAAGTTATCTGAGTATAAGTTCTACAACATGAAAAAAACAGCCTACCCAAGGTCCTTCTTTTCTTTCTAAGACAACAATAACTGTCATCACTAAACTGGGGAAACTGTAGAACACAAAAAATAAGCGGAGGCATGCATGGACAGTACTGCAGAATGATAATCTACATAAACTGTGCACAATGACAAAGGGGATCAACAGCAGAGCTTGATAAAACAGTAACTGTCCCAGAGTTGCATGTCATGGCATAAGAAGCTAAACATTAATTCCTAATTCTTTACTTTCAGAGGTAGGATTATGTTTGTGCTATGTTGACTCTGGAGATAATCAGTATTTGATTGCATGAAAACAGACAATGAATTACATTTTTTTAGTCCCAAGAATCATAAGAATTAAACTCTTAAACAGGAGTATTAACAAATATCTACAACTCCTGAACCTCCACAAAGCTCCATTTAGAACTGTTGGAAAAAATCACAGTCCTAGTAGACTGTGTTAAATTCATGAGTGTATACTGAAAGCGTCTTTTCCTTCTCATGCGTTTGGTTTGCTTGTTTTTTTCCCAACATGTAGTTAGCAATCCTCTACGCTCTACAAGAAACTCAGAATTCTAAAAGAAAATACTAACTCCTGCTTCCAAAAATTAGTTCATTTGCTGATAGATGTGTTCAGGAAAATTACAAAGACTAACTAAATTATTTTTTGTGTTAACAGACATAAGAAATAAGTCAAGCCAGTTAAACTTTTCAGAAGATATCCCACTGAGCACATGGAATATTTCTTCATCTTAATAATGTTTTCCAATGGAGTCAGTGGTAAGGAAAAAATAAGAAAAATGAGAACTTTAGTCCCCATCTAACAGAAATAAGAAAGTACCAAGACACTACAATTTTTTTTCCACAAATAAAAAAAAAGATAGGTCTTCAACTTGATAGGTTTTAAAACTTGATAGGTTTTAAATCTTGATAGGTTTTAAATCTTGACTTTGGAAAGAGATCTAGACATTTTGGAATCTCCTCTCTAGAACAGAGTAGAATACAGTAATTTCAGTTGGAAAGGACTTACAATGGTCATCTAGCCAAACTGCCTGATCACATTATGGCGAACCAAAGGCTAAATCATGTCATTAAGGACATTATCCAGCACAAACAACATACAAAAGCTTCAATTTCCTTTTTCTGGTTATTCAAAATGTGATTCATAGCTCTAGATAGGCCTTTCTATTCATAGCTAAGATACCTTTCCAGGAATCAGAAAATCATTCCTCTACATACAAAAACAACTCTCTTCCTCGAAGTTATTCTGACACTTCTTTTTTTCTCACAGGCACTGCATATAGTGTTTTCCTTTGTAAAGAAAAGGATATACAACGTAAAAAACATGATAAGGATTCTAAACCCTGAAATATTTGTTCTTTCTCACAGCTGATCTGAGTTACAGCACATTGATCTCTATGCAACTTTAGTTTCAAAAGCACTAACAAGGTGTGAAATGTTTGCAACTGTGATTAAAACCAGAAATGACACAGTGTGATTATGACTGAGGAAATTAATGTCTGACACCACAAGGGACTGCTGAAAAATATTGTCCTCCAAGGGATTTGTAAAATCACTCACAAGTGTGGCTATCATCACTTTTCCCCTATTTTTCTTTTTTCCCTACATAGCAAGCTGGCGTTAATGATGTCCTAGATAAGGTTAATGCCAAAAATGTAAAAAACATCGAAGTTTTGTCTTTAGTGCAGAACAGAATCCGTCCCGCACAGTAGAGAAAGCATGTCAATAGAAGGCAAGAAAATTGAATTTGATTTTTTTGGATATTAAAATTAAAGAAATTTAACTTGTTTTGAGTTAATAAATTAATAACTGATAAAAATTCCTGAAACTGAAGATATGAAATGTTTTTCTCTATTTCATGATTTCTTTATTTTTTTTAATATTTACATATTGATGAGTATTCTGTTCTGTATGGCCTCCATCCCCCAAGCACAACCCAATCTGGTGCTTCTGAAACCCAAACACATTTATAGAGACTGATCAAATACTGGGACAACTTCCACTCAGAAAATTTAATGGCACTCAGATGTTAACGGAAAGCATTCATCCAGACATATTCTTCAGTCCTGTTGAACTGCTTGAATCTGTGTGCTGTATATTGAGAGTGCCTGGAAAACTAATTTTCGTTCTCTTCTGAATATGTAAGTTCATTCATAAGAACTTGTCAGCTAGTGCAAGAAATTCCTTATCCTTCTACAATAGCTTGTCAGTTTGTGAATTGCATTGAACAGCCTTTAACAGCATTTTAAAGGTTACTAAGGGAAGTTGTGAAGGCATACACACATGGAGTGCATGTTTTTCACTGTGGAGAAGGTGCTTCATTGTAGATCAAATAAACATGCAGCTGGAAGTTTTGCAGAGTGGAAGAGTGACAAAAAGTGTGAAAGTATAGGAAAGCTTTAATCCAAAAAAAACTTGCTCAGACCCTTGATAAAGCAGAAATGGGATCAACAACAGGGTGCTCTTGACTGCAATGAATTGGAAGGGTAACTTAAACAATGATAAAGTCTGATCTTCATATCAGACAAATACTCACTGTGAAGTGGATTCCAGCTTCCTGTGTAGCTTGCATTTTCTTCCTAATATTCACTTTATCACATAAAGCAACTAAGCCCTCTCAAAACTTTCCTAGTATTATCTCTATATATAGTATTCCAGTATTAACTTGATGTAACATATTACTTCAATATTCAGCCATGCCTACCTGTTGGCTGCAAACTCCAAACTTTTTCAGGAGATAAGTAATCCCCATTGCTAAAAAGACTTTTCACAAGGGCTTTTCAAACTCAGGACCCAAGTTACTTTAACAGATGGTATTGAATCACACCACTTTTGAAGCTCCTAACCGGTGTTTCAGTTGTAAATGAGTGCCAAACAGTTGGATTACACGACATAGTGTTAAGCTGCTGCCTTAAAAATGCAGCATCTCCAGGACAGCTGGTATGGGTGAACCAGAGCCATCACTGTTTTTTACTCACATCAGGGCTCACACTCTTCCCAGTAAAGTAAAAGTTTTGGGTGCAAATCCTGCCACAAATCAACTGAATGCTGCTTGTACTGCAGCAGGTGTATAATCTTGCAAATGAGAATGGGATACTAGTTTTCAAGCACTGTTTATGGGTCTTTTTTGCATTAGATGGATATCATACATCATTCATTACATGTCAGTCAGATTCTGATAAAAACTTAAATTAGCACTTATCCATTAAAAAAAAAGAGAAGAAAATCTATTTTATTAGTCCCCTGGAAAATCTAAACAAATTATGCAACATCACACTTCAACCTATTAGAAAGTGATAAATTATGTATGTAGAAAGGCTAAATAAAAGTAGAAGTATCAAAGAACAGAATACATCATAAGAATTCAGTTCACAGTACAGGCTGCAAAGGTTTATCACTTTTTCTATTTTGAACCAGTATGCTCTGGGGATCATCTCTGCCTTAGAATGATTCTTTTTACTTGATGTACCACTTTAAAGTAGACGTTCTGTGCTTCTTTTGGTTCTGTCTGTCACTGTAACCAGCAAGGAAATCCTAAATGCCACTGTACAGGTACTTGCATCGGTGAGATACAATAGGCAAACATCATCACAAAAGTGTATTTGAACTAAGGCACACATGACAGCATTGTCACATACTTAGAGTTTAGGATAAACTTAGAGTTCAGGATACCAATTGCATGACTGGATTAGTTTCAGACAGAGGGAGAAATAGTGGCACACCTAACAGACTAAATTCATTTGTCAGGGAAAGAGCTAGCTACTTATAGTTTTCCAATTGCCTTTTGATACCCAAGCAGCTCAAATTCTTCAGTTAGAAGTACCAGGAATCCAGCTTGTGGGTTTGGAGTTCCTATGTTTACTTGTTTTCAGGGGGGAAGAGGATATTTCTAAACATAAACATTGACCTAAGTCAAATTTGCATGTATTTTTATTTGTACCTATTTTGCCTAAAACTGGTTGAACTGTGACTTTTCACAGGGCAGAAGGAATCTTCATTGTTCAGTTTCTTGAGAGGAACTTAATACATAGTGCCTCTAGCTCTTCAGCTGTTCTGGAATCATCTGTTGATGCACCTTCACAATGGCTTCTCATGTTTCAGCAGCATTTGTTGGCAGGTCCAAGTCACCACAAGAAAGGTGCAGTGACCGGCTAAGAATGATATAGTAGCCTATTCGGTGATTGACTTCAATAGCACCCTCATGCCAAATGACAGAGCATAAAGTAGATGAGTCATAATATTTCTGCATCTAAAATCGTGGGTCCTCTGTACCATTGCAGCTGCTTTGGTCTGCCTAGACTCATCTGTTTCTTGCAGAACATTCTGAAACTCTTCAGGCTTAATTCTTTTTACTATTAATCAAGCTATGAGAAAAGAGAAAAAATACCACATTCACCTTTTCCACAATACTTTGCTATTATAAGAAGACAGAACGCAGGCTGCTAATGATGCTAAAATACCTCTAGACTTCTTTGGTTGACACTGGAAAGATGTAATTTTCACCTAATGGAAAGCTATAGTTTGCAAGAAAGAAGGATGCAGGAGGTTTTCAAGGTTCTGCACTTAGGACAATAGAGTCTCAGAATAGAGAGTATTTTTTCTTAGTTACCTCTATATTTACATTTGGTAGTTTTATTCATAGAAGAACATCCAATTACCCTTTTCTATGGATCACACAATTTTCAATCCACAGTCTTCTCTGGGACTGCTACCACTCTGTCAAATTTGATTAGGCTTAGACCAGAAGGTTCCGAATTTTCTATGGATAAGAGAGAAATGCTATAAAATTACTACTTTCATTTACTGTACACTGACTGTTTTTCAGGATCAAAGGTCAGAGGCATTCTGAACTAGGAGAAAGATCTTTAAATGGTACACAGAGTAAGAAGTCAGACAGTTTTGCTTAGGTATTCAAATGTGATAGCATTAGTGAAGGAAGGGACTGCTGAGACACGCTGAACATCTAGTACAAGAGCATAGTGAAAAGAAAGAAAAAGTTGTTGTCCTAAGAAGTGTAACTGAAGTGATAAATAGTGATGTACCTGAAAAAAAACAGCATTAAATGTGATTAAGACAGTAGGATGAGGAGTTAAGAAAGTGATATACTATACCAACTTGCAAGCCACAAGAACTGAGGTATTTCATTGGGTCCACAAACTCTTTAGTGTTTGTCCTTCACTGCAGGCAGATATGGATGCTTTTTTGTTTGTTTGTTTCTTTCTTTCTTTCAAAAAGAAAGATAATAGCTCAAATTCATGTTAAGTCATGTTAAATTCATGTTAATTGTGAAATCAATGATATTCCAGTGTTAGTGGAAAAATCAAAAAAATCATACTTCAGTCTTCTCTAATCAGAATTGTGATTCTGTAGGATAAAAACACTAAGTTGTTTTGATACTCTTGAACAAACAGATTTCTTAAGGACAGTCTGAAAAAAATAAAATTCAGGATTTACAATAAAAAAAAAATTCAGGTGTTTGACTTATCAGCACTCATACAGCCAAGGGAATCTAAGAAAGTGGGTGGCCTACAGGAGTCCATCATTGCAGTGGCAGTTAGAACTAATGTGTACTGTTATTATTTCAGGGACTCCTGTGATTAGCTGTAGGGGACAGAATTCATCTTTCCTCTCACCCACATATAGGTATGCATTTCTTTCTTCGAAAGAATTTTAATCCTAGATAAAAGGAATGGCGAAAGGTACCTAGTTAGAATATCTTTGCTCACATTGGTCTGAAGCAATTGTCTTATACTGCATGTTAAGGAGTTCTGCTGTCAACACTTAAACAATCCCTCTTTTTCTGCCTCTCAAAAATCCTATTCAATCCTTTTGGATCACAAGATAACTTTAAATAACCAGGACATGGAAGATTATCACAGAGCTGTCATGCCTACAGGAAGCAGGCACACAAGTACTGATATGTGCTTGCCAAAAAGAAATTGTTCTCACAGTCACACTTTTGATGTAGTTAATGAAAAGAGGTGCCACTTAAAGTCCCTTGAAGTTTATAAAGCTAAACTGAAAATTACAAGAAAACTGGACTCTAATTAAGTTTTGGGTTACAATAAGAACTTCCCTTAGTTATTTTAGGGGTTTGGAATTCTGAAGATGCATCATAATTACAGAGGTGCAGAGGATGACATGTCCTAATCCTGTCTACTGCACCTCAGAACTTTTAATTCAAATCTTGACTGGAAAGCTGGGGAGCAAAACTACTTCCTTTGTCTAAAGTATTCAAAAGCAACTACCTCTGTTCCTCTTGTTCTCCTTTATTTAAAATTTACTCCTCCTTACCTCTCTTTTAATTCTTATTGTGACTTTGTGGTCATTCAAATACAAGAGAGGAAAATACCATGCAGTATGAGTGGAGCAGTCTAGTACGTGGGGATTTTTTCAACAAGCTGAAAAAAATTAAGCAGAGCAAAAGTCATACTGCAAGGTCTAAGTTTCCATTTTGGAAAAGATTTATAAGAACAGTTCTAATATACAAAGTCAAATAGAAATAAGTTTCCTTTAAATAAAAGCAACCAAAAAACCAAAACAAAACCCAAACACAACACCCACCAAAATAACCCAAAACAACTTGCAGCAGAACATTTGTTCATGTGTTTTAGCCCCACCTAAACTGTTCTTTAACAATGAACATGCACAGCAAAACAGTCTTCACAGTATGCTGAAACACCTACATAGTAATTTCAGCTCAATAATGTTAAAGTAACTGTCATAGAAAGTACATATAATAATTTCCTATGCCCTTTACTCAAAACACATAAATGAAATCAGCTGTTTTTTTTCTTTCGTTTTGTGGTTTTTTTTCTTATCTAGTGAGAAATTCCTGACTGTCACTATTTTTGAGACAGACAAGGGGGCAGACAAAGCTTTTAACAAATTAATGAAGAGACTGTCAGTCTTTCCTTTGCTCATTTACTCCTTATTTCACCAGAAGTCCCAGGTGTTATTAACTTTTGTTCATCCTTGTATCCATGTCAGATGAACAGAAAGGATAAAGAAAGAAATCTTAGAACTGCTAATCTTGTGCTATAAAACATTAATGGCTTAGCTAACTCAGCTAGCTAGCTTGCAACATTTTGTGTTATAGCAGGCTTGAATGAGCAGAAGATAGTACAAAGAGGATATTTCAACAAATATTTTCAAAATGAGCTATGTTTGCACTGAGGTATGGGATAAAATTTCACAGCTTGAAGCACACAAAAATAAGACCAAGCAGAGCCAATATTAGATCTAATATTGGAAGAGGCTTCTGTGAGCTGTTTGTTGTTACTTTGCCGTGTAATAATAGTCCATTAAGCCTTACTACTTACCTTTTTGTACTACAGACATTAGCAAAGATCTACTTTGTAAACTCTTGAGTTATGTAAGAAAAAAATTACTCCTACCTTTTTTTTTTTTCTTTAAACACCATTATATTTGGGAGTAGTTTAAGTCAGCAAATCTTCCTTGTCATACTGCCAATTTTTTGAGTGTTTGTTTGCCATCTAATCCCCTTAAGTTCTTGTACATGGAAAACTTTTCTTAAACGGAAAGGAAATCCACTATATTCTTAGTTTTTCTAGATTTGGAGAATCCACAGACAAGAAAGATCACAGAAACCTCTGAAGATTAGTTAGAAAAATAAAACATAAACAAAGCTTCAGAACAATTCAATAACTACTATTTGCATAACATTCACACATATTCTGATATATTCAAATAAACTTTCCATTCTTTCACCTAAGCTCAAATTAACTGCTCAAATATATAAAGTAATAATGCTTATGGAACACAGAAGACAAAACCTTATTCCAAAAAACATTGGAGAGAATTAGCACTATTGGCTTAGTGTAAGTAGTGTAATCACTTTTGAAAAATTGATTTTTAAATGAAAAAGTCCTCATGCATGGTGTCTCATATTGGTTCATATGTGCACAAGTACTTTATGGTTGTTTGTGGCAATCAGCTGATATCGAAAAAGTTCTTCAATTATAATAAATTACTGTGTACAGGAGACAAAGGCAGAATATTTCATATGAATATAGAAAGCCAGGCAACATCAACTGGTATAAATTACGATGAGGAAAAATTTAGATGCAGTTGTTCTTGTAGCACATTTTTAAATACACTTTGCTTTCAGAAGCTGGAAAATTTCACATTCCTTTTTTAAATAATTTGGCTTGAGAAAGCAGGTTATCATGGATATTGAAGGTTTTCATGCTGTATGCTGGCAACCAGCATTCCAAATGACTGCAAGTCATCACACTGGAATGTGGTGAAAGCCTTCTGTTTGCTTATAAACGCCCCAGATAACTAGGCAATATTAGTGAAGTTAGCCAATTCTTCCACCTATTTTTACTAGCTAAAGTAGATCTGTTAATGTCTAGATTCAATAGAATAAAGAAGCCTGATGTCTTCAGATCATATTAATTTCATATTAGTTGCCAGAAATTATGATCTGTAATGCCCTGTAATTATCAGCCAGGTATAAGTATGACATATAATGTTTCCTCCTGAAGCCCAGTTAGAAGGGAAAGCTATAATCATAAAACATTTGCGACTTGACTTCATGAAACCTGGAAACTCCTCTGATTCCCACCACTGACATCTAAAAACTTTCGTAAGTAAATCCAAATTACATAGTGTTACAAGAACACACAGACACTTGTAAATAAACCCTGAAAAAGAACCTTCTATAAACAGCTTCATAAAAATACGCAAAGATTGTCAGTTATTTTGCACTTTCAGCATGAGAGACAAGATACCTTCAGTAAATCTCCCAGATTTAATGACATCTCTGACTTTCTTAAGAACTTGAGATGAAATAGAAGTCTCCAGATGTCAAATTCCTTAATTTTTAAGGTTATCTGATTAATTTTATGCATCACAGTAATAACATGAATACATGTGGCCAAGAAAGTTTATACATATTCTTAAGAAAAATGAATTGGACTCTTGGTACTGGTCAACCTCTCTACTTAGCAGGTGGTGTGAGGCATTACAGACAGTTTTAAAATTATTTAAACTATATTTACAGCAAACTGCATAGATAGAGTGAATAACGCTTGTCATATGCTTGTGAAAGATGATCAGGTCTCTTTTGAGACCTGCTACATTCACATTTATGGAATTTTCACATTTATAAAATTTTCTGTTTCAAACATCATTTCTTTCTTAATAGGCCAAACACCATAAATTCACTCTATTTCTACACTCGGGCATAGAGAGCTGTTGCTCTCCCTTGACAAAGAAAGTAATTTATGTGAGAACAACCAGTGACAGACTGAACTGAGGATCAGTGCTTTTAACGCAGTACCAGAAATACGCCACATGCCTCCTATGCAAAGTTTATCAAAGAACATTAGCAATCTTCCTCTGAATGGTGTAATGTCCCCTCTGACTCTAAACCTTCCTACATATTCATGTTACCACTCTTTACAAAACTGAAAGAATAGAACTGGCTTTAACCCCCACAAGCACTCCTGCATTTTTCTCATCAAAAGTTAAAGCTGTAATTTCTTTATTAATCTCAAAAAACAATTTTATGTTCTGGAGGAAGCATTAAACTTTGCTGCTTTCCTGCATGGGACAAAACCAAAGGAAGTTGTAGTTCTTTGGAACTATAGATTATTACTGCGAATAGTAGCTCTAAAACTACTTAGGATATCTTTCATTAGTCCATTTATAAGACAATATTTTTAAGAAATAAACAAAATCCATTTTAAAAAAAGCCTAATTTAACAGGATCAGAGTTCCCCTTCTGTTCAAATCTCTCTCCACATGTGTGTACAAGCTTAAATACCTAACACCCTTCTTCCATCCACTGGAATATCGAATCTTACATTTAATATTTTTTTCATCAGCCTATCCCTATCATAACTCAAGGAACAACAACACTTTTATATTGGAGGGGACTCAGGATGCCACTCAGTGCAGCCTTCAAGTAGGGGAAACTTCACAGGTAGACCAGGTTTCTCTGAACCTTTCACAAAAAGATGCCCTGCAGCATTCCTTCATAAGGGATGCTTAACAGAGGGGACAGAACAGATGAAATTTAACTCTTTTTCATACCTCAGCCTTATTCCATCATCCCCCCAAAATTAGAAAAGCAATCTAGTGGTATAATAACTGTTATAAGGCCCTAGTTGTTATCCTTCATTGGGTAAATGCAGTTTGAAAAAGAAAATACATGTAAGTGCCATATGGTATGAATCTAGCAAAACAGCCCCATAAAGCTGTTCAGGAAGATACTACTTCATCAGTGGAAGAGAAATCATAGAACTGGTTTCAGATTAACCCCTTAAAAACATAATTTGAATGAGCAGTGGATAGGGGTGACCTTATACTGTGTAGTCACAGTAAGATCTATAGAGATTTCCCCTCACATTGGCCACATAGACTTAGGAAAGATATCAGAAAGAGAGAGCAGCTGAGAATCTGAAGTTGCCAAAATAGCAACATAAAATAATTCAAGCAAGGTCTAACACCAGCAGCTTTCTGTACCTTCTGAATTTCCCCTCTGCAATTCCTCTCCTTCCCTTCTCACATAGTAATTTTCAGTTTGGGACATTTTTGGTTGCTATTTTGATTTTTTTTTTCCTTCCTTATGCTTGTTCTCCATTAAACAATTCTTTGCATTGTAAATATAAAATAAATAAAAACAGTTTATTTCCAACAAGCAGCCAGGCTGTTGCTTGTCGCTTACCCAAACTGGATACTGTCTTTTGTAAACCTATACTGATATATTTTATACCAAGTAAGCCTTGGCCCTCATGCCCCCTTATCGAAACTTGCTGCTGAAGGACACATATAATGTAACTCATCCCTGCAATAAAAGAATCTGTTTCTCTCTTACTTACCTTTTTCTTTTTTTTCTTAATAACACACCTGCAGACAGATTTATTATTTTTTTATGAATATTTCTTATTTAGAATCACAAAATCATAGAAGAGTTAGGGTTGGAAAGAACCTGAAGATCATCAAGTTCCAAACCCCCTGCCATGGCCAGGGACACCTCACACTAAACCATGTCACCCAAGGCCTCGTACAACCTGGTCTTAAACACCGCCAGGGATGGAGCATTCATAAGCTCCCTGGGCAACCCATTCCAGTGCGTCACCACCCTCACAGTAAAGAACTTCTTCCTTATATACAATCTAAACTTCCCCTGTTTAAGTTTTAACCCATTATCCCTTGTGCTATCACTACAGTCCCTCATGAAGAGTCCCTCCCCAGCATCCCTATATGCCCCCTTCAGATACTGGAAGGCTGCTATGAGGTCTCTCTCCATGCAGCCTTCTCTTCTCCAGGCTGAACAGCACCAACTTTCTCAGCCAATCTTTATATGGGAGGTACACCACTCCACTGTTCATCCTTGTGGCCCTCGTCTGGACTTGTTCCAACAGTTCCATGTCCTTTTTATGTTGAGGACACCAGAACTGCACACAATACTCCAGGTGAGGTCTCACTACAGCAGAGTAGCGGGACAGGATCACCTCCTTCGACCTGCTGGTCACGCTCCTTTTGATGTAGCCCAGGATACGGTTGGCTTTCTGGGCTGCAAGCGCACACTGCCGGCTCATGTTCATTTTCTCATCAAACACCACCCCAAGTCCTTCTCCGCAGGGCTGCTCTGAAACTCTTCTCTGCCCAACTTGTAGCTGTGCCTGGGATTGCTCCGCCCCAGGGGTAGGGCCTTGCACTTGTCAAGGTTAAACTTCGTAAGGTTGTCATCAGCCCACCTTACAAGTGTGTCAAGGTCCCTCTGGACGGCATTCCTTCCCTCCAGCGTATCAATCGAACCACACAGCTTGGTGTCATCAGCAAACTTGCTGAGTGCACATTCAATCCCACTGTCCATGTAACCAACGAAGATGTTAAACAAGACCTGTCCCAGCACCGATCCCTGAGGGACACCACTCGTTACAGGTCTCCAGCTGGACATTGAGCCATTGACCACAACTCTTAGTGTGCAGCCATCCAGACGCTTCTTTATCCACTGAGTGGTCCATCCATCAAATTGATGTCTCTCCAATTTAGAGACAAGGATGTTGTGTGGGACAGTGTCGAACGCTTTACACAAGTCCAGGTAGATGACATCAAATGCTCTACTCCTGTCCAGCAGTTCTGTAGCCCCATCATAGAAGGCCATAAAAATGGTCAGGGAGGATTTCCCCTTAGTGAAGCCATGCTGGCTGTCACCAAGCACCTTGTTTTTCATGTGCCTAGCATGCCTTCCACGAGAATCTGGTCCAAGATTTTGCCAGGCACAGAGGTGAGACTGACTGGTCTATAATTCCCCAGGTCATCCATTTTCCCCTTCTTGAAAATGGGGGTTATATTGCCCTTTTTCCAGTCATCGGGAACTTCACCTAACTGCCACGATTTCTCAAATATGATGGCCAGTGGCTTAGCAACTTCATTCACCAGCTCCTTCAGGACCCGCGGATGGATTTCATCAGGGCACATGGACTTGTGCACGTTCAGGTTTTTAAGATGGTCTCGAACCAGATCCTCTCCTACAGTGGGCCCAAGTCTTCATTCTCACAGTCCCTGCATCTGCCTTCCAAGACTTGGGTGGTGCTGTCAGAGCCTTTGCCAGTGAAGACCGAGGCAAAGAAGTATCACAGTATGTTAGAGATTGGAATGGACCTCAAAAGATCATCTAGTCCAATCCCCCTGCCGGAGCAGGAACACCTAGATAAGGTTACACAGGAACGTGTCCAGGCGGGTTTTGAATGTCTCCAAAGAAGGAGATTCTACAACCTCCCTGGGCAGCCTGTTCCAGTGTTCCGTCACCCTCACTGAGAAGAACTTTCTTCTCAAGTTTAAGTGGAACCTCTTGTGCTCCAGTTTGTACCCATTGCCCCTTGTCCTATCATTGTTTGCCACTGAGGAGAGCCTGGCTCCATCCTCGTGACACTCCCCCTTTATATATTTATATACACTAATAAGGTCACCCCTCAGTCTCCTCTTCTCCAAACTATAGAGACCCAGCTCCCTCAGTCTTTCCTCATAAGGGAGATGCTCCACTCCCTTAATCATCTTAGTTGCCCTGCGCTGGACTCTCTCCAGCAGGTCCCTGTCCTTCTTAAACTGAGGGGCCCAGAACTGGACACAATATTCCAGATGAGGTCTCACCAGGGCAGAGTAGAGGGGAAGGAGAACCTCTCTCGACCTACTAACCACCCCCCTTCTAATACAACCCAGGATGCCATTGGCCTTCTTGGCCACAAGGGCACAGTGTCGGCTCATGGTCATCCTGTCGTCCACCAGGACCCCCAGGTCCCTCTCCCCTACACTGCTCTCTAACAGGTCGTTCCCCAGCCTATACTGGAACCTGGGGTTGTTCCTGCCCAGATGCAGGACTCTACACTTTCCCTTGTTATATTTCATCAAGTTATTCCCCGCCCAACTCTCCAGCCTGTCCAGGTCTCTCTGGATGGCAGCACAGCCTTCTGGCGTGTTGGCCACTCCTCCCAGCTTAGTGTCATCAGCAAACTTGCTGATAGCACACTCAATTCCCTCATCTAAATCATTGATGAATATATTAAATAATACTGGTCCCAGTACCGACCCTTGAGGCACTCCACTAGATACAGGCCTCCAACTAGACTCCGCCCCATAGACTACAACTCTCTGGCTTCTCTCCTTCAGCCAGTTCACAGTCCACCTCACTACCCAATCATCCAGACCACACTTCCTCAATTTAGCCGCAAGGATGCTGTGGGAGACTGAGTCAAACGCTTTGCTGAAGTCAAGGTAGACCACATCCACCGCTCTGCCATCATCCATCCACCGTGTTATTTCCTCATAAAAGGCTACAAGATTGGTCAAGCATGACTTCCCCTTGGTGAAGCCATGTTGACTGCTCCTCATAACCCTCTTATCCTTGATATGCCTTAAGATGGCACCAAGGATAAGGTGTTCCATTACTTTCCCAGGAATGGAGGTGAGGCTAACCAGTCTATAGTTACCCGGGTCCTCCTTCTTGCCCTTTTTGAAGACAGGAGTGACATTTGCTTTCCTCCGGTCCTCAGGCACCTCTCCCGTTTCCCAAGACTTGGTAAAGATCAAGTCTTTCAGAACCTCATCCTTCTCCAAATCCTGTGTACCTAGTTCTCCCGAGAGCTTCCTGAGGGGGCCTACATTCTCCCTAGTCTGTTTTTTATTTGTTATGTACCTGTAGAATCCCTTCCTGTTATCCTTAATATCCCTAGCCAAGTTTAATTCTAACTGGGCCTTAGCTTTCCTAACCTGGTCCCTAGCTTCTCAGACAACATCACTGGCCACCTGCCCTTGCTTCCACTTTTTACAAGCCTCTTTTTTCATTTCTGCACTTGTAAAGTTCCTGCCATAGCGAAGATTTAGGCACAACTATGATAACAGTCTAAGTAACAATAGCAACAGTAAATAAAGAAGAAAACTTTGGTCTTTCTGTCCACATCCAACAGTAAACCTGACTTACAAAACACTGCTGAGAATGACCTCTGCATATCTTACTCAATCTTTTTATGTGGCAACTATGTCACACATTATTAAAACCACTGAGGCCTGAAATGTGAGACTGCAGAAATTTCTTAAACTTCTTGTACAATAATTTTGGGGGAATAATGGAGATTTCTTTGAACTCTTCCTTCTAGAGCTTGTTAACATCATTAGGAAATAATACATACACCCTTGGGATATATACAGCATAACACTGATTTTCTAATGGAGAAAACACCCAAGTACTACAATAGCACTGAAAATAAGAAAAAACCTGGATGTTTTCTACGGTGTTTCAATATAGCTCTGAACAGAACATGAAGACAACTAACAGTCATCGAATGCTGCTAGATTTCATCGATTCTCAAACTTTCCATTGTTATTTTTTGGAGATCGGAACAGATTGCCTTTGCATGTTACTATTTCTTATTTAGCATCTACCATTAGCTCTGTTGCTGTTTCTGATTTTTACAGTAGAATGTAATCTATAACAAGTGCTAAGCCCAGAAGGAGCCAAAAAATATAACTAAAAGATTCGGAAGTCATTTGTAGAAAAGGGAATCTTCAAAGTACATTTTATTTTGATATAAATCCTACTGTCTCCAATATGTCTAGGGTAATTAAGCCCTGTTTGGAGTTTATTCTCATTTTTCAATGTGGGCTACCTAAAGCTATCTTGAAGTTTGAAACAAAACAGATTTTAGGTTCTGTTCCAATACAAAGTGTATTTTGTATGGAAGATTGTCAGTGGTAGTTATACCATGCTGTGAAAGGATGAGTAGAATTGTCAGTAGGAAAACTGTTGAAATATTTCTATCATTTCTAGCAATAAAACTCACTCCTAGAATACATTTTTTTATTTTTTTGTTTTAGTTTTCCTCTTTATACAAAGAAAATACTACTTTAATTCTTTTGGCAACTGTTGCACTTCGACAGCAACTTCATGGAACAAACTCTGGGAATATATTTGCTCTATCATTATACTTTACTGTTTAACAGCCACACTTAGTTTTCTTGTTTGGACTCAGGTAGTAGCCATTTATTGTCAAAAGAGTGGAAAAAAAAACAGGTAAGAAAAGTGTTTTGCTATAAAAGGAGCAACAAAATTAAGCAGTTATTTTGAAAATGTTTACTTGTAAATGAGAAGTCTAACAAAAACTAGGTTTTAGATTTTGTTTTGCTAATAACGTTGAAAAGTTTTTGTTAAGAGGCTTGTGCTATTTTAGTCTGTCACTTTGAAAGAAATTGAATATTTTACTTTTCATTATGCCCTGAAAAATACACAGAAAATATGTTTTAAGTAGAGTTGCTCAGCTGTTGTTCATAGTAATGTAGATTAAATTGCTGGTTGCCTCTCAAGTACTTAGAGTCTCTTCATTAATGTGAGCCATCAAACACTTTCTGGGGTTTATGATAGATAGCATGTTGCTAAAATGACAGTGTTTCAGGAAGTTTTTAGAAAGATGTGGAAGGAGCATCCTTCTATTTTATTTCCACAGGTCATGCTAGAAGACAGGTTTCTGAGACAAAAATTTGTATTTTACAACCAAACATTTATCCAGGCATAAATGAAAGCAGTACCCCTGTGAAAAATCAAAGAAATCGAAACTTTAGAAATGTATCCAGTCCACTACAGCACACCATTTAAAGGAAAAGTATCTTATGATCACAGCAATTCAAAACAGAGACATTTCAGCTTGGAACTTCAACTTTACTTTTCATTTGAGATTTTCAGGCAATGTAGCTGTAGTAGGATGTCTTATGCTTAATCTTGAGATTAACCATACCAAACCACCAGAAGCTTTGCAAACATCATTTTGAGACAACGGGCATTAAGTAAAAATTTGGAAACCTGTGTTAAATATACATGGGCTCCCACTAAGAATGACACAAATCACCTCAACTCAGATGGCCAGAAGTTGTCTAAAGACAGTGTCCTTAAGTGTGCAGCTCCTTACACCTTCAGATGGCTAGAGATAGCCTACAGAAAATATGGAAGACACTGTTTGAGTTCAAGCAACAAACAACTGTATCAGAATTATGTGAAGTGTCTTCTTATCACTTGCTATCTGCATTCAGAATCTTTCCTTAAATTGGGATCCTTCATTCAAAGACTGAGGCAACATCCTTTTTTATACTCTAAGAAATAAAGACTACTATGACCTTCCTTTAACAGAGGTCAATATTAGGTTTTGCAAAAACAGAGAACAAGTACTTTGAAAGTACTGTATATTTTATCCTCATGTTATATTTGGCTAAACTCACACCAAAATAAGCCACGGATCAGTTAATTATTAAAACAATTTGGAGAAAATTGGTGTTATTCTAAATATAAACAGGTTAATCGTGTCCATAGTTATTTTTTAAGGAAAGGAGAAGAAGTGATTGAGAGGTAGATGAGACTTATTTCATAAGCAGTTTTCAGTTTCTTTCACCTTCTCTAGCAAGATTCACTTGCCTCACAGCAATGGATAACAACCAATATGGAAAAAATTGGAAAATATGTCATATAATGAAAGACTGAAAAGGGTCAAGCCATTTAGATTACCAAATAGAAGGTGAGTTGTGAATCTATCTCAGTTTGTATCTACAGCAGAATCTTTGATAACAAGCTTTTCAGTCCAAAATGAAAATCTACAACAAATTAAGAGCTTGAAAACAAAGCAATATAAATTCAAACTAACAAAATAGAATATATATTGTACAGTAAGAAGTTAATCATAGGAACAATTTTGAAGTGATTGCAAACAATTCACTGTCACTGCAATTGATAATAATATCAATGGGATAGTTTGAGCTTCCCCCCCCCCCATATATGTTGCTTGAGGGTACACAAAGTTTCTATTTAGAATAGTTATGATCATACTGTTTCCTTCTTGCTTAACCATGTATGACTAATTATATCAGATATCACTAAAATGTACAGATTAAGGTTTTCTATCAACAAATTTGTCACTTCAAGTACAGGTAATATGCTTTAAGAGGACGGTAATATTCCCACAAATCTTTAGATTAGGTTATGATTTGGAAAGAAGCAGATACCAAAGGACCATAAAAGTATATGCATGTTCATTTTCATTCTTTCTGTTATGGGACTAAATGGTGAAGAAAAAGCAAATTCCAATGATTCCAACAAGAAATATTCCCTATTTCTGTTTATTCGTCACCCACAGCAGTACCATTCTGTAAAATGGCTACTTTAAAGAGCAGAACCTGATTGTCTCTTCATGTACAAACCAGCTGCAAGCTACAGGCTTCAGACAGGATTACAAAATGAAATTCTGTATTTTAATTATTCTGGACAAGCTAATAATC
Source organism: Neopsephotus bourkii (assembly GCF_033783945.1). Classification (NCBI taxonomy): domain Eukaryota; kingdom Metazoa; phylum Chordata; class Aves; order Psittaciformes; family Psittacidae; genus Neopsephotus; species Neopsephotus bourkii. The sequence goes on along the minus strand of NW_026900684.1, from coordinate 14,119,393 downwards.
AATAGACAAGGCACATATAAAGCAAGAAATATAAACATACTTGCACACTAAATGTATAGAGCTTATGTATTTACTATTTACTTTTCCTTATTGTATATTTTTTCCCCTTCATTTGCATCGCCAAGTTTCCTCTTGGGTTTCTGAATACATTGTTATCTAAGGGAAACTGATGTTAAGTCAACAGTATGATGCCAAACACAGGTGCGCTTCAGCAGCAGTTTGTCATAGTTTCTTACCCAGCATCATTCCAATGATGGCAACAACAGCCAAATCCCAGTGTCCTAAGGAGGCTTTTGTTTTGTTTTTTTTTTAATCTCACCGGTATAAATTTTTCCTTACCAAATTGCTTTATGTATTTATATCCTGTTTTCCACCCCCTAAATTTCACATAAGCATAGATATGGAAAGGAGAAATGACATATAAAGGTGTTATACAAATGAAAATCTTTAATGCAGATTACTTTTATTCTCATATATTCTGTCATCCAACTGATTTGTAGAGCTAGAAGCTGCATATTGTAAAATGTCTTTTAACATAGCTTTAAAACTGCTATTAACTCTGTACCTTCCAAAGCTTAGACTTGAAGGCACTACTGACTGAACTCTTCATTGCTATTTCCCCCTTTCTTTTTCTGATTGTCAAAACAATCAAGGCATACAATGACTACACAATTAATGTGCCTGAAAGAAAGTTTGCCCAGATTAAAACTTGCCTCATGTTAAATCACTATGCATTTGTTTGGCATTTATCATGTTTCATTCAGGTAATCCTAATTACAACTTTTTCACTTTTTAGAGAAAAATTCCTATTGACTATCAGTTCTGAAGACTGTCCTTACTTTATAATGTGAATGTGCAGCAAAATGAAGCTAGGTTTTTTAATGTTATTTATTAGATTACTGCTTTTTATTTAAAAGATTTATTCCCCCCACCTCCACCAACAATTTCTTTTTTCTGGCTAGGAAAATAAACTGCACAGATAAAGAACTATCCATAGAAGGTAGAAAAGGTTACTTCATCTTCTTAAGGGTGGAATGGAGATAAAAAAAAATAAACCTTTCTGCACAGCAATATCCCCAAACAATTTGTTAGGTTTTTGGGTTGTTGGTTTTTTTTTTTTTAAGTTGTGATAGGGGAGAATTGATCCACGTTACATCTAGCCCATAAGAAATATTCCATTGAATGATGAAATTCAGTGTAGATTTTTTATGTGGAGCAGACCCCACACAACTGATGGCAGTGCAAAAAATGTAAATCAATGCTGATCTTAGCCCTAGAACATTGGTTTGAGAATAATACCAGACTGGGGCTGGATAAGAAATGAGCTTCAGTTCAGATATGAAAGATTTCCTGCAGACTGTGCTTTTGCATAGTTTTGCATTTAGCTCAAAAAATAGACCTTGTTCTTGGGCAGTAAAAGTTTTCTCTTTCAGTCCCATAGAAGACTTTCCAATATAAATTACTTTTAATTGCGCATTTACTCTTGCGTGGGACTATAAGCAGGTATATATGACAGCCTTTGGTTGTACTTATATAAAAAATGTCACACTATAAATGATTTTTATTTCACAGGTGAAGAAAAAGTCAATAATTCATATGTGGTGCAACCACAGGCAAAATTCCCAGTATTTCTATTCGTACCAACTAAAATCAATCCATATCATATTCTGTGTTATATTTATTTGGGAACTTTATTTCACAGTTCCTAGCTATTCTGTCTTTTTTCTGATTATTAGTTCCTTTGTTCTTTGGTCTTTAAGGTTCTAGTCCCTGAGATTCTGGTGACATTTGCTGAGAGTCCATTTGCTGCAACTAATTCTTACAAGTTTATGAACAATTTCAGTAACTAAGGAAATTTTCAAAAACATATAAGTATTTAGGTTACTTTTAAATTCCTTTCTGATTAAGAAATACAGCAAAAATAGGAGAAGCACCTGAGAAAAGAGTGCTCCAGAAAATAAAACTTACCTCCCTGATCTTGCAAACAAATACATTATTATGAACAACACCATGTTCACCGGCTTTGATTGGTTGAGCTGTAGATTTGAAGAAACTGCTGATTTTTTGTAATTTCCTGAAAAGTCATTTTGGAATGATGCCTAAAATATATGATAGGCACTTTCCTTTGCATAATCATAAATCTAAACAAATAAATGATACTAGTGATGATATTTCCCTCTCAGACAAAACTGTTACATCTTGCTATAAAAAAAGGGGGGGGTTGAAAGGAAGAGGTAAATTGGTTTTTCATAGCATCAATGCAGAATCATTTTAGCTTAGCTACATAATGGAAATTTATGAGAAAATTGTCTGCTTTTGTGTCAAGAAGACACACTTATGTTAAAATATTCCCACCTTCAGTTACTACGATCTTTTCCATTTTATACTGTTAAATTCTTTAGTTTTTACAATGATCATTTGCATTAGGAAGAAAGGCAACTGTAAAAATACGATGTAATACCGTCTGCAGACAAGCTGGGAAGATGGATAAAACAAACACTGCAAATACGCAGCCAGAGAATATATACAGAAAAAAATTGTTAGGGAAAAAAAATTAAATTTAAAATCCCAGCAGATCAAAAAGATAATTTTTTTTCCTGATCTGAAGTTAAATTAATAGAGCTAGCAAGTTGAATGTGAAACTACAGTAAAGCAAGTAAGAAAATACTGAAACTTGAAGAAGGCACAAAACATAATAATAAAAATGTTTTCCCAACATAGAAGTAGGATGAATTAGAGTCAGTGGGGCCACTAGATTTTCAAAGTACAAAAGTACTAAAGAAAGGTGAGACCACTGCAGAAATAATAAGTAAATCCTTTCATCAGTGCTCACTATGGTGAAGGTCAGGAAGGTTCCCTTATTCACAAGCGATGAGATGGAGAAACTATTTCTTAAAGAAAAGCACCAATAGAAGAGGTTTTAGTGCAAATTAATAAATTGAATAGCAACAATTGTCAGGACCAGGCAATTTGTTCAAGAGTGGAGGAAGTGTATGAAGTATGAAGTTGCTGAGTTACTGTGTCACATAAGCTATTGCTCAAATCAGACACTGCAACAGGGGGAATAAAAGACTGAAGAGACACAACTCTTGAGAAAGGGCTCCTGTGAAGACATGGTAACTCAGGGAGCTGCAAAACAGTAAATTGGATATCCATCAGGAAAATAGTCAGGAATTATGATTCTAGAATTAATAGATGCATAGATAAAAATGAAATATTTGGTAAAACTTCACATGGTTTTTATAGTAATCTCACCAGATCTATCAAATTACATTGAAAGTGTTAATGAATATTGAATGCCTGATCCATGTTGTCCTTCCTTTTTTAATTCCTTTTATTTCTTCAGTTTTCTATTAAATGCATTCTTCGTAGGTCATCTATATCAATTTAATTTTATGTACCTACTCTGAATTCTTTTTTTACCTGTGATTTTAAGTTACTAAAAAAAAAAAAAAAAGAAAGAAACACAGAAAGAGCTCTGATGCACGTTGATAGAAAGCTGCCATGGTTATTGATCAGTCAACCTGCAGAATTTCTAAGGGTCCTTTTATAATGAAATTCTAACAATGCTCCTTGTTAATTTAGTGGTAAATGTACCTCCTGGAATAATATACAACTCAGTTTTCAACTTAGTGTTTATTCTGTTCAAAACAGAACATCAAGTTAACAAGCAACTCTGTAAAATCTCAGAGGCAAACACCCTGTACTATACAGATAAATGCACAGGAGAAGACAGTCAATTTTTGTGGAAGCTGGCCAAAATATCCCATGTATTCTCTTGAAGAACAACTGTCAGAGTAAGAAAAAATGCTTAGTAAAAATCTCAAAGAGGGAACAATTTGCAGGTACTGGATTTGCATGTGCTCCTTGTAATTGCCTTTCAATTTTTTTTTTTTTTTCAAGTGAAGAGGTAGACTTGATGAAGAGACAAGTTTGGACTTAGCCATAGGTGGTGGTGGTGGTTTAATTTTGCAGAACTGCAGATGTATAAATCAAGTAGGAATATGGTTCAGCTACACAATGGAGCTATGATTTAAGGACAGTTTCATCTCAGCTGCAAAACCCTGTGTCTTAGTTATGCAAAGGATTAACTTGTCTCTCTTGAGAACAAAATGAACAGGCCCCTATTAGCCCCATTTCAGTCTTCTTTTAATCAATTAGAGTATTTAAATTAGATTTAAAGTTTTATGCAAGCAAACCTAGTTAAACCTTTAAAGTAAATTCCTCCCCAGGTTCATTTCCTCAGGTTTTGCTTGAGGAGGCCAAAAATTTACCCTTTGAGTGGCATCTATAGCGTTCTGCTGTATGAGATATAGCACATAACTCTCCAGTTCATTTTCTATCATGTTAGCAAAATATGCCTGTTTATAAATCCTCAGTTCTTTCTGTAACTAGAAATATGGAAAGGGATTATAGTGCACATTGAGTTTAATAAAGAGCAATAGGGAGATTTCCAGTCCTAGATCAATTTGTTGCTTTGTTACCTACTGTTCTACTGCTTGCTGGTTTAGTTTAGTAATTGCACATTTTATCTCTGTTTAATTCTTTTATTGCCCAGTTCCCATCAAAGATTATCATATAAACCAGAGCAAGGGTAGAACAATACCTTTGTCTCTCCCAATAAAAGTGCCCCCTCAGTGTACTTTTCAGGATCCAAAAGATTCTATGGTTCAGGAAATATCTAAAAACTTAAAATATTACCAAATAGTTTATTTTCAATGATCAAAAATCCCCTATAATCATATAAGACTCTTTGCAGAAAAGATTACCTTGGTCTCTGCAATGTCAGTTTTGTGTATATGAGCAATACCTGACATTAGCACTTTGCTACACAGCACAGCCTTTGAAAGCAAAAGTAAACACAACAATTTTTCTTTTTAATCATGTCATTAGTCTGGAAGAATGAAAGTGAAGACTGGCAAAAAGTTATTATTTGCTGTAGAAAAATATGGCACAGCAAATAAAAAACAAATGACTAACCTCTCAACTGTTTGTAACCAGTAAAAGATGAGCCCCAAAAATGCATCAAGATGATATTAAATCTCCAGTTTAAATCAAACATGACTTAATCCAAACCTATTATAGTAATAAGGAATTTTAAATTTCCAATTAAAATGTTCAAGCTCATGTAACGTACTCTATGTTAAGGCCTCAACCCTGACTACAAGTTATCATAGCTTTATTCTTAAAGTAGTTCTGAACTGAATGCATTTATTCTTAATGTTACTGTAAAAAAAAAATTCCAAATAATTTTTCCTTTGGGAACAAGAACATATGGAAAAAAAACAAACAAAAAATTTGGGTTTGGTTTTGGCTTTCTAAGGGGTTTCTTTCTTTGGTGGGCTTAGGGAGTTCTTTTGGTTGGTTAGTAGGGTTTTCTTAACTCCTCCACTGCAATTCTAGTATCACAGAACTGCAATATGGCTTTTGCTTCTGAGAGAAATATTCTTATAGATTCCAGCTATAAGTGACACCAGATGAACTTCAAAGTTGCATCAAAAGTCTCGAACCAAAAAGGCAAGGAAGGGGATACTTTTTTTGTGACACAGTAAATATTTTCAAACAGCCCTCCCACTTAAGATGACTTTGTGATAGTAAAAGTGGCTTTGGGAAACTATAAAGACACACTACTTACCTCACCAGAGGGTGATGATGGCTTTCCGGTTTCTTCCTTTACTACAAAGCAAGTTTGACAAGAATTTTGAAAAGCTATTTTTGAAAAGCTATTTGTTTTGGGGGGGGGGGAGTTGCTATCAAACTAGCTGCAGATTTTGAAGTTGCATTCATGTATTTTCATAATTTCAAATGAAAAATCTCATAATGACATTCAGAAAAACAGCCTTACCAAATAAAATTAGAACAAGAATATAGGGGCAAAAAATAACAGACAGGAAACAGCAAAGAGACATCTTAAAAAAACTGAAGAATGTAAGAAGAAAATTAATACATGTAATTTGAAAAAAATGGGAACATGGTAAATGAAAATAGAGAGATAAAAGAATGCAGGAAATGAGAAAACATCTTCAGCAAATCCAAGTATTATCTGCAATAATGAACACTAGATGGAAAAAAAAAACCATCTCTCTTGAAAATGAGAGAAAACTCAGAGTCTGGAGCTGCAAGACAATGAACAGAAAAGTATAGAAATAGAAATAGAAATTGAAAACCTTAGCCAGTGTAAAAGTTGGTTCTATATAGTATATTGTACTCACTAGAGTCACAAGGAAAAGGGACGTAATTGTAGTGAATCAAGGCCATGAGTAACACCTTATACAATTCCTTAAATAATTCTCTTGTATCATGAGGATTTATTTCTGTTAAACAGCCAGTATACCAGTATACATTGCTATTCTGATCTAAAAGAAAGGGGAAAATATTTGTCTATTTGAATACTGTGCTGCTGGAACCCTGAAAAGTTCTAAGTTGCACTTAGCATAACACATATTGTGGTCCTTCCAGGTTGAAACATTTTTGTTATCTCTACTGAATCTGCCCAGTAGGTTGAAACATGCTTACAAGGAACAGGGACATAGCATCACTACTCCATAAGCAGGTACTAAAAATTGGCTTAATGTGCACTTTTGCTAAGATCTGAGATGACCTTGGGTCAGACTGGTACTTTAAAAGGTAGTTTAGCAAATTAATGCTGATATGTGCTCCTAAATTTTAGGAGCTCTTACATAGTACAGATTATCATGTTAATGTCAGAAGTAACATTTAACCTTTTTAATAAGAATATGGTCAGAAAGCATTTATAACTCTGGCACCACAAAAAAGGACTTATTAATCCACTGTCTACTTTCTAGTTGGTTGGCAGCACACAAAGTAAAACACACACACACACAAAAGTAAATTCCAACTCATTCATGTAAGATGCTTATAGAGGAACAATCCCCACACGTTCATTACCACGACACATTCATAAGTTTTGAGAGTTATGACCACATGCAGTTCAAAAAATTTAAATTTACTCTTTTAATTAAACGATATCACTGATACCAGGTCAATTAGCTTTCAGCATGTCCTGCGCTTCTCTTTGGACTTGTGGATTACCTCATAACATAAGCTTTGCTTATTTCCCAGATGATGGAAAAACTCACTGTTGCCAAATAAAACATTTGTGGTGGATCTTTCCTACATAAAGACATTTTAAGCAAAACACCACCTCAGTGCTCGTTGTTTTTTTTTTCTCAGAGATTCACTCAACATGGTTTCTACAACAAATTATGTTGGGTCCCCAGATTATACACTTTCATGTTGCATTAACTTAACAATATCTTCTTGCACTGCATGAATTCTTGCTTTCAATTTCATGCTTCTCAGTAACCCTTAACACAGCTTTCAGTCCTTTTCTAACCCATCTTTAGCCTTTCTTTCCCTTGGTCATTTTGCAGTCTAATACGTCATTATTCTCACTAGACAAAACACGTGTCTTCTGTGACCTACTGTGAAAAACAACTGATGGAAAAAAGCACCTTCACGTTAGGAGTCCTAGTACTAAAAAGTATTAAGAAGAATTACTAGTTGATTGAGATAAGCAGTAGGAAGAAAAGGCTACAAAGAACAGGGCTAAAAGAAATCCCATATTGTTACCCTACCTCAGACTGTATACAATCCATCATTTATCTGATTTCTTTTAAATTATATTTTATCACTACTTGCTTCTCAGCCAAAATTACTTTCTTCTTTCAGATGCTAGTCTTAACAACCAAGAGATACCTTTGCCATCTGTAAGGACTAGTAGTAGGAATTGCAACTCAAACACATAGCCCAGTTAGACGTAGGAGGTATGACTCATTTGCAAATAAGATCTGGAATTGTTAGGGGACTTGGAGAACACCAGAAGCTGGTGAGTCTGGTATCATGTTACCTTGAAACTGATTTATATTTTGGTGAACAGGAAGACTGGGACTGAAAAGACTGTATCAAATCCAAGAATTTCAAGATTTACGTTACCTCTCCTGTAAAACCACATTTGTTAACAGCAATAACAATAAAACAAAAAGGTAAAATGGTAACTATATGCCTAGAACATACAATTATGAAATAAGTATATAATTCTAAGAAAAAAAGTTTCAAGGTTTTCATAGGTATGTGGGTGAAGAATGGGGTTGATTGAAGACTAGGGTGGATTGAAGAATGGGGTTGATTGAAGAATAAGAACGTCAGGCTTTGTTAGCAACTATAGAGAAAACAAAATTACTAAGATAAGCTTTGCCAGAACCACCTGGTGGTTACAGATATGACAATGATCCTAAAACAAAGTGATGAAGAAATAACCACTGGGGGTCTGAAGGCCCACTACCACATCTTTGTATGCATACAGGAGGCATTGTCTAAGAAGTATGATGTAATGTACGTAATCTAATGAATATGTATGTTTAAGGACAATATAATCACAGCCTGGTTGATGCATGGGAGAGACACACTTGGAGGAGCTATCCCCCTTGTCTCCCGGCGCCACAATAAAGAATACCTGCTTGACAGCTTAAAACTTTGTTGGCGAGTTCCTGGAGTTTTCTCCAAATCATAGGCTACAGTTACTGCAGTGTAATTGTTACTCATTATGTCATAATTGACTTTATGAGGTCACAATGGCGTCCTTGATGTCATAATGGACTCTATGAGGTCACAATGGAGTTCATGATGTCACAATGGCATCAATAATGTCACAATGGCGTCACGACTGGTTCCTTGATGTCATATGATATCATAATGGGGTCACTGAGGTCACAACATGGTCAATGATGTCACAATGGGGGTCAGTGATGTCACAATGGGAATAATTATCTCAGAATGGGCTTACAATGGGTTCAATGATTTCACAATGCATCAGTGATGTCACAATTGGGTCCATGATGTCACAACTGGCTCCATGATGTCATAATGGGGTCAATGAGGTCACAATGGCGTCCATAATTTCACAATGGCGTCCATGATCTCACAATGGGGTCCATGATGTCACAATGGGTTCAGTGAGGTCACAATAGCATCAATGATGCCACAATGTGGTCACAATGCTGTCAATGATGTCATAATGGGGTCAATGTGGTCACAATGTGGTCAATGATGTCACAATGGGATTAAGGATCTCAGAATAAAGTTGCAATGGGTTCAGTGATGTCATAATGGGGTCAATGAGGTCACAATTATGTCAATGACGTCACAATGGGGTCAATGATGTCACAATGGGATTAATGATCTCAGAACCCAGGGAGGTTGTGGAGTCTCCTCTGGAGAGAAAAAAACCCGCCTGGACACGTTTCTGTGTAAACTTATCTAGGTGTTCCTGCTCCAGCAGGGGGATTGGACTAGATGATCTTTTGAGGTCCCTTCCAATCTCTAGCATACTGTGATACTGTGATTGTAATGCTACCCACTGAGATTCTATTAGTTTACAGAGTGAAATAATCTCATAGTTTTATGCATATTGGCACATTTAAGTCACCATTTTAAGCAGGTCCCACTGAATGAGACAAGAAGGAATACTATTTATTTGATATTGTATATTTTTAATTATTTTTTCATAATATTTTTCATTAGGTACAAAATTACCTGTAAACATTTGTTCTCAAATCTGAATGTCTGCTTCCAACTCATTAACTTAATTTCTGTCCTACAAGTCTGCAGTACAATACATGCTTTTTATAGCATGGTAACTCCTTGTTTAGCTTAATCATTACTATGTGTTGCATTGAAATACAGACATTTCATTTGTGGCACACCAAGATTATATTTTTGTTTAAACAATGACATAGGCCTATGTATCGCTTTATCTTGATTAGGTTCCATGTGAGAAGTATCATTTTCTCTTCACATACTCTATTAAATTTACTGTGCAACTGTTGTTGTATTTTCTCTATAACATACCATTATATTTATTAATTAATAAGAGAATTGACTCTTTCAAGTGATCCAAATGGGAAAAATTCTCAGTATATATACTAAGAAAATGAGCAAAATAGTGCATATAATATCAGTTTCAGTGACAAAAGTCAGTGTTTAGAACTGTTTGTTTCTGCAGCTGTTACAGATTTGAGGCTGTGTCTGTCACCTAGTGAGCTAGACTAGATACACATTCATAAGATAAATAACACTATACGTAAATCATATACTTTGTAGAGCCCATTAGGAAAGATTTTTATTCTTGTGCTGCACTGTCTGGCCCAAAAGAACACTGCTCAGCTGGATCTCCAATGGAGAAGCCTTATTAAAAAAAAAATGCAAAAGAAAATATTACATGAACATTTCAAAAGTTCAGAGCAGGTGAGTTGTAAATTATTATTTAATAGTTACTTGACTTTCATCCAATCACATCTACTTCATCCTCTCCTAAACTTGAGAGATAGTTAATTTTTGAAGCAGTGAACAAATAGCACGTTTCATGTTCTCCATACAGTCTTACAGAATTTCATTCTTGTTTTCACTACGCAAGAAGCACCAGTACAAACACAAATCCTGTAGTTGTGAAATAACATTATTATTCCTTTGTAAAATATGGAAACAATGAAGACCGTATGAGAAGAAACACAGTAAGCTCTGTCCGTGTTCTAAGTCAAACAGAAATGAATCAGTGTATCTAGAAGTCAGATAGCTGAATTAACACAAGATTGTGTAATAATCCCTGTTTAGATCCATGGTGTAGCACCTAAGAAATGTTTCAATGTTGCAGTACAGGGGATGGCACAAACCCAAAAGAGTGGAACACAGACTGAAATTGTCTATATTTAACAACACTGAATCTAAAAATTCATTAATCTGAATTATGATGTGTGCTTCTTAGTCCCCACTGAGGAGATGGTTCTGTTTCTCAAAATTACTACAAAATATGTGGAAGAACACCTGAGTGACTGAAGAAAGGAAAATATAACCCCCATTTTCAAGAAGGGGAAAATGGATGACCCAGGGAATTATAGACCAGTCAGTCTCATCTCTGTGCCTGGCAAAATCTTGGAGCAGATTCTCCTGGAAGGCATGCTAAGGCACATGAAAATCAACAAGGTGCTTGGTGACAGCCAGCATGGCTTCACTAAGGGGAAATCCTCCCTGACAAATCTAATGGCCTCCTATGATGGGGCTACAGAACTGATGGACAGGGGTAAAGCATTTGATGTCATCTACCTGGACTTGTGCAAAGCATGCGACACTGTCCCACACAACATCCTTGTCTCTAAATTGGAGAGATATCCATTTGATAGATGGACCACTCAGTGGATAAAAAGCTGGCTGGATGGCCGCACACAAAGAGCTGTGGTCAATGGATCAATGTCCAGCTGGAGACCTGTAACGAGTGGTGTCCCTCAGGGATCGGTGTTGGGACCGGTCTTGTTTAACATCTTCGTTGCTGACATAGTGGGATTGAGGGCACCTTCAGCAAGTTTGCCAATAACACCAAGCTCTGTGGTTTGGTTGATATGTTGGAGGGAAGGAATGCCATCCAGAGGGACTTTGACATGCTTGTGAGGTGGGCTGATGCCAACCTCATGAAGTTTAACCATGACAAGTGCAAGGTCCTACACTTGGGTCAGAGCAAACCCAGGCACAGCTACAAGTTGGACAGAGAAGAGATTCAGAGCAGCCCTATGGAGAAAGACTTGGGGGTGCTGGTTGATGAGGAAATGAACATGAACCAGCTTCAGTGTGCGCTTGCAGTCCAGAAAGCCAACCGTATCCTGGGCTACATCAAAAGGAGCATGAGCAGCATGTCGAAGGAGGTGATCCTGCCCCGCTACTCTGCTGTAGTGAGACCTCACTTGAAGTATTGTGTGCAGTTCTGGTGTCCTCAACATAAAAAGGACATGGAACTGTTGAAACAAGTTCTGAGGAGGGCCATGAGGATGATGAGGGGACTGGAGCACCTCCCATATGAAGATAGGCTGAGAAAGTTGGTGCTGTTCAGCCTGCAGAAGAGAAGGCTGCATGGAGACTTTATAGTAGCCTTTCAGTATCTGAAGGGGGTTTATAAGGATACTAGGGAGGGACTCTTCATGAGGGACTGTAGTGATAGGACGGGTTCAAACTTAAACAAAGCTTAGATTGAATATAAGGAGGAAGTTCTTTACTGTGAGGGTTGTGAGACACTGGAATGGGTTGCCCAGAGAAGTTGTGAATGCTCCATCCCTGGCAGTGTTCAAGGCCAGGGTGGACAGAGCCTTGGGTGAGATGGTTTAGTGTGAGGTGTTCCTGCCCATGGCAGGGGGGTTTGGAACTTGATGATCTTAAGGTCCTTTCCAACCCTAACTATTCTATGATTCTACAAATGTTTTAAAATCTCAGACAGAGGACTGACAGTGTCTGACAGAACGATCAGTTTTCAAATGAGAGATTTTTAGGTGTCCCCCCCCCCAGCCCCGTATGTGCAATAGCCCATAATGAATGTGCAAACTGTACTTCAGGATTGTAGCTCAACTGCAACATGGAAATTAATTGCGCCAATCAGTCAGCAAGTAGCAACCTGTCACAAGTGCCTGCACATGTTAACTGTGAAATGAGTCAAAAGAATGAATATCCAGCATGAAAGCCTTCTGAGTGCCTAGCATATAGTTATGTCTGCCTTCAGTAATATTCACAGCACAGCTGTATTTGCTGTGTCAAACAGAGATACAAGTCTAAAGCCAAAATCGGATTAATTAAGCAAGGGCTGTAGGGTCACCACAGGCTGATCCCAGCACCACAAATGTGTTGGAGCCTCCAGTTCCTCCTGTGTGCTGGCCAAAATAATTGTTCTATAGCCAGCTGTGCTTGGAAAGACAGCTCTAGAAAGCATGTTATTTGGGTAACCTCTTGCAATTAAACCACGGATACTCTGCTTGTTAATGCTTGTCATCATGGAAAAACACTTTAAAAATTCTAGATACATTATTTCTGCCCACTATGACCATCTGCAACAATCAGCTCCTTGCAATAAATTTTGTAGTAGTACATTTTGAACTAAGACCATGCTGAAATTTGGCGACTTGGAAAGGCTGTGGGGTTTATACATTTTATAATATACTGTGTGTAAACCATGTACATATGTTATTATTCCTGTATTAAAATTATTCTAACAAAGTAACTTTTCCCAGATTAATCCTGAATTCTCTATTTCTGTTAATAGAAAACGTCTCAGCTATCAACTCTGTATATGTACCATTGCTGGTGAGAGAAGACAAAATGAGCACCAAAACCACCAGAACTGCGTTCCTAGGAAATGAAAACTAAGAATTCAAAGTTTTATGTTAAGGGAAAAGAGGTAGGGAAGAGACCCAGAATCCATAAAAGAAGTCCAAGCAGAGGAGCTGGAGCTTAAATGGAGCCACTCAGCAATTGCCCAACAAAACTTTAAGGCTCAGTATTAAAAGGCGGTACCCATCCCTAAGTTTAAAAACATTTATTTAGGACAGGTGTCAATAACATTGAATGAGACATACCTGAACAGCCAAGATGAATTCTTCTTGTTAAATATTGATAATTTTGAGACTTAAATATTTTCTTCATAACTCAGTTTCCATCATCATAATTAAGACCATAATCTTTTGATTTGCTAAAATAATTTTGTGCTGATTCTTACCCACAGACCACTTTGAAACAGAGAAGCATCTAGGTGAGGGTAATAAATTTGCAGTACATTTCCCCGGAGTCAAAAGGCTGAAATCAAACAGTGCATACATGTCAAATGTATCTATACCTCTAAAGGATTTAAAGACCTCAGGCACAGCTTCAGGTATTGCAGCATCCTGCCAGATCAAATTAAGATTCATTGTGAGGACTTGGAGTCTTTTTGTTTGGTTATTTTTCTGGGGAAGAATTTCCACTGAAAACACCTGTTCTGCAAGGAATAAGCAACAATAAGACCCCTAAACATTCATGGTAATTTGGAAAAAGAAAAAGATAAAACATTTATAAAGATTGCTTGTTTGTGTCTACTTACAGCACTTTAATATACCTATTACCATAATACTTATAGATCTCTATTTATATGGACATTAAATGAAAACAAAAAAACCTGATGCATTTGATTAGAAATTTCTTTCATCTATTTGTCTCCCCAACATACACATATGGAGTATTACTATTTGTATCTAAACACCAGTAAGTCCTAATCCCAAGTAAAGCCTTACAGCTTCTTACTCATAAAACGCAAATAGAGAAGAGGCATCTGGAAATTAACTTGTATGTGCATGGTCAGAATTCTAGCTGCTTTTAACAGAATCCCTGCTTGGTAACATATGTTTTGTTAAGATCATTTAACACTATAAGCAAATAGTCTTTTTTTGTTCTCACCCACTGAAAGATTCATGAAGCATGACACCTTCCATCGGACCAGTGAGTACTACTACACCAAATGTGTTTAACAAGTGAAGAAAAGCTAAGGAAAATCTGGAAAAATGAAGCAGAGTGCTGTGAAAGGCTGTCTACTTTTGAGAGCAAAATATATTGTGACAGATGTAGAATCAAGCGTTCATCCAACATTAAGAGCTGGGGGGGGGATAAGAAAAAGAAGGTGAGGTTTAAATGGAGATTTTTCCTATTTGGCTTAAAACTAACTAGAAATCAACCAAAAATTCTTATGTAAAAGATGATTGAGACATTAGAGCAACTAATGAAAGGTCTGATTGCAATTTTGAATAAAGTGAGCTAACAAGGTAGCAAAGATGATGTATACTTTTATAATTGAAACCAAGGAGCAAACAAGTTTGACTCAAACACCCAGTAGTGGTAACATTAAGACTCTTTAATGTAAGACAAGATGCTTAGGGTTGTACAACATCAGGTTTTCAGAGTTAGTATAGAGAGATGCATCTAATTTGGAAGGTTAGTCTAACTGCCCAAGTAGAAATTTTAACTTATGGCATCCACTAGTATAGAACAATTCACAGACAAGCTAAAAGTTACCAGGACTCGAGACAGAAGACATACCAATTGCAAATAAGTCTTATGATATTATCACATATGCTGTGGAAAATATCATAAAGGCAAAAAGAATGTCCCACAGCCATGAATAACAGGATGTGAAAAATTTATGTTCTGATTTCATAACTTCTACAGTAACAGAAGTACTAATGATTACACTTGAGCTGAAGTTTGTAGTATGACTTTTAAGCAGACAAAATTTTGCACTGCAGATAGCAGCTGCTGTTGGCTCAACTACCTTATTTTAACAAAGTTACTAGAGAATGGCTGGTCAACTTCTAGCTAGACTGTGAAGTCAGATGTAAGTGAAATTCCCGTCACAGTGCTGGGCTCCAGAAAGCAAGGGATTAATTTAAATGCCTATTCACAAATACCTACTATAAGCAAGAATTCCATAACTCCAGAAATACATGGAGTTCAGTTAACATAGAATCCTGCACTTCTAAGAATGAGCACTCCAAGATTTGAGCACAATTCTCACCATGTGAAAGAGAAGGGAGATGAATGTCCAGAAAGGTAGTTCAATATTTATCAACCTATACTTTAAGAAACTAAACTTGCAGGAAGCAAGCTTGCACTTGAAGCTTTTTCCTGTGTGGAATCCCTTGGGGAACCAAATGCAAAGTTCTATCTCCCACGAGAAAGTCTGCGTCACTGTAGCACTTGTGACTGTTTTGACCACAGATACAGTCTAGTGAGAGAAATCTACAATAAATTCTTACTCATGAAACTACTGACAAGGCATTACCTAGGGTGGTTAGAAGGACAATCAAATTATTTAGATAAACAAGAAAAATATGAAAGAAATTACTTACAGATGTGATCAACCATCTTTCTGAAAGTATGTACAAATGTACATAGAGAAACCTGTGGGCTAGTGAGCTGAAAGTAAGTGTTTGATGAAGAAAGCCATAAGTAAAACTCCTGTCCCCAAATGCTAAAGTCATGTAGTGCTCATGCAGTCACTTTTTGATGCCCCAGAAAGCAACATTAGGACCAACACTAGTACATAGCCAGCATTTTTTGTAGTAACTTATAGAAACTTGACAGATATAGACAGTGATTATGATCAGGTAGGAATGCAAAAACTTGCTGCATAAATTTTGGAAGTGAAAAACTCAGTTAACATCTTTGGAGCAAAAACAGATTATAAGAGAAATTGCAAGCCAAATTTCTGCGATGAAGCTAGTGCTTAGCTGATCAAAATTCTGCAACATTCTTCCGCATGATATGCTGAGAATGATAAGGTGGTTGCCAGTATTAGAAGATAGTCCACCACACAGAACATACTTTATAGTATATCTATGCACAAAAAATAAACTATCAACATGTCACAGTACAGCTGTATGTCTGATGGAGAACTTGAAGCAATCAAAGAAAAGCTCTGAATGGGATGGCTTGCCACAGGCTCTTAAAAAATATACCTTATTCCTGTGATGAATGCTTGTGAGGTAAGTACCACCTGAGCTGTGTTGGAAATAGTATTTTATTTATAGGAAGAGAACCAAGGCCTAATCTTGAGAGATTTAAACATGATGTCAAATTAATAGTCCAGACTGTAAAAGACACATTTCAGAAGTTGTCGTGGTTTAACCCATCCAGACAGCTTGCTCACCCACTCCCCCCCCTTCTTGCCCTCTCCCTACTCGTGGAGGGACGGAGAGGAGAATCAGAAAGAATGCAATTCCCACGGGTTGATATAAGAACAGTTTATAACTAAGGTATAACACAAACCACTACTGCTACCACCAATAAAAATAATGATAAAGGAAATAACAAGGGAAAAGAATATAACACCCCATCACCAGGCGACCAATAACTCTCTCCCCCCAGCCCGACCAAGCACCGACCCATACCTCCTCCAACCCTGCAGTCCACCCTAGCCCTTCCAAGTAACTCTCCAGTTACATCCAGGGCATGACATGCTGTGGTATGGAATACTTCTTTGGTCAGTTTGGGTCAGGTGTCCTGTCTCTGCTTCCTCCCGGCTCCTCTCCTCCCTGGCAGAGCATGAGGCTCACAAAGGCCTTGGCCAAACCAAAACATCATTTTTATCAGCTCTGTTCCCAGCCCGAAAGTCAAAACACAGCACTGCACCAGCTACCAAGAAGGAGAAAAATGACTGCTACTGCTAAACCCAGGACATTTGGCACAGATACAGGATTTTCACAGATGAAGTTAAAAGGGACGCTTCAACAAATAAGACCTAGTCCAAATCTAGGAGAATGTAAGGATTAATCCTTGCCTTCTAGGCTGGCTGATGAAGAAGGCATAAAGAAAGGGGCACAAGTAGTACCAATGATATAATCAAGAAGAGGAAATCTGTACTGAAGAATTTTTATTATAAATCAATTGGGCCATAATCTGATGTCAGAGCCAGTTTCCTTGGCAGGCAACGTACCTTTTACTACAGGGATACAAGACAACAAATTCCTTTACAAAAGACCAACAATAAAACTGTTAGAATCATCTACCAATGTATGGTACAGGTTACAAAATTAAAAAGGTGAAAGTTGCACCAGGACCTTTCCCTCTATAGGTTTATTTAGGCTCCAGAAATATTAAGCAGGGGTTTAGTTTAAATGCCTATTCACAAATACCTACTATAACTAAGAATTCCATGACGCAAGGAATACATGGAGTTCAGTTAACATGGAATCCTGCACTTCTAAGAATCATAGAATAAGTACTCCCAGATCTGAGCACAATTCTCACCTAACTCTATAGGTTTATTTGAATGCTACACAATATCATAGTACCTTTGGAAAACAAAAAAAAAAAAAGAAAGCACATTTTTGTGAGAAAAAGCCCATATAGTTTCACAAAAAACGTACTGCACATCTGTATTATTACAGCATGAGGCCCATGAAATACTTTGAAAGCAGCCTGTCCTCACTGAAGTCAGTAGAAAATTTGAAACCATCTTCACTGGAGCCATGATGAAAGTCAGAGTACAATCCCATTGACTTCAGCATGGCTACTAATTGTCTTAAGCTATGCACAAGCACGAATCTTCAAAGGAGCAGGGCTTTAAACAATTTGACTGTGTGTATTTACCAGCTGACAACAGCATTTTGAAGCAGGCTGTGACACAGAAAGGTGCTTTTAATGAAATTAAGTGCACATTTTACTGAACCTCAGTTATATGCAGTTTAAGTGAAATGAGCATTCTGGATCAGCAGTATCAATCTCCTGTTGTGAAACAAATTAGGTAACTAAAAGAACAGCAGAATCCTGCAGGGGAGCCCAGAAGCCATGGGTGCTCCAGCTCTGCATCAGAGAAACATCCTTTTAGCCAAGCCTTTTAAGGTTTTCAGACCTGCTGTTTTCAGGCTCCTTATTTTTATGGAATAGAAAGGAGAGGAGATCTCCAGACTGAGAGAAGATTTCAGGGCATCAAGTTTTAGTTTATCTTAAAATAAAGACAACTTTTATTAAAAAGTTACCCTCACGCTTTTAAATTACTACATTTAAAAACTGTCACATGTTAGTGTTTTTGTTTTTGTTTTTTTTTTTAAAAGATTGATTACTGAAATATCTTTTTTTTTTTTAAAGCAGGTTAATGAAGATGTCTACAACCATTACCTACTTTAGTTTGGTAACTTCATATTTAAGAATACTGCTATTTAAATAAAAATATAACAACATTTAGTCGATAATATGCACTCAGGTCAACTGTGTAATAGCATGTAAAAATATCTTAATGAAATACACTGTAATGTGATTTACAATTTTAATTTTGTCCTGGCAAAAAGCAGTAATAAAAGCCATGTTTACTGCATGGAAAATTACCAAAGTCCTCCATTTGTAATTATTGCTTGGGAAGTCAAATCTATTGGGGTTTTGTCATTAAAATTCAGTTCTCTAAGATTTTTTTTTTTAATTAATATTATGTTCAATTTGTTTAAATAGTGGTTTTCTATACAGGGTACTTTTGAAGGACTGAGTACTAAAGGGCAGGAAAATACACAAGAAAAGCATAGTTTAAACTAATATGGCAGAATATTTTGACAAATGAATCTCATGTTTATAGCGATGAACACCTGAGACGCAATTTGGATCCTACGATAAGTTAGGCTACCTAGGGAACATAAACTATATTTTATTATTTATACCACTGATCAAAATAATGAGGGGCTCATGCATCAGGAGAAAAAATACTGAAGGATTTCTTCATGAACAAGCTACATACTAATATCTAATCATTAAAATTCTGAAAAATAACCAACTTTTGGGGGAGGGGTTTTTCATATTTCAGCTTCCTTACCAGAAAATATGTACGGTATGTCTAATATATTGAAATATTTTTTCATTCCCATTATGAGCCTCAGGTACAAACTGGAATGTGCTCCACCATGTGAACTTACTAGTCACCCTGATTGAGAATCTGCGTGGAACATCCTCGTTTTGTTCTTGAACTTTGCCTCTTATAGAAACCTACTGATAAGAAGCAGCAAGGTCACCACAACCCATCCCAACACAAGCTAAGGACAGGCAGAGCCCGGGCCAGGAAAACCTAAGGTTCACCATATTCCTGCAACTCAACATGTTTTGGAAGAACTGACTCAAGGCTGGCTGCTGGTGGACTACACCGTTGCTAGCCAAGCTATTCAACTCAAACAAACTTGTGGAGCTCAGAGTTTTGTAGGCAACTTGGAGTACAGCACAGTATAAAGACAAGCCTTTGTATATTAAGAAACAGAGACCTTTTTGAAGGAGGCTAATTACTTTGTATGCCGCAAAAAGTAACTAAATGATCTGGAATACAAGAAATCTTTGAACATGTTTGTTCCACCACCACCATGTATTAGAACACAGGTTGAATTTAACAACATGACTTGCTAGCTTTATTACCATAATCCATAAGAAACATTCATTACCAAAAAAAGTTTTTTTCATAATATTTTTAAAACAAAGTGTTCATAGAAAGAGATACATTCAGTGGAAAAAAAACCCTGAAGTTCTTGTTTTTTGAAATGTTTTTTAATCCCCCCCTCTCTCCCCTGTGTGAAACAAAGAAACCTTTATTTTTAAAGGAGGTTTACAAGGGAGACAGCCACTCACCTTTGAAATTCACTGGTAGTTCCTATAACTTATTTCCTAAAGGATTCTCAGCATACAAATAGTTTTAAAATTATGATTCGGAATCAGTCAGAAAAAAGTTAGTGAAAATAAACTGCAAACTGCTTTATAAAAAAAAGTATTTTCATTTATGATGCTGTGCTGAAATAATATTTTAAATATAAGTATGCAACCTTAGCACTGTATTTTTACCATATTTGAGGATCTTTTGCATGAGGTAATGCCTTATTATGTCACTGTTATTAATTTAAATCCATTCCTTGATTCTGGACCACTGTTGGGCAACTATATCTGTAAGTGGTCATGCTGAATAATCTTGTTTAGCCTTTTACTACCAGCGAGCAAGCTTTAGTTTCCACAATAAAACAAACAACTTCATAATAAAGAATCCATGAAGTCCTTACATGATATTAGGTGTTTGTTGGGGATTTTGTAGTTTGATTTGGGTTTATTTATTTTTTCACCTTTGAATGCAATTATATACAGAAAACAGATGAGAAATTTCAAGTAATGATGTAACCATGTATTTTTAGAGCAATTTACTTTATACTTCTCCAGATGCAAGAGCATTTTTTCAGATGGCGGTTTTGCTAACTCTATCACATAGAACACGGCTTACTAAAAGCTATAAATGCTGGTGAAATCTTGATCCTGATAAAATCGAATGGAATTTTTCCCTTAAATCCAGTAACACTGTTAAATTATTTTTAGCTTAAGAGAAAAAAAAAAACCAAAAAAAAAAACAAACCACCTATTTTGAGGACATTTTGAGCACAGCATTTTGGCCTGTAATAAGGATTACATATAGCAAACCCAAAAAGCTCTTGGCAAAACAATATTTCCAAGTGCTCTTTTTTTTTTGTTATGTTCTGTTGTTGTGGTTTATTTTTTCCTTTTCTTTTGGTTTTCGCTTTGTTTTAACACTGTTGCATAAGTTAAGGTATTTACAGTGCCACATAGACAAGGAGTAACTGCTGCAGCTTTCATAATGCTGGACAGCACAGTGTTTAATATTCCCTCATCGCACTCAATTGCTCTCCAAGATTGGGGTGAAAGGAAGGGTCTCACATTTCCCTGATTTCTAATTTCTCTGAGCATATGATCTGTTTATCCCTTTCTGACAGAGGGCATGTTTTCTCCACTTTGTCCTTATGGTCATGCATTGAAGTGGCAGTGACCACATGCTTTGTCCTCCAGCTCTGTATAGCTGTCAGTTTCCACTGGAAACCCAAGCTGAGCTCCCAGCTCCTTGCAATCATCATTCCTGACAGCACCTTGCTGCTCAGGCTCATATGAGACATTTCAGTTTGTGTAAAGGGAGCACAGAGAATCCTAATTTTCATAAAACCAATTTTCTTCTCAAAATTGTATCTCTATGCTGTGTGGTTACTGCCTCTAAAATACCAGTGTTTTTCCAAAGCCAGGTTAAAGAAGCATTTTGCTATCAATAAAGAAGGCCTTAATGAACCTGAAAGGATTTTGGTTTAGCTTGAAAATATCAATAGAAAGATAAAAAGTAACAGGCTTGGTGCTGGTTCAGTGTGGCTTCCCAACACTGAAAGTAGGCCAGATGATTTTCAGGACAAATTTTAAAATCATTAGTGACTAATTTTCTGAGCAGAAAGAGCTGAGTGAAAGAGGTAAGAACTAGCACTGTATGTTTTCAGTGATAAAGTTATTAAGAACTAGCATGTATAGGAGCTCTAATGAGTAATGTCTACATTAATGTAAGCAGAAAAGATGATACCTTTGGTTCTTCAAGACTATCAAAATCCACATTGTCGTGGTTTAGGCTGGGACAGAGCTAATTTTCTTCCTAGTAGTTGATGCCATGCTGTGTTTCGGCTCTGGTCTGAGAGCAGTGCTGATGACACACCAACGTTTAGTTCTTGCTATGCAGCACTTACCCTGATCAAGGACTTTTCAGTTTCTTATGTTCTGCCAGTGAGCAGGGGCACAAGAAGCCAGGAGGGAGCAGAGACAGGATACCTGACCCAAACAAGCCAAAGGGGTATTCCATACCACAGTACATCATGCCCAGTATATAAACAGACCAGGGGGGTTACCTAGAAGGGACAGATCCCTGCTCATGTCAGGCTCAGTATCGGTCAACAGATGGTGAGCAATTGTATTGTCTATCAGGGCTGTTTATTTTTTTTTTCCTTTCCCCCTTTTGGTTTTATATTCTTTCCCCTTATTTCCTTTACCATTCTTATTAGTCACAGTAGTAGTAGATTGTGCTTTAGTATTAAACTGTTCTTATCTCAACCCACTGGTTTTACATTCTTTCAATTCTCCTCCCCATCCAGCCCAGGGAGTGGGGGTTGAGTGAGCAGCTGCATGACACCAAGTTACTGGCTAGGTTTAAGCTACAACACACATATAGAACAACCTATGTTGTTATGCAACTTTTTCTAAGTGACATACAGATTGTACAGCTCTGGTGGCAGTAGAAACTTCCGTGTGGGAGGTACACAAACTACCATAAAACTAAGCATTTTATAATAATTTAAAAATATCCATTTTCAAATACAAAACACACTACACTCAGCTTCACACTGCATTCATTTGCAACTGTTTCAAGAATAACCAGCCACTTGAAAGGCGATATCTTTAAGCAGATATTCAATTAGAGGAATAAATGTTTACCTGTGTCATTGCATCGGTAATATATTCTTTACCTCTGTAACCCCAAACTCAGCTTTATTGGCATCATCTTACTCTTAAATGATCAGGAAATCTGTCGGAAACAGTTATAGATATCACAAATATGAAAATATTTGTCTCAAGTCTAAAACTGAACACTGATTATCTCTGAAGGAAAGGCCAGTTTTCAAAATTGAGGATATGTTTTACCTCATGCAAAAAAAAAATAAAAATAAAGAATTGAATGAATGAAGTTCAAGATTCTAGCACACCTAGAAAACAGAAATTAAACTTGGCTCGCGAATAGAGAAAATTATGAAAAACGTATTGGATTAGCCATCCTTTGAAGTCTTGGGTAGCTTTATGGAAATTTTAATACAAAGTATAATTTACAGAAAGGTGTCTTATCTTGTGTTTCTGCCTACATAGTCATAATACATTTGACAGTACAGAAAGACAAAGAATGGTTTCTGAAACACAAACACAGACTAGATGACCTAATAGTACCTTTAGACAATAGTTCGTGGTTTCTTTTACATGTGGTGGTTATAACACTGCATGGGGAGAGGTGTGTTTGTTGGAGGTTTTTTTGAGGTAGAGAGAGAAACACAAGAAAATGCTTATTTGCTGCAGGTTGTTGCTCATTAGTTTAGGGTTTAACTTCTGGGTTTTTTTTTTAAGAAAAATCCAAACTGATGCCGTTGCAACAAAACCAAGATGCAGCGTACTGAAAATGGAACAATAATTAAGGTTGTTTATCTGTACCACAGACTATTAGCTTTTGTTATTAACTGCCAGGAAGCAGCTAGCACTAACTGGGGGGGAAAAAAAATTGATTAATTTTACAAAATGAAGTGAATCCAAACTGATACTTGTTATAAGTAACAGCAATGCTATTATGATGAGGTCTTAGTACACATCAGTTTCAGAAAACATAAGATGTGTGTTATTTTTTTCCTACAGGAAAACAGTATGAACATATTCGATAGACTTTAGTACACATAAAATATGTACTACAGATATACCAAAAATAAATTAATAGAACTCACAAACCACCCATACAGTGTGCAGGCTGGATTTCTTTTATAATCTAATATTACATGAAAAAAAAAGGCTGAAAGCAAGTAATCTCATTGCAAAATCAGAGCAGTCCTACAGCTGGACTAGTGTTTGGGAGTCCTATCTGGGTCCAGCTCTGAATGCTCACTCCTGTGATTCAAAACCAAGGCGAACACTTAAAGCATATGTGTTGTGTCTGGTCTGTTCCTCTTCCATCAGTAAATTGTAGAACAGTGCTCACTATTTCTGAAAATATAAGCTATACTACTTACTATTTTGTGAGGTTTTACTTTTGGTACAAAGAAATGGAAAAGCTAAATTATTATTATAAAACAGGCAATAGTTATAGCATGTTATAAAGTGTTCTCTGTTCCCTCACTTCCCCTCCCAACCTCCACCTTTCACCCTCCCACCCCTACCCTCTGATAAAATAAGTATTCTAACTTTAATACCTGCTATCAGCAACCTTATGCACAAATGGAAGGGGACATAAATCATTTTTTCTTTCTATGCCCGTACAGAAATCGGCAGTGTAACCTTGTGGTATGGATATTACATTTGTCTGTGCAAAGATGGTCTTTAATATGTTATTGCCTTTCTTTTATACAGACAAGGAGTATAGAATTGACCTACAGGCAAGTAAACATTGTACAGCTCTAGCAGTATATTATGACAACAGTTAGCATAAGTTTTTAAAGGGTTTTCTTTCATCCCTGAAGCTTGTGACAGAGCATAGAAAAGATCATAGGTAAAAAACAAAAAAAAAACCCAACAAACCAACAATAACAAAAACCAACTAAACAAACAAAAAATTTAAAAAACCACAACAAACCAAAACCAGAAACCAAACACAAACACACACACGCACACAACCAATAAAAAACCCACACAAAAAAAAATCCAGACACTTTTCTGAATATTCCCTAAAAAGGACAAATTTTGCACTTTTTTCCTTTTCTCAGCTGAATGTGAGTTTCAGCATTTTACCATCACATAGCAATTACTTCAAGAACAGCATAAACCAGGAAGAAGTCATGGGATCAAACAACAACCTACCTGCCAAGAATGCACCAACAGTCACATCAGTCATTTGTCCTAAGCTGATGAAAAGGAATTCCTGTCTGTTGGAGGCACAGTCTCTTTTACCCTATATTTTCTTAGGGGTTTTTTTCCTCTCATTTCTCCCTAGCTGTCACATTCAGTTTTAAAACTATGCACCTTCTGAAAAGGCCATAGCAACACTTTTGTTTCGTTTTCTTTCCCCTCATAATTTGTTTTCATTCTGGAGTTAGCGATTGTTTGGCTTGTTGTGGGGTTTTTTTTTTTTTTGAGTTAGTTTGTTTGGGGTTTGATTGGTTTTTTTGTTGTTTCTGGTTTGGGGGGATTTTTTGTGGGTTGTGCAGGTTTTTTTTGTTGTTGGTTTGGTTTCAGTGTTGGCTGGGTTTTTTTTTTTTCTTTTTGGGTTTGGATTTTGAGGGTTTTTTTTGTTTAGTTTGCTTTTTTTTTTTTTTACAAATCCATGACACATTTTGTATCTTCATAAATAAAGGGATATTAGGGAAAAAAATGCACTTGTAGAAAGACTAAATAACAAATATTGGTTTTGTGTGCAAAATTAAATCTCAGACAATAGTTATTAGCTACTAGTAATTTATGACTTGGCACTTTGATTTTTAGTGCTGTGTGAGGACAATGGTAAAATGAATACTGCTCTGTCATTTATTGAAGAATAC
Source organism: Neopsephotus bourkii (assembly GCF_033783945.1). Classification (NCBI taxonomy): domain Eukaryota; kingdom Metazoa; phylum Chordata; class Aves; order Psittaciformes; family Psittacidae; genus Neopsephotus; species Neopsephotus bourkii. The sequence continues at coordinate 14,093,981 of NW_026900684.1, read as the reverse complement.
AATGCGCTGTGAGTTATGGGGAAGATCAAGAATGCTAGCTGGTGTCAGCCACAAGTTTCATAACATACGTAAATATAACTAGACATAGCTGTTATATTATCATAAGTGAACTACTTCACTAACAAAGAGGCCCTGAAAGACAATTTATTTCCCGTTACAGAGACAATGAAATATGCATTTATGGAAACTGGAAAGTATTTCCTGTAGCACAGCCAGTGCCCTGTTACAACCTATTTAGCAAACTTTCTAACACCCTAAGATCGATTCTTTTTGCACATAATATTGTTCTATCATTGATCATAGCTCCTATCTCTAAAGAGCAAAGGGTACTTAAATGATTAAAAAATAATCTGGTAGCAGTAAACAGAAAAAAAAAAAAACAACACCAAAACTGAGTCTGCTTTGAAAAGGAGATACAAGAAAATTCACAACAATTACAAAAGCTTTGTTATTTTCATTTGATTTTGATTTGATGATTTATTTTTTTGTCTTTTATAAGCCAAAGACCTTGTCTCTGCTGAAAACACTCAGTTGAGATGAGCTACAAGAGTGACTCACATGCTTTTATTGGTTAAAATTTTGCTGCTTCTGGATATGAGTAAAGATTTCTCTATATATTCTCCAAGTAGGCATCAGTTTTATGGGCTTGCCTTCCTTCTTTTGTGACTGAAGTTTTGAGACAGATTGAAAAATTACACATTGGGAATTTACCCCATTGCACATTTTGAAGATTGATGAAACTCTAGCCACCTTGAATGACATACTGAACACATGGAACTGTGGATGTGGGAGCTATGAAGTGAAACAGCAAAATTATATGTGATTTATAAGCTCCAGAAGGTTTTACATCAAAACAGCAAGAAAGGCTTTCATATGGTCTGGAATGAATCCTGCTTCTTAGCAAACAGAATGAAAAAACAAGAATCAACCCTAAGCATAAAAGCTGATTTAAAGAATGTAATCTTCCTGCAGGTGAAAGCACCCCCCTATTGCTACTTATTCTAAATGAGACCCTCAGTTTTGTTCCTTAGCATCAAGAATTTCTTGGCTTCTGATGGATTTATTGCTGAGTTTCCAGCAAACAGTTCTCTTCCTCAGAAGATTAAATCAGTGGTCTCAGACTTTTAAAGTTGTTGTCTTCCACAGTTATATTCTGGCAAATTACAGTAGCTGTAGCCTGCCATGAACTGAGCTATAATTATAAGTTGTGTTTAGGCAGCTACTCAAAAACTTGTCCTGGACTTGAAGAGAAATTCACTCATTACTCATTTATATATATACACACATACCTGTATCCACCCAACCATATCTGTTCTTCATCTTAGCACAGATCATGTACATTCAGCACACTGCACACAAACAGTAATAGCCCATCCAAATGGGTGAGATGATGTTATAGCAACAACACAGTGGCTGGTGCAAATAACTTCACAGAACTAAATGGGGGAAAGGCTCATTCTCTCTCCCTCCCCTACTGCATGTCTCACAAAGGACAGTCCCACCCTGATACATGGCAAGTGCCTGCATAGTCTACCCACCCACACAGGCCAGCTCTGGACTACACTGCATTCCTAGGAGAACTATGCAGACTGCCTCAAGTGCCTTGAGTCAGAACTTCCTGAGGCTGTTCTGAGATTATCCTAACAGATGAGGACTTATTCTGTTAGGCAGAATGGAAGATAGGTAAGCACAGCAACAAATGTATATGCGTACACATAAATGCATGGAACAACGTATATGCAGGTGCACCTGTGCAAATAAACATATTCTTTTTCTACAACATTTCAGCACTTCTTCCAGCTCCTTTTCTTCCTCATTCTGAGAATGACTTAAAAATACTAGGTGCATGGTTATATCATTTCATCAACTATGCAGCAACCTTTTGGTTCATTTGTTGAGGTTTTGGTTTGCTGGGGATGGAGGAGGGTCCTTGTGTTGTTTATTTGTCTGGTTTTTGTAGGCATCTGAAGTTTGAGAAGACTATTCATTAGCTGTATTCAAAGGTGTCTAACTAGCTTATAGTTAAGTTGCTTGGGAGGGCACACAGAAGCTTACTTAGTAGCTGTCTTGCACATACTCAGTATGAAAAATGATTTGAGAGACTTCAGGGAAAGCCTAAGGCTGTGTTATCCTCTCTGGGATGCAGAGAAGCCAAGACTGCTGAGAACACTGGAACAGAGTCCTGGCACTAACAAAGAAGGTCATTGCCACAAATTGGACTCTGACTCTATCCAGCTTTTTGTGATGCCAAATCCAGAGCTAATGTTATTCAATGCAGGGAAGAAGATATCTCTATGCTTCTACTTTAATTTTTTCACTTACAGAAATGGTGCATACTATTTCATTGTCCGAAGACTTTTGGCCATGTCTTGCACTATGGTCTTAACTGAAAGAACTGAGCTCTACCCATGGCCATAACTGTTTCACAGGAATCTCACTTGCCAAGAGCTTAAAATAGTTAGCTCAGACACCACAGTCCCTAGAGCAGTATCATCTGCTCCAATGTGATGGCAGCATTTACTTCTTGGCTACCCTATTTCAATTAGGCACTGAAATAATTGTAATCTACTAAAATAAAAGGTGAAGAGTTTTTCCCTCCCAGTTTCCTATAAGCAGGATGATTACACAATTTTCTACTGGTTTGCTTGTAATATAGAGAGAATTATAATAGGTAAAGATGATTAGTTTCATGGAAGACCTCACCTGTTTTTTTCAGAAAATATTCTTCTCTTACACAGAGATGAAAGGCAAACGTGCATATGTATGTAAAGCAACAGGATATTCAAAATATATCATTCTAGACCTCTGTCTCAAATTTGAGAGAGGAATTCATATTTAATCAGGCAAAAGACAGCTTAATATAGCCAAACTGGAGAAGCAGTCTAAAACAAACCCCCAACCAATAAATAGGTACTTCTGTAACAAGGAATGTTTCAGTAAGGTGCATAGCATATAAATAAAGAGTTTTATTGTTGATTTCATTAAAATGCATGACTATGCTACAGTTTATATAACAGACGTACATATATTTCCTGTCAAAATGGTGAGAAGGGTGAAGTTGCATCTCAGTTTTTTCAGTTATGTCCTGAGGAGCATGCAACTGAAGGTGTGTGGTGACAGGCACTCAGAACAGTAGCCAGGTCCCTTGTAGCATCACCACTGTAGCTCCACTACACAGAGAAATAAAGTCTCAGGGATGACAGAAGTTGGGGTTAGAGTCACTCATGTGCTCTTAGTTTCATCACTGCCAAGAGGTAAAACACGACTGGTAGGGAGTCAGACTGGCCTACAGCAAGGCAACACAGAGGCAAAAGTAGCTGCTGCTGTACAGTCATCCAAGATGCTTATATAGAGTGTGGAAAACCCAATTGCTTTTGTGTAACTCAGCACTAAAGCAGACAACATTTCTCCTATTTCTTTGCTAAATGGTTATGACAGGGGCCTACTACTCTCTGAAAGGAAGTTTTGAGTGAATTAGAAAAACAGAGATATCTACCTTTACAATTTTGCTAAATCTGTGTTCGTATACTCCTTAGAGAAATTCTATACCCTGTCTATGGAAGATCAGGCTTTTGACAGACTTATTATTCATTCCACTTTGTTTATCTGCCTGCAACTGGCATCCTCCTTCTTACAATTATTTTTCTTAATGAAAATACCTACAAAATCAGCAGGTGATTGTATTTCTGAATGATCTTGAAAACAGGATCAAGGGTTTCACAAATCTGGGGAAAATAACCACTTGTATATTGTTGCTGAGTTATTAGAAGACTCTGGAGTAAACAGACAATAACGCAAATTACTTATAGTGATGTTACACAGACTTCTGACATTACTGCAACAACTACTGTTAATTAAACCCACTCAACTAGAACACACTCTAGGAATCACTGACTTAATTTACTGCACATTTCACATTTTAAGTTATTAAAGAGTGAAAGGTACAAAAAATAACTATTGGTCAAGTGTACTACATTTTTCACAATACATCTTTTAAAGGTTTCTTATAAAGAGGAAATCTAAATCAGCACACCCACTATGCCATGAATATGTTTCTTTTTCAATATCAGGCTATTTGTCACACCAAAGATCATCCTACTGTTCCTTTTGGCATCATAGATATATGCAGTCGTTAGTCAATAAAGTCTCATCCTTCTTAAAAGCATCTTTTACTTGAAGGCTTCCCCCTCATCCTCTTTTCCTACTGCCTGGTTTTGGCTTCACGCTTCCCCATGGATGTGATATTTCCTTATTCTTCCCATATAGGAAAAATTTTAATATTCACCATGCTAAGCTATTACTGCTTTCATTAAATTCCACTGCTTGAGTCAGCAAGCATTGTGAAGATTAAATACATCATTATACTTACTGTGTATTGCACCATCACCACCAGGACAGGAGAAAAAATACCTAATTATTTCCACTGGTGCTAGATAAAAATCTTAAGGAAACTTTACCCTAGTTTGGCGTAGCTGACAGCACAATGCTCTGTATAGACATGGCCATGAAGTGTTGGCTGATAACAGTAAATTCCCTGAAAAAAACAACCAAACAAAACCACAAAAAAATAGTAACCACAAAAAATACATAGTGCCATGAATCAAAATGCAGCTTGTTTCGCTGACACACATATATCCAGAGCAGCCCTGGTGAAGTAACAGCCACCTCCAAGTAGCTTTTGGTTGCCAGAGGTCTGCCTTGAGAGCAGGCAGATCACTGTCCAGGGAAACTAACACAGCTAGTTTTGCCAAACTATGGTTTATACCCTAAGGAAAAAAGCAACCAGAGAATCATTAAGCATGACAGTGACAACCACCTATGCACTATTTCCATGTTGAATTACATGACTATTTCTCTTCATGACCAGCAGAAAACAGGAGGCACTGAAAGTCTATTTCCACTGTTGTTGGTCTTTGATATGCTTAACCAGGTAGTTAATCTATGTAGCAAATAATTGAATGAATTAAAAAAATGTTATTAGACTAGTTTAAAAGAATAAAAGAATGTTTCCTTAACTTAGTAATATTACATTGTAATGTTTGTATCATGGCAAGGAACTTTTTTAAAATCACCTGCATTATGTCAGTGTCATCAGAATCAGAAGCTCATGCAGTGTAATACAGATAAAATCCATGGCTTTCTTGGAAATAATATCTTTTCTATTTCCTCTTTAAGCTATTTTAACTGCTTAAGGACATGTAGGAAAACACTGTTGCTACCCTTTTGCCTGCTTCTTCCTGACAGTTACGTATTGAACAATGTAGATAATGCACATCTAATGAGTATTTCATTCACTCTGCTTGAGGTCAGGCAGAGCACAATAAGTTTCACTGAGACTGATTAGTGTTCATACAGAACATCACCAGTAGAGCAAAGTGCATGCAATTATTTTTGTCTATAAAAATGCAACTATCTTTAACACATATATTCAGTGGAAAAAAACATCCAGGATGCTGCTATCATTCTGTGGCTATGCTTTTGCATTCATTGTTAAATTCTTGTTTTGGCTATGTTAATACAGGGATTTAATGCTGTAAGTGCATTTTGCTGCTTGTCAGGCATTTTATCATACTGCAAAAAGTAAATTACTATAGAAACAGACTAGTATGAAACAATTTCAAGTTTTCTGAGAACAACTGACTACCTAATTATTAACTGTGACTGAAAACTGCTCACAAAAGTAATAATAAATAATAATAATAAAGAAATGAGATCTTATCACTTTTTATAATCAAGGTGTATATATTGCACATGTGGAAATGACTAAAAAACAGAATAGATCCTCTAAATCACAGAATATATTCCTATTTTATCTAAAGACATCTTATTCCCCTAGCATACCAGTGAAGAAATGTGTCCATACATCACAGGTTCTGCTGTGTGACAGTGATGTTCTGTGATACAGGCAAGTAGCTGGTTGTGGGGAGTACCATTCCTACAATGCTCTCCTAACATACTGATTCTAAACTCTTTTGGGAGAGATCCTTAACGTCACTTCTTATTGCCAGAATGACTTTCAAATTCAATAAAATCTGATGTTAGGGGGCAGAAGGGAGAGGTAGAAAACAAGAGGGAGGCAAAAGGCTAAAAAGGACAGAGTGTTTCTCCTAATGAAGGTAAATGTGGGATGTTTTTCACTGGACATTTAGAATGACAAGAATAATACTAGTTCAGCAGAAATCCCTAATAATAGAATCCCAAGATGTCAAACACAGATCTCTAAGGACAACAATAGAAGCCAAAAAGTTTAGTCATTAGGTCATTAAAGGAAGGTAGTCTTTAGGACTAGGTAGAAGTAGCTTTGCAGGATATAAATGAGAACAGCATATCCAGTACATTTGAAACAGCAGAATAAAAAGACAATATAAAAGACATAACACAAAAATATACAAGAGACTTAGACTTCTTATAAGATCCAAGGGAGAGCAAAGAGAGAATCACTCCAGCATTATTCCCCTCAGTAAAGGATGCAATACCTGACCAATGTTAACACTTCAGCACAAGCCACATCCCTCTCAGTAAAGGAAGAGTGCTACTTTATTTCCTACTTCCTACATTTTGTATATGATTTCTGAAACTGCAGAATTTCAAAGAGTAATCTGTGCACACATCACATATCTAACACAAGGTGATATCACAGCACCAACTCAGAGGAAACACAGATGAAACAACAGGCACACTCCTAAGGAAGGAGCTTGGATAATGGCAAGGGAAGAAGTTTGCAGAGGTTGCCCAACAGGTTTGAACACAATTGCAATGCAGGAATGAGTAATAAGGGAGTGAGAAAGCATCAGGAAACTGAAAGATTAAGGCTGCTGAAATTACATTGTTCAACATCTGCTGCTGCACTTCAAAAAATCTACAAAACTAAAAAACTCACAACCACAACAGACTAACTTGGTTTGAGTTTTCACTCATTTTAATTATTTCCTTCATTGCTTCATGTGGGACCCGAGTGCAAAATATAGGACAGTTCTGGGGAAAGAAAGAATTTTCTTGTTGTAATGTTAGTGATACAGAATTCAAGTTCTGAGCTCTCTTATACCAATTTGAATGATACATCAATTAAATACTTAGAAAAGCAAATGTTATATGAATGTACTCCTGAATCTATAAAAAGGCTGAAACCTGCACATTTTAACTCTTTTCTAGTGAAGTGTATGTCCTGTTACACTAGACTGCATTTTTGCTGATTAGGTATTTAGTTTTCCCAGGCTTTTCACACACAATGGTTATATTTAACACACATGGCTTGCAAACATTCTCATCTCTGCTATACACACAAGGAAGCAACCCCTATATATCAGCTAAACCCCAAATATCCTGGTTAAGTTATTCACTACTTCTAATTTTTCAAGCCATAAAATAATATCAGCATCACCATAGCCTCCCAGACTAGGTTTGTATCATTAGATTTCCAGGTCATGCTTAATTTCTTATCTGATGATATTTCAAAACATTTCCCTGTCTTCCTGATACAAGCAACTTTTGTGGTTCCTAAAGAGGAACCACTGCCTTCTGAATGCATGCCTGGCTTAAAATATACTTTGTTTAGTTCTTCCCTATAGATATGAAGTACATCAAAACAAATTACAGTATCTGGAGATGAAGAACTTTTGTTGAAGGGAAAGAAAAAAAATAATCTTACTTCACAGTCTGTATTTTCCATCGACTTTTCTTGTCAAAACTGATCATAAATAATGAAATTATAAAGATAGCTGTAGACACCGCTTTATTTCACAATAACCAAACTAACCCCTATAGCATGAAAGAGCAACTAATAAAGTGTCTCAAAGCAGATAAATATAAGCCAAAGGCTAGCCCGAGGAACATTATACAGGTAATATAAATAATACATTGTCCCATCAGGCTTTATTACAGTTCCTGGATTTATTTAATTCTATTCATGCCTAGCACAGCTCTCAGAAAGAGCTATTAGAGTATATCATGTAGCTTGTCACAAAAAGAAATACAAGTCATTAATTTCAATCTAAAAGTAAACTGGGGAAAAAAATAAATAATCACCTTTGCTTACTATTTCAGTGTCTTCATTCTTTGAAGAATGCAAGCTCAGAAAAACAAAGTCAAGTTTGAAAAGAGCAAACCATTTCTGGTGAACATTTTAACCATTTTACATATATACCTATATTGCTTTCTACTCTTTTTAAAGGTCTCAACATATGAAGTTTAAAGCACAACAAAGGAGGTGAATTCAGGACACTGTCTCTTCCATTCATCAGATAGAAGAAGGGAATGGTCTCAGTGACTGTCACTGTAGGAGATCCTAATTTCATTTTTTCTTTAGCTATTCTTTTTTTTCTGCACACCGCCTCTTCACCCCTCGAAAAATTAAAAAACAAAACCAAAACCAAACAAAATAAATCCACCAAAAATCAAACCAACAAAAGCCCCAAGACAAAGCAACAAAACAAACATACGTACAAACCACAAAAAAGCCCATACCAGTTGTTTTCATGGAAAAACATAGTGAAACAAACTCAAATTAGAACATAAACTTCACAGAGGAAATTAGGAGGCACTAGTATGAAGCAGGGGGATTGGACTAGATGATCTTTTGAGGTCCCTTCCAATCTCTAACATACTGTGATACTGTATCATGTTGAAGAACACAATGAAAAGGTATTCTTTCCCCCTTACAAAGTACTTCAGCTCACATGATTGAGCTGGAAGGTATCTACAGTGAAACTGTATCAGTGGCATATTAAATCATGAGTACACTTTAAAAAAAATGGAGAAAAGAAGAAACGTAGATTCTCTTTCCCTTCTAAATAAAAAGGACATATTTCACATAAGCAGCATCACAAATTTCTGTTTACAACAAAACTACTATTTAGAATAACTTTGTCTATGGCATTTTATTCTGGGAAAGTAGCTGTGGCTGTGATACTTTTGCAAATGAGTCTATAACCGAACAAAGACATTAACACTCATTCACACTACAGATGAGGATCATGAAGACAATCAGAGGACTGGAGCACCTCTCCTATGAAGACAGGCTTAGAAAGCAGGGCTTGTTCAACCTGGAGAAGAGAAGGCTCCAGGGAAATCTTCTGTCAGCCTTCCAGTACCTAAAAGAGGCTGATGAGATCTGGAGAGGGCTTTCTAAAAGGCTAAGGGGGGAATGGGTTTAAACTGAAAGAGGGTAAATTTAGATTTGACATAAGGAAGAAGCTCTTTACTACGAGGGTGGTGAGGCACTGGAACAGGTTACACAGAGAAGTTGTGGCTGCCTGGAAGAGTTCAAGGCCAGTCTGGATGAGGCTTTGAGCAACCTGGTCTAGGAGAAGGTGTCCCTGCCTGTAGCAGGGGGGTTGGAACCAGATGATCTTTTCGGTCCCTTCCAACCTCAACAATTCAATGTTTCTATGAAGTTTTTTGAGTGTAACCACTTCCATGTCAAACTTGTTTACCAGAAAACAGGTAAACCCCAAAAGCAAAATTTTATTGACTGTATCACATGCTGAAGACTGATTTGGTCAGCTTACATTCCAGCTAAGAATTTAAGAAACATACACAACATTCTGTGTCAAGACACAGCAAGCTATAAGAGCTATTTCTAGTTTATACATATAAGGAATTAGCAATCTGAAGACATTGAGCACCATTGTATTTAATTGTTGTAGTAAGTAGAGGAAAAATTCAGGGTCTATTTTTTTATTTGTTTATTTACATGGCTCTTATTACTTTCCTTTTTTTATTAAAATATTCTATTAATTTCTCAAAGTGGCATTCTTATCATCTGATTAAAACTGAAATAAAATTGTTCATTACATAGCAGTTCTCAACATACAAATCTGTAAACCTGCCAAATCACTTTACAAGCCATAAGAAGTAATTTGTTTTAAATCACTTTAGAAATATCAAGATTAGTTTAGGAACACTTAAATAAGATATATACACAAATATATGATAATCCACTTAAATAGCTAGCAGCTTAGTCCTGCAAAATCATCTCTTAGGAAGGATTCAGCTGATTAAGAGATAAGTTATAAAAACTGAAGGAGCCTAAGCCTCATTTTCACAGGAAAATTATTGTCTTTCGCCTCAGGCAGAATGGATTGTTTTCTAGCTTGGACCTCTTTCTTACACCTGCTTATGGAATTCTGCATGACAAGCCTAATCTAGGTACCTGAATTTTACATGCACAAGCTTAGGTAGGAAAAAACATAACACTAAGTTTTACTTATTTATTTTCATCAAAGCACTTCTAAGACAAAAAATCAAAAAACTCCTAAGTTGGGCGTCTCAACTTCTATTAATTGCTTCTAGATTCTTTAGGCAAATCCTCTAGATCCTCTATAAAACTCCCTTCTGCATCTAAGGTGGAACTAAATCCTTAAGTCATCTGAAACCACTTACTCATGGGGCCTTCAGATGTTGAAGATTTCAGGAGTAACTTAATCGAACCTGCCACTTTTCAATTATGCTAAATAATTGCCTGTGTTTGCATCTTTGAAACTACAACCCACTTAGACTATTTTTGAATCTGACTATTCTTATTAAAGTCAGTATTTTCCATTATATAGTAATTCAGTGTTGATAACAGCAATGCAGTAACTGTAATGTTTTTTTTCCTCAACCATGGCAGCAAGTGAAGCCTCAAACCCCAGAAGCATTGAGCTATTTCTGCCACAAGAAGCCATCCTGGAGGAGCACTTCTAGTATCTCCCTGGGAGAGTCAATCTCTTTGAAGTATGAGGCCTCAAATCTCTCCTGTTTTCCAAATACAGTCCATGTTGGTATTTGAACATATTAGTCACAACTTTTAAATTTATTTTATGTTTCACATTCCTTTTGCCTTGTGCTCTGCAAATAGTAGGTTTTATTCTTTTGCATTCCAGTTATATTTACTGAAGTCTTCTGTTGTTGACTGTTCTCTAGTTACAGCACTTATATTTTTCCTCTGGAAAATGCAACACTGTGGTGTATTATCTAAGCAAAATGAGGACTGGGGACATCTAGAATTCATCTTGGGTTCAACCAATTCCTAGATCTAATTTCTGTGAAGTATTTCCAGTATTTCATTTATTCTCATCTCTCCATCTTTCACTCACATACAGTTGGAAAAAACCATTTCTGTCTATAGAGAACAAGCTTTACTGGGACCTAGACTTTCCTCTTGACAAAAACTGCTTCAATTTGCCCATCAGTTTCCATTTATCTGAGAACTAGTCAGTTCTTTTGTTACAGACTTCCTGAGTGTGTTTTTCCTTCACCTAGACAGTTAATTGCTATGGTTGTGAATATTCGCTTGAGATTAACCCCTTCACTGCTGCATCAAAACATGCAACAGCTTTGATGAGGCAAGATAAACATATGCAATGACAAGACTGCCAACAAAGCATCTGTTATAAATGCATATTCCAGTTTCTCTTGTCAAGCACAAATTGTTATAGGAACCCTCAGTGACCGTACATGACTTTTTCTCCTGAAGTGCCAGATTTTGTTTACACATAAACTGAATGGAAAAAAGAAATTATTGTTTCCCAACTATTTGTTAAAAGTGGGGTCAAATGTCTTTTTGGTTACATTCACTCATATGCCTGACTGCTGCCTTAAGGCAAAGACAGACAATAGTCTTGTGATCACCATAGGGTTTTCATGGAAATTTTAAGTTCTGAGCTTTCATTTTCCTAACTATAGCCTGAAGCAACAATAAACCAAACAGTGCATTGAATAAAAGATAAGTACAAATATCACCAGGATCAACAGCCTAGGGTTTTATCATTGTACAATAATTACTAGCATAATTTAGCTTTAACTCTATCTAAAAATTATTCTAATTACTTAAAGGCACCAGAAGAATGGAACAAAACATAAGCTAGAAAGAAAAGTCTATTTTCCTCTAATAATTTAAAAAAAGGCCATATAACAGATCTTCAGCTGAAATTATGTGCTAGCCATGAGACATTGAAACCTCTACCTGAACCAGCACAACCAATTTCAAAACACAAACAGGAAAAACTTAGCAAAATTAGTTCCCTAGATGCCAAATATTTGCTAGAAAACATTTTGTGTTTATCTCATTTCTGTGTTTACCTTTCTATTTAATACTGGAACTGTAAAAATTCCATAATAAGCATTTTTTGCTAATGAAATTACAGGTTAAAAAAAAAGGTTATTCTATGAGTAACTCCACCTTGTGCTGCACCTCTGCATTTCAATCCTGACCTATAAAAGTGGTCACTTCTAGAGAGAAGACAAACTGGGTCTGCATCCTTAGTGAAGCAAAAACTGCTGTCTTAAAGGTTCCAAAATTTTTATTTAGTTATTAAATAAGCAGAGCTCAACTGAAACTACACCTGTTTCAAATGTACACTTTTGCAGAAAATTGTTAAAAAATAGTTAATTTCTTTCTATTTAGTATACTTGGAAAGTTAACAGTGGAACTGGCCAAAGTACACTGTTAACTTCCATTTGCCCTAACAATATAAATCTTCATCATTATTACTGATTCAAAGTGAGTTTAACTCTATTGTATTTAGTTGTTATTTATTATTTAGAACAATCTGCACAGTGAAAGATATCATTCTTACCCCCACTTGAGCAAACACCTTTTTTGTTACAATGCTTATTTCAGAAACCAGATTTATATGAAAGAAAACCTTCAGTACAACAAGCTAACAAAGAAAACCCTGTAGTTCTCATGTAAACAAATCTCAAGTATAAAAAACATTTATTGAAGCCTAATTTACGCTGATCAGCTGTACTGCACTGCCTTTGCAGGAAGAGTGATGATTATTAACTTGAGCAAGGCTAATACTCAACATGAAGGTCAAACTATCTTACATGAATTGCCTTTTTAGGTTGCCTTTAAATACAAACATGAAAACTAAATCTGCCTAGCCAACAATCTTCAGCTGTCAATGAAATATAACTTCAATTTAAGAAAAAATGTTCTGCAAGAGTTTTCCCCAAATTAAATTCAATTCAAACTTACAGTAATAGAAAGGAGCAAGAAGAAACATAATAAAAAGCAGACGGAGCAATGTTCAGATGAAAAAAAATTAAGAAAGAAGATTGTGGAGGTCAGAGTGCTATAATTGTAGTATAGCTTAAGAACGTGAAATTCACTTCTGCATTTTTAGAATACAGGAGCAACTGGAATGCTTGACTGATGAAAAGTTTAGCAATTTTTGATATGTCCATCCTAGTGTTACACAAAAGGTTTACTAAAACCAAGATAACTAACCCTTCCATAGGTGGGAAAGCATACTGCTTTATTTACCAGAGTACAGTGCTGCAGCATCACTATGGATAGCTCTTTTCTCTCACGCTATTCCAGGCGTGCTTGCTTTCACTACTTGCAATTTAGATAGTTATGAGGAGGCAAAATAAAATGACTTTAAATAATAGCTAGGATGGGAGTTGTGATTGTACTTACTCTAAGCTGTTTACCTTTTTCTGTCACAATCACTTTCATAAAGAATACCAGTTGCAGTTGCCTGTAATTCTTCAGTATCTAGTGATTTATCTAGCCAATCAACTTTTGCATGCTTTTCCCATATTCTTCCTAGATTTCTTTCCACAGCAGGAAGTAGAACTGATCTCTTACAGTAACAAAATTTGTTTACTTTTCTGTTTGCTTAATAGGTGATACACTTTAATACTAGATCCTTGATCCCAGTAGATTTTTACTTTTCTGACATGGTTAGAACAGATGAAAAACTCCAGTGACCTAAAGCTGGTAGGAAGAGTGTCTTCAAGATACTGTGCGGGATAGGTATGAAGCTGAAAAGGTGTAGGAAATGACAGCACAACTGCTTCATTCACAAAGGCTGTAATGAGAGGGCCTGACATTGCAGGGAGAGAAGAGTCTATAAATATAGTAGCCTGTACATAGAGTGATGATGCAGGATACAGTGAACCATCCAGTCTTGCGAAGAGAGCCAAAGCTCTCTTAGGTCCCGAGTACTTTCATGTTTATAATCAAAGAGCCACATAAATTCATTTACTTGCTTTCACTACTAGAAGGCACACAGATTACCTTTCTAACACCTAAAGAACTTTCAACACTATATGCAATTTTGCTGTTTCCAAATACAAGTTTTCAGAAAAGGTGTTGAAACATTTTCAGATTTCTTCACCTTGCTGTACATTCTAAGAAAATACTGATAATCAATCATTGTTTGAGAGAAATTAAAGCCATTTCTGTTAACAGTATGAAGTACAAAATTAAAGATTTTTAATTTTTAAAATTAAAACTTTTCCAATATTTTTTCAAATACTTTTAAATGAGACAGTCCCACATAACACAAAAATTATAGCTTTCACGTCAGTTTAGACAAAGAAATAAACACATCATGCCAAAAAAAAAACAATTAAATTCCAAGAAAATTTGCAAAAAACACCCCCAACTTGTTCTACTACAATTAAAGTCTCTGATGGCAAATTTATTTTTAATGAAACTCTTAATATCTAATTGCTTGTAGAAAGATGAATTAGCAAGACCTTAAAGTTCATACTGACCATTTCACACATCTCAAATGACAGCCTCACTTATCACTCATGTATATCTATCTCCTTTATCTGAATAGAAAGAAATAATCTATTATGTATATTAGGAAAGCTAGAGAGCTCATAAAAAATAAATAAATAAACAATCACCACCTTAAAGAAAGACTTCTACACTGTACTGAATCCCAAGGGAGCCTACGGCTTTGAATTTTTCATTTTATTTCACTTAGTTACTGAAAAAGATAAGATAATACTTTCCAGAGTTGTCAATCTATTCACACTGGTCCCTGATGAAAAATACTCACTTATTTTATAACTCATGTCTGAAGAGATGATTGCTGAGGTTGAAAGCTACTGGTATATCACTGAAGTCTGCTAAACGATCTGTATCAGAAAACTTGAAGTTTCCACATGCTGTCTTTTATGAAGATATTTCTATTTTTATTTCCAAAACACCTATTTTTTTTCATCCTTTCTTAACAGTAACACATAAAGTCTCATAGTTTATGTGGGTCCTCTATCCCTTATCACCACCATCAATGCTTTTGACCTAGCTATTTGCAGGACGCAAGCAGGACCCTAGAGGGAGGAAAACCATTGCTGTTACCTGAATTTTCCAAGTCATTCTTGCACAGTAAGTATTGGTAGAATGTCTGTGTATCAATATAGTCCAGTTTGAGACAACTAAATCACTGAAGATTCTTCAGTGAACATAGGTTATCAAGAAATTATAAACCCTTATTGTTGCAGAAACCAAGCATCTGGCTTCAGCATAATCTCCTACATTTGATTTTAAGTCTTTGCCAGATGTATTTTTATTTTAAATAGTCCTTAAGCAAACTATGCCTTCCTTATGAAAGATCTGCCACAAATGCTAAAGCCAATTTCACATACATTTTTGCACATGGCCACTTTCTTAAACTCTTACATGTGCAAAAGAAGAACAATATGCACAAAGTGTCCATAAGTCACAATCTCAGTTTGAACCAAGCTTTGTTATTGTCTTTCTTAATTCTGCAGCAGGACCCACTGTGAAATTTAGGGTCTATTGTGCACATTTATTTTTTTTTTTTCAAGAAATTGTGTTAAAAGTAATTCACTTACACAATATGAATCAAGTCATGCAATTGCAAACATACCTGATGAAGTAATTTAGAATCATATACTAGCTACTATATGAAACACCTACACAACAGGCTAGAGGGCTGAGTTGATGTACAGGAATGTTCTTCACTTCTTTCTGGTTTTGAGGACTGTAGCAATAAGTTTCATTGTTAACATGATCTTTATTATCCTTACTAAGAAATTTCATCTTCAGTGTTCTTGTTTGGTTTAAAGGAAGTATCATAATACAGTGATATGGAAACCAAAATAAGAATAGCAATAAAATTGCCAACAGACAGGAGAGCCAGTAATCATATTACTAAAAGCATATTTGTATACTACTGCTCTGGAAATTTATTTAGTGAAGTAAGAGACAGTTTTAATTAATTCATCACTTAAAGGATACAGGAAATTTATCTAGGTAGAACTCAGAAATAAAAACCAAGCTGAGAATCATGGACAAATAACTTAAAAATTAAATATTCATCCCCTTTCCTTGATTTTGAAACTAAAATAATTTCATGGGATACAAGAATTTCCAAGGAGTTCCTTCCAGGAATACCTTTGGGCAAGTCCATTTAAAAATAGGTTGGGTACTTATATTATCTACCTGTATTCACTAATAGTACATTAACACTATCCATATTTTATTACAATCATTTGTCTTTCCTAAAGTCCAGAACACTGGAAGGATAAGCTACTACATGGAAAATATTGCAAAATTCAACATTTTGCTTCTTAAAAATGCTAGTTTTGTACAGACTATCAGCAAACACAGATACAGTAGAACATCCACAAAAAAAAGGCAAAAACAAACAAAAAAACCACACACATAAAAAAAAGCCGAACAAAATAAAAACTAAACCTAAACAAAAACAACCCATCCAAAACAGAACAAACCAGACCAAACCACACACCACACAAAATACACCACCACAACAAAGAAACCCCACCAACACAAAAGCCCCAAACCAAACAACAACAACAAAAAAACCCTGATAAACAAAACAAAACAAAAACCACAAAACCAAGCAGAATTTTTTCACTGAAGTAACAGAATGTGCCTTTATGGAAGGGATATTCTCTGAAAGGCCTTGCTGTTACACAGTATACCTTTGGATGACATAGTTGCTGTGGTTCATTCATTAAGCTGATATCCAGAGTAGAAAGCTAGATGACAGACTGCATATTCTTAAACTGGGGAAGACAATTTACCTTGCTACCACATAACTTTCATTGGAAATAAGAAAAATCATTAGAAATGAAGATGTGGTTTCTACTCTGCTCATAAATTATTTTATAGTTATTATTTTTTTTCCTCACACAAGCAACTGGAAAGTATAGATTGTATATTTTTATAAGAGAAAAAGTATGTAATATCCCCCAAAAGTAATTATTTTATAAATTGTACAGAGATCAATGACAAATAGTTTACTGGTTCTGCAGTCTTTTGGATACACCCTCCAATTATATTAATCACTGTAAAAGGCTCCTATTCAAATGCTTATGTTCAGAATTCTTCAATTTGGAACATTCATTGCTTAATGCCAAACATGTCCTACAGCCAGTTTACTGCTGTAGGGCATTTTCCATGTCTTTTCTGTACAATTTTTGAGGTGGTGGTCTTAATATTGGAGAATGTAGAAGAACTACTAGGGGAATTCAATTAACAGAGACAGGATTTTCAGACTATGATACAAATGATAATATGCATAATGTGTAGAAGTTTACTTGAAGAAATAATCCTAACATCTAGCCATGAAGAGCCTCCCTCTTGAAAGTGAAAATCTGTTGTGTCTATATCATGTGTTATTCATTGTTGTGGGATTTTCTGGATGAGTGAGTTACAAATCTGTACTGCAATGATAACATTCACACACCACTTCCCTGATATTCTGCACATAGCCATAAATATGTACCATGCATTCAATTAGCCTACATCAGTATTCTGATACAGAAGCAAATATCAGCCATGGCATTTCCTAATTTCTTAGCATCTCTTGACAGTATATGTAACTGTCTGGTATCAAATGAAAATAGATGGTGTCCTCTCTATTTTTTATTAAAGTAATAAGAATTCCTGTGACCTTTTAGTAAATATGGCCCTAACCAGACAACATATCAGTCCTGTTATACATAGAATATAAATACATATTGCAACTTGAAGGCAGAAAACTGAACAGCAGTGAGTGACAAAGCCTAATTAATAGCTGGAAACCACAGAAAAAACCACCCTTTTTTTTACTAAGTATTTAAAGCTTGGTCCAAGATTGCCTTTTTTCTTGCTCAAAGGAAACAAGCCTATTTCCTTCATAGAAGGACATCAAGGTTAGTCAAGCAGGACCTGCCTTTCATAAACCTGTGCTGCCCGGGCCTGATCACCTGGTTGTCCTGTACATACCACAAAATGTCACTCAAGGTGACCTGCATCATAAGCTTCCCTGGTGCTGGGGTCAGACTGATCTGTAGTTGCTGGAATCCTCCTCTCAGCTCTTCTTGGGCATCACATTTGCCAAATTCCAGTCAACTGGGATATCCCTGGTTAGCCAGGTCTGATGAGAAATGATGCAAAGTGGCTCAGTGAGTATTTCCACAGCTCCCTCATACCCTTGGGTGTACACACTTGTGCTAACACTTGTGTCTAACTGGTGTGGCTACTGCTCACTGACCATTTTCTCTTGGATTATGAAGCTTAATTCTGCTCTCCATCTTTGTCTTCTAGTTTAGGGGACTGAGTACCCCAAGAACAACTGGCCTTACTATTAAAGACTAAGGCAAGGAAGACATTAATTACCTCAGCCTTTATCACTATATTTACCACCCATCCAGTAAAGGATGGATACTCTCCTTAATCCTTCCGTTGTTGCTAATGTTTTCACAGTATGTTAGAGATTGGAAGGGACCTCAAAAGATCATCTAGTCCAATCCCCCAAATATAATGTATTTATATTTTTAATTGTCTTTTACAGCAGCAGCCAGATTACAATCTGTTTGGGCTTTGGTCTTTCTAATTTTCTCACAATTTATCACCTGTTATAAGAGATACAAAACAAACTATGTAGCCCTCCCTGTTACTCAGGCCATGTTTCATACTTTTGTATAAAACCATTCCCCAGTCAGTGTGCTGGTGTTATCCAAATACACAAGTGAAAGTTAAATGCATTGTTCTGATAGAAAACTGCATTTGCTAAAGAAGAAAGGAGTAGTTTAGGATGTTTTCAACTTGCTAGTGAGTCAAAGATAGGCTTTTAAAAGGGGGAAGAAAAGGATGATAGGTATTTTTATGTCACAATATAAAGTAGATAGCTGAGGGGCATTACACTTACCAGGAGATACGTAGAAATTAAAGCAGCCTTGGATAATCAAATACAGAAACGGATTTTGTCCTGGGAATTTGAGAGAAAAGTCAGAAAGCTAGAGGATTAAAGTAATCTTGTGGTGGGCACTAGAATGCTCCAGGCAGAAAAAAGTATTTGCAGTCTGTAATGATTACAGTTAGTCTCTTCATACAGTACATTTCTTTCATTTTATGAAGCACTGAAATGAAGTTCTAGTTCCCATCCTGCTCCAACTTATGATCTTTAGAGTATAAAGAAAAAAATCAAGGCTGTATTTTAAATGTCATCTTTTCTGCTGACGAACTAGGGAACAAATCATGTTTATCATTCTCGTGAAAACAATGAGTTGTTTATGATAACTTAAAAAGAAAAATAAAAACAAAATCAACTTTCATAACCCACTTTGTCCTTGTGTGCAATCTGAAAGACTTTGTGGGGCTAGGTAAACTGGAAATTCCAAGCAGTTTTTTGCTCATGTCATACCTAAAGTCAATGAAAAGTGAATTACAGATGGAAAACTTTTGTTGTTGCCTTTTTTTGTTTGCTTGAATGTGCCGAAATCTGTCTCAATGAATCCAGTCATCTGAATTCCAGAATCATTCCTGTGTGGTTGAGACCCAGCTTTTATATATACTTGTGTGAAAGACAAGAGTACAGTAATGAATTTCAAGTATTTACATGTTATCAACAAAATTATCCTGTACAGAATTTAAGCTTAAAAATCAAACCCTCCACCCATAATTACAAAGAATTAAAATGCAATTAAGAAGTACCTTAGGGTATAAACTGTCCATGAATTAAAATTATCAATTATTTTTTATTCATAACATCTCCAACCCTCCAGTTTTGGACTTTTTGGGTGTTGTTAAAGCTGGATTTCACAGAATTTTCTAGTCATTATATTTGATTGGTTTTCTGTCTGGTTTACCAGCCCTGATGCATGGTTAAATAGGACAGGAGATCTGCAGAAGAGAAAGTGAAGAAATACAGGCTATTGTAAAAGATATAAATAAAAAAATAAATCAGATAGAGCTGTTCTTAAATCTATTATCCTGAAAGTTACAATTAGTAAACAACTAATAGGATTAGCTTGTGAAGGATTTTTAATGGTTTTTAATAAAGCCTGCATTTTACTTAGTTATAGGAAGACTTGGCATGGGAACTGTCACTAAAACAAAAGCATCTCTCTCTTTCCTTGCCTACCTTGCAATGTTATAAAGAAGCAAATACCACCAGAAATGCTATTCTATGACAGAACATTGGTAGCAGGATTTATGTTCAGGAGGCTGCAAGAATCGTTTTTTATATATATATTTATATATAACCTACTAGATCACATAGGGGAGGGCTGAGAAACCCTCTGAAGCACTACCCAGGTCATTCATTACTGGGGAAAAAAAAAAAAAAAAAGAAAAAAAAAGTATCCTAATTTTTCTTCAGTTTCGATATGGTTTCTTATATGCTTTCCAGATAGCTAAATCAATATAAGTAGAATGAAAGAGTAAAGATCTGATCTTAATAGAGGTTTTCAATAACTAGTGTAACTAAAATATGTGTGCAAAAGCATTCATTTTTGAAAGTTTCATCCCCATATGAGCTTCAAGGAACTTCACTAGCAAATGCTTTCCTTTAATGAAAGGAGATATTTAAAACCCTTGGGAACTGTGATGGCTTGACCCTTGCTGGATGCCAGGTACCACCCAAAGCCACTCTATAACTCCCCTCCTCAAAGAGACAGGGAAGAGAAAATATAGCAAAAGGCTCATGGGACAAGGGAAGGACAAAAAGAGATCATTCACCAATTGCCATCACGGGCAAAACAGACTGAACTTGGGGAAATTAGTTTAATTTATTGCCAATCAAATCAAAGAATATGGAAAGCCAGAGGGCCTCCAGAAACAGGGAAGATTTTATTAGATATGGTTTAAGAACCAGCTTTAAATGTACAGTGTTTTATTTTATAAATTTCTGTTTTTTCCTTAGAAAAGCTATGTTTCTCCTGCCACTGAGCACTGTGTCAAATATACTTGTGTTTTGTTGTTTAATTCAGGAAAAGTTCCTTCTAAGCACTGTTGCTTCGTCCCCTTCCTCAACTTTGAAGTCTTTTGTGAAAGAAAATCGATAAAAAATATTTTCACATCAACAGCTAGCAGACCTTCTGATTAATTCCCCATTCATTACTATTTAGGAGTTCATTTAAGGAAGAGGGCTTATAAACTTCAGAATATACTTGACTCAGTTCTTAATGATGTCTATCAGTTGTCAGATATTTTACAGCTAAATCACTGTATACAAAGAATTACAAGCAGTGTGCCAACTGGAAATGTCTGAAAATCAGTTTTCCCTATTCTAAATTTTAGGGTGAGGATCCCCTAAATTTAATGTTTAAACAAATATTTTAGAATCTGTCCATTAATATGAGATATTTTAAATGAAACAGCTAGATTCTAAATACATAAGAAGTTTTGTAGAATCATGCAAAGCCTACTTCTGTGCAAGTCTATTATAGCCACCCATTGGTCTTTTTTTGAGTTATCAGTAACACACAACTTTCAGTCCTAAGAACATTTCAAGTTGGAAAATTTTAAATTAATTTAAATAGAAAGCGATTTTTTACTTCATTGTAAGTTTACAGATAATATAAACCAAATATTCATTGCATCTCAGCTTCTCTTACATTACACTATCTTAGCATTTGCAATTTGTGAACCACATGTACTATTTCCACATGTGTTCTATTATTAGGACGTCATATTCACACTCAAAGAGTTGCGGCCAAAAGCTCAAAGTCCAAGTGGAGATCAGTGACGAGTGGTGTCCCTCTAGGGTTGGTATTGGGCTTGGTGCTGTTTAACATTTTGTCTGCGACATGGACAGTGGGATCAGCGCACCCTCAGCAAGTCTGCTGACAGCACCAAGCTGTGTGGTTCAGTTGACATGCTAGAAGGAAGAGATGCTATCCAGAGGGACCTTGACACACCTGAAAGGTCTGCCAGTGCCAACCTTATTTTTGTTCAACAATTCAAAGGTCAAAAAGGCCAAGTGTAAGGTCCTGCAACTGGGTCAGGGCAATCCCAAGCACATAGCTGGGTGGAGACCGGGTTGAGAGCAGCCCTGAGGAGGACTTGGGGGTGTTGGTTAACAAAAAAACTCAGCCTGACCCAGCACTGTGCACTTGCAGCCCTGGAAGCCAACAGTGTATCTTAGGCTGCATCAAAAAGGGCATGCCAGAAGGTTGAAGGAGGTGACTCTCCCTCGCCTGGAGTACTGCATTCAGAATCACAGAATCCCAAGGGTTGGAAGGGACCTCAAAAGTTCATCTAGTCCAACCCCCCTGCAAGAGCAGGGTAACCTAGAGTACATCACATAGGAACTTGTCCAGGCGGGCCTTGAATATCTCCAATGTAGGAGACTCCACAACCCCCCTGGGCAACCTGTTCCAGTGCTCTGTCACTCTCGCAGTAAAGAAGTTTTTTCCTGATGTTCACATGGAACATCCTATGCTCCATTTTACACCCATTGCCCCTTGTCCTATCACTGGGCATCACTGAAAAAAACCTAGCTCCATCATTCTGACACTCACCCTTTACATATTTGTAAACACTGATGAGGTCACCCCTCAGTCTCCTCTTCTCCAAGCTAAAGAGACCCAGCTCCCTCAGCCTCTCCTCATAAGGGAGATGCTCCACTCCCTTAATCATCTTTATGGCTCTGCGTTGACTCTTTCAAGCAATTCCCTGTCCTTCTTGAACTGAGGGGCCCAGAACTGGACACAATATTCCAGATGCGGCCTCACCAAGGCAGAGTAGAGGGGGAGGAGAACCTCTCTTGACCTACTAACCACACCCTTTCTAATGCATCCCAGGATGTCACTGGCCTTCTTGGCCAGAAGGGCACACTGCTGGCTCATGGTCATCCTCCTATCCACCAGGACCCCCAGGTCCCATTCCCCTTCACTACTTTCCAGCAGGTCAGTCCCCAACCTGTACTGGTACATGGGGTTGTTCTTCCCCAGATGCAAGACTCTATACTTGCCCTTGTTGAATTTCATCAAATTTCTCCCCACCCAACTCTCCAGCCTGTCCAGGTCTCGCTGAATGGCAACACAACCTTTTGGTGTGTCAGCCACTCCTCCCAGTTTAGTATCATCAGTGAACTTGCTGAGGGTACCCTCAGTTCCCTCATCCAGGTCGTTGGTGAAAATATTAAACAGCACTGGTCCCAGCACCGACCCCTGAGGTGCTCCACTAGTCACAGACCTCCAGCTAGATTCTGCCCCATTGACCACAACTCTCTGCCTTCTTCCTTTCAACCAGTTCTTGATCCACCTCACTACCTCATCATCAAGCCCACACTTCATTAGCTGATCTATGAGGATGCTATGGGAGACAGTATCAAATGCCTTAGTGAAATCAAGAAAAAATTCAGGATGCGACGGGAGTAGACACAATAAGTAAGAAATCCCAAAGTTCCTGACAGCAAGTTTTATCCTTAGCCACTTCTTTCTTATACTTTTCTAGACTCTTTGGAATCAAGTTCTTTCTATTGGCTCTTCATACTGTGGTTCCACTGTGGTATTCCCAAATCATTTCCACCTTTCAAGATTCTAAAAAAGAAACGATATGACTCCTCCCATTTTTGTCTTAGAAAAAGAAAACCAAAAATGTTCCTCTTTAAATTTTTTTTAATCTCTTCCCTTGTCCTTTCATCAAACTACTCAAAGAACAGCAACATAGTTTTTCTTGTTTGTAATTACTGTATTTTGTTATGAAGGCACTAAAAATCCTTTGAAAGAATCTGGTTAATTTTATACTAAATGTATCATATTCAAACAAGCACACACCCACACAAACAACAAAAAAAAAAAAAAAACAAGAAACCAACAAAAATAAGCAAAAAGAAAAACCAAACCTAAAACAAAATAAAAACACCCTCACAAACAATCTTGAAGGGAAAATTAAATACTTCCTCTATATGCTTTAGCATCCATAGAATCAATTTGATTCCTAAATTTATGATAATGTCTTGCACGGGATTAACTCTTCACATATAAAACACAATCTGATATTAACAGTTAAACATGCAAAATTAAGGAAATAATATTTTACTTGAAATTGCAAGCTTCTGTTAATATAGTATAGTCCTAAAAGTCCATTTATTTGCATATGGATAAGCACATTGGTTTAAAGTCAAACTAATAGCAGTCTAAAAATGTTAACCAGAGCACACTGCAACTTATAGATCTTAACTCAGTCACAACATCATCTTGTTACACTACCTTGGAAAGTCAGAGGGACTGTAAAATGTATGTAATAACAGGTACCAATTCCTTTAACTTCCTTGACAAGATGAAGGGGGTTAGGTAACATTAGGTTATTTATCATTTGTTCTTGTAATTCAAACTGGATAACTGTTTTTTCTGGTGAATGTATATAGGAATTACTTTAGCTAGACAAAGTATGAATGGATGGCTATATACACTCACAGGTCTGCTATTAATGACGGAAAATAATGCAGAAATAAATAAGTACCTCATGTGTAAAACCTACCAAGATTTCATTATTAAGCGTCATCTCAGTTTTATATTGTAAAGATTTTCTTTTTTGTCTTGCCTGTGGAATATCCCTGGATCACCAGTGATAATATACGGTGGCAATAAAAGTTGCTGCTCATCTTAGATTTTGTGGGTATTGTATACTTTATGGGGTTAATTTTTGGGGAATTTGTCATTTCCATGGTGCTTGCAAATTCATGGTATTCAAGTGATAACATCCTGCTGGCATAAAGGAGTTCTACTATCAGAGAATCAGAGAATCAGAGAATCAGAGAATCAGAGAATCAGAGAATCAGAGAATCAGAGAATCAGAGAATCAGAGAATCAGAGAATCAGAGAATCAGAGAATCAGAGAATCAGAGAATCAGAGAATCAGAGAATCAGAGAATCAGAGAATCGTTCAGGTTGGAAAGGACCTTAAGATCATCAAGTTCCAACCCCCCTGCCGTGGGCAGGGACACCTCGCTCTAATCCATATTACCCAGGGACTTGTCCAACCTGGCCTTGAACACTGCCAGGGATGGAGCATTCACAACCTCCTTGGGCAACCCATTCCAGTGCCTCACCACCCTAACAGGAAAGAATTTCCTCCTTATATCCAATCTAAACTTCTCCTGTTTTAAGTTTTAACCCATTACCCCTTGTCTTATCACTACAGTCCCTAATGAAGAGTCCATCCCCAGCATCCCTATATGCCCCCTTCAGATACTGGAAGGCTGCTATGAGGTCTCCACACAGCCTTCTGTTCTCCAGGCTGAACAGTCCCAACTTTCTCAGCCTATCTTCATATGGGAGGTGCTCCAGTTCCCTGATCATTCTCGTGGCCCTCCTCCAGAACTGTTCCAACAGATCCATGTCCTTTTCATGTTGAGGGCACCAGAACTGCACACAGTACTCCAAGTGAGGTCTCACTATCCTGTATTTCTTTTAAATCTGTTGTACTGCAACAGTATCATTTAGATTTGAGTCTGCATTTACCTGTTTGTTATTTAAAAGCAGTGATATTTGTTGAAGTTTCCAAAAAGGAGCTGTAAATTTCCTTTCCAAAACTGACATGTTACAGGAAGAATGTTTAAGCACATCCCTCCTTTTCTTATCAAAGAAACAGGAAGATTTTATTTCAGCATATATTTTCCCTCTGAAAGATATCACAAAAGTCCGCTCCTTTTAAGAAACATTGAACTTTTTTTTTTTTTGGAACATATTCCAAGTTCAGAACTACATGCGACATAACGCTAATATCTGTGTCAGAATGCCATTTCCCGTATCTAGATGCTTTAAAAACTAGCCCACCCCTGTCCCCACTCCCCAAAAGAAACAACAAAACCAGCCCACACCTGTCATTCCAGAATCAACGCTTTTGAGCATAACAAACTATATCCTTGTGTTTCATGCAGATCTGTGCAAGGTAACACCTTTGCAACCACTGAAGGGATTTTGTGCCCACCCAAAAAGAACTTCAGTAAAGAATTCAGTGGCCAACAGCAGCATTTCTTCCAAGCATCACTTCTGGGTTTGTGGAAGAAAAACCCACACAAGGGCATCTTCATTCTTTCATAGCAGCACTTTCTGCAGCAAGTTAATTCAAACATGGCAATTTCTGGTTTATATCTTACCAAAGATGGATAAAAATTTCATCTAAACAATTCTAAGAGTCTTGTTCAGTTCTGAAAAAGTCATAGGGGGTTTAAAGCAGAATTTTAAGACCTCATTTTTAGTGAATTATTCACTTGCTTGGAGTCTTGGGTGGTGTGCTTTAGCATGTGGCATCCCTGTCCATGGCAGGGGGGTTGGAACTAGATGATCTTAAGGTCTTTTCCAACACTAAGTATTCTATGATTCCATGTAGAACTCTGACTATGCATTGAGTAATGTATGTCATCATTCCCCTCTAGTCTTGTTGTTTACAGCTATAAACTATTTATTATTTTATGTGTCAGTGGTAATATTTTTGGAACAGTAATTGCAGCGACACATCTAACCAATGAGAAACACTCATAAACACCTCTCTCTACAGCAATGAAGTAAATTCTACATAACAACCATCTAAGCTGTAACATGAAGATGGGCTGCTATGTGTACTTGAGAACATCGGTAATACTTATAATTGTAATGGTTTAAGCCCAGCCATAAATCAGAACCACACAGTCTCTGTCTCACCCCCCCCATTTCCCCCCTCCTCTCCCAGAGGGATGGGGAGGAGAATCAAAAGAATGTAACTCCCGTGGTTTGAGATAAGAGCAGTCCAGTAACTAAGGTATAACACAAATCACTGCTGCTACCACCAATAATAATAATGATAAGAGAAATAACAAGGGAAAAGAATGCAGCTGCTCACCACTCGCTGACCGATACCCAGCCCAACCTGAACAGTGATCTAGCCCTTCTGGGTAACTGCCCCCAGTTTATGTACTGGGCATGACATGCGGTGGTATGGAATACTTCTTTTGTTAGTTTGGGTCAGGTGTCCTGTCTCTGCCTCCCCGGCTTCCCCTCCTCTCTGACAGAGCATGAGACTCACAAAGTCCTTGGTCAGAGTAAACATGACTTAGCAACAGCTAAAAACATCAGTGCTATCAGTGCTGTTCCCAGGCTGAAATCAAAACCACAGCGCTGCACCAGCTACTAAGAAGGAGAAAAATGACTGCTACTGCTGAACCCAGGACAATAATGTTACCTTGTATTTTATATTGCTGATATTTTATATATCTATATCCTATATAATTACCTTTTAAAATTTAACTTTTTCATAGAAATAATTTCAAACAACTCAACACATACAGAAATTATTTCTATGTAAGAAAGACGGTTCCTGTTCTTAAAAAAATTACTGCTTTTTTTTTTGCTCTTACCTGTCCAAAATCCTCCAGTTCCAACTGATTTCACTGTGTCTAAAAGTTTTATTCTCCCCTTCTCACATGAAACTTCGTTTTGTCTCATTATCAGATGCTTATGGGTAGAGGATTTACATAAATATTCTTGCAACTACTCAAACAGTGCTCTGACCTTAAAGAAGGTGTTACAGGTGTGAAAAGTAGCACATCCATGTAGAATTAATTCTTCATTACAAGGAAAGATATGGAGTAATCAGAAGAGTTTACAATACTGTTTTTATCTGCAGATGCTGGCTAGCTGCAAGTAGCAACTCAAACTTCTGAGATTAATTCCAGATAATAAAGATGTACAAAATGTATTAGATAACCTGTGCTTTACACTTAGAAAAGGAGATGGGCTACATTAAAAACAAACAAAAACCAATCACTGCTCAGAATATTCTTCTAGCTTTGCCAAGGGTGATTGGGCTGCTTTTTACTTTACTCTGGTGAGGGTCAATTGAAAGAAGGACCTCCAATCTCCAGACTTTAATTTCTGAAAGACTCTCTTAAACATTGGAAGTTCTTTTTTACTTCAGTAGTCTACTCCTTGAAACACTGACTAAAGTGAACTTCATTGAAGTCAGCTGAGCCATGGGCTTACAGTTCACTCATCTCGCACAATGACAGCACCCTCTTGAACTAAGAAAGTCAGCCAAGTGCAGGAACACATTCAGCAGTTCAGAAATAAATCTTCTGTACCTAACCTAACACTGTATAGGCTACTTGTATTATGGGTATCTTTTTGCTTCCAGAAGTTAACCTGAAGATTTTTGCCACACACTCACAGCAATTTAAAGGGATCAAATAACTACATGTTGTACTTTACATTGCTAGCAATCCTGTGCTCTTCAGCAACATCCAACACTTTAACTCCTTGCAAGACTATCTTGAATTCATATGAGATGACATGAAAATCAAGGAAATTATCTCTTTTAGCATGAATTGTAATACAATGCATAATAATGTGTGAAATATTACTTCTTGTGCATTTAAGTAAAGAAAAATAAACCAGGTTAATAAAATTATTATGCACCTATCAACAGCAAGAAAATCATCAAGTTCTTACATTTGCTTATGTAACAGAGCATTTAAAAACAGAATTGAACTTTTAAATGTATTTTGAATTTCATATAAGCTCTATCACATCTAGCTTTTTAATTTCATATTATGCATATTAAAGCATACTTTTAAAAATGCATTAATTTGGCTTATTCCTAGAACTTTCTCGATATCTTTGTCTACCCTGTACACACATTTTAATAATCTTGGAGATATTCAGAGCTAATCTGGTTTGGGGTTGTAATATAACACTTGTGAAAATGATTTATTTCTTCTGTCAGCAGTAAAAGCAAACACAGAAACTTAATTTTGCATTGCTATACAGGGAATTTTTTAGTTTCTATGTAAAATCTCCATCTCTTTCACAGTACATTCATGGTCGCCTAATATTGTTCATAAAACAGTGAAAATAATATTTTAACTGTAAATATTTAAATAATCATTGTTCATAAGTATGAACTCATCTTTGATAATTCAAATAAATATACATTATGAACAAAATATCTTTTTTTTTTTTTTTGCAAGTGTTTTGTTTTGGCATTTCTTCCCTCAGCTAGACTGCAAATGGTTCTTAAGAAATCTTTTTGTGGGTCTACTGAGAAAGCTTGGAGAAGTCATAATCTCCCTGCTCTCAATCTAAACTTTTAGTAGCTCTGTTTTTGTTTACTTGTTACAGTGAAGTTACATAAAAATTTGATAATAAAAAAAAATCATTAGACACTGTTCTGAAGTTAAAGTGTAAAGATTTATCTGTGCATCAAATTTGGTTATCAACGTAGCAATCTGTCCTGGGTTTAGCAGCAGCAGTCATTTTTTCTCCTTCTTGGTAGCTGGTGCAGTGCTGTGTTTTGGCTTTCGGGCTGGGAACAAAGCTGATAAAAATGGTGTTTTGGTTTGGCCAAGGACTTTGTGAGCCTCATGCTCTGCCAGGGAGGAGGGAAAGCCAGAAGGAAGCAGAGACAGGACACCTGACCCAAACTGACCAAAGAAGTATTCCATACCACAGCATGTCATGCCCAGGCTGTAACTGGGAGTTAGCCGGAAGGGCAGGGGGACTGCAGGGTTGGAGGAGGTATCGGTCGGTGCTTGGTCGGGCTGGGGGGAGCAAGTTATCGGTCGCCTGGTGATGGGGGGCTGTATTCTCTTCCCTTGTTATTTCCTTTATCATTACTATTATTGGTGGTAGCAGTAGTGATTTGTGTTATAACTTAGTTACTAAACTGTTCTTATCTCAACCCGTGGGAATTGCATTCTTTCTGATTCTCCTCTCCATCCCTCCAGGAGTAGGGGGAGGGCAAGAAGTGGGGGGGGAGTGAGTGAAAGCTGTCTGGCTGCGTTTAAACCACGACACAATCACAGGGTACTGAAAACACAGAAAACCTTCACATGTTTCTGTATATAGATCAGCAACTGAATATTTGGAAAAATACACTGAAGCTCAGGTTAAATAAACAGAAAAATCAGACCCAGATTTTCACCAAACGCAAATGTTCTGCCCTATTTGAAGGAAGCGCTGCAACATTAGATTAGTCAAGAGCAAGATTATTTCTTTGTTTCATAAATTTAAACAAGTGTTTTAGTATCTAAACTGCCTTATTTATAGCTGTAAGAACCTAAGATTACATACAGTGTTATGTAGCACTGTTCAAGCTGGTGTGGTTACAAGTCAAGTGCTGAAAAAGAAAAAAGATGGAAAAGCATAAAAAGAAGAAATAGCATGCACAAGCTTTATTCATAAACACAACCATGAAACAACTCATATTCGTCTTTATTTGTGACATAAGGCCTGCAGTAGAAAACAAAGCAAAACAAAAACAACCTTGAATTCTTTTATATCAACCCTAACCATTCTATTGTTCTATATGATGTTAGAAAGTATTCAATGACTTTCAATCTTCAGGTCATACAGAGTCTTTCTTTATAGACAATCAGGATTGTCAGAAGATGCTATATGCATATATTATACATTTTTCCATTTTAACAGAAACTGAATACAATCTGTAGTTCTAGACTTCCTTGTTATTAGTATTTTTTTTCCAATTAATTTTTTTTTGGCACTGACAGATTTGTCTCTCATGTGACTTTCCTCAATTTCTTTAAATTCCATCTTTTTCTGTTCATCTAATTTTCTCCCTTCCATTACAGTCCTCAAGGTTTCTCCATGCCAGAATACTTTTTTACTCTCCTTATACACAAGTTCAGCTTATTGATAATAAGCAGAGAGAAGCTAAGTAACAGCCGGTTTTGTTTTGGGTTTTTTTTTTTTTCAGGTAAGGTTTTAGGATATATTCTGAAAACATGGGAGAAAGAGGAAAGACAGAAATCAGTGTGTGTACATGTAATGTGTTAGGGACCATGAAAACAGTGAGTTTGCGCAACAGTGGAAATTGAAGTTAAACTATGGCTTCACAGATTACATTTTATTTTATGCTGAAAATCTGAAGTAGTTAATTTCCAGTGATTTTTTGTCAAGAAAAACGAGTACAAGCTAAAAGCAGCAGAAGGTGTGTAAGCACACACAATACAAATACAATAGACAGAAAACAAAACCCTCACATTTGTTAAATTTGTGGTCAACTGAGCGTACAGTTCTAACAAACTGTAAAATGAATACATATTGTTCAAAAAGTTTAGATAAAAGGAAAAAACAGGAAGAGTTTCAGTTTGTCAGTCCAGGAGGGAAAAAGAGCAACTATGATACTAGCTATCCACAGGGACATATAAAAATCAGTCTCTTCCCCTAACAAATGATTAAAAAAAAAAAAAAAAGTGTGACAGGAAGCTATCATTAATCAGGAGAAATGTATCCAGGGTGGACGGGGGAAGGAGGGAAAGAGAGACTAATATTCCTCTCCTTAGCATGAATTTTTAAATTTTAATTTTTATTTTTTATTTTAAATTAACTTTAAAAGTTGTTAAAAAGAGCGTTGGAACACAAATAATGACATCAGGTTTTCTCTTTATGTTTTTTCATACTCTACATATTTCATTTTTTCTGCAACTATTTGGAAGAAATTCAAGTGCTTCCTAGCACTAATATGTAGAATGCTTGAAAATACAAACTCAATTATCCTAATTCATCAGGTTAGAAAATCAAGACATTGAAAGACAAAAGGTCTTAGTGACGTCTTCTTACTTAAATTTGATATTTCAGATTTCTGACAAGCTAAATACACAACTGCCTTTTAATCAGTTAAATTATATCTCAAGTTTCTTCAGCTTTGGTTCTCTGTTAACAAAGTGTTTTTCAAACTGCTATAGGATAAAGGTAAAGGTTTTCACCTTTTCTCCATGCAAATGTTCCTCTAAGCTCACTAGCTAAAGTCCTCTGGAAGTAAGGCACCTTTTCAAGCAAGATATCTTCAGTGTTGCCTGCAGCCACTACAAAGTAGACGTTTTCTTTGACCTCAAAGCAACATGCAGGATAGTAATGCAGCATTACAAACCCCAGAGGATGCAAAGAGCTACACCACAGAACATGAGTTTCTAAGGAAGATTTATTGCGCTGAAGCATGGAAATGCCTTCACATAGAACAACTCTAGGGCTTCATTTGAGTATTTTAATTAAGTGGAAATTCCAAAGCCAAAATCCCATTAACGTTCTAGTTTTGGTCTTGAGTTTCCCCAGGTGGTAAATGTGATATGATAACATGTCACAATGGGAGGAAAACCAGGAGGTGTTCAAAACACTGTTGAACAGAAATTCTCAAGAGTAATTTGCATGCGTTACTTATCACATAACTTAAGCAGGACTGTTTAATTGAAAAGTGTGTAACATGATTTGATCTGCCAAGCATTCTTCAAGGTCTTAGTGATAAAACCCTTTGGAGATATCTTATCCTTAATAGCACAGTGTTTGCAGCATAGTACGAACAAAGCAGCACTGCTGAATCCCCATTTTTACTGTGAACAGCTCAGTATTATTATCTAGAAAAGTTCACAAGACTCTTTTCAGAAAATGGAAGTCACTGTCAAAGTGAAAACCAGAAGACTATTGTCTATCTCTCTATATAAGAGAAATCTCCTTACCTCACAGAAAGCAAAACATTAATTTAGAGAAAACATTAATTTAGAAAAAGGATCACATAATCTGATGTCCTTTCTGATATGGGTGGGCGGGCAAAAAACATTTTTTACAGCATATGAACATCACTGTCCATAGCCAGAGTTAAAAAGAAAAAAAAAGGGGGGGTGGGGTGGAGGGAGGGAGACAGAAGAGAGGAGAGAGGAAGGAAATGACAACAGAACAATAATTTGATCAACTAGAATTGCGAGTGCATATAAAAATCCAGTAAGTTCAAAAACAGCTGCAGGGAAATTGAGACTGTGTGACCAAAATACTGGACATAAAACTGGTCAAAAATGGGTTATATGAGGCCTAACTACAAGCTCAGCAAAGAGTCACATATTTCTATATTTTACAGACAACTAGTAGCACAATTTTTATACTAATTAAGGTTAAAAATGATAGTATTTCTTGATGAAAAACAGTACAAAATAAAGAATTTGTAACAACGGTTTTCCACTTCAGACACTATTAATTTATCATTCTGTTTAAGGTTATCAAACATTGCCCCAAACACCTTTTTTCTTGGGAAGTAATACATATGAAGAAAAACTTTGAGTTGGTTTCCCACCTCCTCCCAACACCCTCCACTCCAACCACTGAAGTGCATTACTTCTGGAGGGAGACAAAAAGGACTGTGTGACTCACTAATAACACCTTTCTCAAGGAAAAGTATATTCTCTCACAGGACTAGGAATAACATTGAGAATAAAAACCCCATTCTGTTTACATCTCATTTCCTTAAAACATAAATATTTGCATAAAGCTTTCCTTATCACTCCACAAGAAGAACATTCTTCAAGCTGCAACCTATACCCCCTATGTTTTTCCTAACATTGTTGTCCTACCAGCTATACTTACAAAAGACGTGATTATGATTAATATTTTCAACATTCAAAATATATAAAAATAGAAATAACTATGCTTCACTAAGACTGAATTTTTACTTAAATCAAATCTGAATCCTAACTTTTATTTAATCCTAATCCAAGTTTAGCTTCAGTGTTTTCTGTTAGACTCGAAGAGTTGACTGATACTAAAGGGTAATAGAGTAATCATCATCATGATCATGCCTTGACTTCCCGAACGAAGATTTGGGAAGGGCTTTACCCACGCTTACTACAAGCGCACTGATGACTAAAAAGGCCACTATGAGATAAGCAAATCCGTCTGCAAAAAGCACAGTGAAAGGTCTCCTTGGCTTTCATCAGAGCTGCCTCCGTACAATTCTCAACATCCATTGGACTGACTATGTGTCAAATGTTACTGTCCTCGAACAGGCAGGGGTCACCAGTATTGAGGACATATTGCTGAAATTGCAGCTGCTCTGGAAAGGACATATCTCTAGGATGAAGGATCACTGCCTCCCCAAGATCGTGTTTTACGGTGAGCTTGCCACCGTTAGCTGCAATTGAAGTGCCTCAAAGAAGAGATATAAGGACTCCCCGAAACAATACCTTAGCCTTGGCCATACTGACTACCATCAGTGGTCCACCTTCGCCTCCAATCTGGAGACTTGAAGACACACCATACATAATGTCGTTAACTCCTTTGAGAACTCACACAGAACTAGTCTCGAGGAGAAAAGACAACATAGAAATAGAGTGAATAATAAGATGTAAGAAAGGCATATTAGATATTGAAAATCACTGACAAAGAACATTGCAACAAGTGGAGCTGCAGAAAAAGAGAATACAATATTCTTAATGCTGAAACAAAGGAGGAAAAATATTAATTTCATAAACATCCTAGCCATATTGCTGATGTCAAAATCTTCAACCCAGAATTTCCACTATACAGGTTAAAACTGTGTTTTCTTCCCAGAGAAGATAGTGACCTTGTTTAAGTACAGAACTATACTGTCTCCTAAACAGTCGGGTTGCACCTCTTCCTAAAACCTTTTCTTCCTAAATACATTTGTATGAAAAGCAGGAAAGTCAGTTAAGCAAGTCTTGTCTCTTATGAGCTTTAAAGTTTGCCCTTCTCCCTTGCCTATGCACTTTCATATCCTTATTCTAAGTGAAAAAGCTCTTGGCATGAAGCACTTTCTCTACTATGTCTGTAGCACAACAGTTAATACATATTTATATTTTAACCTAGTTATCTTAGGCCAAATCAAGATTAAATATCTTCAATTCATCTCCGTTTTAACCAATGCAGATCTTTATATCTTACCTTTGATCTCTGTGGATGTGAGATCAGAGATGATTCACAAAAGGTTTAAGAGTTCCTTGGCACTAATGACTACTCAGTCACGTAAATAACTTCATTTTCTTTTAACTAAAGGACCTAAACTGGGTTGTATGCTGCTGAGAAAATTCTGTTAGCATTATGTTTACTTTGTTGCCTCCTTTCTATGGTCATGTTTTCATCACTGCCTACCTTAACCTCATTAGCTAATCTACTTGGAGATCACCTCAGGTCCCGCTTCTTCAAAGTGGACAAGTTCTACTGCGTGGAGCTGATAAATGCAAAGGTGCACAGACTTATTTAGAACAAAGATCTGTTTTAGATTCTCCTCAGCAGTTCTCAAGGACTGTCACACCACATACACACAACTCTAGCCAGCCAGGGATGTGATTTTTAAGGAAGATTTTCCTACAGTCAGTTCTAGGTAGTGTTTTTCTTACAGATGCCAGCTGTTTTATAAGTTTATCTCTGTCTATTCCTACACCTTTATTTCGCCTGGTAATGGGGGGGGGAATAAATCAACTCAGTAAAACACAAAGTGAGAATAAAAGACCAGATCTATATAAAGACTTGGAAATTCCAACACAGAGATAGAAGAGCATCAGTCAGTGGTTGCCTAACAATGCAGTTAGCTAAACTCTGTTGCTCGGGATTCTACTGTTGAAGCCTGCTGTTGCGGTTTATGTCCAGCTGGTAATGTTCACTCATCCCTCATCTTCCTTCCCCCTCTAGGCAGGTTGGGGAAGAGAATCAAAAGAAAGTAAACCCCACAGGTTAAGAACAGTCCAGTAACTAAAATATAATATAAAACTACTACTGTAATAATAATAAGGGAAATGACAAGGGGAGACAATATAAAACTAAAAGGGGAAAAGAAAACAATAAACACAAGTGGTGCACAATGCAATCACTCACCACCTGCGACTGATACTTTGACCAACCTGAGTAGCAATCTGGGTCTTCCAAGTAACTCCCTCTACTTTATATATTGGGCATGATATGCCATGGTATGGAATACCCCTTTGGATAATCTGGGTCATGTGTCCTGTATCTGCTCCCTCCCCTCCTCTTGTGCCCCTCCTCTGTGGCAGAGCATGAGAGACTGAAAAGTCCTTGGTCAGGGTAGGCATTACTTAGCAACAATTAAAACATCTCTGTGTTATCAGCATTATTCTCAAACTAAAACCAAAACACAGCACTGCACCAGCTACTAGGAAGAAGTTAAAAATGACTATTACAGCTGAAACCAGGACACTATCCATGCTTTATGGTGCTTGTGGTGTGCCACCAATAAAATTTTGATCTGACCAAGTGCTTAGCACTTAAAGCTGTGAGTGTGAGCAAGTCAGCCTTCTCACCTGCTGAATACTTCATATATTGGCATACAATGTAAAATGAAATATACCTATTCTTTCTGTTAAGAAAAAAGCACCACAAGCCAAAACCCAAACCAAATAGCCAGATTACAGAAGACTGAACACTGTCAAAGAGAGATACTTAGCTTCCCCAGTGCAGTAGCCAAAATATAAGGGTTATTTTTTTGTTTAGCAGTTTCTCCATGAAATTTATATGGAACCATCTGGAAGTAAAAAGTTTGGTTTGGGATTCAGCCTATGTTTCCTTTGTGCTTCTGCAAGCCTTAAGTGATATTACTGGCTAGCTCCTCCATGATGCAACAAGAAACCATAGGCTCCTCCCAAAACTCTTTTCCCATTTTTATGGAGGGTGAGCTTTTTATGAAAGTATGAATTAGATAGGTTTCTGGGAGAGGAACTGTAGAAGGGTAAGTGAAGAATTTGGCAGGGCTGAGGAGAGGGTGGAAGGGAGAGGGCTCTAATATTCCCAGACAAACCATAAAAACTTCCCAGTCTCCTCAAATCTTACAGTCGTTTGATAGTCTCTTTCCAACCTCCTCTGACTCATTCCAGACATCAAAAAGAATTGACAATCTCAAAACCACCTCTGCCGCCACATAGCAGAAACTGTTTTCCCTCAAGGTGCCTGAAATAACCAAATTATTTTGCCCTTATCCCTAGGCCAGTGATTTTCAGATATGGCTTATATTATTGAAAAGTCTTGAAATAGCTTTTCAGGAAAGGAGAGTCTTAAATTTCATTTTTCTTTAGTGCCTAAGCATCTAAATGTAAGCTGTAGAGAAATGTTGCTCTTAAATTGGGATTCACAGTCCTGAATCCTCTTTCTGAATTTGAGTGTCTAAATCTCTTCTTTCAAAAAGCTTTAATTTCAAATAAGGTCCCAGGAAATAAAGAAGTGATACCAGTCTTTCAGCTAATGAATACCATGATTGTTAAACCCAAGAAGCTATTTCATTTTTCTTCAAACTACTCAAGTAATGACTCTTATTGTAATGTTTTTATTTCACATATAATGAATAAAGAGCAAGAGAGGTCATGACAATATAGCCCTACTAGCCCAAATACACACGTGGTGCATTAAGGAGCATGAACTTTGCTACTGAAACTTGAACTTTACTAACTACCTGTATTTAACAATAACAAATGAAAATTAATCTCACAATTTAGCCAAAGCATTGCAACTTTGTCCAAAAGTAAACCCACACTTGCAATCCAAGAAGCCTTGATGAACCCCTAGCATAACACACATTACATGCCTTTAAACTCTTTGTCATGTGCCATAGACACAATGTCGGTTTTTAAGTATTCTCCTATTTCATAACCTAAAACTTCCCACAGTAATCATGGAATGAAGCTATACTTCTAAATTTTTATAGCTGCTTTCTAGTTATTGGATAGTAAAAGACCCAAGACATCAAAATTTGAGTTTTCACTATTCTAAGATGACATAAAAAAACAAGATAAGTTTATTATCTCTCAGTATATGGTAAGTATATATTCCCTCAGCAAGACTAACACATGAGGAGAACAGAAGACATGCATTTCAGTGATAACCAGCTAATATAAAACTGTGATTCTCTGTTTAGCACCTTCACAAACTTCATCCTTTTTTATGGAAGCAAATCCAATTGTTTCCTTTGATATGCTAAGGGCATTCTCTCTCATGAGTAAAATATAAAGGCAAATTTCTTCCTCATTGGCATTCACAAGAGTACATGGAGCACTTCACAAAAAAATATTTTTTTCACTTCTAATTGCCATGCAGATCTGCCTTCTCAGCTTCCCCAGCTCTCTACCATCCAAAGGAATACTTGCAGAATGGATAGGCACTATCAGTATTACCAAGCAGCTAGATATAACCATCAAGCAATAGGGAAAAATTCTAGTGTACATTGTATGGACATGTCCTTCATTTTGTTTGATGAAATAGTGGCCACCCTGCAAACAAATATTTGCATAATCCTTCTTTGGAATCTATGCAAATTCCTTTCAAACAAGTCATGTGAAGTTTAGGTGTATTTTCACAATACTCTTCAAAGATTAGAAGAGTATTCCCGCTTTTAAAGAAACCTAAGAGCATAGCCCATGAAGTTTACCCTGTAAACAACAAACCAAATCAACATTTTCAACCCGTGCCTAATACTGAAAGAACCACAACTCATTTGTTTCCTTTGTTTCTTCAGTTCCTTTTAGGTCTGGCTCCCTTTCTGACCCTGTATATGATAAAACCATAAAAGCTGCCTGAAATTTTCAATCAGTATTATAAAAAAGCATTGCTTTGTCATCAGATTATCTAGGCAGGATTCTAAATATCCTCCAAATATTCCTGAACTAGGTACAGCCTGCAAAGACAGCAGCATCATGAACAGTTTCTCCTTCACATTTGCCTCATAGTTAGAATATTTCTCTAAGGAGTTGAAGACAAAGTTCAAACCTCCTCAGGAAAGCCTCCAGGTGTTTCTACACTGAGGTCAACCTGCAGCCACAGCTCAATCATCTGGATATGTGATCCAAATTCAAAAGCTCAATTACTGTGACCATATAACTACATCAGTACTTATCCCAGTACTACCATTGCTCAGCATGCTGAGCTACAGGCTGCTGAAACAGTATCGTTTGATAGTACCTAGGTAGCCAGTTGCACATACAGATAAATCTTAATTGTATTCAGTCTCTTTGAGGAAAAATTGGCATTATTTCTTTCAAAAGGCTTCCAGATAAAATCCTGGAAAACAAAGGCCTATAAAGCGGACAAAAAGGCCACCAAAAATACCCCACCAAAACCCAACCACAAAACACATCAAAAGAAATATTGTTAGGTATGGTATCAGATAGGGTCAGAATGGCTTTTCAAAAGTGAAAGAACACCATTACACTTGGGAACTATAATTTATTATAGTCAATAAGTACAGGATAAGGGAGAC
This sequence comes from Neopsephotus bourkii, assembly GCF_033783945.1. NCBI lineage: Eukaryota > Metazoa > Chordata > Aves > Psittaciformes > Psittacidae > Neopsephotus > Neopsephotus bourkii. The sequence continues at coordinate 14,055,016 of NW_026900684.1, read as the reverse complement.
CTGACCTATACTGCCAGCTATGAAGCTTGCAAGAAGATTATTTGTTAAAACCTCTTAAGATAAGTAGTCATGGGATAAAAGGAAAGTCCTGTACATTTTGTTGAAAGAGTGGATAAGGTGAATTTTCATAGCAAGGAACGGCTGTGAAGAGGGTTACACATGTGCTGGGTTACAGAAAAGAAAAAAATTAATGTCATGAGAACAGTCAAAATAAACTTAGTAATTATTGGGAAAGCTGCTCTGATTGACAGAGCCCACATCAAAACTATTTGAATCTCAAAAAAATATCGAACAGGTCTCGAAAGACTCAGAAGCTGGAGAAGCGTAAATTAAGAGCTCAAAAAATCCGTGGTGGAAATTTTTTTCAGATGATAAAAGCCAGCTTTTGGGAATGATTTCTCAGTAACTGTAATATTAACATCAACACCAGAAGAAGTGGATTGATAAAGAAGAAAGTCTCTTCCAACAAATACAGATCAATAGGTTGCTCTCAGCACAGAAACTTACACGTATTCCCTGAGCAGTGCTTACATTGTGGTCAGTAGAAAAATTCCTGAAAGCAGCATTATATTCCTTTAAAATATTTTAGATGATGCATTGTCTGTGCTTTACCTGGAACCTGTTATGATTGCTCCTAAAATCAACCCAAGACAGGAGAGTTTGCTCTTACCTAATGGAAAGAACGCAACAGTCTCATAAGGGCTTCCCTTTCAATATAATTGCTTTATTGTCACATTCCTAAATATTCTCAAAAATAATTGTAGTCAAATTTAAAAAAATACCTCATGGGGCTGGTCTTATAAATTTATTCCAAACTAGGATGGATATTGGGGGGGGGTTTGCTACTTTTTTAGTCATGAAATTATTTACCCAGCAGTTCTCTCTTGTTGCCCAGCTGCTCTTCCTACTTTGATGTTGCAAAAATAATAACTAAAGGAACAGAGTTTCACTTGACCTCAAAAATGACCCTACACATTCACAAATAGAACAACCCCTTGAATATTTCAAGTGAAACACTGAAGTATAAGTAGGCCCTTTAAAAACATAGAGCTAAAGGACCGTGAGCTAAAAGAAAGAATCCTCATTAGTGATCATGGAGTCATGGTATCCATTATCTTACACTGAGAAGCATACTGAGTAGTTTGGATAGTAACTGAGCAAAACCAGAACCACTTTGGTTTTCCACGAGGAATATACTACAGTTTTATTCTCTATTCTAGTAAAGCAATAAGAGCTAGTACACACTTGTTGAATAACCCCCCAAAATAAACAGTTCTAGAATATGACCCACAATTAGGGCACAAGTAAAGTCACACATACATCTCAGTGTGTGTAAAGTACTGACAACTATAAAGACTTATCAAATAAATTCTCTAAGAAGGGTTAGGTGTTTTACTGAACATCCAAGGTAATAAACAGAGGAGGCAAAGCTTAGTAGATTAGGGGATTATTCAGTGTATTAACTATAAAATACAGTTTCTTCTGCTATTCTAGGTACAGTAACTTCTACAACGATTTTGAGAGAATCTGGCTTATCTAGAAGAGCCTTTCATCAAATCTACAAAATGTACAAGCCTGCAAATTTATTTGATCAGCCATACTTTATAACTAGTAAAAGTGCTTTTCCATACATTACAGCATCTGATGGGGAGGAATTTTTTTTGTAGCTGCTTCTTGAAAATTATGTTCTTATACATCCTAGTCATTAAAGAGACAATGTTCCATTTAAAAAAAACCAAAACCCTACTTTCAAAGACTGACATTTTTTCAAGTTGCGTTTTCTTTACATTAAGGAAGAATAGATTTGCATTGTAAGTGCACCGTGCTCGGCTTATGTGGAGGTCTGAAAAATACCTGAGGGCATTAACTTCATATAGAAAAAACCTTACTTATTAAAATAAGGTTATGCTTTTCATTAACGTCATTTCTTATTAATTGGCAAATGTCCACTAACAATCAGGTTACTAAAGCCAGAGGGTTCTTTCCATTTCATATTTCAAGTATAATAGCCTGGTCATGTTTCTCATCCTGATACTGTTTTGAAAGGAGCTAAGGGCACTGAAGCCTATTTTTGAGAGTGCACTGGAAAAGATGTTAAATGAACTCACATGCTGCAATATTCCTTGTAACTTTATTTTTTACTTCCTCTGTTCAACTTTGCTTGCACAAATGCATTGCTTCGGCTTTCTTGAGGTGGAAGAAAGCATCTCAAGGCAGAGGTATGTGGCCCCTCCTGATGCTGTCTTGCCCAGGACCAGCAAAACTATGAAGACATAGGTATAGCATGAGGTGTGGTAACTGACACCAGTGAAGTAAGATGAGTAATTGTTAAGTCTGGCTACGTTATTCTGTATTTATTTGTAAAGTTCCCAACTCCATTTTTAAATGTAGAGTTTCTTTCACATGCTCACCTTTATGATAGGCTAAATCTCCAAGAACATCCTCTCTATCTCATTTGAAGGCTACAGGCAGAGATGGAGCTTTCACTTAAAATGAGTGGAGAATTCCTTTTGCTTTCTTATGGAAAGCTGAGCTAGAGTAAATGATGCTGAGTCCTAGGAAATCTTATTTTCATTTGCATCTTTTACTGTTGTTGTCATTATTAATAAGAAACTAATTTAAACTGTAAAGATGTTCTGGTATGCTTAGAATTTCTGTGGAGTATGTTCAGTGTCATTCATCACAGCAATTTATAAAGATCCCTTAACAGCAGTTACAATAGGTTGTTTAGCCATATGCTCCTGCCAGAAGAGGCTACAGCCTGTAGAATGGAACTATTTAGGGGCCTGCAAATATTCTACTTGACAGTTAAACGTAAAATATGAGCCAAACAATCATCCCGTTTAGGGTCCTTCACGCAGTTCAAGAAATCCAGAAGTCAATAGTCTCTGGGTTTAAATGCTTATTTTGCCTAGAGTCTAATGAAACACTTTATTAACTCCTTCTTAGCCAAAACTCAAAAATATAGAAGGTTGACTGGCTTTCTTCATAAATATTTCTCTGCTGCTACTGGTAGCCCTCACTTGGCGCCAAACAGAAGACATGAGCATAAATGCCATACTGATTATTCATCCCCTGGTCAAACAGCAGTTGCCTGATGCATAAGTCAGTGCATAAACTGCAATAACATTTGCTGAAAGATTTGGCCACAAAGGTGATGAAATAAAAAAGGAAGCATTTCTGTCTCTCCACAGCTCAAAACTGTTCTGTACATTAGGGATTCAGAGAGATATATAAAAAATAAACCTTTGTATCAATAAAGATCCTATGGTGATATATAGAAAGAAGAATTTAAGTTTGGCATTGCTAAAGTGAATGTAAAGAAGAGGTTTCATGAAATAATAAGACTTTACCATATCTCCCATAATAAATAATTAAAATCTTCAATAAGTCCATAAAGCTTTCCATCAATTCTCTACCATCAGGGCAAGCTTCAAAGACTTATAAGTATCTGCTCACCAAGCAAATTGAAGTGATGAAGAAAATCCCAGGGAATCAATAAGGTAAAGTACATGATAAAAAGTGTCATGGTACGAGCTGTCTGCAGCACTGCCAAGGACTGCCTTACACTGCAGCGCAACTGCATGAGCATCCATGTCAATATTCATTGAAAGAGTGTATCTACTCATATACACTCAACAAATCAAACAAAGGTTATAACTCCTAACTGGAGTAGGAAGTGATGCATATCCTATAAAAACATTATTTTACAGAAGCAAGTCTGTTGCAAGTCTCCAAAACTACCAGCGAAATAACTGGTGTGACCTTCAGTTTCCAATTTTCAAGTATTTTTAGCAATCCATAACTGTCATAGTTGATGAAACTTTCTGCTACCACATCTAAAAGCTTTGTAAAACTTCCATTATTCCTGAGTAATTGGTAATAATGTGCTGTTGTTCTAATGGGTGCTTATGCGTGACTGCAGTATTAAGAAGGTACTCTTCTTGATTTAAAGTACTTTGTTTTTAAGAAGTAGTATATTAATTTGAAAAAAATTCATAGTCATAGCTGGTTTACTTTAATAACATTTCAAAACTTCGAATCATTTCTTCCTTCTGCTATGGAATATTTTAAATAAGCACTGAAAAAAAAAAAAAAAAGAAAGTTAAATTTATCTCTTTTCCTAGCTTCCATTTTAATGCAATCTGTAAGATTTCCAAACAGTTCATCTTTCCTCACATATTTTTAAATGGGAATTAAAACAAATTTAGAATTATTAATCATTTTCTTTGTGAAGCAGAAAAATACAAAACAAATAGCCTTTGCAAAATTTTCTGGTTTAAGAATGGATATCAAACATCAGGTCATACAGGTATTCAGCAGTTCACTTTTACTGCTTGTCAAGGAAAGCATCACAATAGAAAACAGAGAAAAGCATTATACTACTCAGTATAAGTTATTAATGAATGTTTGTATTGGGTTTATGCAGCAAGGTTATGGTTGTGGGGACCTGTAAGGGTGGCTTCTGTGAGAAGAGACCAGGAGCTACCCCCTAATCAGACAGAGCCAGTTCCAGCTGGTTTCACCACTGTCCAAAGCTGAGCCCATCAGCAACACTGGTGGGTGCCCCTGTGATAATGTGCTCAAGAAAGAGTAAAATATGGCTCATACCAGATGTGAGATAGAGGAGCAAGAAAAATAGCTCTGCAGACACCAAGGTTCAGTGAAGGAGGGGGAAAAGGTTCTCCAAGCTCCAGAGCAGCAATTCTCCTACAAATGGTGGAGAGGCAATGGTGAAGCAGGTTGTCCCACTAAAACCCATGTAGAGGACCACATTAGAGCAGATATCCACATTGCAGGCCACAGAGGATACCACATCACAGCAAGCTGCAACTTGTGGAGAACCCATGTGGAAGCAGGCTGCTTGCAGGGACCGCAACCTGCAACAAGAGAGGAGCCTCCATGGAGAGAATCCCATGCAGGAACAGTCTGTTCCTGATGGACAGTACCCCATGGGAAGTGCCATGTTGAAGCAGTTCACAAAGCACTTTATCCCATGAGAGGAAGCCCACACTGGAGCAGGGGAAGAGAATGAAGAAGAAGGCAATACAGATGAAGTCCTATGAACTGTCATTCCCCATCCCCCCTGTGCTGCTCAGTGGGGGAGGATGTGAAGCACCATGAGCGAATTTGACCCAGAGAATAAGGAAGGAACGGGGGAAAAAGTAGTTTGGATTTTTAATTTTTTTATTTTCCCCACTAGCCTACTCTAATTGTCAGTCCTCCACAGTCAAGTCTGTTTGGCCTGTAACTGTAATCAACAGGTCATCTCCTTTTCTTCACCCTGACACGCAAGTTTTTCCATCTTATTTTACTGAGTAGGGGTTGCAAAAAGAGCAGCTGGGTGGGGGTTAACCATTCCTGAGCACTAGACTCACCACAGTACCACAGATCTAGAAAAAAATTATCTAGCCATAGAAAACTCTGGAACAGCCTTCCAGGGTCCTCTAAAATTAGAAGTGAATTGTTTTTTGACAGGATTCATGTGGACCATTTCCTGAAACAATGTCACAGGACATTAACAACCCCAACATCTTTCCTAGGGATAGACCTTCAAAAGTCACACCATGAAAAGAAAAACAAAACCCAGCCTAAAAACAACTGTTAACCATTTTTGATCTGCACTTAACCCACTGTTATGCATAAAACCTTTTAATCAGACCCTTAACACCTCTTCTCAGAGGTGCCTTTAGAAATATATTCAATGACAACCATTACCAGCATTTTGAAAACAGCAGAAGTGAATGTCAGCAACTGGTACCTGAAAACATTCAGGTCTAAACAAAATAGAACTTCATTTTGTATTACCCTAACCTAAGCACTGCTAGGGATTCCTAGTCTGCAATCACTTAGAGGGAGATTTCTAAACTCAGCATTGTCTGAAGATCCTGTACACCTAAAAACATCTTTCAGAAAAAAAAAGTCACTCTCAGAATTCCCACTCCACATTTTACTTATAGGTAAATTCTCAGCACAAAGATGTTGCTACTTTAGTTTAATGAAATGAGGCAGGAAAGAGTAGATAAGTGGGGAGGAAGGGAGGAAGAAGCTCTGTGAAAGAGTACTAACTACTGAAGTTTAATAGTTTTTTGTGCAAGAGCACAAAATGCCTTGCTTTGCAGAGCTGTAATTTAACATTCCTTGCTTACACTGCCATAGGCCTGAATTGCCAATATTAAAAATTATCCATCTTTAAGAAACTCACTTGAGTATGATATGTGTTCCCAGTGAGCACTGGAGTAAGAGTGATTTCAGATTAAAACACCAGGAAGTTAAACTCAAGTTTTGTCATGTCAACGGGGAATTCTAGAAGCTTTAAAAAAATACCCACCTGAAAGCAGAATGTAAATGAGACCTGCCAATATGCACAAATATCCTGAGGAGTTTCAGCCTAAGGGAAAAACTCTGATTTCTACAATGTTTTCCTCTCATAGTACTACGGCATCCAGCTCCTTCCACATAAAAAAGAAGGGCAAAAAATGTCTATTCTAGTTGTAAGCCCTAAAGTAAAAGAATTACTGTGATAAAGTCAAGCAGTTGTATCTGTAGAGCATTTTAGGTTGTCTACAACAACAACAAAAAAAAAAAAAAAGCCACCAACAACCAACCAAACATGAGAGCTAGACATAAAGAGAATCTCTCTAGTAGTGTTTGACATTAACAAGTAAAAAGCCCTCAAACTGTTAGACTGGCGCTTCTCCTTCCTAAAGTTCTTACCATGTACCTTCAAATTCCAAGGTGTTTAACAATATTTTTTTTTTTTTTTTGTGGCAAAGAGTACGTGGTTCTCCTGATTTTATAAGGAGAACTCAGACATCCACATGCATAAACTGGTAAAATCATAATCACAGTAAAATTACAAAAAAAGATTTTGAACACAATGTTTACAATATAAAAATACAAAACCCTGGGGAAAGAGATATTGCTGTCGTTTCCTAATGGCTGGGAAAGAATTGATTCCAGGTTCTGCAATTAATTTATTGGGAAAGAGATAAGTGGATAACAGTAGAGAGTACTGAATTCCCAAGGTTGATTTATTCACAAATACTTGTATCCCCGAGCAGATGTCTTTATGGCAACATCAGCAGCTAATTTTACAATTCACAGATGTAACTCTGATTTCAGAACTCCAGCAATAACAGCTGTATTTGAACAACTCCAGCCTGCCAGCAAACAGATTCTCATATTCCTGCTTTCCCCAAGACTGCTGCAACTTGTTCCACACTTTCACTACAAAGAAACTTGAGGCTCTTTGTGCTTAGGTAAGCACATAATCATAAGGTTACTTGATGCATTGCTGATTTGCCACTACTTATATAGCAGGGTCAGAAATTCCCTGTTATACACAGTTAAGGCTGCCATTTGCAGTTTTTGAATTTTCGTCAGTTACAAGCCATGCAAAACTCCAGCTGAAAGTTTTAGTTTGCCACAGAACTGACGAATCATTTAAGATAGTCTTAAATACCCATTCTGAAACATCCCCTGCTCCCCATTCCAAAGGTGAGGTAGCTTCACAACCAATAATGTATTCATTTTTATGCCATCTGTGTGGATGACTTATCTCGATTTTACAGAGTGAGACTTGGGGAACTAAGGTTCTGAATCCACAGTACATGACTATGAGTTAAATGGCTATTCCTTAAACACAGGAAGAGTTAGCTGTTTTATAAACAGGATTAAAAGGCTCCATAGCCAAAAACATAGCTGTCTAATGAGACAGTGTGTTATCGGTGTAAAACTAAAATACGCTTTGTGCTGTGGCTGCTTTATTTTGGCATGTAGAACAAAGAGAGTCTCATTAAATGTCAGTATGGAAATCTATCCTTCTATGAAGCATCCAGAAGTAGAAAGATACTACAAATGCAGTTTACATGTGCTCTGTAAGTTCTCAGACATGACTGATATACTCTAATTTATTTTTTCTGCGGTGTGAATACATGTCGTGGTTTAAACCCACCCAGACAGCTTCCACTCACTCCCCCCCCACTTCTTGCCCTCCCCCTACTCTCGGAGGGACAGAGAGGAGAGTCGGAAAGAAATGCAACTCCCATGGGTTGAGATAAGAACAGTTTAGTAACTAAGGTATAGCACAAATCACTGCTGCTACCACCAATAATAGTAATGATAAAGGAAATAACAAGGGAAGAGAATACAACAGCCCATCACCAGCCGGCTGATAACTCGCCCCCCCAGCCCGACCAAGCACCAACCGATACCTCCTCCAACCCTGCAGTCCACTTTAGCCCCCTTCTCGGTCCCTCTCCCCGTTAGATCCTGGTCATGACGTGCTGTGGTATGGAATACCTCTTTGGTCAGTTTGGGTCAGGTGTTCTGTCTCTGCTTCCTCCCGGCTTCCCTCCTCCCTGGCAGAGCATGAGGCTCACAAAGTCCTTGGCCAAACAAAAACATCATTGTTTTTCAGCTCTGTTCCCAGATGAAAGTCAAAACACAGCACTGCACCAGCTACCAAGAAAGAGAAAAATGACTGCCACTGCTAAACCCAGGACAATACATTTATGATTATAATGGGGTATTTGGATAGTGTAAAAGAAACCAAGAAGAGGAAAGTCTCTTCATTGTACCTTTAATTCTGTTAACAAACACCAAAAGCTGTGAGAAATACTCATGCTCAAGCAAACCTACTAAAAGCCACCAAGACTGAAGTATCATAGAGCATCCGTGCATGAATGTTCACCTCACTTAGATACAGCAATGCAACAGATTTACTGCTACACCAATTTTCATGATGTATCCTCACAAGGTCTCTCTGGTCTATATATGAAGGCTAAATCCTTTTTGCTGTTGGATTTGTGGTGCAGCTATGTCAAGGAGTGAAAGCACAAGGCTAGCTGAGAACAGAAACAACTGCTACAGTGAAGGCAGTGCTTTTAAGAATGGCATTTTAGTTCTAACGACTCTCTTTCTGACATCCAAAGTCAGAAGTACAGCTTTCATATATTATTGTGATCTTGGTTCCCTGCTCCTCAGTCAGCAGGGGCTGAGATTGACAGCTCACTTAACTTCATAGGGAGAGAGGCTACCTCTTGCCTCATGCAACTTAAAAGTAAGCCTTCTGGCTGGATAAGAGAGACAGGCTCCAATGGGAGAGACATATGTTCTTATTCAATTAAAAAGGAAGGTGGTTCTGATGCCAGGATTCAAAGGCAGAATAATGAAAACACAGCAGAGTTGAGGAGCTTTTGTTACACCAAACGATACTTATGATCCCCAAGTGGGTGTCTTCTGGGTTAAACTTCAGATTTTATTCATATCCACAACATCATCCGTCTTGTTCATTAAAATAATCCAATATCATTATACAATGATATTTTACTATGAATAATAACTGCCATCAGGTTATAATTAGTTCACAAATGCATTTGTAAAATCTAAACAGGTCCTTAGAATATTGCAACAGCACTCCCTCCTTCCCACACACCAGAAAAAAAACAACCCAACACATTAATGGCATTTTTATGAACCACATATTTCAAAAATCTGTGTTATAAAAGGTCTTCTGCTTCATTATAATGTGCTTCTTTACTCCCCAGTGGCTGAAAAGAGTTAAAAATGTGCTAGCAATTCTCATATATCAATTAGTCATATAAAATAAGAACAAGTCAGAAGGAAAAGCTTCAGTTCCGTAGAAATACTGTTTTAGAAATTGCTCGTCAGTCTCATGTTGCTATTGCTAAGTTTAGAAGCAGTCCAAGGATGCAATTTGTGACAACTTCTGAAATGCAAGTGTTTCATGGCCCTCTTTTTCAGACAAGGCATACTTTACTTCACTATTAAATTGTGATACAGCTTCAGAGACCATTGAGTTAAAGTCCTAAAAGGAAAATATCTGTTAATATTTTAGAACTTACTAAATAAAACTGAAAGGGTAATGATTTTATAAATCTGTAGCAAATTTCTATGTGTGTGGTGATGTTCTGCTCAAGTGGAACAGATTTTAATGACTCTGGGGGTTTGGGGGGGGTGGTTTTTTGTTGTGTTTGGTTTTGGGTTTTTTGGGTTTTTTTTTTTTCTTCTTTGTTTGTTTGTTTTTATTTTTAATTTTTCCCCACAGCAGATTCATTTAGCCTTGAATTTCCATCCAAAGTTTTTGCAGTAGAACAGAAATGCTAAGATATTGCAAATAGACATAGTAATTTTTCTTAATCCATTGTTTCAATGAACTCTTGGCATTTTTATCTAAAATCATGAAATAAAGATATCTTGGCTATTCAGAAGGCTGTTCTCCCTTGCATATGTTAACATGTAAATGAGTGTGATTTCATGTATCAGATTCTTTACTCTGATCAAGCAAAAGAAATGCCAGAAGCCTAGCTGAGTAGAATTTGACCCACTAATCATAGCAACCAAATAATTAGCAATAGCAAAATAATTTAGAAAGAAGAAAAATTATTGGATTGCAATATTTCTTGGATCAACCGAGACTTTAGCTATTTTGTGAAAAAGGGAGCAACATAAATCTGGAGACAGAAAGAGAGTAATTACTCCAGTGACTCTGAGGGTTTGGAAGAATTATTTTAATTTGCTTTAAACCACGTTTCATTAACCTACATTTTGAACTGTTCAAAATGACACTGATGCTTACCATTGTGAACTGGGCAACTGGAGCTGCCTAATAGAAGCAGAACACATACCCTCTGGAATTGTCTATTTCATAATCTTGAAAACAATAAAGATGATAAATATGTTCACAGCAGGGGACTGGCTTGTCTACTAACATGTCCTTTGGGAGTCAGTAAATAGCACTCTGTTTGTGAGAGCTGTCAGAAAAAATGTTCATTATTTTGAAGGTTTTGAGATACCTATCATTCATCATCCTCCAGGGCTGCCTGAAGAACAGGAGCGTGGTTTCATGAGAAAGTACCAAAATGTTCATCCCACATTAAAACAAAATGGTATCTTTGAACTTCTCAGGAAAATGCACAAAAGAAGAAAAACAGTTACATCCCAGGTTGCCAGCAACAAAGGGGCTGAGCACCCATTTGGTGTTCTGGGAGGGCTCAGGAGCACACACTTGCTGGAAGGGGGAGGGAAGGGGAAGGAATAAAAACTAAAAGTAAGAAATCAGACAAACTCAAGTAAATAATTTAACTGACTGACTTTACCATACCCCCTCTTTGCACATTCAGCCTTCTCAAACAAGAATTTTGCAAAAACCAATATATTCCAACAAAATAGACAGTTTTCCTGAATTAGCATTTTTCTGACAGAAAAAAGCTTTCAGCACACCTCCCTCCTCACTGATGAGGAAGGACAAGTTCTGCCCATCCAATTTTGCTGATGTTAGCTCACTGAATTACACTGTGGCTGTTGGTTTAAAATTTGAGAAGTGGGCAAGCTGGCTCTTCCTGTAGAGACATTCAGCAACCAGTATTTTATGAAAAAGCAGCAGTCTTATGCATTAGCATTAAATTGACACCACAAAATATGACTATAAGCTACTCTGGTGTTCAACATAAAATCATAGAATCAACTAGGTTGGAAAAGACCTTTAAGATCATCAAGTCCAAGCATTAATATAGGACTGCAAAGTTCACTCATAAGCCATGTCACTGAGGGCCTCATCTACATGGTGTTTGAACACTTCCAGGAATGGGCATTGCACCACTTCCCTGGGCAGCCTGTTCCAATCACTGATCACCCTCTCTGTGAAGAGGTTTTTTTCCTAATATTCATCTAAACCTCCCCTGGCACAGCTTGAGACTGTTACCTCATGATGTTCTTCGCATATGTTTAAGGAACAAAACCCTCTGCATAGTTTTAAGTATGTGTATTCTAAGTTACATGCATTTAAAGTGTAAGTTTACATAATTTTTTGCCATTAAAAAAAAAATGCACAAAAACACACATTAACCTTTTTAACTTGCGATCTCGCTTCTGGTTCCAATTTGAGGTTTTGTGTCTGTGTGTGAGGGGTGAGGGGGGTGGTGTTGTTTGTTTTTCCTCGCTATCGAAACGCCACTCTAAAGTGCAGAAATGTAGGAGGAACATCCACGATTTTCTCCCACTAAAACTTTGGAAGCATCCAATAAAATTCAAACATAACAATTCCATGAAAAAAAAAAAAGAAAAAAAATCCTTAAAGATCCATCTGTGCCATATCAGCTGTATCTAACCAGCTTAAATCATTACAATCCCCTTGAGTATTGCCTGTCAAGACAAGATCCATCTGGAGATGGAGTCACTTGAAGTTAGGTATTCACATTGGAGCCAGGTTTCTGAGCTCCCATTGCAGAGTTTAAATAGGCAGAGCTGTTCAGCTGAGCAGTCAGCACTACAGAGAAGAACTCATCTCATTCTAGATCCCACTCAGTACATCCCAACCATGTTTATCTGAAACCAAAAAGAAAAAAGAAAAAAACCTCTAAAATACAACAAACAAAAGCAAAACACCCCACATACAGGTAGATACTGGAGTCTCTGATGAAGAGCACGATTACTTGACTCGCTCTTCACTTTTAGCCGGTGAATGCTTTTAAAATTTTCCTTTGCTTTACAATTTCAATCCACAGTCTTATCCATGGGAGGTTTTATTTAAAACCAGGGAAAAAAAAAAAAAAAAAAAAAGAAAAAACGCACAGAAACTTCAAGCTCTTCCTGACTTTTGTTCTAAAAATGTTTTAATTATATTTTATGCATTTTTAAAGAAATGTTCTTATTCAAGTTTGCTTATCAGGTGCATTATACTTAAAAATATTTCAAATAGAATGCAATATGGAATGCTTGTAAACAGTATCATGACACTGCTTGAAGTTTTTAATGAAAAGATACTGGCCTGAGCTTCATGGTTTGCATAATATTATAATTCAAGGCTCTGTTGCTCTGTTCTTTCTTACATAGGACGTACAGTGCTTTCCTGCAAAGAATATATTCTGTATACAGTGACCCTGGAATTTACTTTTATATTTGATCTTATTTTACCACCTCATAGTTTGAAAAGCAGCTTTATGATTATTTTGTGCCTCCTGCTGTTAAGGGCACATCTTTAATTGGAACTTTAAAGAATTCTCAGTATGTATTCTTCTGGAACTATGCTTCTCATCTGTGAAGCTGAAATATGTTTTTCAGAAATGAGAAATGCTGCAGTGTCCTCTCAGGGAAGGAAGAATACCAATATTCTGTAAGGGGAGATTACTCCTAGTACAAAAACCTAAGCATTTTCAATAGGATATATTTCAATCTGGCTTATTCAGAGACTTTCAAAGCAAGAAGCACAATGAAAGGAATTCAGTTCATAATTTTTTCGTCAACCATGGCTAGAGGCAGATGATTATGGAGGGGGAAGTGTAGAAATATCTAAATATATAAATAAATAAAGGAAAATGGGCATTTTTCCCCATGAAGAATAGAACAAATTCACAAGTCAGATAACAGCAATACCACAAACAAATTCAAAACCTGTGGGAACAGGTGGAAAATATATCATCTTGCCACATTTTTTGAGAAGCTGGTTTACCTTTAGATCTTAAGGAGCATGGTTAGCCTCCAAAAGGCTACAGCCTTTGCTTTTATCCTGTGATGTCACATTTATGATCTTTTAATCCAGTCCATCAGATGTGGCAAACTGATTTTATACTCCCTTCACAAAAAGATCTTACCCCACCGTAAAATATTTAAGATCTGTACCCTCATCACTCCATTCACAAAACCATTTCACCACCTTCTCCACAGACTTCCAGTGTTAAGACTAAATGTGTTTGTGGTGACTAACTGCTAGCTTTAACATCATGATTGTCTTCTACCTTAACCATCATTAACTTCCCCCCCTTGGAATTTAGACGCCACATCCCCTTCAACTGCTATTATACAGTAATTGTTATTATAAAGTAAGAAAACCAAATCATTTATTTTTCTCTCAGTCCACAACATAACTTTTCAATTTTATTATTATGCTGCCTGTTTTTTGTTCAACTCGTGAGTTGTACGTACAAGAGGTCCCATCAGTGACTTACAAGACAGTCTTGAAGACTGCTTCTTTTTCTACTAGAAAAACCTAAAGGGTGCATAGAAAAATTTCAAATTCACTTCCCAGTAAGCATAAGATCTTTTTCTTAATGTCAGTGTGTGTGTTAATTCAAAAATATCAGCTGTTTGGATTTTACCCAGATTACTTCTGATCTTGACCCCAGTTTTCGCTGTATAAGAGCTTTATGCCTTTCCTCATTCTCATTTTATTTTTCAAGAATGATGTACTTTGATTTCTACAACTAATGCACTTTTGTCCATTCTTCCATATTCCTTTATTTATATCCTTTAAAACCAAAAACATCTACCAGCAACAGAAAACAAACAAAACACAAAGCCCTCATATACCAACTTTTTCCCTTAATTTTTCACAGAATATATTCATAGCCATCTTGCTTAGTACTTACACTATAAATCTTTAATATTTTTATTTAACTACAAATATTCCTGGGACACAGTTTATTAAAGACTGTGACATCAACATCTCTTCACATCTCTATGCAAAGCTTCACAGCTCTCCAAAACAAACCACTACCTCGTATGTGCCACATCACAGACACTTGTTTTATTATAAGGCATAAAATCATCTTTGGAGATTTCCCTCTCTTTGATCTTCTTTGTATTTCTAAATTGCCCACAACTTTGGCTAAACCTGCAGCAGGCCCCATACTAGAACATACTGGTTTTACTTAGCCAAGTCATTTAGCAAGTATCCCAATAGATGTACCATCAAAAGAGACAACTCTATTGGGGACATAAAAGACCTGTACAGTAGTCTAGTTTTGGAGATAAAACAAAAAAAATAATCTCTTTCGGTGGAATAGTAGGTAGTACCTTATGTCCAAGTGCATTGCTGTTAGTGAGAGTTGAAAAATTACATAATACAATTCCACATCTACATGGAGCTCTTGACTGGACTGCTATTATAGCAAACATTCTCAGATAACACTGCATACCAAAAAAAGTCAGAATCAGCTTTCTAATAGGAAAGCATCTCATCAGAGCTAAATTCAACCACGCAATATAATCTATCAACAAACTGGTACAAACTTTTGGAGAACCAGAGAAAATAAACCTTTTCTGTGCTTTCTCAGGTATCTAGTAGATATTACAAGCCAGATAATTATGTTCTGTCCTCATGAATAAAGCATTCATCCAACTCCACTCCTACAGTCTCTACTACACAAAAATAACATCTAGTGCCTTCAAAGCATTCAATTTTTGACAAATTTGGGTTTGCAAAGCACCAAATAATTTTACAACTTTTTTTTTTCTTCCACTATTCATTTCTTTCATTTCTTATTTCTTGCAGAGGGACTGCCAGCTCCACTTAGAGGCTCTACCCTTAAAAACCAAGCTGACAATAGAGTGCCTTCTTTACTTTTTTTAGAGACTGCTGCAACCTCTGAAGCACAGCATTCAGAAGGAAGACTTAACCAAAACCTGTTCAGGACGCATTTCACTACTGCCCCTTTCCAGTGTAAGTTATGCAAAACAAAATAAACAAGCTGGGAATTCCCAGGAGGTGCACAAACTTGAAGGCAAAAGGTTAATGCAAACACTGCACACCACCATTTAACAGTATCATCTTTTCAGTACTAATAGGAGTACCATATGTTGTTAAAGTCAGCTGATCACATCAAACCCACATAAAGGCCTATCAATCATTACAGACCTCACTGCACATTTTAAAGACACTTGAAATTTCTAGTTCCAGCTAAATAACTAGATTTTCTTTTAAAAGGAAGAAAGAAACAACAACCCAAAAAAAAAAAAAAAAAAAAAAAAAAAAAAACCAAAAAAAAACCCGTAAGATTCATGATACAATTACCTTCATCCTGCTGTGACAGAAAGGGTCTTCATAACTTGCTGGTGGCTGTGTACTTGGTTTTTCATTTAACAGCTGATCAGAAGAAGAGGAGCCACTCTGACTCAGGGGCAGGAAATCTTAAAAGGAATCTTAAAAGAGCTGCAGCATAGTCTGTTCTTGGAGATGAAACAAAACCTTGTTCACAAGATTTCTCTCCTGGAGAGAAAGGAGGAGTCCTGCTTCCTGAAAGCACCTAAATAGCTTCAGTTGGGCAATTACCCCTTCCCATCACACATGTAGATGAGGAGATTTACAAAGAGAGGGCAGGCATCAGCATTAATAAATAAGAAGAAGGGGAGAGCAGGGTGGAGGTTTGGGTAGAAAATAATGTTGTGTTTGTATCTTGATTGAAGTTTTCTGTTGAAAGAAATTCACTGTTGCTAACAGTGTTTTAATCAATTCTAGCTTGGCTTTAATAAACTTCAAATTTAAATACAAGCAGTTTAATCTCAAAGTTCTGTCTTGTTTGAAGCCCCAGCACATCCTTACAGCCCTTTAAGGGTTTCTTTAAAAATTATTTGTTCTACCAAGGGGAAAAAAAGAATAAAAATATTAATTTTCAGTTCTTCATTCTTTGTGTAATCCTTAAAAACAATGGAAATAAATCTAGTTGTTTGTCAGTAGCAAAAGAACTCTTTAGCCATACATACAATAGCTGTTAGAAAATGACTATAAATAAGAAAGATTTTGAATATATAATAAAAAACTGTACCTTTCCAGATTAAAATTTTCAAGGAAAATTCATTGGTTTGAGCAGAACAAATGTTTCTTGGTTCTAGATAGCAGTTTAAAAATGAACAAAGAGAAAAGAAAAAGGCAAGAACTTCCATCTGGCTACAGAAAATTGTAGTCCAAACATGTCTTTTCTTAGTTCTGAGCTAGACCTATTGTTCCAGGCAGTACCTGCTATAATCACTCATTTACTGCCTTACATTCAGTATTCAGCTGGCCATCAGGAAAGGGCTCCCGTGCTTGGTGGTCGGAATGCACACCTGAGTCAGGAATGAAAATGAGTGTTCTCAAATTCTGACTACAAACAAATGAGGCTGGTCCATTTCCAGTGAAAAAATATGGAACGCTTCATGAATTTGCATATCATCCTTGCACAGGGGCCATGTTAATCTTTTAGCTAGAGATTTTCCTTAAAGTAGTTTAGTAAAATACTTTGTTTGGTAGTATATCCTTCTAAAAAATATCATATTCTTAAAAGTGAAAATATTTTTTAGTTGTGCCCTGCTCTAGGAATATTATTGAGTAATTACTCCTAAGGAGCAAGGCATTTACATTAGCCTTAAAAGAAGAAAATGCCCTTAACAACTGGTATTGCTAATCATAATGATGGGTAGGGGAGTCATAATGGAAATTTATGAAGCATTTCACTGACGTCCCAACAGGGCAACAAGGATTTGCCTAAATAATGGGAGTCGGTAATACTGAGTAAGACATTGCTCTGTGTTTTTGTTATCAGTGACAAAAGTTCTGTTGATATTTTGGTCATACTGAATGAAGCTGTAACATGAGCCATATTGCTTGAAGTAATTTATAAGTGATAGCTAAGATACAGTAGGGTCTTGCAAGAAAGTAGGCCTGGTACTTCCTCTCCCTAACACTCCAAAGACAGTGAGCAAAGGTTAGCAAATACTTTGCTTAAAGAAAACTTGTTAGTGAAAATTCAAGTTTGTGTATGTTCTAATGCAATATAAAATTGGTAGTATATAGATATGACGTTCTTATTGCTGATACCAAAAAGGTCATATGTGTTATCATAGATTTGACTATCCAGACTAATGCTAAAACACTGAAGGCAGTTTATCTTATATTCTAGTAGTATTAAGAACTTTTACAGACTCTTAGCAAAGATTTATTCGATCTCATGTGCTGCTTTAATAGAAGTCAATATTTATTGTTTATGAAACATATAAGAAAGAGGAAAAGTAGAGAAAAATTTTTTCCATCTTCTGAGAAGAATTTAGGTATTTCCTGAGTTAGAGATTTGATCTAGAGCATTATTTTTAATATCTATTTGAAAAAACAGAAAGCTAATTCTCCATGCTGTTTCACAAACTGTTATGAAGATTTGACACAAAAGTAATACCTAAATGCTTAACATCTGGATCAGATCAGAAAGGAACATTTTGCATTTACCTTCCTTTTCTGAAGTTATCTAGTATCAGCTTCATGAAAGTAGGACTAACCAGTTTGGTAAATTGTTTGAGTACCTTTTAAGCATGTACTCAACTTCATAATGTTTTTGGATTATTATTTTTTTTAAAGATAATACTCTTGAAAACTACTAGTGAAACAGAAGCCCCTGAAAGTCAGCTAAAGAAAGAAGTTAGGATCATTCAGAATAAACTATAAATGGCTAACAAGAAAAGTTTATTACAAATGTCATTGTAATATATTTATGTTTTTATCTAATGGAAAAATATAAGAGAGAGATTTGCAGGTTGTCATTAAAGCTAGCATCTGCAGCATGTTTCATCATGTGAATGGCATGTCTGAGTCCTTCTACTTGACATTCCACAGGTCCTAAAGGGTTTTTAAGAACTCAGGCAGCTTCTGCTAAACAGATTTCCCAGTTGTCACTTGTCCAAATAAATTTGCTTTCAAGATTGAATATATATTTTACTCTAACAGATAGTAGTTGTTATTACTGTATTTAGTAAGAAGAAAATTCACCTTAACCAGCAGTAGAAGAGCAGAATAATCCTGGTTTCTATTTTTCTTATTGTAAAGGAGACTTAAAAGTTCATCTGTAATGCAACTCTTCCGCTGTTTAATTGTTTTCTGATGAAGACCCAGTTGGTTTGTTTGTTTTATTTCCACTTCAGAAAAAGTGACTTTTAAGGGACTTGGACTATGTTATCTGGAACAGAAAAGTTGTGAGGCAGTTGACTTCAGCTGAATTGGATTCTGGGGTTCTGGCTACATTGTTGTAAGTTACAGATCAGTGTGGGGTGTAGAGGAAATTTCTAAATCTATGTAAGAGTGAGGTAAGTTTAAAAGACAATGGTATTTTATTGTATTAGAAATACGGGGGGGGGGGGGGGTCCTAGAAAACAGCTGGTTTTCCTTCTCATGCAAATTTTTGCACATGGTAGTAACATAGAGATATTTGAAAATCCAAAATATGGTTACCATTTTGTCTTCAGCAGCATAAAAAGATCCTGGACTGTTACCACCAC
This sequence comes from Neopsephotus bourkii, assembly GCF_033783945.1. Classification (NCBI taxonomy): domain Eukaryota; kingdom Metazoa; phylum Chordata; class Aves; order Psittaciformes; family Psittacidae; genus Neopsephotus; species Neopsephotus bourkii. Next base: position 14,035,975 of record NW_026900684.1, on the reverse strand, counting down.
CTTCTACTCCCTCCCTCCCCCTGTTCCTCTTCTGTTTCAGGGGCAACCTAAGGGCAGGTAGGTAGATAGGTAGGTAAGTAATTATTGTAATGAAAAATCTTGAGAACTACTACATTGTTTGTAGTTGTGCTACAGTGCTGAGAATTTCATGCCAGTTCTCCAGCAAGGGCAATGAGCCTAAAACCAAACCTTTGATGTTGAATGTTAGTGGATTTAGACACCGACACTTGCATGTGACTTCATCATTGTAAATGAGCAGTCATTTGTTTTCCAAAATAAATTTAGAAAACTGCTTGCTCCTCAGAAAAAACGTGGGGAGGGGGGGTGTGTCTTTTTTTTTTTTCTTATCCAACTTCTTCCTGTTCACTTTGAGGGTGAAGAGAATACAAAAATAAAAGGCAGTGCTAAGAAAGTTTGGAGGGGAAAAACAATAATCCTAATATTGGTTGTGAAGTATCTGCATAGCCAGCTCCTTATTATGTATTCAGACTCAAAGCTAATCCATCTATTATTGGGAAGTCCTACAACACAATAATTCTCAAAAACAGCAAAATGAGATTGGGGGGGGAAGAATGACACATTATTCATTGTGACAGCAATTTCAATGCAAAGCAAAGTTCTGACAAAGCATTTCCCAAAGGAAGAGTTTACTGCGTATGACAAATCACATGTTAATGGCTGCTTGAAATATTGGACTGAATTCATGCTACTTGCCTTAGGAACCCAACAGCAGATATTTTCAAGCATCTAGAAAGCATTAACAAGATGCTAAAAAAATGTTAAAAAAAACATTTTAATATTCACAAGAGCTACACATATTGGATTTCTGACTTCTGGTAGTCTGCATAATGATGGAACTACCTTTCATAGCCCAAATTCTTAGTCCATTATTAAAAATAGTTATCTCTTAACATTTTTCCCCCTCATGGAAACTACATAGTCTTTCATTTTCTGAAATATTGATTTGATTTATACATTTATCTAATCTATTTGCAAATGCTGGAACGGTTAAAGAGCTGGAGTCAAGATACGATAACTCAGCTGCATGAATCTGTGGAATTTCTAACAAACATTGCATTTTACACAAAGGATGAGACTTTTCAAAAATCTCAGTAATTTTAAACCCTAAATGATACAGTTGGGACATGTAAAATTATATCAACCCATGATATAATTCAGGTAGATCAGTACCTGACTTTTAGTGCTGTCACTTATGTCTCCAGGTGATAGAGGATATAAATGATGGTTATGATGAAAAATTATACCAACTGAAGGACAACTGGCATTACAGATCTCATGGAAGACATTATTTTTATTCCAATGACTTCATAAAACAACAAGTGCTTTGCAGTCTAAAATGTTCTTCCAGGCTTTTCTTCTTTAGTATGGATATGCTATATAATCAATTTTAACTACTCAATAGATAAAATTTAGTCTTGCAGACTAATTGTGTTTTCAGGAATAGTGAATAGATGAAATGAAATGAAAGGATGAAAGGTTCAATAGGTCTTCTCAGTTCTGATACAGAGATAGTAATGCCTGTTATGGGTATGTTATACTCAAAGAACTGTTATGGACAAAAAAGAACATCATGTTACATACAGAGCCAAGAATTTGTTTTTATAATAATAATAATCCTAACATTTTAATTAATATACAACCAACTAATCAGTCTAGCTGCAGTAATACTAGCTCATAGTCCAAATTCACACTGAAAAGCCTTACCCGTGATGTCATTAAAATTGTTATTCAACACTTTACTCATATCTATTGTTTTTTTTTTGTGCTATGCTCACTGTTCACATGTCTCTTGGGTCACAAGGTTGATGACACAAATCTTCATCAAGCAGAGAGATGGTGGGAGAAAATGTTGTAGCAGGTCATCAACCCCCTCAGTTATTTCCAGTAATGCTTCAGTTTAGCTGTGTGTAAAGAGTCCAATCTCCATCAATATTAGAATTTGCCTGGGACTATTTTTACATGTTTTCTTATCACAGTCTGCTTCTTTCCCTGCTTCTGAACTGAAGTTTTAAAGCCACACCATAGCCTCCCGCAGATTTATTTGCTGTAAAGGGCTATTGCTCTTAGACAATGAATCAATAATGTGGTGTGTCAGACCTTTACAGTAAAGTCTATTCACAAGGACTAGCTAAAGCAAGCTAGGCATTAATCACTAGACCAAATATTAAAAGCAGCTCAGGCCAAGGCAAGACAAGTCCTGAGACCTACACTATCAGGTCAATACAAAACCTGTGGCTTTTATTGTTCATGGCAAAGATCATACTAAATGGCTTAGAGGTAGGGAAAATATGGAAATAATGGCCAGACACAGCTCACTGAAAATTCCTTTAGAGATTATGCAGTCACAGAATTTGACTCTTTGGTCATTACAGTTTGGAAAGAGGAAAATAACTGAACAGGCCTAGGATGCAATGTGAAATGGAAGGATCTGAATAAGAAATTAAAATTCTGGAATCAAAGGTTTAGGTAAAAATGTATCATGGCAGTTAAAACACTTTGTAAGTGGAAGATGATGAAGTATTAGAAAACCAACCAACCAACCACCCAAAAAAAAACAACCCCCAAAACCCCAACAAAAACCTACTTACATTTGCCAACACTTCCAAAAGTTACCATGAATTGAATGTCAAAATTTTGTGTCTTAAGAGTATCACAATGAATTTTCCCTGAATATATGGATACTGTTCAAGAGACTTAAATATGGAATTTGCTTTCAAAATTGTCACATCCAAGATCCTAATCCAGGAGATGCATCTTGTGGTGCCCACAAGTGGTGAAGTAAATGTCAAACCCTTCAAAAAGGCCCGGTTACATTTTCACCACTAGATGGCTGTGTGGTTTATTACAGTGTATCTCTAGACAATTCCTGGACTTGTTGTGATAAAGCAGGATTTTCTATATACACTGGATATGAATTGGGAAGCTAGGATGCTGTTGAATGCCTTTCATGCTTGATATGTCAAATCAAAAAGTAAATTATATTAGAAAAATCATATACTGATAGCAAACAGTATCGTGTCTATTCACAGCACAAAAAAAGCATTTTAGTTCTACATACAGACCTAAAGACATTATTGTAACACCCGTTACATGGAACAACACATACCTCTTCTTACATAACACTATGAATTACCGCTCTTAGAATCTGATTTTCTATGGAGATAATGAAGACTAGGGAAAAAAAATAAAAGGCTGGGGGAGATATTTCAAGAAACGCAACTTGCTGTTCTTCAGCAATTTCAATTGTATGTGCATCAGCTACTCAGGCAAACTTCAGTTCTGTAGAGTTTAATGTAGAATGCAAAAAGTTTAGTTGCAGGGAAGCCCCTTTGTATACACTTCACTGACATTTATTTCAGAGACTGTAGTTACTAAACTTCAATGAATCTAAAATCACAAAGTGAGCCACATGAATTTAAAGAGAGAGAGAAGGTATTCCAGCATTCAGTTCTTTCAGCAAAACTTTAAAGTTCCCCCATCCTGAAAGGTCCAAGTTCTGCTTTTTTTGTAGGCTATCTCAGCTATGATAACAATGAAGAGCTTCTAATGTTTCACTCATAACACAGTGCAATCTGGGTTAAGAAAGTAGTAAATCCCTTCACTGAGCTTTCCTGAAAAGCTGAATCCAACAGAACTCTTGATTAACGGTTTGTACAGAGAAGACATGGACAGCACAATGACTGGAGTAACAGAAGCGGTATGAATTTGAACAGCATACAGTTAAGTGTGGTATTTAGAAACCCAACAGTAGTGGTGCAGGAACTTCACATGAAGCTAGAAAGGCAGAGAAACACTAGTTGAACGTAGGCTACCCCCAAATCATCGATGGGGAAACAGCTGTGGAAAAGGTAAGCAGTGTATTAAAGTCTGATATTTTGGGTATTCCTAGTAGATGGTATTTCTTCGTATATAAAGATACTAATGCCATTGTACAAGGTATTAATGAAATCTCATGTCAAAACCTCAATTTATTTCTAATCTATGTTCCATGTGGAAAAATTCAAACTGCCAGAACAACAGGAAAGCCTTTCTTACTAGTGAGCATTGATTTTTAGTTTTTGAAACACGGTCACCATTTTTTTCCATAAAAAGCTCAATTGAGTGGTTCATAGGATAATTATCAACTGCAGCCATAATCAGGACATCTTCAAGGATAAGATCTCTCCATCAGTTTTTACATCAGTATGAAAGGGAGCAGCAGGAGCCAGCTGCTCTCTGGAGGATGGCAAGCCAGTAGCAGAGGGAGAGTGCCAGGCTACAACATCACTAGCAAGTACTTCAGTCCCATAGCTCCTAAACAAGGAAAGAGGAACCAGCAGTAACAAGCAGGGTCAAGAAGCTGTCCACAGATTACTTATGGCAAACCTGCTATGACAAACCAAGCCTAACATAAAGCCAGAAAAAACAGAATCAGCAAAGGACAAGGCAACAGCACTCATGCAAGGGTCTGAGCTTAAATGCTGCTCCCAGGCTGAGGGAGGGTCCTAATGAGGCTTGTCACAGGTGTTTCTCATCACTTAGTTGATGTCACAGCAGTCTAACCCACAGTTACACAGCTGTGCCATAGCAGCGATGTCCTTGAGCACAGGCAGACCTTGGGGGCAGAGGGAAGGGGTTGCACAGACTGTTGGTGCCCTCAGGGCCCTGACATGCTGCAGCAGTCTACGAAACACTATTTCACCACCCACATGTCTTTTTCATGTCTCCTCTATTTCAACTGCTAGTTCTAGCTTCTACAAGGTGAGAAGGCTGCAGCTGGAAGGCTGCACTGATAGACTTTGGGCAACAAAAATATCAATGGACTCAGGAGCTGCAGTATTATTGCTCAAGACAAGCCCTATAACCACTCTGTTACACAACTAGGTTGCAAAGGGTCATCCTCCTTTGAAAGGCAGGAGGATCTATACCCCCTACACAGATCATGCTGTGTCACTCCATAGAACACCCATATCTGTCCTCAAATTTTCCAGTGGCCCTCATTCAGGGCAGTCTGTCCTCTTCAAGAAGATCCCAGGACTTTAGTATCTAAATGTGAAGAATCTTGTTGACTTTACATCTGGATGACTGAGTCTAAGGTCTGTCTGTGAAGGCGAGCCTCACCCCAGGGGTCTTCTAGATGTCTGATAAGCTCTTCAGCCATCATGCTATACCTAGAGTAGAAAGGCAGTTTCAGCAATAAGTACACTGTTGTGGCACTACTTACACAGTATTCTCCCACTGTGAGTCCAAACTCTCATTTAAGAATACAGAATCATAGAATCATTTAGATTGGAAAAGACCTTTAAAAGTCTCATTGTAAATATGCTCACCAAGGTGTAAGCATTCATGAGATCTTTGCTTCCTAGGAAGCTGTACTATATAATTCTGCTCCCTCATTGCTTTAGTCATTGTATGTTAAGAAGGAAGAGAAATCAGAGGCAACTGGAAGAGATCCCGTTGATGGGCGGCACCTCACCCACAGATAGCATTTTGCCTGAGACTGTGACGAAAGCTGCTGCCAAATTCAGAGGCACTGTGGCATCTCATGCTGAGTAGCCCTGTGGATCCCACTGAGCTCTTGTGGAGCTCCAGGGTAAAGGTGTTTGCCTCAAAATGCTACACAGTGCTTCTGTTCAGCATAAAAACTGATATGGCATACAGCCACATCCTGCTCCAAGTCCGGTACTAGCATTAGAGAATATTATGGAGAAAAACAAATAAATCTTTCAGGTTTTATAAAACAAAGGAATGCAGTGAGCACATTGCCACTATTTTGGCTGAGGCTTCCGGTAAGCTGATTAAGGGTTTCTTTTTCCTAAACATACTGATTTTTAACTGGAGTCTGACAGTATGAGTGTAACAAATTGAAGAAGGCTCATTTTTTCCTGCTTGCAGGGCCTTGTTGTATGTTTTTCCAGAGGTAAGAGACGAGCCACAACAGTTACTTTGTGCAGCAGAGGAGCAATTCTTAGTAACTTTGGCACTTGCTAATAACCTGCAAGTGTGGAAACCAAGTGGCTGCTATTGCAGTGAAATAGTGCAGAGCTCTCAGCTTTCTGTCCCTGTCACTTACTTCCATTACTTAAAAACGGAAAACACAGTGAACTAGCTTCCTGGCATGCGGTTATTTCTCCCAGTACTTTTTCATTCATTTTTTAAACCTTACAGGTCAGAAATGGTCAGGATTTGCTTGACCTGCCTTGAGATCAGCCCCAGTACGTATGTCTTATGAACAGGATAAAACATTTGCTTAGTTTGTGTTCATAGTAGCAACATATGAATTATATTGGGTTGATGACTTTCTAACATAAGTCATTAGATTTAGTGAATAACTATCTGCCCACAACACAGAATCATAGAATCATAGAATAGTTAGGGTTGGAAAGGACCTTAAGATCGTCAAGTTCCAACCCCCCTGCCATGGGCAGCGACACCTCGCACTAAACCATATTACCCAAGGCTCTGTCCAACCTGGCCTTGAACACTGCCAGGGATGGAGCATTCACAGCCTCCCTGGGCAACCCATTCCAGTGCCTCACCACCCTCACAGGAAAGAATTTCCTCCTTATATCCAATCTAAACTTCCCCTGTTGAAGTTTTAACCCATTACCTACCACTACAGTCCCTAATAAAGAGTCCATCCCCAGCATCCCTATATGCCCCCTTCAGATACTGGAAGGCTGCTATGAGGTCTCCATGCAGCCTTCTCTTCTCCAGGCTGAACAGCCCCAACTTTCTCAGCCTGTCTTCATATCGGAGGTGCTCCAGTCCCCTGATCATCCTCATGGCCCTCCTCTGGACTTGTTCCAACAGTTCCATGTCCTTTTTATGTTGAGGACACCAGAACTGTACACAATACTCCAAGTGAGGTCTCACGAGAGCAGAGGGGCAGGATCACCTTTTTCGACCTACTGGTCACACTCCTTTTGATGCAGCCCAGGATACGGTTGGCTTTCTGGGCTGCAAGCACACACTGACTGCTCATGTTCATTTTCTCATCGACCAGCACCCCCAAGTCCTTCTCCGCAGGGCTGCTCTGAATCTCTTCTCTGCCCAACCTGTAGCTGTGTCTGGAATTGCTCTGACCCAGGTGTAGGACCTTGCACTTGGCATGGTTAAACTTCATGAGGTTGGCATCATCCCACCTTACAAGCGTGTTGAGGTCCCTCTGGATGGCATTCCTTCCCTCCAGCGTATCAACTGAACCACACAGCTTGGTGTCATCAGCAAACTTGCTGAGGGCACACTCAATCCCACTGTCCATGTCAGCAATGAAGATGTTAAACAAGACTGGTCCCAGCACCAGTCCCTGAGGGACATCACTCGTTACTGGTCTCCAGCTGGACATTGAGCCATTGACCACAACTTTTTGTGTGCGGCCATCCAGCCAGTTCTTTATCCACCAAGTGGTCCATTCATCAGATTGATGTCTCTCCAATTTAGAGACAAGAATGTTGTGTGGGACAGTGTCGAACACTTTACACAAGTCCAGGTAGATGACATCAAGTGCTTTATCACTGTCCATCAGTTCTGTAGCCCCATCATAGAAGGCCACCAAATTGGTCAGGCAGGATTTCCCCTTGGTGAAGCCATGCTGGCTGTCACCAAGCACCTTGTTGTTTTTCATGTGCCTTAGCATGCCTTCCAGGAGAATCTGCTCCAAGATTTTGCCAGGCACAGAGGTGAGACTGACTGGTCTGTAATTCCCCGGGTCATCCATTTTCCCCTTCTTGAAAATGGGGGTTATATTTCCCTTTTTCCAGTCGTCGGGAACTTCACCTGACTGCCATGATTTTTCAAATATGATGGCCAGCGGCTTAGCAACTTCATTCGCCAGCTCCTTCAGGACCCGCGGATGGATTTCATCAGGACCCATGGACTTGTGCACGTTCAGATTTTTAAGATGGTCTCGAACCAATTCCTCTCCTACAGTGGGCCCAAGGTCTTCATTCTCACAGTCCCTGTATCTGCCTTCCAAGACTTGGGTGGTGCGGTCAAAGCTTTTGCTAGAGAAGACCGAGGCAAAGAAGTCATTCAGAACCTCAGCCTTCTCCAAATCCCGTGTAGCTAATTCACCTGAGAGCTTCCTGGGGGGGCCTACATTCTCCCTAATCTCTTTTTTATTTGCTATGTACCTGTAGAGTCCCTTCCTGTTATCCTTAATATCCCTAGCCAAGTTTTATTCTAACTGGGCCTTAAATTTCTTAACCTGGTCCCTAGCTTCCCAGACAACATCCCTGTACTCTTTCCAGGCCACCTGACCTTGCTTCCACTTTCTATAAACCCTTTTTTCATTTGAATTTTCCTCAGGAGCTCCTTATCCATGCAGTATAACATCCAGTACAGACAAGTCTAAAAGCACCTCCCAGAAGCCCAGAAATTTCCACATAATTTATGTTGGGATGTGTAAAATAAGAAAGCTCATCCCACTTGATGGTTCCTATGACTCTTTTTCCTGAGATACCAGCTCTCCCCATGCTGCGTGAGAGGAACCAGGTTTTTGACGTCTGAGTGGCCACTCACACCTCCGAAGTTCAGTGTAAGTTCTGTTTCAGTCCAGCCCTCTGTCATCTTTGTTTCTTTATAGAAATGCTCAAACTCTATTAAGCATGTGTAAATATCGAGATGACTTTGCTGAATTCTGTATTTTCTTCTCAGGCCTGTTCACAGTCTGAATTTGGCAGTGGAGTGTGTTGAGATTGTTCTCCTGTTGTAGTTACCAGACACCTGAAGGAAATGAAAAGTCTATCCTGCTTTAAGTGCACTTGAAAAACAGGCTAAATAAATCACTCTCCAGCTCTTCTCTATGATTCTAAACTCTCAAACCTCTTTACAGATATAACACTATATGCCTACATTCTACTGTCAACTTGTTTTTCTGAACACCAGTAACAAAAGAAAAGTTTCTGTTCTTCCCAAAAGCAGCCAACAGCTTATTAGGTTATGTTTCCTCTTTAACTACCTTTTTGCAATATCTTTCAAACATCCAAAAGGAAAATAAACTATATTCTGCCAAATCAATCAAATGCTTTGCTTAATTATTTGATATACAGTGCTAAAGCCATTCCTGTGACTATTTCTGACAAAAATTTCCAGATAGAAAGACCTTTATTGAACTGAAAATTATCAGCGTAGAACTTTGAATTAAATGGCTTTCTTAAAGTTTAAGGAACAAGGAAAAGTGTATTATTTCAGGCCAGACAAAGAAGTATTATTTAATAGTTAAAAATCAGTAAATAACTATTCTCCATGTAGTCAATGATGATGAAGAGATGAAGGATAAACTGTTCACACAATGAAGTAAAATGTTGGTATTGGGAAAACGGAAACCTCTAAGGAGCACTGAAATACATTTGTTAAAATTATAAAGCATTTTATTGCAATTATCTAGTCATCTGTGATATGCCTAGCACTGTGTGTATTTGAAAAAGCCAGAAGAATTACTATATTGATTCTCAGAAATCTTCTCAGTTGATGCAATCTAACTGCTAAGAATGGTAAATCATATTAGAGTATTTAAGATCAATAATACCTGATACCATTTTGAATTAGAAAGTGTCAACAGAAAGCCATATAGTGAATTTTATCTTTTTAGCTTTGTCCTATAGTATGGGCACTCTAAATAAACACTTTGGGTGTAGCTGAAATTTAAAAATATTTCACTTTAATTAACATTAATACTTTTCTAGTTTACTTGTGTTGCTGAAAAAATTTTGGTGACCACAGCCAGTCACAACATTTAGTATCATCCTCCCTATTCACTGTCTGGTGCTAGAATACGTTGATGTAAGTATACTGTTATTCAGTAGCTAATGAATGGGAGAGTCATATTTTAGGTAAAATGTAACTGAACTCTGTGATGTCCTGACTTCAGATACTAAAAAGACCTTTTATTCTGATGAAACACTTTTAATTAAATGAAAGATTTCACAGTTGTTCTGGTAAATGCAAAAAGCAATATTGTAAAATTGTGCTTATTCTACAAGCTAACTGGCTCTTGGGTACAAATAGTAACACAAATGCTAAAAGAAATCTGAGAGTTACAATAGAAAAAAATTATTGTCTTGAATAACATGAGGTGACTGGCAATACAGCACTATCTGAACTACCTGAACACTAGAGTTGTTGAATTTCAACCATGCAGTTCACTTCTATAAACTAGTAATTGGAAAAATATCAGTGTAAATGATAAAAAATAAAAAAAAAATATTATAATAATGAGAAAGTAAAGCAACCTTAAGGACTTCTAGTTCCTCTGGGAAAATTTCTTCAGCCCAAGGCAGCAGTGCCCTGGCACTGAGTTCTGTTAGACCCCATGTTTTGGAGGTTTGTGTAAGACATTTAGCTTGAATTCTGGAACTGACATTTGTCTTCACCACTTACTGAGCCCCAAAATACAGAAGTTTCCTGTGCTGAACTGAAGTTAGTATTCCACTTGATTGCACCCAGCTACAGTCAAACTGCACCAAACAACATACTTTATCTTCCCTGCAATTGTCTGTTTTGTCAGCATGTGAAATAGGAAGTAAACCTGGGATGAAAGTACTATAGTACTTATTGCTTCTGTTCCCTGCTACAGAGATCTTGACTGATGTGGTGATGCCTCTCTCTCATGGCTTTCTTTCTTAGTACACATGAAGTGCTGCTACTAGGGCATATAAAAGACTCTGCAAGATATCCATTCTCCTCCAGAGCAAACAAAGAGAAGCAAAACCAAAATGAAGCCAACACCTCGTTTTATTGAACTGAATGAAAGATGTCTTAGTTGGGTTAAAAAAAAAAAAAAAAAAAAAGAATCAGTGAAGTGCAGGAAAATATCACTTCATTACAAGACTGACGTTAGCCAAGTTACATGCAGCTTAATAAAGCAAGCAAAGCAAAAGCAGTATTTTGTTGAAATGTAATAGGATTTGAGAAAAAATGGCAAGTGGTTTCAGCCAAAATTGTTTTGGGCATCAGATACAATCAGAAAGGTCATGCTGAGCTAGTGAGAAAGAGTTTCACTTGCTACCATAGCAGTAGTTGTATGTTGTATTTAGGCTTACACGAAAAAAAATGACAAGGTAGCAGGAATGCCACCTCAAAATTTCACTTAACCGGAAAGAAAAGAAGCCAGAAGCCATCAAACAGTGCAGAAGATTATACAGAAGTCTGACAGTCCAGCCTGAATGGTATAAATTATGCAGTTCAAAGTACTGAATTAAAGTTTCTATCTGGAAAGAGAATGCAAGTACACTTTACAAGTGTATCTTGTTATTTAATCTTCAGAGTAATCATAGACGAAATGGCTATTTATTTACAATTTTAAGCAAGACACTTCAAAACTAATTTTGCAGTAACTTGGAGACCTACCTCCTCTTCCCTTCTCATTCATGCTATAATTTTTCCTTATGCAATCTTCAATATAAATATGCTGTTGCTTCTACTTCCTCACAGTGTATGGTTGCAACATTAACAGTGATTCAGCAAAGGTCTACTGAGATGAAAAAAACAATGTTGATTATTGTTTTTTGTGTTATAATTATGTTTATAGCTTATCTCTTAAAGAGAATGTTCACATAAATAATATGCATTACACACCTTGCACAGAAAGCTGGGGGGGAGGCTGTGAATCTTGTGAGATCATTTCACAGCACCAAAAAAATATCTTTCATTATCATAATATAAAGAACCCTGTGATTAATTTTGTGTCTGAGTGAAAACATGTAGACGGCCCGTTGGGGGAAGGGAATCTCCTTGTGGAAGATTCTAGGGAGTTGATGGGGGCTGGTGACTTGTTTGTTTTTTTCTTGAAACACATAAATTGAAAGCACTGAAAAATATTGCCAGGCAAATACATTATTTTTGCCATAGGTTTAATAACCATTTAATCAAAAGGAAAGCAAGTACCTAAGTTTTCATTACTAAAGAAAAAGACGAAAAGTATTGCAAAATGGCAGAACTATTGTCTATCCTTGTGGAAAGATAAAGGACACTACCTCAGGAAGATTAAAATAAGAACATTAACATCATGACTAATAACAAAAAGCTATTTTTTATCTATTAGATTAAAATAAGAACAATTTTAATATTCATAAGCTAGAAGAAGCAATTTTTCTGCTTTACTTCTAAATAGAAAAAGGCAATTTCAGTATCTTTCAGTCTTTTAATAGTAACTAAATTTGTCATCCTATGAGAAAGACAGCTCACTGAAGAGAGTTTAAAGTAATTTTTAAAGCAGCAGCACACCAAAAGGGCATTTAACCCATTAAAAGGTGGCAGACAGGAAAGATTCAAGTGAAATATGTTTTCAACTCATAGCCATGAATTTTTATAAAACTGATGTAAATAGATTTTTTTTTTCTGAACACAGCCTTGTTAGTACTTTCTCTGAAGATTTCCTTCCATGTTACTATTAAAAACAAACAAACAAAACAACAACAAAACCCAGAAAACACAACACAAAAGTCTTCAAACAATCTGGAAGTTGATTTCAAGTGCCTGTGTCAAGACATATAAACATCTCTGCCTTGCAGGTATAAGACACCAGTTTAACTCTTCAATTACAGACCCATCAATCATAAACTCTTCCTTCCCCAACATGTGAATGAAATAGCTCACTGCATTGTTTTTGCTGTCCTTACTGTGTTTTGTGTAATGTGATGCTCTTTGATTATGAAGTTCTAGCACCAGTATAACAAGTATTTTGCCCATTTCTCCCAAATTTCATTCTTATTCTGATCCCATGAAGTACTGTAAATGTTGATTTTTTCTTTTTTAATTCCAGTATTATATAAAATGGAGCGCTCATTGGTAAATGTCAGAGTCTAATATTCTCTGACTAGGTTCCTTTAGATATTCCACATATGGAGGGCTTAAAGTTTAATATTTGATATAATTGCTGATGCATGGGATTTTGATTTAGTAGAGTGATAGGGCATACTGAAATCACAACACAAGCACAATCCAGCTATTGCAGTATGCAGCTGAATCACCAGACAAACATGATTCCCATTCCCAGTCTCTATATGCTCACCTTCATGATAGTGGGTGTGCCCAGTCACGGGGAAGGAATACAATGGTTGAAGCCAGGTCAAGCCCACTGCTCTCTTCAAAGTTCATTTCATTATCTGAAGAGTTGTTAAACTTAACACTGTTGTGTTAAGACACATACACACTTTCTGCCCCCATGCTGCTATGGCTAGCTAAGAAAGACATTACTCTCCACTAATTATCTCAGAGAAAGCTGTTTATACAACCTGATGACCCACTGGTATAGCTGTGTATGTAAAACGAAGGTTATGCTTCAGTTCTCCTAAAAGTTCATCCTTCCTTACAATAATAGGTGGTCATTCTTTACATTCTTCCTTGAGCTCATTAGTTTTGCCCTTCTCTGAGTCTTCCTCCACTGGCAGGGGAGGGGGTCACAGTGAAACACTGTCAATGTGGTAGAAATGCAAAGGTTCTTGACTGCTGCACCCCATCTCACATCTCTCTAATTATATAGCCATGCTCTGAATTACTTTTTCCTTTCTCTCACCTAGTAAGTTCTGTGTTGCCTTTTGCTTAATTTAGCAGAAACTGGGATTTTTGAGATGCAGTTAAGACTATGGGTTTTTAAATCTTCAATTCCACCACCGAATCATATTATGATCGTATTAGGCCCCAAATGCCCAGAACAGCTTCACTTGAAGAGTTATGACCAAGGATATGCTTAAGTGGCTATGTTCACATTTGGACATACTCTGTCTCAGGGCATTATGACAGTTTATCTACAATGATGTTCTCAAGTACCTATTTGCCCTGGTATAGCTATTCTTCAGGTATTTAGAAAGGAGCACTTACTTTTCCATGTTGCATCCTCTGCAAGTTCTATGTTCATCTTCAGACCTCCTGGAAGCCAAGAAATGTATTCCAGATTTCAAAATTACAATATGCTTAGTTTAAAGTGAAATATTCAGAGTTAAGGATTTCAAGTGACAAAATATATTGCTCTGTGAGTTTTGCTAGGCGGTATTTCCGTTCAACCTTAAGACTAAGGTTTTTCATTTACAAATGTACATTTAAATACCTGCTGTGCAAACTCAGTAAGAAAGGTAAACAACTGAAACAAATTAAGGTTGTTATTGTTTCCATTCCTAAGTCATAATCATAGAATCACAAGATAATTCAGGTTAAAAGGGATCTTGGCAGATCTGTAGTTCAACACCTTGCTCAAAGCCAGTTCAGATAAAGGGCAACTGGGCATACTCCAGCCAGCTGTTGAAAACCTCAAAGGATGGAGAGAGCACATTAACCTGCTCCCATGCTTGGCTGTCCTCACAGCTTTTCCTTAAATCCAGTCTGAAATTCTTGATTCAGTCTATGCTGCTGTATCTTGTATTCCTGCTATGAACAGCTGTGAAGAATCTAGCTCCATCTTTTTTATATCCTCTAAAAGTACTAGTAAGCTGCTATTACACCTCCCTGAAGATGTCTCCTTTCCAAGCTAAAAAACCTCCCTTTACCTCAGCTCTCCACGTAGGACTGCCAGGAAAAAATGGAAACTGCGGTTTCAGCTCTTCCCCTCATTCAGATTAACACTTTAAGTCAGGCCACCTGTCTTCAAGAAAGCTGAACTTCATCTGCAACAGCTATGAAAATAACTATGGTGATCAAATATTTGTCTAGCTTCAAAAAAAAGTTCTGACAATTTTTTTAAATACAGAGTCCAGAAAATACTATCAAAAAAGCAGAAGAATGATTGAAGGCAAATAATTACACCACAACAATTTGCATAGTTATGGAAAAAATATGCTGGAAACCTTTGCTATTTTAACAAAGAACTTAGTAAATGTTTCACTTTTTCTTAAATAAACGTGGGAAATGAGTTTGTGATAACAGTCACAGAAAGTCTGGTATTTTAAATGAAACAAAGTTGTTCTTTTAATATTAATTCCTGTTTTAAGCATTTTTCTGGTTACTTGTACAAGCAGGGAAGGTTTTGGTGTCGGTTTTCTTTTCTCTCTTCATCCATAATAACCTTTATCCTGGGTTTATTTCCTTCAGTGAAGCTCTGAAATTGGCCACAACCTGATAGAAACAAGGTCACACTGCTACCAGTTGATACAAGCCGCTAGAGTACTCACAGTTAATTTAAAGTCAGAAGTGCCTTAGGGGTAGGTATTGCTGCTAAGTTGCCTTCTTGAGATTATTTTTAGGAGTCTTCTATGTCAATGGAAAATGTTAGGTATCTCAGAATTAGAGCTCGGAGAGGCAGAGGATGAAAAAAGATAGTCTAGTTGCAGCTAATGGAACTTACACAGCAGGTAGGACTCCGCTATGACTTCAGTTTGCTACTGAGAACAGCTGGAAGGTGCTCCCTGTGGTTTTGGTTCTGAGTTCAGAAATCTGAAAATAGCCATCTGTGGTGCTTGAAGATGTGTCCTTTCTTTTCATTAAAAAATGGAGAGGCAGGAAGATTGGATGATGGCTTCCTTCTTTTAAGACCTTATCCAGTGGTGCGAGCACTTGTCCAAGATACACCATAGCCTGGTTCAATTCTACACATTTACACAGCAAAGTCAGACAAAAATGGAGTCTGTTGACCTATAGAATATTTTGCAAAGCTTATTACTCTGTATTGGTTTCCCCTAAGGTTGTTTGAAAGATCAATTGGCAAAATAAGGAGAAGAAAAGCTAATGCAATTTAGAATTTTTATAATATTCACTGTAGCAACTGCCTGATTCATTTTTCTAGAAGCTCTTGAGATGCATTAGAGGTGCTCACTTCAAAATGCCCCATGAAAATGATCAAAAATTAGTACATATAACTGGTAATTGTTGTCGTTTTTTGTTTAATTATTTGAGACATACAAATTTCTTTATGAAATATTCTGCTAAGCATCCTATTACCTGTCTTTCATTAGGTAAAATCAAACGCCCTAATTAAGAAAGAACCCACTCTTCCCTTTGAAATCAAACTGAGTATCTTGTGGTAAGTAAGGAAAATGATGTAGTATCTATCTTCTTTTCTTAATAAAACATTCGTAATTTGCAAAACTGCCATTCTGTAATCCATATATAGGAACATTTCATTCCTAACCAGAATGCAGCTACTAGCTGGGTGTAAAAAAAAGCTGTTCAATTACACAAAAATCATAAAATCATAGAGTAGTTAGCATTGGAAAGGACCTTAAGATCATCTCATTCCAACCCTCCTGCCACAGGCTTCGCCCTAGACCATGTCACCCAAGGCTCTGTCTACCTGGCCTTGGACACTGCCAGGGATTTACCACTTTGGACAGCCTGTTCCAGTGCCTCACCACCCTCACAGTAAAGAACTTTTTCCTTATGCTCAACCTGAACTTCCCCTGTCTAAGTTTGAACCCATTACCTCTTGTCCTATCACTACAATCACTGATGAAGAGTCCCTCTCCAGCATCCATGTAGGCCCCCTTCAGATACTGGAAGGCTGCTGCAATAACATATTCAAGCTCAGAGTGCATATACAAGATATATTTCCCATGTATATGCAAAGACATCTTATTTTTGTACTTATGAACTCTTTGGCAGCCACAAACATAATTTGTTTATGGAAAATATAATTAGATGCACTGATGGGGTTGTTCCAAGCTCAGTTTACCTATTTATGCAGTTGCTTAACTAGCAATCTCTCACAATTTAGTATTATAAACCAAGCAGACAAAAACTATATAAATGAAGACAGATGATGATGCTCTGGACCACACACAAAAAGTGAAAAACTGCAAGATCATATTTTGAAATAAAAATCTCTACTAGTTTATTGAAGAGAAATTAAAAAAAAAAAAACAAACCCTCTTGGTTTTAATCCCTTATATGTATTGATTGATGTAGATATAGTTGTGCTGCTAATAACTAGCTGTTTATCAGTATGGAATTTATCAGTATTTTAAAAGATACCTTCAGGCAGAGAATATTAAGGATGTCTACTGCCAAACTGAAGTGAAAAGTATCATTTTTTTACGTTGGCACATTTTTTTCCTTTGGTGACTTTAAAAATGGCCTGTCAGAGCTTTTTCTCCTTGTCTCATAAATAACATTATTTTTTTATACCTCAGCAAAAGCATCTCTATCCTCACAATCCCTGGTGAACATCACCCTATCTTATCCTCACATGTGCTCCTTGCATTTGTTAGGGTACAGAAACATAGTGGAAACTTTCAGCAGCTGTAACAGAACTTGATAATCATGTACATTTGGCTTCCTGTGTTACATTTCCATCACCACTACTTTCCTCTAATGTATTTCCATAAGTAAATCCTAAATATTGAAAGTTTTTAAAAGCTTGTGCAATAAGATTTGTTCACCACAAATTAAGAGAAAGCATCCATTGCCTCTGCTTCCAACAGCACTTAGCAAAGGCAGGATTTAAAAGCAATTGTTGCTACATCTGGGTTTGTATTAAGGTAAATTTGAAACAGTGAAGTTAGTGTTTGATTTTTCATTTTTTCAGTGGGAACTGAATAAAAACAACTCCTGGACACCAGAAACCAGTTTCAGTTCCACAACAATGGGAAAGGAACAAACTGTGGTCTTTAAGCTATTTCACTGGACTAGCTAAACAAAATACAGGGAACTGGCAGTAGTCTTTTATCAAGCTTCTTTAGCTAGAGTCAGAGATATTCTTAGGGTGGAGGTAGATAAACTGATTTCAAACAAGAATGCTAAACTGACTGGAACAACCTTACACTATACAAATTACTGTGCTATTACTGACACAGTTACATCTGTTAATTTTACTAGTACAGAATTTGGTCCCCTGTTTCATATAATGAGCACCCTCGTTTATCCAAGATTTAAAGCTTCTCTGATTGCCAAACACTGCTAATAAAAGGGGTAAGAAGCTGCAAAACTGCCCACTCACCGACTTCGACAGAGATTGTAAGAGATCATGCACTACACAGGACAGCCTTCACCATCCTCTATGGATTTGGTTCTTACCTTTGATATTAATGGGTAGGCAAGGACAGGATAAAGTAAGTGTACAATCCATGTACACTGAGAGATTGGATAGGCAGCTGTTTAGCTGTGCTATTGGAATGCATGCTCCTTGGCTTGGGCTTATATGCTTGTATTGCCTCTGTAATAAGAGGGTTTTGGCTCCAGAGGCTAGGCATAAGAACAGACATCTGTCTCATTACTCTGTGCCTAACTGATAATTAGATGAGCTTTTCTTTGTAGCAGTCAAAGGAAACTTTTCCAGTTAGTTAACTTCATCTAAAAAAATTTCTTCCCACACTGTATATTATTTAATATATATAAAAATATATCTATTTTATATACATCTATATAAAATAAGAGGCAGATAAACTTCCTTCTACCTTGCTTTCAAATTAAGTCTGTGTTACATGCCATGTCAGTGTGGCTACATTGGCGCATTCACCAAAGTCAGTACTGTTTAAAATTTATGGAGTTTATTCTCCTTTAGTCAAGCATTTTCTACATATACAGAACATTCACATGGTATAAGTCACAGAACAAAAATGCATGAGACAGACTACTGCAAGTAAGTGAATAACAGCTTACATGATTCGTTTTTGTTCACAATGGAGGAAAGTTGTTAAAAAGGAAAACAGATTCAGTAGCTAGAAATGTAAGCAGACTTTTATCTTAGTTAAATTTACCTACCAGCAGGATTACTCAAGCTAAAGAGAGATCTACTGTATCACACAGGGCAGGATGCTAAATGCACACAAGATTACAATGCTAGAAAATTCCAGATTTCTAAGCAATTTACACAATCTAAATTGCAGTAAAATTTTGATTAAAAAAAGATATTATTTTTCTGATTGCCTTCAGTAAATGGAGGTCAGTTTAAGAGCTTATAAGCATTCTTTAGCAAAAAACATAATAAAAATACTCCCAAACTTGTAAGTCATTGCTCTAAGTTCAGATAGTTGCTTCCTGCTGGCTTTCTGGTCCTACTGACCTTACTCTACTTTTGGGAATCTTATTTTTCCCATTTACATTTTTAATCACTGTTAATATTAGAATTGTAAGTAGACAAACTATAAAAAATACAAAGTTTTTGTTGTTTGGTTGGTTGTTTTTTGCACTAATCCAATTGGACACATGGAATAGAAAACCTGTTGAGCAAAACAAACTGTTCAAGAAACATTAATCAGTGGTACAGTGAATAACCAAAAATGTGACCTATTGATTGTAGACTCACTTCTTTGCATTTTTAGTTTCTTAGAATGCATTTTGTTTGGTTTAAAATAACTATTTCCTTGATGATATAAGTGAAGCTTTGTGATGCCAGGTTTTTAGAACATGGTTTAATCTGAAAGGATTAGTGCAGTATGAGGACAGTAGATAGTAGGATAAGTAGAACTGAAACTCCTTGCTGATGAAATCCTGTGACAGCTGAAAAACATAACACTTTTTTTTTTTTTTTTCTAAAAAAAGGTTAAGCTTCTGCAAGCAGCTCTCTCAGCTAAGACTCCCCATAAAAATAAACTCCTCAAATTGCGGTGACCAGAAAACACTGCAAATGTAATTCCTCCTTATTTTCTCTCCTTCTATGTTCCACAACTTGAGAATACAAATTTGATACCAAAAGTTTCTTTCCAATGACAAGCAATCCTATAGCCACAGTGGGAATAAATAATACAATTTCTATGCTTTACCTTTCATGTGAAACTTTCGCTTCAAGGCACAAAAAGATTAAACAGTGGACTGGACAGAACAGGACAGAACATTTCAGTCTAAGGAGTCAAAGTTTGTTCAACAGCTCTTATTTTGTGTCTGAAGCAAACTTATCCAAAATTTGAATCATATTTAAATCTCCATTTTCAAATGCGAAGTATATTAAATTCCCTGAAGCTTTTTGATTTTTCCCTAATTGCTCTAAAATAATGTATGATATTTATCATCAATTTCAATATTTAGCAATTTCAATCTAACAACACAATCTCAGCTGATAATTAATGAGTGCCATTATCAAATAGCTATTTAGTAACTTTTATGTGGATGTTGATTCAGATTGCGTTTAAGTCAAAGAAATAACAGGTATAGAAGAATCTAACAATTTAAAATGAAAATAGTTTAAATTTGAAGAATGGTGTAATTTGAGTGCAATGTACTGTAAAACTATTAATTCAGCAAATATTGAACACAGATCCTTATGCTTCTCCAACCCAAATTACTGTGTTGCCTCTGCCAACTTCAGTGATTTCACAATTTAACTTATTGAGCCGTCCATCAAGGATAAAGAGAGATTCCTTGGAAGGGGTCATGAGATACTGACCAAAAATGCCACTGTCTTTTATAAGACGGTTTTTACTGTTCCAAGGCCATTCATCTGCTTTGACAGGCTCCTTCAGACTCTTCACCATCTTAACCTTGCCAGAGGAGAGCTCCATGAAAAGAACATCAGTTTGCATGCTGGAGCTACAGTAGACATTGTACTGATGAGCTTCAGTGAATGATGGCTGAAAAGCTACATCAGATATGTGCAAATTAGTGTGAATGTCAAACGCATCCTGTATTTCTCCTCTCATTGTTATGGACTGGATCCTCATGAGACCCTTTGCATCATCAATGCTGATAAGGTAACGTCCATCTGGAGAAATATGTGGTGTGCCTGTTACGTCACCATTGTATCCAATCACTGCATCAGTAACACTATCCACTATAAGCTGCGGTAGGACAGCCCCAGTGGTATCAGGCTTGCAGCAGATAAAAAAATATCCTCCAAGATGTGTATAAGCCAGTGACTGAGGAATGCAATTATAATCCTTTAAACTAATTGTCTTGACATATGACATAGTTTCTAGATCAATTTTCTGGAGAGTAGGCTCGTCCTTATGAAGAATAAATCCAAACCTGGAAGGAAAAACAGAAAATCAAAGAAAGGCAAAGCTGATGTGCTCATTATGGATAAAATGGATAAAGCCATTATAAGCAAAGTAGATGAGTTAGTATGTGCAGAGGTGTATTGCTATATATCTAAGCTTCAAATGTTTCAGCTATTAAGCATCTTAAAGTATTTAATTCTTAGTGTTCCTGTAACTGACATTCAGACTGGATCAAGGGAAATGTCTAAAAACTATCTGATTAATGGAAAAACTATTTTTTTCCTACTGATACGGGGGAAAGGTAAGCATTACTCTGAGCATATCTATTCAGTTATAACTTTTACAAAAGCCAGGAAGGGAAAAAATGATTAAATATCAATAGATTGTACATCTCACATGTTTTAATTCACTTCACATAGCTCTTCAACTTTCTCGGAATATCAGCTTAACCTAGCACTCATTGCTATTCAGATAATTACCTGAATCTTCCTCATTTTAATTCAGGAGAAATGAATATCATAAAAGGATTTAGGTTTATGCCTCCCAACTATCCAAGCGCCTTATTTCTTACAATTTAAATGACCCTTTATGCTTTTCCGTACATCAAGGCATTTTCACTGAACATGAATAACATGCTTAAACTTTAAAATTCTAGAGCTGAACATTTATAACATTTTAAATATAAACTATATTATTATTCCCTAATAATCACATATAAGTTCTGATCTGACTGCAAAATCATTTGACTGCATATATGTAAATAAAACCACCCTAAATATTATGGAGTCATGTGCAAGTAAACTAGTTTTGCTTATCTAAGTAGCTTTCACAGCACTTTTCCCAGACAGATGCTTTCCTCTGGCACACCTAACACTTTCCTCTGAATATATGATCCTAAGAATGAAGGTGTGTGCTGACATATAATCTAAAAATACCTTTCACATCCTGTTGATATAAAGTACGATGACAGCTAGAATGTTCCATCGAGTTGACAATAGCACAGAATTTTTACACTACACTTTGCAACCCCAATATATTTAGCAATCAGTGAACCACCAAAGCAACAGGCTAAAAGGCTGAAGGACATTGCTCAGTCAGTTCCTCCAACATAAGACAGTGTGAATTGTATTTGCACTTCCTACTGAACTAAGAACACTTTTAATTTTAGCCCCGCATTCAAAGTTCTTGCATACTGCTTCAGTATCATAGGATCACAGAACTACAGAATTATTTTGATTGGAAGTGACCTCTGGATTTCATTTGGTCCAACTCCCATCCAGAGAAGGGCCAGTAGGAATCAGACTGCCTGCAATTACAAGTTGAGCTAATTATGAGATCATTTTTGTCTTCGATTATTCAGCCAGTATGGTTATTTATACATATATACATGCAATCTGAATTAAATTGTCTTGGTTAGAAAAAGGGTGAGTGAGCCTTTATGAAGTTTATGTCAACATAAGTTGACAATTACTGTTACTTTCTGTTCACAAGGCCTGTTGTCAGAAAGGAAGGCTAGGATCATCAGATGAAATCTGATTTTTAGCTGTTCTGGCCATCTAATATCCTTTTCCTGATCTTTTGGGGCAGGCAAAAAGTTGTTGATTCCTGATTCCATTATTATGTAGTAGGTAATTTTTGGTCATGAGAAACAAACTTGTACTGTATTATGTACAGAATCATTCTGTAATAGAAGCTAAACAGCAAGCAACATTCTGAAATTTCAAATGTTTATGATATACCTCACTGTTAAATAATCAATGTTACACATATGAGCAATGATTACAAAAAGACAATATAATTAGCTTATTGATTGTCTTTAACATAACAGTGTCCAGTATAAAGCAACAATCAGGAAACTGTCCAAGAGCATTCACAACATTCTGGACAATGACTTACACATATCTGCTACTTAATCCTGCAAAAACAATAACCAAAAAAACCAGTGCATTTTGAAAGGACATTTTTCTGGATGAGAACTGACTGAAAGCTAGACATTGTTATCACTGTTGATTTCATTAATATCAAATGCAAAACAAAACTGAAATATCTAGGTTGCTAGATCAGATATTAAAAAATCAGAAAATGTAAAAGCAACAAAAAAATACAGAATGTTAGAGTCAATATTATAGATGATATAAATTCAGCCAAACTTTCTGTCCTGTCACTTTTATTGTGTAGAATCAAACTTGAGCCCTATTTCCAACACAATAAGGTTCATGTGAATACATGCAGGCTGCTGTTTCTTCAGTCCTGCTTTATTACAGTCTTAACGGAATCCATTTGCCACATCTGAGAGGCAGAGGTTGTAATGTGGGGAGGGCATAGATCGGTGTTTGATGTAGACTGGTGTTAGTTTGGTTTGGTATAGATTGTGTTGCAATATAGATTGGTGGCTGAGTGGAGGATAACCGTGCTCCCGCAGAAGGAAAGTGTGGAGTGAACTTAACAGGAATTTATCTTATGGCATAGCATGTACAGGTGGCAGGTTAAAAAACACGGAAGAAGAACATGGAGAAAAGTGGACATACTGCTGTGAAAGAAGATGGCTGCAACATGCAGGACAGGTTAGGGCATTCCTTAAGTGAGACACTGGATACATTGGAGAATCTGCAATTACTGTGGAACAGTGCAGCACAGGGGACAAATATTACACTGGTTAATTACTCTGAGAACTGTAAAATTTGGTTACAAGTGAGTTAACCAATGCAATTGTGAGAATACAAAATCAGTAACACAAATTTGTGAATATTACAAATATAATAAAATTACTTGACTTCTGAGGTAAATAAATAAAAATATTTTCAAATAAAAATCTATTTTTCACTTAGGTCTGCTCTTATTCAATAAAATTTTGTCATTTCTGTTCCTAAGAGAAATGTACTTAAATTACATTTAAGCTTATGAATATCTATGTTTAAAAATAAACATACTATCTATTAGTGATGTCATTTGTGTAAATTCAAAAACTAGTATGATTCTCATGAACCTTTCTCAATTCTCATTATTTTAATGAGTGAAAGGTATGTGAAAGCAAGGGAAAATATCTAATTTTAGGTCAATGTGATGGCAAGAACTGAATACATGAAATACTTTAATTTCAGGTATTACATCATTATTTCAAACATTTTAATGTAAGTACACACTGAAAATATTTTTTGCCTTAATTACTTCTGATCTCAATTTCAATAGTGAACAGAAATAAACTATTTTTTTCCTTGAGTCTTGTAAGCTAACTTTGGGTTTGAAAACATCTTTTTTCTCTTCCAGTAATGGGGAGAATTAGGGAATCATACTTTAAAGAGAAAGAAAATGCTCTCACAAAGTTGTTTTTAACCTATGTAGGTACCTAAAACACACACCTAAGACACATTTTCAGACATATACAAACATACATAAAAGTAATTATATGGTTTTGAAAATCCCAGGAGAAATCATCTAAAATCATGATTAAATACTTTCGTAATTGTTTTCATATACCATGTATCAAACTGACTAACAGAGAGAAACCTTTATGCTGCCTGTATATCTATTTATTTAAAAGATTATTCCAATGCAAACAAGATTAGAATCTATTATCTAAATCAGCAATTTTTACTTGGTGGTTTAAATCACAATTAAATGAATTATTAAAGTCAGTTTCATGCAAAAAAAACCTGCTTTGCTTGTGAGTTCTTGATTAAGCACTGTTAATGATCTTTTTTTTAATATTTTTACTTTCAAATGTCACTGATTTCAAAAGGAATATATAAGTTACTAATCTTTGCTTCTCAAATAGTATTAACAGCATACGTTTTTGAACCACAAGTACATTCAGCTTATGTTAACTTTGGTTGCACAAAACACTTGATTACCCAAACAGTGAATTTATTCTCTAACTTTAAAGATAAGGGCTTACATACCTTCCCTAAGGTACATCAGTCAAAGGTACAGAAAGACTCACACTTGACAACTCTCTTTCGCTCCGAGAAGGATATTGCCATTGGTTTGTTCTCCACTTTCTCATTACCTGGTGGTACCTCCTGCCAGACAAATCCTCTGAATTCTGCCAGCTAAGAGGTTTGCATGAGCATTTCGCAGTGCATGCCATTAAGATTAATTTAGTTATTTTGGAATCATTCAAATGCTTTAAACAGTGTCTGTTGGTTAACCTGGTTGGTATGAATGAAATTGTTTAAGAGCCAGAGCAAAATGTAATAGTTTTCCCACTTACGCAGGTAGGCTTAAAAAAACTGCTTGCCTACAGCAAGGAACTCCAGACCTTTAGGGTTAATCACATCCTTATTCTAGAATGAATCATCAAGCACATTATAAAGCATAAACCAGCTGATAACATGTCTCAAATATTTCAACCAAGACTTTCCAAAGCACTCCAGTTTCTTGTGCAGCTTTAGCTATCTCTTTGTAACATTTATTTCCCAGTCCAAAAGCCACAAGTGAAAAGCTTACAGTATCTTGGATAGATTGTTTTTTGCAACTTAGTGGCTTCAGCTTTAGCAGTTGAGTTTACTTGAAAACTACAGAAACTGGATTCAAGGTTGCAGCATCCTTATCGTTATTTGTGTACTTGGGAGATCTACCATCCCTTGCTCTAAAGCTATTAGTTTACTTGATTTCCTCGCTGAAGCAGCAGATTCTGATACTCTGCTATACCTGAATACCTATTTACAATATATTTTACTTTTAAAGTGTGCAAGGGGCAGTTTAATGTTTTTTTGTTTTTTTGTTTTTTTTTCCCTGTGATCGTTCATTTTCATGCTCTTAAATGCTACAGGCTACCATTGCAACTGGGATCCTAAAAACATAGAGAGGAGCAAGTACAGACAACTAAAAAACATCAGATTGAATAAGAATATAAGAAATCACTTTGTCAAGATAATTTCTGTGAGTATTAAAACCACAGAATCCAAAGGGGAAAGCTGATAAACCTTCACAAAGGACCTACTCTTCCCCAGAACAAGTAATGCTACCAAAAGGAATCAATTAGAACTAATGGGATTTTATAAATACTATTGTTCAAAGAATTCTTTCTCAGCCTGTCATGTTACCTGTAACTTTTCAGTGCCCCAATTAAAATTCAGTAAAGCTGTACAGCGATGTAAACACCCATCAGCCCAATAAATACAGATGAAAGAGAAGTGGGGAAAAAGTAGTTTCAAAGCTGCCCATCTTCTTGGATATAAACGGATTTGGCAAGCTGCGTGTTTGATATATTTGTTTGTCTGCCTGTCTCAGTGAGAACTGTGGCTGAGATTTTGAGAAACTCAACAAATCAAAAGAGAGTTTGCACAAATCAAGCACAGTCTTCGTGTGCATGTGAGGTTTGTGTGACTGATTCTTAGTCTGTAAAAACTGCCATGCAGAGGCATAAGGATGGTAAAAGAATGGAAGTTCTGGAAGTAATGGAAGTTCTGGGGGGAAGATACAAAAAGGAAAAGGGGAAGTGAAGTAAACTGATAAGGATTCCATGTCTGGTACAGTTAAAAAGAGAACAAACCTTCCAAAAAAAAACAAAAGACACACAAACCAAAACCACAACAAAAAAGAGAGAGAAATTATACTTTTTGTTACCTAAAGATGAAGCAGCATTTTCTGAGCCACTAGCAATTGAGGAAAATGATTAACAGGTTTTCTATAGGAATGTGTATCTGCCAGGTTAGATAATTTGTTCCTGATAATTTTGAAAGAGTTGCTAGATCTTAACATTTTGATAAATCTCAGAATAAAAGGAAAATTTGGAAAGTCTAGCAGATGATTGTTGAAATATTCATCAGATAAATCCAGGTATCCTACTTAAGCTGAATAGCTTGATGCATATCCCAGAGAAATAATAAAATTTATGATATGAGAACCAACTAGAGAAAAATGTGAACATAATGCAGTCAGCTGGGTTTATGAACAAATGAACTTTGTCAGACAAACTGAATTTTTTTTAATACAAAACCTTGCTGAAGGTAACTGAATATCAAGAGGGCATATCTTTATTGGAATAAATACTGATACCTTATGGAAAAACAATTTCTCTGCAATAAAATGCAATTATCAATGCAGAATCATCATTTTACAGGGAAGTTTTGGTTTTGCTTTGTACCAACTCTGATACTTCATAAAATTTTCACAGGACATTTGGATGTAAATACATGTCCATAGCATTAAAGTTACAAATAATGACAGGGAAGTGTCCTGGGTTCAGCAGTAGCAGTCATTTTTCTCCTGGTGTATTGCTGTGTTTTGACTTTCATCCTGAGAACAGCGCTGATAAAAATGATGTTTTGGTCTGGCCAAGGACTTTGTGAGGCTCATGCTCTGCCAGGGAGGAGTGGAAGCCGGGAAGAAGCAGAGACAGGACACCTGACCCAAACTGACCAAAGAGGTGTTCCATACCACAGCATGCACAGCATGTCATGCCCAGGAGGTGATGGGATGTTCCCCGAAAGGGCTGGGAGACTGCAGGGATGGAGGAGGTATCGGTTGGTGCTTGGTCGAGCTGGGGGGGGGCAAGTTATCAGTCAGTTGGTGCTGAGGTGTTGTATTCTCTTCCCTTGTTATTTCCTTTATCATTACTATTATTGGTGGTAGCAGTACTGATTTATGTTATGCCTTAGTTACTAAACTGTTCTTATCTCAACCCATGGGAGTTGCACTCTTTTCGATTCTCCTCTCCGTCCCTCTGGGAGTAGGGGGAGGGCAAGAAGGGGAGGAGTGAGTGAAAAAGCTGTCTGGCTGTGTTTAAACCACGACAGAAAGTTATTACATTAGTCAGTTGGTCATTTAAGCAAAATGTGTTAAGCAAAACAGAGCTAAGTGTAAAGTCAAGCAACTTTACTCGTGAATGAGGAGTGCAGGACATGCATGTAGAACAATAACCTGAAAAGAAGCATCTATGGAAGTATTTAAGGATCATAGCAGACATGCAAGTCACTATGAGATCTGAGTCTAATGAGCTTGAAAAGCATTACCCAAAGGTTTTCATACAGTCCTTGGAGGAACATACAGAAAGAGGCAAGGAAAATGCAAGTCTCCTATCTGTATTCTACACTGGGGAGATTATATGAAGAATGCTTTATGTTGTTTTATTTCTGTCCTTCTACAGAGGAGTATTAAAAAATTAGGGGCAAGAAAGAATCATAAAATTATTTGAGGGCTGGAGACAATGATTTTATGGAAAAGTCTGAGAGAAAAATATAACTGAGACAGGACTTATTTACAACATGTATCTACCTGAATATATACGACGTTAGACAAGATGTTCTGGTGGTCTGTTCTAGCCTGTGAATATGATAAACATCAATTTTTTGTCTTCATACAATCAAAATTACATAAATACAGTAGGTATTTATCTTATACTACTTGATCATTTTATGCTGAGATTTTAAGACGCATCCAAGTGTTTAAAATCTCATGAAACTGTGATTTCACACAATAGCCTAGCTCATACAAACACACACACACACAAAGTAGCATGCAGGGCAATCTTTCTTTCTGCAGGCCTCAGGTTTAGATGGCACTCTTACATCCACTGTACAGAAAAAAAAACTGGGTTTTTTTAATTAATCTTACACTGTTTCTAGTCTTAATAAATTTTCAATTTCACACGTGAGTTACTAGTAACTTTTACAATTACTGATCTTCCATACACACAGATATATCTTCAAAATAAATGTTCCCCTTGACAACACACTGGTCTCCAAATTCAGGAAGCTTGTGAATAGCCTGTATAATTTTACAACTATACAACTATGCCAGCTATAATTTCACTTGGGAAGAAAAATATTCTAAGACTGGGGTGGTCATTCCTTTGAGGTTTATTAATCCAACTGTAGATCATGGGGCATAAGTTGGAGGAACAGTGATAGATCACAGAGACCTGCTTCAGAACAATTACCTGCTTGCACATAACAATGATCAGTTGCAAATAAATTTCAGCCCACTATCCAATAACCTAACTGCTGCCTTCTAACCACCAGGTGAATTTATCTGTACTTCAGTTCTGCTCAGTATTAAGAGCCTTCTCAGCATGCCAGTGTCAGATTACTAACTCTGCTTTCATTGTGAGGTTGGCCTTGATCTTTCTGATGAGGAGGCAAAAGCTACTGTAAAGAGACAGCAATACCAAATTTATCAGAAAACTCTATTGCAACTCACTAAGGTCAAATACAGCTTTGGATTGCACATCTTAGTGAATTGGGGGACCCTAAAAAAAGCCGTATGTAACAAAGTGGGTGATTTACCAGATCTGTAACAAAATGTCATCCAGTGGTGTCTACAGGCCCAGTGTAATAAGGACATTTCATAAAATTGACATTAGTAAGAGGGTTTTGTTAGAGGTCTCAGTAAACCAAATCAGCAAGTACCTGAGTATCCTATTCCATTCACTATCCTATTTTTTTTTTCCATTGAAAACAAAGCAAAGCTATTAAATTTGAGTAAAGAAGTCTGCAATACTACTCTGTGTTCAGTGAATAGCTGAGCTCAATCCCCAAAGCTACCATAACTTTTCAAAAATACTTAGTTTTCTAAAGGGATTAAAAAAACACAGCCATCCATAATCATGCAATAAAATTGTATCTGTCATCTATGTACTGTTAACCTGTTATTTATGATTAGGCTGTTGGAAAACAAGTGATACTTCAGAGTACCTTTGCTTTTTACAAATGTTTTATAGATAAATGGTGCTCTACTTAATGCAAAGTTTCCTTTCATATAGATAGATATGCAGAAGAGTCCCACTGTTCATTAATCCCCAATTAATATTTACGAGAATCTCAATCCTCATGTCTCTTCGATGCACAGTATCAAACAGCACATAAAGGTGACTGTCAGAGTGCATACTGAGATCCACTGCAACTCAAGCCTGCAAGACCTCAGAGCAAAGCTTTACATTTCTAATAAATTATTTTACAATTTATGCAAGTGGGAATATGTAGCCTGTGGGCATATCAGTCCAACTGGAGTACATGCTAGAACTGTAACATCCAAGATTGTCTCTTTCTTCACTCAGTCCATATGAACAAATAACATTTGAATCCCAGATTTTCAAGATTTGTAATCTTACATTGTGACATATAGTTAAGAGAAATAGGAATAGTAATATTTAGCAACTCTATAACACTTTGTATGAGAGGTATACAGGGTTTGGTTGGAACAGGGTTTTTTTTTCATATCAGCCCATATGGTACTGTGTTTCAGATTTGTGAACAAAAGTGTTTATAATCCACTATGTTTTAGTTATAACTGAGCAGTGTTCACACAGCATCAAGGCCTTTCTTTTTTTCTCACTCTGCCCTCCCCGCCAGGTAGGCAAGAGACTGGGAGGTGACACAAGCTGGGACAGCTGAACCCCACTGGCTAAAGGGATATATATTCCACTCTATAGAACATAATGTACCCAGATGAAGGGAATCTCAGGTACATAAAAATAACTTCTCCAAACTAAGTTAAAATAGACAGGAAGGATATCCTAAAAGGTTTCAAATGCAAATGCATTAAAAAAAAAAAGAAAGAAAGAAAAAAAAGCTAAAAAGCTCATGGATGAGTGCCTTATTTTTCTAATTTTAATGGAAAAAACCCACCACAAATTTGGGAATAGAATAATTATGATTAATTTAACAACAAGTTTAAAATTATTACTTCTACTGTCTCACGATATATTCAAGACCGGAATTTTTAAAGCATTCCAAATATATTTAAAATATAGGATTTGGGTTCTAGTTTTATGGAACTGTAAGTCTGTATGTAACACAAAAACAGTCAACAATAAACTCATGAACTGTATCATTCTTTTCTCCAAAATGCTAACTGTAATTATCCCTACGGTATTTCCCTAACTACTGCAAAACTCTTAACATTAAAACTCCCACTGACAAGCTGACAAACAAAGGAATCTACACATACTCTACCAAACTACTACTCTCTCTTTTGTCAGAGTATCAAATGCCTCATAGTACAGGAAATCTTTAACCAATTAGGTTTGGAATAATTTGTGTACAGGAACTTGCCCATGAAGCAATGTGCCATGAAGCACAAATTCTGAACTCATATTTAAAAGGTATTAATTTTGGAAATCTCACTGGGTATAATTGTTACACATGAACATTATCATTTTTACAAGTCCTAACGCTCCTTTCTCTTATCACATCCAATTTTCATATTATTTTTAATGACATTTCCATCACTTAAATTTCCATAGTTCGTGACAGTTATAAAGGGTAAAAACAAATTTTCTTTTAATATAGATCCCCACATAGTGTATAACAGATAACTTTCAGTTTGAAAAAAACTGTGCAAGTGTAGTGTATGTTACCACAGCAGGATTTATATTACTGTCTTCCTTTCACTGTCCTTTACAGTGACTGAATACTTTATCTCTTGCTGTTCTTTAAGGAGATGAGTTACTTTCAAACCAAAGCAAATACCCCTGTTACTATCGAAGAATAGTTCATTATGGTTTTGAAAAAGTATTGCTGGTTTCATACAAAATTCCTGTCAAGTTCCTTATCATCTCTATTCAGCCTAAGTAGCTTTTACTTTTGCACAGCACAATGGGAATATTTTGCTTTTGAGGAATGAACAAGAACTCCTTTTTCCCCTTGAATATCTCACTGTTGTTCCATATTTGTTACATAATTGTTCTTTCTATCCATGCCAAAAATGCTTTGAATGTGATTAAACAATTTAAAATCTGTACAGCTTCCTTATCTGTTTTCTGCCAGTTTGCTCCATAACAAAAAGATAGATTTCAATAAATTGATTACTATATGTATTGTAGAAATATCATTGATAGAATGTGCTATGTCACAACTGTGTATAGGTGTGTAGCAAAAGATCCTTAAGCACCTAAGAATTCTCATTTTCAGACAATTCTTCTTTCATTTAAATCCTACAGGACAGAGGAAGGGATAAGAGAGAAAAAACCCACACTGATGTAGTGCTGAGACTGCATGAGTTAGAGTTTCACATACAAGCAGTTTACCTGCTTCCATTCTGCAGAATTTTAACAGAAGTATGTATTACTTGATATAAAAAGTGCATGTGTTACATAAGTATGCATATACTCATATGTATATGTATAGCAAGTATAGTGTCTCAGTGTGCAGTTGAGCTATAGGGAAAAAAACATGCACTAGGGTATGCCTCCCTGATCGTACTTTTTTTTTTTTAATACAAGAAATGGATGAGTAAAAATAATTTTTGCCTCACATATTCTGGGCTTCAGGCCTCAGGCTACAAATGTTTTCACTGCTCTCTGCACCTGTAGCTTCCAAATTTGCCTTTGAAGAGCCCACTGATACTTTTTCAGGTCAAATGATAGAATCCTCAAAAGTGTTGACCTTTCCTTGTCCTCTCAGGGGATAAGCATGGTTTCTTCCCTTAGGATTAAACATAAACATTTTTATGACACAGTTGGTGAATTGGATAAGTTGAATGGATGTATTTCAGCATCATGTATCATTCAGAAAAACAGTGCTAGATCTCAATCCACAGAGAGCTGAGTTTTAGGTGGCTCTGATAAGGATTTCAAGTAATATACCTTAAAACTAAAAATTATGTACTTTAGATTAAATACATGTATTATTTATTAAAAACTGATATATGAACCAGGAAAAAAAAAAGACAAAAACAGTACATGGCTTAACCCTGTCTTTTCCAGAGTACACAAAAATATAAAGCTGTTTATATTTACATCTTTGCTGCTTTGAAATAAACAAGAAAAACCCACGTATCCACGTATTTCTGCAGTCCTGATCAAGCACCACTGCTTCTCTTTTCTACAATCGTATCTGTAGGCAATAAGAGGTTGAAGTATTGCCATTATTAATGTTCAGCCTCATCAGAAATCCTTACCACAAAAATCACTCTCTACAGATAGCATTTCTTTCCTGTAGACACCTACATTTCTATGGATAACTATACATGCCTGCATATGAGTTAAACATGTAAGTTGCTATTTTTGCCAGCAGAGATCTAGTCCACACATTCAACAGTCTAGAGAAATTAAGATGTCCAGTGCCAGAGCCCTCCCTATAGGGGGTGAGCGAAATCACCTTCTAGACTCCATTACCTGTATAGAATAGATGTCCATTAAGTACATAAAAAGACAGACAGTTTACACCCATGGCTACACTATTATTTTCACCCCTTAATCTAGGTGTTCATAGTCTGAATCACACAGTCACCATAAGCACCCTATCAGAATGAAAGTATAGTAACCAAAACCAGCTTTATAAAACTGCACAGATTTGGAAAACTGAAGTTTAGTTGACTGACACTATGTCAGGATGTGAGGAAGAACTACAGTTATGCTTGAAACGTGACTGTTTTGCCAAGTCATTACAGTAAGTTCAGGTAACTCATAGCTGTAGAAGCTATTAAAACTGCCTTTTGTGGTCAGAAATTAAAATGACTGCTCAGAGGAGCAACTAGCACTACTGCAAGTGCCTGGATAGAGAACAACTTTGTATATGTCTCCATGAAAAAGCTAAAATCAGAGAGGATGTTGCTTCCAGAACTTTCAGGGTCTCTGAAGATGGCTTTCACAGATCTCAAAGGGTAGTTTTAATAGAAAACCATGAATTCACTTTGCTTTCTATACAAAGTGTATTTTTCCAACCATAAGGGTCAGCTTCAATATTTTCTCAAGGCTAGAGAGTCATCGAAAAGACAAATAAAAGCTCTTCAGAGTCTGCCTTTCATTTTTACCTTCTTAGGGTTTTGCAGGGCTTTTAAGAATTGCATGCTAATCTTATAAATGAATTTTCCAAAAGCAACTTTGCATATCACTTCATGTTAGTGAACTACTTTTTCATGGTATTATTAGGTATTAACATAGAATAGTTAGGGTTGGAAAGGACCTTAAGATCATCTAGTTCCAACCCCCCTGCCATGGGCAGGGACACCTTGCTCTAAACCACATCACCCAAGGCTCTGTCCAACCTGGCCTTGAACATTTCCAGGGATGGAGCATTCACAGCCTCCTTGGGCAACCTATTCCAGTGCCTCACCACCCTCACAGGAAAGAATTTCCTCCTTATATCCAATCTAAACTTCCCCTGTTGAAGTTTTAACGCATTACCCCTTACCGCATTAGTCCTATAACTACAGTCCCTAAGGAAGAGTCCCTCCCCAGCATCCTGTAGGCTCCCTTCAGATACTGGAAGGCTGCTATGAGAAAATTTCTAAGCACTAGTTAAAAAAAACCTTAAAAAAAGAAGCTTAAGAAATTCTTTCCTAGAAATGATGATAATTTTCATTATACTTTAATGAATATATTTACATAAGACTGTATTTATTGTTGAGTTCAGAAAGATCAATAGAATAGAAGATAATGATGATCATGTAAAAACTCATGTCCTCTCTCCTTTCTGTTTCTAGCCATATACCCACAGATTACCCTCACGAAATCAACAGTCTTTTTTAGAGAAATATCCGAGATCAAACACTTAAGATAAA
The DNA here is from genome assembly GCF_033783945.1 of Neopsephotus bourkii. Lineage (NCBI taxonomy): Eukaryota > Metazoa > Chordata > Aves > Psittaciformes > Psittacidae > Neopsephotus > Neopsephotus bourkii. Next base: position 14,001,728 of record NW_026900684.1, on the reverse strand, counting down.
GCTCTATCACAACAAAGTTTGACCAAATCTGCTGGCCAGAAGTTTTCCGTAACTCAAATGCCATTAACTGGCCAAGAACAGTCCATTATAGGCTCAAGGTAGACCCTGATCTTCTAAAAAGCTTCTATTCTGGCACAGGAAAGTACCTTCCTTAAAAAAATAAAAATCTAAAATAGAAGTTTGTATATTTACCAATTTTTTTTTTTCTGATGAAATGGAGGAAATATTAACAATCAACAAAAGGAGAAAGGAAAACTGGCCTTAGAACTGTTTTGTTAGCTGTATAGCTCAACTGTCTGCCCTTCGAGATTTGTCACCAGCACATTATGCCTCAGACTAAGGATTTTCTAAGAACTTAATATACAACACTGCAACCATTATTTACTTTGTTAAAATTACTCTTCACTTTATAACCATACACAGATGATTCTAAGGAAGGCTGTTCACAGGGATTTATTTTACTTCAGAGGCCTTGAATTCATACCATTTAAATCATCACACAATTAATTTTCCTCAAGTAACTTTGAAATACACAGTTTATTTTTTATTGCCGTTTTCTATTACAATTACTGTAGTATATTGCACAAATAAAGTATTTACCCCTGGATAAAACCCACACTTTTCATTTTGGAAATGTTTCTGATTTCAAAACCTGTCAGCATTGCAAGGGCATATGAGTCTTCCCCTCAGGACTTACAAAATTATTGTTGCCTAGAATAGTTCATTTATGGCAGTTTGATGAGAGGAGGCTTTTTTCTTTAATTTCTGAATTTCAGAAATGGTTGTTTGATGATAACAAAAGGCTAAGTGGATTTCGTCCAGTAGTTATTGCACATCAGCACAAATGGTGCCTTTCTTTTGGGTACTATAATAGTCTTTGACCTTCAAAGTTTTCCTAATTTTGTTCCCAATGCTTTTCATAACATTAAGAACACTTGCTTTGTATTTCTGCTTGCACCAGAAAAGGCTTTTTTCTCTTTCCTTTTCACTTGTTTATAACATCATTAAGCCCAAAGCATCTTCCTGTCTAAGGACATATTAACATCTTGGAGAACATCTTGATAACTCTCTATTTCTTAAGTGTTTGTGTGTGTGTACACATATATTCACATACACATCTTTAAAAGATTTTTGTCCTCTTCACCAAATGAAACATTTAAAAGTGCCTTTCGAAATAACATTTGATGAAGTAATGTGTGACTGTGATAATTTACCTGGGAAATACTAGTCCTGATAAGTAGTAATCCTAAGAAATAGGAGTAGGGAAAAAAATGGTAAAAAAAAAAAATAAAATTAAAAGACAAAGAACAGAAGGTTGTGGGGTCATTCTTATGGAAAATGAGCAATTTCAGTGTAAAACAAGATCATCACTATCAGTTCTGTTAGATGAATGAAAAGGTCAGTGCTGATGAAGAACAGAATTTGATGGCAGGTCTCATTTTCTGAAAGTATTGACTATTTTTTTTTAATTTCCTAAGGAAGAAGTTCTGGATTTCAAAAACTTCAGGTTTCTGAGTTCTTACAGACTTGCACATTAAATATCTCATCTGTACCTTTCCAATTAGAAGAAAAAAATGTCTATAGTTACAGGGAATTCTTTGAAATTTTTTACCTTTCTGGGAGGAAAGAGGAAAATTAACGTATAGATATAACCTACCTTCAATCAAAGTCAATACTATTTTTATTCTTAATTGTAGATGCAGTTTAAGAATACCTTATGCCAGCAGAAGTCATATACACTTCACAGGTTTACTTGATAATATTATTATAAAGAAATGTAAGTCTTCATAGATTAATTCAGAAAGGAACTTAATACTCAAATGTAAGATCTATGAAACCAATATTGTTTAGATCTATGGGAGAGGGTTTTCTTAGTAATGATAAAATTTCTGATTAGATCCTAAAATATCCTGACATAGAAGAGGGATGGATACTGCAAAGGTGTGTGTGTGTGGCTAATCCCACAAAAGGCCTGTTGTGCTTCACAAAGGTGGTAACAACCGCTGAACATTACCTGAGAGATCTGAATGATCTTTTGCTATTGCTTTGCACACACCTTATAGCAGTGAATGTTTCCTATATTTCAATTCCCAGTCAATGGTGGCCAAACATACTAAAATGATTCTTTCTCTGTCTCTCAGCACATACTGACCATTATTTGGAAAAAATAAGGATATCAAGAACTTCAAGAAAGACATGCAACACAGAAGGAAGGAAATATAATTACTACAAGGGCTTGAAGGAATCCTGAGAAGTGCTATGTTGCTAGAATAAAGGGGTTTCCTCAAACTAAGATTTGTGTTTAGAGCTTGAATTTGAATAGAAAAATTTCCATTTCTAGACAGTAAGTGACAGACACAGGAATGGATGCTATAAAAGAAACACGTTTTGAGCATTAATAAGCTTTCAGTAATGGACAATAATGGAAGCAGAGTTTCTGAGTTTATGCTACATCATATTTAATAAGATTAGCTCTAGACTCTAAAAATTTGAGTGCCACAGCTTTAATGTTGCTGAGCCAAAGTGAATGTCGTTGTAAGTACGATCAACAAAATCCACATCCTTATTCTGACATTTTTCACTAGACCAGAAAAATCACAAATGATACAATCTTTCAAACACTTATTTGTGGGGCAGATCCATGCAAGCTGTCTTCTGTAATTCAGCTGGATAAATCACCCAAGTCCTTACAAGAGAAAGCTAAAAATTTTTGAACTAAAATCTCGTATTGATAACAAAAATAGTATACTGCCTGAAATCTTTTTTCTTTTTGGAAGCTTTATTTTACTACTATTTCAGTTTAAGATTTTACTTGCAGAGCATTTAAGCCATATCTCACTAGAGACCCAGAGGAAGGAAATGAACTGTCATCGGAAATTTGTGTTGAAGAATATTTTCAAACAACTCATGTGTAAAGAACAACAGGAAAAATTTCCCAATAGCTGACCCAGATGCCACAGTGACTTCCTTAGTCATTATTTTAGATCTTGCTGGAAGAGCTTCCTTGTTTTAACATGTCACACACAGCTCTGGACTTCTTAATCATGTTTAGCATACATTTGTCGGGATAAATCCTGAAGTTTTAGTGCACTAGTGATGCAGAAGCCATGAATGGTATGAGGGCTCACTCATGGAGCACTTGCAACATGGATTTATACAATACACACTTTACTTATTACAAATAGCTCTTCAGTGATTATAGTACTGACAAGAAAATAGACTGAGAAATTTTAGGACAAAGGAAAGCACCTTAATTTCCAGATTTTGAGAATCCAGGAATACATGAAACTATCTGTATTATATAATAAAGGAACTTATTCTTAGCAAAATTATATTTGCAGTGTTGGCAGAAATGTGTTTTTCTTTCTTGTACCTTGTAGAGAAGGACAGCAATAAAAGTCAAAGGAAGGGCTAGCTACACTGACATAGTGAGCAAAAGACATTCCTAAGGATGGTCCTAAATGTCAGTAAAAGGTAGGATAGGTTTAAGAAGATCTGGTGCTCCAGAAAATATCATAACATCAAGGTGGGTAGATGTCATATGGAATACACAGCCAAATTTATATATGCCAAAAGAAACAGCACTAGTAGAAAATTAATAATGAAGTAGAGATAAGGACTACAAAGGTGATAAATTACATATGTCAAAACATATGTCAAAACATATGTAAGATATTTTTCTTCATTTTAACAATGAAGTTCACATACTGTTATAGCTGAGGATATATGAATATTCAAAACAACAGGTACTGAACTTTACCACATTTCCTTACTCTCTTTTGTTTTTCACTAGTGACCCAAATTAACAAAATATTAAACAAAACAAAGCAAATTATCTGTAAAAATTATGACAAAATACTATTCTCAGAACATAAAAGCATCAGAGATGACACCTGTATTGAAACTGTAAGATAATCACAGGGGAAAAAATCAGGCACATCACGGTAAATTGCTGTGATCTACTTTACAGATAATATGGGAATTGAGGATTTGTGGTAATGGCCCTATTAAGATGGAAATTTTGATCTTTTACCCAGAAGAAAATGTTGCATGCAGTTGGGATCCCATGGAAGGAATACAGACAAAATAGTCTATGCATGTAGATTTGGAAGTTTCCTTAAAATCTTTAGCTGTATGACCACACACAGTAAAGTATCTCAGCTTCATTAAAAATGGAAAGACAGGTTTGTAACATAACATCAAAGAGGAAAGGTTAAATGTAATGAATAAATTCTAAATGCTTAAAAGTAGAAATGTGCAAATGAAAACTTCCAAATAATTTTTCACTAATCCAAAGTCGCAGATCTAAAACACAGCACCATTCCGGCTGCTATCAGGAAAATTAACTCCATCCAAGACAGACCCAGCACAATTTTTTTAAAGTAATTGTACTCTGAGCAATTAAGGCAGCACTGGGATAACTTCTGATCACTGGGTACACCAAATTATGTGCTGTAATTATAGGGATTAGTTTCTTCTTATAGTTGATTACATTTTTATACATTCACTGTGTCATGTATTTTCACAGTGATACATGTTGAATTTTTAAAAGCAGACAGGTACTAGAAGACAGATACATAGTTATTTATAATCATCATTGGTTTGGCCACCTCAGATGGAGGTTTCATATTATCTCAAGGGTAAATATTCCTGTAATGGCTTCTACACCTGCAAAAGGGAAAGAAAATTCAGTGTGAAGCACATCTACTTTTTAGCAAAATTACTCTTCACATTAGTAGAGCCAACTAGACTTAAGACAGGTTCTGGCCATTTCCTGGGCTAATAAGGAAAGACAAGTAGAACATAAGGAATTTTCCTTTATTGATGCTAGAACTTCTATAGTGATACAACAGCTGCCTGCAATCTCATGTTTTCGGTAATAATTGAAGTGAATTTTCATTTCTAAATAGCCACACTGAGGTGGAAAAAGTTTTCTGACAAAATGTGGGTTGCTTTTTTTTTGTTGTTGTTTTTGTCTTGTTTTGTTTTGCTTTGGAAGCTGGTATTTTTAGTTTGAGAGCTTTGTGAAGTCTTATTCAAGCCACTTTAAAGAAAAAGATCTGGAACATGAGATAAATTGGCCAAGAAGTAATTGTATTGTATTGTTAACTGACATGGGAAAAAGCCTGCAGGATAGTTGATTCCAGAAACAAATTAATTTTCAAGACTGATTTATCATATATATTTGTGTGTAAGCATATGTACATAGAACCATAGAATACTAGGTTGGAAGGGACCTCAAAGATCATCTAGTCCAACCTTTCAAGGCAAAGTGTAACCTAGACTAAAAGTCCCAACACCCTGTCCAGCCAAACCTCAAGGGTCCAATATTGGGAAATCCATCAGTTCCCTGGGAAAATTATTTCACTGGCTGATTGTTCTCATTGTGAAAAATCGTAATCTTCTGTCCAACTGGACTGTTCCCGAGAGTAACTTATGTCCATTACCTGTATTTCCCATGTGACTCCTCGTAAAAAGGGAGTTTCCATCTTCTTTGTAGCTACTCTTTAAACACTTGAACATGGTGATAAAGTTCCCACTGAGACTTCTTTTCTCAAGGCTGAGCAAACCCAGTTTTCTCAGCCTTACCTCATTTACAGACTTTCCAGTCCTTTAATCATATTTGTGGCGCATCTCTGGATCCTCTCCAGCCTGTCCACATCTTTTCTGTAGAGTGGGGACCAAAACTGAACACAACATTCCAAGTGTGGCCTGACAAGCTCCAAGTAGAGCGAGATACTGAGATCTTTATCTCAGCTGGTGATGCCCTTGATGTAACCCAGAATCCTGTTGGCTTTGTCACAGCTGCACACTGTTCATTCATATTGAGCTCTTTATCCACCTGAACCCCCAGAACCCTTTCCACAATGTTGCTCCAAATCAAGTAGATCCCAGCCTGTGCTGGAGTCTTATATTATGTTTTCCCAGGTGCGAGACCTTACATTTGTCTTTGTTGAACTTCATAAGGTTCTTGACAGACCACTCTTCCAGCTTATTCAGGTCACCCAGTAGGGTGACTCTCCCTTCCAAAGTGTCCAGTTCCTTATTCAGTTTGGTACAATCCACAGACTTGGTCAGGGTACACTTGATCCCATCTTCCAGATCACTTATAAGGATACTAAATAGTGCTGAGCTCAATATTGATCCCTAGGGGACCCCACTAGTGACAGGTTGCCAGGTTGAAAAGGAACTATTCACCACCACCCTCTGGATGAGGCCTGTCAGCCATTTCCCCACCCACCACACAGACCACTCATCTAGTCCGTAATGTCAGTTTCTCCAGGAGAAATGCGAGGGAAACTGCATCAAAAGCCTCATAGAAATCCAGGCAGGCAATGTCCACTGCTTGTTCCACATCAACCACACAGGTTACTTTTGCCGTAGAAGGTGACCAGTTTTGTCAAGCACAATTTGCTCCTGGTGAATCTGTGCTGGCTTCTCCCAGTCATGTGCTTCATTTGACTTGTGACAGGCCCCAAAAGGATTTGCTCCATAACCTTCCAAGGAACTGAAGTAAAACTGATGGTCTTATAATTTCCTGGATCCTCCCTTAAGCCCTTGTTGTAGATGTGGCCAACATTTGCTTTCTTCCAGTCTTCTGGGACATCCCCCAATGCAGTTTCACAATTACATCAGCCAGACACCCTTGGGAGGATATTATCAGGGAGCATTGATTTGTAGGGGTCAAGCTCCTGTAACAGTTCACATATCAAGTCTTCCTTCACAGATGGTGGATCTGCATTTGCATCAACCTGGGTTTTTGATCCCAAGCCGTGGGGCCCAACAATGCTGGTAAATACAGAGGTGAAGAAAGCGTTGAGAACCTCTGGCATTTCAGCCTTGGAGGAGGCTAATTCACCTCACCTGCCTAACAGCAGGCCAGTATTTTCCTTCTGTTCCTCCTTCTTGTTTACATACTTGAGAAACCGTTTTTTGTAGTTTTGACATCTCCGGTAAACTGAGATTCGAGCTGAGCTTCTGCTTTTCTAACTGCGTCTCTGTATTCCCTTGTAGTTCTCAAAGGGTATTCAACTGCTTTTCCATCAATGGTACGCTTCTCTTCCTAAGCACTAAAAAGCTCGCAGTTTAGCCAAGAGGGTCTCCTGCTCCACCTACTTCCCTTACCTTTAAAGGGGATGAACTGTTCCTGGGCTTCCAGGAGAGCATTCTTGAAAATCCCCTCACTCACCAGCTGCTTCATCCTCCATGGAAACTTCCCATGGAATCCCTCCCAGATGAGCTCTGGGAGTGCTGAAGACTGCTCTTCTAAAATTTAAAACTTTTGTCTTAGTAGTAACCTTCAGTATTGCTTATTTTAAATTAATGTGTTTTCCATTTTTTACTAGCTTATTTTCTATCTAAATCAGTTCTCTAGCCTGATTCCTCACAGAGGCCCCCAAATGGTTTCACTAGCACATATGAAAAGCAACAGAGAGAATACTTTGAATTCTGTTACCACAGGGTGGGAGGATACATAAACATAGAGCCTTAACTTCAATTCATTATTCTGCTCTAGATTCTTGTGAAAGTTTTCATATCATAAGTTAATGAAAACAACGTTTAAATAAAAAGTTTAAAAGACAACTGCAATTGAAGCAGCATAATAATAAACCCTCAAAAAAGACATATTGGCTCTATTTTAAAAGCTGCTGCACCTTTGACTAATACCAAAAAGGATATCCTCAAATTGTTCAGAACTTTTACATTCTCAAAATGCAAGCAGAAATTTAATGAAAAGTATATTCACAATTCCATCTCCTTCAGACTTCAACAACCAATCTATATTAAGAAGTGAAACATAATCCTCAAACAGCACTGTGAGAATAAGAAGTTACTTAAAATGCTTGTCAGCAACATTTTAACAAACAACAATTAATTTAACATCTCACCACAAAGGAAATTCATATGTAGACATGTAGTGTTCTACTTGCAAAATACGTAACACATTTTTTGTCACTCCCTTTATAAAACTATAAATGAGCTCTTAATTCTACATCTTAATTAAACAAGTTTCTTCCATGAACACTATGTAGTAAATTCAAGAACCACAAAGGAATGTATTTTGTCAATAGTTCTGATCATAATCCATGTGTCCTCTCATCAAGTATCTGAGAAAGAGTATTTTTCAACTTCCAAACATGTTTAAGGGGCTTTTTGTTCTTTAGCACAGTTTTTTATTCATATAAGGAATGCTTTCCTATCATTTTGTAGATACAAAAAGCAACATTCAGGTGTCAAGGATAACACCTGATTCACCTCAGAATATTCACAGAGGCTCATCTTAAAACTGCATCCTTCAATTTTACTAGATCCACAAGCAAACTAACTGTCCTGGGTTCAGCAGTAGCAGTCATTTTTCTCCTTAGTAGCTGGGGCAGTGCTGTGGTTTTGGCTTTCAGCCTGGAAACAGCACTGATAACACTGATGTTTTCAGTTGCTGCTCGTAATGTTTACTCTGACCATGGACTTTCTGAGTCTCATGCTCTGCCACAGAGGAGGGGAAGACGGCAGGAAGCAGAGACAGGACACCTGACCCAAACTAGCCAAAAAGGTATTCCATAGCACAGCACATCATACCCAGGACGTAGAACTGGGGGCAGTTACCTTGAAGGGCTATATCACTGCTTGGGTCAGACTGGGTATTGGTTGGCGGGTGGTGAGCAGCTGTATTCTCTTCCCTTGTTATTTCCCTTATCATTATTATTATTGGTGGTAGCAGTAGTGATTTGTGTTATACCTTAGTTACTGGACTGTCCTTATGTCAAACCCTGGGAGTTACACTCTTTCAATTCTCCTCCCCATCCTTTCAGGAGAGGGGTGGGGGGTAGAAGAGCGGGGAGTGAGAGAGCCAGCTGCATGACTGGGCTTAAAGCACGACACTAACAAATGGCCCATACTGTTTTTAACAGTATCAGTAGAACTAGTCTTGAAAACAGGCCAGTCCTGAAAAAAGCCTCTCCACAAAAGGAATTACAGACACTGCAGCTATTTCTTTAATGTATTTATTCGTAAATCAGAAATGTACAAGAAAAGATTTAAAGATTGACTTATGTTCTCTTGCTTTTCAGAACTTCCCTGTCCAACGAACTCAGATCAGTCCCTCTCCTCATAAAGTGTTCCGTAAGGAACCAAGATTATACTCTCAGGTATACGTATATAAATCCTTGCAGCCTTCTGTAGGGCTCCATACAGGACCACTTAGTTCAATTTCGTCTGTTTTTAACTACAAAGAAGTATTCTGCTAGTGAACAAGATTAACATTCTTAACACCTGTAACAAAGACAGTCACTGGTCTCTATACCATCTGAAGTTTAATGAGCCTCACTTCAGTTTTGAATTGTGTCATTACTCAAACATTACACTTAAAGCACCATAGCTGCAGAACCTCACCAAGAAGGGAGGCTAAAGAGTAGCTTATGTGAATTGCACATGTAAAATGCAAGATAGGTGTGAAACTAAAGGACTGGGAGTTGTCTGATACCTATATGCCTTCAGAGTGAGGGTAATCATGGCTCAGCTTTTGGAACTATCTGAACCAATACTAAAACTAGACACCTCGCGCAGGTATGTATTCACATCAGACCATCTGCTTAATCCATTTCTGCAGCTGATCTAAGACCTTTACAGCAGTAACTTGTTTTTACACAACTATTTTAGCATTCTCAAGCTACATTTCCTTCCATTTTAGTCTGTTGGAAATACTGCAGAATCACTTCCATTACCCAAAGATTCTATGAGCGGAGGACCAAGAACAACAATATTTGTTCACTAACCAGAGAAAAACCTGAAGTTTAACTCATGAATCTAAGGCTGGAAATTACATCTTCATCTTCATCTCTCCACAGAACATAATTTTGCCTAATTCTCAGTGGGATAAACAGTAGGCTATGGCATATAATTCCAGTACTGGAAAGTCTTGTGACAATCCGTATAAAATCTCTTAACAGATGTAAACGTTTTCCTTGACTCTCCTTAATTTTGTATCATCTTGCTAATATAATAAAAACAAATTATTCTATTCACAGAATTATCCAAGTATTAAACATCTATTCTTTTCTAAAATGGTATAACAAACATATGGTACAGCTTTTAGATGATGTTTTCAACACATACTTCAGATGGTACCAACACTTGCACTTGTACCTCTATAACTATCAATTCCACTCAATCCACAGTGAACAAACAACTAGCCATAAAGGCTGGCAAGAGGCAGAGAGCCACACATGTACTGCAAGGTCAGAAACAATCACAGATTTCGCTGCTTTAAAAAAAAATAAAAATTTAGTTGCATTTTAATGTAAAAATAATAATTTAAATTTCTTAACATTGTCTAAACTGAATTATCAATATTTCATTCTTCATATTCCCTCTGTAACAAAGATGATGTAAAATGCACTTTTTAAAGTAAAAAAAAAAGTAGGAAAATATTCTTTTAGTGTTTCCCCTCCATTTTTTTCCAGAAGTTCTTATTAATGTATTTTTCACAGGCGAGCAATTCATTGATCAGAAGGGTCCTTCTCTGAGGGGGCAAAAGAGAGGAGAAACAATGACTGCAAAGTTTTCATTCAGCACTACTCTCATGAAGACACAATTTAGATTGGGAGACTGCAGAGTGAAACCTCTAACACAGATGGATCTCCTTCATGTGCTATGCAACCATATAGGATTCCACAATCATCATTAGAAATTGTAGTTACTTTCTAGATCCTCTGCTTTCTTGATTCTCTGCCTTCCCTGGTACTACAGAGCTCCTTTCTCCAAATCCACATCCTTTCAAGTTATTTCCCCTGTAGTACTGTATATGATTATAGCTTGATGACCAAGAACTATTTCAAACTTTCCACTCCTCTAATGTTATTGGCTGAATTTCTAAAACGTTAAATTGCCCCTAATGCTTGAGCTAACTCATACTATGTGAAAAATTCAACCCCCAGATGAATTCTACCTCTATTATTGACGCTTTGTCTACAGTTGACTTGACATTTAACATTTCCATTGTTTAAGTTGCAAACCACTGAACAGAAAGTTCTGCCTGATTGTGTGGATTTTTGAAGCAAAATAATATTTTTTGTTTGCTTATTTGCACAGAAATACTGAAAATTCTTTTACAGTCCTTCAGCTACTTCACACCTCTGCAGGGGCTTAAACTCTGGAATGAAGTGTGAATTTACTGAATCACCAACTCACATGGGTTTCATTTAGGAAGGTTCACAGGAATGAATTGGCAGCACATTCCAATTATCTCTTAGAGAAAAGCTTAGGGTTTGGACTGGTTTGTGCAAATACAAATAAATAAGTATAATTTTAGAAAGACTGTTTCCCCTATTACTATATACAATGGAGAATTAAAAGAGAATAAAAACTCAAACTGAGAATATTGTAACTCTTTCAGATCCTGAGCCATCTCACCAGTGAGTTGATTGCTCATTCTTTGACTTGTTAGGTCAGGTAACTATATGACATTTAAAATATTTGCTGAAGGATTAAACTACCTAAAAAGTTAAGAGTTGCTCTATTGCAGTGAGTTCATTTAATATTGCTTTTAAAACATTTTAGAGCAGTGTAATGACAGACCTTAATTTATTCCAACTATCTTTTGTTCACTTTGATTTATGAACAATAGAGCTGAAATAATCAGCTCCATTGCTCTTTAGACTTCCAAGAATATATTTCATGAGTATTGTACAAGTCATCTTTTTGCAGCCATCACAAATACTAATTGCAAATGTCTATTTTTATGATAAGGAATGGTATTAGTAGATAATTAAGGACAAGATCATTGGTTGCTCTAAACTGCTTTGGCACAAAAAATAGTTCACTGAATGAATTTTTCTCAGCCAACATACAAAGCCAAACTGTTGAAAATATGTATACTAAATTCTTAAAAGGTACACCTACAAAAAGAATAAGCTTCAGTAATAACTGAAACAAACACCCCAAAACTAAACAAAACAAAGGAAACTCAAAGAAACCCAACCTTGGGATTTCTACCATTTATTACAGATTAATAGATCTTATCCTGTCTACTTTTGATGATTCATCACAGTTGTTCAGAGCATTAATGTTGTGCTTGCTGGTTACCAATCCAAAAAGTTATTTCCCCTGATTCCAGCTGTACTGTAAGTACAACCAATTCCTGCCTTAGCCTGTGGTAGGAAAAGTCTGGGAAAACATTTTTTTTTTCTTGGGACCAATTATTCTTTAACTTAGACCAAATTTTGTAGTACCTTTTCAAATGTCTGATCTGGTGGAAGTACTTCCTAAATTATCTGCTGCCCAAGACAGCATTAAAATATGTAGAGTTTCCCTTTTTTAATAATGGGCAACCCATTTCCATTATCATATATAAAAACAACCAACCTAGATAAAGCAAATGTATAGTGCCATCACTTCTTACATAAAACTAAATTGCAACAAGTTTTAAGCACATATATATTATCACCAAGTAACACTTTAGATATTATTAAAAAGAAAAAACTTAATGACCTGCCATTGCTTTAAAATATCCACCCTTACTTTTGTTCCTACATGTCACCAGGTCTACTTACCTTTACCTTCTCAACAGTGGTTGGACAGAATATGCAGTAGATGGTGATACATTGTAGACAGTAGTAGCTATTTTGTGTTAACAGTGTTATGAAACTTCATTCATAACTTTAAGTGGTATTTCTTTTTTTGCTTAGAAATACCTTTATTCAAACAGAAATTTGGTTCTGGATGCTAATTTCCTAAGCCACGCACACTTTGCCTTCTGCTCCATCATTCAGAATTTTACTTTACAGGTAACAAATACACCTAGTTACAGAAAGGTTTCATTTTTCTGAAAGGGCTAGTGTTGCACGGTCAAAGGGAACTGACATCTAACAAAGAGTAAATAGGGTCCTTGAGCAGTTAAATATACCAGCTAACTCAGCCAGTGGGGTTATTTCCCTTTTAGAAATTTTTTGTGATTCACATTCATAAAATGCTCCCCTGGCTGGTCTATACACCAAAGAATAATAAGCTCAAGCTTTATGTTTGTTGCATGACATCGTTAACAAACACATGCTGTTATTGAGCATTTTTATTGTTGGCTGGTGACAAGTTAGATTTAATAGACAGTTTCTTTCTATGTTGCTACTAATTTGATGAATACAGTCAATTTAAAACCTGTCCTGACACACTGCTCACACAGTTCAAAGTACTTGAAGGCCAGAAATTTTATCGAAGCCAAATTCTTTAGTGACTAGCTTCTCATAAATATCTCTTGAAAGAAAACATAAAAAATAAAAAAACAGTATTTGCCTATGTAGTGTGTTTGGAGTTTTTTGTTGTGGGGCTGGTTTGTTTTTTGTTTGTGTTCTAGAAAAGGCATGCAGAATTAGCATTCTAGAAAACTAAAATATTGCATTTCAAGTAAGCTCTAACTGTTGGTGAAGTTATTTTGTTGGTTAAACTCCCCGTATCTACGGTTTTAGCATTGGCTTTTACTCATGCAGGCTTTTTGTCAGACTTTAAAAATTTTCTTTTGGTCATTATCTGGCATATGAATTTAAAAAGAAAAAAAAACCCAAAACAACAAAACCAAGAAAAAGAAAAAATCACAAGATGATCATACTAGGCCTGAATTGATGCACATGTTCACTTTTATTACATATCTGCAGCCACTTATTTATTTTTTTTCTTTCACTGTTTAGTTGAATTTCATATCCCTTTTTTTATTTCAGTGTGTTCTCTTTTATTCTTCAATTCTTTTTTCTCCTATGTTCCATATATGACAGGTGAAATGTGTCATCAGCTGAAGGCAATTGTGATTATTTAGGCAAAATATAAACTTAAAATCATTTGAATTAGATGAATTCTTCACTTGCTTTGGACTGGGCCTATTTTTCTTTTCCCAGTCCTGTTTCCTCTTATTGTATTATGTTTATCCCTATCCATGTTTTTTGTTTTTTTTCTTCCTTTCTCCTTATTTACATGAAAAGGCATCTAAATGTCAGTTCTGCTGGGGTAGGACCTCTAGTGCTTGATAGTTTATGAAACTAATTTTTTTTTTTTCTCTCAAGACATACCTGTTCCAAATGTAGCAGAATTATTTAATGCTCTTATACAGCTGAGTGTGAGGACAGTTGATTGCTTCAGGGACATTACGTGCATTTTATCTGCTCAAGAAATGTGGCAGTAATGGTACATAGAGTCAATTTACTATCCAGCCATATTAATTTAAAGATTCCTTTCTATATTGCATATGGCTGATTGCTAATTTACTTGTTATGTAAGTGTTTTGTAGAATATATATACATAAAAAAATCTTCCATCAACAGTCTCTTTAGGAGAAGCCAAATGATTTTGATACAGAAGACTAGATTCATCACAGTCATGTACAGAGTAAACCCTAGAACTGACAGTAAATTAATCTTAAATTGCATGTTTTCACATTTAACACACTACCACTCACTACAATCAGAAATTATATCTTTTTTAATGGAGATGCATATTTACATATGCAAGTTGAGATTTCATCTACAAGTGAATGATGTCTCATAACTGTAGGACAGTTAAGATCATCCTAATGAAAGCATTTCTATAGAAATTTGAAGTTGGAAGAGCAGAATAAACAACTGAGTTAATTATTTGCAGAGGTGTTTTGAGCTAAAATGGGTCTGTTTCAGCTTGCAAAGAATCTAACAGTACTAAACATACAAAGTGCTAATACATATTAATGCAATATTCAGATGCAAAAAACCTAGACTGCAGAATTTTTCAGTGCCTACAGGTAGAAATGTTACAGGAAAAATATGAAAAGAAAATTATATTTCACATTCTTACTAATATATTTTGACGAAGGAAAACAGATTTTTATTTAAGAGCCCTTGGGGAGAACTTGAAAAGGTTTCTTCTGCCTGTATTAAGTATTGCCTTCTTTACCGCACATTCTCTTTCTCTGTCCTGTATGTCTTTCAAAATTCAGTTGGTTAATTTGTTCTGTTCTTCCATACTTAAGAGTATTTATACCACAGCCAGAAATTCTTTGTTCTGGCTGTGACAGAAAACATAATTCTACATTAACTGAGAAAAATACTTACATTCACAAGAATTTACAGTGTTTCCTGGCATGAATTACAATATAAACCATTTTAACACCATATACTCATCACCCATGAAATAAGACCAATTATATTCATGCATCTAAAGAGAGTTCATGTTGCCATGTTCAGTCATGGTCTGTTTTAAAAACAGAAAGCCTGATAAGAAAAAGCAACCAAACCAAACCAAAAAAACAACACCCGTCTCCCCCCCCCAAATACCTCCTCCCCTCTCTACCCCTTGCCCTCCCCCCAAAAAACCACAAACAAACAAAAAAAACCCCAAACAAATAGAAACAACAGAATGTGCAGGAATATCCAGTTCATGAAGAGTTATGCCGTATCACAAGTCCTTTCAAAACTCAGAAAGTGGCTTGTTTTTTTTCCTGGTCTTTTAATCATGAGAATATCTCCAATACAACATACATGCAATACAATATGGCAACTGCTCTGAGCAGTAGTAGGAATTAGTAAATATTATTTACAAATTAAGATTTATGCTCATAAATTAGGGAATTACCTGACTATTAAAGTTATCAATTCCTTGGGAAAACTCCAGATGATATTACATCTCAATTTTAATATGTGGAGCAGTGGAACTTTTGAATATTTGCTGTGGCAATAAAGAAAAACTCTACCAAACGTGTTTATTTTGACATCTAGCATGTTTTCAATAAAACTCTCATTTAGTTTGTCTGTGAAGACAAGTGTTCCAAAGCAATACTGAAGTAGGTGACATAGTCTCAGATTTTCAAGGTTTTTAAATTATATTTTCTTTGGAGGCAATGTTATAGTTCATTTGAAAGTTAATTATAATTCAGCAAAAACTTACCTTATATGGGTAATGATGAGGGTTGTGGCTGGAATGAAAAAGTCATCCACTCTGTCAAACTGCTTTCCCACTGGCTGAGTATGGATTATGTGATGAGAAACACTCCCACTGGCTTGTGTTATCACCTACATAAGTAACGTCATTATAAACAATATAAATACTCTTTCAAAATTTAATCTCTATCCAAATAAATGAATACAGTATTACTTCTGTATTCCATCTCTTCTATTATCCTTTAGATACGTTTAGGATTTTTGTTGTTGGTTTTTTGTTGGTTTTTGGGTGGGTTTTTTTGACACTAGATCCCACAGTAAGTCTAAATTTCTTAAGCACTTCAGACAGAGTGAAAAAGTAAGGTGTTATCAACTGATCCACAGGAAGTTATGGCTATACACATTCCTTGTCAGTCATGAGGTAATTCAACATAGCATGGATGCATTTCAGAAGCTGAAGTTTATTTGACTTCACACACTCTTTATGCTGTTATGAACTAATTTTCCTCAAATCCCCAGTCTTGGAGCTTCTCTGAGGTAAAGGTTTATGAGTGAATGAAAGACAATTCCACATAATAACCACTATGATATATCCACACACATGCACTTAAAAGGGAACTAAAATAAAAATAAAAATAAAATAACAGGTTATCTATACTGTAAGGAAAAATGCGAGTGAAGATGATCAGTCATTTTAAACCAGGTAAGACAGACTCAATTATCAATCCTTTTATGGGGGGGAGTGACAGCTAAACTCCTGCAAATTACCTTGCATGCTCACTAAGAGTCTGTAGGTGCTAAAAAGGTGTTTTAGAATGTTACTCATTCTTTCTGCTTAAGCCCTGTGTTTGAATTTCTCTTATTCTTTATCTTATACATATTTTAAAATACATAAGGATTTCTAAAGAAAAGAAGAATATGCTAAAATAAAAAGGAATTTTGAAATTATGACATAAAGAAAATCACCATACCTGCAGGGCATTACTTTAAATAAGGAACATAAAGCCAGGGAAAGGTAGGAATGAAAGAACAGCTTCTTGAAGCATTTTTTTAGTGACTGTCCCTAGGCTTGCCACTGCTTAGAGGTATGGTAAAAGTAAAGGTTTTTAATATATCACATCGAAAAAAAACAATAAACAAAGATGGAACTTGTCAACTTCAGAGTATCAATATAATTTTAGTGAAATAGGAATATGCTTAAAATCCAGTTTATCCTATAATTAGGGACACAAACACCATAAATAGCAATAGATGGCTCTCAAAAGACTGGCAGTTACAAAACATGCTGCTGCTTTTACTGTGTTTCTTATCCTTCTATCAATTTAGCATTGACACTTCTGAGTAAGGGTGCTGAAAATTATCTCTTTATCTTTTTTTAGCAGTCAGTTGTGTTTTCCAGTTACCTGAAATCATTTCACTGCCCCTGCTGGGGTGATGATAATAACACTTTAAGGAAAGCATACAAAACATTGCAATTACACAAAGGTTCAACTTGTCTAGATTTCCTTGTATATAATTATTTTAACAACCTCACCTGCAAGGTTGGTGAATTCTTTTCCATGTTTCCCCAGCTTAGCACCCAGACTTGATCATGAGATTTATCATAATGTAGTTTCACTGGAACAGGATCCGTACTTACTGCCTGAAGCATGACAAAAATAAAAATCCTTAGTTCCTGCCATATTTTCAGAAGAAAAATAATATATATGTTTGAATTAAAATGATGACTGGACATGCCCTTCTTAATGTTTTCATATTTTATTTAAAAATTACATTGCCAATTGTTGAAACAGACTTCTGATTAATTCAAAGTTACTGAACTGCTGAAAAAAGTGGGTTTTATTTCTTACATGCTCTAACATTTGGCACCAAAATTACATTACCCTGAAGCTATTAAAAAGCTGAAAACAAAGGTTTTAAATCAAGTAGAAAAGTACTTTTCTTATTTCTTTACCATCACTCTCACTGTAGCCATACGAGTTTAAAAACTACTTTAATTATTGAAAATGGCTATGAAGGAAAGAGTCCTGTGTAAAACCAACACAACGTTGCTACACCCAAAGCTTCCAATTTCTGCTGTGAACTGAGTAAATTTTGCTGAAGTTGGAAGGATTGCTTTCGTATTTTTTTCCAGTTATAGTTGTTACTTTTGGTAGACTTGCGATCAGTGTTTTCACTACAACCTTGAGCATTGACTCTTGAGACCAGAAACCTTTTAAGACAGTTAAGCTCTACACTTCATTTTTCTGAGCAGAACTGAAGATTTCAGAGGTGTGAAATGAGAGGACAATGTATTTGATTACACATTCTGCATGACCTAAACAACGGGGGGGGGGGGGGAATTACTTTTCTATTTTCATCATTAGAGCAGGAAAAATAGGCAGGAGAAAAATAGGCAGGAATTGTTCTTTAGTCTCACCATTATGGAATTGTAAAGTACAGCTTGTTTATCAGTTTGTCAAGGAGAGTACCAGCTGGCTAATTAAGTGAACCTAATTTAAACTAATGATGTAGATTCTCAAGATAATGCACTAATGGCTGGCTGAGACTGCTGATGATACTTAACTGTACTCCTGAGGTGTTGCAAGCCACAGCTTCATCTAGGCAGGATTTGTTTTTCCCTTTGAAAATGGAAAATGAAGCCAGGTTGCTCAGGGGCTCATTTAAAATCATAAAGATACCCCTTCAAAAAGGTCATTTGTGTTTGATAACACTGTTGTGCTGCAGGCTAGAAGATAAGTTGTCTAAAATAATACTTGTGCTGTTGTATAGCTAATTTGTTCAGGTGTGTAAAATTTCCTTTTGGCTTCCCGAGACAAAAGGTCTGACCCATACATGTTCTGCTGAATGAGTGCCAGCTGCATTCAGGGTCTGGGCCCTGGCATTGCCTGGAGGAGGAGAAGGAATTGCCTCCAGAGTCAGATACGGGTAATTTAGCTCCCAAGAGATGAGCCAGAGGCAGAAAGGAGCCCAGCAACTTAGAAGCAGGCTTTCACAGCTGTTTCTACCTAGCCAGCCTGATCTGTCAGCTGCACAGCGTGGACTCACTAATGACGAGCTCTGCCTGCTTCAGCATACCTCTAAATCATTCCTGTTAAGGTGTGCTGCTAAGCAATACTGAACAATTGCAGGTAACAGTGCTTCCTCTCAAGAATTTACAAATGAAAGCAATTATTTCGCTCAACTTTATATAATGAGAATTACTTAGCTAAATTGAAGAGTCTACATGTATCTCTCTAAAGAAACCATGTTTCTTTAGAAAAAAATCAATTTATTCTGCTCTAGAATCTTCTTTAAGTACTTATTTTGATAAATAGAAATAAATCATTCTCAAATCTAGTTGTTAGCTATGTGCATACATCATCTAGGTTAACTTTCATATCAGAAAAAAAAAATACATAGTAGTCTGCCAGAGAAAACAGGACAGTAAACAAAACCAAATCAACATTACTTTTACACAGCTATACAACTTAAAGCCCTTTCAAATACGTTTTTTAGTTGTCTTATTACTTTTTGCACCTTGACAGAATTTTTATCAGACTGATGCTTACTTCCAAAATATGGAATTTTCTTCACATTTGTTCCCGCTAGAGTGTGGATTTTTAAGAACTGGTTTTACAGAGCAGATAGGTGGTTTCTTCTTTAAGATATAGACTAGAAAGAGTTAAAATGTAAATGATATACTCTGTAGTAATATGACACTTACAGAAAAGGCAGTCTAGTAAGCAAAATGCTTTCATTTCTAAACAACTTAGAATCTGTTTTCCAAAAATCAATTACATTTTGATTCTTCTGTGCTAAGCAGTACTGTAAGTAATGAAAATAGACTGATCTGAGAAATTAAACTCTCTTCCTTGCTTCCTGTTTGTATGAATGTTTATGTATGTGCATATGAAATGAGCAGAGCAACATTTAATGATTAGAAAAACCCTTGCTGCTTGCAAAAACAAACCAAAATCAAACATAAATGCTTATTGTTAAAAGACAAGGAAGACAGGACCATGCTTGTTGTAAGAAATGCTGAACAAAGTATCTCTTGACTTGTCGCTAAAATACAAATTAGGCTTCAATTCTAAAAGCCATCTGTGAATCAGAAGCAAGTTTAGGTTTTTACAGTTTTATACTATGGATAAACAATTGTAAAGGTTTTATGCTCTCCTGATTTGTTTCATTTGCAACTACATTTACTTATCTTGTTTTTTTTTTTGTTTGTTTGTTTGTTTGTTTGTTTGTTTGCTTTTTTTTTTTTTTTTAATTAAGCTTCATTTTGAGTATCAGTATGGTTAAGCCAGACACAAAGCAAGTCTCGCAGTAAATAATATTCAGGTCAGTAACAAATTGCAGAAATTCTCTTCAGGTGCCCAAAAGTGACAGTAACACATTTGGTTTAATTTACTTATCCTAATCATCTGTTGTCATATTTTCTTACCCTTAGTCACATTGTCTTACCAAATGTCTATATTGTGAAATGGAAAGATAATTTATCATTAATATCGAAACACCCTAGAACTGTCAAAACCGAGACTTTCATTCCTGCAAAAGGTTTCCACAAATGGGATAAACTTCATTCTACAGTTCCCTAAGTTCACGATCTGAGTATTATTAAATTCATGGAAAAACAGTGCTTTTCTATCCCTCAAAATAAAATTTCTTGGAAAGTGAAAGTTAGGGTTTCTTCTGTATTAGCATGAATGCTTGTGGAGTATCAGGAACATAGAGTTAGTGCACAAATCTCCATGTAACACCTAGTCATTCTGTATGTCTGCTTCTCAGCTCATTAGAAAACTTGAATATGCATGTGATAGAACAGCAACCTATCTAACTCCATCCAAAACCTGGAGAATCTCTTTGCATAATTCAGGGGGATGGGATGTACTTTTATTAGTGACTAATATATTGAATTTTATTTTAAATTAACATATCATCATGATGAGTATCTCTAAACATTCAGCTAATGGTAAAGCACTCTGTAAAATAATAACTAATGAAACTGAGTTAGAAGAGCCTATAAATCAAACTACTCCTAAATTTAACAGAACATTAAATTTTTCTAATATTTGTCAGTCAGCTCCAAAGGCACTAAAGTCTAAATACTAATAAATGCAATTAGATTGGTATTTCATCAATCATATGGAAGAAGGCAAGATGACACATGAATGTCAGCCAGAGACCAGAGAAACCATTGCCAGAGATTCCAGTCCTTCAAATCTATAGATTGCAGAAAGCTTTTTTAGTTTTCCTTCCTTCAGAAATATATTGAATTCACTGTATAAAAAAGTCTTGTTTTCAGAAAACGAAATTACCTCCTCAATTCATGTCTACTTTGATATGCAAGGGCCAATTTCACAACAAAGAGGCAAAAGAACAAAAAAAAACCCAAACTTTCATTATTAACTTTTTTACATAAAATATTTTATCAGTCCCTATCAACATTTGGATAGGTCAGGTTTTGAGGAAGCTGTCTACTGAGCCAGATGACAGAGGCGGAAAATGTAGACATTTAAAGACTACACAATTATTTTTCTTTTTTGGTGAAGTTAATATATTTTTAAAATTGCAATTCAGATTTTTTTTTTAATTTTTACATTAATATACATAATGCATACTAGTGTGATAGAATGGTTTGGGTTGGAAGGGACCTTTAAATGTCACCTAGTCCAATCTCTTCTGCAATGAGAAGGGACATCTTCAATTAGATCGGGTGCTCAGAGCACTGTCCAAAAAGATCTTGAGTATTTCCAGGAATGGGGCATCTACCATCTCTCTGGGCAATCTGTTCTAGTGTTTCACCACCCTCAATATAAAAAAATTTCTTCCTTACATCTAGTCTGCATCTATCTTCTTTTAGTTTAAAACCATTACCCCTTGTCCTACCACTACAGATCCTATTAAGAATCTGTCTCCACCTTTCTTACAAGATCCCTTTAAGTATTGAAAGGCTTTAGTAAGTTCTCCCCAGAGCCTAATACACAATATATAATCTATGCATTAAAGATTTTCGTTCATTTATCAGAGAAAAAGGCAAATGGCATAAAGAAAAACTCTATATAAATATTTTATTAACAATTTAGATTTCTAATTAAAAAAAAGAGCTTTATTTAGTTAAAAAGGTCTGTTTCCTATGAATGTGACGATACTATATGTAACCCTGTAGATGTAATTCTGTATGATTAAAATTTAAATCAGAACACCCACTGTGGTGTCAAAACATCCTTTTCAGTTTCACATACAAGTGTCCATTCTTCTCAGAATCAGAGCAAGACTTAATAAGTTATTAACTAGCTTCAGAGCTCTTTGTGCAGGAAATAACGTTATTTTAGAAAATGAAGAGCTGTGCCTTAAAGTATATGTCAAGATTTTATATGATATGCAATGTACTTTAAAAAACACCCACAAACACACAAACTCAATTGAAAACCAAGCCCCATGTCTACTGACAAGACAGTCAGCTGTCTTGACTGTCCCCAGCTATAATTGATTGGCTTTTTTTGCCACTGGAAGCAAAATAAAACTAGTCTTTCTGGTCAAATGACAACATCTGAAAGAGTAAGTATTATATAATAAAATATATTATAATGTCTGATTAAAAATAAAAAGAAAGAAAAATAGTGTAATATGGTGGCAATATTAGGCAGAAACTAAATAGCAAAAAATATTATGGTTTTGCCTCTTCCATATGGCTTGTTAACACATTTTAAGACTTTAAATGCTCTTCATATTCAGAAAATATATTTATAGAATGTAATAACTTTACGCTATTATTTTTCAAATGCATTTTCACATCTCTTTAACAATTGCACATATTAAAATCTGTTCTCATGTAAATCCCCTATTTAACCTAGGATACCATTGATACCACTACATACGCAAAGCAAAAAAAAGAAAGAGAAAGTGAGACAACAGTAAGACAAGGCAATGGATATAGTATGTGATTTGAGTAGTGACAATGAAACCTTGAATTTTTACTCCATCTCAGTAAGACTACTGATCATTTGAAGTATATTGTGACTCTCTTGGGCTCTCCTGAGGGAACTGCACTGCTCCGAAAAACTAATATTAACTTTAGCATTGTCTTATGCCGTGGTCTTTCACAAACTATATGAGTGCATTAATCCCTGTACCATAGCATCAATTTCTCTCTTTTACCCAATGAATTATTTTGACTAAGCAGAGTATCTATAGCATCTTAGAAACTGAGAAACTGATCATACTACCTGAAAAGTAAAAAGGAATAAGGAATCACAGAATCATAGAATGGTTTGGTTTGGAAGGGTCCTTAAAAATCAACTTCACAGTCTCCAATGTTGGCTAAGGGTTGTGCTGGGTCTTTCTACAATTCTAGTAATTTCTTCATCTAAAAGCTTACAGTCCTTACAGTCCTCCATCTTCTGTAGCCAAATCTACCCCCCTGACCTTTTCTGTCAAAACTAATAGACACATTCCTGTGATAAGACTCTATTTTCATGAACCTTTATTTTCAAGTGAAAAGTACCTTGAACCTGAAACTTCCCAAATAACTAGTTTCCTCAACTACTTAATATTTATAAGATGTAATATTATGCTGATTCTCTCCCTCACTGCTGCATATTGAGAAGAAGTCACTAAGTTAAATGTCCAAAACAGATGAGCTTTTTTCTCGAGATACTGTGTTTACTCTCAAGATAATTTCATTTTTAAAAAAATATGAAAGAAAACTTTAAATTTGTGTGTCCAAATTAGATATTAACTTAAAAATGAGAAATAAATACCTGTACAACTTTCTGAGACTGTACATCAACAATAAGAACTCTGTCAAGTGTAGGCTGAGTTACATAAATGAACTTGTCTTTTACATTAACAGCTGTTGCCCATACACATCGCTGAACAGGATCTCCATCTGCTTTGGGACAAACTTCATCCTATAATTCAGTAGAAACAGGGAAAGTGTAAGAATTGAAACAGTCAACAATGCAATAGAAAGGCAAATTACATGTTTTTTCTTCTTTTTTAACTGAAAAAAACCCCAAACCCAAACCTAAAGACAATTTAGGGAAGGAAAAAGAATAGGCGACATTAGGACACAGACCAGTATTAGCCAAACTGGCTGTTGTAAGCACCACACAACTCAGAAGCACAACCATATGCCAGCATTTCTGGATGTTTTCTAGACATTCAGGCAGTTAGCACCGTTGTTCAGAGAAAGAAACCCATTTGAAACAATAATAAATGTAGAAATAAAGTGAGCAAGCGCCAGGAGACCTTAAAACCGAAAAAACAGACTAGGTACAAAAAGTCGTGTTACTGTGCAGTAGCTAGCAGCTCCCCCATCTGCACAATCACAGTATCTTGCAAAGAAAAGCAGTTATAGACATGGCTTATATTTGCATTTAAGAACACAGCAGTAAGGCAGGCAAACACCAAATTGGGAAAACAGTAATGTATAAATAGAGAGGAACAGGAGGAGGGGTGCTGCAAGTTGTCACATGCATAGAGACAAAGTAGCAGCAATTAAAAGAATCTGATATATTATTTCAAACATCAAGAAGTTTGGCTACTTCTACCGTAAGATATTCTTATGGCGTTTATCATGAATGTTAAACAATGGAAATCAATGGGTTTCTTAGTATTATTCCTTCAGCCTCTGTTTTTCCATCCCTGCAGAAGAATTAATTTGAAGTAAAAAAAAAAAAAGGCAAAATTTCTTTTGACTTCAGTGAATTTATATTTTAAAATATAGCTATTGCACTCTCACTCAAAATAGCTATCTGTACTTTACATACTCACTACTCATATTTTTATATAAATATATTCCCAGTCATCCTAAGTATATTTATACCTATTTGTAAGTATTTACTCCTAGTGAAAGCTTGCTTTTATCAAACTTAAGAGTTACTTGGTCAAATAAACTACCCTATTTGGAAATTCCCTTTATGAAATAGCATGATTTTTTCTATAATGAACATCAAATTTACGTAAAAACAAAGACCTGAAAAATAATCTGCTTGGAGAGATACAGCATGTGTCAAGCTTTTCTGTATTACTGACCTATTCCTTTTTTCTCTCTTAATGTTTCTTCCTTACACCACAGGGAGCAATTTCACCAGATTGTAAGTATTATCTCTTTTTAGCAGTTATCTGCTGCTTATTCTTAATTTAGAATACTCTGGTACATCATGACTGGTAGCTGTGAAAATAATTATGATATGTCAGCAGATGATGACTTCAATGTAGAATGAACAGCAAGAGTTAATGAGATCTTAAAACAGGAATTCTGCTTCTAAGCATTAAACACCTTTCAAAAGAAAAGAGAAAATAATGTGACAGAACAACATATCCGGCACTAAGCAATGTTTTCAAGAAGATGATGCATTTCAACACTAACTTTTCTGTTTCATCAACATTATTTGCCTGCTGAGCCTCCATGTTTGAAAAACTACACACAATATTTATATGTCAAAATAAGAAATAAATAAATTTTAATTTTTCAATTTTTTTCCCTCTCTCATAGAGGGGTTTTCTTTACAGGAGGTTGAAATCCACTGCATGCTCTGACGTGATGCTTAATCCTCAACAAAGTGAAGGTCTTTCAAAAATTACATTGATAAGGAAATGTTACTAAACTCAGGTACAATGGAATGGCTCATAATCAGAAACTTCAGCAGAACGCATAAATAAGTAAAACCAGTTAAAATACATTTTACATTGCTAAAAAGCCATGCACTTTGAAGGGAAAAGCAGCTGAAAATCTGTTTTTTAAAGAATGATCGTCATGTGATAAATAGGAATTTCATTCTTAAATGTAGCTAAAAGCTTTTTACCACATGAAGTGCCAGCAAGTATAAATAAACAAGTATGTCTCTAGTAAATGTGTAATCATCAGATCAATGATCATTTGACTTCTGTGCAATTATTACTCCACTTGGAAGGCTGCTTCACTGATCTCAAATTATTTTTTACATTTATTCTAAATATGCCTTATCTTAGTTCCATGTTTTATCTAAACCGATAAGAACTTTCAGACTGTTCTACAAAGTCCCCTTTCTTCCTCAGCAAGCCCCTTCTTCAAATAATGCATCAGCAAATTTTTATAATATACTGTGTCATTGCTTTCAGTCATGTCTCAAGGGCTCACCTTAGTTTATACCAGTTTTTGGTGTTACGAATCCTAAAAGGAGACAAGCAATATATTATTCAAAAATAACCAACTCCTGATGAAGGAATCTAGGTTTCTTTCACATGGCATCATATAGGTTAGTGTAAATTATTACACTAATCATACCTCCCATTGTGGGACGTATAGCAAAACAGGAAAATACTGTAAATCAAGCACTTCTAAGTACATCAAGAGTTCAGCAACTTCCTTAAACGTTTTACTGAATCTTAGTCTAAAAAGACTGCCTAAAGTGTATTTCTAAATATTATTTCAAGGAAAAGCAGCATAAACATAAGCGGCTTATATACATATATAGATGTATGCATGCACGTATGTATTTTAATTAGAAACTACAGTGTATTGTTCTTATTATCTACACAATTCATAAAATTTGCTCCTCTTGTTCCACTTTAAATGCAGCGAGTAGAAAGCACGACACTTTCAGAGCTAAAGTAAACAATATTAAGTAAAAAAAAAAATCTACATATACAAATGCAGTTTACAAGTTCTGCAATACTGTTTACGCTGTCATAAATTTCTATAATCCAATGCCAACCCTCACTTTGTGCCCAAACCTAAAAAATTAAAATAAGGGCAAGAAAGTATTTCTCCAAAGTAACAGTGAAAATTATGCCTTAAAGTTCTCATGTTCAAAATAGTATTTTCCTAGCATGAATTGGTTTATGCAGTTGTTTCTCTAGTTATTTAAACCCACATTTATCTAGATGCCTCAGGAATAGCTTCAATCAATGGAACTGAAATCATGCATTTGAAAACTTCACATTAATCTGATTAGACAATTCCGATTTCTTCTACATTCTTTGACATTACAGGCATTAATTCTGAGGCTCCATATTAATTTCCCCAGTGGTTGGGTAATTGGATAAAATAATTTTTCCTTAAAATATAAGCATAAACCCACAATTTTTTTTCTAATTAAAATGCAAGCAATTAGCAATGTAGATTTTTCTAATTTATTCTCTCTGGAAAAAAGCTAACATCGGATAAAACATAAATTTATTTAATAGTTGTTTTCCCCTACAATTTTTAATCAAAAAATGACTTGTCCTGTTACAAGTCAGCAGATGGAGGAAAATAAATCCTTAGGGAAAGTTCTTCAAGTTTGTCTGGGGCAAGAAATTCTCAAGAGAAAATATGTACTTGCAGATTTGTAAGTGCAAATTCCATGTTTATAAACTTACACTTCATGCAAGAGTTCTCAGTGTTTTAAAAAGATTTGAGACAAACCCTTTAAGCGGTATAATGAGATGTCTATCTATGCTATGCCTATCTAAGAGTAAGTTGGTATCAACAGGTTGTAACAGTGCATGTATTTAGACATGAACTCTATATTAACTTGTTGTTTACTTGACATTTACTGCATTCTCTAGTAAAATAAATCAGACTGTGGAACTTTTCCATATATTCTTTTTTTGTTTTCAACAAACAAAGGTTAATTTTGCATTTACTACACTTACTGTGCCCTTAAGAGTGTTTACCAAAGCACAAGAGCTCACTTCCTGTGGAAGCTGTAATGCAACCACATGGCACAGCAACAGTTTTGAACTCAACTATTTTTCTCCAACCTCCAACACATATGCAACTTCAAGTATGAGATAGCCTGAAATACGGCCATTATGTGCTATTCTTGTAATGAAGAGGAAAATCGGGATAACGTTCAAACCAAAATGATCTGTCCATTGGTGTCAACAAAGGAATACGTTTCAACTGCTTCTTTCTCCACTCCCAGCCTCCTGAAATAATTATTCTAATTGGGATATATTGGGAAGGGAAAATAAAAACACTTTGCACAAGAATTAGAATTTAAAGGCTTTGGATAATATTAATTTGCAGAAGATAAATAAAGGTTGCTTGTTGGCAAGGAAAATGTCCCAAACACTTCAGTACAATGAGACATTTAACAGTTGAAAGACCCTATTTTTGCACCATGGTTAAGAATCCATTTGACATAAACAAATAAACAGCTGTCAAAGCTGGTATAACTAAACAATAAACTGTATCAGAAAACAGAAATAACTTTATTTTTGTGCCCATGTGAATAGAACTTCCACTATCAGCCTAATAAAAGTCACTCGGCTGCATAAGAGGCAATTAAATATTTAGATAAGGGTCCTCAAGTATATAGTTATTGAGAAACTGTATTTACCTTTAGCAAAATTAGCATACTTAAATATGTACATGTAATGTCTGCAACATTTGCTCACAGCACAATGCAATGGCATGTAGAGACATCCAAGTTCATTCTTTTACAAGAGCTCAGCTAAAGGTAATTAATTTTGTTGACAGGCAAACAGGAAACCT
The DNA here is from genome assembly GCF_033783945.1 of Neopsephotus bourkii. Classification (NCBI taxonomy): domain Eukaryota; kingdom Metazoa; phylum Chordata; class Aves; order Psittaciformes; family Psittacidae; genus Neopsephotus; species Neopsephotus bourkii. Next base: position 13,973,384 of record NW_026900684.1, on the reverse strand, counting down.
GGTGTGGAACACTGCAGTATCACATGTAATATTCAGATATTTTCTGTAGCACTTCTGGTACCTGAACTGCACTGTGGAATTTAGAACAATTCCTAGACTTCAGCAAATGTTGAAACAGGTCTACTGGGATTTTACTTATCACCTGAATAGCTAATTCAGAAAAGTGTAAAGAAATGAGAAATGGGAGTGGTTTAATCAAGCATCTATTTCCTTTAGGTGTATGTCAAGAGATAAGTGATGGAGATTTTATTAGCAATAGCTGCCATAGATGTGAAAGGCTAAGTAAAGCCACCTCAAAACATGCAGCATACCAACATCTCTGATTAGCAAAGTCATATGGCAAGGTCAAAGAGAATTACTAACGAGCAATTTATGACACAAACTCTTACCACTAAATGATCACATGGTAAACTTGAAAAGTCTGATCCTGGAAAACTGTTTTGTTTTGGTTTTTTTTTAATTATTCTTATTTAGAGAAAGCAGATCTTACAAAGAGGCTTGAAGATATATTCTTTAAAAAGACGCTTAAAGCTTCACAATGAGTTTTTTTGAGAATATACTACAGCTGTCACAGTATTAGCAGTATATGCAGAGATTTTCTTTTAAACCTGTGTTTAATCCTTCATCTAAGAGGAAAATAATCATAAAGGGTGTTTTTGCAAAATTTTATACTGAATTTTTTTTTTAATTTTTTTTAATGCAGAGGAAACAATATCGTCACTATGAGTAGAAATACATAAGGATATATTTTCCAATTCTTTCTTATTTCTCTTGCAGGGGTAAAGAGTCATTAACTATTATGTGAGGGAACATGTTTTTATTGTTCAATGAAATAACAAGAAATATTGTTGAATTCAACAGGAAAAATAACACGTATGTAGGTACAAAGTTTAATTTCTGGCTATTTATTTACAACACCTACCCATAAACCAAAGATATCCAAAGAAGGACAAGTCTATATCTACTTTAAAGAGAAAGTTATCAAACAGCCTACTTGCCTGGTCTCTTTCTTTTTTTTTTTTTTTTTTCCTAGGATATAATTATTATACAAAAAAGAAGTAAGTTTGACTTACCCATCCTGATTATTACCACATTTCAGTAAAAATACCCTTAAAATCTAGGCTGCACTTTAGACCAATAAAATTTTACAGACTTCTTAAATAATCAGCTTTTGAATTAAACAGCCATAAAAAAAGCTTTTGGCTTATTTTTGGCCATGTCAACCTAATTTCACATAAGCAGTGCAAATCAAGGTATGATTAGCTGTTCAAAGCATAATTATTCACACTAAAATAAATCTTGCTGCTGAGTACAGCAGCCTTTGACATCAATAATGATAACTGAAGAGGCAAATTCCATTGAGACAGTTCTGCTATTATTTCATTGTGCTTTAGGCATTAGAGAAAAAACCCAAAGTGTACAGCTCATAGGTTGTTATGTACTTCAAGGTCACTCATTCAAATCCAAATGATGAGAAAAAGTTATTATTTTTGATAGGTGATAGATCATATAAAACAAGTCTTAATGCAGTGATGAGAACCAAGTGTTCCTGTGAGAACATGCATCATGTCAGCTAGCAATTTGATTAGAAGTAAAGGAAAAGCATCAAAAGAATAAATGGAAGTGGAGGATACACTACTGTTTTGATGTATACTACACATGAAAACTACCCCATAAATGCACAGAATTTGGTGAAATCAGCTATAAATCTGTTAACAATAAAGTTACTAAAACTACTTATATGAATTGTTAAGTTTGAGTCAAAGCATCAATCATCCGTACTAACTTCAGTGGAGCTGTTAAGAGTATTTATCAGGATAGGGATTTGGCTCATGATAGCTGGCAGTTTAATATAGACAAACACCCAGTAGAGAAAAAGAAACCATTAAAAATAACTTTAGATCCTACATTTAATAGAGAGAGAGTCAACCCCTGATTCACAGAGATGCACTTAACTGGGGAGGAAGAAAAAACAACCACCAAACCAGAAACAAGGAATAGAGCTGTAAACCACTGGGAAAAGACAGCCAAAGAAAATAAAGGGTTTGAAAAGTATACAGGGAATATTCAATCTAAAAGAGAGATTGAAAGTTTGGATTTGATCAAGGAAAATACAGGAAATTTTGAGTTCATAACCATAAACTACTTCTTAATTGAGAAGATATGTTTGAATATATCAAGCAGAAATAACTAAACTAACAATAATAAATTCTTATCTAAAGAAAACTATAATTGAGAAAACACTATAAATAGATTAAAAAAAAATGACTTGCCTGAAAACCGAGGAGTTTTTCACTAGGCTTAATATGTCTCTGAAATTCACATTCCACTGGTTGTATTACTTTGATGCCATCTTCATAAAAAACATAAAACATGTTCCCAATTCCCAGACCTTAGGAACAAAAAAACATTGAAATGTATAAAATTAAATAATGACAAAAAAAGAAAAACCTTGCCTTGAATTAAAAACCCCATCACGTTTTTTGTATGAAACCAATTTATTAATGCATACAGTGTTAATACAGATCATCCTATAGGATCTTTTGTTGTAAAACTAAAAAAAAAGCTGTTACATTATTCAGAATTTCACAGTCTTCTCCATTTGCAAGACAATATTTTTATGCATACAGATCTAGAAATATATAGTTTGACAGCTACAGTAACAAAAATGATCTTGTGAAATCATCTACATTGAAATCAAATTAATATAAATTCTCCAGCATTCTTATTTTTGCCTGAGGGATGGAAGTGTTAAAGTAATTTCTGTATAACATTGAAAGTGAAGTTCTGAATATTTATTATAAACCCCTATTTGAGAATTCTTTCAGTCAGAAAATGTACTCTAATGTATATTATCGGAATGCCGTAGGTAGGCAGATAGTCATTCAAAGTTTGAAGGGCCACAAATGCTAATAGAACTATGCAGTACTTCTACAGCAATGTTGCTGACTGAGAGCATGATGTAAACTCTTTATGTAGCGTGAAGTCTCACAATACCTGAGGTTATGCTCTTGACCACAAAAAAAGGACATTCTCCTTAGTTTATCATAGAATCATAGAATAGTTAGGGTTGGAAAGGATCTTATTTAGTCCCAAACCCCTGCCATTGGCAGGGACACCTCACACTAAACCATGTCACCCAAGGCTCTGTCCAGCCTGGCCTTGAACACAGCCAGGGATGGAGCATTCACAACTTCCTTGGGCAACCAACCCATTTCAATGCCCCACAACCCTTACAGTAAAGAATTTCCTTATATCTAGTCTAAACTTCCCCTGTTTAAGTTCAAACCCGTTACCCCATATCCTACCACTACAGTCCCTAAGGAAGAGTCCCTCCGCAGCATCCTTATAGGCCCCAGTTGCTGATTTGCTGTGTAGATGCTATGATCAGTTCACGTTTGTAAAATTCTATGAAGAAAATCATAGTACTCATAAAATTACCACTATAACAAACTCTGACTGATAAACTGTTGGCTACAATGATAAAAACATACACGCATCCTGGACACAGGACCAAGCTTTCACTTGACATTAAAAGCATTTGGCATAGGGACAAGGGAATAAAACCCAGGAAAAATAAATTTTAGTTTGAAATTTTACTTATCCTAAATTCTGAAGGAAAGCTCCCTACATTAACAGAGAACAATTCATAATATCCAATAAAATAATGAGAATATTAAGTGGGGGAGGGGCAAGTGTGTGTTTATATATAGGTGTATATGTATGCACATACATAAAAGTTCCCAGTCCCCAGTAGGAATCACAGAGGTAATACAGACATTTAAAACATAGTAATATGAATTTGGTTGTAGAGATCTATGGATAAGCAATTTACCTCTTGTATCTTAGTGATAAATAAATATGTGGACCTGGCTGGGGAAAAACAAGGCTTTCCCTTCTCCCTGGTCTCATTGGCTAAAGTGCATTACCAGAACATGAGGAAGTAAATCAGCTGATGGCCCCAGGTGATAAAGACATTTGATAAACAGACTCCTAAAACTTTCTCCTCAGTTATCAATACTCCAAGGCAGGCTTTCCCATGCACAAGTATTCCTATATAGTAACCCAGCCTAAACTTTTAAGGCTTTATTTACAATGTCTGTATAAAATGGCCACCAAATTGTTCTTCAAAATCAGTGGGGGAGGCACAGTAAGAAATGTCCTTCCATTTCAATACTGAGTTAAAAGAAATCAGTTAATACAAGGAACCTTTACCTGAGGATCCAATGAAATAATCCCCCTTCCAAGTTCTTATTACCTCAAAAGTCTTCCTTTGAGCATATATCTACAAATATCTGTAGAAATATCTAATCTATACAAACATCTGATCACCTAGGCAAGAGGTTTCTTCACAACTACAGGAGCTACTCCTACGAAGATTTTTGACCTAATTTTGCAAACTTCCTCGCATGAAACCAAAATCAATGCAGCTCATTTATGATACAATGGCAGAAGCAACAAAAATAAACACAAATATATTTGCCTCATTTACAGTGAATCTATATTTAAAAATGGCTGATTTGAAAACAAAAAGGTGGTGGTTTTGGCTTTCTTTTGAATATAGATTAATATATGGATATGTTTATATGTAAGTGTATTTTATTATTATTGTAATAAAAAATTAACATACCTTCAAAATCCTTCCAGATTTTCTGACACATGTTCTTTTTACACTTATACAAGCAAGTAGTCTTTTGTGTATCTCATACAGAAATATGCACTGCAGGATCTAAAGTCAGTCTATGGTTTCACAAGCTGAACTGTCTTACTAATCACCCATCCTTCCCTTCCTATCTGTTAATACTAAGATAACAGAAGACGACAGAGTATGCATGATCCAGAGAAGTGAGTGGTGATGCTTACTGGCATCTTCAGGGCATTGCTTGCTTGCAAATGAATTTTAACACTGCAACCAGAAACGGTACTTGTTGGAAACACAAGGAATGAACTTATGTTGTGATGAGAAATGCAAGAGAGATCAAGAAAATCTGCTCTAGAAGATGATACTGTCAGTTCGCATTCACAATCTCTGTTATAAATTGCTTTCTGTTAAGTTACACAATAGTCATAGAGAAATTTGAATGCGTTTACCATAAGCACTCTGGTAAACTACTATCTTTAATTGGTAGTTATCAGAATTTGAGTGCTTTTTTGCTACTCAAAGCAACACAGGACCTGACTTGAAAAGACAATCCTCTGAAAAAATCAAGGTGGTGACAATCCTGTTTTCATTTTTATCAAAGATAAAACACAAGATAAAACACAAGTGATAATTTCCCAATAAGTGGTGAGAATACCATATATTTGAAACTTTGGTGCTAGAACCTTCTTGTGCATCAGTTTAATTGTTAACAGTTGAATGGTATGAAACTCTGAACATGCCATTTTTACTCTGCAAGGTGAATAGAGCAGGAGGATTACAGGTGAGCTCCACCATAATCAAGAAACTGATGGTTTATACCAGCTGAGCAACCAGTAAAGCAAGAATATAAAAAATAAAACCAATTCATATTTGTAAACACACTAGAAAATGCCAAAGGTTGCTATGTAATTAGACAAGTAAAATTTCTGAATCTTTAATTTAAAATATACCTTTAAGAAATATGCAGAAATACCACTTGCAGCATGAATTCATAGCAAAGCCTGATTCACTTACAGTATTATCAATCTTCCAATGGAAATAACAAAAAAAAAAACCCTTTCTATTCCTGAAATACATTATATTATTTTGTGAATTGCAACTTGAAATTAAGAATAGACTACTGAGAGCAACAAAATGAGACCTTGTGACAACACTTCAATTATGATATTTTTCTGCAATATGCTTTATGAAATTATCTCACATATTTGAAAATAATGCTTGTCTTTGTCAGTTAAATATACTTTCCATGTTTTCTATGATTTTAACACCTGATACTGATTTTATTTATATTTATCTTTCAGTTGGTCACAAACCACAAACCTCCATTCCTTCTTCCAACACTTATTTCAACCCTTTTATATAACATTTATATAAACCCTTCCTGAGTATAAGAAGAAAATACCTTCTCTCATTAAGCAACAATAGGTGCCTCAACTTTAATTACGCTGTTTAAAGTTATAATTTTGTCAAGTAAGAATGATTCAAACAAGATCAATCCCAACCGCATACAGGCTGATTGGCTGGAAGCTTTATCATGCAGAAAAGAAACAAAAATTAAAGACCTACATTTTAAATCTGAGCTTCCTGTGGTACTTCTTTCAGTATTTGTCTGAATTTTTTAAACAGCTTATTTCCTTTTCTCTTCCAAAAAGAAAAAAGTTCACAAAAACGTGCATTTAAAGGATCATTTTCCACTCTATGTTTTTCTTTAAATCTTTCTAAATACTTGGAATGTTGCAAGGGGGGAACATATTGACTGTAATGGCAGAGTATGAACAAAAAAAAAACCCCTCCAACACAGAGCACACAAAAGGAACAATAGATGAACATTCATCATAATTCAGAAAATGCAGAATACACCATATGTATTAGTACCTTGCTCTCGCCACAATATGTTTGCAACTGCAGCATGTAAGAGAACAGAAAACACAAATGAACAAGAAAAAAAAAGTCATGAATGATATCTCAATTCTGAAATAATTATGACGCATTACTGGAATAAACGTCACTACCACCTGCTACATCCCCCCGGCCCGTTAGCCTTTATTAATACTGTGTTTCATAATCCATTAAAAAATGGTGTTTGCATACACATTAATTATGCATAATAATTACAGTAATGTAATTTTCATAATATCCTTTAAGCACTGGACTTTGAAGAGATTTATTTCAGGACATAGTTATGACAGAAACATGCAAAACTAAAATGCAACAAACATAACACAGCCATGCTATCAAAGTTGTCAAGCTGTATAATGGTTGACATTATCTTTGGAAGACCAGGATAGGAACTATAAGATGGCGTGGTATCCACTAAGTGTTTAAGTTGGTTACTTTCATGAAAAAATAAGTTGTATTTTGGCCATCTTGTTTACAATTGGACCTTTGAAATCAATGAAAAGTAATTATTCTAATCTTACTCTATCTGCCTGGAGAGAATAAAATAGAAAGCAAATATAATTTTGCAAGTTTAAAATATTTAGAGCTCAGCATAAATTGTTTAAAACACCATCACTGAAAAATAAAGTCTTTGTAAAGTAATGATCTTAAGATACAGAGAAAAAACTAAAGGAAAGGAGAACATGTCTGCCTCACATACAGACATAATGAAATTGTGATGTTCATTGAAAAAAAAAAAAAAAGGTTGCAAAAGCTTTAGGAAAAAGTTTGAAAAAAGTAATGGAAGACACATTATTAAAAATTATGTTGGCACAGAAAAGTCCCTCAGCTGCTGACTGCTCAAGATTAGAAAAAAGAACAACTATCACTCCAGGAACATTCTACACAATGATTTTTCCCAAGCACCTTTTACCAGGCACTGCTGAAGACAGGACCAAGATGGGCTTTTTGCCTAAAGTAGTGCATCATTTCTCTCATTCTTGAGCTCTGAAAGAATATACAGAGCCCAAAATATGTAGAAAGGTCCTTGGAAAAAGCATCAACCTATCTTCCGACAAGCTCATGATCCAGATAATTCAGGATAACAGAGCTACTGGGCTTCTGGTTTTTTTTTTTTCTCCTCTACTACCTTTTGTCCTCTGATTTTATTATCTTTTTTCCCCACAGACTTTCTCCATAGAGTTACCTTATTATATGACCTCAGACACATTATTTAAACTGTATCATTCAGTTATCCCAAGTTAAAATTAAGGTGATGCTTAGTTTTTACCTTCAGTGCAAATGAGAGATCACCATGTAAGTAAAAGTTACACTGTTGCAGTGAAGTGACAGTGAATACCAGAATAAAAATTCCCTGCTTCCCAACACATAACATCAGTGCAGCTTTCAAACATACTCAGTCTGTACTTTATTATCTTAAAACAGCTTAATTCTCTGCACTATTCTGTGTAAACTATTTTCAAATATTGTCTTTTTCTTTAATATTGGAACCATTAGGATCCAATAAACTGCTAAATGCCAAGATAAATGGAATGTGCCATCTTGTCACTTATTCAGACTGAGTAGTAAGCCCTTACATCAAGAAGGAGAATTTCTGCTGAACTACTGCTCAGGTCAAAATGGTACCAACATATTTTATTTCCCAAACATTTACACTTGCTTTTCTGATTTCAGGTTATTGCTTTCAGAAGAGGCTAGCTTTGAAGGAAGTCTTCATTACCTTGGATGAGTATGTGTGTCCTCCAGACATCCGGCTTCTAATGAAACTTCTTGGTGACTAAACTGCTAACACCAGTATGACTCTTAGATTTACATCCAGTGCTGACAGCACAAAATGGATTTGATTTATTGTATACTTCAGTGGCAGACATGAACAGAGTATTTAACATACCTCTTCTAAATAACATTTGGCTGCTTATTTTGAACATATTTGATTTTTCTCCTGAACTAGACCTTTGACTGTAAGTTGCAATCACGAGATAGAATATTAATTTGATGTTTTATTGACAGCTATTATTTTTTAAATAAGACCTAATCAGTAGATTACCAGTACTGCAATTACAGAAAGAATGGACTAAAAGGTTTCAGAGATCTTGAATTATTTTAGTTAGACAAAAAGAAAAATGTGTTGATTTGTGTAAAAAGAACGCTTAAGAAAGAGCTATATCTTTATGACTTTAGAGCTACAGAAATTTTCACTGCAGGATGAAAACAGCTGAAGTCTCATACAGAAATAGGATGGCCAAAAGGAGAAGAAATTGGGATAATATAGTAATGTCCTTCTCATCAATTAAAGCACCTGCCTTGTGAGCACTATGCAGCCAAGTCATTCTATATAAAAGCTGACAACTTTGTAGATGGAATGCTAAGGTGCTTGTGTTTGTTGCCCTTTGCTGAAGTGCTAAATCAGTCAGTTGTACTTTGACAGACAGAACAAAGAAATAGCCCTGGGGTATGCTGCAGGTGACCAGCTTCTGGGTGGAATTGGTGGCACAGATCACAACCTTTGGGCCTGGCAGTTCAGCCAATTTTCAATTCACCCCACGGTCTGTGCATCTACTCTGTACTTCATCTGTTTGTCTAGGTTACCTTAGGAGACAGTGTCTAAAGCATTTCTAAGGACAAGATAAACAACAGCCACTCCTCATCTCACCCTCCCTTGCCAGTCACTTGATTACAGAAGTATGACCAGAAATTATTTCCCTGTCATTAATCTACACTGACTGCTCCTGAAAATCTTCTTGTCTTTCATGTTTTGGGGAATGGTTTCCAGAGTTATTTGCTCCATTTTCTTCTCAGAAATCAAGGTGAAGCTGATGGGCCTATTATATTTGGAATCTCCATGCCCTTCTTGAAGAGTAGCATTGGCTTTCTTACAGTCCTACTTCCTCTGCCCCACTCAGCAGCAGGCCCATATTCTCCCTAGCCTTTTTGCTGCTGATGTCTCTATGGAAGCCTATCCTTTGCTGTTCATGTCCTTAACCAGAGTCAGCCGCAAAATTCATAAGCTGAAACTTCTAACTATTCCTGCATGCCCAGACACTGGCTCTATATGCAGACGACAGCTCTGTGTTTTGTCTGTGTCATCTTGTATAGTCTTTTTCTGTAATAAAGCAAATTAATTTCCCCAGGGCAACTTGGAAGATTTTCTTTAAAATTAGTTTTCTCTTCACATTGTGAGCAAAGGACTATGTAATATATGGCACTTGAGGTCCTGTAAATTTAGCCATAAAGTTCTCCTTTCGATCAGATTTTTTCTAGGGTTGACATAGGAAGGAAATAAGTAATTACAATTATTCAACTATGTGGAACTACACAGCAAATTAGATGATTTAAGGTGCTAAATACAGAACACATTAATGCAAAATCATATGTATGGCTCTGAATGATGCTAAAAAAAGGGGGGGGGGTGATAAAAAAAAAAAGTGCTTTAAAAGCCCCCCATTTATTAATTTTAAAGTTAACTGTTCATCTGAAAAAAAAAGTTCATCTGATGCCACATGAATGTGGGGTGGCCAGCATCTGAAAGGACATAAGATTTAGTTGCTGTCTATATTCCTCTTTTTACTCTGTCTTATTAAAACAGCTGTTTTATTACACCGTTAGTTGTTGGTCCTTTTATACTGACATCTAAAAAGAATCCTGTGCCATGCCTCTCCCCCCCCCCCCACCCAGTACGGAAGAGGGGAGAATCCACATTTTCCTGAAAGATTTCTTTCTTTCTTTTTTTTTTTTTTAAGGACACTTACAGCTCCATAAAAACACTCTTCATGGTACTTACATAGCTATTCTATTCTATGCTTCTGTGCTCAGACCCAGTCTTTGATTGTCAATAGTTAACATCATATCTGAAAGCCTACTCTTCAACTTTATTCATTTTCTATGTTGGCTAAACAGTAATAGGTTGTACATTTTTCAGTAAACTGTCCTTAGCACTTCATGAAATTCTGCAGCAGACTGTAAAAGGAGTATTATCCCCTTTGGATGGAAACAACAACTGCAAAACTCCACGGTATTTCTGCTACTAAATGAATACAAGGGTACTACAATGTTATTTTCTAGAGTCTGTGTCCTACTCCTCTTATCACATTGAAATATATGTCATCACATTCACTTTTCTGTTTCAATAACAAATGTCAAAGTTTTCAGCTATGTCAGCTACAGTGATATTCTTCCCTATTTTTCTGTTTGCCAAACTAAGTTTCCAAACATAACAGCTGGAAATAATGTGTATGTGTGTATATATATGTATAGGGGACACACAGCTGGAAATAATGTGTGTGTGTATATATATACGTATTATATATTTGTGAGATTGGCACTCGCTGAGTTTGGAAATTAAATGTACTCTTCTGCTTCCTTTTGGCAATATAATTAGATGTTCACATTACCAGTAATCAGTACACAATATATATACAGAGACAAACAAGATCAGGGCAACAAGACTCAGAAAATAAACTTGTTCTTTAAACACAATACTTCATTTTCTTCTAAGAACAGTTTTACATCTTCTATGACATGCTTCAGTGGCTATTATCCAAGAAAATGCTGAAGGAGCTTTTAAGATCTATTAGCTACTTTTTTATTTTTAAATTCAAAACTGTCATTCTTTGGACCTATTTCATGTATGTGTGTTTAAACAACCTGAATTTTTCCTTTCTAAAGGAAATCTAAATAAGGTGCTTTCATAAAATGTTATTTTGTTTCACTGGTACTCAAACAAAGTTGTATCAATTAAACCCTCAACATAAAAAATTTCCTAGCTTGCTGCACAAGGAGAACAATGAAGTTTAAAATGCCTTTAAGAAGAGGGAAAAACAGCAGAAAGAAATCTTTACATTATATATTAATCCAATAAATAGGGGATGAAAAATCCACTGATATCTTCTGAATGCAAATAATGATTGTTCAAGAATACAGAACCACTGTTGTTAATTCCAGGTTTTATCTCATTAAAATACAAGCTTTGCATTTAAAATTTTGTAAATATTTTATCTGAATTTTTATCAGCCTGTAGCAGCTGATAACAGTTTCATATCAGCTCACTGTGCTAGACTTTGCACCCTTTCACAGGAAACTGCTGCCCCCCTTCCAAGCCTTTAGTCCATAATGGCAAGAGGTAGATCTAAGAGAAAATAGGACAATGAGGAAGATGCAATAAGGTCATATGCAGAGGTGTTATTTTTCAAAATTGTCCCAACATAACCTGCTGCACTTTTAATTCCATAAAATAGTAATTTCAAGATGTTTGAATGAATAATGTCTGCTTACTTCACTGATGGCCACCACCCCTGTCAACTGTTCTGGTTAATCATATACACATCATAAAACAAATGTATCTGTTATGTTACTCTTTTTTTTTTTTCTTATATCTCTAATGTATAAATACACGCCCTTATCTATACCATTATTATTATCGGGTTGCTAAGACGTGCAAGATTTTTATGATTATTTTTAAAATAAGAGTGCTAAAAGTAAAGATGAGATTAAGATGATTTGCTTTTTGTCAATTTCCACTGCTAAGCAGAATGAATACATTTATACACACATTTGGTTTTAATTTTATTCTAATTTTAGAATAAATTCAGATTTGTTGGGTCAATATAGTAATATATGTAAACTTTAACTTACTTGTGAAGCAAACTTTTTTTTTCAAAGTTATCTTTTTTTTTTCCAACTATTTTAAAAGTAATTATGTCAACACAAATTGTGTCAAAATTCCATTCTGTTCTTGTGTGACATGCAATTTAATTTCATTTTAGGTTAGGTTAACACAATAACTCAATGTCTGGGTTTATGAATATTAAACTATTATTTATCAGTTAAAGGCACTGCTGACGCTTTATATTTGGTCAAATATGTCCACGTGAGCTTATTCAATTTTATATAAATCTTCATAATAAATTATGCTGAAGTCCCTAACTCAATCCAGTCTACAATGGATAAGAATAAAAAATGGTTCATGAGCTGAATTTCTACCCTATACTTTGAAATTTGAAATAAAGTCTTTGCCTACGATGCTGTCAACAAGTATAAAATTGTTTAGCTCGGCCATAAAATAAAATGCCAGCATAAATTATCCCTGAGGAAATTAGGTAAATAGGTACCATTCAGTATAAGATGTGACAGGAAGATTCTATTAAAGAGAGAATTTAGGCCATAAATCACAGTCAAAAGGCTTTTAGTCTCATTCCAAGTTCTAGGCAGTAGAGATGCCTGGTTGCTTATGATGGCCGTAAACCTGTCAAGTCAGTAGCATTCAGATCACATTATCTCTGGTTAGGTGATAGGATTATGACATTTTGTAAAAAAGGCACAGTTAGAAATAGATTTACTTAATGGCAGGGAACAGGTATATTGTTTTTTAAATTTAGCCCCGGGACACAGTGCATGAGGCAGATAATTTTTATCCTCTTTTTTGTGAGTAGGTGAAAGAATCCATACATATTGCTTCACAATATGTGATGATGTCAGATTAGGTGAACTAAGTAACAGTCTGTGATTGATGACTAAGAGTAAAAGCTACTAAACATTAAAATATCATCAAGTGGTGTCAAATTGGTCTCGAAAATTCCTTAACGGCATTACTTGATAACTTTCTGTCACGACAGTTGTCTCCTCAAGGTGCATATGTATGTCTCAGGAAAATTTAGATAAATACTTAAGGAGTCACATTAATTGATGACAAACTAAACTGCATGAAAAACGCAGCTTTGGAAAACATTAAGAGAAATGAAATCATTGTAAAAAACAGCAGATAAAATAAACAACAAGAAACCCACAAAACTGTTTAGCTTTAAAGTGAACAGTACAAGTTTCCATGATCTATGACTCTAGCTTGATAGAATTGTGCTAAGTTGAAATTAAGAAGAAACCAAAGCAGAACCAATGTATCTGTCAGTCACTGAGAAAGAAAAAATAGTTTAAAAAAAATTTTACTTCAAAATACTTCACTAATAGTGAAGATAAGAATTTTAAGTATCTGAAAATCACCCCTTAAAATTATTCCCTTGTCTTTGATGATCAAACTTTTGTTATTTTCTTGTTTTCTGTCAGACTTTCTTCTCTAGATCCGTAGATTATACTCAGTCACATTATTTCAATTAAATATTCCCATGTTAGTATAATTTTTCCTTCTTGCTTTTTTTTTTTTTTTTTAGCTCACAAATGGGTTTATTTACACTCCTTAGCTATATATTATTTTCCATATTCAGCTAACCTTACTTTAAGTAAAAACTGAAATTTGGACCAATTCCATTGGTCCTGAATGTAACCTAAATAAATAAATAAATGCCCTAGTGGAAGCTACTATTTATTCTGCCTCTATTTGCGATTATTACTGTACTTTGTATCAACAAAAAAGGCAGTAACATCTTGCCCACTCCATTTTCCCCATAAATATATTGTTGAGACACACTGTTAAGTTATCTTTGTTCTATATCTAAATTCTTCAGCTTTCACATGGTGCTTCAGCTAGAGCAAGCTGATGATTTTGGTTTGCCTTATGGCTGCTAGAAACTGAGTTGATGAGTATCTGTGTTCCTGGCTATCAAAGGTAGCCATCAACACAAATCTGCAGTGGAGCTGTCAATTTGCGTGCTCATACGTTAAATGCTGCTTAATCCAGTAGTATAGAGGGGAAAGCTACCAGTTAATAAATGCATCTGTATGTGCTGCAAGGTAGAAAATGAAAAGCCACCTTTATCAGTTACTGCAGAGATGTTGGAGTGCTAGAATAAAGATCCCCTTTCCAAAAATGAAAAAAAAAAAAAAAAAAGAGAGAAATAGAAGTCCTTAAGGAAAGTAGTAGCCTTAGTTACAATTAACATCCCATTTTTGTGCTAACAGAACTTCCAGCAGCTTGGTAATCCTTTACAATCAATGCAGAAGAAAAGACCCTGGAAATCATCACAGATGGTTGCCAAAGGTAGAAGGAAAACATTGTAATACCAGAGCTATTCAAGGTTTAAATTGTACTGATACAAACCTGACTCTTTTTTCAGTGTTATTTTAACAGTATTTCTCTATAAATATTTTTGTCCTGTGTTTGCACAGAAACAGGAAAGCAGAGCCTGATTAAATACTTTCTACCTCACAAAGGAACAAAAAAGCATGTAAATGATGCATTGGCAAGACAAAAAATTAAAATAACAAGGTCCAAATGAAGTATTAAAAATATCTGATAAAAGATTTTCAGATGTTTGGTCTGGTGCTATTATCTTTGAATAAATTTCAGAATATATCACAAAATTCGAGGTGTACCACTACATATGCCCCCAGTGTATCTCTCACTTCCTGAAACTCAAGTAACTAGTTAGACTGGGATATGTCTCAGACAAAAGAAGAGAAAACACTCACACAGAATTAACTCAGTAAGAAATCAAAGGATGAGAATGTAATTATAGGGCAGCTAAAATGCTCTAATTGAAACCAGGTCTTCTCAAACAAACCTGATAATATTCCTTGATGCAATTAGAAGTTTGGGAGTGTAAAAATCATATAGATGTAACCCAGAATTTTGCTAAACCTCTGTTAATGGAATATTCTGATTAAAGTAACACAATAGTAGTGAAGTACATGTTAATTGAATTAAAAATCACCAAACTGATTATTCTAAATAAAGTAGTTTTCATTGATAAATCATCAGTAAAAGGTGAAGAAGACAGCACTGAAATGTGCCCACAGCAACAGGTAGTGAGTCTTGTCTTACCTATTTTCATCAATGATCTGTAAACAAACATAAAATCATTTCCTAAGAAGTCTGAAAATTACCTGTTATGATAAATAACGGAGTTTCAAAAGTTGTTTGAATTACTTTTTCAAGTACATCTCTAAAATGAATTACAACTGATACAGCTATATGTAAATTTAGGCATCCAGGGGAATGTAATGCAGACTATGTCTACACTGGGGTGCTGAGACAGCTGGAAGGAGCAGGATTTGGAAACTCAGTCCTGACAGGATATTGGGCATGTGGTAGATAAATGTATAAATATACAATTTCACTGCTGATATCAGTAGAAAAAAAGTGGCAAGGGATCAGTGGATGTGGAAGCAGAATGTTATCAAGCATGTATTTCTCTCTCCAGAACATTAAAGAAATACATAATACACTTGCTTCTGTGAAGAGCGCTTCCCATTTTTAAGAAAACCATACCAAAACAAATTACAATCCTCAAAGTAAAAAGACCATCTGAGTCCAACGGTGACTATCGTATTGTAAGAAACTTCTATATAGTTTGTATGAGAAAAAGTAATCAATATTTAACAGTGATATATTCATAGGGCAAAAATTCTTAAGAGATTAATTTATTGGGAGAAAAATTAGAATCAAAGGAGGAAACTGAAGGAAAAACTGACTTCAAAATGGAAACTAAGCATTATTCTATTCAGTAGTGAAACCGATTAATTAGTAAAGCAAAATACCAAGAGAAAGGTGGTATTCTTTCAGTCTTTGTATCTCTAACTCAGGTAGATATATTTCTTGTATTATACACTTCAGGCAAATAAAACATTAGATCTGTATTCAGGCAGAACAGGATACAATTTAATGTCTTGTGAAATGGAGGAGACAGATTAGAGGTGGATGAAATGGTTCCATCATGCTTAAATCTATGAATCCATGAAATATCTGTTCTGAAAAATAAAACTACATTGGAATGAAACTAAAACCAGATTTTAAACTGCTATTTGTATTACAAATGTGATTACGCCAGAGACTCCTTCTAACACAGCTGAGTTCTCTCAGGTATTATTAGAGGATCATGACAGTAGGGGAGACTGCTGTCTTCGATGAGATTTAGACTAGGTTGTTAATCCCCAGAATGTTTTTGCCAGTCACCACAGGGGTTATCCAGCTATCACCCAGAACAGCTATCTCATTCTCAATGGCTTTAACTGCAAACTAGAGGGAAAATTGAATTCACAGCACAAAAAGAATTTCCAATCTCTAGAGAATTAAAATAGCACGGTTCTTGCATTCAGAAATATTTTAGATGCTACTGTTGTATGAGTAGGCTGTACAGATCTATTCACTGTACGCTGCATGATCTTGTTGACTGTCAAAGTCATGACACCATAAAGTAAGTGTTCGAAAAAGGTATATAAGAAGCCAATAAAGAAGGCTCCTTACATAATTACAAAGACAATTAGAATTTGTGCTTTGTTGATGAATGCTGCGAAGTAATACAAAAAATTAATATCGAGTGGGAAAAGCTTAAAAAACATTTTACAACTGTAAGAAATGTCATAATGATCACAAGTAGTTTCCAGTTACAGTAGAGCATTGTAATGAAACACTTTCAGTTTAAGGCCAAACTTTCTGATTAAAAATATAGCATTTTCAACAGAGATTACAAGAATCTAAACATTCTTAGGCAAGGGCCCTTCTGGCAAGAAGGGAGAACAAAGACAGCATTATGAAATTAATGAAAGAACCGTGCTTGTTCAGTCTGAATAAGAGAAGGCTTTGGAAGCATGTAATAGCAACGTTCCAGCACATACACAGAGCTTCTCAAGAAGACAGAGTCAGGTAATTCACAATTTGCTCTGCAGCAATTGGTATGTTTGGAAAAAACAGGTTTTCACACACACAAGCTGACTTTAGGTCTGATATAGAAGCAGCACACACCAATGCCTGAAGAAGAATTACTAGGAGTTTAATTAGCAAAATTGAATTTAGACACTGAGATTAGGGAAACCAACTGCTATCTTCTAGAGACAGTCAAAACAATATATGAATAACTAGATAAATAAATGCTATCAAAATTATCTCACAGTACAGACTGTTTCTACCTACAAGCCTTCTTTTGACTAATTTGTTTCATGTTTACAGATTTTTCCTTTAATGTACATTTATACTCTAATATGCTGTCTTACTTAGAAGGCAAGTTAAGATGTTCCACTTACTATAACAATAAAAAAATTCAGCCTTCTCAGATATCTCTCTTAGTTGTTTTAATTGGTATTAGAAGTAACATTATTCTCCATGTGTATTAAAAAGGAGGAGCGGTGTAAGGTGTACACTGCCGCTGTGTGATCACAGAAATTTAATGACAAGACATTAAAGTGCCCAGACACTCATCGATGAAACTCCACATCTTATAGAAGATTATCAGGTAGTTTTTAAGAGATCATTTTGGCCCTGTATGCCTATCCCTTTTTCCTCACACTCTTTCTCCTTCGGTTTTTAAGTGTTTTCACCAATCTGTCCTCTTACACCTGCCTTCGTCCTCCCTTTCTTCCCCACATTACCAGCCTCTTCCACTGTCCCTCTCCCCAGGTCTCTTACAGTTCTTCAATTTACTCTTATTCCTCCTTACTTAACTTGTTTGGATACTGCTTGGAGGATCACTCAAGGAGCCAAGAACACAAGAAGTGAGTTACCCTCACTTTCACATCCACAAAAGCAAAAAACAAAACAAAACAAACAAACAAACAAACAAAAAAAACAAAACAAAAGAGCAGTTACATTGAGAATCTACTCTTTTCTGGTAGTTCTAAAGCGTGGGTTTGAATGGCATCTTCACAACCCTACCAAACTCCCCAGAAATGTCCTCCCACTATATAAATCACTGATTACTTGGAGATTTTTACTGTGTCAAACACCAGAGAAATCTTTACTTTTATTGCAATATGTTCTGGTGATAATCTCACTGCATGAACCACCCATATCAAGTCAGATTGTGATGTAAAAAGCTATCTGTTAAGTGACTGCAATGTTTTTAACATGAGTAAAATCTGGTGTTCTTCCTCATGCCTGTTTCAGGAGTAGCCATAGTATACTAGTGAAAACATTAAAAATCAGAAGCAACAAAAAAAGCTGTTGAGAAAGACAGCAAAACCAGGATGCTTTAGTCTAAATGGTTGACAGCAGAGAAATTAAACAACATGATAATAGACAGCACCAGACATTTATAATTAGTACTTATAGCAGATGTTTATATAAGTAATAAAAACTAAATATTTGCATTACAACTTCAAAAGTCTAGCAAAAAGCTCATGTGTGTTTGGACACAGATGTAAAGTATATTGGATTTCAGCTACAGAATGAGTTAACTGTTAAAAACAATACTGAAGGTAAGGGATTTTAAGGAAAATAACTTAATTCCTCTCACCTGAGACGATGCCAAAATGAAAGCATATTTTCAGGAGTTTTATTTTTAGTGCACAATGGAAAAGGCTGAGGTGCTAAGAAGAGGCCAGAGTATTCTTGACACTGTCATCCACTATTAATAATTCTACTTATGTGTGACAGAACACTGGTTCGGTCTTCAGTGATGGCATCTACTGAACAGATGTGGATGACAGTCTTTCACAGTATTTTCCATTCACTTCTATCTCAAATTACCATCTTGATGACAAATTATTACCATTAAAGTAGATTGACTTCTCTTGGGAACAGGAATTGATATTTCTGAATCTGGAAACTTTAAAATAAACAAAGCCCTGGTACCCATAAATTGCACCTGCATTACATACTTTTATTTTTGCTACCAACATCACACTTCCCTCAGTTCAGTATAGGTTTGCCATTCACTGTATTTCTTTTCTGTTTATAATACGGACATGAATTAGATGTCTCTGTAACCAATGTTGTGAATTTTGAAAACCTAGCAATCTGATAACATTTTTATGCACACAGGTAAAGGAAAGCTTCTCTTATTATTTAGCAATCTGTTTATCCATAATAGAACTTAATTCAGACAGAGGTGACAGAAATTATAAGATTTTTCTCTTAGGAGCTCTTTACACTAGCCATTCCCAAAGGAATGAGCTAGCAATGCTGGTTTTGCTACATATCTTTATTTTTCCCTCTCAAAGCACTGTACTGAATTTTGCACATAACAAATACGGGATATGTTGAATGAGATTCCACAGATAATTATCAAAATTTAGCTTATTATGCAAAGTACTATTAAAACCAAAAAGCTTTTATATGCACATAAACAATGGGTCAGATAAGTAAAAAAGTGAACATTTCCTTTGACTATTAAACTTTGTATGAAATACATAGAGTGGTAAAAGCTGAACCATGTTCTGTATTCATTGCGTGGCTTATAAAATTACTGTCATGCTCAATGCAGTGCAGTTGTACTTTATATGATTATGGCTCAGCTGAAAAAGTTTTCACTACCCTCACAATAGCCAAACAACTCCATGCTTTGAAGTGCTTTTGTTTTGCTATGATTTTTACCTTATGTGGCATTTTAAAAGTAGACAAACTCAGATTAACTGACGAGCTAGTGAGAATCTATTCTACTTTTGTTCAAGGCACTATCCTAAGACTTCCAGAAGAGAGTACTCCAGTAAGAAGGAAAAAAAAAAGATTAAAAAAGTAATCATGGCTGCTTTATTCTCTTAAAGGAGGATAAAAGCAAAATGCTTTATAAAAATGTCATCTATGACAGTTATAGTTTGTATCAGATCACATGAAATCACATTTACGTCACCAGAGACTATCTTTAGAATATAACTTGTGACCGAATCAGCAGGCTTTAAATTCAAGTAGTAGTAGCACTGTGTTTAAAATGTGTGGGTGGGGAATTAAAAGCCCGCAGTCTTATCCAGGTGGTTTTACCTGTGTAATTTTATTCCCCAAGAATCCCTAATTCGCTGCATGAACTAGTGCTTTGGGAGAAATGCGAAAACAAGCAGAGAATAGTGAACAATAAAGCCCTTCTACTCTTAATTTCAGATTTCTAACACCAGCAACCCCCCCTTAATAGAAAAGGACATTGTTTTAAACAGAAATATTTTTTTAAAGTGGCAACTACCAAAAACCGTACCTGTGAAAGGAGTTTATTCATGTAGCTATGTTAATGATATTGACAGTAACATTTTTTTTTTTATTAGTACATACCTTAGTCTTCTTGCATATACAGAAATAGGCTTCTGATCCAAATCAGGCAAGCCAGAGCACCAGAATAAACATCTCATGTAAATATGAGTTGCATTTACATTTGAATGATATAATTATGCATATATGGACTATGTATATTAACACATCCACCATTTTTTAGGAAACCTGTTAATACACCAAGGAACACAATGGTAAAATGCCTCCGTTCAACATACAACATAGAACTTTTGTGGGAAGGAAGGAGTCTGTGTCTTTTGGAGGAATTGTCTTAGAAATAACCAGGTTTATATTCTTTCTCCCTGCACTTACATCTTTCAAGACAGTAACAGACACCCATACAAAATACTGCTAGTAGCTTTTACAAATCCTATAAATTTAGATGATCTAAAATTATCGCATCCCGTTGCAATTCCTGAAAACAGTATTATGCATAGGTGTGGATATTCCTGCACAATCACTGCACACCAGGTCTTCAAGAGGATACAGTGATTATGTAACTAAACAACTTGGGAAGTTGACAGTTGGATAGAAATATTTTGGTTTTAAGGCCAAACGAATTTCAGTTTTGTAATTTGGCAACATTCACAACATTTTTCACAGACTGCAAAAGGCAAATGGAGGTGACCGAACTATTTCATATTACCAGATTTCTAGAAATCCAGCAAGATCAAACAACTTATTTGTCCTCAGCTGCCTTCTCAGAAATGTCTGAGCAGTCATTTTCATGACACTTAAAAAAAAAAACACATTACGACTTTTGAAATGACAGCCATAATTAGTGTTACTGACAGCAGCTAAGTAAAGACATTACCATTTGGATTTTACACTTTTTTCTGCATGGAAGATTTCCTCTGAAACATTTAAAGCTTAATAAACCTAGATGTAACTGAACTCAGTGTCTCTTCACAGGAAGTGTCAGGCAGAATTGCAGTACTACTAATTCTGCCTTCAGTATCTTCTGTCGAGTAGTTGGCACTGTTGAGTAAGCTTCTAGATATATAGGAATGCCTTCAGTTAATGCAATCAGACTCACTAGTAAAATAACTATCATATTACTAGACAGATTTGTAATGAATATGTAGTACTCATTAAAGTAACAGATTCAAAAGGAAAAAAGAATTAAAGAAAAGCACAACAAAAAAGGCAAAACCGGATGGGTGAAACATAAACTCGGGAATGGACTTTTTTCAAGCAGAGGAAAGAAAGGGAAGGGGGAAAAAGTATCAAGGTAGACAAATAATAGATAAACATGGTTATAATAAGCCCCACTTCCATTCAAATGAGAATAAAGAAACTTACTTTTTGGTATTGGTAGTGATTTCTTTGGCATATTGAACTCCCAACTTAGCGAGTGAATGTGGTCACCATTGCTCCACATTTTAGGAGTGCCACAGTTATCCAGACACAAGATAGTATGGGGAGGCTGGCACTGATCTGGACCTGCTGATTACTCCAGCAGGTGAGATCAGGTCCTGTCATGACTCTCACATCCTGAGGGCCAAGTTGGACTCTTGGTATATCCCAAGAAGATACAGGAAGACTGGAAAAGGTCTTTCTCCCACACCCCCATCAATTTCCAGAAACCACACCAAGACTACTGCTTTGCCTTACTTAAGCATGCAGTTATTTTTCCCTTCTTATTCCATTTACATGCAATAAATTTATGACGAGGAAACTACCCAAATTTTAACAACATGAAAAATATGTCAATTCACAGAATGAATCAGAGATTTCATTTTACTTCTAAATAAACTTCAGATTACACACTCTGCCTTGGGTGACTCTTGGATATCATTATTTAATTTTTTTTTTAATCAGCTTTCTGTATAGGCTCATTTTATTTAGTGCTTCATAGTTTTAAATACTGATTTAATGTTTAAATGAGGGCTACATGTATTTTTATATTTCTCATATTACTTACGGGTCTTCCGAGCAGAATCTTCCACAAAAAGAGAAGAAATGTCTTCATCCACCCCTGCTTCGTTCTTTGCAATACAAGTATATGCTCCTGTATCTTCATAGCGCACATTGCTAATGTGAACCTCACTACCATTTGCTGAAAGGAGAGGAAAAATTCAACACGCAGACATGCTACAGTGCTTTCAAATTATACATTCAGAAGGGTTTCCCTGCTCATGCTAATTAAACCATTTTCATTCCTGAGTTCATAACTTGGAGGTATGCCAAACTAATTCAAAGGTGTTCAACTGGTTAGTGAATTACATGTACTATTATTCATCTCACAGATATCCAGAATGCCTCAACTGATTTTGCACTTCAGAGTCAAATATTGGCCTGAGGTTTTATATATGTTTAAATGACTATGGTTGTCTTTAAAGCCAGGTGAATATTAGGTTTTTATTTTGTTGCATTTGCTCACTTGACACTGTCACTGGCTTTACACAAAATAACCCAGGTTTCCATGGAACATAATGGGCTAAAATTTCAACATTTTAAATAACATTTTAAATAAAATCATCTGGTTTTAGTAACCAGAGGCACATGAGTTTATTTTTGTGTGACTCCAGTGTAACAACAATAAAAACCAGGTACATTTGAATTTTACATCTTCATCAGTGTAGAAGCTTATGGAAACCACAAGTATGTCAGCTTGAAGAGGAATATGAACAAACAGTCCAGGTTTCACAGGCAGAAGTCTTTTAAATTACGCGATGTGAATAATAAAATGATCAATGATTAATTGCATTTGAAGTATAGTATCCTTGTTCAGCTGTATGATCTATTTTACAAACCCAGCTTTTTAGGTATTCTAAAATATGGACTAGAAGGGGCACCTGATTCCTTCCAGAACATCCTTTTCTTGAAGCTAGTGTATAGATAATTTAACCTGGGAAAAAAATCAGGGAAAATGAGATTTTCAAACTTTTATTTCAAATAAGTACCTTCAAGAAAATTGAATCAAATGTATTTTGCTTAGAGAAGAACCATTTTTATTGATTTATCATAAATATATGATACAGAGGCAAAGGAAAAAAAGAATACACTCTAATCCCTACAGGGGAAATTAACAAAATGCCACTATGAAGGAGGAGTCAATCCCTTTCTAATCATAGTGGAAAGTTTCTACAAGGCAATTGCTCACATACATCCAGGAGAGAGGGCCATGAAAGAACAAAGGACTGTGACATCTATAGGGAAGGTAAGACTGTTCAAAGAAGCATTCACCACCTGCCTGTCCTACTGTTTCTCACACTGCAGGCTGATTGCTGTCCTATCCTAATGCTCATCCTGCTTTTGCAGATGAATGAGCGAAGGTTTTGAAAGGAACTCTGGCAGCATGAGATTTTTTTCCCTATGGCTGATCAAAAGTCACCAGAAGGACTGCTCAAAGGTTTTGCGCTAAGCAGGTTCACTGAATTTGCTGAGTCCTGTAGATTCACAGAAGATAGGGGGTTTTGTATGTGGTTGTGATGTCTGGTTTTGGCAGTGAGGGTTTTTTGGTGTGTGCACAGTGACTTTGCACTCTCCTGGAGGTCTGCTGAGACCCTTCACATATCAGTTTCTCTCCCTGTCCTTTCTGCATCAGGTACCCAAGTCTCACTCAGATTCTTATCAGTTAAAAAACCTCTGTTTTTATCTGAGCTATAGTAAAAGTAAAGTTCTGTCCATGTTCTGATCTAAATTTAAATCTGGACTCATGAAAAATAAAGAGATGTCCTGGTTTCAGCTGGGATAGAGTTAATTTTCTTCCTAGTAGCTGGTACAGAGCTGTGTCTTGGCTTTCATGCAAGAATAATGCTGATAATACCCCAATGTTCTAGTTGTTGCTGAGTACTACTTACCCTGATCAAGGACTTTTTCAGTCTCTTATGCTCTGCCAGTGAGCAGGGGCACAATCAGCCAGGAGGAATCAGAGACAGGACAGCTGACCCAAACTAGCCAAAGGGGTATTCCATACCACAGCACGTCATGCCCAGTATATAAACCTGGGGGATCAATCACTGCTCAGGTCAGGCTGGGTATCTGTCAGTGAGTGGTAAGCAATTGCACTGTGCATTACTGTTCTTTGTGGTTTTGTTTTTCTCTCTTTCTGTTTTTTCTCTTTCATTATTATTATTAGTAATATTAATAATATAATTATGAAACTGTTCTTCTCTTGGCACACAGGTTTTGCCTTTTTTACAATTCTCTCCATCTCACTGAGGAGGGGAGTGAGCAAGCAAATGCATGGTACTTACTTGCCAGCTGGGCTTAAACCATGACAATAGGTTAATATTGCATTAGAACAAATCTTTACAGACAAAAGCATTGTTTCTCAATTTAAATACTAGTGTTGCATACTCATTGAATGGCATTAATATAGTTGTAGTGACACATTCTAATGAAGTGTTGAGCTGCTTTCTCCACTCAGCAATCGTTATTTCTAACACAAAACATAGATGTGTCTTTGGAAGAAACTGGAAGACATCTTCTGAAATGTTTTATCTTAGATTTCAACCCTTCATTAAAACTACATAAGAAGAGTTAGTACAGAAAGGATGCATTGATAAAGCATTCACAACCTGTAGAAAACAATAAATATACCCCTTTACCTTGAAGAGTTAGCTGTTTGGATAACTTCGGAGTGATATCAATCCCATTCTTTAGCCAACTAAGTTGTGGGTTGGGAATACCTTCAGCGTGGCACCGAAGGCTAGCAGTCACACCTGGCTCTCTTGCCTGGCTCTCTGGATAGACTCGGATGACTGGTGGAACTGAAGAAAGGAAATAATTATAGTTTAGTGGAGAAGACTATTATTGTCATTTTAAGAAAAATAATTATAAGCAATTCTAAAGACTCCTGCAGCTATATATAATAATGCACAGATGTGGTATTAGGCACATATTCAGCGACATTCAGGGTTGAACCCCATCACGGTAAATTTATGAAGCAGAAAGAACTCTGTGAGTAAAACCTATTTTCACTGCCTGTGGTATCAATTTAAAAAGCCTGAACTCTAATTCAATATTTTGGCACTGAGTAATATGATGTTTATTTTTCCTTAAATTTCTTTATAAAATATGAATAATGCACAACCAGTATGTCATGATGTGATGTACAGAGATTGCAATTGTCCTGTTTCAGAAACCATTTCTTCAACACTTCATCTCTACCTTTCCCCTCTCTTCAAAACATCTACTGACAATCCATTTTACCTGTATAAAACATGTAATTACAGAATCACATAATGGTTGAAGTTGAAAAGGACCTCCAAAGATCATCTTGCCCAGTCCCTCTGCTGAACCCTGTTGCCCAGGACCATATTTAGGTTTGGGAGTATCTCCAAGGAGGCAGACTCTTAACATCTCTCTGGGCAACAGGTGCCAGCACTTGGTCACCATCACAGTAAAAATAACTGTGCCTGATAACACTCCCTAAGGGCTTCTTTTATAGATGAAGGTAGAAAGCAGGGGCTGGTCAGGTCTCATCCACTAGTGTGCATGAGTTGTGGACTCTTATGGCATGAGCCCTGAGGTTCCCCTGGCTCGGGAAACTCACCCATGCACTAAGCTCGAGCACTCCGCTGTTAATCATGCCAGCACGGGAGCTGCTTGCCTCAGCGATCATTAATGAAGATGCTAAGCAGGACATTTATAAGACTATTCTGAGTTTCATTATTAACAAAATGTAAGAATTGTTGGCATCACTTTTCCAAGGTTTGGAAACTTGCTGCAGTATATGCTTACCAGCTAAAAATCTGCTATATAGCATGCATCAGTATTGGCAGAGAGGGCATATGATATCACAGTAGTCATAGAATCATAGAATAGTTAGGGTTGGAAAGGACCTTAAGATCATCTAGTTCCAACCCCCCTGGCATACCACTACTGTTAATGACTAAGCAAGGTGATTTAAAAATCTTGTTATGTAGATTTTTTTGATGAGTAGTTACTGATCTTAATTATGTATAGAGAGAATTTGCTTGAGGTTATTTCTAACAATAAAAAAACCCAACCTGTAATGAAGATTAAAGAAGCATAATTCCTATTCTCCAAAGTTTTGTTTAATGCAGCTTTAAAAATGTGCAATACTTAGCTGTTGCCACAAAATACAGCTGGGTAGAGGATGAAGTATCAGTTGATAATGAAAGAAGATAACAAGATCAAAAATGACTGTGTCTATCTTGGCACAAGATTAAATATTTTCAAATGCTATCTGACTGTTTACAAGAAATGTCGCAGCATGCCACCCTATGACAGCACTGAAATGCCTTAGATTTCCACATTGCAAGAAATACACAAATGTACTGTATCTCAGAGCGGATATGGAAACCAGTAGGTTTCAGGGCTATTTTAAACCCAGTCAGAAATTAAGGTAGTTTCAAATAATATACAGGAAAAATTACATGTAACCTCAACACACAAACTGCAAAACCATAATAAAAGAACATGGAAGATTAAAAATATGGAAATTATGGCTGTTAGTTGCTTAGATTACCAGCTGAGAGCAAGAGTGTATAAAAATCAGGGATTTAAGGATTCTATTGAGTTTCTGGAAAGGACTTTGCTTTTATGGACATGGATCTGTACTTTTCATCTCAAGCCTGACATTCTTATTCCTGTTCCCCCTCCAATCCTTCCCTGTTTTTTCTTCTCTCCCATAGGATCTGTGTGCTCCATACTGAGACCTTGCCTTCCCCACTGAGACTCCTCAGACTAAGCCACTATTCGACTGCACACTCAGACAGCCTGAGCCTCTTTTGGCACCTCAGCTCATCTGACTTTGACTCACTTCCTAGGATCCAATTTTCATATCTGCCCTGTCCAGCAGTTCTTGACAGAAGGTGCTTTAGGTGGACTGCCCCATGCTGCAGATTTTCCAGTTCATCAAAGCCAAACAGTTTATTTCTCCACCTTGACTCCAAAATAGCAAGGATCACCATTTCCTTAGAGATAGAACTACCGCAATTTTGCACTCTGGAGCATCTCAGCAACACAACTTTTTGGACCAAGTGCAAGACATTGTAACTCTGTATATAATATTAATATATAAAGTGGTTCATTGAATATATTAATACCATCAAAGGAAAAAAATCAAACTGATAGACTCAGATTTGTATAGTCATATAGTCTCATGCAGTTGAAAGTTTTAATTATTTTATAAATACTAACAAATAGCATTATTTAGTGAAATAGTTCCTCCTGCGCTAGTATAATTTTGTATTTTGGGGTGTTTTGTTGATTGTTTTTACTGTTTATATGAAAAAGGGTTAAATAAAAACTTATAAAATTGCTTACAATATTTAGTTTATCATGTTATATTTGTATAAGATTAGTCTAAATTTTTTCACCATAAACCATGCCTTTAACAGCCCTCATTACCTGTATTGTTCCAAAGCAAGCTCATTATTCTTTACTACTGTACAAGTAAATTCAAAACTGAAAAAAAAACCTTAAAGATTTTAATCTTAAAACAAAAATAAATTAAATTTATATATGCATATATGAAATAACTGCAAACTAGTCAATGTAAATAGAAATATTTATTTCTAAAAATATATAGATTTACACACATGTAAATCAAGAAAGAACTTAAAATCTAGTTCTGTTGTTTTCATTGAGCCTTCACATCAGATCTTTGTGACCAATAAAGCCTCATTATCTCATTAACCTTTTGTCTGACTCTCCTGTTAATACAGGTATCATTACATTGATTAGTCATTATCACAGCTACAAGTACTGACCATCATGCCTGTGCTTAGGAATATCACTGCTTACAAGTGCAGCTCTGAGCTATGGAAGAGCTGTTCATTTATTTCCACGTTTTTAACTCCATTTATCCAAAATACGCACAGCAAATGATCCTATTGTACTGAGGGACTCCTCCTTTTCCTTGCTTCCCAGGAAATCAACATCCAAAATTGTATTGGAAGGTACCTCTCCAGTGTCAACTTGAGAAAAAACAACCATCTGAACAGAGCAAACATGGCCCAGTCAAATTGTTTGGACAAGTTTAAATTTATATACAGGATACAGAGGAGTGGAACAACTGCTTAAAATAATCAGAAAAAAAACCCCACATATAGGAAAAACAGCTAGAAGGAGAGGGCATTACTACTCAAGGGAAGGGAAAGACCTATCTTGAGGGCACCAGTAACAAATGCAGAGAAGTTTTGTCCAAGTACAGAGCTCAGGAAAGTGGTCCTTAGAACTTGAACAGATGTAGGAAAATGCAAAGATCAAGATTTCAAATCCAGATGCCTTCAGTTAATATACTAAAATCATGGTAAGAATTCAAAATAATAACAGTGTAGGGTAGTGCTTTTTTTAAATCTTACATTAAATGCAAAATACCTATTCTGCGCATAGCACACTAGAAGTCTTCACAAGTCAACAGTTCACAGTGCAAAGCAAATCTCTGGTCTATTTTTACTCCTTTAATAATTATTATTCATATGGAAGCAATAAAATGAATATTACTGTATTGTATTGTTTTTCATTACTTAGAGCAAGAAGAAAAAAAATCCTTTTTTTCTGTTAAGCTGTAACACTGTAGAAAAAGTAAAACAGCAACAACAGATCTGCTTAACAAAATTCAAATCCAAGTCTGTTATGAGTTTGGTAATTAGAACATTTTTCCTTACCATTCACTTGGAGAATATGCATTTGATAGAGCTTATCATAGCCATCAGCATAGCAGGTGTAATTTCCCATATGAGTTGTGGTAACCTTAGTAATGTACAAGGATCCATCATCTCCAAAATCCTACCGGGAAAGATTAAAAATAAGGTTATCATAATTGTGCCTGCATCTCTACAGTAATTATGCTCATCATCATGGCAAAAAAGCTGTGATGTAAATACCAAACATCACAAATGTTAAACCAAAACAACTGACAGTAGTCTGAAACCCAAATATTATATTTGTGAATGGTAGAGCTGCTGGATCTTGTCACACACATTGTGCCTGTAAAAGAAAATAAAACTATCACTTTATCAATTAGTTAAACATTGCAGAAGTAATGTGTTTGTTTATTTAGCTCTATAGTTATTTGCAGAAGAAATGCTATTTAGGATTGGATATGATCAGATAGAAAAACTAAATCTTTGCTCAGTTTAACAAGGAAAATGACATCCTGTGGAAGTCTGTCATCCTTTGAAATGAGCAGATACATAGAAAAAAAAGATCCTCTTTTTTCTCCAATTGAAGTAATAATTTTAACTCCATCCTTCTATGCATATTTAATTGGCATAGAGGCTACACTGGGTTACAGTAGAAAATCTGACCCTCATTTGGACTTCCCATACAATTCTCAGTTTTATTTTAATTAATAAAGTATCATTTAAAATTTACAACCAGTTGTAAACTATATCAATTCTAAAAATGAATGGAACATTTAATAGTCAGTTTTATTCTTCCTTGTCATTTTTCACATCTGCGAGGACCACGCTAAAATAACAGTCCTAGTCTATTTTCTTCCAGTATGTCTCAGATTTCATAGTGCTTGTACAAGTCTAAAACTGTTTTTTCTACATTATATTTCATGATTTACTTTTTCAAGGACATTTCTTGACAGTTTGTTTCAGTCTCATATAGCAATCTTTTTATTATTATATATGCATTGTATTTACATAAAACAACAATTAAATTATTTGAGCAGAGTATATAGAATAAAAAAGTAAAATGATGATAAATGTCTTTTAGCCTAGTAGATAGCTTCTGCTGTAGAATATTTAATTTGGAATTAAAGTGTATAACCTATGATAAAAAACATACAAACCAGAATCTGTTTCAAAATAGAAAAATTATGCAGAATCTCATATGGTATATAGGTCAGCCCGTGTTCCTGAAGGAAACCTGTACTCTGTAATAATATGCCTAATGTTAATATATTCTACCATAAACTTAGCAATCTTTCTTGTGTACTAAAAAGCTGTTTCAAAGCTTCTCAATATTCCTATGTTTATAATACAGTTTTTCTTTTTAATTTTATCCTAAAATTATTCATGGCCAGCTTATAGCCATTTTATACTCCTTAACATAAATAAGCTCCGAAATAGCCTTGAAAATCTTTAAATAATACAATCTTACAATATCCTCTCCTTGCAATTAACCACAGGATACGGCGCTATAAAATGTACACATCTACACATTATAATTATATGCAACACAAATATTCATGCATACATGCTCACACATAGAGCCCCAAGTATCAAACAGGTGTCTGGTTCACTAGAATAGGAATAATCACCAAGCTGCAATAGGTACGTGCCTCATTAGATTCAGTGATTCATTACAGAAGCACTGTTGTAAACCAGTTTCAGGGATCTGGGATTCCTGAAGGCAAGTGTTACCAGCAAAGACCACGGTAAAGGAAGCTTTTAGTACATCAATCTCTTCCACTTCTTTTGTCACCAGGTCCTGTGCCCCACTCAGCAGCAGGCTCGTATTTTCCCTATTCTTCCTTTTGCTACTGGTATAGCCCTGAAGCCCTGTAGAAGCTCTTCGTGTCCTTCACCAGATTCAGTTCCATGGGGGCTTTATCTTTCTTAATTCCAATAGTGTTGCAATATTCTTCTGGGGTCACCTGTCTTTGCTTCTACCATGCTTCCTTTTCATTTGAGTTCTGTCAGGAACATCTTGTTCATTAAGACAGACCTCTGGCTGCCTTCTATGCCCTGTTCATTGTGACAAACTATTCTTAAGCATAAAGGAGGGAGGTGATCCTTAAAAATCCAACCAGCTGTCTTAGACCCCTCTTCTCTTCAGCATGGTGTCCTATGGGGTTCTTCCAAGTACATCCTTGAAGAGACTGAAGTCTGCTCTCCTGCAGTCAGCTCTTCAGAAATCCAGGTTTATGCTCCTACTTTTTACCTTGATGCCTCCTCCTACGCTCCTTCACTCTACCATCCTGACCTTATATCCACAATCAGTTCAAATTCCTCAAATTCACAGAACAGTGTTACAGCTTTTTAAAACAGAAAACTTGGCTGTAATATCTCACTCAGGGTGTCTGTAAACTGCACAGTAAATGAACTTAGATAAAGTGCTGCCTTTTTCCTACATTCTATCCTTTGAACATTATCAGTGACAAAATATTGGACTAGATTAACCTCTGGTCCGTGATGTCAATTCTTATATTCTTCCATGACCCCACCTACCACTTTCCCAAGTTATTTGGATTTATTTTTTCCAGTCCCCACTTTCTGGTTTTTCTTCTTTCCCAGAGAACATAATCTCAGTGATTTTATGCTCATATTTCACTCAAGCTGCCTTTCACTATAACATCTTTAGTCTTCTTGTAGATTGAAACATACATATATGAAAATTGGAATCTAGATGAACTTGCCTTTCTCACTTTTCTTTCTTTAAATATACTCAAAATATTGTTAAAAAAGCCCCCCAAACATGTGTTCCACTGTGTTTCTTCTCCCAAATATGTTCGGGCAACTAAATTTCACACAGCACAACTGTGCTTCAGATGACTCTTATAGTTGCTTTTTAAGAGAAGAAAATAACCCACTTAAAAATTAACCCATCTGGTAAGAATGTCAACAGCCTGCCTTAAGATAAACATAGCTTTCTGTATTAGCACTTCAGTTACACAGACAATATTTCTACCAAGTCTTCAATATGCCATTATATGCTACCATTACAAAAAATTGTAAACATAAAAATAAGTAATAATAAAAAAGCTTTAATGTATACTTTTAAACTTTGATTATGAGAATGAATACAACTGGATTTCCTGTCAAAAAAAGCACCTGAAGATCTCCAACAAATTTTCTAATTTGATATTTTTTACTTTTATGTCCTTCCAAAGTGCTTGAAGTGCGATCAGCTTTCATCCCTTTATTATATAAACACGTTTTCAAAGTGTTGCTGTTCAAATTATAAGTAGAAAAATGAAGAATGTTCAAAAGAACCACACTAGAGGCACTTTTATTTAGCAAATGTCTAATATTGATGCCTACAATTTTTTGCCTAGTCTCTGCCAAAGGTATTTGTGAACAAAATAGGAGACAGAATGGAGTGTACTAACATTTAGCTGCTGCAATACAGTCTGGTGACTTGTTTAACTTAACATTCCTTATACTAAGTTATTAGATATTGCTTTGAAGCATACTTACCTGTTCCAGGCCTTTGGCTAATTCATTATAGTGTGATGATATCTTTACTACCCTATCTATCCTCCAAGTAAATGGATATCTGTGTTACCACTTCTTCCTTCTTTTTCATAGAAATCATACATGCATAGGATGGATAAAACAACCATGTGGCTATTTTACTGAGATATCTGTCATCATGGCTTGACTTCGCGGACGAAGATTTGGGAAGGGCTTTACCCACGCTTACTACAAGTGCGCTGATGACTAAGAAGGCCAATGTGGGATAGGCAATTCTGGCTACAAAAAGCACAGCGGAAGGTCTCCTTGGGTGGAACACATGGGGCGCATTGTCTTTTCTCCTCGAGACTAGTTCTTCCTGAGCTCTCAAAGGAGTCAGCGGCATTATGTATGATGTGCCTCCAAGTCTCCTGACTGGAGGCCAAGGTGGACCACTGATGGTAGTCAATATGGCCAAGGCTAAGTTATTGTTTCAGGGAGTCCTTATATCTCTTCTTTGGGCCACCTCTCTTGTGGCTACCGGTGGCAAGTTCACCGTAAAACACGATCCTGGGGAGGCAGTGATCTTTCATCCTAGAGATGTGCCCTGCCCAGCGCAGCTGCATTTTCAGCAATATGGCCTCGATGCTGGTGACCCCTGCCTGTTCGAGGACATTAACATTAGACACATAGTCACTCCAATGGATGTTTAGAATTGTACGGAGGCAGCGCTGATAGCGCTCCAGGAGTCGCAGGTGATGACGGTAGATGACCCATGATTCAGACCCATATAAAAGAGTAGACAATACAATGCTCTATAGACACTGATCTTTGTACTTTTCTTCAGGTGTTTATTGCACCAGACTCCTTTATGGAGTTTTCCGAAGGCTCTATATGCCTTTGCTATTCTGTTGTCTATCTCTTTGTCGATCGTGGCATCCAAGGAAATGATGCTTCCCAGATAGCTGAACTGCTGAACTGTCTTAAGCTCTGACTCGCCGATGGTAATATGGGGATGGCGATAATCTTCTTGCGGTGCAGGTTGGTAGAGGACTACTGTCTTCTTCAAGCTGACTTCCAGCCCAAAAGCCTCAGCTGCCTCTGCAAAGCAAGATGTTAAACGCTGCAGAGCTGCTTATGTGTGGGCAACAAGGGCGGCACCATCAGCAAAGAGCTGTCCATCATGGACAAGATGGTTTAGGGTCTTAGTGTGGGCCTTCAGTCACCTTAGATTGAATAGGCTACCATCGGTACGATATCGAATATAAATACCGTCTTGTTCGTCGAGGTCTGCAGTATCCCTTTGGAGCATCATGCTGAAGAAGATTGTGAATAAGGTCGGTGCGAGAAAGCAACCTTGTTTCACACCATTGGTTATTGGGAAAGGCTCAGAGAGTGCATCGCCATACCTGACTTGGCCTTGCTGATCCTCATGTAACAGAATAATCATTTTGAGGAACTTGGGGGGACAACCTAATCGTTCCAAGATCAGCCACAGGCCTTTTCTGCTCACAGTGCCAAAAGATTTGGTGAGGTCAACGAAAGTTACGTATAACCCCTTATTCTGTTCTCTACACTTTTCTTGCAGTTGTCTGAGAACAAATACCATGTCTGTGGTACTTCTATTAGCCCTGAAACCACACTGACTTTCAGGTAGAAGTTCTTCTGTGATAGCAGGTACTAGTCTGTTCAATAGTATTCTTGCAAGAATTTTACCAGCAATGGAGAGCAGAGTTATACCACGGTAGCTTGAGCAGTCTGACTTGACACCTTTTTTCTTATACAGAGTGATTATGATTGCATCAAGAAATATTTCAATAGGATTTGAACATGATGTCATCATTTTGTCAGTTAGAGAGTTTGAATTTTATGGATGGCTTTTTTGTTGTTCTTGCTGTTGCTTTTTATTGTTTGGTTTGGGGTTTTTTTACAACTACAAAACAAATGTCCCTAACTGACTTCAGTGTTTGCTTTGTTAATTAAAGCAAACAATTCAATACAAACAGAACTTAATGTTAAGAAGCTTTGGAAAGAGATGATGAAGTATAAAAAGAGTTCTTCAACACTGAATGTTGACATATATTTATTGGTTTATAGAATCACTCGTAAGCTAAGTCACTGACAAAACCTGCATCTGTAGACACACAAGCATCATTGAACTCGAACCTTCAAACACCAACAGCAATGCTCATAGAAACGGGGGTTTTCAGCTTTTGAAAAAAAAAGACTTAGTTATCCTAAAAAAATTGATACAAGCTCAATTTTTTTTTTTTTTGCTAAATATCCTACTGTTCAAATGGTGTGGTACTTCTACAATTAAACTGAGAAACTATTTCTGTCAAACATAAAAAAAAGACAGAATTGAACAATTATTTTAACAATGATTCCACTGCAACTGTATTCTGTTGAAGGACTTGACATTTAAGAATCATGGTACGTGTCATGAATAATGAGTAAAGGACTATGGAAAAAAAACATTCGTCAGTGAATCTTTGCTTAGTTATCTTAGTGTTAATACAACAGAAACCTAAAGGTGATTTTTGTTTTTAAACCAATAATTACTTCCTTCACTTTTATAACTTGCTTTCATACGCTAATGCCTTTCACGAGAGAGTCTATGAACATTTGCCTGCACTTCTTCATTAACAGCTCTGTTGCCAGCTTTCTCCCCACAGGAAAACGTATAATGAAACAAACTGCTTGAATTTGTTCATCATCATATAGCCTAGGATTTGCCTGGTTTGGTTTGTGGTTTGGTTTGGTTTTTTTTCACACCATACTAATTTATTACCAATATATTGCTCTTAAATAACTTTTCTTTTTTGCTTTGTCTCAAAGCCTTATGTACTCCAAATCTTGACTATTCTTTCATCTAGAGATCCCAGTGCTCACCCTAAAAAACATCTCCCTCAAAACGAAAATTAAAAATATTATGTCTTCATTTTGCCTTTTCACTCAGTGCAGCCATGCTCTTCCCCCTGCCCAAATCTGATTTCTAACATATAACCAAGAATTCCTATGAGAGAATATAAGGAGTTCAGAAAATTGAATTGGGGATGACATCTAGATTTAAGTGACCCAAAGCTATTACAGCCAAAACTGAAAAAAAAAATTTAAAATAAAAAAACATGATTAGTCTAGAAAAGGAAGTCTAACTCCCTCACAAAATAATTTCTTACCTAGTGCTTAGAGTCTCAAATAACACACAGTTAAATCATTAATGTACATAATTTAAACTAGGGCTTGGTACTTGGGTTTTCCATATTCTGAGTGCTTTTTTTGTCTTTGGGAGGGTGATTACTAGGGTTTTTGATGGTTGTTTGTTTGTTTGGGTTTTGTTTGTTTGTTTGTTTTAAATGATAAATTTCTGACCAGCATTTCAGCCTCAGCTCTTCACACAGATCCAAACATTTTATAAAACTGAATATAGTGTATTTAAGAGATCTATGAACTGGTTAAGAATCCTGGTTTTGAAAATTCCTCTCTGTAAGCTCAGTTTCTGGCAGCTGATGAATTCTCTGTGCATTTCCTGGAACACCAGAAAGCACCATTACTTTGTACATAGTAAAAAGGTGATTTTTATACACCCAAGTTTACACTTACGCACTTTCAAAGTACTAATTTTATGTACCCTGTTTCATACAAGTCAGAAGAAACAATTGGTATAATCTTCTTACAGCTTTAACAATTTTAACTTCTAAAAAACTTCAAAATATTAATCTTAACTTCAAAACTTCACACTTTGGGGAAGATAAGAAAAAAATAAATAGAAAAAAAAGAAAAGGTATCAAGGACAACAAAGAATAGAATACAGGAATAAGAACATGAGAACTGGAGATGTGAATTGTAAGTTACATTATCCTAAATCAGAAAAAAAAATCTTATTGCGTCCGTAATAAATGGAATTTGCACGCACCAAATATTTTTAAGGAATAGCTTTTAGATTACATATGAAACCTGTATTTATATTTGCAGTCTTTGACAAACCTACAACAAAGAAGAAAATTACATTGGTTGGTATCATTTTTTGCTGATGGTTAGTAATGTAAACACTGTAACACATACTAGCTCAGTTACAATGATAACACAATTTGGGTGGGGGGCCTTTCCTTCCTTGTTTTTAAAAAGAAATCATGATTTTCTTACAGGAAAAGGAAAAATAAAATATCTATCTGTGAACTGATCAGGAAAATAATTTGCACCCAAGAATTAAATTTTTGCATTGGTCTGCTAAGAGAAAGCTGCAGCAATAATTTCAGCCATCTAGATATTTTCGAAACAGCAGCTGTTTGCTTATAAAATACAGCCAGTACAAATAATCCTTCCCCCCCCCGTATATCCCTCCACCCTTTCTGCATTTATTTCAGTCAACTCATGGAAGTACCAGTAACAGTAATGTCACATTTTTGTTCATATTTTATATATTTATTTCTCCATATCTGTAACTTGATTTACTACAGGGACATGGAGAATAGATAACCTTTTAAGGGTTAACTGGAAACATTTTTTAAAGTAATTATTGATGTATGGTTGGTTTGCTAGCTAAATTCATCTCGGGCTTTTCATGCTAATTTCAATGTTACAGTGACTACTTTCCAAGTAATCAGTTTTTCTCTTCACGTTGGCAGAGCAGTGCAACTCTGCAGTTTGCTACTGCATGTCAGAAAGAAATGAAATTCCAGGAAGAAATCTAAGAATAACTGCACTTGGCACAAATCCAAGATTTTTAAAGTTTTCCTTCTAATTCAACAGGGAAAACAAAACCTAAATTTCCTAAGCACAAATTTTGCATGTCTTCTTTCAATCTATTTTAAAGCTGCAATAAGGACAAATCATGAATCTAGTGTAAACTCACTGGTTGAATAACCAGCCTGACAGAAAATCGCAAATCAGAACAAAGCTTCAAGAAAGAAAGAGCACAGTGTAATGCAGCAAGTAGTAGTATAGTATATACAATAGGAAGTGACATGCTCTTAAAAGAAATGCTATTCTGAAAAACGTAACACCAGACAACAGTTTGTCATTATTAATGCTGGCTAACTTTAGTCAAAGGAAATTATTCTTAGAAAGCAGTCAGCTGAGAAAGCTAAAGGTGGCAAAATCCTTTCACAGACCAGTTCAGTGGATCTGTCTTCGCTCATTGCTTTGAGTTACCGCCCACCTGTTCCTGCTGACAAACTTCCTATTTATAATTTGACACAGTATTTCATTGATCTTTCTGTTTCTTGACACTGAGGAGAATGGAGAGAAGAAAGGTAGCCTCACTACATCACTTTGCTGCCAGTGGGAAAAATGGTGATCATTCAATAAGCAATTCAGAACATTTAACTGACTCTCAGATTTTGAGGATCTGCACACATCTTCCTAAGCTTGTCTTACAAATGATCAATACAGAGATCACTATTATCTCTTCCTAAAAGAAGACTTTGGAACGCACAAGACCATCATTATTTGAATTAAAGAGGATTTGTCTGTACCTCGTAAATCTGAGAAAAACATTCTCTGACTATAAATGAATAGAAAACACTGTATCTACCTAAATAAGTAGAGATGTCTGATTTTTCTTTGATTTTCTTTGATGCAGTAAGGACTGCAATTTCACTTCATGAGGAAACAGTAACAGGTAATAAATGGAAACAGCATTATTCTATGGAAAACACGCAGCAGCTTTGTGTTTTTCAAACTCAGTCGGTTAAAAATTGGTTTTCCTATTTCAAAATGCAATAATGTCACAAGGTTCCTAAGAAACTGAAGAGGAACAACACAGAGACACACTCCTAGATCACCAGTGAGAATAATAAATTCATTTTATATGCAGTGGTGTAAAGAGAATTTGGATCTTGTATATGTGAGATACGAAGTAGACATAAGTGACAGCTTTGCCAAAGGACTAGAGCGCTTGAGGCTAGATGTAAAACATCACTAATCCTTAACTTCCCAAAAAAACCTCTGTAACTTTATGTTATCTTGCTATGAATCTGCAATAATGACTGCTAATTTATTTAGACGCTCAAAAACTCCAACTGAGTAGATACAGCTTATTTTAAATGGAAATTTCTGCATGCTCTAATACAGCTGTCTTTTTTATTGGCTCATGTTACACACTGAGATCTTCAGAATGACTCATATACCATTTAATTTCTACTCCTTTTTAACAAAATAAATTGTTATATAATCAGATTTAATCAGATAAAGCTATCTGACATTAATTTCTCATATTTTTCAATTTAACATCAGTGACATGAATTTATAATTACTCACCCCAGTCTACTACAATTCCCCAAAAATATCCTTTTTTCTTTTTATAAACCAGCTTTAAGTGTCATCGTGGTTTAAGTGGAAATCCTCAATGAAGGCTTGGCACTCATCCTTAGCTCACAGCCAGTAACGCTGTGGGAAGAAGGTGGTGGGATTGGCTTGGTGGAACCAGGGCAAATTTTGGAGGTTGAGGCACAGCCCCTCCTTGGTGGTGAAGGCCCCAGTGCCGGCAAATTGGTTCACCACCTGGTCCTGCTGCAGCTGCCAATAGTTCACAGCATCGCATTGGCTAGTCCAGATGAAAGTCGGTGTCTAGTCTTGCACCACGTAGGCCATCATGTTGCGGGTGCCATTGGGGTCCTCATCATACCACTGGGCCTCCTCCTTCTCAGGAGGCTCTTAGATCTCCACTGAGGGCTGACCCAACCCAATGCTGACCCTAGCTCTGAATGCAGAGCTGCCTCCCACTGCTCATCATCACCACCATCCTCCTCATTTTCCTCAGCAGCTTCTGGGTGTTCTGCTGCTGCCCCAAGCAGGTTCCCACCCTCACCATGTTGAAGAACTACTTCTCCACCCAGCCCCGTGCCTGTAGCAGCTTGTGGATGATGGCATCGGGGCCCTGCACCGAGAAGATCTTCTTCTCCTTGATGGCTGCCTCCACGTGCTGCCTGGTCCTCCTCAGCAGCTCCACGTTGACTGAGTGCTGCTGCTTGGTTCTGGCAGGAGCCTTGTGCTTCTGGCTGCCTGAGCGAAGTCTGCCCAGCACAGCATGTACCAGGTTAGAGAGCTTCATGCTGGACTCCTGGCTGTTCTACACCCCCCAGGGGTGCCTCATGGGGCCCAAAGGCCCCACTCAGCCCCCCAATAACAGCAGGAACATCTCCTACTCTGGGAGTTGCCCCCTGCCCAGCCAGGCTGAGGGGGTCTGTGTGGCAATGAATTGACTCCTTCCAGCAATAGCCATTGGGTTCGCCCTCTCTGCGGTTGCTATGGCACTCCACAAGGAGCCTGGGTGTTCCGTGGGCCAGGGCATTCCATGGGCTCCCAGGAGTTACATGGCCCCGTCAAGCCCATCATGGGCGTTGACAGATGGCTTCATCTTGCTGATCTCCTTGTTGATCTCCATGAAGTGGATGACAAAGGCCACCAGCTTGGGCTTGTTACAGCTGAACCCAGGACAAGTGTAGATGTATTTATTATTACACTCCAAGCTAGATCTGCAAAAAGAAACTAGCTTTGTCCTGTGCATTTTACTTGTAACAGATCAAATTCGAAAGTGATATGTAAATGCTAGGAGACCCCAAAGAAGCAGAAGTACTGACACAATTCACTCTTTAAGGTGACTTGATTTAGGGTCACATTTGTGGAATAAGCTTGGCAAAAGCACTTCCCATTTCTACTTTCTTTAAACATATTTTATTTGTAGGAAAGTAAAAAGAAGTCACTGAATGCTTCCTAAATTGTCCTGATTCTAAAATCATCAACTCTTCATAAGTACACTGGGATAATGTTGACTTTGTAATCACTTAGTTTACAAGCACTTTTGTTTTAAAATTATAAAGTTTATTAAAGTTTTTGATCTTTATATTGCATAAAATACTGGGTTTCAGGTTTGTTTCATGAGAACAACCCCCATCTCTTATGTTGACAATAATTCATATATTTGGTTCTTGAACTGCTCTCATCTTAAAGTAACAGAAATCTTATTTCACCGAAACAAATTTCTGCAGATATTTCTTTACAAGCTTAAGAGAATCTACAAACAATTAAAAAATAACCCTTTAAACATTTTTATTACTAAAATATCCAATTTTCATCCAGTCCATCCTATATATTTCTGAAATATTGAGGAGTGAGACACATGCAGGAAGAGTGTCTTCAAGCTTTACGCAGTCTGCAAAAGCTTTGCAGGATAAATTTGGTTTTATTACAAACTACTCTGTGTACATGTGAATAAACCAACCACCAATAAAATAGCCTGTCAAACATACACGGCTTTCAAATATTTTGCAGACAAAACCATCTAAAACAACAACAACAACAAAAGATCGGTAGGGGATCTCCTACTATGTGGTAGCTAAAGAGAGGATATAGGGAAAAAAAGAAGAAAAGATAAACTTAGTAACTTCAAACCTGATTTTGAAAATCTGAATAATCCACTTCTTGTTATTCCTAGGATACAAGTTGTTTTTTTTTTTAAAAAAGCAAATTATAACTTGGACAGTTTCCTTCAAGATGATCTCATTTTATATGCAGCATCAATGCATAATCTCCAGATAACATTAGAGGGAAAATAGGGCTAGCCAAACACACGGCCTGGATTATTAATGCAATGTCATTATGTCAGTTTGCTATCAAGTATATAGTATAAGAAAAGGAAACATACATGCTTAGAAAGACTTTGAATGGAATTCATATACAAAAGGTTTTTTTAAGGCATAGACCTGAATGCATACAACAAAGTCAGTGATACCCTTCCACTGCCATCTTTTGCTCCTGGTTTATAAAAGCATTGACAGCCTTAAATCTAGCACAGAAGCTTCACTTAACAAGGGTCTAGCCCAGGCTAACATACAATACTCAGAGAAATATTTTTCTTAGAGCCTTTTAGGGAAGCACAAATCCCAGTCAATCTGATCTAAGCAAACTAAACACCTAGTATGAATTACACTAATAAAAAAAACTTGAAAGCTGAGACAATTTACATTTAATACCAATCTTAGTTGTCTGCAAGCATCACATAAAAATTGTCTTTGCTCAAAGTATTAATACAACCTACATGTTAATCAGTCTAATCTTTTATCACAAGAAAACTTTACTAGGCAAGATCCATTCCTTGATGTCAAAGAAAGAAAAGACACTTCACTGGCAGCTACCTCAAGGCTTACTGAAACCACTACAACTCATTACATAGGAACATTTTTTCTTTTCCTTCTCTATGTACATTAATTTTGATAACAATTTTTAGTTATAGCCTTCGTATGTTTTGACCATGGTTCCTGATCACGTAAACTGCAAGCTATGCAAGAAGATGCTAGTACACGACAAGATAAATTACAGTGTTCAGAAAATGCCTGTAAAAAAAAAGTTTCAGCATGTGGTGGTACTTACAACCATATTTTCCAGAGCTGTATCAAGTATGATGCCATTATTTTACTAATATGAAGCCAAGATATTATGAAGAAAGTTAATAAGCCTACAGGTATCATATATTTTCATGGTTGTTCATACACAACCACAATAGCTGAAAGTGAAACTAATAAAATCTCATCTTTTCTACACATTATGTCCAGTAAGATATTTGTGGTTTTTCTTTCTGGTATATATATATATCTGCCAGATCTAGTCTGTCTTTGAGTCACAGAAATGAAGTTGGAAATTCCCCATTTCCTAAAGGGATTGTGAATAATGGCCATTATTATTTTCTGGCTGTTATTAACAAAGTAAAGAAATCTTGTTGATATTGTTTTTATTGTTCTTACCAAACACTCACATGTGTTATACATATGAAGTCTACCATACCCAGCTACTTGCAAGGTTACCTGTGTATTATTTTGAAGCAAAGTGCCTAATTGAGGTACACGTGCTCCCATTGTAACAGTTTTGGGTTTTTTTAAAGAAAATTAATCAAAGTGTTTTCAATTACACAGTTTAAAATAAGACCATAAACTCCAGTTAAACAAAATGCTTATATAAAAGGTTTATACGGAAATTGGAGTATTACACTGAGTCATAACCATATTCATGTGCTCTTTGAATTGAGAGTAACAGGTTCTCACTTCTGAGCCATTCATTGCTTCACCAATCATAGTAAGCAATCCTCT
Source organism: Neopsephotus bourkii (assembly GCF_033783945.1). Taxonomy (NCBI): domain Eukaryota; kingdom Metazoa; phylum Chordata; class Aves; order Psittaciformes; family Psittacidae; genus Neopsephotus; species Neopsephotus bourkii. The sequence continues at coordinate 13,930,850 of NW_026900684.1, read as the reverse complement.
TTTGCTGCAACAATAACTCTTTGTTAAGAGACTTCAGGTTTCTATAAGATCTACCAAAATAATTTTACCTCTTAGTACACCATTGTTGTTTATATTTGTCTCTTTTTAATTTGTAGTTTTTTAACTACTGCTTTCTGCAACAGGACCAGAAGTTCCTTAGAAATACAAGTCCTTTATGAATCATGAAACCATATACACTATACTATCTTTCTTCACCTTTATTCCTTATTTTATCTTATTTTACCTGCAAAAGTATAATAAAGAATGCAGATTCAATGATCACTTGAAATTCGCATGAATTTTCTTTAGTGTATAAATTAGTTTTAAGTTTTATACCAACCCAAATTAGCTATTATTTAGGAACACTGTTTCAACTTTCCTCCTTCTGGTTGGAGCTTTAAGTGTTATAATAGCCAGGCATACATGAAAGCTGAATTAGAGGGACATAATTGATGCATCTGTTCTCCAAAGCTTAAATGATAAAAATCTTCTTTTCTGTAACTCCAACCAACTTTGAAGAATACATCTCCTACCATTCTCTATCAGACTTTATCAAAGTCCAGAGTGAGCTTTAAAGAAAAAAAGCAATCCTGTGAAGAGCAGGAAAGGCTGTAAGGTTGATTCTCCATTAGGGATTGGCAGAATGCTTTGGAATGTAGAAAATACAAAATGAAAGGTTTCATCTCCAGATACAAGTCTAATTCAAGCAAGTAACCATCATACAAGCAGTACGCCATTGCTGCACAGATGCTCTAAAACCTCGAAAACCGGATGGTTCTATCAATCTTATTATCTGCAAAGCATTGCCAAAATGAATCAGGAGAAGACAAAGCAGGAAGCATAACAAAAGGCAAAAGGAGCACAGCTGAGAATAGCCAGAAGGAGACTTTAGAGAAGACCATCCTCAAGACTTCCTTCAGAGTTAAGTGTGACCAGATGATGGATGAAGAAAGCACCCTTGTTTTATTGAGCAACTGTTCCCCATGTTTCCAATGCTCCAGGGTTTTCATGATCATGACATGTGAATTTATCACATTATTAATCACGGTAAATGTACACAAATAAAAATTATTTTAATGCTGTAAACTATACTAGCTAAAATTCAGTATTTTAGCTATATAGATGTGAACTAGAAACAGAAACCTGCATGAAAATCAAACAAAACTACAGGAACTATTAAAAGTACTGACAGATAAAGGCATTGCCAGAAATCATACTAAACTTAGGGAAACTTTTAATTTATTTTATTTCTCCTCTTTAACAGAAAAATGAAAAAAATTTTGGCCATGGATACAAATGTTACTTATATCTAAATAAAACTTCTGAATGCAAGCTTTTGAAAAGCAGCTCTAGATTATCAAGACAGCTAGATAAAAATGGTATAAAGATGACAAGGAAAGGAAGAATACACAGGAAGGTGGTAACAGTTATATATGACAAAGAACATGAGGTGATGAAATAAAAATCAGTCTGTAATCAATCAAGAAAATTTAGATATTAATTGATACATGGTACTGGGAGTACGGGTAGACAAATCACTCCACAGCTTGATACAGAGAAATCTTAAATGTCATCATTTGAAAATCATGGCAGACATACCATCATCTGTTGTTACCTTGTCAGAGCTCAAAAATTAATCAAGCTTGATCTGAATAAGTAACCTGATTCAGATAACTTTAGCAAGTAGTGGTACCAGTGATTTTACAGGTGGGTGGCAATTTCCTTTTTGAGTCAGTACTGAATCAATACCTTGGTACACTTCTGGAGGATTTTTTTTTAACAATTATTACTTTTAAAATATTACAAATTTTAAAATAATATAATTTTAAAATATAAATGCCAGGTGAGCCAAATTCTCAATATGTCCTACCTATCTTAATTCTTCCTAGTAAGATGACAGGGAGAGGCAGAAAGAGATTCTTTTCTTGGTGTTTAAGCAATTGTGCCTCTCTTCAGTGAGACAGACTCTTCGATATCAAAGCACTTTTGTTACTGATGATGTAGCCCTCCTATTTAATGCACTATAGTGATGATTTGAAAGTCAGGGCTGTGAGCCACAGGAGGCCATTATTAACAAAGCATCTTTCTCATGCTTTTAAGAAGGACTGACCTTTCCTGCTAGCTGTAGCTTAGTCCAGTTGCTCTTTTGAGACTTCTTTTCTAAAATAATAACCTGGAAAGCTTAGTATTCTTTTTGCATCCTGTAAAACTTTTTCAAACAATTCTCACCAAAGCTGTGGAAAGCGTTAAGTCTAGTACAATTGCAAAAGTACTGCAAAATGACGTGGACAACTTGGAAAAATAAGTGTGTAGCTAATAATAAAAGCATGAAGAAATGATGCTGGTTTAAAGTTAGCTGAGGGAAAGTATACTGTCGAAAAAAAATAGAAGAGTAACTCTATAAATGTACATAAAAATCAAATTGCAATTTTTGCATGCATTAATCAGGAGCTAATAGCACAATTTGGATTTTCTAGTATCAGCAATACAGAGTGCAGACATAACCTGCATCACTATATATACATATATAGAAGAGAACAGAGAAAAGAGAGTAAACTGAATTGAACAAAAAGGGTTGAGTAAGCAAGACTGGTAGTGAAAAAAAGATGCCTACAAAATTCTGAAGTCAACTTATAACATAATAGGTCAAATAGCTTTCCAGTAATTTTAAAATAAAGGAAATATGGACAAGAGTGAAAAGAAAGGTAGGTGTGATAGAAATTCTTGTGTCTCTGAGAAAAGGAGCATAGGCTACAATAGCAGTAGGCCAATAATAAACAATGTTTGAATGAATAATAGGGTAGAAAAATCAAAAAAGTATCTAAAAGATAGCTTGCTGAAAGGAAAACACTAATATAAATGAAATCACTACCTCTGTATCTTCCTTAAAATATTTCCATGTTTCTAGAGGGTATGTTAATTGGTATTTTTTACAGAAAACTTAGAACATGAAGGGGTTGATATAACTATCATAGAGTCATAGAATAGTTAGGGTTGGAAAGGACCTTAAGATCATCTTTTTCCAACCCTCTGCCATCGTCAGGGATGCCTCACACTGGATCAGGTTATTCAAGGCTCTGCTCAGCGTGGTCTTAAACACTGCCAGGGATGGATACTGTAACATACAAAAAATAATCAAGCTAGTTTTTATTTACTGTCTTTATATTCTAAGTTTACTTTTAGAACTTTCTACTTAAAAAAAAAAAAATTGGTATTTATGCATTTCAGCTCACACAGGAGAATAATAACAGCTAGCAACACAGAACTACCATTTTAGCAACTCTTCTAAAGATGTGTTCAACGCATTCTGTTAAGAAATTTGTTTGGAGGAACCACTCAACTCAGAGATCCACATCGTCCCTTCTATTTCATTGAGGATTGCTGTCTGTAGATGTCAAAATGCCTAATGCTTTTCCAGGTAGTTTAACATGGCTTGCCTGGGATTATTTTAAAGGTTTCATTCATAGCAAGGTTTTTTGTTGTTTTTTTTTTTGTTTGTTTGCTTTGTTGAGCCTTTTGACTTTTAAGAGTTGTTGTATTTGAGGAGCAGAAAAAAAGAAAGAGGCGTATTTCTCTGACATTTATGGCTCACCTGGGATTCTGTCATAAATACAAACAAAAAAGGTAAATTCTTGACAGACACGCCATTTGTATTTATGACCACAGCCTTAAAGTCATAACTGTAGTACTAAGAACAATTTAACCATGCATAAAGTTTGTATGTAGGTCCATACAATCACATGTGAAAAGACAATGTGAAAGGTTCTCCTGAGTATTTTCTTCAGAATAAAAAAAAGGGGGAGGAAAGGATAAGAAGTTGGAAGGAAAAGAAGAGGGCAGATGTCAAGAGTCCTTTCTAAGAAATATGCTTGGTATTGTGGACAATCTGAAAACATATCTGTCACCAGATGCAGAGTGGAAGTCTCCAGAATGGAATATGGAATGCAGTGTATTCCTTCAGAGGACATTAGCTTTTAATCCCAGATGTGGGATTGCTGGGTTTGAGGTGGGGAGGGGAGAAGTATATCAATAAGAGAATGTAGACTGATACGAAAAAAGTGAAAGCTGTAATCTGATAAATCTGATCTGATCAATTGGTCTTAACAAGATGAACAGCTGAGAAGTTCTGGCAGAATGCTAATCAATGAACAGCTTCAAAAACCCCTAAATGGAAATATTTCATGCTTCCCATGAAGGTAGCCTAAAGAAGGATATTGTGAGCTTTTCTCAAAAAGTAAAATTTGAACTACACTCTTTTAAAAAGTTAGCAATTTAAGTATGTTAGCAGGTGTTAAAATTTTTATATGGACAAGTCATCTAAGTAGGTCTTGTATAAATGTAAGAACAAAGAGCAGACATTTTGTAAGAAAAATGTGATTGTTGACAAGTATAGGGGAGAAGCTGAAGTCAAAACCAGGGGAAAAGGTCAGAAAAAGAATTGAGGGGAATGAGATATAAAACCTGTTACATAATGAATCTACTAACACGAGAAAGTAATACATACTGCATTTGGGAAAAAATCTGATATTTTTTAATTTTTCATAAGTGTGAATTATTTTCTGTAATAAATAATAGGTTAGATAAACCATATTCAAAGAGGTAAGTGGAAAGGCAGATAAGAAAGTTAAGACGCAGGATAACAGCAGGAAATGAGGGTGGTGAGACATTAGAACAGGCTGCCCAGAGAAGCTGTGGCTGCCCTGTCCCTGGAAGTGTTCAAGGCCAAGCTGGATGGGGCTTTGAGGAACCTGATTTAGTAGCAGGTGTCCTTGTGTGGCAAGGATGTTAGATCTTTAAGGTCCCTTCCAACGCAAACCATTCTATGATTCTATGAAATAAAAGCCTACTAAAATAAAAAAAGTACTAAAATATCAGCAAAATGTCCCACGATAGCAATTCTATAGTGAGTCAGAGCACAATTATGCTACAATTTAAGTAAAATTTGCAGAGGCATATGATTTTTCACAGTTTCATTCAGATGGATGCTGATTATCCCTGACTCCAATCAGTTTCCATAAGAGAAAGATCAGTAGCAAGATGCTACTTACACAAATAATAATCATAAGTACCATAAGAAGAGTTGAGGAATAACTAAGTACTTCTAAAATTACCAACTGGATATTATCAGTAACATTATTCATCTGACCACACACTTGACAGCATCCTCTAAGTTATTTTATCATTTTTTAAACACACTAGTTACACACAATTTTCATTATCAACCTTTGAAATACAAACAGTATTTCTTAATATTTTTTTTAAGTGTCTTTGAGTATATAACACTACTCATTATTTAACACTGGCTTTTAGTCACCCGTAGGCATATATCCTCTATAATTTCAGTAGAGAAGTAGACTATTTAAAAACAGTAATTCAACAACCATAATTTGAGTTTAGACTTGGACTCTTCCGCTGCTTCTTGTTGCATTTTTCCATTTAGAGAAAAAAAAATAGGATATTACACTGATCTGATTTTGTCCTTCTGAAGTGAATAGTTTAACTCATATTGAGAACTGCATAGTGCAAAAGCTTTATTTCTAAGTGAGAAGCACTTGATATGATTTACAAAATCACACTGTCACTACTGCTTAGTCTAATTGGTTCCCTACATATGTGCTGACTCCCAGTTATGATGACCTCTGATGCATTTTGCTGAAAAAAAATATCTATCTTCCCAGGCCAGCTTGTCACATTATTTTATAAAGTGTACTACTATTTACACAACATTATTAGTCTTGAGATGCATCAATGTGGTTCCTTTATAATTGAGTAAATTAATAATTCCCACAGTAAGGCAAACATGGTTATAGTTTATAATATAGCCATAGTAAAGCCTAGAATACACAGCCTCTGGGGACAACTTAAATTATACAAGGACTTAGGGATTTTGAATGTTTAAAATTGCCTGAGTAACAACACATTCTTTGGTCTGTAAATTGTGAGCACACTATGTTTTCCTCTGCATTTTTTTTCTTTGATGTTAATGTTTAAGTACTAAATTCATTTTCCATAGCGAAATATAAGACCCCACTATTTTTTGTCCTATTATTTTTGTTTTCCCCAAGGTTTTATTTTTATTATACTGTCTGAAGGGATACTAAATTATGGCTGCATAACAACCTTTAAGCAAATGTGAAACTGCAAGAACAAAACAGAGAATGTATGATGAACAAGGTTCAGAAAGGTATGGAATGACCAAAAAAACATGGAAGGAAAAAAAACCTAAACAAACCAAGGGAAGGTCTGGAAATAAATATATGGGATCAAATCAGTGCAAACAGTGAAGCATGTAAAATAAGTTTTGAACAAAAGAGACCCAGGAGAACAATTTAACTGAATGACTTTACAGCCATTTTTTTATAAATATATCGAGACTCCATTGACTCTTTCTTCCACCCTATGTCAGTTTATCACCTATACGCATTCGAGTGCTATTAATTTTAGTGCCTCACTCCATGGATACTGGATGCCATTCTCTTTCTATATTTGAATCTCAACTGAACTGTTAATACTAAAGGACTATGGCTATAATGTAATTTTTGCCTTAAAAGACTTCCAAGCATTCCAGTCTGTTTATGTTTTTCTTAGCCTAACAAATAAAAAAAAAGTAATACATTCATCTTCAGAATTATGTGCTCCCGTCACTGGAAGCTTTTACTCCCTTGACAGTTCTTACTGCGCCTGTACACAAAATGCACACACAGACATCATCGCAGCACTCAGGTAATACTTTCCAGGCTTCTTTCTTTTTCTGTTTGTGGGATCTCAATCACTGCCACACATTCCTCCTCTCCTATTAAATATAAACAAATCTGACCAATTCTAGCAATTTCAACTTTGCTTTGGATGTCTGATCACCACAGTAATCTGACTTCAAATTGGGTACCCCTTGGCTCCCATACTGGACTCTTCCAGCTGTGATAAGTACTTCAGAAGTATGCTGTCTTGGCCTTGGCCAATAGTCACACTCCCACCCAGCTGCTCACTTACTTATTTCCCCTCCACTCCCACCCCCTCACTGAACAGGGAGATAGGAACATGAATGAGAAAGGGTTCAGATAACGACAGGGAGATTTCTTCCTAATAACTATGGTGGGTAAAAAAGACTTGAACTTGGGAAATTTAACTTAATTTATTGCCAACTACAACAAACATGTAATTACTAATCTGCGTGGTGGCAAACAAAAAGATATACATAATGAAAACAACAGCTTTCCTCCCCATCTTCCCCAGGCTCAACTTCACTCCTTCCCTCCCAACTCCTTTACCCTCCACCCAAATGGTGGAGAAGTTTTTCTTAGCGTCTCCTTTCTCCTCACCCTTTTCATCTGCTCCAGACAGGCCGAACCTATACACAGTGTGGCTCTCTGCTCCACCATGGAACACCTCCTGCTCCTCCAGCCTGGGACTTGCCTGATGATTCTCTCTTTGTTCTCTCCTCCTCTTTTTCTCTGGTGTTCTATGCCAAACATTCCTTTTCCACTGTTTTCTCAAGAGGCGCCACATGCACACCAGAGGGGCTCATAGCTGCGGCCCTTGCTGCCAACCCCTGGGAAACTGCACCCAGCACAAAACGTTTCTCTGGGGTTTTTTTGGTTGGTTGGTTGGTTTTGGTATTTTTGTGGGGTTTTTGTTTCCATTTTCATACTCATAATGTATGTACTGGGCTTTGAAAACACTCTCCGCGTCTGCAAATACAGTTAACTGAACCACTCAGTTTGCAACTGAACTGTTAGCTTCATTATTTCCATTCATCATTTCCCTTTTATTTCTGTGTCCAGATGCATGTTCCTATTTCTATCTAAAGCTCATGCCATGTATTATACTTAGAAATGATTAGGAAGAACTCCATTGTTTATGAGCATCATGAATATTTACAGAAAGCTAACAAACACTGCAGAAAGGAGTTTGTGAACATGAGCAAGACGCTTCTGAATGTCAGTCATATCATTAATACCAAACTAACAAAAGCAACAATTATTTAACTGAGAATTTTCTAAGGATGTTGGTTTTATCCTAAGCCTCTCAAGTGACTTAAAGCTACCATTCAAGAAAGATAAGCTTTGACACTGCACCTTAGTTTACAAAGCACCACTGTAAGCTCAATTTACAAACAGGAAACAAAATAGCAAGTGAAACAAAGGTGATGTGTGAGTGCAATTGCCACCTTAGAATTAAAAGCATTCACAAGAAAATGAAATATAAATAAAGAAACTAGATATCTGATTGCGGTGATTTTCGACACCCATAACAGCTCCAGTGATTTCACACTCAGATGGAGAGCAGGCACAACTTCCAATGTAACACACTGTCCTCATTTAGATCAAAATTGCCAAAGCAATGTAAGCATACCCACAAGCAAACAAAATACAGCTGAAAGCATATTTTTAGAGTTTTGTCAGAAGATATAATTATGTTTCTCAATTTCGCTCCACATTTTGAGGTCATAGTAAGTTAGGTGGCAAATATTGGCTCTTCCAAAAACAAGATTTCTAAGTTATATTAATACTCACTGGTGATGTGATTCTTTGAAAGTACCATACACACTGCTGAATATTTGGATGAATAAGAAAACCAACCAGTTTTGTAGTAAATTACTTGTTTTGGAAAAAGTCGATTTTTATTGAATTATTAGAAAATATTATGATTGTTCGCAAGTCACTACGTATTTCTTAAAATGTTCATGTCACAGATTTCTTTCACATGTTTGAAGACAATATAATCCTGAATGTATAATGCTGACTGTATTTCCAGCTACAATTTTATCCTCATGTGCTTTTGTTATATTTATTCTTTTAAATGGTCTGTGAAACATGTTTTATCTATATTTAACAATAAGGGTTGGAATACAGAGCAAAATAAAAACAGTCTGACAAATATTTCATTTCCATTTCTTTTCTTTGAAACACCAGAGTCATGCAGCTTGTTACATATCTTTCTATTCTTTATGAAATGTTTTGATAATAAATTGTTAAGCAGCTAAAGATTTTTCTCTTACTTACATTGATATCTTCCAAATCTAAGCTATTCAGAACAACATTATTCCTCTTCCAGATGATGGGAGGTCTCAGAGTTCCCTGGATTGCACAATTTAAGACCACACTCTGTCCCACTGTTGCTGCAGTTGTGCTTAGTTTTTGATCTTCAGGCAGACTCAGCTGAACTACTTCTGCAAAAGATATATTGTTTGTAGGATTAATTAGCAGGCAGATTCAGAAGGTTAATTGCATGCAGGTTTTGTACACTGGTAATTTAAGGATTTTAATTGGAATCAAAGTAAAAAGAACTTCCAAGAACTACAGGAAGTTCAGAGTATTTCAAATAAATGTCAGCATGACATTTCAATTAAATTGACTGACAAGTATCACCCTGTAAGGAAAGAAGCATTTAACATGAAAATGAATTTCAGAGGTAAGACTGTTATAAACATGACAGTTTATACAAAGTCTGACACCACAAGTTACTTGACAGTTAAGGCCAATGCAGCAGAGTAGTCAGCACATTCATCTGAACTAAAATGGCCGAATTACTACAATACACATTTGTATGAGTTCATTCTCAGAAAATAAAAATAAAAACTGAGCTCAGAGTACAAAATATACAGGACTGAGAATGAGATGGACAACAAAGTGAATGCTGCATTCAGAATATAAAATTAAGGTACATGACTTCTCTGACGGTAAACCAGGTTTTGTGAGTCTTTTCTTGGTATCAGTGAAAACATAGTTTCCAGATCAAACCAACATTAGTAATCTCTTCCATTTCAGTCTCCAAAGACGATGTATTAATCAGAATGCATACACATTAATGTCATTTTTAAAAAATAGTATTAAAATGATTTCGCCTACATTTCAAACGTGACTCCTTTTACAACTGCAGAAATTCAGAGCCAGAAAAATAAATAGTTGTGTACTTGAATAAATCTCTTTAAATACACAAAAAATGAGAAAACAGGGTTAAATACAAACCTGAAGTAAATGCCATGCATCACTTGACATATTGTGAATTATCTTATTCAACAAATATTTGCCACTGTGCAAAACAATATGAAGTGCTAGTGTTGATAAGCTATTTGAAAAGGCTTGAAAAACAGCTTTTACTTTATTATTACCTAAATCAATCATAACAGGGTGTGTTTCTATTTTCTTCGTTTGCCCAATATTTAGTAATTAAATTGTGAAAGGCAGGGAAATGGAGTTTTCAAAGTTGACATTTCGCAAAAATATCTTAAAAAGCAATAGAGATAAATCAATAATGGAACCTTACTTTAACCATTATTTTTTCAAGAGTCATATATCTTAGGTTGTCATTCTTCATATATGTTAAGCTATAGCAATATTCTTGTAAACTAACATATAAAATTATATCACTGTATTTTTAAAACATAGCAGGAGGGGTAGGGCAGTGCTAGGGAAAAAAGACAGTTACAGCTGTGCAGGGCTTTGATCAGCCTTTCTGTTTTCTTAATCCTAAATACTATGGGCTGATGTGCATAACGTAAAATTCTGATACTTTAAATTAAGCACATTTTATGAAAAGAGTTGTTACACTTGGATTTATTTTAGGTTTCTGTAGAAGTCAAAGAACAGGCAGTAAAAGTTGGGCTATTTCAGCTCTCTCCCTATACACAAAAAAAATCTTATTGCCCACTCCTTCGATGGCCCAAAACAGTCTGTAAGGGACTATGTAATCATAAAACTCTTTTGTATCTCAGAATACCAAACCAGGATAATAGAAGAAGAAACACTGAAGCATATGAAATTTCTGGAGATGAAGTGGTTCCTTACTATGTGCTTTTCTTTTCAGAAAGAAAACCCACAATATCACTGCAAATAAAAGTTTTTGAAAGCTAAAAGGTATTATATGATATTATATTGGGACTTTATATATCACTTTATAATTTATTGGTTTTGGAAGAGAGAGAGTTCTTATGCAACTGTTTCAGCTAACTTAATTCCATCAATAAATGTGCACTTTGAACCTTCTCATTCACCTATGTAAGTTGTGTGCATACATAGCCAGAAAAAACTCTTATGAGCCTAAACTAATGAACGTTACGCAGACTGGTAATCACTACCTAAAATTAAGACCACATCAAGCTTTTATTTATTTTGCTTGCCTATTTCAAACCAAATTTAAAAGCAATCACCTTTTAAAGCAAAGCAAAGAAGCTTTTTGTCCATGGGCAGAGTAAAATCTGTACTTAATGGACAGCATTGCTTGATGGCTTGAAATAGCTGAAATGCAGCCAGGTAACATACCTTTTCCTCTTCAGGCATTGGTCCATCAGTGTCATTTTGCTGTTCTTTATCAGCAATTTTAAAATCAATTCACATCACCATTAGCATGACTAATTTTGTCATTTTCTGCTATATCTTCTGCTTTGAACTTGTTGTAAACATATTATTTGCTATTTAATAGGATGTTTCAGTATGAGAACAGAACATGTTTCATGAGTGACTGTTCTTTAGGGTCTTATGCCAGCAGCTGTTCTCTAAGGTCTTACGCCAGCAAAGCGGTCTTTCTGTTCTCATGATCCATTTAACAGCACACAGAAGAAAAAAAAAAAAAAAAAGCTATTTTTTTTTCACTGCTCCTTAATGTTTAGCTGCAGATTTTGGATTAAAATTCAGAAGGTCTTATTTCCAGCCTCATGACCAGCATAGCAAAGCAGATTATACTTTTATTTTATGGCAGCATGGCTTTTAATCAAAACCAAAAGCTCTTAATAGACTTACAATTATAATTAACATTTATTTTTCTTTCATCTTGGCTGACAAGAGACTTGAAAATAATTTTTTGTTGACAATTATAATACCGTAATAGCTCATGGCTTTTAGGAAGTCCTGTACGAAACAATCCCATGAAGAAAATTAACAGAAATCATAAAAGAAAACACAATCCTGCATTAATTTCTAGTATTAGTCAATGAGATTTAATGGAGAGTGATTTGTAGGTCATGCTAGGAAACATTTATTTTAGAGAAGAACATAAAGCTTATCTGAAAAACAAATGTGAAGAAAAACCCTTATAGTTTCTATTTCCTCTTACAAATATTGAATGCAGTATTCTTTATTAAAACACCTACAAACATTAGGAATAGTTCAGGTTTTAAAAATTAGGATAAAGTAGAATATGTCAGTCGACCTCTTGCTTTGGTGAATTTAGCATCCAATTATTTTATTATTCAACCAGCTTTCAACTTTTGATTTTGTAAGGACCTAAAATGACCACATTTTTTTTCAAATGCCTAAAAAAAAAACCAAACAAAATCAGCAGAATTAAATAAAAGGACTAAATAAAATACAGACAATTATATCTTACAAAAGCTTATAAATGTATGCAGTTATAAAGTGTTTACCATTAAAGCAAAGCCTCTATTTTCTAATGGTTGTTTCAAGTACTAAGAATGAAAGTAGACAGTGAGAAGTATCCCAAGAACTTTGTGAAACTGAAAACCCAAACAATAAAATAGTAGATAAATTCAATGGGGGTGAAAGTATGATACTACAGCAAAAGCAATCCTTTGAATCTAGATCAATGGGCTGTAAGCTGACTTGGCAGGAGAGAGACAGCAAGTGATGATATGCAGTTATATCAACTCTGTCTTTTTTAGCAGAGAAAAATTTGTATCTTAAGGAAGGAACTAAAAGTCAACAAAACCCTCATAATTTTGCCTCATGGTTTATCCACATGAAAACCATACACAACTGTGGGTCCTCTGCAAAGCAGATAAAAACGCAAAACCAAAACAAGCATGATAAGGGTATATAACAGTTAAAATATGAAAAATTATCAAAAAGACTTGGATTCTTCTTTTACAAAACATGATGTAGAGAGCTTTGCCAGCAGTCTACAAAATCGTGGCTCTCATGGAAAGCTGGAATAGCTATTGATGGTTTATTGTATCTTCTAAGACTGGAAAAACATCAATATAAGCAAGTGTGAGGCCAGGTTCAAAATGAAGGACAGTAGTTCTCATGCTTACAGTGACAGATCTGAAAAAACTCTTTATTAAAGGATATTGTGGATCCCAGAAGCTTACATGTGCAGGACGAGATCGCACAAACACATGCAAAAGTATAATGATATTATTCTTACACTTCTTTGAGATAAAGTGTTGAACTATCTGGACCTGGGACCAGTACAGCCATTTTTGTAGTCTTAAGGCATTCTTCTTTACTTTACATAGAGTACATCCAGAAAACATGATTTCCGAGTTTTCTTTACATTGTTTACATGCTCAAGCTTTAAATGAAGCACAGTTTAAGGTACTTTCCCAGCTTTAATGAGAAGAAAAAATACCACCAAACCAAACCCAAACAATTTAAATTTAAAGCAGCTGAGCTAATAAACAGTATGTGCTACTTCCTGAAAATCATTTTACTCAGTAGGTGAATTGGCCCTTCTGATATTCATTGCTTTGAATAGGATTATCTCTGAATGGCAAAGAATATTTTCTACATTGCTTACATATTATAAATGCTCATTTTAACTTTTTTTTTTAATGTGAATGATGGCAATCATGGAAATCAGTGATAAGCACTTTTTTGCTAATTTCTAATTCACAAACTGATAAAACTAAAACAAAATTTCAAAGCTCATTACACGTGTTTTAAATTTCATTCTTATTTTAATGAAATGGTTTGCACTTACTATGACCATTGAATCAAACTTCTTCTCAAGACCTTGCGCTTCTCACAGATCTGCAGATTCTAAAGCACTCAACAAGACTCAAGTTTTAAATGAGTGCAACATGGACTATAATAATTGACTTAAGCCTTTATAAAAATCAATAAAACATACAATTTCATTTGCTCTGCAGGGCACTAGGATCATTTAAAGAAAGTTCAGAAGCACTGATCATGGAAATATGAGGAATTATTGACTCTTTACAACTCCCCTTTTCATCATACAGCGAAACACAAAATGCTTCTATGCAGCTGTGGGCTGCACCTCATTTAATACACTGCACAAAATAAAAGATTGCCAGAAGTGCGGTATTAGCAGCATTCACTGAAAACCCAAATATATTCATCAGGTTTCTCAGGTGACCACCTCCACGATTTAAGCCCAGCTGGTAACTCAGAACCATGAAGCTGCTCACTCACTGCTCCCCTTCTTCCTCCCCCTGCTCCTGGAGGGATGGAGAGTAGAATTGAAAGAATGTAACTCCCACGGGTTGACACAAGAACAGTCCAGTAACTAAGGTATAACACAAATCACTACTGCTACCACCAATAATAATAATGATAAGGGAAATAACAAGGGAAGAGAATACAACTGCCCACCACTCGCCGACCGATACCCAGCCCGACCCAAGCAGTGATCTAGCCCTTCCAGGGTAAACGCCTCCAGTTCCACATCCTGGTATGGAACACCCCTTTGGCTAGTTTGAGTCAGATGTCCTGTCTCTGCTTCATCCCGGCTTCCCCTCCTCCCTGGCAGAGCATGAGACTCAGAAAGTCCTTGGTCAGAGTAAACATTACTGAGCAGCAACTGAAAACATCAGTGTTATCAGCGCTGTTCCCAGGATGAAAGTCAAAACCACAGCACTGCACCAGCTACTATGGAGAAAAATGACTGCTACTACTGAACCGAAGACATCAAGGCTACTTTATATCAACATCTGAAATAGATCAGGGAATTGCAGAATTGCTTTCTGTACAGGAAATACATAAAATAATAAACTTGCAAGGATATACCATTCAAATCCAGCTAAAGCCACTTTGGAAAATATGAAGTATCTACATGTATTTGGTTTTGCCTAATATTCTTGTATCAGTACTACAAGAATAGTAGGTAAACCTAAGCATGTTTTGAAAAGTATTACTACTCACGGTAAGCATATTTACAACAGTGCACATAAAGGGTTTACCCTACAGTCTAGCTTGTTATGAGAAACTTTTGAAGTTGCAGAGGCCATTCAATTCTTATGAGAACTTCTTCAGCCTAGAGGAAAACACAGGCCAGGAAAGTCAACTCACTATCTATATAGGGCTTCAAAGTCTTCCATTGCAGGCAAAATCAGTAACTTACTCCCATAACACTGTGACAGCCTGTTTCTCATAGACTATTTATTAGGGATAAACAAAACAATCAAAACTTTGCATATTCTGACTGGCAGATTAGTTCTTCCTCCTTACAAAGAAGGACAGCTGGGTTTCATAAATTTACATCTCTTAAAGAGACAGTGAAAAAAAATGGCAAATAGTAAATCTCTCATTCCTCTTTCTACCATCACCCCACCAGGATGAAATTGCCTGCCCAACCTTAACCTAACCTCAGTATTCTCTGTAACTGATTTTACGCATCATTCAATGAATCCTAAGGGAAATTTCAAAGTTATTGTGATAAGTTAAAATTTGATTTGATGCATGTTACCGGAATTGCTGATCTGACAGTAGTCAGATATGGTAACTTAGGTTTATGTGTGTATAAATAAACTTGCAACTTTTATAGACTCAATATTCAAAGATATACTTCAATATATTTCTAGCCAATAAAGTTGCAGTGAAAGTCAATTTTAAAGTATGTTTAAAATCTCAGAGTAAATGAAACAGTAATTTCCTAATAACTTACTGCCATTTTTAGATTTCAATCCCATTCTAAAGGCTATACTTCAGATAGTTAAGACATAATTAAAAGTTATACACTAAAAATATTTTGAAAAATTGTAGAAACCACAGCAGCCCAGATTATATGATAAACCCTCTCACCTAGAATGCTACATCACTGTTTAAGAAAATATGCAAATGACCTACTCTAATAATACTTGTCTTCATATGTGATGATATGACACCCACAACTAAGCCATCTTATCTGTCTGATCATTTGTATGGACACACTTATTCACTGTGCATCCATAGCACCGCAGCAGTTTCTGGAGACGTTTTCTTAAACATAGCTGTTCTTGCAGTAGTAGTTACCTTTTACAAATCCATTAAAAATATCTTTTTATTATTATTATTTTATGATAGGAAGAGAGCATAAACTAAGCATGTAGCCTGTACAAAGATAAAGCAATCTTAGAATATGTACCTTGAATGAGATACATTAGAAATTAAAAAAAACAAACAAACAAAAAAAAAAAAAAACCAAAAAAAACCCTAAACCTCAGAGACTTGCAATTAATTTTCCCATTTAGTGTGAAATATTTAATACTTTGCACTCTTATCCATTGTAAATTTAGCAGAGAATAAGTGGTTTTGCTCAGAATATGGAAAATAAGATGGCACTCCACAACAACACTGGAAGTATCAATAAATAAATATTGCTGTGCTTGAGTTCTATATGGTTTCTTTTATAAAAGAAAAATACTTCTTGTTATGCCAGTATATTGTTAATAACAACTGTTGAGGAATTACACTGAAATGCCTAGGTTTTTAAAAACAATGTTACAGAACAATATTACCAAGTACAATGAAACATTGACGGGATGTTAAATTTAGTCTCAGAACTTTTTGTGGAATCTCAGTGTTTAATTTTCTAAAGTTAGTACCTCTATATGCATATGACTGAACTTCAAATCTTCCAAAATTGCAGTGGTGAGTCTTTGCAGCAGTGGTGAGAAAGATGGAAGAGAAGAAGAAAGAAAGAAAAAAAAAAGGCATACAAGAAAAGAAAGTAACAGAAAATTTTAGGAGGTTACCTAGGTTGAATGAGATTTTCTGTTGCTATTATTTACATTGCTTTTTAGCTATGCTTACATATTCAAGAAGGAAGAAAAATAAATAAATACATGATCTATCTTATTTCTTCTGAGGAGGAGCATTGCTCATCTTTGCCAAATGTAATGTAACATCCCCAAAACATCTCTCTAGTTTTCCTCATAACATCACATTAACATCAGCTTCCTTATGCACATTGCCAAATCTCAAATCAAACAGCTTCAATTTGATGCCTCTATGCATGCTGTCTACTTCTGTGCATTGCACCAACTCCTTCATGACATGTTTCTGTGCACTGGATGCTATCTATACCAAGAATATATATTTTAGAATATATTTTAAATGGATCTTGCACAGATATCAGTGTATTCAACTTATGACTCTATTTCATTACCCCGCATAATATGTTCAAGTGAAAAATCTTTATTTTGCTTGTTTTTATACTTACTCAAAAATTTAGTAGCTTACTTTTAAATTTTGGAATCATGTAGGCAGAAACACACAGTATGAAGTGATTATTCTGCTGAAGAGAACACTGAATGCTCTTCTGTTTCACCAGAAGCTGTAATGGGCAGCAACAACAACTTCAGAGAAGAGCCAGATCACACAACAAAACTCCTACAAGAGGTCTTTACTTGCAGCTGTGAGCAGTCTAAGCAATGCTTCTGAATAGCCCAACTAAAGCAAAATTTATCAAACCAGTATAGCTCCCCCTGGGGAAGTGCACTGAAAAATACCTACAATTTGATGCAGCCTGTTCTACTAAGAAGACAAAAGGATTAGTTTTCAACAATATCTTCGAAAAACATCTCTGGTCAGGAAAAATGAAGACTGTATGAAAACGATTCTTCATAGAAAGCAAGCAATGAGGTTGACATCCAACAACCTCAGCGTTTATCTGCAAATCAATAACCACTCCAAAAAATATCCATTCTAATCGTACATATATACAACCTTACACAAGATTGTTATGTTTAAAAGCTGTATTTTGGCAGCTTTTCTGGTATACTTCCATTTAAAAACTGTCATTAAATCTTTTTATTTTTTTCTTTTTTTTAAAAGCTTTTTCTTCATTCCCAGCTACAGTAGCTCAGATGTATTTAGAATAGGTTCCATTCTTACCTTTCTCTCTTCTCACTGTCTTTCTTTTCCTCTCTTCTTAATTATCATCTTGTTTTATTTCTCCCCAGCCTTTCCTCCCTTTATATTTCTCTACCTCACTATTTGCACCCATAGATCTCATTAGTTCTACTTGTCCTTTCTTAAATACATGCACATATACTATTTATACAATAGCTCAAGATATTGAAGTGGGCATCACTGGTTTATTTTAGATCTAGAGTTCACTTATTTGGATTTATCACTGGGTGGGGGCGGGGAGAGGAGTTGATGGCTACATCTTCCTTGTGGCTTAGAGATACAAGTGTGCTGACAAGCAGAGATACTGCTTAGGGATACTTGTGTGCTCACAGGTCAGAGTTTGTAGGAATGTACCCATGCCACTTCCTGCCTGAATTCTGTGCAAGATGCACTCATTCACACATGCACATCTTCTCATGTATAGGAAGAAAGGAGCTGCAATATTTCGGTAAGTATGCAAGTCTGCACAACAGGGAGGTCATGACAGTACACACTTTATGTCCAGTATCTTATCTCATATATTTCAGCCAGATTTTGATCTTCTTCTGAACAATAGTACACCCTGTAGAAGATGCTACTGAAATGTAGTTGGCTGTCAGAATAGCAGGAGTATATACATTTAAGTACAGAAACTGGATTATCTCCTATTGCTACTAAACTTTTAACTTGTTTCAAGATAAGAAAAAGTTTGTTTTCAAAACACTGATCACTGATAAATTTGCAGTCATTACTAATAACTACTTTTTTCATTTGTGTATCAAACACATTTTAAAAAAGCATGATTATGTCTCTCCATGTACATCCTGTAGAGTTCACCCACCAGAATTCTGATAGAGACCCTGACACTGGGTCCTCATGGCTTGTAGACTTCTAGAAACTGAAGAATCTAGAAACTTCTCTTTAAATCAGTCTTTTGTGATATTTCTGTATAGCTTTTTTTTTTTGCCAAGACCTGGAACAGCATTCGGATGTCTTCAATGTCAAGTCCTGACATCTATGGAACACTTCCATAGCATAAATACAAGCTTTTCCAACATCCCATCCAAGACTGTGCAGTTTTTACACTTCTCAGTCTTTTCAGTTATGCATAGAACAAGCCAATGCATATTGCAGATATAAATTTGAAATTTAAAACCAAGTATTCAAAAGTTTTTAGAAAAGTAAACTTAGACTCACTTCCCCCTCTTCCAGATCACATGTTTCTTGAGAATCCAAAACACAGCACTGTACCAGCTACTAAGAAAAAATTATCCCAGCTGAAACCAGATCATCACTCTAAACACATAAAAAAGTTCCATATGGTCAGAAGTATCCTGCAACTGGTAACAGCCAATGGCAAATGCTCAGGGAACAAAATACTGGGCAAACATATATAGCGGTAATTCCCCTAAATTCTGCCTTAGCACCCATCAGTACAGTACTGCCTAAACCAAAGACAGTTTATGGTAGTGACACTAAAATAATGAGTCAAAAGAGTAATTATCTGACAAGCACAGGAGCATTAGCTGGACTGTTAGCTGAGCAACTCAACAATTCTGCCAACTTAACCTGGGAAATTCCTTAACTTGGAATGGAAGAAAGAAAATAAAGATCTAACATTACAATCGTACAATAATATGATGTTAAAGGAGAGGGAAAAAAGCAAACAACAAAACCCACAAAAAAACCAAACCCAAACAACAAAAAAAACCCACCAGAAAAAAACCAAACCCAAAACCTGAACAAAAAAATCCCATAAACTGCCCCCCACCATGAAACCCACACAATTATTTTTTTCTTAAAGAAGAAAAAAAAGCTTGAAGTCTCAAATGTCTAGGATTTTATAACAATTATGACCCTTAAAATCAAGCACTTCTCTAAGTTATTCATATCTAAGGAACTTATTTTGAATACTATGGTTGAAATCCACAAAATTGAGACCTTCAAAGATTAAAGAGATCAAACCAGTGCTGTCAGAAGCAAATAACTGTAGTTACTATGATAACCTCTAATTTGTTCCAATGACATAAGCACAAAGTCAGCGAATGAAGTTTTGAGACGTCTTTCTACAAGCACATATACAAACAGAAAATCCATTCATGAGCAACTTCACTATAAAAAAATAAATGAAATAAAGAGAAAGGATTGTCTAGGCTGAAACAGACCAGGCTGATTTATATACCTGTCTGGACTAACACAAATACAGAAAGCCTTTCACAAGATCTTCCATATAAACTATGTTGATTTGCCCACCCCACAATATATTACTTATTACAGATTGCAAGGTCAATGTAGAATCAGTCCAAGTATCAATTTCTTTTCTTTCCTCAAGCCAAGCACATTCACTTTCCTGGGCTGTTTACACCAAAATACAGATTTTTTTTTTCACTTATTACCCAACTCCCATCTTAAATTTAAGTGTTTTGTGTCTGCTGAGAGATTCACCCTAGCTTGTATATGCCCTTGAAGTTCTCTTTCTTCCAACTTCATAGCAGGTCACCATTTGCATTGGTTTTCTCAGCCCTTATCTTTCTGGGAGAGAGACCTTTCCCTAGTTTCCCTGTCAGTCATTTGGCAGACAAGAGACCATATATTCTCCAGAAACTATATCAGCAGTGAAATTTTGATTAAAATTGCGCCTCTAATTGAGTCACTCTAAAATCAGTTTGTCTATCCCTAAAATGTGTCACTTTTGATCTAATTCCAGGATGGATGAGGAAAACAAGAAAAGAGAAGGAGCGAAGACCTGACATTAAAGACAACTTTGCCTAACAGGCAATATTCAATTTCTACCTTGGCTACTTTCAACAGCATTTGATTTGCAGAACCTTGCAGATTTCCAGGTTTTGTGAAAGCTGCTGATTAGTGAGTGTAAACTACTGATAAATTTTATTTTCTTAATTTTCACAAACCTGTCAGTCATAACTTTTGCCCTTATATACTTTATGAATAGGACATAATTGAAATTCATGTGGTAAATACAGGTCTAGCTAAATCATAACAGGGTTAAAAGTTGAAGTCCTTTCAATGAAAAAGCACTGCTGGGCCCCATATAGGGAGGTGTACATAGCATTAAGTGGCCTGTAACTTACTGCACTTTCAGGTTCAAAAAGCAGTGGTCAGCATTTGAGAGACTAAGGGAAACCACTTGCTGCAAGTGGTTTCAATACTGGGATGACACTGTCTAACATCTACACTGTGAGTTGGGTAAAATGCACCCACAGAAGTTCTTCAGTTGGCACTGCATTCACAGGATCAGGAAGTATATTTCTGGAATACTGCATTTCAGAGAGAACTTTATAAGCAGGCTAGCAAACTGTGAAATTCTACGAAGACAAATTAAAAGTCTTGCAGTTGGGACAGCATAAGGCCATGTAACAATACAGGGATGCAGTTGACTAGAAATCAGCTTTGCACACGAGGATCCTGGTAGACCGTGTGTTGAAAATGATTAACAGAGTTTGGTCAAATGCCTACCAAAATTCACCTCTGACTTGTTCTACAACTCAGTGATTCCAGCTGTGAAGGAGTCTGTGACAATTCTAATTATGAATGGCAGTGGTGGGGGTTGCAAAGGGCAAAAGGTGATCCAGTTCATGCAGTCTAGCTGGATTTCTGAAAAGTTCTTAACAGTATCCCTCAAGACTTCATTAAGACTTCTGAAGGGACAGCAAAATAAACTGTCCAAAGTATTTAAGAGGCCTAGGTTTGCATGATAAAGATAAAGAACATGATACTGTTCTTTACCTGGATACCAGTTTATTTGTTCAAAGTACAGCTTCAGTTAACTTTAGCTTCATCTAAGAGTAGTCAGAACCTCTGCAAATATATCTTTGTCTCACAATTCATATCCTGAATGTGAGGAATATGCAGTCAAGTACAGTTAAACAATTTAGCTAAATTGAATGAACTATTTATTAGTCTGATGCATTAGGGTAGCTAGGAGCTTTGGTGCAAAAGCAAAGGCAATTTCGCCACTTAAAATCACATTTGCCTACTATTAGTTTTCTCTTTGTACTTATTGTAATTATCGCTTTGTTCACTAAACACCTTTCAGCTTCAATAATAAAAGAGGGAGATCTTAAGAAACAAAAGCTAGTTTTACACTATACCTCTGATTCATTGTCCATTCTTTTTATCAAATAAGACAGGAATACCAAGGCATATGTGCAAATAAATAATTAAAAATTGCTTCATAATGCAGTAACAAAAAGTCAAGTAAAGTTGATACAATCTTCTTTTATTATCTTAATTAAAAGACTAATTATAAATTATATTAAAAGGCTGATGGTAATAAAAATCTTACCATCTAGAACTTCTGAAAGCCCAGCTTACATGGATTAAGATCTTTAGCGAATGCAAAAGTCTAAATTGATCTAAGAAACGGTATACCCGAGAGCTGTCATAGTGTCTCATCTTTCTACAGGCATCGTTCATTATTCCTTCAGTGGACCGCACAATTATTTGGTGGCAACCAGCAGAAAAGACCAAGGATTATGGCTTGGAATTTTAGTTTCTGAGGGAGTGTTGCCTAATTATAGGCTCTCTGGCATCTTTTTGTTTAGCAAATTTCTTCTTCCCTCACTGTACTAAACTGCATTCCTGTGTGCTTTGTCTCATCAGCAACTATTGCCACCCATGCTATTGTTCATCTAATTTCTAGCTACTATAAATGAAATCAACTGAAATTAATGGCAATCTTACCTGAATAACACAAGATCTCCAAAAAGCTAGTAGTCAGGCTATCATAATGGGTTCACTGTAAAGTATAAAGCCACCCAAAATATCTTGTTTAGTAGGAAGGAGATGCGTTCCTGCTGTAGATTGCTGCATTAGATCACGCAAACTACATGTTGTACTGTCCAAAACTATACTTTAATCTAAAATAGTTAGTTTAAAACTGAGTTTCTTTTAATCAACCTTGCAGCCTGCATCATAAACATTCAGTGTTTCAACTGATATATTGTTCAAGATGCAATGAATTTTTGTAGCTCCTTATTTCTACAGGATCTATTAAATAATTGGAAAATAGAGGACATAGTGCCTCAACTGTTACCAAATAACTTATTTCCAGTAGCCTTCAAATACTTTGCTCAAAGACACAAATTGTATCATTGTACGAGTCTGGTATTTTCCAAAGTATCTTAAGGTAAATTTCATCAAAGAATGCTTCCTTATTCATTTTTTTAGATTGACAACTGAACAGTTAAAATGCACACCAAACATCTACAAACCTAGACCACCTGTTTGTAATGCACTCATGATGAAGAACAAGTTTAAATCATAACACTGTATTATTAAAAAATAGGCACAGAACCAAATTTTGCAATGAGTTATGATTGTAGTACATATTGAAAACTACATACCTCAAAATAAATTAATAAAAACAGCATTTGGGTTAGAGTAAGCAGTAATGTGCATAAGCAATAATACATAATTAAAAAGGCCTACTAGTCCATTACTTCTTAAAATGTTTTCTGTTTTCCTCCTGAAAGCAAATTTCACAGTGAATGAAGTTAGGTGTTAAATATAGCTTTCCTACCCTGATAACATGGAAGTGCTAATTCACTAAAGTAATAGTGATAATTGGTTTTGACCTTATTTATTGTAGAACATGCTGTTGAATTTGTCTAAACAAAGAAAGGAATTCATGCAAAAATCAATTCCTGTATGTTTATTGTGTTTGCACATTACTAGTTCAAGAAAAAAACATCTTACTTAAATGCTAAGAGTTAGCATAAATATTTTTTAGTAATTTTACAAGTATAGATCCAAATTTAATGCTTCTTCGGTTTATTGCAAAACCAGATGCTGAACATCAATACTGCATACTTGCAGTTACCTCAAATGAAACATTTAAAATGCAGCAGTTCAATCTATGAAGTATTTCTGGAACTAATCAATAACGAAATGGGAATTTTAAGAGGAGAGTTGACAGCCCTGGTAACTCACAGTTTTATGCATGAAGATTTTAGTCTATAAATATAATAATTTGCCAATTTTATTTACTATGCAGTTTCATTTAACTTTCAAATTTCAAAGCTTCTTTCCCAGGATGGTGACAGAATTTCTAAACATTTAAGATCTCTGGACTTATCCTGAGTTTTATAATAACCCAACTTTGTAAAAACTATCCCTTTGTCAGGTTCTGGCAGGAAAATGAGCAGGACAATATTGTAAAATAGTAATTCAGAATTAAATTACCTGAACTGCAAATGTAGCTAGCAAGCCTGAAGCATAGCAGAACTACTATATTTCCACATAAAAAGAGGGCCACATGCCTGTTATTCAACAGTTCACTGCAATCTGAAGACTACTTATGAAGCAGCTCCTCATAGAAGTCTTTAACATAGAAATAAGCACAGACGTGAGCAGTTTTAGGATGAAGGGGATTTTGAAAAATCAATCAACTGGCTGATGTGACTATTTATATTTAGAGGGGAAAAGAAAGAAACTAGAATTCAAGATAGGCTCTGATACATGACTGTACAGAAGCTTCTAACTGTTGATGATCACTGAATAGAGTTTTACTCCTCTTAAAAGTAGATATCTGTGCAAAGCACCGTGATTTTGTGTTGAGCATCATGGCACATTCTGAAAACAAGAACTCTTCTGTGTATGCCTTTCTTGGGTTTGCATACCTGGTATACTTCCCCAAGATCAAAGTAGACCATGGGCTATGAATCTAAGAAAATCAGCATAAAGGTTAAAGAACAAACTAAGAACATACTGGATTAAGCTACTGTTCTTAGCACTTTGGTCCTGC
Source organism: Neopsephotus bourkii (assembly GCF_033783945.1). Taxonomy (NCBI): domain Eukaryota; kingdom Metazoa; phylum Chordata; class Aves; order Psittaciformes; family Psittacidae; genus Neopsephotus; species Neopsephotus bourkii. The sequence continues at coordinate 13,906,295 of NW_026900684.1, read as the reverse complement.
ATACTACAGTCCTACTCAGAGTATCTTCTGATCTATCCTTTCACAAACAACGTGTATCAGATCTTGTCATGAGCTGGGAAACTATCTTCGTTCACTTCTTCATTGAAGGAGTCTGTTTGCAGGTCTCTTACAAACAAAACCACCAGTGCAGTTCCACGTGAATCTCCACTGGAACTCACATTGTCCAACACTACCCAGAAGAAGGGGTAAGAAAAAGAAGTGATAGCATTTTTTGAGACAGAATTTTTAGATAACAACTAATTAGGTGGTTTAGGTAGCAAATGTAAAAGCTGATTTGCTTAAAGACCTTACTTACAATACTGGCATGCCAAATTCAATATATTTAATTCAGTCTTGAAAGTACTGCATAAAGGTAAAAAAAAAAGTGCCCAACCTTTTTTATAAAGTGATGGGCTCTGAACGAGTTATTATTGCTTTGGTATGAGACCTGGAAAGTATAATTTGCAGTTTTACCAAAACATCTACTCAGTCCTGACAATATGACAATAAAAGAAATTATTACGCAAAGACCAATACCCAAACAGAAAAGTATTATTATGATACTATAAATCTATGTTGCATGAGCAACTTGACTATTTGCTTTTTGTCCCTCCCTCTGTAAAAAAACTTGCAGTGAAACTTGAAAAATAACAGAGAAACACAACAAGAATGATCAAAGATGTGGGGGGGTTTCTATACAAGCCACTACTAAATAAATGGAATACAAGCAGCTATTTTTCAGAATGGAATAAAGATTACTATAAAGGTAAGTCAGAAGCCTAGAAAAACCAAAAAGTCTCTTGGAGACTAAGAATATGGAGCAAATGTTCATGGCTTCTTATTATACAAGAATAAATTAAACAGAAATGAAACAAAAAAAAAAAAACAAACAACTTTTTTATCCATAACTCATTAAATGAAACAATGTTGTAGATGCTAATTTCACATGGGTCCAAAAAGCTATCAAATTTATGAGTGAAGCATCCATCAAAACCTGTTCAAGACAAGCAGTTTCTGAGACAAAATTCACTAGAGAAGAGAAAATATACTGGAGGTATCTTGCATGCTTTTTCTTCTTTTACAATCTTCCCTACGCAACCTCAGAGCAAAGATACTGGACTAGATGTATCTTTGTCCTACCCCAGAGAAGTTGTTAGTATGCATGCGTTGTTACTCAAAGTAGACATTAACTCAGCACTTCATAAGCACAAACAACACATTAATCTTTGTTTAGCGTCAACTATTTCTTAAATAGAATGTTCTATTTCTTAAATAGAGTGTTCAGCAAGTTTTAAACCACTATAACTATTCCCTCAAACAAATACATCTCTCCCATATGTGTAGGGTGGGAAGAATTATAATCATAATGCAAAGCAAGTTTTTTAAAGAATGACATATTCTCTAATTTTTTTATTCATGGCAAAGTGGTAACCAGATGAATTGTTTGGATCCCTACCACCTTAGGCAATCAAGTTTCCCAGTTCCTATACTAAATAACTATACTAAGAAAGCTTATGTGTTTTTTCTCTCCTTTAGGTTTTCACTGTTTTGCATCCTTTTTTAAACATGTTTTGACAAAATACTGCTCTACATATAGCTCAGCCTTTCTATGGCACCTTCTTTTTACTACGGCCAAAATTGCATTTCCATATAAATCACTTGCTAACCTACTTAACGTTAAGATTTGATTCTCTGAGAACATGATCTGTTTAGAAAACTGGCATAAGAATCTAATGACAATTTAATTTTGTAAATAACACAATCACAGGGATTTATTTTTTTTTTAGTCTCTTTCCTTATTTCTTTTGGTAGGAAATGCTAAGTCTTTTTGAGGCAGTGGGGTGGGGGGGGAGGGGGAGAATGGAGTTTTGAGTTTTGTGAGAGAGTTTCTTTAAAATCCAGCATATAAAATACATTTGGATAACCGTACACATGGTTTTAGGTTGTATATAAAACATGTAACAGTCATCCTACTAAATCAGAGCTTCAGTGATCAGTGAAGTGGAGTGAGCATGATATACAATTTCACCAAACAGATGCAACTCTCACATATGTCAATGTTCCTACTGAAGTCAGCTTGCATGTATCTCCCTAATGAATATATAGGTAATTATTTTATGCAATTATGAGATGTTTGGTTTTGAGCAGTTAGAAAGCCAGGAGTGATGAGGACGTATCAGAGTTTAGAATACCGTTATCTGAGACCATGAAAATAGCTTTGACAGACTGGAATATTTCATATTTTTTCCTCCCTAACCATACAGTTGTCAATATTTATATAGAGTTGTAGCAGCTTAAATTCTGGGGTTCAACACTCAACTCTACACATATCCAAATATTTTTAGCAGTGACAGCATATGGGAAACTACTTATATACACTTGAGAGATCAGTGGTATATTCACCAGGCAAATGCTCGATGACAAGAGATCAAGACTTACTGAAATAAGATTTATTTAAAAAAAAACAACAAACCTTGTCATGCATATCTTCAAACATAAAACTTCTATAACTACAAGATTAAATTGATCCTACTTGCCAAAACTTAAAATAACAACATGTAAGTTACATTTTCTTTCATTCAATACATGACCTCAGAAAATGATGTTATCAGCTAGTCAGGAGTAACAACTTATGACAGAATTCTTTTATCTAAGCATACTGTTCGTGCACTAAAAAGACTGGTCTTATCTGTACTAGCAACTGTGGCAAACAAGACTAATAATATCATTAGATGTGCTTGAGAACAATATTCTGCCTCTTAAAAACACCTTCATATATTTTATGGAATATTGCAATTGTCCTACCCTTTCCAAAATTTGTAGCTTCAGATATTTAGATTGAGTTGAGTTCTGAAAACTTACTAAAGAGATGATTTTGATTTAGAAGCAGGCCTCTCCTCCATGTAGCTCAAATTAGTTCAGGAAACACAAGTCAGTAGGATAGATACATATTTCTGTTTCCAAAAGGACACATCACCAAGCCCCTTACAAATCACTGCCTTTTTAATTTTTCTCCCTTACCATATTTTATGAGCAAACTACAAAAAAGATGTCAAATATAGGTTAAAAAAGCTAAAAAATCCCACGGCTGCTCTGAATTTCTCCTTTTTATTCTAAGGCATAATTCAGTATATGGGTCAGGAGCATATGAGCACAACTTTTGTATTTAATTAATCCTTGTTGACTTGGGAATGAAGAAGGAAAGACAAAACCAAGGCCTGAAAGCACTAAGAGGAAACTAAACAAGCAATAATTTAAGTCAAAAAACTAACTAAATAAAACTAAGGCAGAATATACAATAAATAAATGACAGACAGGAAAATGATCCAACACAGTGCAAGCAACTTACTACCTATGATGATCGCAGGAATTACTACAGACTTATTGTCAAATGGCATGTATGGATGTGCTAGGACAGCTGTAAACTTAAAAGAGATCCAAGACAACAGAACACATTCTGGAAGAGAAATATTAAACTGGTAAAAAAGCCCCAAACTCAAAGGAGTTTGATTAATGAGTATTCCTCATTATGGAGGAATACTGCAGTAACACTAGAAACTGTGCTATTATGTTTTGGAAATGAAGTTAGTAATAAAATTTCCTGAAATAAGAACACTTTGCCAAAACGTGTTCATCTCTATGAACAACAGAGTGAACGAAAAGGGTTTCTTCTCCAATAAATTTCTTTGAACGCACACTTTTTTGAGCCAGTTTTTCTTTATTGTATGTAATGGATATGTGAGGACATCCAATACAAAAACTTTCCCAATATCCCATAATACAGTTTTCTGTAACACTAAGGGCTACAGAAAAGCTCACAAGCTCTGCAAAATTAGAATTATTATTTTTTTATCCCCTTGACCCCATTTACAGCATTTTCAAAGTACCTTCATATAATCTATGTGTAAAACTATGCCTCCAAATTCTCTTTTTATAGTGCAAATGTCAGATATGCTTAGGAAATCCAGGTATCTCGGTAATTACTAACCACCTTTACAAAATTCTTCCGACTGTAATAATTTTTCTGTTTTTATTTAACCAGATGCAAGAGCAAAACCAAAGAAGCAAACAAGAGTAGATGAGTTACCAAAACTCCAAATAAAAAATCTGACAGACTTCTTTTGGGAAAGCTTCTTCCTTTTGATTCACAGCATCCTGAGGCATAAAGATGAAACAGCATGTTCTGAATTTTTAATAAAAAATTGCTAGCAATTTAAAAAAAAAAAAACATGCAATTTTTAATATAGAATTACTTAGTAACTTTAGTGCTTGATATTCAAGAACACACTCAATCTTGTATAAAGCATAAAGTAACATAAAGCAGGTCAAAACACCCTCCAGAGAAATAAATTGATTCTTGGATAGAAAAGGCATCTTATTTAGTCTTCATGTGAAATACTTATATTATCTCAGTGATCAAATGCTCCCCTTTTGATGACAGGGCAATGAATTAGAACCACCTTTTCTTTCCTTGTTTTTTTTTAATGTTGCTAAGTAGGACTTACCCTGATCAAGGACTTCTCAGTATCTCTTACTCTGCCAGTGAGGAGGGGCACAAGAAGCCGGGAGGAAGCAGAGACAGGACACATGACCCAAACTAGCCAAATGGGTGTTCCATACCACAGCACTTCATCCCCAGTACAGAAACTGGGGGGAATTACCTGGAAGGGGCCGGTTGCTGCTCAGGTCAGGCTGGGTATTAGTCAGCAGGTGGTGAGAAATTATACTGTGCATTTTCGCATTGTGCATTTTTTGTGTCTGCATTTTTTGTATTTGCAGTTTGTATTGTACACACAATTGTGCATCGTATTTTTTTCTTCTTTTTTCCCTATTTGTTCTGGGTTTTGCTTCTTTTGTTCCTACTTCTGTCTTTATTTTTTATTATTCTTAATATATTTTACTTTATTTCGGTTATTAAACTGTTTGTATCTCAACCCATGGGTTTTATCTTTTTTTTTTTTTTTTTGCCAGTTCTCCTCCCCATACCACTGGGGAGCAGGGGAAGTGAGCACGTAGCTGTGTGGTTCTTAGTTGCCAGTTGGAATTTAAGCACACTAATACACTCTGGATTTTGTAATAGAAAAAGGATTTCTCTATGCTGTTTCCTGAGGAAGTAAAATACTAAATATGATTTCGGTTCTTGTTAAGGGAAAGGTAACTTGCATTGAAATTTAATATAATGATTATGTTGAAAACTACTTTAGAAATTATGCTTAAATGAATATTTATTGCTGGATAACAGTGTTTGTAGCCTGTTACTCTGGATGTTGAAACTGGTAACCAATTTTAAGAATGAAATCCAGATAAAGAGATAATTCCATGGCTGCAAAGGAAGCAAGTAATGCAGTGGTTACTGAGGCTTTCATACTAAATAATATTTTATGAGCCTATTAATATTCATTATAGTTCCAGAAGAGTAATTCTACCTTGAAGTAGAGATACTTAATGTTCTTGCTTGTGGATTAGGTAGTGATTGTCTCCTTTAATGCACAGTTATTACTTCTTATGTTCTGATAGCATTTTCTCCCTCCTCCCCCCACCTTTATGGAGAAATTGTGCTTTCTTTAAAATTGTTAATAAACAAAACAGTGATTATGAATTATTATTTTAAATTTCCCTTGAAGTGTTCTTTAACCTATCTAGAGAAAGGTGTTTGTGGATGTTGGAACATCAGTCATAGCTTAATCTTACAGGTGCACTGCTTTGCAAAGGCAAAAATACTCTCAGAATTAGCAACATAACAAAATAGTTGCCACAATACTGTAACTCATGCCGCATAACTGATTCCTGAGAAATAGCTAATAGATCAATTACTGAGGGACTTTGCTAACCATAACTAGATATGAAAATTTGCATGGTGTTTATTTTTTCCCCTCAGCATTTTGTGCCTTTCTCCATAGCATTGAAATGCTATGTGAGACTTCATTCTCAGACACTTTGAGCCAGCAACAAATATTACACAAGTCAATCTCTACCAATCCTCTTGTCTGAAACATTGATACTGTAACTAAGGTGTTTGGGTCTAATCTTCATCCTCTGCAATCCCATAGTTCACAGTGTCCTCTAGCAAATTATAGTACTCCCAGGTGAATGCACTGATGGGATGAGAGGTCAGCAGAACTCAAGTTTCATAAACAAAATCTAACTTTCTCATTAGTTCCTGATAGCCAAAGACCTTTTGAAATATCTGTTTCACCTTCTAATGTAAATCTAATGCAGCCTTAAATTTGCTACTTGATTCCCCCCAAGACATGAAAAAAAAACAACCCTTTGGCATCTGGCATTAGCAGAAGTTCAAATTCTAAGTCTACAGAAGTGCAACTCATCTATTTCACATCAGAATGTAATCATGTTTTATTAGTACTTCATCTCTAGATATCTGGCCTTAGAAAAGAACAGCTTATTCAAGCTTAAATGTGATTGGCTCATTTTGATACTTCTTACTCAGTTCTTAAATTACCAAGTCAGTGCAACCATTCTCTATCCTAGAAGAGACAGTAGCAGGGCTACGATCTTCATGACAAGCATACACAATATCTTTCCTTTTGTGTTTATCCAAAGAGAAAGCAAAAATGAGGCAAAATTTTAAAATAATAACAAACTTCAACTACTCGATGTTAAGTTTCATCAAATGCTTTGAAAGTAAGCTCCGAGGAAAAGAATGGCAAAATCAGTTATCACCAACATTAATCCAAGCAAAATCATAGAATCAGAATTTTTTGGGTTGGAAAGGACCTAAAGTTCATTGAGTTCCAAGCCCCCTGCCATTGACACGGACACCTCACCCTAGACCACATCACCCAACGCTCTTAAACACTTTCAGGGTTGGAGTATTTACCACTGCCTTGGGCAACCTGTTCCAGTGCCTTTTACATTGTCAAACAACACTTAAGACTTTTTTTTTTTTTTCTTTTTAAAGGGCCCATTTTACTCAATGACTTCTTTTTTTAATTAAAAAATTAAAATATTTCTAAGAAAACCCCCAAAAAGTCAACAAAAAGACTCAAACCCCACTAAACCCCCACACAGCATTATTGGTGAAGCACCTAATAAACACATTTATCATCATTTGGAAATCACTTGGCATCAAAATTAATTACTTAGTGGCATGTGAGAAGTTTCAAGCACACTACTTCAATACATGAAATGGTATTAAGTACCATAAATATTTACTTGATTGAAATGATCAGTTTAAAACTCTATCCTCAACAGAAGAGACCGCATTCCTTTCCAGCTTAGAATCTCTAGATTGAAAATACACGTAGCACAGCTAGGAATTTGAAAGATAGATTAGGTTGAGCAGAAAAATATTTCTACTATCTCCAATAACTCCTACTCAGTATGATGCTAACTGGTATTTTCAGAGGTTACTGCTGAAATATAAGACCCTTTAGAACAAGCTATTACACACAAGTTGTTGCTGAAAAGGAATTAATAGTATCAGGACACAGAATAATACCTCTTCCTCCCTCAGAAAATCTTTCATCTACTATTTGTTCACCTGTGTTACTATTGAAGACTCATAATAGTTCTAAAGCTCTGACTTAGATTGTACATTAAATACAATACTTGAGACCTCATACTGAAGGCTCTGGAAGCATGAACTCAATAAGTATTTTTTTAATTAGGCTTTGTGGACTTGAGGATAACTTACAGAAGCCAATGAGAAGTCTCATTTATTTCAATGACTTGTATAGATTTTATATTTAGATATTTTTTTTTGGTTTTTTTTGTTAAATTCTGGTTTATTTTGCTTTGGAAATAAAGACAGACATTAAAAAAAAAGGATTTTTGAACATGCCCCTGTAATAACTGCATTTGATAAATTAAAATGGAAGTAAAGCTGTCATAATGAAAGAAGTGATGTTTTGGAATAATTTTTGAGCACTGAGAAAATCTAGTAATTAAGCATATGCAATCATAAAGAGCCCTGTGTTTATGGGGACTTCTTGCTGTTTGCCTTTCTACATGACTGACAATCATATTAGGCACTGGCCTCACATTTCCTCCTAAAAGCTGAGCCCAAAGACAACCTCTGTAATTTCAGCCCAGATCAACTTCTGTAATACCTGCTGTTACTGTAGGTTTATATATTGCTTCATGCAAATACCTCAGCAATAAGGACCGCTTGAAATTTGAGTCTGATATCTGGACAGAAATAGCATTTCAAGACTGAAGGTACTTGTAAATACATAAAGCAATAGTACATACAGTAATAATACACATGATCCTGAATAAAAGCTGCATAACAGCTTAGATCCTTTTAACAGTGTTAAGTGGTACCTGAAAGCACGATCAATTCTTGAAACTAACAGAAGTAGTGACTATAAAATTAGGTCATATTTTGTTTTGGCTAGCTAACTCTGACAATTTTTTGTAAGTCTAGTATTAACTTTTATAGTCAAGTCCTGAGTGTGAAGGTCTTCCATGACCCCTTTTTTTAGCATAAAATAAAATCAAATATATTTCTATGCTAACAATAAGGAATTATTCTGAAATATAAGGGGGGGGGGATTCTTAATGATTACATAGAACATTTAGTTCTATTTAGTTCTATTACTTACAATAAACTTGATATTTGTACTCATTGTATTCCATCAATTCTATTCATGAACATTTAAATCAGCATCATTCCTTCTACTGCAATGACAAAGTGCCTACATATACATCTGCATCTGCTGAGTGATAAAAACTATTAACCTGCTTTTGGTATACCTTGAGGTTTTGCAGCCCACCTGAAATAGCTGCTTTGAAATGTCATTTCAGATGGCATTTTAAAGTAGGAAAACAAATAAGATTTTTTTATTTTAGAAAAGAACACTAGAGGACTAACAAATTTGAGACAGCATCCATAGCAAACACGGAATTATCTTGATAGCATAGGAGACATTACGCAAAGAAGAAAAACCTTGAAAAATAAAGGAAGCACATTGGTTGAATGTTAGTTTACAGAAGATAAAACTGTCAAGAATCCATACTGCCCCTTTCCAGCTTTTGTTTGGCTCCATCATCTTACGCTTTCAGCCAACCTTTCAAAAAAAGTTAAGTATATTTTTCCCTGTCCAAGGAAAACATCTGCTGATAGAAAACCCTTTAGCCTGGGGCTGGCCAAGGAAGGGAAACAAAGAAGGAAAACAAAACACTAAGATGAAGCTGGGTCACTTTTGAGATAGAATTTTATATGTTATGGTCAAAGCAGTAGAGGGCCGAACCAGATGATTCTTTTAGTGCCAAGCTCCCAAAGCCTAGCTAACTCTAAACTTTCTGGGTTTTCTACTTATATTAATAGTAATTATTTTTCAGTCCCCTCTGCATACACTATTGAACTTGTTAAACTACTACAGCATCTAGTACTGGATGCTATAGCCCTCATGGTATGACTCAAAACAGCCAACACCCAGAAAAACGCATCAGTCTTTCTGGTATGTAAAACACTACAGAAGCCAGTAAGCTTGAAACATTTTGTGAACCAGAACTTGGCACAAACCTCCAGGGCAGAGAACACCCTCTCAAGCACCTTCTTTCTTTGTTACTGCCTCAGTATCTGACCTTCTGAAGGAAGAAAGGGATTTTTCATTCACTGCATAGAGTTATCACATTTGGTTGTCCTGTTTATTTTGAATGTTGCCATATAAAATGAGACTGTCAAAAATAATTCACAAGCAAGCATGTACACTCATATATGTATAGATATATATTTAGGTGCATGTTAATATCTTTAAGACAGGTGATGATTAAACTTTGCCCTTAAGGTGGGTTTTTTGTCCTACCCCTAGAGGAAAAAATAGAATTGCTGTCATTTGTGGGGAAGTCTTCATAAGGAAGCACAATTTAGTCATGTTTGATTTTGAATTTACAATCTTCAGATGACATTCAAATGTCTGATTAAGTATGCCAATGAAAAGATTCTTACCTGGAAATGCTAGTGAAACAGAACTGAAAAAAATAATCCCACTGATAAGCATTCATATTTAAATAAAATTTAATTGCCTAACCCTTTAAAAAGAAAACACTTTAAGCGAATAGGTTGCTCAACAGCATGGTAAGGATAGCTTTTAATCCTATCCAACTGTGTTCAAAACCTTATCCAAGTGTTTTTAAATACCATTTGAAATCACTGCTAGAAATGTGCATGCCAGCTGTATGCCTGACTATTGCTATCCCCTTTTTATGCTCAGGCTGATGAAACAAATATCCCTAATGCCTTCTCTCATTCACTTTCCAGCTTATTTTTTCCAAAGGGTCTTCTGTGCAACATGATTCTGTGCTGAGCACAGGATGGTGATGAACAATTCAATTTAGAAAATGGGAGCTGTTTAACCTTCACTAAGCTCTAATATGTCTTAAAAGTACATTTTGTACAAACTGGCTTCAAAAAGTACCATCGGGGAACTGCTACATATAAAAAGTGTGGCGCTGTGACCAGTATTTGCCCCTCCTCTACCTCTACCAGCAAGTCCTAGCATTTCTGTGCTCATGTGACTGTTTTAACAAACAAGGCATTAGAAGTGCTTCTATACCCTTTCTTCTACTTGAAGATACTTTTAAAAAAGCAACTCTTTATAGATACAGAAATAACGAGAAAAAAGAAAACAACACCTCTACCCTTTGAATTCTGTGCAGTGGTTTTGATTAGGATCAATTTCTCCAGCACTGCAAGCCCAAATTTTCTCCACTGCCATTCAGAGCAAATAAATGTCAGTAGCTCTTGCTCCAGCAGTCAGGCAGAAAAACTTTAATGAGGAGAGTTCAACAGTTCTCAAATCCATCACTCCACTGCTATTAGGAATAGAGGCAATTCCAGAGGGAGTAGCAGGTATTAAACTGAGGTCAGGTTCTAAATGTAGACAAAAATGGTTGAGATAAAAGAATGAAAAACCAGTGACAAACATGCGGTCAAGCTCAATGTGCAGAGGACCATGTGAGGGGTCAAAACTTCTACAAGCATTTCTTATTTAAAATAATAGCTATGGCTTTTAAAGTTCTTTAAATAACAAATAAGACCATAATATTTTAGAAGATGATCCTCTGCAGATACTACTACATGTTTGAAACTGTCCAAGCCGGTGAAAAAACTTTTCCATACTGTACAACATGATAATTTCATAATTACACTCAATTAATTATAACTTTGAAGTACAAAATTAAAATTGCTAAATACTTAAAGAAAATTCTGGGGAAAAAATCACTTTTCATTCTGTGTGGAATAAGTATTTTCAACATTACTATTTCATTTTATATGTACTGTACAGACTTGTCCCCACCCACCTTTGCCATTTAGAACAAATACCTGGCAAAATTACACCACAAATCTGTATCTCTCCAAGTCCTCTGAAGACATAACACAAGTGGTGCATTTGTTGCTGGGTTTGTTAGAAATGGCCTTACCAGCTCTCATAAATATAGTGTGTGGGGAAATGTTCTAGATTTTTGGTTCTACCGATTATGTCTAGACCACACTACTTCCCACTTGTGCGCAACACAGACTTACCAATGGCTTTTGGCATTAAGAAACATTATCTATGAATTCTCCATTACCAAAAATCCCTCAGAAATCTGGATGCTAATGGATCTCTGCTAAGAGATTTCTGCTAAGAGATTTCTGCTAAGAAATTCTCTTCTATAGCATGACAGTTAAATTGTGCTCATTGTTCACGTACAGCATCAGGATGCATCAAGATTTAAACGTAAAATAATAGCATTTTAGAAAATGAAAACAACAGAGAGAAAAGAAAACTGAGTGAATAGGCTGATCTTTGTACTTACGAAAAGCTCTATAGAATTCTTCAAGAGCTAGGTGCTTGTCACTGTTATAATCATCATATTTCAGCAAATCGAACAGAGAGCAGTCAGACAGATCCTTGCCAAGCTCATCCCGTTTTATTACCTGACAAGAAAATTATAACCATGAAATTACATTTGCGCTCTTAAGACTTCTCTGGTATAATTAATTGTTTCTAATAATCATTTAATAGATCATTTTAAGGTTGCTCTGGTGCAATGAACTGCAACTGTGTAAAGGGATTTCCAGTTACTTTGTAATTATTTATTACAGTTTTAAAAGTTAATGCCTTCAGAATAGACTTACTGAGATTACACAAAAGTTTTTAACATATTACACGAAAGTTTTTAGCATATTACACAAAAAAATTTAACATATATAGAGAGCATATATAATGAGGATAGACACAGGCACTATAAAGACACTGAACGTTAAAACTGATTTTACTTTACATGTATAGGAACGGTGATTAAGAAACATTTGAATACACTTGAGATAATAATTCATCATAAACCCCAAATTCAGACATTTAAAAAAATAAGTAAATCTTACAACCCTACTAATTGTATCAACTTCTTAAAGGCTTTTGACAAGCCTATTATCTTCCCAAAGACCTGTTATATAAGTAGCTGACCTGAAAAGACTCCTGTTTCTCAGTGGGGGTGCATACACTTTGTAAACAGATCATAATTAATAGCTGTTAGATTTTTAACTCAAAGTAACTTCTCCCAGAGAACTGTTCTTTAATTTGGAGACCATTTCGGTGTAAAAACTGTACATGTCATAAACATCTCCCTCAATTTGATCCGAAGAATTCTGAAGGTGTTGGTAACCACAAATATTCAGAATTCTTTTACATGCTGCATGTATTAAAAGCACTGTCACTTAACTGAAATAACGAAACCTAATGCAACTCCTTGGTGTAATGTTGCACAGTTTACAGTTTTGTACCAGGCATAGAAAAATGAATGCAAATACAGTTATAGTAAGGAATGTATTCAGATGTTATTAATGTAAATATGCAATATCTAAACAAGCAATAGAGAATATAAGGCGCATTAGAGCAAAGGGAGAGGACATAAACATTTTATCCTACCAGAGACAGTTTCTATATATTAATATGAAAGCATTATAAAAAAATTAAGCTTGTTAGCACATTAGAAAGTACGGAAACCATTCACAAAGATAAGAAAAATCACCACAAAATCAGCTTTAGCTATTATTAAGTAAAGATACACATTACATTAGCTGAACATTAGCGTTAGTTATTTCCCACAATTTAAAAGATTGCTTATTACATTCATATTAAACTGAGTTAAGAAAAAAATGAAATTGTGTAGAACTTACAGCTGAAACAAAGGCTAAAAATGTAGCTTGGGAAGAATCAGTAATTCTAAGCCCAGTGTAGTCATGCAAGTTAACACTAAAGATAACAACAGTGTGTACTGAAGAAATCTCTCAGATTTCAAGGCCATAAAATGTGCTTGCAGTCATAGCTGTTTCATGAAAAAGGAACATTTAGGGTGAGAAGCATTGTTCCTTTGCTTTTCATATAGTCCGAAATAGTCAAATATGCTTCTTCCCACTACCTTCAGTTGTACAAGCAAGGATCATACTTTACACATAAGGTGGCACAATAGAAACTTTGCTAAAGCCCAACAGCACCTGACACTACAGTACCACATTTTTAATTGCATATTAGTGTTCTCAGCTTCAATCCTTTAAGTTGAAATCTGTCTTATGATGCCTTGATTTATAATTGGTAATTTTTATTTAAAACAAAAATAATGATAATTAAAAAAAAGATTAGCCAGAATGACTGAGATATTTTCAAGAATGATGCAATGGATCATATGGTATGATATACTCTCCTGGCAATTATTTTTCATCTTCAGTAAATTATTTTCATAAAAATTTTATCTTCAGCTATTATTTTAAATAAGAAATGCTTGTAGAAGTTTTGACCCCTCACATGGTCCTCTGCCCAATGAGCTTGACCACGTGTTTGTCACTAGGTTTCATTCTTTAATCTCAACCTTTTACATCTACATTTAGAACCTGATCTCAGTTTAATACCCCCTACTCCCTGTGGAATTGCCTCTATTCCTAATAGCAGTGGAGTGGTGGATTTGAGAATCTAATAATTCTGATTAAGGAATTTTGATTACAGATACAAGGTTAAATATTTGCTTATATACAGACATCTTTATGTTGGTGATATACTTCGGGGTTCTCTGGAAAATATACTCAGTTTTGAAAAACACTCAAAAATTTCAGCTAGGACAGATCTTAGAAAGTACAGAAGTTATTTCATATCGTGGTTAATCTTAATGATCTGTGATTTGCTGTTAAAATTGCTGTTCCAATTTTTACCCAACAGGAATTGTCTTGTGCTGGATCAACAAAGCCAACTACTTATCAAGCCATTAACCATCAGAGAAGTCATTTAACGACGTATGTTAGCATCAAGTGTTTTAAAAATCATCAGGATCAAACTGCCTGTTCACAGGATTCCTTAATATACTGGCTGAGGAGATACCTTGCTTGTTGACATTACATTTTAACAGATCTTCACATATCAGTGAAAGTCCATAATGTGGGACATCTAATGACACAGCACAAATATTCAAATGGGGCAAGAAAAACTGTCAGTATTGGTTTGAAAAAGAAACAGTGGAATTCAAAAACAAATAGTCAGGGTTTGTTGCTTTTTCTAAATGTCTTTTTTCTATTTTTCATTTTCTTTTACTTAGGTAAGGGATTTAATTTACTACAGCAGCTTGTTAAAAATAATAGCTTGTGTAGGTATTTTTAATTTCACACCCTACATCACTACAAGAGAAAAGTAATACTATGCGGTATCAATACTGCATATACATGCACAAATAAATGATGTCAATAATTGAAAAACCTGAAAAAATAGACGTCAGTAAGGAATCATCAGAGGCTGAAACAATCCAGTGGGATTCTCTAGCCTAAACAAGCAGTATAATTTTTTTGAAGTATAACAAGATAACTGGGGGTAAAAAGGCAATGATTCTGATGGTGGGACTGATTCTGAAACACAACATTCAGTTTGACTTGCACATATTAAAATTTAATATCGAGAAACTAGAAGGGAAATTCTCAAGCTAGAAAGGGTCAATAAGAGTAAGTGGAAACCTGCTGAAGACACTTTAGATTAAGACAGCTGGGAAAAATCAACTTTTATATAATGTATCAATCTTTATAGTTTTGTGGGCACTGGTTTTGCTGTTGATTTGGTGGTTGGTTGATGTTTTTTTTAAAGGGAAACTAAGAATTGACCATATCACATTCCATAAGTACTTTTGGGGGGGGGGGGGGGTGTTAGGGTTAGGGTTCAATTAGGCAAACAAAAGTTAACAGGAAAAATGGATAACACTTCTGAAAGCAAAAAAAAGAAAAGCTACAGAAACAATTAAGCTTGAATCACAGGTTCTCCTTGACGTTTTCAAATCTTGTAGACCTTTGTTGCTTCAGACAAAAGCAAGACATTACACTTTTTTAATTAACAGTGTAGGATAAATAGAATGAAATTCCACATATATGATACACAAGTTAATTTACATGAGGGTGTATCACACACAATCTAACCATGTGCCTGAAGTCTCTGCATTAACCTCTGTCCATGGAGGGCAGAAAAGTAAAATTTAAGGAAACCGATTCTTGTGCCAATTCTTTAAACCCAGTCTGTGTTCTCCCTGCTAAAACTAAGCAGACAGCAATTAATATGGGTGGTAGGACAGAAGCTGGCAACATTTTTAGAAACACATGCCAGAAACAAAATTTTTACTATAAAGGCTACAGACTAAGATGATCTGCACAATTCTACTACTGTGCTAGGCAAATTACATGCAGGATTATCTGATTGCAGACTTCTGAGCTGAAAATCTGTACCAGCGAACGTTCACAAATATTTATGCTCACAAATTTTACTTTACATTTTCATGAAGAGAGTGAAGTATTTACTTTCAAGAACATGTAAAAGGTAAGACATACAGCAAAACTGCTTCTCTTTTTATGGCTCATTGTAAAACCTCATAAATATGGAAAACTTACAAACTTATCTAAATATTCTAATTAAATATGACTTTTTAAAATAAAAACACATTTATTCTTGAGACTTAAATGCTCTTTTAAACACAGAGGAGATATTTTTATCATTTGAAAAATACTGTGGGTTTTTTTTTTAACAATATAGCACACATTTTTCCCACAAAATTACACATTGTTAGCTAAGTTCAAAACAACTCAGAAATTTAGTCAGTACTACTCCAGGATACTGGGAATGGTAATCTGATTAAAACTGACAAACTATGTGTCAGAATAAATTGTTTCATTCACTTCAATTTGATTTCTGAGAACCACAATGAAATGTCTGCAGATGTTCTGAAACTAGATCACAAACAACACATTCCCTTTATTAGTCCACCTTACCAAAAATTTTGTCAGTGATTGATGGTCCTTATGTACTTCCCCAGATAAAATGCTACAGAAATACAACTACAAGCAAAAACTTTATAGAGAATATAGTTATTCAGTTACAGTGTGTTCATTTTTCCTAAAATCAAGTATCTTGTAACAGTATCACTCAGTGCTTGATATAGAGTACATCAAACACCAAACATTGTGAGAATTGTGCTCCAAATTAACTTTGACTTCTTTAGCTCAATTACTTTGTTACACCATTTCCCACAGCAGTAATATTTTGTGGAAATTAAAAAGAATCGGTGATTTACAAAATACAATTAATAATAAAGGTTGGTAAATTGTTCCTTGCTTTAACTTCCCTTCACCCAGTTAAATCACAGTTTACCCTTGGACCTAGAGGTCCAGCTTCCTTTGCAGTCTGTTGGTGTGTTTTAAAGGACACTGTTTCATAAGACAGAATTTAAGCATCATTGAGACAGAGAGAAGTAACTGAAGAAGCATAACTACTTGGCCTAACCTTGAGGTCATTGCTTAGAGAAAGGGATATCCTAGACGACTACACCTTCAGCAACTGTTTCTTCTGTATTTTGCATTAGCCAACCCCCAGACTGTGCCCACACAAAATGCACAGGTGTCTAAGGTCCTCTTGTTTACAAACATTTATTCTCAACATTAAGCATGGACTTTGCTCCTAGCCAGAAGCTGAGAGATTAACAGCTGCAAGATTGAAGTTAGCAGGTAGATTTGCAATGCTTACACACTTCTAAGGATCCTAAACACTCCATTTGGATGGAAGAAAAGACTTCAAGTTGTCTACCCATGTATACGATATGCTAACGTTGTAAATACGTTTGGTATTAACTTAATTCCTATATACAGGGTAGAATAAATCTGATTTTAAAAGCCATTCATAGCCTTTTTTTTCAATACATGAGATTCCAGTAGCTAAATAATTTTAATCCAGCAGAGTAACTGAATTATCCTTTACACAGGAAAATAATGGGATGTGCTTCTACTTGATAAAAGCAAAGGCAGTTTCTATGATCATAGTGTTTGTAAGCTACATCCCACTACTAATTCCTAAAATGTTATCTCCCCCGTCTCTCCCCATTTTAAAGTTCCAGGCAGGATCCTTATTTTTATTCTGAATCTAGAATTGAATATAGTGCATGTTCTGCTTCTCTGAGATTAGTGATGCTAAAAATAGATAAGAAAACCTGAATAATAGGATATACCTAACTAATAGTCAGAAATTAATATTCGGAAATAGTCAGAAATATAGCTTAGCAGGCAAAAAATGCTTCTGCCTATGCCACACGTAAGAAACACCGAAGTTGATTTAAAATGCAAAAATGGGAGATAGGTTTCTGTGCTGAATTAATTCCCTTTTTTGCTTTGCTTGCATGTGCAGCTTTTGCTTTATTAAACTGTCTTTATTTCAACCCATGAGTTACTGCACTCTTCTGATTCTGTCCCCATCTCACCATGGGGAAGTGAGCAATGGGTGGTGCTTAGTGGCCAGCAGGCGTTAAACCACAACACATACTACTCTTTCTCTGTTTCATGTCCTCCAAAGAACACATAGCAATACCACTGATAAGATGCAAAATCAGAAGTCATAAAGATAAAATTTTAAAGGCCAGTAGTTTTGATCAGAGTTTGAGAAACCAATGCTGATAGAAAACATGCAATTTACAGTTGCAGATTCGTAAACAAGTGCCACAAACTATCAGCTGGCATAAACTGCAACAGTATTATCATTCATACCAAAATAAAACCAGACAGTTTTTGGCATTGATTTTTTTTTTTTTTCTTTCAGATCTCAGTGGCACAACACAGGAATAAAGTTTTGGAATCTTAATCTTTAAAGGAAAATATGATGCCATAACTCTCGCTAAACTGAGGCATACAAAAAGACATCTGTTCTCAATTCACAAACAAGGAAAAGTTTGTTAGCAAATATAACAACTGACATTGATTGAAGCAAATATGAGAAAAAAATACCTTCTTAAAGAAGAAAAAGAAGAAAGAAACTCATTAAAATAAAATCTTACTTACCTATACATTTAGCAACAATTAATGTTGCATTACACAAATAATTTATACCTATAATTGATTCAGATTACTTCACAGTTTTACACATCTACAGAGGGTGTATTCTTCTAAGGTATGGTATATTCCTGAGATTTAGAGGTAAGGACACATAACCTACACACAGCCATAAAAATAATAGTACTTAATTTTCTACTTCAAAATTGTTTCATATTTAGTACTTCTAAAATCAGAACTTTTGAAGTGAAGTTTTATATAAATATGTTATAGATACCTACACACACACACCCCCCAACCTTGTGTATTTCCCTATGAACACACATGGACATGTAACACTATCCAAAGGTTCGTAACACTTCATGATCAACCTGTATTTCTGATGACACCTGTAACTGAAGCACGGTAAACTGATACGTGAAAATAGCAAATTTATCTTACAGGAGGTCCTATAACTTCCACTGATCATTCCTCGAAAAAATGAGGAACGTAGTACATTTTCTAAGAATATTTTATTTAGCTGTTTCATAATTGTTTGTTGTGGGTGGTTTTTTTTCCTTTTTTTTCCTAAGTAGAATGAAACGACACTAAGAAAATATTAAAACAAAATGCAGAAGTAAGACGTTTTATAAGAAATGTCATAAAAGTTATAAAACGTAACATTTTCATTTGTCCTGTTAGGCTGGTGAATAACAGAAATGTGTTCAGGTATTTGAAATCATAGATACTAGTTAATAAGTAAGAAAGCTAATTTTTTTTCTTTGACTCCAGAAAATAGATCATTAAAAAAGCAGGAAAGGAAGAGGAAAACTTACTATTGTTGTTATTATTATTATTATTATTATTATTGTATATTCAACTTCCTTTCAGACTATTTCCCTTCCCTTTTCATAAAATTTTGTTTTCTTAGCTCACTAGTATGAGACATAAATAGAAGGATAGCAGCTGTAAGTATAATCAGGTATAGATCATTTTATTTTCACACACGGGAGGAAATTGTATTTCCCTGTTGAGCAAGATGACGTATTCTTACAGCTTATATATCTTTCACTGATGGTAACCAGAAAAGGCTTACTGTTTATAAAATGGCAATTCCACCATACAGAAATAGCTACATTCATCACTGGAAAAAATACATTTTATTCCCATATATCCCTATAACACTTCTAATGTTTTTTCACTTCTATACAATAACAACAATATGGAATAATCAAGCAGTCTACAATGACAGAAACACTGGCTAACAGTAATTCCATTTATAACTTTATATTAAATTGCACTTTTTTTTTGCATAAGATAAAACATAAAATATGATTCTTTTAATAAGTAAATATTCACAGCTAACCAGAAGAACCAATTATCTTGCTTTATTTTAGATTCATAGAACCATAGAATAGTTAGGGTTGGAAAGGACCTTAAGATCATCTAGTTCCAACGCCCACCGACATGGACAGAGACACCTTACACTAAACCATGTCACCAAAGACTCTGTCCAACCTGGCCTTGAACACTGCCAGGGATGGAGCATTCACAACTTCCCTGGGCAACCCATTCCAGTGCCTCACCACCCTCACAGTAAAGAACTTCTTCCTTATATCCAATCTGAACTTCCCCTGTTGAAGCTTGAAACCATTACCCCTTGTCCTATCACTACAGTCCCTAAAGAAGAGTCCCTCCCCAGCATCCCTATAGGCCCCCTTCAGATACTGGAAGGCTGCTATGAGGTCTCCACACAGCTTTCTCTTCCCCAGGCTGAACAGCCCCAAATTTCTCAGCCGATCTTCACACAGGAGGTGCTCCAGTCCCCTGATCATCCTCAGGGCCCTCCTCTGGACTTGTTTCAACAGTTCTATGTCCTTTTTATGTTGAAGACACCAGAACTGCACACAATACTCCAAATGAGGTCTCACGAGAGCAGAATAGAGGGGCAGGATCACCTCCTTTGACCTGCTGGTCTCACTCCTTTTGATGCAGTCCAGGATACAGTTGGCTTTCTGGGCTTGCAAGTGCACACTGCCGGCTCATGTTCATTTTCTCATCGACCAGCACCCCCACGTCCTTCTCCGCAGGGCTGCTCTGAATCTCTTCTTTGCCCAACCTGTAGCTGTGTCTGGGATTGCTCTGACCCAGGTGTAGGACCTTGCACTTGGCAAGGTTAAACTTCATGAGGTTGGCATCAGCCCACCTCACAAGCGTGTCAAGGTCCCTCTGGATGGAATTCCTTCCCTCCAGCATATCAACTGAACCACACAGCTTGGTGTCATCAGCAAACTTGCTGAGGGCACACTCAATCCCACTGTCCATGTCACCAACAAATATGTTGAACAAGACCGGTCCCAACACTGATCCCTGAGGGACACCACTCGTAACTGGTCTCCAGCTGGACATTGAGCCATTGACCACAACTCTTTGCGTGCAGCCATCCAGACAGCTTTTTATCCACCGAGTGGTCCGTCCATCAAATTGATGTCTCTCCAATTTAGAGACCAGGATGTCATGCGGGACAGTTTTGAACACTTTGCACAAGTCCAGGTAGATGACATCAACTGCTCTACCCCTGTCCATCAGTTCTGTAGCCCCATCACAGAAGGCCACCAAACTGGCCAGGCAGGATTTCCCCGAAGCCATGCTGGCTGTCACCAAGCACCTTGTTGTTTTTCATGTGCCTTAGCATGCCTTCCAGGAGAATCTGCTCCTCTGCTCCTCTGCTCCAAGATTTTGCCAGGCACAGAGGTGAGACTGACTGGTCTGTAATTCCCCGGGTCATCCATTTTCCCCTTCTTGAAAATGGGGGTTATATTGCCCTTTTTCCAGTTGTTGGGAGCTTCACCTGACTGCCATGATTTTTCAAAGAGGATAGACAAATTCATTTAAATTTTTTTAGAGTGCTTTAAAAACAAACCAAACAAAACCTTCAGGGAACCACCCCACTTTACTAGAAATCATGTAGATATGTTGCATTTATCTTAGACAAGAGGTGATGAAGATGATAATTTTGACAGCCCACCCTTCCAGAAGCATAGATACCCTGATTAGTACCTACCTCTGAAAAGAGAGTGGTCTAAAAGGTTAGCTTCCTTGGTAAGTTTCTCCAATATCAAGCCACATCTGACTTGTCAATACAGGATTTGGAAACTATAATATTAAATGAGTTAGGCTCAGCAGTGAAAGCAGTCAAGTCAGAGAAGAATTTGTGTGGAAAAAATGTTCACTTAGCTTGCATGGAGCTACATAATTCCACCACTTTATCTTCATTGCAGAATACCTTGTCTGGCATTTACACTGTGCAATGGATTGTGTTTTTTTAATTCTTTCTGCATTAGACTGTTACACAGCTATGAAAAAAAATATACTCAGATGCCAGAACTGTTAAAACTAAAACAAAACAAAACAAAAAACTAAAAAAACCCCAAACCTGGTGATTTTTGATTTGTTATTACACTTAATTAAAAAAAATAGTAATCTTTCTTGTTGCTTGAAACAGCTTTTTTTATAAACAGCACTATTTTTGCTTTTCTGGAGGGTAATATTCATTTCTCTTGCCTTGAGATACAGATGCAAGAAATTTATGATTTCTAATCCAAAATACATCTATAAAAATTGGAGTGTTCCTGTCACTATTTCCAACCTTCAATTGATTAATTTCAATTTTATATTAGGTATGGTGACTATATGGACACCTATGAGATAATAAAATGCAATCTAAGAGCCTGATTGCACTCACTGCACGGACAGATTGAAGAGATGTAAAATTTAATATGTACTAAAGAACAAAATTTCATGCGAACATAAATTAACTTCAGAAGTCCCTGATGTTTTCTACAACGAATATGTTATTTTTCATAGTCCCTTAATATGATTATATTTAAAATGCAGTCAGGCACTATTATTTATGACAGGTCTGCAGACTTCAGAATTTCGGCTGTACTGTGGGCACAACTAAAAAAAATTCTCCTAACTCTGAAAACATTTCCAAGACTACACTAATGCTTGCCTTTGGTGGGTTGACAAAGGCATGAGGAATGGAGGTTGAGGTCCGTTCTTCACATGCTGTATTTCCCATTCCTTCCTCCTCAGGGGAGGACTCCTCACGCTTTTCCCCTGCTCCAGTGTGGGGTCCCTCCCTCAGGACACAGCTCTCCACAAACTGCTCCAGCGTGGAATTTTTTCCACAGGATGCAGTTCTTGATGAACTGCTCCAGTGTGGGTCCAGTAGTTCCCCCAGGAACAGACTGCTCCAGTGTGAGTCCTATCAGCAAACCTCCTGCAGTGTAGGGTCCTGTCTCCATAGGGTCACAGGTCCTGCTCCAGTGCAGCCTTCCAATGGGGTCACAGCTTCCTTTGGGCATCCCCCTTTTCCTGTTTGGGTTCCTTCACAGGCTGCAGGTGGGTATTTGCTCCACCATGGACCTCCATGGGCTGCAGAGGACAGCCTACATCACCATGGCCTTCTCCACGGGCTGCAGTGTAATCTCTGTTCCAGCACCTGAAGAACCTCCTCCCCTCCGTCTTCATTGACCTTGATGTCCGCAGTGCTTCTTCTCTCACACATTGGCCAGTGGTGAGTCCATCTTGGAGCTGTCTGGCATTGGCTTTATCAGAGAGTTGGGAAGCATCTAGTAGCTTCTCACAGAAGCCACCCCTTCTTGCCACGCAAACCAAACACACTCCCATTTAGCCCCAGGAAAGCTCAAAGACCTAACATTCTTCCACTACCACCGCCTCTTCCCCCTCAATAATCACAGTCCAAGAAAGTTTACGGGCTCAGCTTTCTCTCAGTGGCAGGGACACTGCCTGTATTATGAATCAATACCTTCTAGATAAATGTATTCAAGACAAGGTCTTTTTGTTTCTTTTCTCCTACTACAGATGTTCCAGTTTTTTTAGAAATAGATAGCTATCATATATACAAAGGACAGCAAGAGTCTGATCCCACCTTGCAAAACAATCTTGATTTTTCAAGCTTTTATGCTTGACAAGAACAAAAAACATTAATTGGTCTAAAACTCAGGAGGATGAAAAACAAAGTGTCAAGTTTTCAACAATCAAAGACAATGCTCTGAAAAACAACACATTTCATTTGAGCATACTGCTCTGAGTTTTTTTTAATTTGAACTGAGAGAACTGAGAACTGAATCACACACTTTGTTTCTTTTCAGTACACATGCAGGCTAAAATCTTCCTCCAGCAGACGAAGGCATAGATTTACAAATACTAGGACTATACAGGAGCTAGGTTCTTAACTGCAAAGCTGTATATAGTCTGTGTTTTGTCATAGGAAAAAGAGACAAAGGCTCTCAGCTGAAGCTTCCACTATTGAGAAGGCTTCACAAGAAACAGGTATAGCTTATCTTTTTCCCCCCCCTCTGTTCAAACTGACTAAAGAGCGATTTCTGAGGGCAACAGGTTAGTTCATTGTGTCTCTTGTCAAAACACACAATAACAAACCACACAGCACTAACAATGAAGTTTTTTTACATTATTCTGTAGGTTGAATACTTTGATGTTTCTATAACGAATGTCAGCCAAGCCGCAAAGCACCATGTTTGGGTTTTAAGGCTGTCTGACCTGTTTCAATGCAAGAATTCATTTCTCTTAAACTACATCTAACACAAAGAAACAAAAGAAAGTGTAATAGTATATGTCTAGCAGCTGAACAGGGAAGAACGGTTTCTTTATATAAACCTTGAAATTACTAAAAATATATTTGATACTTACATTCAGTACTAGTACTTTAGTCTTGCTCCTTTAAAAAAGCATGATTCACTGATAATTAGATAGTGGATTTGCAATGGTGAAAGTGTTAAACTATTTTCCAGTAGTTAAGTGAGGGCTATGGCAACAAAGCCATTCTTTTAAACAAGTAATTTATTATTATTTGAAATTATACCTATATTTGCATGCAGCCTCTGGTTCTGGAAATTGCTACTAAAACTTTACAAGCTAACTGTATGGAAATGCTAACTCCAGCCTAACACCTTGGGTATTACAGATTCTCTTGTAAATACATCTTAACACTGCCATGTGACTTAAAAAGCAGGGCAACAATCAACAGTGGCATCTAACAAATCTTATTTTTCTTGAATTTTTAACTGGCTGCCTGCTATACTCATTAATATAGCTCAGCTATTAGGCTTCTCAAACATGGACTTCTATATTATCTAGTAAATCAAAGTACATTTGCCATAACAACACTTTAATAAAAAACTCTTAAATAAAAAAAAAAAAAAAAAAAAGAAAAAGAGAAAAGACTCTTTAATAAAACACCAAATCTACCCTTCTAGGTAGATTAAAGCTAGTGCTGTCATGTCTACCAGAGCAGCCGTTACTGGTTTACCCACAGATAGTTAAAACTTGCTATTTAGAGACTACCATGAAACCTTTTTCCATGAACATTTCTGCAATTTTTGGCCCCAACTTGTATAAAGCAGTAATACCTGTTTAGCATTATAGAAGTGATTTAAAATATCATTTTAATTGCTTTCAAGTTCTATCATACATCTATACAGTTGGACTTTATGACAGCATGCTGCGGATAAACCAGCTCATGGTCAAAGCAACCTATAGTGTTCTAACCCCCTAAGGTATATCCCAAAGCATTCTACTCAAGTTTCTGAATAATCAATGAAGAATTTCTGAATAATTCATCTTTTAAAAAATTCTTGAATGATGTCTTCTACCTCAGAGACTCACATAAATTTTCAAAAATGAAAGCATCCCAAGACATAACACTCCATATGTGTAAGTCCTGACAAAGACAACTGAATAGCTACTGTGCTATTGGAAACAAACCTTACCTGAGATAATTCATTAGTGTCCACAAGTCCATTGTTGTCTGAATCAAAATAATGAAACATTTGATCTACAAGAAGTTTCTTTAAAGCCATTTTCTCGTCAACAATTTTATCTTCTGATGGAGCAACGTATCTCCGACTTTGTAGATCCAGCAACATATTTTTCACTTGGGCGTATTCAGTAGGCTTGCATTTATCCCCTGGAAAGAGAATACACAATACAACATTATTTTGAATTTATTTTCTTAAGAAAAAAATTAAAGTTAATTTAAAGTTAAATTAAGAAAAAAATAAAAGAGGTAAGGAATATGCTCTGTAGTAAGTTGATCAATACCGTTTCCTTGTCTGGTCTTCAGAATAAGGCCAAAAAATTATTGCACTTATAGATACTTTCTGTAGACAAAATTATCTGTGTATGGAAACTCAAGAAAATTTTAACAATTTACAAGCCTGTACTTTCTCATTTAGATCCTTCTGAAAAGGTGCATCTGAAGATTTTTAAAAATATTACCATTCCTAAAGCATTTCATATATACACTTTCATAAAGTAAATACTGCAATGCAATACATGCAGCAAAACCTGCTAATATGATACAAAATAATACCTAAGGAATATATTTCATCACAGGATTTGGCTTCAGAAAGTAGAAATTAGACTTGAGGACTCTTAAGCTAGCTCTAATTTTTCATTTACTGGCCATAGAAAACTTATTTGAACAAGTAAAAGTGGGATTGCCATAAGATCTTTTTACAAGATCTAGCTTATTCTTTTCATTATGAAGTTTTCTATAAAGCAGAAATTGCTACAGCCAATACCCCATATGCATTGATTACAGTCACTACTCAGTCTAAGCCAAAGCACCATATAATGTATGCCTCGTATTCTCTTCTATCAGTTGCTCAACATTTTAAATTGAAAGGAGAACAGAGAAATTGATCAGAAGTTTTTGCTTTTATCACGATAACCTTGGCTTTCCAAAATGGTTTTGATGAAATATGTAAATGTGGACCAGCAAAAATACTTTGTATTTGTTGCAAATATATATTTACAGTTATCTATTACCTAAGTTAGCTTCAAGCAATAAATTCAAGGCTAGAGCAATACCCTGATTTGCAAAGAAAGCTACATTCAGGTTTGGGTGTTTTTAGATGCTATGATGAAGATACAAATATTAATGAGGAACAATTATTTACCTTAAGTATTTATTATTGTCTGTATTTAATGGTATATGCATTATGGTGACTGCGTCACTATGTACACCTCTATCACCATTTCATAAGTCAGAGCAAAAGAATTCCTAAATGCTTCTCACTATCCTAGTGACACTCAGACGTAGAAGAGAAGGATTCCTATGACAGAAGTTAAATCATGGAAGTAGACAAAATATTTTTAGGAATCAAACCTACTCTGGCTTTTTTTTTTTTATTTTATTTTATTTTCTTCTAAAAGCCTCTGCCTGTTATGTGGCTGTCTGACAGCCTGAGCTACACATAGTATTTGCATATTTATCCTTACCTGCAAGAGACATGGAAATTGAGGACATACCATTTGCAAGACCTGAGTTCTACATGACTGCTTTTCAGGGAACCAATGCAAAACTACTCAGTAGGAAAATGTGTCTATTCCATAGCTATTCTGTAGCTGCAGTGAAGAAACCTTTCCATTGGAAAGGCTGCGGGCTCCAGGTGGTGGGGAGGGAAGACAGAACTTAACTTCAGCATATGCTAATTCATTTGGGTGAACTCCAAAAGACTGGGCCAGGAAAATAAGTACCTTCCTTATCTCCCCTAGGTAACTTTTCTGGCTGTGGTAGCCTCAGAGAGAGAAAGTTTGGTTTTACTCTGGTGCAGCTGAAGTCTAACACCATTTTACCTATATTCCTGGCATGAAGGTGAAAAGACAAATCTTACTTCTTATACAGTATACTGCTCAGATCTAGCTACCATGTCCAGATTTTATCTCTTGTAAATTCTTTTTAATTAAACAGTTCTCATTCTGCAATTTCAAAAAATGCAAAGAGCTGTTTCTACCTTACAGATACACAAATAAAGCTGCTTATTTCTCAATAATATCTGTCAAATCCCAGATCTGATGCAGTATTTTTGATGAATCGCTATGTCTGAGTTAGAAAAATAAAAAAAAAATGAACAAAAAATTCACACTGGCAATTCTCTTTTTTTTTTTTTGTCCTTGAGGCACAGGGCAATGTCTCTTACTTTAATAATCAATCAAGAATTGGCTAGAGGTTCACCTCTGCAAAGACAATGATGCTAATATTAATTAGAATTTTAAAGATTATTTATTAAATGCGGACAACTTTTGCATGGGTCACACAAAAAAACTCTGAATGAGATACTATATACAAAGTAGTGTAAATTTAGAGAAAAAATATGTATCACATGATCATTAAAACCATTGTCATAATTAGCTGCTTTTCCTATTTCTAACATATAATAGTCTACAGAAAAAAGTTTTAAAGGAAGTTCAGTTTCAGTCCAATAAAAACATTTCAATGCAATTTAGACAAGACTTCTACTTGACATCTAAAGCTTAAGGAATGATGAACTAAAATATTATTTCACAATAACTATTCAGAGAGAAAGAACACAGGCATTTTCTACAGCCTTTTTTGTACATTTCCCACCGCATAGCACAAAATTCTGAAACTAGCTTAATAGTCATATAAACGCGCTTTTATATTACATGTTTATAAACTACTCTTGCATTTTTCCAGAAGGGAAAAATATTTGTACTGTTCTTTTTAATATATGACAAAAATGCTAATACAAAGTTATCTGAGATTATTATTGCCACAACTTTGACTACTTGCATAAAAACTTTATG
This sequence comes from Neopsephotus bourkii, assembly GCF_033783945.1. NCBI lineage: Eukaryota > Metazoa > Chordata > Aves > Psittaciformes > Psittacidae > Neopsephotus > Neopsephotus bourkii. The sequence continues at coordinate 13,878,373 of NW_026900684.1, read as the reverse complement.
TATTAAGAACAGAAAACTGTTAATCGGCACACTCTCCACCTCGTAAAGCTACCACACCGGTGTCACCAAAATATCTTAAGTTACATCATATTTGTGTGTGTGTGTATATATATATATGGTTTATATTACCTCATCAACAGAAGAACATAATTTCCTGAGAACATTTTGCTAAAATCTATTACACGTGTTCTACACTAAGATAACTTTGCATTTTTATTTATCCTGTTCACATGAAGTCCCTAACCCTAATGGCACTCTTAAAACCAGCTGCAAGTATGCTGAATATGGTTCACAAAACAATTTCTTATCTCTATAACCCATCTTCAGCAGATGCTTATTTTATACTCAACAATGTTAAAGCCTACCCTCTTTATGAGATTATTTGCACCATCTTTAAAATAACAGCTGTAATCTGCTCTCAGTGTATACCTGCTCACCCTGCAGATGAACCTCACTGAATCACAGTTCCAACCATAACAGTCCATTGGCTTCTATTGTGTGGGTTGTATGTCTGCTAGAGTCCACTGTAATTCTTCAGGTGCTTCACCAACTTGTTTGAAAGCTAGTCCACATGATGAAAATGCTGCTAAAACCTGTCAGAAAAATCTCTGTTGGCTGTCGTCTATGGTTTGAAACAGATGCTATTTTGTTTCTCACTTATTAGGTTAGTCTGACCTTAGCTTCACACTCCCTGTAACCACACTTTGTCACAGGTCTCTAATATGGAAGTAGTATTCCTCTTTTTTATCTGGTAAGGATGCCAAGGTTGCTCCATACCACAGTATCACAGTATCACAGTATGTTAGAGATTGGAAGGGACCTCAAAAGATCATCTAGTCCAATCCCCCTGCCGGAGCAGGAACACCTAGATAAGGTTACACAGGAACGTGTCCAGGTGGGCTTTGAATGTCTCCAAAGAAGGAGATTCCACAACCTCCCTGGGCAGCCTGTTCCAGTGTTCCGTCACCCTCACTGAGAAGAAGTTTCTTCTCAGGTTTAAGTGGAACCTCTTGTGTTCCAATTTATACCCATTTCCCCTTGTCCTTTCATTGTTTGCCACTGAGAAGAGCCTGGCTCCATCCTCGTGACACTCCCCCTTTATATATTTATATACACTAATAAGGTCACCCCTCAATCTCCTCTTCTCCAAACTATAGAGACCCAGCTCCCTCAGCCTCTCCTCATAAGGGAGATGCTCCACTCCCTTAATCATCTTAGTTGCCCTGCGCTGGACTCTCTCCAGCAGGTCCCTGTCCTTCTTAAACTGAGGGGCCCAGAACTGGACACAATATTCCAGATGAGGTCTCACCAGGGCTGAGTAGAGGGGAAGGAGAACCTCTCTCGACCTACTAACCACCCCTCTTCTAATACAACCCAGGATGCCATTGGCCTTCTTGGCCACAAGGGCACAGTGTCGGCTCATGGTCATCCTGTCGTCCACCAGGACCCCCAGGTCCCTCTCCCCTACACGGCTCTCTAACAGGTCGTTCCCCAATCTATACTGGAACCTGGGGTTGTTCCTGCCCAGATGCAGGACTCTACACTTTCCCTTGTTATATTTCATCAAGTTATTCCCCGCCCAACCCTCCAGCCTGTCCAGGTCTCTCTGGATGGCAGCACAGCCTTCTGGCGTGTCGGCCACCCCTCCCAGCTTAGTGTCATCAGCAAACTTGCTGATAGTACACTCAATTCCCTCATCTAAATCATTGATGAATATATTAAATAATACTGGTCCCAGTACCGACCCTTGAGGCACTCCACTAGATACAGGCCTCCAACTAGACTCCGCCCCATAGACCACAACTCTCTGGCTTCTCTCCTTCAGCCAGTTCACAGTCCACCTCACTACCCGATCATCCAGACCACACTTCCTCAATTTAGCCGTGAGGATGCTGTGGGAGACTGTGTCAAACGCTTTGCTGAAGTCTAGGTAGACCACATCCACCGCTCTGCCATCATCCATCCACCGTGTTATTTCCTCATAAAAGGCTACGAGATTGGTCAAGCATGACTTCCCCTTGGTGAAGCCATGTTGACTGCCCCTCATAACCCTCTTATCCTTGATATGCCTTAAGATGGCACCAAGGATAAGGTGTTCCATCACTTTCCCAGGAATGGAGGTGAGGCTAACCGGTCTATAGTTACCCGGGTCCTCCTTCTTGCCCTTTTTGAAGACAGGAGTGACATTTGCTTTCCTCCAGTCCTCAGGCACCTCTCCCGTTTCCCAAGACTTGGTAAAGATGATGGAGAGCGGTCTAGCAATGACCTCAGCCAGTTCCCTCAGCACCTGTGGGTGCATCCCATCTGGACCCATGG